>NC_045428.1:40220640-41420640 GCF_902635505.1 Sarcophilus harrisii | reverse complement strand
CACCCTACAACCTAAGAAAGATTTCTCTAACATCCCATGTTGTAAGTCTTTGGGGATTGGTTAAATGATGGGTGGTACTTAAACCATAGTTTCTTGGAGCTCTTCTCTTTTCTTTACAAATACTCATAAAGATTGACTTTGAAGATATAATGAATGTTGTTTTATGTTTCTGTCAATTCGTTCCTCCTCTTCTGTCCCCCACCCCTTAAATTATGTTTTTTCAATTTTAATCCTTGTGTAGAGTGATGGAAATTGTGGAAATTAGGGGAGATATAAGATAGTAGAGAGAAGCCAGGAAGTTGCTTGTGCTCTTCTAGCTTTCTATTGGAAACAATGTCAAATCAAGACTCTAAACAGATTTGAGAGCCACGGAATCCACAAAAAAAATGGAGTTAAACAATTTTCCAGCTTAAGATAACTTAAGAGGACTTCAGGAAAGGTCTGTCTCACTTGGGTAAAGGGGGTATAGATGAAGATCTGGAAAAGTCAGTAGACTTTTAACCATTGCTCAGATCAGCTACTGAGATCTCTAAGCCCTGGATAAGCATATCAGCTATGAGGCCTTCTGCCCTAGTATAAAAGGCTAATGGTTAGCTACAAACCTTAGCATAACAGGAACAATTAGGTCAGGCCATCCTAGCACAGTGAACAAACTGTGAGTCCCTGAGGCCCCCAGTTCAGAAAGCCAGTGATCCAAGTCCCTGACCCCCTGTACAAGAAACTTGGGACAGTGCTTCCTCTGCCCCAGGAGCAAGCCTCAACAAAATAAGCTAAAATGGAGCAAAATCCAGAAAAGATCCCTGAAGAATAGGTCCTTGACTACCAAAAACTACTTTGGCGAAGAGAAGATCAAAACACAAACTCTGAAGAGGATGAGAATGTCAAAATAACTACATGTGAAGCCTCAAAGGAGAATATGAATTGGTCTCAAGTGCAAACGTCTTCTTGGACAAACTCCAAAAGGATTTTAAAAATGAAATGAGAAAGGAATCTGGAAATATGTTTATCATGATTTGATGCGTTTAACCCATATCTTATTTCTTACAGTTTTGTGCAGGGGAAAGGGAGAAAAATTTGGAAATCATCTTACCAAAATAAATGTTGGAAATTATCTTTACATGTGATTGGGGGGGAAATGAAAAACGATTATGGAAAGTACAAAAATGTTTTCTCTCTTTGGAACTGGTCTTAAGAACTCAAGGTGTAGCTTTTGTGCCTGATCTTTTTTTTTTTTTAATTTATGATGTTTATTTTGAACTGATTAATTGTGTCTGATGCTTCCCCCTAGGGAAAGTGTTGACTTCAAAAAGGGCTTTCTTTCATTAAGTTCTTGTACCCTGTAAAGGAGTCAGATTGGAATGGGAATCTCCACTTTTGTCTAATTTCAGGGGAAAGATTTTAATAGTTTTATTGACCAGCTACAGTTTGGTCAGTGAAAAAGAACCATTTTCCCAAGTGCTAGTGTTGAATCAAAAGAATTAGAATGGAAAATAATATGTGGGCTCTTAATTATGGTTGTTATTTTCTAGAACGTCACAAAAAATTATAAATGTGAATTCATTTCCTTTTGAACATAACTTTCTAATTTGTCAATGACATTGACATTTTACTAGTTCTTCTGCCTCATCCTTCTAAATCGAGCCATTTAGTTCATCTTCCCTTTTCATCTTATGTCTTTACCAGTCAGTCAGCCAATCCTATTTCATTTCCTTTTGTACTATCCCTCAGTTTTGTTGTCTATTTTCCAGAAGCAGCTAGATAGTGCAGTGGATAGAGCTCTGGACTCAGATTCAGGAAGATTGTCTATAAAAATCTAATAGCACAATTGCCTCACAAATAATTTAATATGTATAAATACTTGATGTCTTCTAGTTCTGTCATTATAGTTTAAGCTCAAAGATATTTGGATATCCTTGGAAATTCTAATTGATCTTCTAATCTCTTCTGGATAATCTCTCCTTCCTTTATGTTATTCAGTATTGCCCAGCTGTTTTAAAATAATTGATTTCTGAATATCTTGTTCTAATTAAGACCCTACCGATTCATTTATATAACAAAGCACTCTGTGTGATGAACAATACTTGTTCTATTAGAAAAACTTTAGAAGTCTTTTCTCAGTCCAGTCTCTACAAAATTGAGATTCGATTCTTATTTATCTTCTGCCAAAATTAGAACTCCTTTTCTAATACCAAGCTGCCCAGAAGGTCCCTCTAATCACATCTACAGATTTCATGTACTTCATGAACTCAGGCCCTTCTAACTCCCAACCCCACATTTTATCCATTGTTCCCTTTCCTCCTCCCTTTGCCTCTAGCTGCCCATACGTTCCTGTAATCCCTTGCATCTAAGAATGTCCTTCACCGTGTATTGCCATGTGCTTTCACAGATCTACATGAGACTCTAAGGGAAAGGTTATAGGAAGCCCTCAAGTCTTGACATCAGGGTCAAAGTTAACAATTTAATTTACTTTGAGCTAAATATTTAACCTTCAGTTGCCTTATTAAAGTGTAGATGATTGGACTTGATTCCTAAAGTCCCTTCCAGATGTTAAATCTATAATCTTATTATTTGCTTTAAAATTTAGTAAGCATTGCCCTTGGTAGTTTAAAAAAAAAATCAAAAACTCAGAATTCTTTGAACAATCTATTTATAATGTAACAATCACAAGACAAATACAACAGCTGCTTTCAGAAAGACAGGCAATCATTTCCTGTATATCTGTGTGTGGGGAGGAGTGGGGGGTGTGTGGGTGTGTTTTAAAATAGATATCATTTTAAAACACCAAAGACACCAATGGGGAATTCACTCGCCTAAAAAAGATTCCCTAATAATTAAATTATCTTGGGGTGTTCTTATTTTATTTTTGCAGATTTTCCCATATTATTTGAACTGGGAGGATCTTGAAAGTCCTCTAATCCTAGGAGGAAATTGAGGCTGAGAAGCAAAGAAGAGTTGTTAAAGATCACGCAGTGACAAAATTGGAGGGCCTGAAGCCCATCCCATACACTTTTAGTCTTATTCAACTATGAAATTTTGAGTTATTTTATGTTTGCAGACTGTTTTTCTTTCTGCATTTTTTTCTTCCCATGAAATAATGGGTGTTGTAGACAAAGGAGAGAGAGGGAACAGGGGAAAGAATTATAGAAGCCCAGGATACTGGTATCCAAATGGAATCCATTTGGTCAATGATGGCATCCAAATAAAATTATTGGGAAATTTTCGGTTCCTGTCTTTTACAGAGTCAGCATTCTTCCCTCTACAATGAAGAGGAGTATTTTTGGTAAGCTTTGCTCAAGCTTGAGAAGATGATTTTATATAGGTTTATAAAGGTAGTCATCTCTGGCATCTCATCTGACCTAGGGAATCAAACAACATCTAGTCATGTTGCTGTTGAGGCTATTCATGGAATAATCATAGATTTCAAACTAGGAAGGAACTAGAAATTGCCCATCCTTCGGGTCTTTACTTTTGTTGTGTCATGGCCAACTTTCACAGGCTGGTGGAACTTATGTGATCTCTTCTCAGAATAATGGTTTTAAATGCATAAAATAAAATGTCCAAGATAACAAAGGTAACCAGTTACAGTAATAGTCGGTGATCAAAGTATTAAAAAGCCAAAACTTCATATATAAAATATTTTAAAAGTAAAGTTCACATATTCTAGATTAAGAACCCTTGAAACTCTGATTATTATTATATAATGGGCCAAATAAATAATGTTGAGTTTTAAACCCTAATATAAGATCACATGATTGTAGGTCTAAAAAAAGGGAAGGGTCATTTAGACCAATCCTTTCACTTTACGCATGAGGAAACTGTGGGAATTAACTGATTTATCCAAGGTACCTATGGCACCACTAGGATTTTAGTATAGAGGAGGAGAAGGATGCTTTTGGAACAAAACATTTAGTGCCATGGATAATGATTTGGGGGTGAAGCCCTGGCTAAGAAGATGGTTTTTGAAGAAAAAAATTAAGAGCCGTGAACATGAGATTTACACAACTGCCAACCACTAAGTCAGCATGATAATATACTTTAGGATCTGTCCTTGACTTCTTTGTTAACCTCATTTCTCCTGCTTTACAAATGTCAGAAATGGGGAGCATACACTAGAAATTTCCTGATCTTCTTTCTCTTTCTCCCCTATCCCCAAATCTGTTATAATCCTGCTTCTACTATTATTCCTACTTATAGGAAGGTAATCTGAGGGCTGAGAAGGAAGGAAGGAGGAAAAGTAGAAACTATTTTTAATATGATGTATTACCATGTTGTAGGCTGCATCCAGGAAGACCTGTTTCTGCCACATATTGACTGTGTAACTCTAGGCAGGTCTCCGTCTCTGAAGCTTCAGAGAAAAAAGGTCATTTTGCACTAGTAGAGAAGGTTCCTTCTTGGGATTTCTTTACATGGATAAAATCACAATTCTAAATGTAAAAAACCCCAAACAAACAAGTTTCCCCATTCATCTACCTTCCCAAGCCTGAATTACTTACAGTCCCAGAAGACACTCAAAGGCTTTTTCCTCTTTCCTTTCTTAATGGATAGTGAAGAGTAATCCATGTATCATAGACTGACCGCCTTCCCTGACAGGCCAGAATTAGGCTAAGTGGCCCGGCTTGCTGGCTGCTCCTGTTTGTCCTTATGAAGCATCCTTTGGGACTGTGATGCGTGTTCTTCCCCTGGGTAGGGCTTAAGGAAATGAGTCTGACCCTTTTTTGTTTGCCAGGAACAGTGTTTGCATTTCTCAGTAAGGGTAGCCTGGTCATTAGCTCTAGGACATTTTCCTCAGAACTTAGTGGGAAAAGTTTCTACTTGTTAGCAAAAAGGCAGATTCCTTCAAACCTGTTAACCACATGTATGTTTGCTCAGAATTCAGGCCAATACTTGTTTTATTTATTTTTAATTGTTATTTTCTTGGATTTAAAGGAAGGTAAAACTACTATGTAATAAAGAATGGCAGAGTATCAGAACCTGAAGAGACCTTAGAAATCAAGTCATCTGGTCCATCTTTCTCATTTTCTAGAGGGAATTGAACCTTATTCATTGCTTGACTTGCCTAGCTTCTAGGCTCCATAGTGGCAGAGGCTTGAATCCTGGTCTCCTTCCTCTCAGTACTGCTCCCTGTTACACCTCTGCCCACACCTGAAAAACCCACCTGATCTGGTTAGTTCTGTCTCCTGACTTGTGTTTGTATCTAATTTTTTAAAATTATTATTTAACACTGATTGACAGGTGCCACAGAATAGCTACAAATAGAAATTTAACTTGGAAATCTGGCTTTGTGTAGTGTAGTCTGTGTAGTTATTGTCATTGTGAATTGGATTTAAGTGAGGAAGAGCTGTACCAAATGGTGAATTCTTCATAGCCATCTAAATCTATCAGCAAGACACTGGAAATGACCCATTATACAGTAGATGACCTTGTCCTTTCTAAATTAGTCATTTGGTTTCTCACCAACAGCCTTTGATCAACTTTGAAAATTCTAAAATGCAGACCTCAAATTCTTCCTTCCTTCCTTCCTTTCTTTTTCCTCCCTTCTTCTCTCTCCTTTTCTCCCTTTCCTTCCTCCTTCATTTCTTCCCTCCTTTTCCTTTCTTTCTTCCCCTCCTCTTATTTACTTCCAAACCTGGACTCCATTAAGTGGAGACTTTTATTGTTAGTACCTATTAGTTGGAAACAACTTAATTATTATTGATGAGTATGGTTAGCAAGGATGCATGGATATTACAGCCAAGCCAATCCACTTAGGTTAAAATGAATTCTTTCTTGCCCTCTTTCTAAACCTTTGTATAGAAAAATTGACAATTGTAAAGAATCACTTGACAAGAGAAGCTGTCAGTCACATCCCCCTTCAAGGAAGCATCTCATTGTGTCCCAGTCTGATGAACTGAGAAGACAGTACCTTTAGTGTTAAGTAAATTGTGATAAATTGACTAAGAATTTTTTTGCTTTCTATACATAACCTCTCTGAATTGACAGCAGGCTCTTTTTGTGAGATGTTAGAATAAGATTTCTTTGGCACATGGAGCTAAGTTTAAATTTTGATTTGTAAAATTCCGCTTGATCAGA
This sequence comes from Sarcophilus harrisii, assembly GCF_902635505.1. Classification (NCBI taxonomy): domain Eukaryota; kingdom Metazoa; phylum Chordata; class Mammalia; order Dasyuromorphia; family Dasyuridae; genus Sarcophilus; species Sarcophilus harrisii. Next base: position 41,414,571 of record NC_045428.1, on the reverse strand, counting down.
TCATGCAGGGGTTATTTTAAATGTCCTCTTTGAGTTTACATTTTAATTATCTGTTAATATTTTAGTGGAGTCAGGGAATATTTCGAAAAGCAGAAATTCTGATTCATTTTTGTGTCCTGGACTCCTTAGTCAAAGGCTATGGACTCCTCAAAGTGAAGTATACATTGGATTACAAAAAGATCTGATTATACTGAAATAACAGTTATTAAATATTGTTATTACCCAATTAAAAGACTTCATTTTACTGCTGAGGAAATGGAAATTTCATTATGCATTTCGAATCCTTTTCCATTTGTATAAGCAGGAGAAATTCAAAATCCTTTATTTCTTGGTCTTTGTATCTCAGAAAGTCCTCTCAAAGTTTTTTCTTCAGTAAAATATGTGAATACCTACTTCTGGCTTAAGTATTTACTGTTTAATCATCCTATAGTTAAAAATTTAAAAGAACTTAAAATTGAAATATAGAGATAATTTATAGAGATAAATCCTTCATTTTTGCATGTGAGGAAATTGAGATAATTTATAGAGATAATATATAGAGATTAATCCTTCATTTTTGCATGCAAGGAAATTGAAATACACGGAAGACAAACGTTTCGTTTTAGGTAACAGTTACTTGGCCATAGAGACAGGACTAAAGACTTGGATCTTTTCTTTGTTCAGTTACTATTATTAAATATTATTATTTTTAAAATATGAAACCCTAGAAGAGGATACTGAATTGACAAAATTTTGATTTTTTTTCCCCTCTATAGTTCAATTCAATAAAATCTGTGAGTCGAATCAAATTTTACTCGAAATAGTTTTTCCAGAAATCAAGAATCGAGTAGCCATTAGCAAGAGAAGCACAGGGAAAGCACCCTTTGCTGGAAAGAATTTTTGTTACTTACCGATTTGTTCTGCCTCTCCTGTGGTTGGCAGTCATGACTTTTCTCACTAGCAGTTTCCTGGCTATTAAGGTTGGTAAGGAAAAGTAACTGTTTCTTGTCTTGTCTGCTTGAAGGGACTGCTGTAAAGTGCTACACTCTCTCCAAAATGGAATGGTTTAAAGTACTCAAAAGAAATATTGACATCCTGCCAAGTACGCAAATGTCAGACTCTACGGGTGCCTGGCTTTGCAAAGTGCAGCACTTACATGGCCTTATACAAGTTGGAACTTATTTGTTTTCAGGATTATAAATGATCAAAACTCAAAGGGCCAAATAGTGAATAGTCTGAAGCCTGACAGAGTTGGGAGGGAGGGTGGAAGAAGGAGTGAGAGAGCACTAGGAGGAGAAAGCTTTCCCATGCCTAGCTCTTGACCTTTTTTTAGTAGAGCTGCTACAATAATATTATCTGAATTTGTTAGGAAATGTTTTCAAACTATTTCTCAAAAGATTTAAAGATCTGTCCTTAAAATTCTTAAAGAACAATCTTTTCTAAAAAGAGGAAAATACTTAAAAGTCTGGTTTTTCTCCCAGAAGTTTTTCCAGAAAGCTTGGGAAGAGATATTTTGGAGGAAAATCGGATCCTTGAGGATTTTACTATTGCCAGATCTTTTGAAGAAAGGAGTGGAGATTATGGGCAGGCAGGGGTTAAAATGGGTGGATGTGGAAGAAAGGCAGATGAGCGTTCTGGGGATGAAGTCAGAAGACCTCTGCGATTCTGTGCTTTGCTTGATTTCAGGAAAAAAACAAAACCTTTCTAATAACCTCTACAAAAGTAGCAAAGGGTTTGCTCAGGTGGTAACACATTTCTCCCAAATGGTTATCTAAAATTAGGATTCAATTACCAATTGTCACATATGTTATAGTGAAGATTCTTGTTCAGGTATTTAATGAATGGGGGGAAAAATTGAGTGTGCCCAGGGATTCTGCTAAAGCCCTGAGAACAGAAATACAGAAGTGAAATAGTTTCTGCCCTGAAGAAATCTGAATCTTGATAAAGTGAGGCAATCCTTATATTATGAGTACGGTGGCTAAGGAACACAGGGGGTGGTAAGTGATTCACCAAGGATTCTAGGAATGAGGGTTTTGTTAGCTTCGTTATCCTTTACAGAAAAGACTCTGGGATTGGATGGGATACCGTTGTCTTACCACTGGGATGATCTGGTCTGGATCTGGCTGGATATAATGGACTTACTCACTAATCAAGGCAGCTGTACCCCAGGGAGATTTGCAGCTGAGTAGATGAACTGGGGGTATTCCTGGTGGTCCTATCAGAAAGATCCCAGTTGAGGAAAAGTAAGATGAGATTCTGTGATAATCTGACCAGGAGTTAAATCTTAGCCTTTCTACTTATTAACATTGTGATCTAGGTCAAATCACTTAGCTTTTCCCCCTGAAATGAAGTGGGTGAACTATCTGATCTCTGTGGTCCATCTACATTTAATTCTAAGATCCTGTATTCCTGGTCTCAATGGAAAGAAAAACTTCCTAACAGAATTATTCTTGAGTGGAATAGGCTGTTTTAGGAGGTAGTGGATTCTGTTCACTACACAGTTAGCTAACCACTTGTCAGATTACAGAGCAGTTGCTTCTTCAGGATGGGCCAGAACTGATGGCTACAGAAGTCATATTCTGACCCTTGAGATTCTGTGGGTTTAACCTATAGGTCAGGGAGCTGGAGGAATGGGAGGAGATCCTCAGTGACATTCAGCTCTTGGAGGGACTCTCCTTTCTGGCAACAGGTTACTTCTCTGGAATTACAGTGAGAGGTTTTTTGTCATTGATTTTGCTGCCTGCCCAGTCCTGATTTTGATCTCTGCTTTTCCTGTCCTTGGTTCCTATGAATTGCTTTTTACAAATGCTGGACTCTTTTTATGGTTCTCACCTGTTAACCTATCCCAATTTCAGATCAGTTAAACCAAGTCATGAAAAAACGGTGTCAGTTAACCTTGGGCTCTAGCATCCTTCCTTCTAGATAACATAATGCAAATAATTCAGCAGGGAGACCTTGTCTTTTCTTCTTTTTAAAAATAATAGCTTTTTATTTCCAAAACATATGCAAAGATTAGTTTTCAGCATTCACCCTTGCAAAATCTTGTATTCCAAATTTTTCTTCCTTCCCTCTACCCCCTTCCTAAATATTAAGCAATCCAATATAGTTTAAACATGTGCAATTCTTCTATACATATTTCCATATCTATCATGCTGCACAAGAAAAATCAGATCAAAAAAGGAAAAAAAGGTGAAACAAAATAAAAGCCAAGCAAAAAATAAAACAAAAAAAGGTGAAAAACCTGTTAAGACCTACATTGTCCCCACAGTCCTTTCTGGATGCAGATGGCTCTCTTCATTTCAAGAATATTGGAATTGCCCTGGATCACCTTATTGTTGAAAAGAGCCACGCCCATCAGAGTTGACCATCACATAATCTTGTTTTTATTGCCTACAATGTTCTGTTGGTTCTATTCATTTCACTTAACATCACTTATGTTAAGTCTCTCTAGGCTTTCTGAAATCATCCTGCTGATCGTTTTATAGAACAGTAATATTCCATTGTATTCATATACTGTAACTTATTCAGCCATTCCTCAACTGATGATTATCCACTCAGTTTCCAGTTCCCTGCACTACAAAAAGAGATGCTACACACATTTTTACACATATGGGTCCCTTTCCCTCCTTTATGATCTCTGGGATACAAGCCCAGTGGAGACACTGCTGGATCAAAGTTATACACAGTTTGATAGTCCTATGAAGACCCCGTATCTTTTCATGATCTCTGTTTACCTGTTTAAAAAAAAAGGTGGGATAGAAGCTGTTTTTTGATCCAGTAGCAAATATAAAGTGATGTTATAGGTAATATATAGTTAATTTTCATCTGTCTTTATTTCATGTATTGGTCAGTTTCACAGAATGTCCCTTTCTGGGTTTCTGGATCAGCGATGTATCAAAATAGTCTTGAAAGTCTGCTTAGCATAAAAGCTGTCTCCTTGTTTTTCTTTTTGGCGGCATGTGGTCTGTAAATGTTTTTAGTAACTTAAAAATAATGCTGTTCTTTATTTTAAGGCCCTTGAATAGGAATAGACCCAAGTCTAGAAATGAATAATGCTGAGTACTTGAGTGTTAGGATTTTTAAAAAATTATTAAAACATGAGCTGAGTTGGTATTTAGTTGAAAATAGTATTTATTTATTTAAGTAGTTATTTAAATTGACAGTATTTATTTAAAATAGTATTTACTTAAAATGATAGTTTTAAAAAAAGTTAAGAACCCTTGGGCTCTTGAGGCTGTCAACAAGCAGTTTTAAAATTTATTATTTACTATGTGCCAAGCCCTGTGCTAAGTTCTAGGGAGATAAAGAAAGGCAAAAAAAAAAAAAAAAAAATTCTGTTTCCCAAGAAGTCACATTTAAGTAGCTATGTGAATGGAAGATATAATATATAATGTGTGTATACATACACACACACTATACATTATATATACACATTATATTATATATATTATATATAGTGCAAGTGGGTAAGTAGAGGTATAGGGGGTCGGATGGAGTATAGTTGGAAGGTAGGGTAGGAATAGTATCTTGTAGAGAGAAGAACAGCCAGAATTGAGATTCCAGAAATGAGAGACAACCAGTGAAGAGAGACGGTGTTGTGTGCAGGGAACAAACACAAACAGCCAGTGTTTCCAGAAACCAGGTTTCTTTTCTACATCCCATATATCCCCACTGCAATTCTAAAAGAATAAGGCTGGGTCAGTATGGATATGGTCCCCACATTTGCAAGATAGTGAGATTAGATCTTTTGCTTCTTTTTATAATCTTAGAGCTTTGTTTCTGGGACTAAGTGGGTACTTAATAAATGTGTAGTAATTATTGATAGATTGAACAAGCTTGCCAGGAAAAACTACCTCATGCTATTTAGTTATTATATGCCATGCCTTTGTTGGCCACTAGATGGCAAAATGCTTTGAGGACTTCACTGCCTATCCCGTTCTTAGAAATAACTGGTTATTAAGTAACTGCTCTGGAAACCCTTATGAGTTAACCACTGATTTAGGGAAAGTAGGCATTGAATGCAGGTGTGCCATTAATTTTTGCCTGACTTGCTACATGAATGTTTTTTCTTTTCAATTTATAAAAAAAAATTTATTTGATTTTATTTCTCCTGCAGAACTCGTGTTTACCACTTTTGTTTTTTCAGTATATTTTGTTTTTTCCAAATTCATGTAAAGATGGTTTTCAATATTTTTGTGAAACTTGGTGTTCCAAATTTTTCTCCCTTTCTCCCTCACCTTCCTCCTAAGACAGCAAGCAATCTGATATAATTTAATTATGTACTAATAGAAATGTTTTTTCAAGCAGCATTTAATTGATTTTATGAATGGAAAAACACACAGTAGATAATAATTTCATTTACAGCATACTGAATGTCAGGCTATTTTCTAACAGCTTTTACTGAACATTTGCCAAAAATCCTTGCTACAGAGAATGGCTTTGTAAGCCTGAAATGAGTTGGCTCTTATTCATTGATTGATTGTTATAGCATTTGATCCATTTTTTATAAATTTTTAGAATTTATCTCGCTTTGTCTTGTAGATCTGTTTTTTGTAGAAAAATCCTGTACATTTCAATTAGCATAGTCTAGAGTGTCTATACAAATTATATACTTATATTTCTTTCTTCCCATTTGAACCATTACTAGAGGACATTTTTGCTGTGAGCCAGAAACATCCAGTTATATTAAAAAGGCACATCTAGTTTTCAGGCATGTTGAAAGCATTTGACTGAAAATTATATGAGTCACAAGCAGTATCAGAGAATCTTAGAACAGGAAGTGGCTTTAGAGATTTGATCCCTGAATTTTATAGATGAGAAAACTGGGCTCTCAGAGAGGTCAAGTTCACACCACAGAATATCTCTTTCTTCCTGACTCCATGTCCAGTGCTTAAGGGCCTTGAAATACTTAAGCTTAAAATTATTTAAAGACATTATGAACTAAAGTCATTATTTAGAAGAAAATTGACAACATGTGGACCACAGAGCTAGAAGTATCCAGAAATAATGGAAGGCATGTGGAAAATCTTATATTATATTTTATTGGAAAATCACATTACATTCTGGTTAGGTAATGACCAAATTAACAAAAAGTTGTGGAAAGTAGGGACTTAGAGGTTTTCCCATATACCTCCATAGTACATGTGTGTGCACTTGTGTGTTATATGTATGTGCTCTCCTGTTATATTCCTGTATATGTGTTTTAAATTGGACCTGGGCATACAGAGGTGCCAGTGCAGAGCGGCACTTTCTTTGGCAATGTCTTGGAACACTTGGAGGTTAAATAACCAGATTCATTCAGATTCACAAAAGCAGGATCCACCCAGCTCTTTCTGACTAAGGGCTCTTCCTACTCTGTGATGCTGCTATTTCAAGTCACAAATGCATAATTTTAATTTTTTTTAAAAACTTATGAATTGCATAGGAAAATATTATACATGCTTTTAAGGAGTAGTTTTTGAAGATATTGTGAAAGGAGCTATCAAGGGCCAAATTAATATTCTTGGGGAGGAAGCAAGAAATACATTTCCCTCTAAAAATGTAAATATGTCCCAAATAATATAATAGCCTCTAAATTGTATTTAAGTATAAGTAATAAGTAAATATATGGCAGTCCAATTTTTGGTGGAAGCAGGATAGAGAGGAGACCAAGCCAGACTATTCCTTTGAGAATAAAAGATGAGTCCTTTCTGACCGAAAACAGCCCTGTTAAAAGATCCTAACTGTAATTTCTTTCTCATAGTTTTTTTCCCCCAGGCAGCTGAGAGTACCAAGAAGAAAAGAGAGGGGCTGAAAAATTAGATACTGAGACAGCAGAATTGGCAGTCAAAAAATTCTTAATTATTAGCTGTGGAGTTAGAACATGGCACAATGGGGAAATTACTGACACAGGACTAGGGTTCAAATCAAGATTTGAACTGATAAGTTTTGACTTAGTAACTGGACAGTTCAATTTTGGCCCCCTTAAGTCCCATTTTAGGTTCATATTAGATTAGTTGGTCTATAAGGACCATCCCAAATGACTTAGAAATTTCAAATTGTGTGTTGTCAGAACATCACAATATAGCCATTCTTCTCCTTCCAAACTCCCCTATTTCTGTGGAAATCAAGAAAAGAAAAGGGTAAGACTGATATATTTTTATAATTTGATAGGGGAATATCAGAAAATATATCAGTCTTGGAAGCTTGACTAGAAGTCTTTCCTAGAATCTCTCTGGAAGTATCTTCTTATCACTCCTTCTCCTCGGTTTTAATCTCATTATTAGATCAAAGCTTCCTAACCTGTGGGTAGTTTCTTAAGCTGTGGGTAGTGAACCCTTAATTAACTAAATGTGGGGATCATGAAATTATCAGTGAATGTTTGATTTGTGCACCTGCTGTATGTACCTGTATTCCCAGGGTCACAGAAATTTCTCAGGGGAAAAGGAATCACGAGTGAAAAAAGTTTAAGAAGCCCTATATTAGATAACATATTGTTACCAGCTTAAACATACAGGTCTAATGCAACTTGTGGCATAAAAGAGGAGATGAATTTTTTTTCCCCATCCCAGACAAAGGGCTCACCAATCCCGCTAAGTAGCTGTGGATGGAGGTTGCTGAAGAGCAGGATAATTTTGAGCAGGGACAGTGACAAGTTGTTGCATTTTTTCACAGTGTAGAAGGATGATGGATTTAGAGTCTGAGGGCCTGGAGTACAGTTGGTTTTTTAAAGAGGGTTGCTAGAACTTTTGATACTTTTTTTTCCCTCTTCTCATACCTACTTCCAAACCTTCCCAGGGTTCCTCGTGACAGTAAATTGATTAAAGAGTCATGAAACCAGGCTATGGTTGTGGGAACAACACAGTAAATCCTGGATGTTGGGTTATGGAATTTGGTTTTTTGAGTTTTGTGTGAGCAATTTTTCAAGATAAGAATGTTACTCTGAAGCTTTGCAAATATACTCTTTCTATTAGAATTTTTTTAAACCTCTTAATACCACACAGTGGTTTTGAAAATATTTTGTACCCAGACTCCCTGTCCCTAGCCATGTAGTCTAGGGATAATGTGCCTCTTAGAACTTGCAGCTCGGTAATCGGCATGTATGATACAGTATGGGGCCCTACCTAGGAAAACAATACAAAACAAAACAAAGGTGTAGTAGAGAATAAAGTATATATGATACAATATAGTGCCTTAGGAAAACAATGTAAAACAAAACAAAATGAAACAAAACAAAACAGTGTATGGGGGGAGAGAGAAAATAGAATCCCTTGTCTCTTAACTTATTACTTGTATGACTTTGATCAAGTTATTTCATTGCTTTTGACCTCACTTTCCTCATCTGTAGAATAATAAAATTGAACCAGATGAGTGCCATGTTCCCTTTCGTTAAGAATCTAGGATGTGTGACCCCATTTAACCCAGTCCAAATGGTGGACTTTTTGGTTACTTTAATGCAAGTCAAACTATAGTTTTGTTAGTTCATGGGGGGGAACATCGAAGTTGGGTGCAGGAGAGAAGAGAGTATATATTTGTGATTGGATTTTGTCCTTGCTTTTGAGGAAAGTGAATTCAAAACTTTAAAAAAAAAAAATTATGTCCCAATCCTAAAGAAGAAAAGAAAAATCTCTTGGTCTGATAGATGACTTCTGGGCTGACATATGATATATGATAATTACATTGTCTTTACTCAGGAATCATCTTCCCAGAAAGACACAAACACTCCCTCTTCCTTCTCTATATGTGATCATGGACAATGCCCTTAGTACCCATCTAATGGTAGCTCCATCACAAAGTGTATAGAGCATCAGCCTGGAGTCAGGATTCATCTTTGTGAGTTTAAATCTGGCTTCAGACATTTGCCAGCTGTGTGACCTCTTGAGCAAGTGGCTTAACCCTGTTTGCCTCAGTTTCCTTATCTGAAAAATGAGCTAGAAAAGGAAATGGCAAATCACTTTAGTGTACTTACCAAGAAAACCTTAAAAGAGTTGGACAGGATTGAACAACATCATCCACCTCATGGAGTTGTCGGGAAGATCAAATGAAATAACATACTAGGAATTTAGTGAAATCAATCGCTGTTATTATTTTTACAATAATAATTTAATATTTGTGAAATGTGCAGCTTTTATCTCAGAACATTGGGAAGCCAATTTGACACTGTAGATGAACTGGCAGCTCTTCAGATTTCTATTAAAAGTTAGGCTTCATCAGTATCATCAAAACTATTCATCCAGAGCTTTGAGGTTTATACATTTTATCTTTATAACAACTTTAGGAGGTGGGTGCTGTCATTGTCCTCATTTTACAGATTAGGTAACCAAGACAGACCCAGTTTAAATGATGTGACCTGTCCCTACTGGGCCTCACCCTCACCCCTCCATTACTTGGAATTTTGCCATATACCTGTTTTCTATCTATATATGGCCATGTTGTTCTTCCAGATAGGTTGCCCTTGTGGGCAAGGACTTATTCATTTTTGCCTTTTCCTTACCAGCTGTTAGCATGGTGCTAACACCATATAAAAATCTACTTCCTGTACCTCAAACATACCCTCTTAACTTCTCTTCTTAGAATTATTGGCTTCCTTCTGAGTTCCCTGTTTTATTCTCCCTTGTGGCTCTTCCTTTGAGATTCAACTCAGACTTCCATTGAACTCCTTTCCAAATACTTCTTTTCCCTTACCCTCCTTCATCTCTTACACTTGATGATGGTCTTTCCTGCATCAAACAAATTATTTTGTATTATGTTTGACTATGAGAGGATTGATATATTAGATGAAAACTTTAAACTTGAAGTTTGGCTTCAATATATGTTGACTCTATCACCCTGGATTAAGTATTTAAGCCACTTAATTCCCAAGAAATGATCTACCTCATTTTTCATATTTGAGTGTGAGGGGGGAAAATGTATTTATCTGTGTGCCCATTGTGTGCCCCCCATAGACTTGTAAGCTTCTTGTGGGCAGGAAGTAGTTTGGTTTTGATTTTGAGATAAGAGTAAAAGTAATAATAGCACCTGATGTTTATCTAGTGCTATAATTTTATTTATCTTTTATTAGGAACAATATAAGTATGTCTGAATAGCCTAAAAAAAGTCTTGCCATGGTCACCTTCTGGCTTCCCGGTCCATAAGAAGCAAAACTTTTGGAGACAGGTCTCCCTGAGCAGATGTGTTGGAATATTGCTTAGCTAAAGACTACCCTGGTAGTAAGGTTTTAATTACTGAGTAATTACAGAGTAATTAAATCCTTATGCTAAATTCTCATGTCCTGGTTTGACATGTAAGAATCCATGGGGCACTGGTGCCTCAGACATTTACTAGCTGGGTGAGCCTAAACAAATCACTTCACCCTCTTGCCTCAAGTTTCCTCATCTGGAAAAAGAAATGGCAAAGCACTCCTATTTTTGCCAAGAAAATCCCAAATGGGGTCATGGAGAGTTGGACGTAAATGAAAGAGATCACAACAGCAACAAAGGAATCACCAGAGATCATGACCAGTGCACTTTTGGATAATGAGCTCCCCTGATTCTCAGGAAGAAATGGCATCTCCTTAACTTGAGGAGAACCTCAAGTCCTCCTACGTCAGCCTCTTAAAGACTTTGAACCAAGTTTCTAGTGGTAGGGAGCAAAAGTTACTTGTTTCCCACAGAAAGGGCACCCTACAGTGATTAAGTGAAAAGGACAAAGGCTGTTGGAGAGAGCGAATAAGTTTTTTGAGTGTTTCTTCATTGGTAAAGTCAACCAAGAAATTTGCTAGGAGATAAGATTTTTGCAACCTGTAGGATATATGCTAGTAATTTCCCCCCCAAAAAACCCAAACTGCCCCCAAACAACACTTAGACTAAATACACAGAGAGATTTGGAAGCATCACTTGTTTAGTTTTTAAATACAGAGACATTTCCCATCTGCTCTACTGGATTATGAATGTGAGAAAATGCAAGAGGAATGAATAAATTAACCCTAACCCCAGGTTTTCTCCAAATATAGTCATCTGTTTGATTTAAAATGGGGAAATTTTGAGCTCTGTTTATACACCCAGAGCCATCATGAGGAAAGACACAAGCAAATGGCAAGGGAGGGAGGCATTCATTTTACACTATATTATAGCAAGCTATTGACCACGATGGGTCTTTAAGTCTATTAAAATGACTTTCATTTTTAAGGTTAACTTTTGCTTTAATGTGGAATTACTAAGGACCTAATTAGCCCATGCCAACTTGTCATATAAACTTTCTGTTTATGTGAAAATGACATAGAACATTGGGTGTACTGGGAACTTACCCAGTGCAACATGGCAGCCAAAAAGCCAATATGATCTTGGACTGCATCAAAGACAGGTGGACAAGGAAAACGACGGAGTCCCTTCTCTTCTCTGCCCAGGTCAGACCACATATGAGTAGTGTTTGCTTCCAGAGCCACATTTTTGCAAAAAATATTTTGTTGATCTTTTTTTTTTTTAAAATAGCACCAAGATTCCCTCTAGTATCCCTCCTTCTGCCCCTCTGAGAGAGCCGTTTCATATAACAAATTATATATATTTTAAGGCAAAAAACAGGGGGTAAGTTTTTTTAATTCTGCAAAATTGAAAAAATCTGAAAATGCATGTGTTCTATATCCATAGACCTCCCACCTCTACAGAGGAGTGGGACTGGGGTGGCTTCTTGGATCTTGGGAGCCACGCTTGTTGGTCCTTGGCAATTTTACAACATTTCACTAGTGTTTTATGGTGCTTCCTTCTGTTTACAGTGACAGGCTTGCTTTATTTATGTTTCTTTGGAACATCTTGTTTTCTTTTGGTGAATTGAAAACAAGATGCTTCAGAGATATTTATAATTACTCACTAACATATTTCCCCTCAATAGAGGAGCTCTTCCCTTGTAACAAAAGCACAATTGAGCAAAACACATTAACACAATGGCCATAATGGAGAATGTTATTGTTTCTTATTGTTATTCAGTTGTGTACAACTTTTTATGACCCCACTTGGGGTTGTCTTAGCATAGTTATACTGAAATGGTTTGCCATATCCTTCTCTAGCTCTTTTTACAAATGGGGAAATTGAGGCAAACAGGATTGAGTGACTTGCTAGTAAGTGTGGATTTGACTAGACTGGATTTGAACTTGGGGCCCCTTGATTTCAGCCCTGGTACTTTGTGCTATGTTGCCCTCTAGTTGGCTGTATATATTTGAGTGATCTAACCTTGGGTGGCAAGATGGATAACTATGACAGAGGAAGTAAAGAATCAAGACATTAAATTGATTCTGTATCATTTCATAATTGATTCTATTCTGTAACTAGTCACACAATTTGTCTGAGACCAGATTTGAATTCAGGAATATGATTCTTCCTGACTATCCACTGAGCAACCTAGTTGCCCCTAGACAATGTATATCTCATTCTATTTCTCTAGACTGGGCTTTTTAAACTTTCCACCTGTAATCCCATTCACTTGAGAAATTTTTACATGACCCCAGGTTATAGAGGTATATAAAATAGGTATACAAATACAACATTTGCTGATAATAAATTGTAATTTTGCAACCCCCACATTCAGTTTTGAGATTCCATGTAGGTTCACAACTCACATTTTCAGAAACTGGCCTCTAGACCATCACCTCTCTGACATAAGATGAGAAATGTTTGCACATCTTTATTCATTTTATTCTTTTTAATTTAATTTCTTAAAATGCTATGTTGGAAATATAGAGGCTTTGCATTTCCCCTAAATCTTAATTTAAACATATAAAAGCCAAGGAGGAATTATATTAATTCCTATTTAATTCACTGTGAAATCACATAGAGATCCCATGTCAACATGTCTTTGCAAGAGGAGTATTTGAAAGTTTAGTCTACAAAAGATAGCATTTACACTCTTATTATTGTTTGCATTTTTATTTTTCTTCCCAGGTTATTTTTACCTTCTTTCTAAATCCGATTTTTCTTGTGCAACAAGAGAACTGTATAAATATGTATACATATATTGTATTTAACAGATACTTTAACATATTTAACATGTATGGGACTACCTGCCATTTAGGGGAGAAGGGGGAGGGAAGGGAGGGGAAAAGTTGGAACAGAAAGTTTTGCAAGGGTCAGTGTTGAAAAATTATCTATGCATATGTTTTGTCAATAAAAAGCTATAATAATAATTTTTTTAAAAAGAAAATAAGTTAGGTCTAGATTCGTGGAGGTCTTTACTCCCTCTCAAGTTGTTACTATGATCTTTTCTTTTATTCTCTTGCAAAACATTTCAGGATGTTCCTGTTTTTTAGAGCACCCTTCTAGCCTCATTTCATATTACTTCCTCCCTCTTCCTGTTCACTATATTCTCCTCAAATTGATGGCTAGAAGTTCTCTAAATCAATCAATATTTCTCACCTTTGTGCTTTCTTGGAAGCCAACCACTAGGCCCAGAATGTACCTCCCACCTCTACATTTCACAAAGTACCATTTTGTATATGGAGACTTACCTCCTCTTATTGCCTTCAAATTTTCTTAAAGCTTCCAACCTAGATTTCACTTCTAACTCTAAGACATACTTTCTCCTATTGTATTAGTATATTCATAGCGCTTTATAAATACTATAATCCATTTTGTCTTCCTAACAACTTTGAAAGACAGGGAGTTATTCATATACAAGTGGCAAAACTGAGACATTTCAACTTGTCCACAGTCACATAGCTAGAGGCTGGATTAGAATTCAAAGTCAGAGGGCCACTTAATGGTGCAAGAAGACTCCATTTCCTTTGGGACTGCATTTTCCTCTCCTGTCTCCTTTTTTGTAATTTATTTTCTTAGACAATTGCCTAGAACAGCTACAGGTTAGATGACTTGCTGAAAATCACCTGGCTAATGTGAGTTTAATCAGAACTTGAATTCAGATTTTTCTGTCTTGGGAGATCAGCTCCTTGTTCACTATGCTGTGAGCATAAGGAAGAATGTCTGGGGGAAGAGGAAAGGGAGTAGGTTCTTCCCAATTGGAGACCTGGGCGACTACTCTGTTGTAGGGGCTTCATTTTTCAGGTATATATTGAAATAGATGGTCTCTGGAGTCTCTTCCAACTGGATGTTCCATAACAAAAAAATTATTGTAAAGTACAGAGATTTGTGTAAAGATGTGAACATTAGTAGTTTACCAAATGTTCTTTAAAACTTTTCTGTTTGGGGGATGTTTTCTCATGTTGATGAAGCCCCTGGGTTGGAGTATTCCTGACATAGGTTGCACCACATCAGTGTCAGAAAGGGACTTTAAATCAATAATGTGTGTGTGTGTGTGTGTGTGTGTGTGTGTGTGTGTGTAACAAGAGTGATAGCACCTGTCTTCAACAAGTTCCCATTCCATTGGATTTCCACTGAGTTAATCGAATGTAATTATACACAAGGAAGAATGTGAAGGAGGAGTCCAGAGCATTTTGAGAGAATTTGAGGAGGAACAGTATCCCTTTGGCACGAAAGGTTGCACGAAAGAGGTGATACCTTAGTACCCCCCACTTCTTCCATCTCCTCTCCTCTGTCTCTATCCTTGTCTCCCCATCCCCACATTCTATGTGGGAGACATAGATATGTGGAGAAGACTCTCCCTTCTGTCTCTGCCTCTTAGTAATTCTGGGTCCTTTCAAAACTCACCTTCTAAGAGTGGGAGTCTCTCCTGGTTCCTCCAGCTGCTAATGCCTTCTCCTCTCCCTAGTCTCCTACATTAGAATATGTACTTCTAGAGGGTGAGAACTGCTTTTGTCCTTTCTATTATTCCCAGGACTTAGCCTAGTGCTTGGTATATATCAAATGCTTATGTGAAAGCAAGTGCATGGTGAATGATACATTTGATGCAATTTAAGTTAACAAAGTACCATTATGTTCCAGTACCAAGAAAGGGACCTTTCAAAAACAGATTGAAATGCAAATACATACATATATATACACAGATTGTATATAATATATAATTATATATTCATTATATATTATACATAGTATTATATGTTATATATAAAATATATAATTATTTATTTCATAACATATAATTATATACAATGTATATAATATATACATTGAAAAAAAATGGTGGGAAAGAAGATTTCTGTCTTACTATCAGCCACTTTTTACTACTGTGTTCTGACTAAAGGCAAAGGCTCTTAAACTTCCAAGGTCACAATTTCCTTATTTTTGAAATGGAACAATTTGGATTGGAAGATTTAAATGATGTCCTCCCAGTTCTAAATGAATGCTTTGAGACTTCACATCATAGATTAAATGATGGCACTTGAACTCCTTTTCTTGGACACTCTTTTGATTACAACTATTCTTGGTGCTGCCTCTTAGAAAGTTACCAGGCACTTGGAAATCCCCTTGAGAGGGGTAGGGGGAAGATCATGGACCAAAATCCTGTCAAAGTGCAACTACATTTTTATTTTAAGGGAAAAGAAAAGGGGGGCTGGGTAATGAGAAATGTGCATACTAATCTCTATAGGGCTGTGAACTAGTGATGGCCTTGGACAATCAGCCTGTGCTTCAGGTGCCTCCTCAGCAAAACAGCAAATCCGGTCCAGCAAGTTCTTCCTTGCCCCTCACCTGTTCCAGTCATTCTTTAAACTTGAGTTTGAAAAGAATCCAGAATCTAATCTCTCTCTCTCTCCCTTGAAATTCTCTTTCTCATTCCACCATTAAATCCTGGCTATAACCTTAGAGCTCAAGTCCTTTGGAACTGTTTGGGGAACAGAATTTGGTTTATATATTACTGTGAGACTCCAGCAAGAAATAAAGTATAAGGACTGGTTTTTTTCTTTTTTTTTTCTTTTGTCAGTGGGATTAAATGTTGTTCTGGTCTCAGTGTTCTTGGTATATGGTAAGAGTCATAACAAATTATCAAACTATTATAAGAGAATAGTGGGACACAGGGATGACCCAATGTGCCGCAGTGGGAAGACTTCTTGTTCTGTAGAACCCAGAGTCTTGTGTTCAAATTCTTCTGTCACTTAATACCTTTGTGACCTTGGGCACACAATTACATAAATTCTATATCTGTGAGATTCAATTTCCCCTTCTCTAAATTGAGACGTGTGTGCGTGTGTGTGTGTGTGTGAGAAAGACAGAGAGAGAGAGAGAGAGACAGACAGACAGACAGACGTCCTTCAGAGGGCTCTTATAAAGCCATGATTTTGATCCACTGAAGTCAGAAAATACTTTCATATGGAGAGGTGATCTGGATAGCTCTAGTTTTTCCCATTGTTTTTGGCTTTTATATGTCTTTTTTTAGAGGTATAAATAGCCACCATTTTTCTTGATCCTCTTAAAACTGCTTTCTCATTAAAATTGGTGATAGTTTATCTAGAGCCTAAAGTTTACCATCTAGAGTTTGGTGTGAGGATCAATTAAGATAAGACAGCACATAGATTTCATTCTTAAATCACTATAAAACATGAGCTTTATTATTCCTTGTTCTGGAAAAGATGATAGTTAAGGACTTAAGGGGTGTGTGTGTGTGTGTGTGTGTGTGTGTGTGTGTGAAGTACTCTACTTTGTAGAAAGTTAGCCCAATGAGTATTTATTAAATACCCACTGCATACCAGGCACTGTACAAATCAATGAATATTCAGAGAAAGGCAAAAACCAGCCCCTGGTCTCAGAGGACTCACAGTTCTGGTAATCGTGACAGTCACTTATTTCAAATGATGTGATTTAGGGGAGCAAATTTGGTGTCCCAGTGATGTGTTTGGGGTTTAGTACTGAATTGCTTGCTCATGTGAAGAATTCTTTGGCAAAAGGTAGATTCTCTTAGAAGAAGTTACGACAAAAAGAAGAGATACAGTAGACACCAGGAATGGTAAATGAGATAGAGAGCACATAATTAGATAGGAAAGTTGAAATTGAAAAGACAAGTTTCCTAGTGGGAACTCAAATTAACTAGAAGAAAGGTATATACTCAATGAAGTAGAAGTTTATCATTGATTGGCATGCTAAATCAATAGAGGGATTAGCTCCTAAAAGAATTAGTTATAAGAAGGAGAAAGATATCATGAGACATTGGGGGAGGGGGGTGTGTGAGAGAAAAGATACCACAAGACAGAACGCCGCCGTGGCAGGGTTAATCCAGAGAGGTTCAGCAGAGATGGCATGAGCCATAGATGGATTTAGAAGGGAAATTTAACCTCCAGGTCTGACATAACTTGGATTTCTGACTGAATTTAGCAAGGAGGGGCTACCCAAAACCTCCACAGAGGGTGGGACTATAAGTTTAAACTGATCCCCCATCACTGCCCTTCCTTGCTTGCCCCAGGCAGTAATTCAGTATTTCGTACTGTCTCTGCCAGCCCCACCTATAGATCCAGGACTTCATCACATGGACCTCTCTGGACCTTTCATCATCTGTAAAAATGGAGAAGTTGTCCTAGAGAACCTCTTACTTACCTTTTTACCTCTTGAAACCTAGATTTTTGGGGAAATAAACCTAATAATTGCCTTTATATGTGGTTTTAAGGTTTAAAAGCCCTTTACAAATATATCATTTGATCCTTATGGCATCCTGAAAGGGAGGTGTGATCACTCTCTCATACAGATGAAAAAACTGAGGCAGACAGCAGTCACCCAAAATGTAATCTTTTTTCCCTTTAAGGTTTGTTCTGCTTTTCTACAGACAACAAAGATGACTCATTTCTATCAGGATTTTTAAAAAGTGGATTGTTACTTTGAGCTTCAGTGTTACTTTGAGTTGTAGAGCCACAAGTCTGGCTGTGCTGAGGAATAATCTTCCTAAGGCACATTCTATGAGCACATCAGATACCTTGCTGAGACCCCAGCTACCTCTAAGATAAAATACAAAATCCTGCATCTGACATTTAAAGCTCTCTTTTGGTCTTGACTCCAATCTGTCTTTTTAGACTTCTTTCTGACTTACTCCCTTTCACGCCTCCACATTCCAGCCTGACTGGCCTCCCTGTTCTGCTCTGAACTTCTGTCTCCCAGGCTTAGTCTTCACCCATGCTGCTCTGCATGTCTAAGCAAGCTCCTGGTGCATTCTCCCTTCCTTCTACCTCTTAGCATTTATAACTCTCAACTTCCAGGTCCTAGAAGAATCCAGCCTCACTCATAATAATTCTTCTCTGGGGCCATCTTACCTTTCCCTGCTAGAATAAAAGAAAGGAGATGGAGGGCTCTGACTTTTGATTTGTTTGTATTTTCCTAGCTCTTTGTAGCACTGTAGCTAAATGCTTTTTTTGAGGGGAGTGGGGTGGGAGTAGAATAAAAGGGGAGGAGTTTTTTTTTTTACTCTGTTTCCAGTAAGATTATTTGAGAGACTGATCAAACAGATAAAAATGGGCATAAGGAGGAGGAGCTGTCTGTGGGTCAGCTCATTGTCACATTAATGAAGGAAGGGCACTGTGGTGCTAGTGATTGAGGTGAGCCTCAGGGATGGTAAATAGAGGATGGTGGAAAATTTGGTCACACCTTCTATTTTCTAAGTCTGTTCCTTCCTTTCTTTCTCTTTTCTGCACTTAAGACCATAATATTAAACTGAAATATATAGATACAAACATATCATTTGCTTGATGTACTGAACACGGTATATATACTGGGAGCTAGAGGTGCACAAACAAATACAACCGCCCCAGCCTCTTTTATTTCTTTCATTTTATAACCAAAAAAAGGTATGAATGGAATTCAGTCAACAAGAGTGTAATCGAATGTATTTTTATATATTTTTTTATAATTCATTTTTTCATCAAGGTGCTGTAGAAAGAGAGGCAGTCAGAAATATTCAAATCCCATACCAAAATGGTATGGAACAGGTTACCTAAACTCTTATTGCTTGCCGGTGGTTTTCAAAGTGTTGTACAAAGAATCCTGGGGGGTCTCTGAAACCCTTTCAGATTCAAAATTTAGTTTTTAAATTTTAATATGGGTAAATATCTATAAATATAACCCACATAAACCAAAATTCTATGGAGAGATCCTCAATGATTTGCATATCCTATTATTGAGGTTCTCCCCAAAGAATTTTGGTTTATGTGTATGTGTGTATAGGTGTATGTATAAAGTTTCACTACCATTGTCTTGGGCAACTCAGAAGAATTGTAGGAAAAGTACATTGATAAAAGGAATCTCCTCCACAGTACTCCATACCAATGAAATGAGACTCAATCTCTAGCCCAGTTCCTGGGTCCTATCTTTATTCTTCAGATACTGTGTTATATTTGCTGTGTGTTTATCATGGGGTAAAGATGTTGGCTTCTGGGGCTAGTTGTTTCACATAAAGTATTGAATTTAGATTTGGTAGCCTTGGTTTTCAGGAGATTCTCAGAATTTTATTGCCAAATGATATGTGAAGAATCTAATCCCCTTCTTTGACGAATGAGAAAATTGAGACCCTGAAAAATGATCTAGTCACTGAGCTATTAAGTGGTGATTGGAACCCCAAAGTCAGGCTTTTCCCATCTATTCTATAGATATGACTCTGTGGGCACAGTCCTTTCCTCTCTGTACTTCTTGATTTCTCTTTCCTCATGAATCTCAGCATGTGAATATATAATCCCAAATGGATCATTGATTTCAGCCTGAATATCTAGATTTTGGTGGTTATCTAGGCAAACCTACCCATTTTTCAGGTAGGGAAACTAAGCTGTGAGGTGAAATAATTGGCCTGTGATCACACCAGTCATAAAATAGTCTTGCTGAACTTAAAATCCAGGTCCTCAAAATGTTTGCAGTTAAGTGGGATGGCTTTTTTCAATTATAATTTTCCTTTGATGAGTCCAATTTCACTTGAAATTGTCACCCAAAGAAAATGTTGTATATACATGTATACATTATATATACATTTGCACAAACATAGTCTTATTTTGAATAATCCTGTATATGTGTGTATGTATGTATGAGTATAAAATGTGTGTATATTTGTACATATATGTGTATACACACACACATACACACACATTTACCTAGTAAGGTTCATAGATTTTTTTTTTTTAGAGCGCTAAGGAACCTTAAGGATCATTTGGTGCAAATGTCCCATTTTACACCCAAGGAAACTGAATCCCAGAGAAACAAATTACATGCCCAATATCATACAAATGATAGAAATCAGTCGGAATTCGATCTCAGTTCCTTTGACCTTAAATCACATTCTCTTGCTGTTGTGCTCAATGAATTAGTGTTGATGTCTTGATCACATTTTTGTAGTTTTAAAGTAGTAGTTTAGAAAAATTGAAAGCATATCTATATGTAATAATTGTTAGGTATTTTAAAAGCTCTTTTAAGCTGTCATTAACATAACTTTCCTTTAGGTATTAATATATACATATATATTAATATGTATTAAAAGTATATATATATATATATATATATATATATATATATATATATAAAACAACAAAAGCTCTATAGCTGTTCTGACCAAGGGCCACATTATGTATCTTAAAGCAGTAGTATCTTTTTCCCCAGATTCAGTACTGACTCTTAAAGCAGCTCTTTGTATTCATTGTAAGTTCATAACTATTGAGAAAGCAGCTGATCAAATTTCAGAAACATAAAATACTATTTTTTAAAAATACTAGCAGCCCATTTCAGTTGCTTCCCATACCCCAGTATGCATTGTCATGCTTTGTACACTCTTAAAATCATGTGAAATAATTAGTTTACTTACTTTTCTCCTATAATCTTCTCTTTTGAAGACATCAGCTACCTCTCATTTAAGAAAATCTTGATGGAGTCCTTTAAAATCCATTTCTCTCTGAACTAAAATACTCACAGGCTGCCCGAGTCCTGATGGTTCCAGCCCCAGCAAAAATCAGGAACTAGCTCTTTTGATTAGAAACCTCAAGATAGCCAGGCTGCCTTTCACAGAATGTTGCCGAACTAAGTTTCACTCTGTGCCTTTTAAGGGACTGGCTTTAGGAAACTGTAAAAGAAACGAGAGGTGTTTCATACGTAAGCGTGGTCTTGCATCTGAATGTTTGGACGTGGTCTCTAAGTGATCCCAGTCTACTTGCCTCTTTGTTTTTTTTTATCACCCACCCCTCCTATTCAGTACTTTCCTTCTTGGATTTTAAATTCTAAAGGAAGAGAAAAGCTCTAGATTTTACTTTGCAATTCTATATTGCAAGGTAGAAAACGGGTGATGCATCAATGACATTTATGTTGATCAAACACTCAGACAATGTTCTGTTTGTTAAGTGTGATCCACCTTCCTCCAAACACTAGTAAAATAGCCCAGTGTAAATAGAGCTAGAGAATAATGGCGACAGAGGAAGGGGTTACCTAGTGATGCAGGATGGACATTTAGGCAGCAAAGTGTTTGGACATAAAGTTGCTATCACAGTTGCTAGAAGAAATTTTCAGTTTATCTTTTGGTTAGAAATTATGTATGATTATAGAGAACACATGTAGGAGGCGTAGTTTCTCTCTCCACCTCTGTTATTCTCCAAGGGGTGTCAGGAAAGAACCCCACCTTTTATTTTACAGGTAAGAAGACTAGCTTCAAGTTCTAACAAATTGCACCATTATTAGACATTTCTGTCCATTCCTGTCTACTTAGGATAGAATCCTTCTAAGAACATCACAGGTTATAGTTGTAGAGTTGGAAAAAAAATTTAGCATTGATCAAATCTTGTTATAGATGAAGAAACTGAAATTTGTGTTTGTGAAGTGTTGTCTTGTCCTAGATTCCATTGCTGATAAAGAAAGACTTGATTAATGGAAGAATTAATCTTTTCCTATGTCTTATTGCTTCTAGATTTAAAGGCATGCTGGGAGACTTGTTACGAAAGGGAAAATAAACTCTAATATTAATTCACGTCTGAAAAAATATTTGAACCACTCTGATTTTATCTTTTCACTCTTATCATTCACTTCCTCATTAACTTTGTTTTCTAAGTTGTTGATCTGCCATTACCTAGTGAAATACTTCTTCCTCCTTAAGGGCTAGGGATTGGTTCCTCATTATATTTGTATCCTCTTTCTTATGTGTCAGCTTCTTCTAGCTAGGCACAAGTACCCATGCTCAGTCATTTTATCCAATCATTTTACCTGCAATCTGGTCTGAGGTTTGGATCAATTGCTCTTTCAGCTAACCATTTTTGTTCCTCAAATTCAAAATCTGTTGAGGGAGCAAGGGAGGATGCTCACACACTCACACACACACACACACACACACACACACACACAGATTTAATCTGGGCAAATTCAAAGTCCCTCCCTTTTTGGAAAATTCTCATTATTACATATGCACATGACATGTACATATATGTACAGTTAATAATTAAATTATTAACTGTACCATGTGTCAGAAGTGTTTCTCATTTTCCTACCTACTAAACTGTGTCATTTCTCTTATTCTAAGAGAAGTAGAAATCTCCCTGAACCCCTAAGAGCCTTTCTGGATTATGCGTGAGCCTTTGAAATGTGAGAGTCCAAAAATATGATAGAAATTCAGTGATTAATTAGCACAGGTTCCTGGCTCTTAATAAATATGATTTTTGACTGTTTGAAATGACCACAGCCACTGAAGCAGAGAAGGATAACAAGAGTTGGGTAATAAGTAGAGAATTTGATTGGTTTCCTTTATACCAATTAGAAAGTAGCAATTTTGTTTGATTTGGTTGTTATCCTTTGTTATTGAAGAGCACCAAAATGGTATCACTCTGTTAAGAGTTGGATCAGAGTGCTACAAGCTCAGAATACTTTGCCATAGATTAGACACAAAAGTCCCTATGAATATTTGGGGTCAATTTCTTAACCATGGGCATCTGGCATTTCTTCTGAGCTAATTTCATTATGCTTTGCTCATAGAGCACAGCACCTTTTCTGATGAGGGACTGCCCATGTGTGCCAGTGTCTACCATGTCATACAACCAATTCTAAAGCTCTTAAGAAAAATCCTGAAAGTGTCCTTTTCTGACAACCATGTTAGTGCTTGTCCTGTGTGAATTCTGTATAAAAGTCTTTTTGGCAAGTGTACGTTTGGCAATTGAACAATATGGCCAGCCTAATGGAGTTGCATTCTTTCCAGCAGAGTTTGAATTCTTATCAGTTTAGTTCAAAAAAGGACCTCAGTCTCTGGTATCTTATTGTGTCAGGTGATCTTCAGAATCTCCCTAAGACAATTCAAATGGAAGTGATTCAATTTTCCTGCATGGCGCTGCTACACTGTCCAGGTTTCACAAGTATACAACATGAGGTCAGCACAATGGCTCTGAGGACCTTCAGTTTGCTAGTCAATCAATATAATAATATTAATAAGTCAATATAATAATAATAATATATTATTATTATTATAAAAAGAGAAGAGAGGATAATAACCTCTTTTCTCCTACACTTTCCTTTGGAGCTTCCCACAAATTGAGCTAGCTTTGGCAATGTGTGTGGCAACTTTATTATCAGTGTGAACATCCCTGGAAAGTAGACTGCCAAGGCGAGTGAACTTATCAGCAATATTCAGAACTTCTCCATAATCGATGGTTTCACATATGGATGGTGGATGCTGTTTGATGGTGTACTTGTGCTTTCTTGTTAAGCCAAAATTAACACAAGCATGAGAGAGTTGACCTATACTTTGGAAACTGCATTGAGTGCACATTCTACAAAAAACAAAAACAAAAACCCACCTCTTGTGAGAGAATTCATAGGATATAGTTCATCTTTCTCAAAGATGATAGCGTTCAATTCCATCAAAAGTAAAGTACATTCAAAACTTAGATTCAGGCGTAAGTGGCTCAGTAAGAAGGCAGATGAAATTCCATTTTTTTGATGATAGAAACAACCCAAAGTGCTTTTATGAGGCCCTGAAGGTTATTTATGGGTCAAAGATCTATGGTGGTGTCTCAACTACTCAGTGCTGATGGGGCCACATTGATTATTGATAAGGACACAGTCCCAGAGAGTAGCAATTACTTGAGGACAATCATCTTTAGCGTTGTTATCTCATGGAAAGGGAAGGGAACAAGCATTCATTAAGCACCCACTGTCTGCTAATAAGTGCTTTATGAATTTTATCTCATTCTGGAGTTTGCTTGGCCCCTTGAGGGCAAAATTAGTACTCTTAGGGAAGGGAGCAGCAGGAGAGAGAGTTGTATGAAGTAGGTACATTTATGGTTTGATATAAGGAAAAACTTCTTAACTATTAGAAATATCTCAGAATAGCTTGGGCTTTCATGAGAAATAATGACTTTCACCTCACTTGATAGTGATTCTTTTTTTGAATATAGCTTGGATTGATATTGGTCTTTGAGGGAGACCTCTTTCAATTCCACTTTTTTGATTTTGAGGGACAGCTAGGTGGTATAGGGGATAAAGCTCTAGCTCTGGATTAAGGAGGACCAGAGTTCAAATCCAGGCTCAGATACTAAACAGGTGTTTGACCCTGCACTTAAGCCTGATTGCCTCACAAAAAAATGAGAAAAAAAAAAATTCTGTGATTTTTTTTTTTTTCTGAATGAGAAGAGCATTGGAAAGTAATGATGAGGTTCCCAGGCACTGAAGGCTTTTAAGCAAAGGATGGTTGAAGAGTTGTAAAGACTGAACAGACTGAACCCAGTGGCCTCTGACATCCTTCTGTGATTTTAACATTAAATCACAGTCTGGATGGTTACATACCATGAATAATCTATCAAAGCAACAGGGTAGCCAATCTATAATTTCTTATAATTGCCTTCTTCCATCACCCATCTAGCCCCTCTCTTCACCACCCTACTGAGCCTCTACTAGGACATTCTCTATATGGGCTGGTTTTGTCTTTGTGGTTGATGGTGCCATACAGTGCTGGATCTGAGATCAGAAAAACTCATCTCCATGAATTCAAATACAGCCTTGCTATGTGATCCTGGGCAAGTCACTTTACTCTTTTTGCCTCAGTTTCCTCATCTGTAAAACAAGCTGGAGAAGGAAGTGGCAAACCACAATAGTATCTTTGCCAAGAAGACCCCAAATGGCACCACAAAGTGTTGGACATGACCAAAAACATTTCAATAGCAAATATCTATTTGTTATATAAATCTCTTATGCTTCACATTTTACAGAAGTGAGATTAGTAGCTTTTCTCCAAGGTGTCTTTATTCATCACCAAGTCAAGTCTGCAGTAGTCTCCACATAAGCAGAAATCAAGTCCTTGCTAGGATATTGCCACATTGTCTGCCATGCGGGCTTGGGAAGGGAATAGATCAACCACCTTCCCGTAAACCTGCAGGTGTGTTATCAGATTAGACATCCTTGGCCCTGTGCCGGTTCATGCCTAACCTGCTACCTGCTCATTCCAGTCTTAACCCCTTGACTGCCACAAAGAAATTATCCCCAGATTGCTTCCCATCATCATGCCCGTGAGAAATTACAGTAATATAATGTGTTCCTTTTGTAATTCTATTTCTTTTGTTTTCTGCATTAAAAAATATTATTCTGAGAAGAAAGCCATAAGCTTCACCAGATTGCCCAAGATAGGGCGTAGTGTGAGGTCCATGACACACAAGAAAGGGTGATAAAACCCTGTTTTAAAGTCCCATCTGTATTAATAAGAGGTTTGCCCGATTGAAGCCTTTCCCTGTCATCCTTAATTACAGTGCTTTCCCGCTATTCATTATTTCCATATTTATCTTGTCTATATCTTACTAATGGGGGCATCTATAGTGGATAGAGAGCTGAACAGAAAGTCAAGAAGGCTCATCTTCTTGAGTTCGAATCTGACCTCAGAACTTAATAGCTGTGTGACTCAAGACAAGTCACTTTACTTTGTTTGCCTCAGTTTCCTTATTTGTAAGATGAGCTGGAGAAGGAAATGGCAAAACACTCAGGTATCTTTGCCAAGAAAACCCATATGGAGTCATGAAGAGTTGGGTAAGACTGAATCTGATGAACAGCAAAAGTCTTGTTTGTGCATAATGGTTTGCATGTTGGCTCTCCCATTATGCTGAGTTAATTAAGAGAAGAGGGCTATTTTTCTCCTTCCTTTTCTTTCCTACGACTCAGTACAGTACTTAATACACAGTGAGTACTTAAGAAATGCAGTTGATTGATAAAATTACAAGTCTGGACCTACAAAATATGCACTATTTGCTACAATTATTAGGGGAAAGTATTTTGTAAACTGTAATGTGCCAAACAAACACAATGCTATTGTTATTATTTATATTAATAGTAATAGTAATAAGAGAGCTGTAACTGTAGCTGGACTTGCATGACATTCCTGGCCTCCTAATAAAACCCAAATTGTTAGAATTTTCTCTTTAGAATTGGAAGCAATGTTGGAGGTCTTTTTGAAAGATTCTGTAATTTGTTTTGCTTGTCTGTGCTTGCTTATTATATGGGAGAGCTTTTATCTAGGAAGAGTTAGGAAGCAAGTGAAGGATAGTAATAGTGATAACCTCCCTCCCCGCCCCCCCCCCAAAAAAAAGAAGTTGAAAAGGAATCTGAGAAACAGAGAACAGTATTGGATCTTTTGAATGAATTGACCATATATTTAAAGCAATCCGACTTCACAAAACCAATGTTTTGGTTCATTCTTGTGTGAAGATATGTTGACATTTATCAAGATTGTACTAATAAAAAAGAAAAGTTTTAAAGCATCATAAGAATATTCATGGTTTCAGGACTAAGATTGTTGTTACCAAAAATAATAAGAAGTGATCTCTTTGGATACTCTTCACCTTATATTTTATCTAATTTGATTTCTTTCTTTCCTCTATGTCTCATAAAGAGAAATGAGGTGTTCTCCTGGCCCAAGGTTTGTCCCAGAAACCCTGTACTTATGGGAAAAGTAGGGAAAGGGGGGCCATCAGGGCTGCATGTGATCATTTTATCCACTCCATGTTTCAAGCTCTATCTACGTCTCCTTCTGAGATTAATTTGCCTTCAAGGATAGACCAACACTGAAGCTGGCTAGATTAATGCTTTCTGTTAATCATTGAGCCTGTCCAAACAGTTCCACCTGTGGGGCAGTGAAAGGGGAAATTGTTTTTCGTATTATTGCCAGCAGAAAGTCTCTTAAGATTCAAGCACTGGAAAAAGGATATAGACCATTTGACTACCTGGATGTATGTAAGTTCTTGCCAGTGGGAGGTGATACACGGAGGCCGAGGAGGGGACCGAGGGAACACTGTGGTATTTATGAGCATGACCTCATGTCTTCAGTTGACTCCATACTGGATTAGAGAAAAAGTAAACTTGGCTTTGTTCCAGAGCATTGATTTCCCAGACCTCCCTAGGGCCTTCGGAATTCTGGCTACTGCCTTTTCTCTGCTGTGACCCAGTGCAGCTGATCATGGCAGAAGATAAAGCAAGATGTGAGACTCAGATGAGAGGTGGATTACAAATAAAATATAACTCAAGCCTTATATAAGCATGAGTTGGTGTTATGTAAAAGGGAGCTGTTTTTAGGCATTGATACAACCTTTCAATTGAATTGCAACCTTCCCAGTTACTGGAAATCTCTTCCTCTTTAAATTGTTCTGTGTTTGGGGGCAGCTAAGTAAATAGCACAGTGGCTAGAGCACTGGGGCCTGGAATCAGGAAAACCCAAGTTCAAATTCAGCCTCACATACTTCCTGGCTGTAGACCTACCTGCCTCAGTTTCCTCAATTATAAAATCAACTCTGTAATAGTACCTATTTTTCAGGGTTTTGGGAGAATCAAGTGATCATCAAATTTTGTACATCATTTAGCACGGTGCTTGGCACATTGCAGGATCAAATGAAATAATATTTGGAAAATGACATAGTGGCTAATTAGTTCTGAATTTCTTTATACTGAGGCAACTTGGTGGTACAATGGAATCAGGAAGACCTAAATTCAAATACTTACTAGCTCTATGACCCTGAGCAAGTGACTTAACCTGCTTGCCTTAGTTTCCACATTTCTAAATTGGCAATAATGGTAAGTACTTACTTTCAGGGTTGTTGTGAGGCTCAATGAGCTAATATTTGTAAAGTAGTTTCCTTCCCGCTTGGCATGTAACTATTAGCTGCTATCATCATTGTATCACCATCATCATCATCACCACCTCAAAATTTTTTTCCTTTTCTCATTTGTAGTAATGAAGAATTCCTGAATAATCAATAGTAGCAAAACAATTCATTTACAAGGATTACAATCTGCTTTCTTGCTATTTGAATTTATAGGTGGGGTATCCTCTATAATCTCTATTGACTTTTCTGCATTAAAACTAATTCACCAACATACTTTCTTTTTATCTAATAGGGAAATATTTTGGATTTCTAGATTGCTTCAATATCTCACTGATGTTAAAATCATTGTAGCACTATGCCAAGTAGTTCTGACTGCATCTTAAACCAACACCTTTCTTCACTTACCAGTTTTTCTTCAAGATTAGATTTTAATGTAAATAATGTAATTATTTTAGCTTTGATAAGCACTAAAGATTGAACAAGACCACATAAAAGAAATGTTGTCTACAATCAAATATTCTCTATTCCCCCAACTATTGTTGGATAGGAAAAGGCTTAAGCTTCTAGTGTCTGGCTCTGCCCCAAAGAGCTGAAAGAATAAGAAAAATGAACAGGTGGACATTTCAAAAAGAAAAATTTAAGTTTAATGTCATCAAAGGCCTCCCAATAATTTGTTGTTGCTGAGTTGCTTTTCATGTGTCCAACTCTTCACAGCCCCTTTTGAGGTTTTCCTGGTAAAGATACTGGAGTGGTTTGTCATTTTCTTCTCCAACTTATTTTACAGATAAGAATACTGAGACAGACAGGATTATGTGACTTGGCAAGGGTCACACAACTAGTAAGTGTCCAAGTCTAGATTTGAACTCAAGAACATGTGTTCCTGATTTCTAACCTAATGTTCTATCCAACCTAGCACCTAGGTTCCCTATTCCAAATAATTAAAATAATTCAAAAATAGAATGGGTAATAACTCCATTCTAGGAGATTCTCAGTGCTTTAGTCTCTTAGACTTAGTGCTTTAAGTCTAGAATTCTGAGTCTATGATTATTCGTTTGCTTTTATTGCTGATTGATAATCAGTAGGCATTTACTAAGGAATACTTAGGGTACTGAAGATGGGCATTTACAAAGACACAAGGAAACAGTTCTTTTGGTTTGGGAGCTCACATTCTATCAGTAGAAATGATAGGTACACATTATTATGGATTAATAAAGGTGAAAAATATTGGAAGGATCATCTTTGTCATTGTTCAGTCGTGTCCAATTGTCATTTACCTCATTTGAGACTTTCTTGACAAAGATACCAGAGTGGTTTGCCATTTCCTTCTCCAACTCATTGTATAGAGAAGGAACTGAGACAGACAGGATGAGGTAATCTGCCCAGGGTCATACAGGTAAGAAGTATCTGAGCCTGGATTTAAACTCAGATCTTCTGCCTTCTGCCTATGCATCAAGCTACCTAGTAACCCATCATCTAAATACCCACCACTTTCCCAGCTTAACATCTCCTCCCACTCCAGATTTCAAAGTAGGCATATTCAAAACACATTCAAAACAAGTGGGGAAAAAAATCCTTAACTTTCCTTCTTTTTTGGCATCCCTGGGAGTACTGGCTGATTTTTCATAGGAAACATTTCTTCAGTAGTTATTCCTTTCAAGAAGGCTTTACTATGCTGAAAGAGCTATCAAAAAATACATACCCCCTTTGAACCAGCAGCGTCTCTACTGAGTCTGTAACCCATAGAAATCATTAAAAAGGGAAAGGGACCCACATGTGCAAAAATGTAGCAGCCCTTTTTGTGATGACAAGGAACTGAAAACTGAGAGGCTGCCCATCTATAGGAGAATGGCCAAATAAATTATGGTCTATGAATGTAATGAGATATTATTGTTCTATAAGAAATGATCAGCAAGATGAGCTTAGAACTGGAACGATTACATGTACTGATGCTAAGTAAAGTAAGTAGAACCAAGAGAAAATTGTACACAGCAACAGCAAGATTCTATGATGATCAACTGTGATGGATGTGTCAATTCCAATGAAACTGTGATGGAGAGAGCCATCTCTATCTAGAAAGAGGACTGAAAGTGGATCACAACATAGTATTTGTACCTTTGTTGTTGTTTACTTGCTTTTTTCTCTTTTTTCTTCTTTGATCTGATTTTTCTTGTGCAGCTTGTTAAATGTGGAAATATGTATAGAATTGTACATGTTTAACATAAATTGGATTGCTTGCTTTCTAGTAGAGAGAGCGGGGGAAGGAAGGAAGAAAAACTTGGAACACAAGGTCTTGCAAAATATCTTTCCATATATTTTGAAAATTACAAGCTATTATTAGAAATATTTTTAAAAAGTTTTAACCTAATGTAATTCTTTAATCTTATTTTAGACCAGGAATTCTTAATTTTTTTTTTTTTTTTGGTGTCAGATTTCTTTGGTATTCTGATCAAACCTATCAGCTCTTTCTCAAAATGTTTTAAAATGTATGAAATAAAATACATGAGACCACAGAAGAAAACAGTTATAACGAAATACAGTTTAACCAAATTTTAAAAAAATAATACAAGTTCAAAGACCTCCTATTAAGTACTCCTATTTCCTACACTATAAATCAAACAGTTCCTTTCTTCCAACCTGTGGCTGGAAGAACTTTTAAAGACCATTAATAGTTTATAAAGATACGAATCCTCTTATTCTGTGGTCTGTTAGAAGGTAAATTACACTAATCTATATCTCTGGATACAAGTACTTTGGGTACTAGTATTGTGTGGGGAGTAAAAATCCTCTCACAGCTTGCTGTTTTCCCTCCGGTTTCATTGACTATCAAAGTATACAAATAATATATCTCCAGAAATCTGTTGCAGATGTCAATCATATTTTCCATTCATCCATTCTTTCAGTAAGGATTTATTTGAAATTTCTGGGAACAGGAAGACAAACAGAAAAGCAATCCTTGGTCTCAAGGACCAACCTCAAGTGATAATTGTAGAACAAGTTGTCTGTCTGTACTATGGTATCTGGACCAAGCTTGCTGAAAAATTGCAAACTAGCTGCAGAATTGAAAAATTCTGACTTAGGAGGCGATCTCTGTGTTAATCTGTTACCCTAGATAAAATAGATGCTGTGATTAATTGTAAAGTTTCATGCAGGCAGATCATTGATCAGAGAATGTTTGAGGTGAGAGATCAATTCAAAACTCTCTTTTATGGATTAAGAAAGTGAAAACCTGCTTGAAAAGGAAGTAATTATTTTTGCATTTTCTTTTGTGTTCTTTGTGCCCAGCACAGTGCTTATTGATTGATTGATCAGTAGGTTTCCTTTCCTAAAGTCAAACTCATATCCTTTACTCCCTTTGTAATCCTTTGTTGATTACACTATATTTCTTTGAAGGGAGTGCAAAAGGAAATAATGGTTTATATTAAAGTTTACTAGACCTTAGGAAGTAATTTACTAAAATATTACAAATAATTTACTATATGGTATTTAGCACGGACTTAGCAGTCAGGAAACCCGAGTTCAATATCGCCTTCTGATACACTATGTGATCCTGGTCAAATCACAGTGTTCTGAGAAACTATAAATTGCAGAGAATATCTAACCTGTTCTCACAGATGGAGTTTTATCATCTGGGAGTATCCTAAACTAATGAAGTCAGTCTCTACTCCCTCTTCTTTTCTTTATTTCTAACTTCAATAGTCACATTGTTTTAAGACCTAAAATTCTCTTGGTTTTAATTTGAATCCAACCTAGGGTTTTCCCCTTATTTTTTGGGTACTCATTGTAAAGTCTGATACTACTTACACATACATGAGTCATGTATTCTTTCTTTCTTGAAAAAATCAGCCCTTGCTGACTTTCCCCTGTAGAAAGAAATGACAGATCTATCTGATAGATAGATCTGATCTGATAAAAATTTTTTTTTTCTTTTAAGAATTTGTTTGGAAAATAATTATGATAAAATATCGCCATCTTCTGGTAGGTAAAGCAAGTAACACTGTGAAATGAATTGACTTAGAACATTTGACTTAAAAGTCAATGACTTCAAATTGACAAACTGTAGAGCAGAGAAAGAAAATTGAGGAATCCAACTCCCACTTCACTGTGAGGTAATATTGTGTTAAATTCCAACTGAAAGAAAATTCTGAGAAGATGACTTTTCCATAATTTTATTTTTTAAATATTTAATATTTTCTTTTATCATGATTTTTCTTTTTTTATTTTAACTTAAATTTTCCCTGTGTATCTTCTCTCCTTTCAGAGAATCATACTTGATAACTTGATAAGATTAAAAGTAATTGAGAAAACCGAGAAATAGTTTCTCTTTTATGAAATAGTTTAACCAAATAGATACCTTTTTAACAATACAAGTTCACAGATCCCAAGTAAGGACACCTATTTCAGACTATAACTCAAATGGTTCCTTTCTTCTAACCTCTAACTGGAAGAACTTTAAAGAACACAACTTTAATATTTTATTAAAAAAGATATACATCTTATTGTATTCTAGTTAAAGATAAAGATAGTCTTGCTATCTAAAAGCTCAACTACTCAATTTCTTCATCTGTAAAATGGGGATCATAATAGCAGTCACCTCCCAAGGATTGTTATGAGGATCCAATGAGATAATATTTGTGCAGTAGGCACTAAATGAATACACATTTCCTTCCTTTTCTTGGAGCCTCAAATTGCATCGTGCAGAGCCTTTTGTGGAAGATAGAAGAGGAAGCTGTTGTTTTGGAAGCACTCTTGTTTTGCTTATCTTTTCATTATAATATAAGTGACTTTTTAAAAAAAAAAAAGTTTCTTTTTTCCAAAGTGTTTTTTATTCCTGAGTTGTTATAAGACACTCTGAAATGTTCTAGAGTACCTGATGTGGTAGCCCTCATTCTTGGAAGGCTTTGTGGGATATAGAACACTGTTTTCTAAATAAAACCATTGTATGAGGGCAGATAAAGTAGCATTATCATCCTTTCATTTCATAAAAAATGAAGGTTACAAGGCTTGCTGAAAATCCTACATTTCTGGAAATAGGACTCAGTCCTGAACCCAGTTTTGTCTGCTGGACTGCTTAGTAGGCTGCATTTGTGGTCAGGAAGCTCTCGACACAATCTTGCTTCTGGCACTGCCTTCTTGATACATAAACTTAAGAAAAACGTCATTCACCCATCTTCCCCGCCATCTTCTCTTCCCACCCTGCCCGCCTTATAGTCTTATTGAGGAGCCAGCCTGCAATTACTTAAACTTAGCATCATTCTGTCCTACAGGTTTAGAAAGGTCATGATTGTTACTATTCACCACATAGGTATTTCCCAAAGTATCACGTTCCAAAAGTTTGTTTGCAAATCATTTATTTGCAACTAGGAACTCATTTCCCCGTAGTTATAATGCTATAAATGATGTACTCCAGTATACAAAAATTTTATTCTATCTAAAATAATAGCCCAACTATTAAATACACATCTTCCTGTTCTCTTCAAGTCCTCCACTCAAGTGACTTCACATTTCTCCCTATCCCCTACTTTTACCCCTCAGTTCTACCCAGTTCCTTATAGTGGCCCATGCCCAACATTACCAACCTTCTTTCCCCATCATCAGTGCTTATGTACCCTTAGCAAGGCTCATTCAAATGTACTTCTGATGGAAAGAAGAAACTCATGTTAGAATGTCTGTGGTCCACAGCCAGAAAATTATGTGACTTCATGTTGGATGGGACAATAGGGTCTCCTAGTCCCACCTCATTTTACAGTTAAGCAATCTTAAAGGGAGAGAAATGTCTTGCTGTGCTCAAGGCTATACCAATCAGTAGAAGAATTAGTAAGAAAAACTGAAGATTCTCTAAAAGTTCCCATAATGGGAGTAAGGAACATACCTACATGACTTTTGCAAGAGGACTTATGGGTCCAGGGACAAGACATGATTTCATTGATATAGGGAACTCCCCGCTGAGCTCATTTTCTCCACCAAAGCAGGTTTCCATTTTCTCTGCAGTCTCAGATCTAAAAGAATTACCTCAGGCACCATGCGATTAAGGGGCTTTTCCAAGATCAGAGGCCAGTCTTGAATCTAGGTTTTCATGACTCAGATCTATTGAGTCTTCTATCTGTTAAGTTATGTCACCATCTATAGATCATATACTTAAGAAATTAAATTAACCTTGGAGATCACAGTTTCTTCTTAGAAAATGTCATCTTTGGAGTTATTTCTTTTTCAAAGAGCAGATATTTTATGTTTCTGGAGTTTAAATCTGTAGTGAAGATATTCTTTCATAAATCTGTAGTCATCTCTGTTTTCATTTCTTTCCTCATTTGCTTTTCATGTTCCTGGAAATAAAATAACCTATTGTAACCCTATAATATTGCCACACTTCTGTTATTATTAAGGGGGGAGGGGGCACTACAGAGCACAAGTGTGTGTTCATTTAAAAAAAAAAAAAAGCTATGTTGCACATTTCCCAAATCAGCCAGTGTTGTTGTCTTGCCTATATTACTATCAGAATGAAATTAATTGGACAATCAGTATTGAAGTATCATTTTTGACTTTCTCTAACATCTTATTTTTCCCTCCCTTCTCTTCCTTCGAGGGAATTTTTAAAAAATTTCTCCTCTTTTTCCTTGTCATTCCTCTTCCTCCTTGCTCTTCTTCTTCCTTTTCCTCACCTTCTCTTCTTTCTCCTCTTCTTCCTTTACTTCTTTTTATCCTCCTTATCCTTTTGTTCCTCCTCATCCTCTTTCTCTTTTTCCTCCTCTTCCTCTTTTTCTTTCTCCTCTTATCCTTGAAGTCCTGCTTTGGTGCTCCTTTTGTGGCATGTTCTCTATTACCTTTGATTAGTCTCATTCCTCAAAGCAAGGATTCTTTCCTTCCCCTACTCTAGACAGATGACTTGACTGGAGCTCGGCCCAGTGGAGGTGTTTTCTCCACCTTGGGTTAAAATAACAGACATGTTCCAGCCTTGAGTTGCCATGGCTCCCAGCCTGCACATGCTTTCCCAACAGGGGGACTGGTTAAAAAAAAACAAAACAAAAAAACAAAAAAAAAAAAAAACTAATAGCTCAGTGCAGCCCATCACGAATATTCCTGCTCCCCCCCATGACTGAGCTCTGTTAGAAGTCAAAAGCAGCAGTTGAATTCACAGAGACTTAACATTCATATTTTCTTTGCATGAACCCATGCCTATTGTGTTCATGCTGTTCTGTATCCCTGGGATCCTTTTAGTGATTTCTTCTCTTCTTGAACCAGCTCTTTGGGTGTTCGGCAATCATGGAGGCAGACTTGTGCCTCATTTAAAATAAATGCATTCTTCATACAGAAAGATTTCTTGAGCGTGAATTTTGTACCCAGCAGTCCCCTGGTGCTAGGGAAGATTAGTGGCTCCATCATTAGGGAGGACAGAAGGCATTCAGATTAGGGCTCAGATCATCCTTTCCTTGAAGAGGCTAAAGTCATCGAAAATGAAATCCAATTTGGGTGGGCTCCTGCCTTTCTCAAGGGATTAGGTCTAACAGTCTCTACCAAGTTGTAACAGAGAAGCACTTTATCCAAGCAACCAGGAAGCATCCATTAGAGAATTTTGCTGAATAGTTATTAGACCAACTCCTTCCAAGCATATCCAATTGTTCACAGGAGTGTTCATCTGCTGGGCTGAAAAAGCTTTGCAGTGAGTGCTTCTAAATGGCTGTTCATTAGAATTAGCTAATTTCATTCTTGACCCAAACTGCTTCTTGTAATACAGCCCAGATATATATCTACACATCAAGAATTAGAAGAGAAAGTGGTCCTAAAAGTGCTTTGACTTCTCTCCTCCCCTCTCCTCCAAAGGTATCGAATAAGTATTAATTGATATTGGCAGATTTAAGAAAAATATAATAAAAATAAAATGTGGTTATAAGAGTATTTCTGACTTACAACAGTCTTATTTGCAATTTTCACGGTTAAAATAGCTTAGAGAACATTTAAATCATTTTTTAAAAAATTAAGCCATAGAAATGAGGGTCGGTGATCTTAGTAGTATCAATAGACACCTTTGGAATCCTTTATGTTTCTTTAATGTAACGTTATCCAAATTTTAAAGATTCTAGTAAAGACACTGGTATAAGAGACTTATTTTCTATTCTGTTAGGTCACTCATTAGTTTGTGGTAATATAACCCAAAAATCTTTCAGTGATGATAAGAGGTCATTTGAAACAGCCCCCCTTTTTTCCCTTACATTTGTTACCATGCCATTTTATAGCTGAAGTTCACTAAATTTACTAGACATATAAAATCAAGTCATATAACCTCTGCCTCTCTCTGGTACAGCACTGGACCTTGCGGTTACAGGGCTCAAATGGGAGGATTGTCATAGTTAGATTATATTCAGAACAATAATAATAACAATAATAACTACCACCATTTAGATAGTGCCTACTGTGTGCAAGGCACCATGTTTAAGTTCTTTATAATTATTATATTTTCCTCACAACAATTAGGGGTGATAGGTACTGTTATTATCCTCATTTTACAGATGAAGAAACTTAAGACAGAGTTCAAGTGATTTGGCTATGGTCACACAGTGGCAATGCATTTTGGCTTTAAAATTATATAAATTTTTATGGACTATGAAGATTAAAGTCAAGTTTTCAAAAGAAAAATTTGCTGATGAATTTGACATTATTGCTCTGGGGCTTGGAGAGACCTATATGATCTGATGCCGAGTGAAATGAACAGAATTAGGGGATCACTGTATACAGCAACAACAAGACTATACAATGATCAGTTTTGATGGACGTGGCTCTCCTCAACAATGAGATGATTCAAACCAGTTCCACTTGTTCAGTGATGAAGAGAGCCATCTACACCCAGAGATAGAACTGTGGGAACAGAGTGTGGAACACAACATAGCATTCTCACTCTCTCTGTTGCTATTTGCTTGCATTTTGTTTTCTTTTTCTTCCTTCTTGATCTGATTTTTCTTGTGCAATAAGATAACTGTATAAATATGTATACATATATTGGATCTAACATGTATTTTGACATATTTAACATGTATTGGATTACTTGCTAGCTAGGGGAGGGAGGTGGAGGGAAGGAGGGGAAAATTGGGAACAAAAGGTTATGCAAGGGTCAATGTTGGAAGAATTACCCTTGCATATGATTTGTAAATAAAAAGCTTTAATAAAACAACAACAACAACGTTGTAGCTCTGGGAATTCAATAGGACGTATTGCTCTTTTGGGCTCTTCTGATAATATCTGTCATCATATATTTATTGTTGTCTTCATTAAAATAAGGGAATGATCTCCCAGGATTTTTCTATTTGTAAATCTGTATCATTGATCATCTGGATCCTTTTTTTCAAGCCAGTCTTCAAATGTCATTCTTGACAACCCTTAATTTTCTTACCCTCAATCCTGAACTAGTATTCATTCAGCTATCTCCTACTGAGCTTCACAATGTTGGGAGCTTAAATAAATCTTGCCATTCTGAACCATAACCATGTAGGCCCCTTGTGTGATTTTAAGCACATCACATTTGGCAGGACTCAGCATGATGCTGATTCCTGTGGGATGAGAAAGTTGCAGGTTAAATGGATTATAATCTCATACTACCACTTCTAAAAGGACAATGGACAGAGGTGAAATGATATTATTCTTGTTCTGGGATCAATCATCACCTTTGTAATTCAAGAACTTTTATTCTCAATCAGTAATATGTGGAATTTTATTAATGATCTCAAAGGAGATCATTAGGAAAGTCAGAATTCCTGGCCTTATCCATCAGCTATGGTTTTAAAAAAAGATTTTTTAAAATGCATTAATTCAGTGGTGTATATATCTCCAAGATCCTTTTTCTTTGAGAAAATTGTTTACAATAGTTTAAGGCCTGTTATTACAAAGAAAGACTTCCAATCAATCCTGTGGTGACTCCAGATAACTTATCCAGGAAACTGTGATTAAAGGTATCAGATATGTGACCATTGTCTGGAGGTTGCCATAGAAAATGCCCGGGGGGGTACCCATCTTCTCGGTGTTCTCTGGTCTTCTGAACAGCAAGTGACAGTCTTTTCTGAATCCTAAGAGAAGCACAAACTTTTTTTTTTTTTTTGGTTCTTTAATTCTTTTCCAGCATATTAATGCTTTCAATTAATTAATTAATTAAGCACTTGAATTTCCCCCTTGCAATCTTTCCTTCCCTTCATCTCAGAGGTTGTTGTTTATGGTGCAGTCAAGATGCTGTTATTGTTTAGTGGTCTCCATTGTGGCTGCTTCTTTGTGACTCTTTTTGGAGTTTTCTTATCAAACATACTGGTATGGTTTTGCCTTTTTACTTCTCCAGCTCGTTTTAAAAATGGGGTAATTGAGGAAAACCAGGTTAAGTGACTTGCACAGGGTCACACAGCTAGTTAATGTCATAGGACAGAGTTGAATTCAAGAAGAATCTTCCTGACTCCAGGCCCTGAATTCTATCTGCTTTGCCAACTAGCTGCCCATTCCAGATAACCTTCTCCTATGTCAAGAATTTTAAAAAGGAAAAAAAAAGGGAGGGGGTATATGGGAGAAGAAGAAAATAATCATCTAAACTGATTTTGAAAGATTCTGCAAATGATACAAAGTTCCAAGCTTGGTGGTACATACCTATTGTCTGTGATTCTGGGGAGGTTGAGATCGATGTACTACTTGAGTTTGGAGCTGCAGGAGCACAAAAGCCAATATGATAACTGAGTTTAGTCCTTCATCAATATGGTGTACCTCTGGTAGAGGAAGACCACCAGACTGTCTTAAGGAGGGATGAATCATTCCAGTTTGGCAAATTGAAGCAGGTAAAAGTTTCCATAGGTAGCCTCTGTACTTTGAGCCTGTGAGATCTAATCTTGAAAAAAGAAAAAATAATACATAATGCAATATTGCATACCCCTGAAACAACTATTATGGAGGCAGAGAACTGGAGAATTTGTCTTCTCATATTCTTTCTGTGAGGTCCTGTTTGCTTTGAAAAGGGTTTAAAACACAAACACCTTTAGCCAACCTGACTTGGCAAAAAAGAAATCAACTAAATTGCCAATATACAAGGTGAAATTACAATCAAACCAGAAGAAATCTCCAAAATTTTAAAATAAGCAAGCCAAGAGAAGGCCAAATTGAGATCATATATAATCCAATCTCAAAAAGGCTGGAAAGAACAAAACCAGTAAGATGAAATGAAAAAAAAAACAAAAACTCTTGAAGTTATTGACAGTAGAATTCTATCAAATTTCATATAAACAATATCAATATTACACAAATTACTCTAAAAATTGAGAAAACGTTCTACCAGACAAAAATAGTACTAATCCAGGGAAGGATGAAGTTAAAGAAGTATAATTTCAGACAGACTGCCAAACAATTGGCAGCAATTCATCCAAGAAATCGGTACACAATGACGAGTAGAATTTCTACAAGTAATATAAAAATGGTGTCAAGATCAGGAAGACAAGATAATCAGTCACCTTAAAACAAAACAAAGTAAACAAAACAAAAATCTATAGCCTTTTAAGTTTAGACAAAAGAAATACATAACTTCACTTGTATAACTGGTTGATGTGGAAGAGGAAGTGTCAGGTAAAGGCCATACAGGGGATCTCAGAAACTATACCAGCTGTGTGATTCAAGGGGCAGTGATTAGGTTCAGTTCCTATAATCTCTGGAGCTTTGGAGAATTATTCACAGTTTAGGTTTGACTCCTCAAAGAGAGAAAGTAGAAAGATGCCCATAATATGACGTAGATAAGCATAAATGAACTTTTCTTCCTCTCTTATGATTGATTCTTTTTACTCATAGAAACTATAAAGAGGCAATGACAGGAAGCAGTAACTGACATTCTTTTAGAAAATTGGATAACCTAGGGATCTCCTGGATTGCCAGTCTCACAAGGTTTCCTTCAGAGTCGAGCTTGTTCATTGTGGGTTGAAGATCAGTCACCATGGCCCAGCCAAGCAACTATTAGACCAATTAGGTCCCAAATGCAGTCATTCCCACCGACGTGCTGCATGCCCTGAGTAAGAACAGTTGTTCTTTGTGAAGTGGTCAAATCTTTTCACTGTTGCGACATAATTCCCTGGAAATGGCCAGGGCCAGTACTCCATGGAATATACTCAAGTCAGAAAAGATGTGGGGACCTGGTATGGGACCTCTTTTCCCCCATTACACCTTTACTACTTATCTCCCAGGGATGTTGTGAAACTTTAGCTATAAAGTTTATTTTAATTGGAAATGTGATGTCATTAACATAGGGAATGGCTACTAAGAAAATGTCCTTTTACATGTTATAAATTATACACATATTGGGGCAGCTAGGTGGTGCCGTGGATAGAGCACCAGGAAGACCTGAGTTCAAATCTGGTCTCAGACACTTAACACACTTCATGTGTGTGACTTAACCCCAACCCCAGGGAAAAAAATTTTTTTTAAATTTTAAAATAAATTAAAATAAATAATATTAACATATATACCTATGTATTATGATTTGTCTGTGTACTTACATATGAGTATACTTATGTGTATCTTTGTATTTATATTCATCTACATGTTCACCTCTTCCCTCATGTAATACATAGATAAAACTACACTTAGACACACATACTATTCTGCATATGAACATGTACACAGACTCACAGTTCCAAAAGTCTTTATATACTTTTAAGTTGCTAAGGTTTATAGTTCTATATCTAGATAGATAGATATAGACATGCCATTCAATTCGCATACCTCTCTCACAAGGGAGATAGCACCTTCCTCTCTGAAATTAACTCTCAAGTGCTCTGTATCTATCTTGGAGTACCTACCTATTTATCGGTACATTATTTCCTCTCTTTGATGTAGGCTTTCTTTTTCTTTTTTTTTTTCCTGGGGGGGGGGAGTCTGTACATATTCTAATTTTTTATTTGTTTATTTAGTTTTAATACACACTGCTTTATGAATCGTTGGGAGAGGAAAATCAGGATGAAAGGGAAGAAGCATGGGAGAGGAATAAAAAACAAAAACAAAACAGTGAACAAAACAAACAAACAAAACCCAAAAAGAGTTGGTTTACATTCAATCTCTGTAGTTTTTTCCTAGATGTAGATGACATTTTCTATCCAAAGTCTATTGGGATTGCTTTTGATCACTGAACCATTGAGAAGAATCAAGTCTTTCATAGTTGATCATTGATGCAGGCTTTCTTAGTTGAGGATTGTTTGTTTCTTTTCTTTTCTTTTTTTTTTTTTTAATACCTTTCTTTGTAAATCAAAATAGCCTATAAGTTGTTTCCTTCTAGCTCTCTCATTTTAGCATTGTCTCTTTCACTGTGTGTGTGACCCTTTTTTTAAGGTACCAATTTGAAAAATCTCTTACACAGTTTTCTTTCAAGAGTAAATAGTAAATATAATAAAATAATAATAAATAATTAAAATAAATTTACTGAAAATTAATTTTAATTAATTCAAAGCTTTTTACAAAGGTGCATGAGATGAAGTTGGTCATTTTCTTTGATGCTTTCATTTTCACCCCAAGACCATCAAACCTACCCAGTCTTCATGAATGGTGGAAAGAAGACAGTGAAGCTTTTGATTTTTTGAAAAACACAAATCACCTCTAGGTGGTGCTGCACTATTTAAAATGTGCCTGGTTATACTTTTTGAGATAAAAGCAGATCTTGAACAATATAGTCATTTGGCTCTTTTGAGGAGTTGGTTTTTTTTTTTTTTTTAATTAAAAGTATATTTTGTAAAGTGGCTTCTAGATGTGGTATTTTGTACATGCTTAGGTAATTAATATTGGGAGCCAATTTCCTCCTTGGTAAAAATTTCAGATGTTACCTGGGTTTTAGTTGGATGGTATCATTTCAGATAGAAATTTCAGTACACCCTTACAAATAGTAACTATACATTTTCCATCAGTTTGTGTGTGTGTGTCATGAAATATTGTGGTATTTCAAATTTATATAAAATGCAGATAAAGGATCTATATGTATATGTATATGTGTATGTTTGTGTGTGTGTGTATATATATATATATATATATATATATATATATATATATATATATATATCCCCTCTGCTCTAATATGATATTACCTTCAGGTAAATGTTTGTATAGTGTTTAGAAAAGGACTAAAATACAATAATCGCTTTAAAAAGTAGTGTAAGAATAATAAAAATGTGAGAATGTATATTTAAATATGTTTTTCCTACCAGTGATTTATGAAGTAGGCACCACAAATTCTAGCCTCATTTTTTTTTTTTTTTGATGAGGAAACTGAGAGTTACGTTTTACATTTCTCCAGAGCTTGTAGAGCTAGTACTCTCAAGTCCAGCATACTAATGAAAGACTTCTTTAAAAAAAATTTTTTTTCAGGCAAGACAATTTCCCTTTATTATGTTATACAGTATTTGTACTTTGGTGGTTATTTTCAGAAGCTTTTCTAAATTAACGTTCAATAGGTTTCTTAAGTGAAGTTATTTGTTCTTTAATTTTAATATTTTTTGCATGGAGGGGAAGCCTGCTGAGTAATTGAGTTTGAAAATAGTTATTGCTATTCTGAAAAAGAGAATCATGAAGGATTTTTATTTTCATTGATGTTAATGACTCTTGTGAGGCATCTGGTGTGAATCCCATTTCCATGGTGTCAGGCATCTATTAGTGCCCCTGGAAATCTCACATTCTCAGATTGTGAATGCTACGCTCGAAAACATGTATAGAATTTTTTTTTCCTGTGTTTCCTAAATATAGCATTTACCCCTCTCCCATGTTTGTTCCCTTTTGTCCTGATTTTTCTCTCCCAACGATTCATAAAGCAATGTGTATTAAAACTAAATAAACAAATAAAAAATTAGAATGTTCGCAAGACCAAAAAAAAGAAGAAAGTGAGCAGAGAGATAGAACTCCAGGTCGGGTCTCCCTAGGTAACCCCAAGAACTCTGTGTGATATGGTGAAGTAGATAGACTCATGCTCTGTTTGCTTTTTTTTAATGCTGATTACTAGGTGACTTATATGTAGTCGCTCTGGAGAGACATTTACTTATACAGTAATTCAACAGATACTTATTGAGTGCCCACTCTGTGTTAGTATAAAATTCCCCCGTGATCATGGATCTTCCATCTTTTTCAAGGGAAAGGGGAGTAAGGAAGAAAATATAGAACATAGATAAATGCTAAATATATGAAAAGTAATTTCCTAGAATTAGGATGGGGTGGACACCAGCAACTGGTGATGGTGGGGAATCAAAATATGTTTCCTGTAGGAGGTGGAATCTGAGCTGAGTCCAAGCAAGCTTGGAATTTTGGAAGAATAGGAGGGAGAGCTGGGCAAGGTCCAGGCGTGAAGGACAGAATATTATGTCGGTGAAGATGATGAAGGTCGTTTTGGCAGGGAGGACCAAATGAGTGGGAGTCATGAAATTCTAGAAAATATAGAAGAATTAACTGGAGCCAAGTTGTGAATGATGTTAAATGGTAAACAGTACGGGGTTTATTCTAGAGGCAGTTTTGGCTGCATTGTGGAGTGGGGAGTCATGAGAGGGGAATCTACAGAGAGGTTATTGGAGAGGTCCTGAGGACCAGAACCAGGTAGTTCAAGTAGAGGGAAGAGGGAGATATATACATGAAGTTATAAATGAAAGGGCAGCTAGGTGGTATAGTGGGTTAAAAAAAAAAAAAGGAAAAGAAAAAGCTGAGTTCAAATCTTGTCTCAGACACTTGACACTTCCTAGCTGTGTGACCCTGGGCAAGTCACTTAACCCCAATTGCCTCAGCCAAAAAAAAGAGAGAGAGAGAGAAGAAGAGGAGGAGGAGGAAGAGGAAAAAGAAACTGATGTAGTTGAGGTATACTCAACCTGATCAGACATGGGAACAAGGAAGACGAAAAAGTAGAAAATAGTTCTGAGGATGGTGAATAAAGAAAATAAATAAGGAATAAATAAAAGGAAAGTTGTGAAAAAAGGTTTGTGGGAAAAGAAAGGGTTTGGGGCATATAGCCAAGGACCATGCAGTCGACCAGCTTTACCTCACTATCACCATCATCTTTTCTTGATATTTAAGGTTTGAAGGTTCACAGATCACAAATATTATCTCATATTCTCAAAGTAAGCTGGAAGAAAGATGCTATTATATTATTGCCTTTTACAGATGAGGAAATTGAGTAGGCACAGGTTAGGTGACTTGCTTTAGCTAATCAGTATCTTAACTTGTAGTAGATGACTTTACATATCTAATAGGTATCTATTATGTGCAGGATTTGCACATGGGTCATTTGACTGCAGTTCCCAGGCTGTAACCTTTTCACCACCTTAGTACCTCACTGAGCCATGTCATGAGAAATAGTAAAAGATTGAGAGTAGCCATGTTCTGCCATTTTCACCTCTGGTAATAATAATCATGGGGAACTGATCCTTCATAGATTTTCCCACTGCCTGAGCTTCTGAAAGAAACAACTAGTTCTCCATTCCATATTGGCTTCTCAGAAATAAGATCATTTGAATTTACTCACCAGAATCCATTACTAAGCAGAAAGATGTTTGTATTTCCCAAAGACAGTTGAGGGAATTTTATTTTA
The DNA here is from genome assembly GCF_902635505.1 of Sarcophilus harrisii. Classification (NCBI taxonomy): domain Eukaryota; kingdom Metazoa; phylum Chordata; class Mammalia; order Dasyuromorphia; family Dasyuridae; genus Sarcophilus; species Sarcophilus harrisii. The sequence goes on along the minus strand of NC_045428.1, from coordinate 41,370,187 downwards.
TTTTTTTTGGTCAGGCATATGTGTGTGTGTGAGAGAGAAACAGAAAGACAGAAACAGAGAGACAGAGATGGAGAGAGAAGGGAACCTATCCTTTACATTCTTTAGTTTTGAGGAAATCTTTGCCACTTTTGTGCTGGCCTATCTTTTCACGCATTTGGCTTAAAGTTATCCCAATGAAGGATTGTCTTGTTTTGTGAATTTAAACAGCATTGTAAATCCATACCTTTATAAGAGGAAAGGACCAGAGACTTAGTAAGAGTTTCTTCCATCTCATTTTAAAAATGAAGAATCTTAGTACCTGAGAAGATAAATGACTTGCCCCATTCACACTGAATTATAAAATCCTTAAAAGCCCAGAACCATACTCAGTAAGGGCAAAGCTAAAGTGTATTTCAATAAAGAAGGAAAAATCTCCTGAAAAAGATTGAAGAATTAGTCTTATACTATATTTATTGTGTTCAATTTAATTAAACCTCTCTTGAGTATGGACTTTGTCTAGAGGCCAATTAAAGGTGTTTTGCCCACAGGGATTGTTTAGTAACTTTAGGCACAGTGCCTAAAAGTTATACACAGTAAATTCTTAATTAATGATTGATGCTAACTAACTTTAATTATTAAATGTCAGTCGAATAATAATAAATTTTGCTGGCATTTAATAATTGCTTCATAAATTATTAAGACAAACAACATGGTATAATAGAAAGCACACCAGATTCAGTGGCAGAGAATCTGGATTCAAATACTGACTGTTCTGCCAGCTACATTTTTGACCTTGAGGAATTCATATAAGTAATTAGAATGTTATTTTCTTCCTTTATAAAATTTCAAGGTTAGTCTCAACAATCTTTAAGGTGGCTTAAAAGTTTATGATCTTATGTCATCCTGATGTTTGTAAAATTTGAATTTAATCATCTTCCTTCTAAAATAAAGAGAACTTCACTAATACAATATAGGTGAAACTAATTCACAAGTTAAATTTTGATGCTAAAGTTATTTTGTTATATATTTTTCTCATTTTGCAAGGGTAAAGGCTTTAGTTTCAATTATCCTTAATAAGCTTGATGTGAAACTAGTCTGTGAAAGATTAAGGAAATCATGTCATCCCCACAACCCCACTCTACCTGACCTCTTATTCCTGGTCTAACCAACTTTTACTTCAATATTTTGCTTCTTCAACTGTGTCCTAGGTGCCATACCATAATCAATGATCAGAGAATTGAAACTAAGGAGAAATTAAGCAGCAGTTCAAGGAGAGTGGAGGGATGGTCTGATTTTTGAGGAAAGCCAGCAGCTTCTGTGAAAAGCTTCTGAGAGGGTTTTCATTAACCAAAGGTTCGATATGAGTCAACAGTATGACAAGGGAACTATTCAAAAACCAGAAGCAGTTAAAACAGCTGCATGAGAGAGAACTCAGAGAATTTGGAACAGAAGAGGAAGTGATAGTTCTAGTTTGCTTTTGCCCAGTCAGACCTAATCTGAAATACCGCGTTCAATCCGGAATACCACTTTTTAGTGAAGAGTAGAGACGAGCTTTCTGAGAATGGACATCCAAGTTGATGAGATACCATGCTATATAAGTATTATTGGAAGGAACTAGCCGAGTATTTTTAGGCTAGATGAGAGAAGAGTTGGGGAGGGCATGATAGCTGTTTTTCCAGTATTTTAAAGACACTATGGAAGTAAAACAAGACATGTCTTATTTAGCCTCAAAGGCGGAAGAGGATCAGCTGGTGGAAGTTTTAGAGAGACAGATTTAGGCTCAAAATTAGGGGTAGATATTTAACATGTATAGGACTGCTTGCCATTTTGGGGGAGGGGGTGGAGGGAGGGAGGGGAAAAATCGGAACAGAAGTGAGTGCAAGGGATAATGTTGTAAAAAATTACCCTGGCATGGGTTCTGTCAATAAAAAGTTATTTAAAAAACAAAACAAAACAAAACAAAATTAGGGGTAGAAGGAGAAAAGCAAACCAAACTTCACATCACTTAGAAGTAGAATGGGTCACTGGGGGCGCTCAAAAGCTCAAATGATTCTCCTTCAGTTATGTTCTTCCAGCAGATGCTGGGCAAACTCACTTCTCAGGGATGTTATCAAGAGGATTTTTGTGCATTGAGCTAAGTAGCCTGAGCTTTTATCTCATTCTTAGTTTCTCTGAATAGTGCAGAATCACTGTATTTGTTTCCATGATAAATAGCAATGTACTCTCTTTCTCTCTCTCTCACCTTTTTGACTATGAAACTGAATATTTTCTCTCTCTCTCTCTCTCTTTTTTTTTTTTTTTTTTTGGTTGTAGTTGTTGAAATCTCCTGAGGGGAAAAATACTTCTCTTTCATCTTTACCCATTCTTTCATGATCTCATTAACAGTTAATCATGAGATTTACTGTTAGTAGTACACTGACTAATTTGCCATTTTCTTTGTCCCACAAAGAATGCAAGCTACTCTTTTAATTTTTTTGGTGGGGGCCTTTGGTTTTCTTATTACACCTAGGCTTAGAATATAGCAGTCACACATGGATTCAGTGCCACAGTTTTACTTGCTCAGTTCCTGATCTGGACTCTTTCACCTTCTCCTTCATGAGCCTGTTTAACCCTTTTGGGGGGAAAGGAAAAGCATAAGATTTAATGTTGACCCCATTCAGCTTTAGCCCTAGTTTAACTTGGGACTAATGAACTAGATTGTCTCCTTTAGAAATCAGGATTATAGATATTTGATCACTGAGACTGGTGTCTCACCACATTCGTGAGTGACTCATTTCTATACCTTAGAACTCTCAAACTCCTGTAATCCATTAGTCTCAGCCTCCATTAGTAGTAAGAATTTCAGACTGTATTACAAAGTGATACTCAATTTAGTGCAACTCTCATTTGACTTTAGCCTTACTGTAGCTTAGAACTCCTCAGGTCAAATAGTCTACTAGCCTTTCCCTCCTCTAGCAGGAATTAGAGGTGTGTTTCATTACATTTTGTCCCTTTTTAAATTTTAAGATAAAAATATAAAAGCTGATGAGTGAGATAGCTCAGTAGTGAGTATATAATACCTTCCAGTTAAGTATATGTTGCTATATCCTAGAGGTTTCCTCTAATTTTTAGTTACCAACTTAGTTTTGTGCCTACCAATATTTATCATGTATTCTATCGTATAATAATAATAATTACCATTATTTTAACAGCAACAAAGATGGAGAGAGGTAAAGTAGAAAGATGACCAGTTTTGACTCCTGGTTCTGTTAATTATTCCTTATGTGACAATGAGCCAGTTCTTCAGCCTCCTTCAGCCCTTCTTTCTCTTCTGGGAACTATTGAAGGACTAATTCCATGATTCTTTGCCTCTGTAAAGTTTTCAACTACTTTCAACCAGTATAAAATTATTTTCAATCAGCATTACTTTCAACCAGTATAAATTCCAGAGTTTCTTATTATTTTAAAGTATAATATGTTATCTTCAACTCTGAGGTAATCAAAAGAAGTATTTATTTACATTTTTTACAGACTCATTACATATAGGAAAAGGGTTTTGTACTGCTACACATCAGTATATTCATAATAAATGCGTACTTCTGACCTCCTGACACTCTGAAGTGATCGAATGCTTTCGCTTCTTGTTCGGATATTTGATTTCTTGAACAGTCTTCGTGAAAAGGACCGACACATGAAAAAATAAATGATGGGGTCTAGGCATACATTGCATGCCGACAAAAAAAGTGTCATTTCTTTGCAGTAGTAGAGAATTATGTGACCTGAGTCATCCAACAGCCTGTCCAAATGGCTAAATGTAAATGGTATTCGACACAAATGATAGGGCAGAAAGCATGTAAAAAAGACAGCGACCACAACTTTAATGCTTTGGTTATGCTTGCGTTTTCTGCTTGATTGACTAATAAATTGCTTGCTGGATTTCTGTATGTATCTGGAGATTGCAATGTAGCATCCAATCAGTATTACCAGGACAGCAACGAATAAACAGCTGTTGACGTGGATAACTGCCTTGTGCCATTTTACACCTAGAGGACTTTTAAGTTTTAAACATTCATTGATAGTTTCCGCTGTCGGTTGGACATTTGTAAGAATTATATTGGGTAAAGACAGAAAACCCATGACTACCCAAACGCAGATGGACAAGACCTTTGTAAAAGTGATGCTGTACATCCTAGAGTCGCCAAATGGCTTCACCACCTTCAGGTAACGATCAATGCTGATCAGTCCAAGGAAGATGATGGAAGTATACATATTTGCGTAAAAGAGCACAGATGAATAGCGGCACAGGAAAACGTTGAAGTACCAGGGTCCAAAACCTGCGTCGCGGACTATCCGGAAAGGAAATGTCAGGGTCATTATTAGGTCTGCAACCACGATGTTTTTGAGATAGAAAATGAAGCTCGTTTTGTTTCTGATGTGGAAGAAAATCCATACTGCGAGCCCATTGAGCAGAAGGCTTGCTACAAATATGACAAGATAAAGAACTGGCAGGACGATCGTGACAAATTCCTTGTTAGCAGTCAAGTTCCTTTCATGCAGATTGCTGGAATTATTTAAAATTGAATTGTCTTGGTTCAGTTCATCATCTGTAAAAGAGCAGATCATCCTTAGTGGTGATGGTCAGGACCAACATACCAACATTTGCTTTTTTTTTTTTTTTTTTGTTAACATTGGAAGTGCTGACAATGATGTTAAGCATGAAAAAAAAAAAAAAAAACCCATCACAGCTAGGAAGCAAAGTTTTGATTATGGGAGGTTAGCATTTTTGTCCATATTAGTGTTCATCCAGTCAGCTGAGTGGTGCGGTGGATAGAGCACTGGCCACAGAGTCAGAAGGACTCATTTTACTAGTTGTGTGGCCCTGGGAAAGTCACATAAAGAGAATAAATACAAAATAGTTATAGAGTGTTAATTTGGAAGCAGGAATACTCATCTTCATGAATTCTGATTAAGTGCCTCAAGACACTTAACTAGCCGTGTGATTCTGGGCAAATCATTTACCTCAGTTTCCTCATCTGTAAAATAATTTGGAGAAAGAAATGGCCAACCAGTCCAGTATCTCTGCCAGGAAAACCCCAAGGAAGTCATGAAGAGTTATGCCCAAACTGAACAAGAACTTTCTACTGTGTGTGTATGAGCACATATGTATACACACTTTGTGGCCAGTCCTTTAGGTTTTATAGTAAATAGAGCACTAAGCCTGGTATCTTTCCTGAATCTAGATCAAGGCCAATATACTTACTAGCTGTATATCTTATATTAACCTGGGTTTGCCTCAGTTTCCTTATCTGTACAACGGGGGTCATAATAACACCCATCTCCCAAGGTTATTTTGGAGATCAAATGAGATATTTGTAATATGCTCTACAACCCTTAAAATGCTACAAAAATGCAAGTTGCTTTTATATTTCATATCATAAAATATCTAATTATAGTATTAAATATTAAAGAACTTTTATAATTAATTTATAATTAATTTTATAATTAATTGCTTAAAAACTCAGAGTTTGGGAGGCAAAAGATTAGCAATCTCCTGTTCTGGATATCTTTGAGCCTTAAAAAAAAAAAAAAAGTTCTGGGGCAGCTAGGTGGCGCAGTGGATAGAGCACCAGCCCTGAAGTCAGGAGCATCTGAATTCAAATTTGATCTCAGACACTTAACACTTCTTAGCTGTGTGATTTTGGGCAAGTCATTTAACCCCAATTGCCTCAGAGAAAAAAATAAATAATAAGAAACCCAGTTCTAAACAGTTATGGAGCACACATCCTCAGAAATGTGAATTTTTTTTTAATAATTATTATTATTATGCTTTTTGCTATTTGCTAGGACCAGGTTTTTGCATCACTAGACAGTGACTGGGTTACTGCTGCTTCATCATTCATATACCTGTTAAAACCTGGCCGAGCTTCAGTTTTCTTTTTTTATGGGTATATAATCTTGCATTTCTATTTATATACTCAAATGTCTTTTGCATGTATGTATGTTTGTGTCACATAATGCAGTAAACATTTAATGAGTACCCATTTTGTGCTTTATTGTCTTCAGACAAGCATAAGAAGATAGTTCTTTAGAATTTAGCCCCAAAATAATTTTTTAAAATATATTTTGAAATAATATTCCTCCTTTTCTTTTCCCTTTCTCCTTCCCATCCCCCTTTTTTCTCCCTCACTTCCTTCTGCTTTTTCCTCTTCCTTCTTTCATTAGCGACTAGATTTCAGTAAATTATTTTTCAGGTATGGGCTTGGAAGTAAGGGTTACTTACAGTCAGCTTCTCTGTGTTATATTTAGTCATATCCATCCATTCATTTCCTAGAGTTGTAACAGAGACATTTCTTTTTTTTAATTACAAATTTGGGCCCCTAGTTTTTGCCTGAGTTGAAATCTAGATTATTTTTTACATCATCCTATTTCCTTCCCATTTTTTTATTCTTTCCCTCTCACTCTATACTGTGAATTGTTTTTTATAACTAGTTTCCCTAGCTTCAATGCCCTTAACACAGGCTAATAATTTATCTCTGGACTATCCTGTTCTAAGAGTGTAGTATTAGTTAGCCTTTATGAGCATGAAATGCCTGATTCAGCTCCCATATGTATTATTATTCCCACTTGTGAATATTCTGTACAACAATTGTCTCCCAAACCCACACTTGTTTAATAAAGTGTCAAGCATATCGCCTATGGCACCCTCTTCCTTCTGGTTTTCTCCAGTTTCTTACCGGGAAAAGTATTTTTGTAAATGTGTGTTTTTACTGGACTGTGCCATTATATTAGGCTGTCAGGAAGATGGGCTTTGAAGAAAGCATGAATTGGATTATGCATTTGGTTTATTCTGGCCTTCAATTTTTAAATGTCACCTGTTTTTCTCCACGGAAGGCGTGCTCTGCTGTCTCTCATTCTGACCTTGGGCTCCTAAAAAACACACTCTTAACAAATTCTAGGCTGGTAGGCTTTGAGATTGGATCTGTGATGGACTGTTCCAGTTATTTGTCTATTGGCTGTGTTCAGAGAGAATCAACACCTGTGTTGTGGACTTGTCCACCATGACCTACTTGGTGATTTACTTAGGATCACACAGTCAGTATTTGATAGGACTTGAACCTTATCTCTAAGGTCAGCCCCTGTAGCCTGCTTCATGGGACCTCTCATCAATTTTTACTTTGGATCAACTAACTTATTTTTTGTAGGGGTTTTGTTCAATATAGTGTTCTCAGAGCAATGGATGCAACATTTCAAAGGCTTTCCTGAGATATCTGCCATTGTGGTAGGGGATACAGAGAGAAAATGACTAAATACCACCTGCCTTCAGAAGATACAATATGTAAATACAATAATAGTAATAATGATAATAATAATAACACAATATAATTAGGAGAGAGCTCTTACAATTAAGGTATCAGCACAGACAACTTATAAAGCCTTGAAAGGAAGCTAAGTATTCTGAGAGATGGAATTGAGATACAATAGTCCATTTCAGCCATGGGAAAGAGCTTGATCCAAAATAAGCTGATCTTAGATGGGATGGCACCTAGATGACCCACTGGATGGGGAGCTGGACATGGAGTCAATTGTGAATCATGCTTTGTGACCCTAAGCAAGTCACTGAACTTCTATCTCATTTTCAAAATGAAAAAGGTGAATTCAGTGGCCTTTAAGGTTCCTTTCTTTTTAAAGAAAGAGAAAAATAGTAAATTAAATAATAATTGTATATTGAGGAAGCATTTTATATAAAACAAAATGATCTGACTTCCTCATAGAGAAGATCCAGATATAGAAGGATAAAGAAGTTCATTTGAAAAAGAAAAAAAAAATGTTCAATTGAAAGGAGAGCTACCCACTCTTGGAATGGAATTCTTGAGTTCCCAGGAAGTTAGATCACCACTGTAGGTGGTCAGATAGGTGGAGGAGAAGAAGGAAGAAGAAAACTGAAAGCCATTTTCAAAGAACTTTTAAAAAATTTTTCTTAAAATGTGCCCACTTTATCACAAAGATCAACTTTTAGATGTGCAGAAAGATTATGGTCACAGAATCTATGTAAATTAATTCTGTTACAACTAATGTGATAAAATATAATATAATTAATATGAAAAAAATAATAGATGCGCCTGTCTAGAAAAAGGAATGCCAGTGGTACTGGTGGGCGGTGGTTCTTGAATCATCTTGTGGTTTTGAGACAAGTAGGTGTTCACCTATCTAGGTGTCATCTCCCACTGGCCTAGCAGTCAACTTCCATGGGCAGTGTTAACCATTAGAGTAAAGGGAGAGCTTCTGATTAATGCAGAGGGGATGGGTCTAGACCTGATTATTTGCTTATGTAGTCATTCCAAAATATGCAGCTCATTTTTAGTCAAATTAGTTGAGACTTAATTTGAAATATTACATGAAGAGAGAAAAATACAAGAAGGAAAATTAGCTATTTCATGTGTTCTCAAGGATTGAGCCTCCAATTTTTCATCCATCTCAGCTCTTACCCTTCATTATTTTAAAGAAATATTTTCCCTATTTCTCCAAAAACTTAAAGCACCAGCAACTTATATTTCCCTTGCTCAAGTTCTCTTGCTGCTAATTAGCCCAGTGATTGCATGGGTAATTGAAGAGAACTTTTCTTTCTTCCTTCCTTCTTCCCTTCTTTTCCTCCTCCCTTCCTCTCTCCCTCCCTCTCTTTTTCTCCTCTTCCTTCCATTTTTGTTTCCTCAATTTGTATGTAAGAGTCCTATTCAGCTAGAAATCTTATGACAGTGACAATCAGCTTGGTGATTCAGTTAAGGAAACAAAAGACACTATTTCTCCTCTCTTGGCAAATTCAAGTGGTGTAAGAAGCAACCTGACATTTCCTTTTTCTATATTGTTCGGGTCTCTCCCTTAGTCTTGTGGAGTGTTCAAAAACTGTTTCTTAATTAATGTTAATTTTACTTAATTTGTTTTTTTTGGGGGGGGAGAGGGCAAATTCATAAAGTCATTTTACCTCCCAGTGTAGAGTCTCCCTCCACTATTACAGATCAGCAGATTATTTGTTAACTTAATCTTAGAAAATTGCCTGAGGAGGTTAAGTGATTTATCCAGGATTATATGGCAGAAGAAATATTTGAATTTGCTTTCTTGGTTGATGGAATTTTAAGGGTTTGGAGAAAGAGACAGAGAGAAAAAGAGAGAAAGTGTGACCTTAAAAAAAAATTTTTTTTTTTTATTCTTCCTCTGGATCCTGTCTAGTCTTCCAAAGTGCCCACAGTCTTTCTTAGGAACTCATTAGTTCTACTCAAGGAAAGTATTTTGTTTGATTTTCCTCACCCATGGCAATGCTCTGAACTAGGCTTCTTTTTATTAATTTAAAAACAATACCAAGGAAGGGATAGATATCAGATTTGTAGTTGGAAGGGAAGTAGAAGGGGAGTGGCAGAGAATGAAGAATTCCTTTTCTTAAATCATCAAGTTAAGATTGGATCATGTACTTGGAAAAAGCCCATATGGCACTATCATATCTATAACTGAGATGGTCTATCATCTTTGATAATCCCCCAACCTTATTGGTGATAAATTATTGCTCATCATGGGGTGGGGCTTTGGGACCAAAGTGTGGAAGTATCAACAATGTGGCTCCCTAGTACCTGATAGGGTGGGAACCAAAAGCTGAAGTAAAGCAAATTATAGGGTGTTACTCATTCTGGCTTAGGAGTCTAAGCATGAGTATTTTCTAAATAGTGATAGGGTGACATTGTCTCTGGCCTTCTTGGGAATCTCGGTGAACTCTGGAAAATTAAACCTGAAAAATAATATGTATTTGATTGTGAGTTATTACTTTGTTATACGGGATTATTTTCATCCTAAGCATTATTTTAGGGTTGTTCTCTCATGAGGGGGAAAAAAAAAGTTTTAAAAGAAACTGAGACAAGTTCAATATATGGAAATTACATGGGCATTATGTAGGGGATTGGTATTTTGATTCAGGAAAATTCCTATATGATTCTGGGGATTTGAAAGTTACTGTGTTTGGTTTTTATTTAAAAAACAAAAGTGAGCCACGGGAGAATTGTTTCTACTTCCAAGTCTCTGAGTTTTACCTGATAATTTCCCACGCAGCAGGTTGAGCCCCATTCTTTAGCTGGGATGGATCTTTAAGCCAAAATGCTTGTCAGGACACACACGGATAACACTGAGCCTTGGGTTCAGCAGAGGCTGTTTTTGTTTGCACTCCTAGGAAAAAAATAAAAATAAATTCAACGGGAAAGAATTTCCATTTCTTTCAATCTCTCTGTCTCTTTTTCTGTCTCTGTTCTCTTTCTCTCCTTTGTGTGTGTTTGTTTCTGTCTCTTTCTGTCTCTTTGCCCTGCCTCCCTCCCCCACTTTTCCTTCTTCCTTCACACTGTCTTCTCCTCTTCCTCCTTCTTTTGCTCTCCCTTCCCCCTCTCCATCTCCTTCTCTGTCTTCCTTTCCTTCCTTCTCTCCCCCACCTCCTTGTCTTTCTGTCTGTCTGTCTCTGTCTCTCAAAATATATTTTGATAGTCTCTTAGGCTTAGTCATCCATCTGGATATGAAAAATGGAACCCCCACCTTACTCCCTTAAATTTTTCTTCTTGTTGAGTGTTGTCTGTTCTTGCCTACCTGGGCCTTTCATAGAACACCTATGAGTTCCTGCAAACAAGGGCAGATTCTAACAAGGCCTTGGGCCATTTTACTACTGATTTTTGTGGTTTTGTATCTACTTAACAATCCAGTACTTAATATAGGTCATCTTCTCATTCTTTTCTCATAGGAACAACAACAGAATAGTAGGAATGACAGCATTCACCTAGTTGGCAGTTACTTAGCTTTACAAAACTCTTTTCTTGTGACACTCCAGTGTTATTATTCCCATTCCACAAATTCAAGACAGTGAAATTCTGACAGGTTAAAAGAACTGTCCAGAAATTGGACATAATGTTGAGACGCATTCCGGTATTTTTACTTACTTATTTCTTCTCATGTAAAAAATTGACTTCACATTGACTTGTGTCTGGGGGGAACTTGTGTTTACCCTTCTCCATGGGGAAAAATGCTGCATAAATAGCAAGTATGGTATTTTGTCTTTTTCCCCAGACAGTCTTAGGAAGGAGAGTCAAAAGGGAGTTAGAAATGAGCAGCCAGTTCTAGTGAGGAAAGTGACAGAGAGTCTTGGTCAAGGTCATATAGATCACAAGTAGCAAATGGGGGATTTTAATCCAGCTCCCTGGACTTTGGACTACTTTTGATATATAGGAATATGATTAGTATTTGTGGAAAATAAACAGTAAATTCTCACATATGATTTTAAAAAGCACAACATTGGAAATTAGTTGATATAGTCCCTGGCCCACAGTGCTTAGTAAATGCTCGGTGTTTGGCAAAATTCCACTTAAAAGCTTAATTGTAAGTAGAGGTCTAGTTTGGCCAAAGCCAGGAGATCATGGTCCTTGAGGAAAATGAAATTGGCCTCTGTTAACAAGCAGCTTGGGGTAGACTGAGGACTGACAGGTAGCCAGGTTCAGAATTGTCTCAGTTGGAATCTTGTATCTGACAGTTAAGAATTATGGGACTAGAGTAAAGAGCCTCCATTTGATCATCTCTAAGATGCAGATAATTATGCCTATAATAATTATATTACAGGGTCATTATAAGGGGTCAAATGAGATAATGAATGTTAAAGAGTTCAACAAATGTCAAAGTCTTGTACAATCCCATAACAATCTTCCCCCAACTGGACCTATGATTACAGTACTGACAATGACAATATCTTCCCAGATGAGTTAACTCACACGGACTTGAAATATTCTTCCTCTTCTTGCTTTGGTGACCATTTCTAAGCATAAAGTGCGAATAAGCACTTTAAGGATTTCAGGTGCTGCTTGTATATTTGCTCATCACAATGTTCCTGGGAAGGAGGTATCATGTTTGTTCCCATTTTATAACTGATACTGAGGGAAGAGCTTAAGTAACTCACGGTAAATAAATGACGCACAATTCAAACTTGTGTTTTACAGATACCAAAGCCAGTCCTTTTTCTAGAATACTAGAAAACAGAACAGAATAGAATAGAATACTAGTTATCATTTTCCAGAGTTCTTATAAATCTAAGAGGGGAAAAAATTATTTTTATCATTAATTATTATTAATTATATTATTTAAGGTCCTTTTTACAATGTCCATGAATTGAATTTATTGGTTTTCTCTTTATGCAATTTAGAGATGGGAACCATTGTAAATAATCCCAGTCCCCAAGTCACTTGAACTTCTGGGATTGTCCCTCCCCCTGATCTCCACTCCCAGTAGCTATTGGATTTTTAGCTTCTGCTTCCACTTTAGGAAATGTACTGTTTTTTTTCCTATAAAGGAGAAACATCATATCTGTGACGAGTGACTTTGTCCTTTAAAAATCTCCATTCTCAAGAGCAGTTAAATTTGAAATCTACATTATGTCATTTCAGTTGTTTTAGGAATAAGAGTGTAAGTATTAGGCATGGCTCTTAGGTGCTGAACAGAGCATAAAATTAAACACAGTCCCTTCCCACCATTGAAATCCATCAAATTATCTCTTAACATGGGTGGAACAAGTGTGAAAATGCTATTTTGTTAAGCTACAGGAAGAATCCCTTTCAAACAGGAAGAGCCGGCAGACTCATCCTGCCATGAAATATAATGGGTTTATTACTTTGCCCTTTAACACTCCCTTTATTTCAGGGTTTGAGAGAGTTTGTTTGGTTTTGATGAAAAGATTCCTGTGAATGTCATTCAGAAATCATTCTGTAGACTCTGAAATATAAAGTGACCTGCACGATATGTTTACAGATTCACATGCTGACTATTAGATGCATAGTGGACACAGTGCCTGGCTCATAATAGGTGCTCAATAAATGTTTTTTTGATGTTTTTGTTATTATGAAAGTTGTTTTCCACTCTTGCATCTAACACTTTCTATGTGACAATAAGAAATTCATGTAATGTCTCTCAGTTTCAGGGGGTGCTGTGGAACGGGCCTAAACATTTTCAGTAAAACATTTTTCAGAAATCATGAATCACTAAGTTTCATTAACAAACTTGATCTAAATCTCTTCTGTCACTCTCAGCAGAGTTCCATTTTTACAAAATTCTAGGTCACCAGGAATGAACTCATGGGCTGGTGAAGGACAATTCCTAGCACAGAATAGATACTGAGTAAATAAATGCTGACATGTCAGGTCAAAATTTGGATAAGGATTAAATTTTTTACAGTAGCACAATAGCTATTTTAAATACTGCATTAAGATCCAGATTGCTCACACTACGCAATTCAGATGGAATCTATTCATGTGGGACTAGAAACTTGCATATAGACGTTTTCTACTTGGACCTTAAAAAAATCACATTTTATAATTTCATATATGGTTAATGTTGATTATAATTGTTAGAAATGTTATCATAAATTACGTTCTTTGGTGAGTAGGGAATTAAGAAAAAAACAGTTGACTTAATCTACAATTGGTGTCAGGTTAGGGGGGAGGTGTGTGTGTGCGCACTCATGCACTAATTCTTTCTGTCAGTATAGAAAATAATTTAAATCCTTGGCACTCATTTTAGCACAAGTTGCTAACTCTCATACACATCTGGTACACAGAGTTCTAAGTTCTAGGCCTTCATGAGGAAGAGCCACAAGCATGAAAAAAACCTGGGATGGATGGATTCCTCTTATACCCTAGAAAGGACTTAGGTTATTTATGTTGTGTTCCATGTTTGTTGACCTTGGGCATTTAGTTAAATTTTTCTGAATCTTAGTTTCCTAATCCATAAAAATGAGGAAGCTGGACAAGGTGATCTCAAAGGTGTTTCCCATGAGGTCTTTTTGTTTCCCTTGGAGTGGGTGTTGGAAAGTAGAAGCTCATGTCCAGTGCTGATGACTGTGGCCTTTCTCCACTTCTGCCTCTGTAAAATGGACATTGATACTCGCATTATCTACTTCATAGCATTCATAGGATGGGAGGTTTAGAACTGGAAGGAATCTTGGTCATTTTAGTCCAATTCCTTCATTTTATAGTTGAGGAAAGTGAGATGGAGATTGAAAGACTTGTCCATGCTCTCATAGGTAGAAAGTGTTTGAGATTTGAACCCACAATCTCTGGTTGTTGTGTATGGTAAATAAAGGTACACTTTAGAGTATTATATAAATGTGGGCTATTATAAATAATATGCCTAGAATCTGTTCATTAGAAATTAGTAGGTGCCTACCATGTTATAGCATAAAAAAAGCTATAAAGTAAAAAAAAATTCAGACCTCAAGGAGCTTACATTCTGTTTGATCACATATTGATTTGCAATAATTGGGTAATTGGAGGTAGGATAAATCAGAAAAAGGATCCTTGGTTTCTCCTTCCACCAATCCAATTGTCCATTAAATTTTAAATTTTCAGTCTTGCTACCTGAGGCAGTTATTGTTGGTGATTTCATAAGTTAAAAGCAGCATTTGAGCCTAGACAAGTTAACACTCTTCACTATTAATTATTACTATTTTTTTTTTTAACTAAATCACCATCATTAAGGCAACTAGCAATAGTGAATGGAGCTCCTTCTGAAGCAGGAAGACTTTGTCCTGCACTGACATGTAGCAGCAATAGGACCATGGCCAACTCATGCCTCATCTGGGCAGCTTTCTGAGAAAGGGATTCTTGGGGCAGCTAGTTGGCTTAGTGGGTAGAGCACTATCCCTGAAGTCAGGAGGACCTGAGCTCAGATCTGGTCTCAGACACTTAAAACTTCCTAGCTGTATGACCCTGGGCAAGTCACTTAACTCTAATTGTCTCAGCAAAAAAAAAAAAAAAAGAAAGAAAGAGAAAAAAAAAGAAATAAAGAGAGAAGGAAAGAAAGAAAAAGAAGGAAAAAGAGAGATTTTTAATTTTTCTGCTGTCGTGGATACCTTGAGCAGTTGAAACCTAGTGACCCCCTTTCACCATAATAGTTCTAAGTACATAAAATAAAATGCTTAGCATTTCTTTTGAAACCAACTGTACTAAAATAGAGTTTAAAACATTTTTTTTTAAAAAAAAACTCGATTTCAGAGTTCACATTAAAGATTCCTGTTAAGTTTCTAAGGTATAAAAGCAGTTGAAGCTGCAATGATAAAGAGGTTCCATACCTAGGAGTTCCCTGTATCATTGGAATCTAGTCTGGTTCCTATCTTTAATCATCATCATCATCATCATCTAGCTACACAACACTAAATATAAATTGATTAATAATGATGTCCTATCATGTGGAGATTAGTGGTAGTGTACACTATGACCCTATCTTTCCCCGACTTTCAAAATATTTTCTAATATATAAAATTTCATGACCAACAGACATTTTCCTTTTATCAGCGCAGTACTTTAAGCTTCCTGAGACTTGTCTTTGAAAGCTTTACATTTATTACATTGCAGCCACTTTTAGTTGTCTCTCTTAATTTTTAAAAATGTCTCACTTTTGGACATCAGGTTGAGAATAAGGAGATGAGAACCAGGGAATTTCTTTAAACAAAACCTACTTTTCTTGAGTAATGTTTGTTGGCCCTCAAAGCTTACTGAGTAAGTAAACTAAGTAAAGTACACATTAGCCCTTGGAACACGGTATAGTGAATACTTGGAGTCAGAGCAACCCTAGCTTAAATCTGGTTGTGCGACTATGGATGGGTAAGCTGCAAGAAATCCTGAAATAGATGAAATGGGAAAAGTCTTAAAAGACACCTTAAAAACTCTTTTGAGTTTGGTGTCTTTTAAAACGCTATTATTTTCACTATCATCATTATTGTTATTGTTACCATCATCATTATCAAAATCATTATGATTAGTTTAAAGTCAGAAAAATTCCTCCAGTATTTTAGACAATGACAATTTAAACCCTTAATCACATCTTTTTTTCCCTTTATCATTTCATTTGCCTTATTAAAGCTCTTAATAAGACTTTATCATGTTTACTTGTGATGTAGCCTTAAGATTTGCAAAGCATTTGCAAAATGCTCTCCATGCATTTTTTTAAAAAATTGATTTATGTTGCCTTTTTATCCAAATTCTGAGCTTTCCTAGGGTGGGGACTATGTCTTAATTGTTGCTGTTATGTTCCTGCCATTAAGGATCTATCCTACTGATGTCAACTTCAAGAGAAATGGAATCCCACTAATCCACATATGAGGCTCTCTGTGGATTACACATTACATTGACTTAGTTTTAAAATATACAATCTATCTTTGTTGTATTCTTATCTTGCTAAATATTTCTTAATTGCATCCATTTAGGGGTATTGGGATTGTGTGGCTGACATCTCTGAATGGTGACCATTGTCTCAGCCTTTTTACATGTCATGGGTACCAGTTACCCAGCATTTGGACTATATGTGTGACTGACCCACATTTTTGATGTGTTTTCCTAACTCTCACTTTTCATGCAGAGGTCATTTTGAAAAGGTCATTATTGAAAATACACTTTAGCCAATTTGGTGTCTAGTGCTTTTTGGGTCTCCTGCAATTTTGATTCATTGGAGATTATGGTGTCCCACTATTCCATGCTATTCAGTGTCAACATTTGAATATTATGTTATTTTTTTTTCTTTCAAAGATGAGTTTTGGGGCCAGAGAACAATTTTGAAGCTGGAAAATATGGCATCACTTCTGAAATGCGAGCCACCCTGTTCTCTTATTTAATTCTAAGCCTCTATATAACTTCTGTTTCAGATATGTAATTATATACCAATATAGAATAGAAATTGGTTTAAAACTAATACAGATCTGAAAAAGAAATCACAAAGCTATACAAATTAAAGGATACACAGATAAAATCTCTTTTGACCATTGTTTTAAAACCCATTAAGCATTTAAGTGTCTACTATAAGCTCATCACTTTGTTTAGGTCTTATCTTGAAGATACAGAAGCAAAAATGAAATGGCCCCAGTAGATGTCACCTCCTATATAAATAAGGTCCAAGGTACGCAGCTAGATGGCACAGTGAGTAGAGTGCCAGGTTTGGAGTTCAAATTCAGCCTTTGACACTTACTAGCTGTGATCTGGGCATGACACGTAGCCCTGTTTGCCTCAGTTTGCTCATCTGTAAAATGAACTGGAAAGGGAAATGGCAATCACTCCAGTATCTTTGCCAAGAAAACTCCAAATGGGATCACAGAGAGCTAGATATGACTGAAACAAGAAGATAGCTAGAGAAGGGTATTGAATGGGACTAAGAAAGCAAGGCTTGTTCCTTTACATTCCTTGGGCTGTTGATAGCATCCTACACAGCTTTTCATGATGCATCCCATGGATCAACCAAGCTATTCTCTGCACTCACTTTGACCTCCCCTATCTTTGCTTTGGGCCTTTGAACATGCCTTTGAACTTAGCCTGAGTCACCTTTGCTCTTTGTTCTCTATTATCTCCAGAGTCAAGTAGAGATTCCTTCATGTAACATTTAAATCTCTTTACAGCCTACTTCCTTCCTCACTTTCCAGTCTTCTCACACATAGCACCCCTCCATAAAACTCTATGATCAAGACTTACTGGCTAACTTATTGTAACACGTACATGGTGCTCCATATGCCATCTCCCTCTTTCCAAGTCCTGTCCCTCATGCCTGAAATGAATAGCTTCCTTATTTCTACCTCTTCTAAGCCCTGACTTCCTTCAGGAGACAGTTCAAAGGATACCTTCTTGTAAGAAACTTTTCTTAATCCTCAGCTGCTAGTGCCTTTCAAATCCATCTTTTCTATATCTTAAATGCACCTATTTTTTTTTCAAAATAATTTTTATTGATGTTATTTTTATACCACCTAATTTCCCCTATATTCTTCCTTCCCAGAGATCCATGCCATATGATTTTATTTTATCCATTATCCACCTGATCAGAATGTAAGGTCTTAGAGGGAAGAAACTATTTCTGTCTTTGTATCCTCAGTGCTCAGAATTTAATAAGCACTTAGAAATGCTTTTTGGATTTATTGATTGAGGTGGAATTAGGAGGTCACCTTCTCTGGGAAGCTTTGTGTCATGGATAGAAATGTTTCTTGCAATTCCTGTAGCACTTTCATCTCTCCTTTGCATTTGCCATATTGCGATCTGCTTTATTCTAATTTGTGTTTTTATCTTTCCTTAGCATTTTAGGGCTAAGAGCTGGAAGCTATTTGAGGAGAGGGACTTGTGTTTTATTTCATCTTCCTCACAGTAGTTGAATTGGATCTCAATTTTTATCTTGAGTTGGACTCAGTGGGTATTTCTTCTCTTATTGCCTGGCCTTTGATATAAAAGGCTCCTTGAGATTTTCTTTTCTTTTTTTAAAGGGAGGCCTTAATCTTGGCTCTAATTGCATAACAAATCCCTCCTTAATAGACCAAATAGAGGGCTCTGTTTGTGAACACAGCCCCTGTTTAATGGTGTTGAGCTTTTCTTCTGACCCTGGGAAAATGAGATAATTGAGCCCTCTGGCATTCTGCTGTCTCCCTTGTAACTCTTACAGTGCTCTGTAAGACAAGAAGCAGGGCTCCATCCTACCATGTTTCTCATACCTGGATGCTAAGTAGTTTTCCTACTAAATTGCTGACCCACGAAAGGCACCACCTCTGTCATATTCATTTGCAGTAAAGTTTGGGAGTGGTTAACATGGACTCTGGTGAATGGATATGAATGTGCTTAGCTTTCCTCCCCAGACAGTTTTAAAGGAGAACTTGTATCTCCTTTTGGGTTTGGCTTGGTGTCTTGACATCTTATCAGACATCCAGTTTCGGTCATGCTCTTTCTGATCTTTAGGTGATGATTCTAATGATAGCTAGGTGGTGCAGTGGGTAGGGCACTGTATCTGGAGTCAGGAAGACCTCAATTTAAACCCAATCTCAGATACTTACTAGCTGTGTGACTCTGGGCAAGTCACTTAACCCCTTTGACAAAGTTTCTTCTTTTGTAAAATGGGGATGATAATAGCACCTATCTCTTCAGATATCTTGCAGATTCTCAAGTGCTTTGCAAACTTAAAGTACCATATAAGTTCCAACTTCATTGATAAAATTGGTGATCATGACATTCTATGACATTGGTAAAGTGCTTTATGTACATTTACATTACAATTTCATTTGTGACCTAACCACATAGTTGAGATAGAAAGTGCAGACATAATTATCCCCATTTACTGTTGAGGAAACTGAGTGAAAGATTTCCTTCTGGTCATAATTATTTCCAGAGGTGGAATTCTGGATTCAAATTTTATTCAAGTCACATTTTCTCCATACAAAGACATGGTGCTAAATGCTGGAGATTCAAAGCAAAAATGAGTAACTTCCTACTCTCAAGAAGCTTACATTCTACCACCAAGATGCAAATAAGAATCATCAAGTCTTTATTGAGCACTTACTGTATACCAGACACCATGGATTTATAAGGGAAAGAGGGATACAAAAAATATTCCCTGCCCTGAACCACAGTATCTGAAGGGGCCTCAGAGACCACTTACTCCAAGTCCTGCTTAAATAAGAAGTGTCTCCCTCCACCCCTCACCCAGTAAAACCTAAGGAATGGTTGTAGAAGAAGAAACCTGGGGCCCACAAAATTAAGTTGATTTATCTAAGATATTATTCATATAGGTAAAAAGTGGCAGCATTTGAATTTGCACATGTTATGCCACAGTTCTCTTATCGTTCTCAGTTTCCCTAATTATCCTGCCTCAGTTTCCCTGCTTCTCAGTTCTGCAAAACCTCTCCTCCCTCTTTTTCAGAATACTTGATAAGGATAAAAGATCTTATGTTTTAGAATATCAGAATGCCTCTCCCCATCCCAAGCTACAGGAATGTTAGCTATCATCTTATCAAGATGTCTCTCCATCTCTGAGGTTCCTCCCCCCATGCCTCCCCTCACCCTGTCAGAATTTCGTTCCTACTCTCGGCACCTTGACTCTGCCCCTGCCTCAATCTACTCTCTGTATCTGAGCCACGTGTATATGTGTCATTGAGAACTCTGATTGTTGGCTGGATTCTTGGGGACCATAGTCTCATTCAGCCCTGGGACCAAACATATATCCATTGGTTCCATTAAATCTCTGCATTTAATAAAATATTAAATACTCTCTAATCTCTATCTTGCCTCAGTTTCTCCGGCATTACACACCCAGATTCTTTTGCCTCCAAAGGGTGCCTCTAGTACTCTTCTCCTCCTTCCCTTTTCTTTTCCCCTATTTCTTTTCTCTTCCTATTCCCAATAACAATTATTATTATTTTCATATAGCATTTTAAGACTCTATAAACATTACTTCATTTATCCTCAAAACAACTGATCATTGATCCCGTTTTATAGATAAGGAAACTGAGACCGACTGGTTAAGTGACTTGCCCAGCATCACATAGTAAATAGCTGAGTGCAAATTTTAACTCGCAGATCTTTGTGACCCTGAGTCCAACATGTTATTCATTGAGCCACTTAGCTACCTCTATTCATCAGAAAATAAAAAAAATAATTTTTTTAAAAAGTCTAAAGAGGGAATAAAAGACAGACAAAAATCCTGTAATGTCAGTGAGACATTATAATTAAAGCCTACAGTTAAGATATTTGCTCAACATTATACCATTAGTTGGAGCCAGGAACTAAACCAATTTCAAGTCTGGGTTCTCCCATGCTATTGATTATCCCATAATGCTTTCTTGGTTTGATCAATGCTCCGTGTTTTTCTTTCTTTTTTGTTCTTTTTCTGAGGCAGTTGGGGTTAAATGACTTGCCCAGGGTCACCCAGCTAGGAAGTGTTAAGAGTCTGAGATTAGATTTGAACTCGGGTCCTCTATCCATTGCTCCCCCTAGCTGCCCCTAATACTCAATGTTTTTAAAGCCCAAATATCCTAAGTGAGTACAAGGATGAATGCTCTGTATTTTCTTCATTCTTCTTCAATCTCTTAATTATACTCAATTCAATAAACCCTTCTCAATCATCTATTGTGTGTAAAACACACTTGGGAAAGTTCTGGGGTTCTGGGAAAGAAAAGCCAAGTGCCTGTGAAAATATGCATAGTAAAAGGTAAATGAAAACTTTAGAGAACTTTGCAGGAAAAGCAGCACCCATCAACTGAAGGGGGTGAGGGCCGATTTCCTGCAGAACCTGTCATTTGAGCAGATTCTTGAAAGAAGATGTGGTTTCTGAAAGGCAAGGTTGAAGAGGAAGTATCCTGGGCAAAGGAGAATGGAGGTGTGAAAATGGACTAACCTACAAGCAGGGAACAGCTCAAGGCTGATTTGGTCGGTGTGTTTATGAAGGGCAGGAATGTGGAGTTTAAAAGCAAATAGAAAAAACACATTAAAACAACAACATGTATCATAGGATTCTGCAAGAGGTACCATGGGGATGGTACCAAGTATTATACCAAGTACAGTGTGATGGGAAAAAGAGAGATCCTAATTACATGGTCTAGGAAAATTTGAAGGAGAAATATGATCTGGAAGGTCTCAAGGAGATTTTGGTCTCTGAGCAAAGTCATGAAAATGGAGACACTGAATTTAGGAAGGCAAGAAGATCCATACAGATGAATGAAATTTTGGACTTGGCAAAACTGAATTTGAGGACTACGAGTAATTTAGTTTCGCTAAAATATGTAGTACACTGAAGGGGAAATTTTTAAAATTAGCTCAGAATCTTCGTTTGGAAACAGATGGGGGGAAGGTTTTAAACATCAGGATAAGGAATTTGTATTCAGTCTTAGCAACAGTAGCGAGTCACTGGATATTTTTGAGTAGATGAGTAACAGGTTCAGATATTTTTCAGATTATAAGGTCATTTCTTGTGAGGAGAGAGGAAAGGTCCTTTCTAAGGAACGCTGTTACAATGGCCTAAAGAAGTGGTAGAACCCTAGTAGAAGAACAATGAACCACAGTGAACCAAGAGAGGAGTGAATTAATGCCGGGGACTGTGGAAGTAACTGAACAGGATTTAACCACTGATTAGACATGTGGAACTGTGGGACAGTGAGAAGAGAAAAGTGTCAGAGAAGATTTTGAGCATGGGTGCCCAGGAGCAAATATTAGAAGAAAAAAAAGGAATTTGAGAAATGGAACAGGATTTTTTTGGGGGAAAGAAATGAGTTTGAAGTTACAACAGCTTCTGAATTCTATGTTGGGCTGTGGGGACAGCTGGCGTTTAGGGAGGTGATAATAAAGGGCAGATAATGTCTGGAGGCCTAAACTGGGGAATCATCTCCATGGAACTGGTCAAACCATCAGAGACAAGGACGTTAGCAAGAGAAAATGCAGAAGGTTAAAAAAGCATCTTGGTTGTGGATAAGGGCGGTGTGGAAAGACTTGATTTGGATGTGGGGAGAAGGACACTCAACAATTTAAGGAAACTGAAAAAGACCAAGCTGACCAGGAGGAGGAGGACCCGGAGACAGCCGCCCATCAATGTCAAAGAAGGCAAGCGCCCAAAATGCTTCCCAAATGTCAGCCTGTACATCAAGCCCTGTGCTTTTAGGTTACTAGCCCAAGGGATGCGATTAGTTCCCTGGTATCCAGCATGCCTTCTTGCTGGCCCACTTTCTTGCCTTTAATTATAGCTTTTAGTACTCCCATTGTTCTTTAAGAGCCTTGCCAGGCACCTGGTATTCCCTGACCTAGCACACGGTCCTGGGTAGAATGCTCAGAGACACATGGAGGCAACAGATGCTTTCCAACTTAAATGAAGGGAAGTGAAACACAGAGAACTCAAGGAAGAGAGGAAGGAAGGAAGGCAGAACCTGAAAGGCAGACAGCCACAAAGCTAAACAAATGTAATCTGCTTCTAAATTAGTCTACCCCCTTTCCCCCACATCCCTAAATGTAAATAATTCTCTTGCCTCTGTTTCTCTTATTGGGAAGTTGTTCCCTCCTCTTTTAAACTGAGATTTCCACAGGTAAAATAAACTTTAAATTGCTATATAATTGTTAGCTGTATTTACTACTACTACTACTACTACTACCACCACCACAAGTACATTATGACTAAAACTACCACCACCACTCCTCCTCCTCTTCCTCCTCCTTTTCTTCCTCTAATCTTTTTATGATAACTAGATTTTTTTTTTCTTATAGAGTTTATATTCTTGGAGCTTGGCAAACCTTAAGTTCAAATCCTGCTACTTAAGACTTTACTGATTGCATAACTGTGGAGAAGTCACCTCCTCTGAGTCCCAGTTTTTTCATCTCAACAGATATAATATTTTATCTGCAGCAATTATAGAATCCCAATGTGCTGTTTATACCAATTTCTCCAACAACGTTGTTTGTTGTTATTACCGTAGAAAAATAGTCAGGAGCCAAGCTGCCCACTGACTAGGACACTACAAAAACACAAAGGCTGATGATGTTCTAAGGCTAAAGATAAAATTTATTTTGGCTCTTCACCTACACTTATAGAGCTAGGAAGAAATATTGGCTAGTAAGTCTGTGAGGATAATAATAAACTCCCCAAAGTTAGCTAATTTCCTTTTTTGAAAAAGTAGTCTAAAAGTGAGTAAACATTTGTTCCCATTGAATTTGCATCCTTATGAAAATTATGAAATTTTATGAAATGACTTATGAAATTCCTCATCAAAACAAAACATTCAGTAGAAACTGCCCTCTTTTGATTTATTTCACTCTGATAATGTAGGTCACATTCTTCTTCCAAAGGCGGCACTAATGGGCCATCCTATTGCCCATGCTCTAGAAGGCAATACCATATAAGGGTGAGATCTGGCAGATCTTATCAAGCTAGGAAGAGCCTGGTGAAGAGCAGTTTGAGCACCATTCATGAAGTTATTCATGAATACTATCTATACTCTACATAGTCTTGAAGAGATTGGGTTCTGAATTGGTCCATGCTGATCAGATCTCAGATCCTTGTATTGAAGCTTGTGGGTTTTGTACTGAAAGTACAATGGATTATACCTTGAATCCCATGTTTTTGCTTAATTTCAACTATTGATCTTTATTGATTTGGGGGTGGAGTGGTGATGGATAGTGGTCAAGATGGTATCTATTAATTAAAGGAAATCTTTAAAGGGTTATATCCATTCATAAAGGATTATAATCCATACATTTAAAGCTGTAGGGTACTTACATCCACCTTGTCTACCTAATGCTTCATTTTACAGATGAGGAAACAGATTTGGAGTGAATATACTGGTAGTGTCAGAGTGGATTTGAATCTATTCTTCTGATGTCAATTTAGGAGATCCTCCCAGTACACTTTGCTATCTTAAGTGAAAATGAAAAGTCAGTTTTAAAAAAATTACATAAAAGAATGTTTAATAAGTTTGAAAAAATGTGAATGAGGATGACCCTAAAAAGAATAATGGCTTAGAAATACTTTAAACAGTATCAGTGTATGCTCTGACTGGTAACTTTAGCCTTTTCTTTGTAACTTGAGAAGCTCTCCTTTTGTGCCACACACAAAACACACATACACACACACATGTATATGTATGTTTATTTACATATTATAAATATACTATATATTTGCTTTTTAGAATTATCCTTACTTTTAGTCAGCTTTTTCAACTGCCCAATGAAATGACAAGTTTTCAACTTTAAAAAAATCATAATAAAACATAGTATGGTTGCTAAGCTCTTTGTCGTAACTATGTAATTTTCCCAGTGACTCTTACCTGACATGTTTTAACATGATTTCTGAGAATCTGAATGAGGATTACCCTGTTCTTTTATAGCACAATGAAAAGAATGAGATGGCTTTTTTTTTAAGAAATAAAGATTTGAAAACTTTAGTTATTTTTTTTTCCTTTTAAAATAAAATTACAAATTTGGTTAATATGAGATACATTTAATTTTGGCTTTCAGTTGTAAAAAACAAACAAACAAAAACTTCAGGTTTTATTCTTCTTGTCCGGTGTGAGTTAGTAGGAGTAATTACCAAACCTCATTTTTTTTTTGAAAGCAGACTGTGAAATTTACATTGTTAAGTAACATTTCCCCTGGAAATGGTAAAAACTACAGGCTCCTTCCTGCCTGTATTTCAGTACCTTGCACTGAGCTTCTCCTTTCTCCTGACATTCCAGCTCCCAATTTTTCACTCAGTTTTATCCACAGGAGTATTTAAAATCTCAACCAATTCCTTAGGCACTCTTTGCAAGCAAAATTTCTCCAAACCCCCAACCATTTACCTGTCATTGTTGTCACTTTCCATGGGCCAGTTAAATGTGTCCAAATCATCAGGCTCCTTTAGTCGAATCTCAAGAAAAAATCTTGACATTAGTAAAAACAGAAAAGTCGTTTTTCTGACAAAAAATGAAAAAGAGTCATTATTTTTCCTTTCAGAGAAGGTAGGTGCTCCTCTTTCACTTGTCCTCTGGGACACCCTTTCAAATTCCCAGGACCAGGAACAACTAGAGTGACTGGCTTGGTTTTGAATAAAAATGACTCACCTGCAAGTTAGTAAGTGTAGGTGAGGTTGGCAGACTAAGAACCTCATTTCCTGAACCTGAAGGAACTCCTAACGATGGAAGGAGATTAGACAGTGATTCACTTAAAGGGAGCCTGTTGGATCGTTGCCCAAAAATGCCAGAAAGCTGTTGTAAGGAGCAATGGCGGCATTTCAAGGGTTGCTGAGACTTGTCCTGTGTCTTTGGTAACTTTCTTGGGATTCTTATCACTACAACACTTTTAAGGCTTCTGCGTACGATTGCTAAATGATGTGCAGAATAATTTTTGTTGGCTACTGTCATTTGCAAAATGTTCTCATCTCTCTTTTTTTTGAAAAGCATTAAACATTATTTTTACTGGCAGACAACCGTTTCTGAAGTTCCCAGAGAGTAACACCTCAAAGCTGCCTGTTGTTTTCCCTACATATAGATCATACAACAAAGGTTTTTGTTGCTATAAGAAATTTTTTTCTGTATATAGGAAAAAAAGTGGTTTTTTTGTTTTTTTTTAAAGTCAGGTAATCAATAAGGATTTCTGGAGAGCTAACTAGTTATAAATGACAAATAACAAAGAGTTTGGAGGTGATTTTAGTATTCTTTAGAGGGAAAAAAGACAAAAGAAAAATATTCTACCTGCTACAAATAATAATTGATGACAGACTGGATGCAGATTCAATTTCAAGTGAACTTTTTCTCAGGCAACAAGAAAAATGAGTTATTCAGTTGGAAGTCTTCAGATTCTACTACTTTTGCATGACATTTTATTTTCATTGGTATTTTCCCTAAAGATTTACCATTTCTTTTTTCAGATTCCCTTATCATTTTTCCAGAAGAATTTCAGAGATTAGTAAAGAGCAAGTGCTACCAATATAATCAATTTCATATCGAAATGTGTTGAGCTGTGTGTGTGTGTGTGTGTGTCCCAAATCAAGCTTGATCTGTGTGACATGTTAGATCACAAACTTTCTCTGTGTTGTAGTTTTCAGGAAAATATTGTGAACAAGTTCCTGCTTGGAGCGGTTCACTTTCTGAAAAATTATTCTCTCACATTCCTGCATAACAAACTTTGCTTAAGTTGTTTATTATTATTGTTGTTGTTGCTAATGATTACAGTACTGCATCAACCAAATTTATAAAAAGTTATTCTGTGATCTCTTTGGAACATAGAGTTCCGTAGAAGCAACATAATTGTAGGGTATTAAAATAGAAATTAAGAGAAAAAGAGTTTGAAAAATAAATTTTATTGTTATCTTTTATTTTTATATCACTTTTAGTCTTTGTATTCCTCCTTTTTTTTTTTTAATCCAGAGAGCATCTCATGTAATATATTTTTTTTAAAAAGAAAGGAATGGAGGATGGGGAAATCAGCCAACCTGATTATATATTTGTTATATATGTAATACATTATATATATAATAAATTATATGCAGTATTCTATAACAAATGATTCCTGATTTTTCTACCCTCCAGTCCTCAGCAAAGGAGTAGAAAGGAGTTGGTTTTTTTTTTCCAAGTCTCTATTAAAGGTCTGTATTTTGTGCTGTTTTTTCTTTGGGGCAATATTTTTCAAAAAGAAAAAGGGATTTTTGTAACACATAACAACCTAGGAAAAAAAGGATGTAAAGAGGTAAAAAGTTCGGAAAATAATACCTTAACACAAGGACATAAATAGAAGTCTTATTCAAATCTGTAAGAGTGGGAAAGTCTGTTTCCATGTTGTGTATGTGGGAAGGGGATGTTTTTGGTTTTTGTTTGTGATTTTTTTTTGGGGGGGGGTGCACATTCTTGCTGTGTGGTCTGATTCATTATCTTCACGGATCTCTGGAAACCTCATTATGGCCAATTTGGAAGGGAAAGATGATGCAAGTACTTCTTGACATCCCTCAGCAAAACTGGGAAATAATTCTTGTAGGCCCCTATACTCAAGTTTTATTTCTCTCCATTATGCCTTAGAGCTCTCTGTGTCTTCATAATATGTTCTTGTTTCACATATCAAAACATGCTCTTCCAGTAAAGGTTTGATAAACTCAATTCACTTTTAGGTATAAATATCATCATCCCCTTTATTGGTATTTTGGTAGTAAGCAAAATCTTATGCCAGCCAAAGGAATACATTTCCAACAGTGGACTTTCCAGAGTTAATTATATTAAGATAATACTTTGTTGAAAGGCTGAGGGACTGACTATCCTTAGAGAATGGGAAAGATACCCTTTCATGTTGCCAAAAAGCTGTTTCACTTTCCAAAAAGAAATATACTTATTCACCAGATTGCTAAAGTAGTCAAAATTCAGTCCTATATCACATATATCATCGGATAAAGGTCAATATTTGGATGAGTGTGCAGTGATTCCTCCTCTAAGGAGGTAGATCTTTCAAAGTTCATTCTAGCATTCAAATTGTATTATTAATACCCAGTGAATGAATGAGGAGAGGTTTGGGAAAGGGGAATTGGGAAAATGGGGGGTGGAATTGAATTTGTTTTTCTTTTTAAAAATTAATGGCTTTAAATTAACTTAATTTTTGAACATATTCCTTCTTCTCTACCCAATTAATTGCATATATATTTATGTGTGTATGTATGGATGTTTTAATATAGATCATATATACTATAATGTTCATTTTAAATATTTACATTATATATAATCTATGTATGTGTATATGTATGTATAGACAGATACACACATGCAAAGAATAATATATATAATATGTATGTTTTATATAATGTTATAATATATAATATGATGTGTGATCATAACATAAGATATACTATATGCACATTATATTTTATATATTTATGTTATATATAATCTAAATTGTGTGTGTGGATAGATACTCACATGCAATATGTGGTAGTGTGTATATAAACACGAAGCATTCTTAAAAAACCATTTCAGCAAAAGTCAACCAAGACCTTGTCGGACAGTAAATGCAGTGTCAACTGAATTTTATTTACTTTAGTAATCTGATAAACAAATATATTTGATTAAACTGAACAAAATTATGCTTTGTGTAACATAAAATCTTAGCTTTCATTGCCATTGAAGCTAAGCAATGAAAAAGTTAATCTGAAAAAGCCTTAATGTATTAATCACACCTTGCTAGTTGTCAAGTTGAAGCTTGTTAAAGCTGATCTTACCCAACTTTATTTAAAACAAAAAAAAATAAGGAAGCCCTGTACATTGAGTCACAAAAGAATCATATTACTTTGGTGAAAAGAGCAGCTCTAAATCGGCCTCTAACTTTATTATTAAAAGAGAGAGCCTAGTTTTTCCCCCCACTCTGATGATGTTAGAGTAATTGTTCCAAGTCATAAGAACTCAGATGATTCGAGTTCAATAATTATCTTGCTACACAGTACTATTAAATTCGGGAAGGCTTTTAAAAAGAATCAGGTTTGGTCATTCATTACCATCTCCAAATTTATTTTTAATATCCCTTGGCTCCTGGATAATGGGTAGTTTCTATTGAAATGTCTGAATTTTTGTGAATACATTCTATCGTAACTTGATTTCCTCATGCTGCATTTAATCTCTGATGGGTACAGAATCAAGTGAATAATCACTTATTTAGTCCCTATCACATGCACTGATCATGTTAGATAGTTATTGATAGGACAAAAACAAAATAAAATGCTGCTGCAAGATCTTATCTTTCTCTGGGCACAGGAGGTATACAAGACATTTGGATATGAATGGTAGGAAGTAATTTGATAGGAAAGAACAATACCAATTGGCCAGTGTTCAAGGATGGTTTTATGGAGGAGCAGAGCCTTAAGGGAAGATGAAAATTATGAAAGGCAGAGTGAGGACAGAGTGTTGGAACTGGGTCTTGCTTGAGTGAATGAACAAGAGAACGGTCAATAGTTAGTCTGGCAGCTGGGTCATATGAATTGAGCTTGGAGTTAGATGGCCCAAAATTATAAACCGAAGCAGCCCAAAGTTTGCCCATTACAGTTATGAGACAGGGACTTGTGGCTCTGTGGAGGATGCTGTGCTGGACACAACACAGCAGGGATGGCTCAAAATCTTGCTTTTGGACATGCTTCTATACAAAGATATCTCTGCTTTATTAACATAGGTGGCCATTCCAAGGTCCAAAGAAGTAAGAGTTCATATGAATTGGATGACCTCAGGAAAGTGAAGTTACTTTTACATTTCCTCATCTGTGAAAAAGGAATTTGGCTTGACTCCATAGATCTGATATGGAAGCATGATACCACTTACCTCCTGGTGATACTGGTACTGGTGCTGGTACTGGTACTGGTGCTGGCACTCATGGGGGTAAAGGATTCATGGTACAGAAAAAGACATGGCAAATATGCAAATTTATTTTAACTTGACTATGTTTATTAGTTACAAGGATTTTGGCTTTTAAAAAATCCATACATTTTCCCAGTCAGAAAAATCTGTTTCTTTAAAGAGAAAATGAAACTTTGTGTTATAAGGAAGTGGAAAAAAACTTTCCACAGTATGTTGACTCACTGCCACAGACTTAAAAACAAGCATAGACTTAACTGCACCATAACACGGAGAGGTCTCTCTGTCTCGTCTACGCCAACCTCAGAAATGTTTTTGCAACAAAGACAAGACTTCTTAATATCGAATAATAGGAATATTAGCTTAGAGATATAAGGGGTCTTAAAGGTCATCTAGTCTAATACCCACATTTTGCAGAACAGTCTCCAAGAGTTGTCCCTCACAGGTGATAATGTTGAGGTTGGGAAGAGGGACCCCAAAAGTTTGGAGTCATAGACCAGTGTCCTAAGGTGTCTCAAGAGAATTTGCAGGCTTGAACCCATTTCCTGGTCAAGGAGCAAAGTTTTATTATAATTATAATGCCATTACAAGTGGACTAAATTCTAAAAGAAGTTAGCAAAGTCCTAAGGAGACCTCTTTATCCAGCTTTCTATCATTGACATGCTAATTCTATGGCCCAGAGGAATGGTCTCCAGAATTTGGTTATCACTGACCAACAGATTATCTGATGGTCAGCCATGACCTGAGGAATGATCTGTTCACTGTTGTCTCAGGAGTTTGATCTGTGGGACTATCCTGAAACCAGAAGCAATCTGACTGAGGAGTGGTCTATTCGGAATCAGACAGATAGAGCGTGGGAGTTTCCTGAGGCACACTCCAAAGCCAGAAGATTTAGGATTACTCACTTATTGTTAGAACAGAAGTCCTCATAAAATCAGGGAACCACAAAATCATTGCTAGATTACATCAGTAAGAGATAGTCAGGATTTAAATCCAGGCCCCTTTGACTGCAAAGCCAGCACACTTTCCACTGTACCTCACTGCCGCTCTGTAATTATTTTTAATATGTCTTTGGATTAGCTCTTCCATCATTTTTCTCTGCATTGTACCCATTGGAGGAGCCATTGGAAAAGTGCCCAATACCTACTTTTTGAGCTTCTCTTTAACTATCTTGGCTATTGTGGGACATTATCAGACAATTTAATTTACTGTCAAGGGCATTGTGGTATCTTAGTAACACATCTTGGGTCACCAGTGACTGCCTCCGCTCTCTAAGCTGATGAAATTCTTCCAGATTGCTGGTCTCTCCCGGATCAATCTGCTTGCTGGTGATGTTTAGGAAAATGAAAAGGATAGATATCACAATGGCTAAATGATAAACATTGAATGTCTTGGGGAATGCTCTGAATATGAAAGCTTTTTTCCATGTGCGACTTATTAAATACTAAGGTTTGATTATATCTTTTGTATGTTTTTGGATAACTGTATTTCAGTTTCTTCTATAACCCCATGTATTTTATTTTATACATCTAATTTTTTTTTTCCTAAAAAGAGATCTATATGTAGCCTTCATTATGCTACCCGATGGGTCTGTTGATACTTTTAAAGGATCCAAAGTTTAACCAATTAAAATTAAAGACCCCTAATAAACTGGTGCTGTGAAATATATTCCTTTATACTAACTCCACCTCCTTCCAAATCATCCCATGCCTTGAATGTATTCCCTCCTTACTATAGTCTCAACAACTCAGCTTGTTATACCTGTGTCCATACACTGTGACTTCAAGGAGGTCTGGCTTAGTGTCTTTTGTCTTTGACTAGTGTCTTTAGTGGCTTTTTCTTTGAATCACAGAGAATTTGAATCTCACCATGGACACTTAAATAGCCTTGTGATGGTGGGACAGCTTACTCGGCTCTTCCAAACCTCAGTTTCCTTATTTGTAAATTAGGATACAACCTCTAGTCCCTAAGCAAAGCCTTCTCTGTAAAGCATTAGATTACAGAGAGAAGGCAAGTATTATAAATGTCAACTATCCTAGGAAATAATAAATGAGATAGTCATTGAAAAAATAGATTTCTAGTGGTGGAGCCACCGTCCTTCCACTGCCCCAGGTTGGGATCCTTATTCATTTAGGAAATACTTCTAATGCTCAGATTACTTAATTATTTAAAATTGGAAAGATATCTCTTTTTGATTATTTTGTATTCTTAATCGAAATATCTAAATAAAGTTCTCTTTTGTTTGAGTTTCATTCTAGGAGTGGCAAATGTTTATAGACCAAGTACAAAAGATTTTGTTTTTGCAAACAGCTTGAAATAACTCCGGTTTAAAATAACTCTAGCTTCTTCTCTTTTCTCTCCTTGTCCTCTCCATAATTTTCTTGCCCTTTTATTAATTGTATTCTTTTCAGCTTTCACTCTCTCTGGATCTTTATATTAAGATGATGGACACTGCCCATAGACTTTTATAGAAGGTTGACGCACTCCTTTTCTGCTAAGCTCAGTTACTCTAGGGTTACACCCAAACATGTAATTTTTGTTTTATTATTATGCCTATGAAATAGGAGCATGTTTGCAAGTTACTAAGTGGTATGGAAAGCAAGACAGTTTAGTTTCTCTTCTTAAGATCCTATATATAAAGCTTTCTTTATTAATGAATCTGCAGCTTTTTTCTCCACGTAGATAGTTTGGACCTAAAAAGTCAAAGGAATTTATAATATTCTGTGAAATAAAGGTTAATTTGAGATAGTTGAGGTGACCAGAGCCATGACATGCCATTTTTGTTTGTTTGTTTTTGCTGAGGCAGTTAGGGTTAAGTGACTTGCCCAGGGTCACGCAGCTGGGGAAGTGTTAAGTGTCTGAGGTCATATTTGAACTCAGGTCCTCCTGTCTTCAGGGCTGGTGCTCTACCCAC
This sequence comes from Sarcophilus harrisii, assembly GCF_902635505.1. Taxonomy (NCBI): domain Eukaryota; kingdom Metazoa; phylum Chordata; class Mammalia; order Dasyuromorphia; family Dasyuridae; genus Sarcophilus; species Sarcophilus harrisii. The sequence goes on along the minus strand of NC_045428.1, from coordinate 41,337,689 downwards.
TGCACTATCTAGCTGCTCCCACATCCCATTTTTTAAACATTTGTTTGTTTATTGCTCTATATGGTTTGGCTTGGTATACTTTAGTTTTATTTTTGAGACTACTGAACACAGTGTCTTACTGCTGATCAGTTTGTCCTTTATTCTCCTAGACAAAGGTGACTTCTGAGAGGTGATAACTTAATATGCAAGTAATTGGATTTAAGTGAAGCAGGGCTTTGCAAAATTACCAGTCTCACTTTCTCCTCTGTAGCCATCTGGGTCCATTGGCAAGATACAGATCAGGACTGCTGGACATGGTCCTGGATGCAGTAGGAGACTTTTTAAATTAAAGAGGTCTCAATTTGATCAGTGATTAAGACTAGATAAGAAAGGAAGCAGAGAATGGTCTCTTTTACCTAATCCAAAAAAAAAAAAAAAAATCAAGGGAGGGAAAGACCCTTGAGGTTTCTGGACAAAACAGAAATAATTACTATTTACATTCACTCTGAGCCAATTGGGGTCCAAACAATGACTGAGTGTGGCTAGGCCTGGGATCTCTTGTTGACCACTGATCAGCACTTAAACTCCATTTGCTTGCTCCATTTCTTACCTTGTTCATTCCATCACCTTTTAGGGCAATCTGGTAACTTGCCCTTCCCAGAAGCTTACCCTACTGATGCTAGTCCGACTGTGGACACCTCATGGGTCTTGTTTAAACTTGCTAAACTCAAAACTCTCAAACTTAAATGATCTACCAGGCTCAGTCTCCCTCCTATCAGGGAACAAAGATATGCTCCCACCTTGGCTGGCCATCATCACATTCATTTCATTGTTTCAGTCAAGGCCAGTTTTCTGTGATCCCATTTTGGAGTTTTGTTGGCAAAAATACTGGAATGGGCTGCTGTTTCTTTCTCCAGCTTACAGATGAGGAAATTGAGGCAAAGAAGCTTAAGTGACTTTCTCAGGATCATACACTTCTTATATGTATCTGGAGCCAGATTTGAATTCAGGAGGATGACTTTCTGACTTTCTGTGTAGTATGGTGCTACCTAGCTGGACTTATTCACTCTAAATAGGTCTATATATTCCATTATTGCCAGGAATTTCCAATAATTCCACAAGGAATTAGTCAATAAACGGACTCTGATCATCTGTGGATGCCTTGAACATATGTGTCTGGATCTGAGGGTATGATGCTTGATTGGATACAAGTGTAATTCTAAACCTCTCAGTGAAATAGTAGAAAATACCAACTTGGAAACCCCCCACAACCCTGTGAATGGGTCTTACTCTCAGGATTTTATAAAGGATTTAGACTGGTTGAGCTCAGTTCTCTGACTCATATTCAACAAATACATCTTCAAAGAAAGGAAAACTTCATACATGAAATATATGTTAAAATAAATATTTTTCTCCCTGACAATTATCAGTTCTTTTTGATAACTAAATGTTACAGTTGACTAAGTCCAGGGGGGAAAATGGGCAGGAACCTTAATTTTTATTAGTTTTTTTTTTAAACAAATTTTATTGAATTTTTTTTGTTTGTTTTTATTTAGCTTAAAATTTCCCCTATGTCTATTACCCTTCTCCTATACACACTATTTTCCAAAGAATGTCTATAAGATCAGGATATCCATGCAGATATTGTGAGAGGTTTTTTTCAATCTGTTGATCAGTGTTGCTGATTTTTTTCTTTCTCTTTTTCTTCAAAAAAAAGTGCCCATTGTTTCCTTAAAATTCATTTATGCACTATATTTCTAAACTCTCAATGAAGATCTTGAAAACAAAATGGACTTTTTTCCATTTATGCTTAGTTCTTTCCCTTGTAACACAGTCTCTCAAATACCTTCTTGATGCTCAGAGTACCTGCTGTTGGATAGTCAGTCAGTCTGATTCCTGTGGGTTTTTCCATTGCAGGAATTTTCCCACTACTTTTCTACCTACAGGGACAGATGGGTGGGGCCTCTCTTTATGCTATTTTATAAGGACAACACCTATTTTTAAGGGTTTTTGGCTTGTTGTTTTTTTAATTTCAGGACCAGGGGAGACATTATGTTGGGCAACCCCAAACCCCAAACTGTTGACCAGTTCACTGAAGAAATATGGGAAATTGCTTGAGTTTACAGTGTTCTAGTTACATGGTTGGAGAAAACAGTTTAGTGTATAAAAATCAGCAACATGTCATCTGTGGACGCAAGTACTGACTCAAAATCAGTTCTATCCTTATGGTCCTTTCATTATATTAGGAGATACCAGAAAATTAAATTGCAGAGAAAGAAAGTAGTAATATCCAAAACTTTTGCTAGTATGGTGAACCCCTAAGGATTCTAAGAACCTTAAGGAACTCTTCTTAGAATCATGGTTTTGAGTGCATAGAATTAAGTACTGCATAGAATAACAATTATTATTGAAATGCATTTATCAAAATAGAAACAAAGTTCTCAGATCCCAGGTTAAGAACTTCTAAATCAGGAAGAATTTCTGTTAAAAAAAATGGCATCTGAACAGATCCTCCCAGAAAGCCACAAATTACAAGAAGTGAATTCTAGGCTGTCCATACAAATCCTAGATGCCTGAGATAGACTGCTTAATTGAGGAAATAATTCCAGTTTTGCTGGAGTGTTGAATGTGTGAAGCAGAGCAATCTAAAACTAATCTGGAAAGTTGAAGGAGAGCATAAGTCCAAGGGAATTTAAATATTATTAAGTTATCGAATAAGTTTAATGCTTAATAAATTTAATATTTTAATGATTATAAATAATATAAGTGTAATACTTTAGGAGTTTGTGTTTTTCTCTAGAGACAGGAAGAAAACAACAAAAAAATCACCACTTCCTAATTTTAAGTCTACTGTTAAGCCCACCATAAGTCTGATTTTCCCTTTTTAATATATATTTTTTAATATTTACTAATTATGTGTAAAGACTTATAACATCCATTTTTGAAAATTTTTGAGTTCCAAATCCTCTCCCTTCTTCTCATTCCTCCCCTTTCCTTGAGAAGGCAATTTTATATTGATTATACATGTGAAGTCATGCAAAACATTTCTATATTAGCCAAGTTATAAAGAAAATTGAGCCCCCACCCAAAAAAAAGAAAAGTTTTTTTACATGTAAAAACATAACATCCTTCATTCAGTCTTCATTCAGGATTCATCAGTATTTTCTCTTTAGTTAAGTAGCATTTTTCATCAGATATCCTTTGGAATCATTATACTATAATTTTAAAACTAAATAACTTCTGTGACTTTAAATCATGTTGTAAGTGTAGTCGAGTGAACACGCAAATATCTATTCAGTGTCTCCAGGAACTGTGCTAAGAGTGGGGATACAAAGAAATGATAATAATTATAATAATAATAAAATGTCCCTGTTTTCAATAAACACATGATCCCATCAGGGAGACAATGGGCAAACAGCTTTGTGCAAACGGGGTATATGTAAGATATGTGGGAAATAATCTCAGGGAAGGTTCGAACATAAGGGAAGGAAGTCCTTCCTTGGCTTCCTTGGCTCATGAAATAAATATCTTGCCAGATTGTAAATTACCAAGGCATCTAGCCAACTATTAATGACTCCCATTCCATGACTTATCTTTAGACTGTTCATCTTCTGCCTGTAGTTAATTAACTTACCTTTTTTTCCTAATTTAATTTAAAAATGCTCTGATACCTAATCATAGAAATGCAAATTAAGACAACTCTAAGATACCACTACACACCTGTCAGTTTGGCTAAGATGACAGGAAAAAATAATGATGATTGTTGGAGGGGATGCGGGAAAACTGGGACATTGATGCATTGTTGGTGGAGTTGTGAACGAATCCAACCATTTTGGACTGTAGTTTGGAACTATGCTCAAGAAGTTCTCAAACTGTGCATCCCCTTTGATCCAGCAGTGTTACTACTGGGCTTATATCCCAAAGAGATCATAAAGAAGGGAAAGGGACCTGTATGTGCACGAATGTTTGTGGCAGCCCTCTTTGTAGTGGCTAGAAACTGGAAACTGAGTGGATGCCCATCAGTTGGAGAATGGCTGAATAAATTATGGTATATGACTATTATGGAATATTATTATTCTGTAAGAAATGACCAACAGGATGATTTCAGAAAGGCCTGGAGAGACTTACACGAACTGATGCTGAGTGAAATGAGCAGGACCAGGAGATCATTATATACTTCAACAACAATACTATATGATGACCAGTTCTTATGGACCTGGCCATCCTCAGCAATGAGATCAACCAAATCATTTCCAGTGGAGCAGTAATGTACTGAACCAGCTACTAAGAACTCTTGGGAGATGACTAAAAACCGTTACATTGAATTCCCAATCCCTATATTTATGCCCACCTGCATTTTGGATTTCTTTCACAGGCTAATTGTACAATATTTCAGAGATTCTTTTTGTACAGCAAAATAACAGTTTGGTCATGTATACTTATTGCGTATCTAATTTATATTTTAATATATTCAATATATTTTAATATATTCAACATCTACTGGTCATCCTGCCATCTGGGGAAGGAGGTGGGGGGGGGGGGGTTAAGAGGTTTGGCAATTGGCAATTGTTAATGCTGTAAAGTTACCCATACATATAACCTGTAAATAAAAGGCTATTAAAAAAAAAGACAAAAAAAAATGTTCTGATACCAATTTGATTTTAAATCAATATGAGCCTGACTGAAGTAGAGTCTTTTATATGTTGGAACTCCCAAATGTACATTCTTTGTGCATATTCAAGGAAATGAGAATGATTCAACATTCACTTGAAAACAACTATGTGTATGTGTGTGTACATATATATGCACATATGTATATAGTATGTGTGTGCCTGTATGTGTATACAATTTTCCACTCTAGTGTTACATGAGTGCATTAAAATTGTACAGAGGGAACTCACTTCTGCACATGGGTGAAGGGAGACATAGAGTGAGCTGTCTCGGTTAAGCAAATAAATGAGGATGGAAGACGATGAGATAATAATGTTGCATCATACCAGGTAGCTCATTTATTTGGACAAGTGTGGTTCAGATTTAATTATTTATGGTAATATTTGAAGCATCCCCGTAAATGTGTAATACACTTGGGAAAGCGAGGTAATGTCATACATCATCCCAGTTATCTTGATTGAACTGCTGTGGACTAGACCAGCACCATTTCTGTGGGCTTAGGACAGAACAGGTAAAAATTAAAAAGACTGGGATCTCTGTCTCAGGCAGTTTAGTGACTTCAGTTTTCAAGTAACAAACATCTTTTTAAAATTGACATAACATTTCATTAACGACACATCTACAGGTCTCCAGTAGTGGGGGTTTTCCGTCATGCTGTTCACAAAACCATTCAGTAGTTGACACATCCATCACTTATGAAAAGAAATTTAATGTGAAATTTTAACACTTATTAAAAGTAATTAATTTAAAAAATTAAGTGACTTCTATGTGCAATGCACAGGACGACTAGGTGGCGCCATAGTGCCTGCAATATAATGTGGTGGATACAGTGTATATAGTGCTGGTGCTGGAGTCTACAACACTCATCTTTCTGAGTTCAAATGTGACCTTAAACACTTACTAGCTGTGTGACCCTGGGCAAGTCATTTAACTTTATTTACTCATCTCTAAAGTGAACTGGAGAAGAAAATAACAAACCAGTCCAGTATCTTTGACAAGAAAACTCCAACTAGAGCCATGAAGTATTGGATACAATTGAAACAACTCGACAGTAACACTTGCCATACACTGTTACAATAATGGTTGATTGTTGCATAACACCTTAAGATTTGCACTGCACTTTACCAACATCTTATTTGATTCTCAGCTATAGCCCTGTAAGGCACGGTGTGTCATACCCATTTTATGGATGGCAAAAATCGAGGCTCAGACCCATAGAGCAACATGACTGATTCTGGGTAATGTGCTTTTTTTGATGAAGGTCTCTCCTGACTGAATCATGGTTCGATTCATTAAAACATCCTGTTGTGTGGAGTTCATCTGGTCTTTTTCCCATTTAGGTACTTTTAGACTCTTCCAGATTAGTAAAACTCGTGTCTAGGGCAGTAACAAACATCAATGACTGTTTTATGTGATAATTTTCTATACCATGAGACAAAGACAATTATTCTCTAATCCTTTAAATGGTTGATTAACATATTATCCCTACATCATTGCCACAGACTGCCTACTCTTCACAGTTACAAAGATAATACAATATCAGTGCATTAGCAGATATCACAGGTTATTGGTTTTGTTTACTTTTGGATTCTCCAGAATATTTTACTAGTGAAAAGTGTGTGTGTGTGTGTGTGTGTGTGTGTGTGTGTGTGTGTGTGATGAGGAGAGGAGAAGGAGAAGAGATTTCCTGAATTACCGATCATTTCCTCTTCAGACACTAATCCATTCCAGTACAATTTAACAGATGTTTATTAAGCACATGCTATATGCACAATATTACATTAGGTTCTGGAGATTCAAAGAAAAAAAATGAAAGGCAGTCCCTCATCTTAAGGAATTTACAGTCTCTGGGGCATAGAGGGAGAAGAGAAAATGATACAACATGTAAAGACCAAGAATCAGAAAGATTCATCTTCCTAAGTTCAAATCCAGCCTCAGACACTTAATAATTGTGTGATCCTGAGCAAGTCACTACCCAACATTTGCCTCCATTTCCTTCATCTAGAAAATAAGCAGGAGAAGGAAATGGCAAGCTACTTTCATATCTCTGCCAAGAAAACCCCAAATGAGGTCACAAAAGGGTTGGACAGGATGGAACAATAATGACAACATGTGTGATCATTTGAAGGAGGAGAAAATGCGAACAATTGGGGAAAGAAATGTCTGGCTTCCTCTGGGAGCGAAAATCTGAATTGAGCTATGAAGTGAGTTAGGGATCCCAAGAAGTAGAGGTTATATTAAGAATTCCTTTTAAAATACAGAGGTTAGGAAAAGAATATCTAATAAGGTTCTTTCTTCTTCATGATTCCTATGTCATTGTTAAGGTTAATATTAAGATTAAGATTAATTCTTCTGATCAATCCCATTTGGGTTTTCTATTTCTTAAAAGCAACCGTGCAATAAGCACTTCTCAGATACTCAGGTATTCGCTTGGAATAATGAAAAAAGCTCTGAATTTTGAATCAAAGACTCTTTCCCTTGTTGGCCATGTTACCTTGCAGAAGTCTGTTAATTTCTCTCATCTCTAAAGTGACATGATTATAGCAGATGACCTCTAATGTGCCTTATGAATCTAACATTCTGTGATCTGGAATTGTCCCATTTTGTGGATTACCAAATCATCAAGAATTTGGGTTTTTTGGGAAGTTTCATTTCAATTCACACAGAACTGTAGTTTGGGACTATAAAGATGACAAAGCAACTGTCCTTCCCTCAAGGAGATTTGTCTTATAGTAGAAAAAGAGTGTTGTGCAGATAAGGAAATAGATATAGATAGATATAATAAAATCTCCTTTAAATTCGAGGGGGGGAGAGGGGAAGGGATGAAGTAACCTAAGCCTAAGTGAAGACCTCACTGATAGTATATGTCACTGAAGAGGGGTTAAAGGAAAAGATGCTTAACAACTCGCAAAAATTGGGGCTGACATTCAGTTATGGACACTGTGCATTTGTTTTTTAAACAACCAGAGTAAAAAGCTTTTAGAGAAGTGATTATTATAGCACTGGAAGACATAGGAAATGTAGAACTGATCACCAACAACAAAGTCATTTATCCCTAACAAATTTAGTAATTTTAGAGAGAACATGAGGACCATTCTAAGAGTCTAAATCTCGACAAACTAATCCCCCTTCCAATATTTCAAAGCTATTATTTTATTGTTTTAGTTTGAAATAGTGGTTAAATGTTGTCTTAAGACAATTTATATTTTCATATAAATCAACCCTTTCTCAGATGGAGTAATTTTCTCCCCTCTCAAGACTGATGAATAATCCCCTTTCATTTAAACAACCCTTCATATGTAGCATTCAGAAATTCAAATTAAGTTTCCTTTCTATGCAGCATGCATGAAAATCAAGTAATGGCAGAACATGTACATTTTAGTCATATTATTTCCTTTCCCCCACCCCAACACTTTGTTTAATGCTTAAATTGCTTTTCTCCAACTACAATTGCTACAATATCTCTTTCAAGCCCATGCGCTTAAAGGGGGTTACTCACAAAATCTGTCAACTTAAAGTTATATTATCAGTTTGAGTGGTGTAGTTTTCTTGGCTCGTCCTTTTCATTTTCTTCACACAGGGCAGCCTTTCTGTGAATTTCCTACATAAGAATATGTATATCAGGGGATCCATGCAGATGTTGGTCGTGGCCAAGAAGAGAGTAGCTTCCTTAGCCAGGAAGAGCTGGTTCTGCAGGGCACAGTCAGTCTTGTTGTTGGTCTGGCTCTGAGTATAGGGGACCCTTGCGAAATGGAAAGGGGCGAAGCATACAAAGAATACGGCCACGACAATGAAGACTTTGCCTTCTAGATTTTTGTTGGTTTTGGCATCTTTACTTTGGGATTTTCTGAAAGACTCGTATACCTTCTTGGCAATCACCACATAAAACAGAAACATTAGGAAAAAAACAGTCCAGAAGATAAACTGACACACATAATTGACTGTCTTGTGCCATATAATGCCCCAGGGACCTTTTAGGGCAGTACACTTTTTTACTGATTGTGGTGTGGCTTCCTTGTTAGATAAGATCATGTTGGGCAAAGAGAGAAAGAATAAGAAGAGCCAGACCACTGTGGAAAGGATTTGGGCAAAAATGGGCTTCTGCACGCAGAATTTTCCAAAGGGTCGAATGATCTTGAGGAAGCGGTCAAAAGCAATGAGTCCAAGTAAGATGATACCAATGTACATTGTCTCGTAAAAGATCACTGCTGAGAAACGGCAGACAAAAGCTCGGATTTGCCAGGGTCCGATGTTTGCATCCGAGAGAATCTTGAAAGGGAGCATCAACGTCATTATCAAATCTGCCATCAGAGTGTTTTTAAGGTAGACTACGAAAGTGGATGAGCTGGGAATCTTAAAGAAAACCCATAACGCCATACTATTTAGTAATATCCCTGCAAAGAACACAGTGGTGTAAAGGACTGGGAAGATCAAGTGAGTAATCCGATTATCTCTAGGACAGAGGTCAGTAGAATTGAGGGATCCATTGGTGAGTTGAAGGAACGTGGCATTCATGGTTCCCTGTGTCAGCTATAGAAACAGAATGGAAAAGAAGTTCCTGATTTCAAAAGTCTGATATCCACTTCAGAATGTTCTTTACTGAAAGTTTACCGCTTTGCGGTTGAAAGAACCAAACATGCAAATAAGCACTTCTCAGACACTCAGCATAGGGGGAGAATTTGGGGAGCCAGTGACTTATATGTATTCACCTAATAGTTAGGCAGCAAAGATAGCCAAGTTCATAGAGATAGAACAAGCCATTCTAGTATTCACATTTAAATTGTAACTTTTAAATTAAAAAAAATAAATAAATCCTTTCCATACTCATCAGTGTTGGATGTCAATATGATCCATTTATAAGAAATGGGAGAATCCCTATTCTCCCAAAGATATTTATTAAGAGAGAGAAATCCATGTAGGTTCCTCTAAAGGAACTATATTTATTATATATTATTACTGCATGTGGATTGCAGAATGTTAATTTCATAACTTTTTTACTTAAAGCATGTTATATACTTAGTAATAAACAGTCAAAATTGCAAAGCAAGTTTATAAAAAGTAATCACCTTTCTTGAAGGAGAGTTGCTTGGCTATGTCATCACAAGGCAGCAGTGGTTTCTTCAGGGAGAGGAATGAAATGTGAGAAAAATGACTTAGTCTGCTTTCTTATACCGGGTTTCCTTCCTCATTTGCACCCATATGTGGCTTTGTCACTAGGTCTGTTTAAGTTTTGTTTTTTTTTTAAACACAATTTTGGATAATTTAAAGAAGAATTATGCATATTTCTCACGTGCTGCCATTTATCCCAAGAAGTCATTGATTTTATGGTCATTTTGCTGTCATGGAATAACTTATTAGAAAGTTTATCTTTGATGCTTAGAGAGGCACTGAGCCTGACGAGTTCAAATTTGGCCTGAAATATTCACTTAACCCTGTTTGGCTCAGTTTCCTCATCTGTAAAATGAACTGAAGAAGGAAATGGCAAACCATTCTACTATCTCTGCCAAGAAAACCTCAAATGGTATCACAAAGAGTTGGAAATAACTAAAAATGACTGAAATCACTCAATGACCACAACTGATTCAACTCACATTTGGGACCAACAAAGGAGAGTATTTGAACGGTTTTTAAATGTAGCATCACAAGTCTGAATTCTTTTTTTTTTTTTAATAAAATTTTCATTTTTCCCAGTAACATGCAAAAAACCAACTTTTTTTTTTAAATTATACATGTACATTCATTTTTTCCTTATGAATCATGCTGGGGAAAAAAATCAGAAGAAAAGGGAAAAAATATGCTATTTCCCCCCCTTTTTTTCTTCCTTGCGTATTTTTTCCTTGATTTACATTCTCTTTCTCTGTACGCTCTTTGTCTCTCTCCCTCTTATCTGTCTCCCCCTCTTTTCCCTCTGTCTCTGTCTCTCTCTCTTTGTGTGTGTGAGGCAAGTGGGGTTAAGTAACTTGCCAGAGTCACAGCTTATAAGCATTGAGTGTCCAGCTTTGAACTCACATCCTCCTGATTTCAGTGCTTGTACTCTGTCCAGTATGCCATCTAGTTGACCAAACCTGAGTTCTTTAAGAACTTTAAGTACTTCCCCAGTCTGATCCTAATTCTTATATCACTTCTCCCATATTATCTCAATACATTTTATTTATGACCAATTCTGTGCATGAACAGAGCTGGAGGAAAGAGGGTATCTCCCTGACAGGGTTCCCTTCAAATTTACATTATTTAATCTCAAGTAGGCCTTCACCTATCTCTAAGGCAGTTCTGTTATTCTTCCCTGATTAATTCATGTTTTCAATTTTCATAGCATCTGCTTTCTCCTCAGCCCTCCCATGGCAACTCCCTACCACCTCATGTTCTCAGGTGAGGACTTCACTAAATACCTAAGTAAACACACACAAATAATAACAACAACTGAGACCACTGATCAATAGCTCCTGCTTACTCCGTCCCCCATCTCATATGTTATTCATAGATATTCCCGCATGTTTTCCTTCTTCACTTGGATTTCATATAAAGAGATCACATTTTGTCTAGGTGTAGTTGTTCTTAGTCATTCCAGCCATATCCCACTCATTACCAAGAATTCTTGGTAAAGATACTGAAGTGGTTTGCAATTTCCTTCTCTGGTTCATTTTACAGATCAAGAAACTGAAGCAAACAGGGTTAAGTGACTTACCCAGAATTACACAGCTAAATTTCTGACACCAAAGTTGAATTCGGGAAGAATAAGGCTTCCTGACTCCAGGTCCAGCATTCTGCTCACTGGGCCATGGAGCTGCCCTTGGTTCTTTGGCAAATGATTCTTCACTACCCTCTCCCTTCTCTCTTGTCTCTTCCACTTTCCTACTCGTTATTTCTTTGCTGCCAACAAATTTCCCCTATCCCTCAATAATCTTTGCCTTGATTTTACGATCCCTGTCAGCTATCATCTCTATTTCTCCTCTGCTTAGCAGTTAAGTTCCTTAAAAAACAAAACAAAACAAAACAAAACAAAACAAAACAAAAAAAACTTCTTACATTTCTCAATGGCCAAATCTAAAGATCTTTGCTCAACCTTCTTGACAATGTCGATTACCTTCTCATCCTGGATTCTCTTTCTTATCTAGGTTTTCATGGCTCTGTTCTCTCCTGGTTCTTCTGCTGTCTCACAGTTTCCTTTGTCTCCTTTGCTGGCTCATTAACTGGGGGCATCTCCAAAAGCTCTCTCTTGGACTCTTTTTGTCATATACTGTCTACCCAAATGGCCTTATCAGCTTCATTGGTTCAATTATCATTTCTATCTAAGTGACTCTAAAAATCTGTATATCTTCTCTTAATCTCTCTACAATCACGTATCTCTAAATGCCTTTTGATCATTTCAGATTGGATGTTCCATAAACATCTTAAGTTCAACATCCCAAATATTTCAATAATTCAAAACTTTTCCCTTTTCTAAACTTCCCTAATTACTGTTGGTGGTATCACTATCTTCCAGCCACTCCCCTTTCTCTTCCTTGCTCAGCCTCACATCTTAATCTCATTCTTGACTCCTCACCATTATTCACTTCATATATCCACTCCATAGTAAAGTCTTATTTCTCCCATGAATAATTAGGTCACTCAAACTTTACAATACCCCTTCAATTTGGTCCTTTCTGTCCATTCACACAGCTATCCTGTTGGTATAAACCCTGTTGTTTTAATAGTATTTTAACTGATTTTTAACCTCACCTAAATTGTTTCAGTACTATTTTAACTAGCTTCCTTGCCTCATCTCTCCTCCCTCCAATCCATTCTGAAAGAGTTCTATAGAGCTCAGGCTGACCATATCGCCTCCCTGCTCCACAAACTGTATTGACTGTATGATATACCATCCCCTGGCATTCCAAATTCTTCCATTTCCAAACTTCTTACACTTTATTCCTATTCCTGTTCTTTTCTTACCATATTCTTTTGTTTGATTGTTCCATGATGCGCCATCTCCTACCTCCATTACTTTGTCTTTTTTTCCTCTCATCCCTGCTCCTTAAGTTCCTTAGCCTAGTTTCAAGATTCCATTCAAAATCCCCTCTATAGTCTCAGTCTCAATTGCTAATGACTTTTCTTTCAGGTTACCTGAACCAATTTATGCACATGTCGTCTCCTTACTATCCCTCAAGTTTCTAGTGCTTTATCAACGTGTCTGTCACATAATAGGCATTTAATAAATCTTGTTGACTGATTACATTTTATTATGCTGAGAACTGAAAGTTCTCTTTCACGTTCCTATGAATTCTTATGCTCTGCTTTCATTATTCAATCACTATTTGTAAGGAGTATAAGACTACCAGGGTCCTCTTAGCCTATGGCAACTTTAATTTTGTGAGAATTTGCCCTCATATATGATCAAGCTTCCAAAAGCTAGCTGGCACTGTATCCTAGACCAGAAAGGCTATTAGGGAGCTCTTGTGAGAAAAGAGTAAGTTTCTATGCAGAGTAAAAGGGAAGGAGAAGTAAGTGGGTCTCTTTAGGGAAGTATGAGACCGCTTAATCTGATTCATTGGGTATATCTTTTTTTTTCCCCCATTGTGTATTTCTTGAAAGCACATTTCAGCAGTAGCATGAGAGAGCAAAGGAACCATGATGAACTGGTGCCTGGTAGTTCGAGAAGAATATCTGGGTTTGATTCAGCATTGTTTCAGGGACCATCTAAGAATTTTCAGAGTGAGATTTTAGTATTTCATAGGCTACTTAGATCTTGCTAAAACAAAAACAAAAATAAACTATGTTCAGCAGGATGAGTCATAGAAATGGTGTAGGTGAATGTCTAGATCACCTTCAAAGGATTGTATTATGTTGGACAGTTTTTGGCCTCAAGAAATTAGATTTTAAAAAAAAAAAAGGTTTGGGACTTAAAAACAAGGTTATATGGCATGACCTCTTAAGCTTTTTGTCCATTTTTTATGAAATATGGAATAAAATTCTATCTTGCTCTGAAGGTGGTAATTAAGCAGGTAAATAACTAGTATTGTAAACTACCTAATTCCAGTTATACATCCCAGTTTATTGTTGAATGGCTATAATTTCTTTCACTGTTCTTACAGGAAATCCGGTTGAAAATGCTTTCATAATTTAGAGGGAAAAAAAAAAAAACAAGCGGGGAAATCACATTTCAGTTACATTTCAAAATGCTGTAGGATGAGAAATGGGCCTTCAAAAGAGGAACTAATTCAAGACTGGTTATCTACAATAGTTTTAACTTTTAAATATATGGGGATAACTTTTCAAGTAAAGGCATACTCAAAGTATTTCTTAGCCAGTTGAGCAATAAATTGGTCTCTTTGATTTGATTTAAATGAGGGAGGTATCTGGGCAAAGTCAGCAACCTTACCTTCTCCTCTAGAGGCATCTGGGTCCAGTGGCCAGATATAGATCAGGATAACTGGAATTGCATCCACTGGGAAAACTTGGCCTTTTTAAACCAAAGTCTTTAAGAGGTGTCAGTTTGACTGAGACCATATCCATTCAGGGATTAAGGCTAGGTAGAAATTGGGGCAAAGAATAGCCGCTTTTATCTTAGTCCAAAAAAGAAAATAAATAAATCCATGAAGGGTTTCTCGCCAAAACAGAAATGATTGCTATTTATGTTCACTTTTGAGTCAGTCAGGACCCAAACAATGACAAATTGGGGGTTGACCTACTGGGTTAACAAGGAAAGACTTCTTATGAGAGACAGAAGCTGATGTGAGCTTTGAAAGCTTAATTACAAGGATTCTAAGAGTTTAAGGAGGAGGGAATAGGTTTAAACACGAGGGAATAGTCTATGGAATACTTGTATATGCAAGTGGAGGATCAAGATCATGGAGTCCAGATGGACCAGAACATAGATGTCATGAATGAAATAGAGCCAAAAAGTTGATCAAGGACAAAGACCTTGCTAAGAAATATGCTTGATCCAGTAAGTATCCCTTAAATGTTTGAGAATAGACATCATCTGACAAGTGTCTTTAGGAATTATTTTGACAGCTCTGTAGGGGTTGAATTGGAGAGAGCTGAGATTGGAAGCATGTAGGTCAATTGTAAAGCAGTTATGCGATCTGTGGGAGCAGAGCATCTGCAGGAGGGTGGTGACTGAATGGAGATAATGAATGGATACAAAAATCTTTGATTCATTGTGGAGGCTGGTGAAATGGAGAAGTAGAAAGACATTCTGAACCTGCCTGACTGAGGATGTGGGCTTCAACAGTAGTAGGGAATTAACTAAAGATAAGAGCTTAATACTCCCTGAAGCAAGTGAGCCAATTTTCGTTTTTTGTTCTTTTCTTCAGCCAAATTCACAACCCCCCTTGAAATCTATCCATGAACGCCAGTGTTTTGGGGTGGGGGAGTTGTAAAGAATCTGTGCACCCCAAGATAAAATTACTTCTAATTCAAGGCCTGCAAAAATAACTGAAGATGTGATTGGAGTTGTTTGCCCCATTTTCTTAGGGTGAGGGTCAGGATTACTTCTTAAAAGGAATAAACAAAAATCTTTATTTAGATATTCAAAATGAAACTGCTAACCAGAGGTGTCAAAATCACAAACCCATATCACATGGCCCACAAAATCCTAGAGTGTTTGCCAATCAGATTAAAATGTAATTGGGAAATGTTTAACAGAGTAAATAAATAATACAGCAGAGATCATGTTTATTTGTGGTTTTCTAAATCAATGTGTGGCCCACAGGGATCTGTTTCTATTTGAATTTGACACAGCTATCAGTTAAACAAACCACTGTCAGATCTGCTGCTGGCACCAGAATAGGCTTCTGAGGAGACACCTGTTCTGCCATTTTACCCAATAACGTTTTCACCTTGGGAAGTTCAAGGATATTTCTGACTTCTGTTGAGTCAGATTTTCCCATGGATTTAAAGTATAAATATCTTTAAATATATGGGCTCATTATATTATTTATTATGAACCTAAAAGGAAAAAAACAACAACTTTCATTTATGTTTGGAAAATAGGATGCCCAGTTCTTCTTGCTTGTTGTCTTATTTGAGAATTTGACTTAATTCATCATCAGCCATGAGTTTTTTACCTTTGGAACTCTTGAGAGTTGTCACTGATAAATATTATTATTTCAAAAATAAAGATACCAGTGAGAAGTGATTAACAGTTTAATGTAAATCAATCCTGTTACATACCTGGCTTGTAAATAAAATATTTTTCAGTTCTTACAAGAAATAAAAGATAATCTTATCTCTGAATTTCCCTTTGACCATTTTTAATTAAACTTGTATTTTTCTTAATATCTTTTATTCTGACACCACCTAGATTTTTTACTTGATCCTTCCCCCACTTAATAGTTATGTGTCTAGAAAACTCCATATATCTGTATTGTTTTATTTTTAATCAAAGCTTTTTTTTCTTTCATAAGAAAAGTCATTCAAAATGATTTTTCATGGTATGGTTTGTACATTTTGATTTACTATGAAATTATTATAATTATTTGGGTTGACTGATATTTTATCAGGCCCTTTCCTTCCCAGATTATTAGCCATATAAAATCCTAATTTAGATTTCAGAATTGAAATCTCAAGAGCATCTGGAAAGTATAAAAGGTGACATAAATGGTGCCATATTGGCACTTGTACCAAAGTTAAAACAGGAAAGATAACCCATTGTTGTATTAGTCTAGTAAACTGATTTGGTTTTTCCATATTTAGTACTTAATAAACAAATGTTTATTGAGTTGAATTTTTTGAAAATATCATTTTCAGAAGTTACCCAATCATATTTATGTTTTTAAACAGTCTTTAAGGATTATACATTATGGTGAAACAACCAGTAAGATAAATGTAGAGACACATTCAAAGATCTGAGGTTTCAGCTGTACGGGCATCCCCTCCACCTCGGCAGTGTCCACCTAGGAGACTTTCTACCTCTCTTCCTTAGTTACTATTCTCAAAAAAAAAATCACATCACAATTTTTGACCTTCTTTGAGCTCAGCTGGATTGGTCTTTGCAGCAGAGACAACAGGCTCTTAGAAGATCTTTTCCATCTTCTTGTAAAATCTGCCAGAGATTGTGTCCCCATGGGATTATTATTTGATTCTTCCACATCATCCCCATGCCTTGATGAAAGTGCTCTTGGAAAGGAGCACTTTAGTGTACCCATATGTATTTAAACGAAATGTTTTTGAAATTAGAAAAAATTGTAGAACAAATTCATGTGTAATTTTAACTACTATTTTATCATTTGCAGTTAAGCCTGCTCTACCTGTGAGTTACTTTGCATAATAGTATGTAAATAAGGAGCTAATGATGACAATTATCATTAAACAGTTAACATTCTTTATGGTGGCTTGGTGCTTCCGCATAGCCACATTAGATGGAAAAATATCCACTAAATCGAACATTTCCTGGAAATGAGTCATTTTCCCTAAGCATCATTAACAGTATTTTATCCCATAAATACAGTCAGAATTATAAGCTAAACATTTTCAGTTTCAGAGTACTTTGTACTTTCCTGAATTGTTTTAATGACTGAATGTCAATGTACTTGAAACACCTGCTTTCCTTTTCTATGCTCCCATTAAGTGAAGGATACATTCTATAGAAATTTAGACATTTACTTAATGTTGATTTATAAAGATAAAATAAAATTCATTTTCATTTTGCTACACCAGTCAGGTTAATGATGTTCATAGTTCAGTAACAGGATATGTACTCTGACCTTTGTTGCTCATTTACAACAACAAAAGTACTTAAACATTTAGGTCAGTTATTGAGTTAGGAATTAATACCTTAGCATATGTAAGTTTTGTTAAGTAATAATTATTGTTTCGAAGGTGGAGCATTCCTTTTCTGTTAATAAAGGAACCTTATCAATAAAAAATCTTAGTAGGTAGCAGATACTCTAGCTAATTCTCTATATAATCTTGGAAAAACTGTCTCCTATACTCTATGACTTTGTTATATGGTAGTGTGTTACATACCTTTTCATTAGGTAACTTTCCTATATATTAACAATAGTATAGAATACTGAAAGAGGTCATAGCTGAAGCTTAATAAAATATTTTGTTGGCTTTTTCTAAACACTTCTTTGTTTCAGTAAGTTTGGCCATCAGCTCACTTCTCAGTAAGCTGTAATACTTTTATTTATATAGTGCTTTCTTCAACCAAGAGTAATGGGAATGTTTTTTTCAATGCCTCTTTATTCTATAATGGGATCTCTTCTGATGGGCTGCTATCATTTTGCCCTTTGTTTCTGATTTCCTGGGGTGAGAACATTGTAGGAGCATTTCTGTGTTTCAACATGCCCATCAAGGAATTCCTAAAGGATTTACAGAGATAAAAATATATGAATGGATCTAAGCATGCATTTAAGGAAGTCAGCCACAGTGTGCTCTCTTTTACATAAAATAAGGTATTCTCAGCAGTACAGTCAAAAACATCTCTTGTTTGGCTGAGGGTGTAGGGAATTCTGGCAAAATGAAAGGGCACAAAACAAATGAAAAACACAGCGATGACAATAAACACTTTGACATTTACCTTTTTCTTAGGTGCTTTCCCTACCCCCCTGGTCCTTACATAGGATCGATAGAGCTCTTTTGTGATCAGTGTGTAGCATACAATTATGATAAGCAAATTGATCCAGAAAATGACTTGGCAGATGTAGTTGACAATTTCATGCCATACTAGGCCAAACTCTGACTTCAGGAAAGCACATTTCTTCACATTCAAGTGCATTGGTTTCTTGTTGGTTAAGATCATGTTTGGCAAGGACAGGAAGAACATGAATATCCAAATCACAGCGGACAGAATCTTGGCGCCAAGTAGGTTGCTGAGGTTGGATGTTTTAAATGGCCGGGTAGTTTTCTGGTAACGGTCGATGGTGATCAGACCAAGGAAAGAGATGCTGATATACATCGTGAAGTAGAAGATGACAGAGGTGACCTGGCACACAAATGCCCTCAGTGGCCCTGCTCCCAGCTTTGCATCGCTGAGGATTTTGAAAGGGAAAGTCAGTATCATGAGCAGGTCAGATATGACGGTGTTCTTGAGGAAGATGATGAAGTTGGATTTGCTGGGGATTTGGAAGAAAATTCCCATAGCTAGACTGTTCATGATGATTCCGACAACAAACAAGACCGTGTAGAGCAGAGGAAAAAGAACTTGGGTGATTTTGTAATCTCTGGTACAGAGACTGTTATTTCCAGTTCCATTGGTAAAGTTGTAGAGATCACTCATTTCCCCCTTCGTACCTTTGGGAAAAAACGTATTAATATTTTATGTATTATTATATTATAATCATTACTATAATAATTATTATATTATTATATAATGTATAATTATATGTTACACATAATATAATTATAGATATTTGCATATTTATACATAATAAATTAGATTACAGTATTATAGTGTATTATATTCAATATATAACATAAATATACTGATGTAAATTATTTTTATGTAAATGATATAGCAAACTTCATGAATGTGATTTTGCTTATAATTCTTGCCTTTAGTAGAAATATTTTAGCTTTAAAATTGCCTCTATTTGGATTTGGACTATCTTCCTATCTTTTCATTGTCACTCCTCATTATTGACAAAAGTGATAAGGTAAGTTTGCGGTGACTGAGTTCTTGATTTTGTTATACAAGGTGATAGTTTGAGAGAAAGACTTTTAGGTAGGGTTGGTGGAGATTGCCTTTTGTTTCCTTTGTAATGATGATTGCAGGTGCAGAGTCCCTATTTTAGAAAAGGGTTTCTTAAACTTTTCCCACTTGTAATCCCTTTTTGCCCCCAAAATCTTTATATGACCCCAGGTATATTGGTATTAAAAGAGATTTACAAATCAAACATTTACTGATAATGAACATAATTTCATGACCCCCACATTGAGTTAAGTGAACCCCCGTAGGGAGGTTTTAAGAAGCTTTGCTATAGAGAAAAGTTATTTGAACTGGGATCATCTTAATCATTTTTCCTCAAATTCTGAGTTTCTTGAGGTACATTTTCTTCAATACCATTGATCACATTTTAAATTCAAAAACAGGTAAATGATGAGATTATAAAGGGGAATGGAACATGTTTGTTTTGGAAACTATATTCTAGAGAATTTTCCCCGTTTGTACAATACTTTGTTGTACCTCATCTTGTAGCAAAGTGCTTTCCAAATACGGTTTTCGGGATTATGTTCTCTAGACCTGTGATTTCATTTCTCTAAGAAGTTTCTGTTGAGAAATCACCCAGATTCCCAACTGCTCAATGATTTGTAGTTCTAAATACTTACCTGGGATACCATAAGGTTAAGTGCCCCAGCTTCTCACAACTAATATGTGTCAAAGGATTTGAAGCCAGGTCAACCTGACTGTCTGAAGCTTGATATGCTTCCCCCCCCCCTTTTTTTCCCCCCTTCAATATGTCTATTGTAGAGAGCTTTAGGGAAAAAATTTTTGAAAAGAATCATTTGGATGTGTAATCCAGTACCCTAGAATTGACATACAAATGAAATTCTTCTTTTGCATAAAAAACAAATCAAGCTCACCTTTTTATAATAGCTTTGTTTATTGATAAATTTCCTCTATCAGGTATTGTTCTCACACTTACTATTGATTGAAGTGATCATTAAATCTTCAAAAGCAGTGGGATTGAATATAATCTCTAGCACGAGACTGGGTCACAGTCAGCATGTCAGTGAACACCAGCATATATCCAAGGTCAGAACTCCTCACCAGTGTTTTCAGAAGGAAAGGAATTTTTAGACCACAATTTCCAAAAGACCCTCATCATGAAGGGGAACTGCATTCTGGACACTGAAGAAATCTTATAAGCTTTAAACCATTGGGGTTGAGTCTGTAATTTTATTGCATAGGGAACTACCTGGAAAGGAAACTACGTCCAGCAGTGTAGTTCAGCATCTTCTACAACTTAGTTATCTTGAACAGCACTCCTCAAACCTTCTTGTTCTCAGTTCCCTTTCCAGTTTTAAACATCAGGAAGGATCTTAAAGAGCTTTTGTATGTATGGTTTATATCTATCTGAATTTATTGCATTAGAAATTGCTTACTAATTTTTAAAACATTTTTGGTTCTCTTAAATATAACAAGAGTAATAATAAACATACTATATATCTTAACCTAAACAGCACGTTTTCATTTTTTTTAATTGCTGTCCAAAGGGGGGGAAAAAATTAGTGTGTTGATTCTTGTAGATCTTAAGACAAGATAACTTGATTCTGACATTTACTTCTGCATTCAATTTGTTGCAAGATGTTGTTGTGGTTGAAGAAAACACGAAGATAAGCCTGTCTCATACAATTACATAGTTGGAAAAGGTGGGAGTATTTTAGTAAGTACATAATATCTTTATATTATTGTAAAAATGATATTTCACCTCATGGACCCCTTCAGATACTTCCTATAAGTCCTCGAACCACATTTTGAAATCTGTCTGTCTAGAACACTGAGAGCATCAGAGTCAGTCAGCTGGTATGGCAAAACTTGTACCAGTGGTGTGATACTCTATCCACTAGGCCTGGCGCTGATACCCTCAAAGCACCTATCTATTTATCAGGTAGTGACATATTGGGAAGTTGTATATTAAGAGTGGTTCCTAATGATTATGATGGTGGATTTTATCTTTGTCCACCACGTGAACCTGACATTTTGAAATATAGAGAATTGACACTTTTTTTTTAGTATTAATAATAGAGAATTTAAAATCATTCTTATGTCACCTTAAGCCTAGTTTAGATTTATAAAATTAATCCAATTACGTCTACTATAGATCAGGAATTGTTCTCAGACTTTGGGAATATAGCAATCAATTCCTTATTAAAAAAAGATAAACATAGGTAGAGCAAGTATAACTGGCTCTGTATCCAGGGGTGTTATTTACATTTCTATGCAATCCTGATAGCAGAGGTTTAAACAATTTATCTTACTTATAACGATTCCAAATTTTTAAAAATACATTAAAAATATTGTCATTAAACCACTTTAATATTTTGATGCTTCAATCTCAGCCATTTTTCTGATGTTAAAATCAGCCTTCATTCCATTTACCAAAAAACTCTTGAAGACTTCCTTTAATACCACGGAAGAAATACCCTACAAATTTGTATTATCTACTAAAATCACTTCTTTGTGTATGTATATTATGTCACTCTCAGGTGTGCTATAAAATAGCATATAGATACACTTGAATATGTATAATATCATAGTTACACTTGAATACATATTATATCTTTATATGTGTTTTATATCATGAAAGCTCTTCTAAAGCTTTCTATATAATATAATCATTAGATACATTTGAATACATATTATATTTTTATATGTGTTTATATCATGAAAGCTATTCTAAAGCTTTCTGTATATTATAGTCATTAGATATACTTGAATACATATTATATCTTTATATGTGTTTTATTTTATATCATGAAAGCTATTCTAAAGCATATTTTATTTCTAAATAGAAAGTTACTCCTTCTGGAAAAGAATTCTAAAGCATCTCATGCTATTCTAAAGCAAATTTTATTTTGACAATATGCATATTGCTATATACTTCTAAATAGTTACTCACTGTGGAAGAGAGTTCTGAAGGATCTCAGTTTATTCAGTCACTGGATATTAATCCTGCTTGGAGAGAAGCATTTGCTCTTTTGCTTTTTATTTTTTCTTCTTCCTTTTTTTTTTTTTTTTTTTTTTTTTAAAGATGACAAAGCTTGTTCAGGATACAGATGGCTTCATCAGTCTGATTTTGAGTGTTCTAGAGAAAAGGAGATGAACTTAGAGTCCGAGATTACCTTTAAAACCAATTGTGCACAAGTCACACTAAGGCTTTGACCGTCCACTGGACTGTTTGTCCCACTTCTGCTTTTATTTCCTGGGGAAAGGAGGGGGTTGGCGGGTGAATGGGGAGGGAGGGAGGTGAGAGGTCATCATTGAAAAAGCCATTTGAATTCTACAAGCCTTTTACAGAGACACTTTGTCTGGTTGGTTCTTCTTGTATTTAAACTCTTCTGACTGTATTTTTTTTTTCAGTTTGAAAATAAATAAAGCCCATTTCTTTTAGTTTGTGGCCTTGACTCTTTGAGATGATTATTTAACTGAAAGTGATGAAATTGTGTTCAAACACTGTGTGATGCATTACCTTGTGGCACATAATGATATTAACTCAGCATTATGAGTGCTTTTGAGGGATGTCTTTTACCTTTGGTTTGAGGCCTGGCGGCTAATGTCATTACCCCGAAGCAGTGTTGCATGAACTCCTTTATAAGCGGAACAGTTTCCCCACATTATAGCATATCAGACGGTCCAATCGCATTAGGAAAGAAAGCCTTTTCTATCATTACTGTGCTTATTATATAAAGAGCCTTTCTCTAGTTTTCTGGAATAGAATTTAACCATGAACACAGCATGTAGTTATTTCTTTTTGTTTATAAGTAGCATAATTTGGTGGAGTGAGACAAGGAGTCCATGTTGGGGTAAGGATAGTTTGATTTGTTTATAGAACCTTAAATCTAGAGCCAGAAGAGATCTCAGAAGCGTTCTGATTCAAACCACTTATTTTGTAGATGAAGAAACAGACCCAGAGAATATATGACTTATCCAAAGTCTCATAAGCAGTAAGCCCTATCATTTGGGAATATTCCATATTTATTAAGTGCTTATTAGTGCATTAATAGGAATTAAATATTTACTTCAATATTTTTTAAAGGAAAGATGAGATAATTTGAAGAAAACCATTTAAATTAAAATGAATTTCTTAACATCACAAAGTCTAATTTGAGAAAGTTATTTTCCAGTGCTGAAGGCAGAAAAGAATTGCAGCAAACCCCTCCCTCCCAAAAAAGTTGGAGCAAAGCAATGGTGGCTTTTGTATTAGAAATGGATTCTTTTAAAATTTGTGTCTGTGTGTATGTTGGATGTCTTACTGTAAAACTCTTAGGATATTCTGTTAATATTAGGCAAATGCTATTTATTCTTATGCCTTTTGGAGTCACATGAGATAAGAAAGAATTCAGACCATATTAAGTCAGTATCTTTAGTTACATAATGACTCAGTTTTGTGGTTATTCTCCAGAGGAATACATTTTGCACAAATATACAGGCACACAAAAAACACCCTGCAAGTAGTTGTCTATTTGCTCTTTCCCACCAATAATGCCACTAAATGTGATTTGGATTGTTGGCTCTGAATTGGATATTTTTGGGAAAGATGCTGTTAGTGCTATCCATGCTTCATCATCTGCAAAATTCCCCACAATGTGGACTGTCATATTGGGGCTGACAAATAAACTCTGTACACAGCAAGCATAATTTCCTGGATTTGGAATCAGAAGGACCAGCTCTCAGTTCCTGGCTCTGTTTCCCGTGTGATCCAGAACTCTTGACTTTATGAACCTCATTTTCCACACCTGTAAAATGAAATGGTTAGAGAAGATGCTTCCTTATGTACTTTCTAGTTCTGATTCCCAGATCCTATGGTTGCTTACAGATAGAACTTTATTTCCCAGTTCCGAGTTTGATTAGATGACCCTAAGGAAGTCTGAGTCTTAGTAACCCCTCCTCTCCAATCAGATGAGAATAAATTTACCTTAAAGAGCAATTGCTTAATCCAGATGAAAGACAGTACACAAAAGAAAGTCATTTTAATTTCAACGGGCTCAATTTGCCAAAATGAAGTTGAGGTCTCAATCCCTTATCGAAGTAATCAGTTAGATTTTTTTATATTTTTTCATTATTTTCTTTCCATTTTTAAAATTTTTTTCCAATTTTCCAGTTTCCTTCGTTAAAAAAAATTTTTTTTAGTTCCAAATATTCAACTCTTCTTCCTTGCTTTTCCTCTTCCTAAAATGGTAAGCAGTTTGCTATAGTTTATATATGTGCAATCGTATAAGATATATCAAACTTTGTATATTGGAAATTTGGTTGGTTGGAGAACCTTTCCAAATTCTTACCTGAATATGTGAAAATAGTTAATCGAGTAAAATAACAGCAAATAGGACAGTGCATATGTCATCTATATCAGAGCTTCTTAAACTGTGGGTCATGAACCCAATGGGGTTGTGCACCTGAATGTGGGATTCATGAAATTATGATTTATGTTTGATTTGTATGCCTATTTCCTATACCTATGTACTCAGCCATGTAAGAATTTCTCAAGGGAAAAAAGTTTCAGAAGTGTTCATCTTATACTAGAATTTAGTTAATTTAGTCTTTTGGACAGCCACAAATCAATAACTTGTAACTGCCTATGGGATTCTCAAAAATAGTTTTTCTTCTAAAAACAAAAACAAAACACTTGCATCATATTTGAGAATGCTCAGTGAGAAACAAAACGATAAACTACATTATCATTATTTTTGGAGGAAAGGAGAAAGGGATTCTAGCTCGATCACTGTCTCGTCTCTAGTTAGAACTGAATTCTACATGGCTACAGGATTTCAGTTTCAAGTCTGCTTGTGAAAATAACTACCAAGCCAAAGAAAGGAACAGTCTTTCCACTAGGGCACCTGACACTTTCTAATAAACAGAATATCTTTTTTAGCCACATTAAAAAAAATTATTTTCAGTTTTTCGTTGAACTCATTTGCTTCTATGTCCAGTGAAATTGACTAGAATACTGAATATAAGCCTCTTCCTCTGTCATTTGGGGAAAATTCACCTTATTTGAGATTGCTGCTAGCCTAGGAATTTAGTTACTAAGTAGATAGGGACTTCTCCCTAGTGACTGATACCTAAAATCCTGCCAATTTTCCAGTGATGTAATATTTCCCATAAGAATCACAGATTGTCTCAATGGTCAGAGTGCTGGTCTAAGTTAAGAAATCCGAGTCTGCCTTCAACCATTTATATGACTGAGTGTCACTGGCCCTTCTTAGAGAGAGTTGAGAGTTATGAAAGTCTCTGACTTAGAAACTCTGAGGTCATGGACAACTGACTTAACTGAGTGTGCTCCTCAGCAAAATAGCAATGATCATATGTGTAGTATTTCCCTGTGGGCAGCGAGGTCACACACTCAATAGAACATCAAGAAGCTCTGAGTTCTAGAAATTTAACTAATTTTGTGACCCTGAGCAATTCACTTAATTCTGTCTGCCTCAATTTTCTTATTTGAGCTGGAAAATGAAATGGCAAATTGCTCCAGTATCTTTGCCAAGAAAACCCCAAAAGGGATCACTAAAAGTTGGACATGGCTGAAAAGATTCAACAATAATCACAATAACAGTATTCCCTCTTATTTTGAAGTTCAAAGAAAGTTTAAATAAATTCATATCACTATATGTAAATATATAAATGTCAGTTATTATAATGAATCCATCTGTAATCTTCCCAGGAAAGTGTGACTGGGGCCAACTTGGATTATTTTTTTATACCTCTTTACTATGATGACCTTTCTTCGACACTAGTACTTAATTCATTCTTTCCATCCCACAGTTAAATATATATGAATGTGTGTCTATATCTTATGTGTTATGTGCTTGGTGGACAAAATGTATTGATTAGGTCATAAGTCCCTATCTACTTAAGTAACTAAATAATACTATATATTATATATATAAAATATAGATTATACTATAAATTTTTAGTACTATCTTAGGAACCAATTATTTAACTCAGATTTTCTCATTGAAACTACCAATTGGTGCTTGGTTAATTTCTGCAAAATAAGGGAACTAATAGTTTTGGAACTAATAGGGAACTCATTAGTTCCCTAAGAAGGGTACTAATAGAAGGGAACATATCTATTTGATTCAGATTCTGGTTCTCTACTGACTATATGCAAAGCACTTTCTAGGCACTTGATATGAAAAATAAAATAAGGCACAGTCCTTTTCCTCTAAGGGATTATGAAAAGATTCTGATCTTTTTTATCAGAAATCGAGATAGGATCGTTAAACCTGTCTTGTATTTCTGAAGCATCTTGTCTGCAGGCAAAAGGGTTGCTCTAAACAATCTCTTGATACTCATCTTAACCCATTGGTCCATAATATTTTTTTTCCCATTAGAAAGATATTTCCCAACATGATCATAAAGACATGTGCATTTAAACAGCTAGTATACATGTATAACCACAAAAAAAGAGACAATTTAAAAAAAGATATAATTTCAAACACAATATCCTCTTATTGAAAAGATGTTATAAAAATAAACTTGTATAGTTTTTATTTAATTCCTATATTTTGTGGGTATTTTGAGGAATAGTTGAAATTATCCAATCATTATTACTAATATTAAAGCTAAATATTAAGTTTGTTTTAAATGTCAACAAACAAAAGTAGCAAACTGAAAATATTATGAATATGGTGATGAGGGGAGTACGTGGTGGAAGGTAAGGTTTATCCAAGTCTCTAATTAACTACTCTAATTCTAGTTAACTAATAATTTTGTAGGTCAGAGTCTTCTCCAAATTGTAGCTTATATATATCCCTGATATGTTTTATATCTTAGCAGTTAGCCACATGATACGTTTCTCTCACTAATAAAGGTATTTTTGTTAAATGCTAGTGTTTATAAAATACTATCAATTCTCCCATAAGCCAAGCATTTAAATAACGGTAGGAAGAGAAGACCTTTTTTGAAATTTTTAGCACCTGTAGGAGAGAAAAATGTATTAGTAAGATGCTTGTGAAGGGATTGGGGCAATATATATATATGATAACTGTCAGATTTCCCAAAGTATAAGTTGCCATTGTTCCCCACAAGTGCCATACCTAATTACCCTTCCAGTCATTGCCCTCCATTCCAGCCATTTTGTGAGTAGCTGATTCTCCACTTTAGTTATTCATCAGCAATGACTATTTTAAGCATCTCTGGATGTTTTTGCTTCTTACAGCTTCCACTGACTTGTTCCAATTCTTTCAGCTACTTCCACCCTATTTTGGTTATTATTTATAAGCTCTTCCCCATTAGGAATCTTCCCTTTTTACAAATGTTTCATCCTGCTCTGTCAAATTTTTCTTTTCCTTTTGTTGTCTTATTGTTAACTTGACCTATTATTAGTAGATTATTAGCGCATTCTTCTATAAAATTAAGAACATCAGAATAAATGAATTTGAAACTGTGAATCTGTATTTTATCCAACTTATTAATGTGAATAATGAAGTGGTCATTCATATTTGAGCGGAATATTTCCAGTAAGCTAGAACCATTACCATATTCTACATAATTATAACTTTGAACAGGGTGAATTCAGATTTACATGACGACTTTGGAGGATTCATTATTCTGCAATTCCATGATTCTGTTTGTTTCTGGCCCCTTTTGAACTTCTGCTCTCTTCTGTTTTAAAAATAAATTATTCAAATTGAATTTTTTTGTAATTTTTTCATCACTATGATTACCCTCATTCCCTCTTAGAAATCAAACGCATACACACAAAAGCCCTATTTTTGTATCTAGTAAGTATAATTATTAACAGTAAGTTTAAGAAAGCTACCCATTATCCATTTCCAAAAATGTATGTCACAACAATAGCTAACATTTAACTCTCATTTGATCCTCACAACAATTTGGAATGTAGATACTAATATTAGTTTTAATAGACCCATTTTAAAAGACAGGTCACATATTTTAAAAATGTGTCTGAGGCAGAATTAGGCTGACTACATATCTAATAATCATTTCATTGTGCCTAACTGCCTTCATTTATGCATTTGTGGATCTGTGGTCTTCTTTAATTGTGAAAAGTGCTTTCCTCTTTCCCACTTTTTTTTACCCCAAAAATTCCCTTGTGATTTTGCATAGTTCTCTAATGTAACCCTCTATTTTCTTTCTCTCCCTCTCTCTCTCCCTCTCCCTCTCCCTCTCCCTCTCCCTCTCCCTCTCCCTCTCTCCATTTTTTCCCTTCAAGTCTTCCATTAGACATTCATTCTAGTTAGGATTTTTCACATTTGTGGCTAAGGTAACTACTTCCTCAACTGGGAAGTGATTGAGATACACTATGGCAATTTGACTTTATCGCAGCATTTTGTCTCTTCTGTGCAAAGTATTACCTATTACATTGGCTAGGAAATTCTGAGAGATGTTACAAATACTGTATTAGATCTTAGTAAATATTAATTGAAATAGTAGAAAAAATTAGATAAAGCTCCTTTGAAAGCTGAAATTTGAAAACAAAAATGCTTCTTTGTAGATAACTTTAAAAAATAGATTTATATTGGAGAATTAATAGCATATATTTCCCATAAATTCATTTAAAAATAAATTTTTGTATGTTTTCTGGAGGTGAAATACAATGAATGATTACTCTGTATGTTTTGGCTTCATATTTGAATTATTTATCATAGAATAATAAAGTGATAGGAAATGTGGGTTGTTTTCTTCTTGGTAAAGAAAGATAATTAAAATATGGAGTAGTAGTAAGTATGGAGTTTGGGATATGAATTTAATTACTTGATCATTTAGAGGGTTGTGGCTATGGAAATATCTTTGGGTTGTCAAAATAATGATCTGGAAGAGATCAATTGTGGGGCTGTTTCAATAGTATCATATACTATTTTGCCTTAGAGAGAAAGGCATCATAATCCAGTGGAAGTAATCCTGAAGTTGGAGTTAATTCAGAGCTTGAATCTGGGTTCTTGTACTTAGGTAGCTAAGGACTCTGAAAAAGTAATTTAACTTCTACAGGACTCCTTCTAATACTGTTGGTTGACTGTGTAAGAGCTTTATAAACTCGGAAACATTTTATAGTACATTATGTTTTACCTTATCTTACAAGTGTCCTTATGTTAAATTTTTAAAAAGTAGTTTTCAGTAAGGATCTGAGCCTTAACAGGGTGGGGCCTCTGGCTTTTTATTGAAATAGAGATTTTTGAGTCAGCACATAGAAATAACTGATTTAGCAAAAATAGAATAAAAATAAAATGGGAAGCATTCTTCCCCAGGTGGGTTACACCCTTGCTGAACTTCCCACCAATTCTCTTGCCACTGCTTCCTTTCTAGATCCTGGCTTTCATGTGCATGGATCCTGGTTTTTTTTTTTTTTTTTTTTTTTTTTTCTCTCCACCTTGTGGGTGTCCAGAGAGCACCTCAGAAATAAATTTGCCTTAAAAAGCAGCAGTAGTGCTTTTCTTACTGTTTCTCCTGCATTTGATGGTTTTGCCCCAGATGACCAAACTGCTCATTTTGAAGGTGCTCTGGATTTGTTTAAGAAGATATTATTAGTATTGCTCTACAAAGGAAAATGAGAGTTTTCATAATTATTATTTACCTTATGAAATTAATACTGGCCAGTATCTATTAGCAAATGCCATATTGTACACCTAAATGTGATTTTCATGATCAGAAATTAGGTTGTTCAGAACACCTGGGC
Organism: Sarcophilus harrisii; assembly: GCF_902635505.1. Lineage (NCBI taxonomy): Eukaryota > Metazoa > Chordata > Mammalia > Dasyuromorphia > Dasyuridae > Sarcophilus > Sarcophilus harrisii. The sequence goes on along the minus strand of NC_045428.1, from coordinate 41,307,756 downwards.
ACAGAACTGTTGCCCTGACTTTTTTTTTTTTTTTTTTTTTTTTTTTAATCAGCAAGAGCTGTTGAAAATGTAGGTTGACTTGAATGAGCAGGATTGTGAAAGAAAAATGCAGTATCACTGGTTCTATAATGACAGCCTGGTGCATGAAATGTTATGGCTTCAGTCCACCCCATCCACAACCATTTCCAAACATGTGCTCTCATTTACAGGATGAATCTTCAAGTCATGAATGTAACCAGCGTACGATTCTGCTCTATGGGGTTGGGAAAGAGCGTGATGAGGCAAGACATCAGCTGAAGAAAATTACTAGAGATATCCTGAAAATCCTTAACAAGAAGAGCACGCCTGAATGTGGGGGTAAGATGCCCTTAGTCTGTGCTACATGTCCTCCACACAGCCTTAGCAAATTCTCCTCCCAGCCACTGTCAAAAGAGAGAAATAAAGCACATGTTCTTACTTACTCTGGGCCAAGTGCTCAAGCAAGCTTGCCTGCCTGCCCTGCCCACAAGGAGCTTACATTCTAAATTATAATTGTAGAGGTACTTTCTCCAGAATTATTGTGGGTTTTTTTAATAAATAATTTTTATAGATATTTATTACTCTTTTGTTGTTATAGTGCCTAGATTTCCCCTGTATCCTTGTCTTCCACTTCTAGAGAACTATTCTTTATAACAACAAAGAATTAAAACAAACAAAAAATAGAAGTGAAAAAGATGATAAAAGGAAATCGGCAAAATTGATCAACACCTAAAAAGAAATCTAAGATTACACACTGAATTCCACTGCCCTTAGCATTTAAAGTTTGCCCTCGACCTTCAGGGATCTTGAAAGGCCTCCTTGAAAGGGCCATTTTCAGAGATTTTTGTCTTTATTTTTCTGAAATAAAGTATAATCTTACATGTAAATTTGTGTATATATAAATGTAGTGTATGTGTGTATGTATGTGTTTGTATATTATGTGTATATATGTTTGTGTTTAGTGTATGTATATGTGTATATGCATGTATGTGTATATAATGTATATATCTGTATGTACACATATGGTTGGGTTACACATCTATGTATACATGTAACTGTTGTAGATATATTTGTATACATACATACATATATACATATGTATTTGTATTGCACATTTCCAGGTGCTACTGGAATCCTTGGTCTTTACTGGAACCTCTGGCAAATATTTCTTTCCTTGTGTAGTATATATACACATGTATAAGCATATATGTGTGTATATTTATATATGTATATGTGTGTATATATATTTATATAAGTATGTTTAAAAAATATATAATGTATGTATATATACACCTACATACATTCACATACATATGGTTTATACACATGCATTTCCAAGTACCACTGGAATTCTTGGTCTTTACTGGAACCTCTGGCAAATATTTCTTTCCTTGCATAATTCGGAATAGTGAAGATTTTATGGTGGTTTCTCTGTTTTTAAATAACAGTGGTTACCTGCTATAGTTTACTTTTTAATCTCTTAAACTACCAGGATAATTTTTGACAATGTTGTATTTTAGAGCAAGAATTCTTCAACTCCATATTTTTTTGAATAGTTCCAATACCCTGAGAGATCCACAATTGGTCCTGTACTGAGTGAATGAGGTGGATGGAGGTGTACCAGTGATACAAAACAGGGACAAATACCCATAGGATGGGTGATAGTCATATTTTGCTAATAATAAGAAAGATTACTATAGTGGTCACTATGTGGCAGGCACTATGCTAAGCAATTTATGCCCTTCCTCTCATTTGATCGGGGTGGGGAGGTAGGGAAGGGGGAGGATCCTATTATTACTCCCATTTTACAGTTGAAGAAAGTTAATCAAATAGTGTTAAATGGCTTGCCTCAGAGTCACACAGCTGGTAAGTGTCTGAGGCTGAATTTGAACTCAGTCCTGGCTCCAGGGCTTGTGAACTATCTAGATATCTTTAGATATATTTCAAAGACTGTCATAGAGATTTAATTTTGATAAATTGACCTCAAAAGGATAGAGCTAAGAGTGGTTATAAGTGCTATTTGCCCCCTCTCTCCAAAAAAAAATTTTTTTAAATGGTTTGTATATATTTATCTTTGTAAATGGCAACATATATAAAGATAAATATATACAAACCATTTTTTTAAAATGTGGAATATAAACTTCCTGAAGATCTCTCCAGTAGCTGGCATCCTGTCCAGCACATAGTAGGTAATTAATTGCTAGTTGATAGGAATTTAGTAGAGCATGAAGGTTTAGGTTGATTTAGACTTGTTGAGTAGAAGAGGTCAAAGAAAAAGAAAAACCTCTTTCAGTAATGAGAGAATGAGCTGATCTGAGAAGTCGGGGTCTCCCTCCACATAGAAGTCAAAGGACTGCATGTTCAGCGGGGAATTCTGGTTTAGGTATGAATTGCATCAGTCCCTTGTGGCTCTGCAGTTCAGCGCAAGTATAATTTCCTTCTTGTGACCACAATTCCCAGTTTGATTGTTATCAATGAAATTCAATCATTCACTAGGCAGTAACATTTTAGGACTTACTCATTTCTCTTCTACACTCGTGGCTAAAATACAATTTGGTTCTAAGAACCCAGACAATGGTGTCATTAAAAAGATAGTAAAATAGTGACCACATATAGATGCAACACCTTTGAAATCCGCGCTCGTGCTGCACATAGGGCTTCAGAGGAATGGAATTCAGAACATCTCTAGGACACCCATTGACCTTCACAGTTTCAATCCATAAAGGATAATTTTTTGAAAACCTCTCCACCAGACTCTTGTGCTTATGAGCTTGTCCAAATCTCTTCCAAAATCACTATTGACTTATAATTTAATATACCATCTTAATAAAGTCACCCTTTATTTCTCTTCCCCATTGCCACTAGTATCTCTGGAACCACATCAGTCCTTTGGAAGGGAATGTTTGGGACAAAACTGGATGACTTGTCTCTTTAATCGCCCATCCCTGTTTTCCCCAGAGAATCTCCCATTCCATTCACCCAATCTCCCCTTTCTCCCTCGTCATCTCCGGTTCTTCCCTGTCCCTTACCCTGCATATCCAATCTACTGCTAAATTTTGTCACTTCCCCCTCTGCAGCATCTCATAAGGTCATTGTCCAATTAGTTGCCAAATATACTAGTGACTGGTTTCACTTCCCCCATCTTTTACATCTGAACTCCCCTGCTTACTTTGGCCACCATCCTAGTTCAGACCATCATCATTTTGTACCTAGACGACTGCATTGAGCTTCTGATTAACCTCTAGTCTCTTCTCCACTCAGCTGCCCATACTATCTCCCTATTCTGTAAAGTTCAATGACTCCGCTTGACTTTAGACAGTCAGTCTTTAAAACATTTATAAAATGCCTGCTATTTACCAGGCATGGGGCAAAATGCTGGAGATACAAAAAGTGGCCAAAAAGGCAGCCTCTACTCTCAAAAAGCTTACAATCTAATGGGGGAGATGTCAAGCAAATAATTTTGAATAAATGAAGTATATACAGAATAAATAGGAAATAATTAAGACACTAGAATTAAGAGGGATTAGGGAAGTCTTCCCATAGAAGGTGGGATTTTAGTTGGGACTTAAAGGAAGCTGGGGAAAGTAGTAAGCCAAGATAAGGAGGAAAATGCTCTAGGCATGGAGGAGCAGTCAGAGAAAATGCCCAGAGCTGAGAGATGGAAGGTCTTGTTTGTGAAATAGCCAGGATATCATTATCATTGGAGAGAAGAGGATGTGAAGAGACTGGAAAGGTAGGAGAGGAATAGATTACTGAAGGTTTTGAATGCCCCAAAAGAGTATTTTTTAATTTTCCTGGAGGCAATAGAGAGCCTCTGGAGCTTATTTAGTACAAGGCTGACAGAATCATACCTGCGCTTTAGGAAAATCACTTTAATGGGTGAATGGAGGATGGAGTGGAGTGGGGAGATCCACCAGCAGGCATAATCAAGTTGTGAAATATTGAGGAACTGCACCAAAATGATGGCAATTTTAAAAGAGAGACGGGGACATATATGAGAGTTATTGCAAAAGTGAATCAACAGGTGTTGGCAACAGATTGGATATAGGAAGTGAGAAATAGGGAGGGATCCAGGATGACTCCCAGATTGTGCGCCTAAGCAACTGGGAGGATAGTGTTGCCCTCTACAATCAGAGAGAAGATAAGAGGGGGAAGAATTTAGGAAGAAAGATGAGTTCTAGACATCGTGTTTGAAAGGTCCTTGGAGAAGAGAGATTGGAGGTCAGCTAGAGGTAAGGGCTAGAAAGATAAGTTTGAGAATCACCAATATAAAATAGTTGATAGGATCATCAAGGGAATTACAGAAGGAGAAGAGAAGGGGATCCAGAACAAACCCCTGAGGGACACCTCAGGTATATATGTATAGTCTGGATGGGGATCCAGTAAAGAAGATTGAGAAGGAGCAGTCATATATAAAATAGAACCAGGAGAAATGGCGTCCTGATTAGAGGAGTAAATATTATTTCATCATTATCTCATCCTCTTAAAATATTTAATGCAAGTTTTACAAGGCAAGTTATTAGTATAGCAATATGTATATGTATACAATTTATGTATTTATCTATGTGTGTTTATGTGTGTGTGTGTATAAATATAAACACATAAACATATAATTGGTAATATAAATAATATACTGGTAGTATGTGCTGAAAAAACATATGGTGAATATAAGTTCCTTGAGGGCAGGGACCAATTTGTTTGGATGTTTGTTTTATTTTCTGTTACCTGACAGTGCCTGTAAAAAGCAGTTTTAAAAATGCTTGTCAATTGACTGGGGATTACTGATTCTTACTTAATTCAAGCTTGAAGTAAGAGGACAATGGCTTCTAAGCTCCTCTTCACAAGCTTATATGGAGCTGGTTATGGGTTTCTCCCTTGCCCTCTTATTCTCCATCTCCTCCAGAATTCTTCCCAGTTCAGACTATTTGGAAACCTCCCTTGTCCCTTTCTCTGAATATCCCCGCTCTATCCCTTCTTTCTTTAAATCTTGTCTTTCCTTTTTCTCACCTTCTCCCCACCCCACCCCTTACCCCTTATCGCTCAACCCCTGGTGAACTTTGATCTGGGCATTGACATGGGATGCTGGGATGGATTTTGTGATGGTAGAGCAAAGCAAAACCTGCTCTGTATTCCCAGCCCATTAATCAATGAATGCTCCCCAACTTCATAGCTTCTCCCATCAGGCTTTCTGTACTACCACAGTCCCCTATCTTACCACTTGGACAGTCTCTTTATATACCTTCCATTCTATCTCCCGACTCTCCCCACACTCATGCTAGACTAAACTTTCTTTCACATAGAGCTAGTGTTATCACACTTCTACTAAGAAACCTAACCTGGCTTTTTATGTTATCTGGGGAAATTACAGACTTCCTCCTTTGCTGGCTCACAATCTTCTCTTGCCCTCAAGACTCTTTCCTTGTTCCCCTTTGTGACTCTGAGCTTCCTCACTGGCTGACCAGATCTTGGATTTTCCATCATTAGTACTGCTCCAAGTCTTGAGAAGAGACATCCATTTTGAATGTCTGAGCATCAGGAAGGCTATTGTACCATTTTTTACTGCTTTCTAAGGAACTATTTTCCTAGAATTTATGGTAACTTGACTCATCCAAAATGAAAAGTTAAAAAAAACCCAGAATATTCTAGTATCATTTTGGTGAAGTTACTTGGTTGTTTAGAAAAAAGACTTACACTTGTTAAAACAAACAAACAAACAAAACTATTGATCAGCCCTTCCCTCCCTTCGTTCCCCCTCTTTCCGCAGGATAGAAAAGGAAATTAGTTTAATTAGTTTCAAAATTAGGTTAGCTGTAGCTTTCATCTGCCACTGAGCATTGTCAGAAACTGTAAGAAGCTACCAAGGAACATTTTAAATTGTTTTTCTTCTTTTTTAAAAAATCGAAAAAGCAAATATTTCTTTAACATTTGGGGATACAAGAATTTTTACTAAAATGACACCTGATCATATTGGCTTGTGAATTCAGTGGAACAGTTTCATTTGTCTAGGGCCCATAATGACTTCACAACTTCATAGTATAAAAGTAAACAGTTTGAGAAATAGAAGTGTCTATAAATGTAGAGAAGAGATATCAGTAAAAATTTTAGGAGTCTTTAAAAGTCTAGTTTCCTACTTTTTAGTTTTAGCCTTTCAATGTGTTCTCCCATTTTCTCATATAATAGAATATTGGTTCTCAAAGTGCGATTTTTGTGAACTCTTGATGGGTACCCAAGGCTAAAAGTATTTTTGTAATACTAAGACGTTTTAATTTCTAATATCAATAGTTATAACCCACATGAACAAAAGCTCCTTGGAGAGATCCTTCCTCAGTACTTTTTAATAGTATGTAAAAAGGTCCTGAGACCAAAAAGTTTGAGAACTGTTGCTATAGAGAATGCTTGTGTTTTAGCTATTTCCCCCCATCTTTACATCATTTATACTTTAATGTGATCTGATTTCATTCTCTACTGTGCCTCATAAAGCAATAAAGTATAGCTGTTATTTCTTTTCTATAATTAAATCTTCAAGGGAAGATACAAATCAGACATTGTACCATTGCTAATTTAGCTTGTGAATATATTTAAAGACATTGATAGTCCTTCATTAAATTCAAAAATAACCAAACTGCTATTTAATTTTATTAAGTTGAAGATGAAGGACAAAAAGCCAGGAAAAGCAAACAAGAGACCTTTCCTACGCTGGAGACTGTATTTACGAAACTACAACTCCTCTCGTATTTTGACCAACATCAAGTCACATCTCAGGTATCCCTTAATGAATTCAATTTGATGATGTTTTGATACTGTTGCTACTACCTTAATACATCTGTTTTATGCCTTTTCTAGTTCTACTAAGCTAGACATCTTTCAGATTTGTTCAGACAAGATATATTGTCTTTAGTGTGAGATATATGTCAGTAGAACTTAGTAAAATTTCTGGCCCATGCTTTCATTTATATTTCTTTCAAATAACCTTTTTTGAATGATACATTTTGTTTTCCTCATGAAATGTCTTTATTTTCTGATTTTACTGATTATACTGATATGTACATTTAAAAAATAACTAGTCACATATTTGGATTCTGTTAGTGTATTGCAAGCAACAAGTAGTAGGTATGTATAAACTAAACAAAATCCTGGATTTGTTGCACAGTGACCTGGCTCTGTGTGATATTTATTACCTAGTTCATGGTGTCTAAAATCATCAACATTCTTCCTTCTAGTTTTGGTCTAACAAGTGAAATTTGATGTTAGTTTTGGAAACAAAGTAGGTTTTGTGTTTATAGTATTTTGGTCTGCTTGGGGTTAATTGCTATATTCTCTTAACTAATATCCTACCTTAATGTACATTTCTTCCCATTTAATTCAGATTTTTTTTTCAGTGAAAACTGATAGTGCATTTTTCATTTACCAGATCTCTAGCAATGTACTAGAACAGATAACCAGCTTTGCTTCAGGAACATCCTACCATCTTCCCTTGGCACATCACATTCAACTCATCTTTGATCTTATGGAGCCAGCCTTGAACATCAATGGGCTAATTGACTTTGCAATACAGGTAAAAAAAAGCCTTCAGTCTGATGACAACTATAACAACAACAACAACAACATAATAACAGTAATAAACTTTTCCATAGATTTTTATATTTAGGAAGGAAAAAAAATTGACTAAACTTAAATAATTTCTATACAAAGAGTAGGGTTTTTATTGTCAGTTAGTTGGCCGAGTGAATAGTTAGCATAGTGAGTATACTTCAGGTAGTGTACAGTGAATAGAGAACTGGACTTGGACCAGTCTCAAACACATATTAGCTGTGTGACCCTATGCAAGTAACTTAACTTCTGTTCTTGCCTCCTCCATTTCCTCCTTATATGACCAATCTCAGGGTCATTATAAGGATAAAATGAGATAATATTTCTAAAATGTTTTGCAAATCTTAAAGTCTATATAAATGTTAGATATTATAGATATTATTAATATCATTATTATTCCAACAATATTCTAATAATAGTTCTTTTATGTACTGATTTAAGATTAATAATAGGCTTTATGTTCAATTACTTCATTTGATATAGTACTTTATAGTTTCAAAAACATTTGCACATCCTCTAACCTCAGTCGAGCCAATAAGTAAGCATTTATTAAGATCTTAATATTTTCCAAGAATTTTTCTTAGCTCCTGGCACCACAATTTCTTACAAGTAGTAGACTCTTAAGAAATGTTTTTTTGAATTGAAATCTTTTTTTATCCTCATACCAGCCTTATGACATTCTTGGAGCAACTATTATTATCCCAGGTTTTTTGTTTTTTTTTTTTTTAAGACATAAATAAGACTCTGGCAGGATAAATAATTTTTTTCCCAAGGTTAGTTAATAAATGATAGGCCTTAAGCTTGATCCCTAATCTTTTGACTCCAAATCCTAGGCTTTTCTTACTATGGTAGTATACACACAGTGGCTATTCAATAAATACACCTTTGTTTATTTATTTTAAATTATGTGTAATAGTGAAAGAATATTCCATATACATCTTTTTAAAGGTGGAAAATAGCTCTGTTTTGTTGTTTTTTGGGTTTTTTTGCTGAGGTAGTTGGGGTTACGTGACTTGCCCAGGGTCACACAGCTAGGAAGTGTTATGTGCCTGAGGCCAGACTTGAACTCAGGTCCTCCTGACTTCAGAGCTGGCACTCTATCCACTGCGCCATCTAACTGCCCCATTAAAAATGGCTCTTTTAATAATAAACATGGTAATTTATGTTATTTGTGACAAAACAGTTACTAGATTAAAGCAAAACCATTATTTAAAATTAGCCAAATGTGTTTTTGAAAATTTATTAAAACTTCATGCTTCTAAATTACAAATGTTTTACATATATTGGATTACTAGCCATTTTGGGGAAGGGGTTGGAGGAAGGAAAGGAGAAAAAAAAATTGGATGCAAGGTTTTGCAAGGGTCAGTGTTGAAAACTATCCATATGTTTTGAAAATTAAAAGTTAAATATAAAATAAAAAATTCATGCTTCTAGAGAGTAGTTCACAGGGCTATTTTTACCTTGTAATTCCTAGTAAAGTATTAAGTTTTAATAGCAAGTCAAATCTACATTCTAAAAAGTATTGTCATTACCTCAATAAACAAGACAGGTCTACAAACTTACGCTCAAGTTTCTCTTGAGTTTCAATTACTATTTCAGTCATTGTTACTTCCTGGTGTTAAGCAATAGTGTGTCTAGACATTCTTGAAGGAGAAGATTTTAAAAACAACAAAGCAGTCTTCCCTGTTTGCTGTTACTCATTCTTTAATTCGTTTACTTCATTTTTCTCCTCTTTGGGGAGAGAGTAGCTATATATGTGAGTTCTTTAGGGAGGAAGGAGAGAAAATGGTAAGGGTATTAGGAGTAATTGATTATACATTATTTATTATTTTAAATGTTGCCCTAGCACTGTTGAGTTTGCCACCTGCTTTTCATGTGTCCCTTTGTGTTTCAGCTTCTCAATGAGTTGAGTGTGGTCGAGGCAGAATTGCTTCTGAAATCCTCCAGTTTGGCAGGAAGCTACACAACAGGCTTATGTGTGTGCATTGTGGCTGTGCTGAGGCGCTACCATGCCTGTCTCATCCTGAATCCAGACCAGACTGCCCAAGTGTTTGAAGGGTTTGTAGTCCTGAAATGTTATATCTCTATTCAGAACCCCCAATTGAGTTGGGGGGGAGGGAGAGGAAGGGGAAATGGTGATGACTTTGCAAAATACTTAAAGGATAATGTTTGTGGACTTTAGGTACAGGTATACAGATGTCACAGCTAAAGTGCCCTTTAAGTTATCAATTTTATTGTCCTTAAACAATAACATGTTGGCTTTCCCAGTTTAAAAAAAAAAAGTATTCTTTTGAAAATTACCTGAATTTAGATGTGTTCTTCCTTCTATTCATAGTAGTGATATTTTTATTTTTTAATTTTTCTTTTTAGTTCCAAATTTTCTTTTTCCCTTCATTCCATTTTCTACCCACTAAGAAAGTAATCTACATATAAAGTCATGGAAAACATACTTAGTAGTTACTTTTCAATTGTAGAACCTATAAGTCCTAACAACCAATTGCCCTTATCTAGTGCTTTTAAAGTATATAAAACAAAACAGAATCCTGGGTAATGTTAGTAGTAGGTTCTCTGGATTTACAAAGATAACGGTGAGATCTCCAAATGAAATATTTTCAGAGTAACCTATAGAGCCATCATGCAGTGGCTTAGGCATATAGTTGTCCTGATATGTGTCTTGCCACTGGAACCCAGATGGCTCTGGAGGAGAATGGGAGACTGGTGACTTTGCACAGCCCTCCCTCCCTTAAATCCAGTTCATGATGTGATGGTCTTTTTTAAGAATGAAAAAAGGGTGAATGAATGAAGGAATGAATAATGCCATCAAAGAAGGCTCTCCTCTGATTTCAAGGATATTGATGAACTCAGTCTATCCAAGGCTTTTATTTGGCTACTGTACTCCTATCATGAAGAATTGAAAAGTGCATACTTGGACATGTCATTTTTTATACGTTTTATATGTTTAACTTATCAAAACTCCAGTTAGTATTGCGTATCAGGTTGAGACATTTTAGTATATGATTGTTTCCAAAATCAGAAGAAAATAAAAGACATTTAACATTGATTTCACTAATTTATAAAGAGAAGCCAAAGGTGAGGCTTTATTCCTCCATTTCTTTCCTATGTTGGTTTTAAGTCAGACCTTTTTAAGAGTTGGTCTAAGAATAGTGAGTCTTTTTCCTAACTTTAGACTTTTTCCTAACTAATTGATTAGGATTAGGGTCAACAAAATTCCCTCAGTAGCCTTAGTTGTATTTTTCCAGTCCATGAAGAGGATGTGGAATTTGATTTGGCAGGTGATGAGGAGTAAAGGAAAAAGAGAAGAAATAGATACTGTTTGGTCCCTCTAGTGCTTCATATGACTGATTGTTAGAGGAGTTTGGGAGTGATCATTTCTAACGCCATTTAAGTTGTATTTGAATGAGTTTGCCGCTTGTGGAGCAAATTACATTGTGCTTCTTAACAAAAGAGATAGTTTCAGTAAAGTGATGAGGATGAGCATGAGCCTATAACAAGTGAAAGCTTAAAGAAGGAAAAATATTATTATTGAAACAAGATAGTAGGAAGAAACAGAATTTGGGGCAAGGTATTAGATTTAATGGGGAATGGAGATACCATTTTTTCTGTGACCAGGCAGAAAAGGGAGAGAAATGAAAAAAAACCAAGGAAATTCATCGTAAATGACCTCCATCTTTTCATCAAGTAGCCAGCCAACAGTGTGAAGTTGTGAGAACAGTAATACTTTACTAGCACACCATTGCCTTTATTATATGCTGCAGACCTCAGGTCTTATGTTCCAATTGACTTTTTTCTACGAATTAAATATATATATATTTTCATCTTTATCACTTAGTCTCAAACAATTATAGAAGTCTTAGAAAGTCAACACCCTAAATTGTCGTAATGAGAGGATTCTGTAGTTGTTAAGTGGAGTATTCCTATCAATTCACTATTTTTAAAGAACAGTAAGTAAAGAGGAAGTTTCACAAGTTTCTTGGGAACTTACCACATTACTTAATGAATTCATTTGCCAAAACCACCCTTTCAAGCTGAAATTTTTTTAAGTGAAAGTAAAAATTGAGAGGAACTTATATAAAATTTAAAGCTCATCCTGTAGAGCTAGCCAGATTTTAAAATCTTTTTTCAGAGAAGAGCTTGCCAATTTTATTCTCCATTCCTTGTTTTGTGAATCAATTTAAATGAAGAGCATAATTCAGATATTTCCTTACTTCTCCACAAATTTTTATTTTTTATGGAATTTAATATCGTCTAGTAGTAGAGTAGAAACCAGTTTTTTCTATTTCATTCAAATATCTCAAGCTGTTTGATCAGTTGGTGGAACCCTTGAATTTTAATTTTAAAATTTTTTAAAGGTTCTTTTTCCCTTTCTTCCCTACAACTCTTCTAGATTGTGTGGTGTTGTTAAGCATGTGGTCAACCCGTCAGAATGTTCCTCTCCCGAAAGATGCATCTTAGCCTACCTCTATGATCTTTACGTGTCATGTAGCCATCTAAGAAGTAAATTCGGAGACCTCTTCAGGTGGGTGTATGAAAAGAACATTAAAATGTCCCTAAGAACCGAGCTGGAAGTCTTTACAAATATATGCCTGCGCTGTTTTGTTCGTCTCAGTTACTGTCTCAGTGAAAGCTATCAGTTAATGGAGCAGTAGCCATCAGAAAGGGCAAAAAAAAAATTCAGTGTGGAAGTTGATTTGGCAACCAATTATAAACATGACCTCAATCAACCGTGGCTTGACATTATGATATTTACTTCTATTTTTCTTATTGAAGATATTTCTGCTCTATTTTCCTATGCCAGATTTTTATGTGGCAAACATAAAAGTCTTGCATAATGATAGCTATCAGATATCTCACTGAAGTAGTGAGATAAACTTAGAAATTAATTGGACTTTCAGCAGTTATTCTTAGCATTACTAAGTACAGTTTAGGATTATATTTTCTTCTCTTTATATGAGATATATATATGATATGACATCATATGACTTAATATATATGATATGACACGTATAATCATGATGACAATATGTAACATTCTCAATGAAATATGAAATGCAATATAATATAATAAATATAATACATTTTTAGCTTTAGTAAATTATTTTTTAAAAATATAAAGCACCACAGTCAGAAATCTTCCTAAATTTTAAGAAAGAATAACTCATCAGTAACTATTATCAATTGTATCCATCATTCATGTTGAAAACTGATAGGAAGGCAAGCTAGGTGGTGAGTGGGTAGAGCACCAGCCCTGAAGCCAGGAGGACCTGAGTTCAAATCTGGCTTCAGACACTTAACACTTCCTAGCTGTGTGACCCTGGTCAAGTCACTTAACCCCAATTGCCTCAGTTTAAAAAAAAAAAAAAAGAAAGAAAGAAAACTGGTAGGAGTCATTTCAACTAAGCAATGATAAAATTTTTCTGTGTCCCTTAAATTTTAAAAGAAAATAAATCAATTCAAGATGTTACCTTCTATAAGTGCAGTATCATTATTGAATTCTAACTGGTTGCTTCTTTTTTATGATATCCTCATATATAGTTTCAGACATTTCCTTAAGATGCATAGGTTTCTAACTTTTTAATTGGATTTTCTTTTTCATCTTGAAATTGCCATTTAAAACTTAAAACTTGACTTGTGGGAAGCAAAGGCTGGGAAGTGGGTTTTTTGTTGTTTTTTCAAGACTAAACTCTTGTGGAACTTTTAACACTATTCTTGAATGGGTGCTATGTGGGGATCACTTCCTCCTCCTTTGATTTCGAAAAATTGTTTCTATCTTTGTTTAGCAAGACTGGGGCACTGTATTCATCCAAAACAGAAGAAAGTCTGGTTTGGGGTTCTAGCCCTTTTAGAAGATGCTTGTCTTAAATTTGTGGTTAAGGCTATCTGCTTTCTAGTTCACATTCCTGAGTGCTTTTCAAAGATTCTACCTTCCTCAATTGTCCTAACCGCTCAGTTCCTCTACTTACCTCCCATGAGCTGCATGTTCACTCGATCTCAGCTACACACAAAAGTGGTTATATCATTGATCTTGCTGTCACGAATGTAAAGGAGGCACATTTATGTTTAATAATTCTGGAATCACCTTATCTGATTTTAATCTTTTTCCTTTTTCCTCTTTCTTTCTGTTACATAACCCTACTCTTCACCCACACTGTGACTTCCAAACCCTTGACATCTCCATCCCCCCCCCAAGCCATCTCTCCTGCATCCTCCCATCTTGACCCATTGGTAAACCAATTCATTATATGCTCCTCAGCTCTCTCATCATGTCTCTGATTACACCCAGCCAGCCCTCAGACTTGAATCATACCCAGCATTTGTTACCTTCACTCCTATAACATGCTGCCAAATGAAAGTGGATCGTGCTATTGTTCTGACCAGGTCCTCTCCAGTTTTATGTTACACAACCTCTACTGGGCCCTCACTACTACTCAGTAATCTTATATTTCCCTTGTCAACATTTTATCCCAGTCATCATAAAGCACTTCCTTTTCTATCCTTCTCAAACCTCTCATGACTTCCTCTCCTCCCACTCTCTCAGCTGAGAACTTTGCCTCATATTTTACATAAAAAATTGAAGCCATTCACCATGAGCTCCCTCTTAAAGTAGGAAAACATTTAAGGGAGAAAAAGACTATGTTGATTCATAGATTAGAAAGAAAGAAATGAAGAGACAGAGGGAAGGAGAGAGAGAATTAGGAAAGGAAATAGGAAAGAAAAAATCACCGTAGTCATGGAGTAAATATAAAGATGCTATAAAAAGACTTCATTTTAGGATTCTTAGCTTGTTAGAATAAATTAAAAAGTTGGAGTGGAGGAAGTAAAAGGAACATTTGTAACACCAAGAATATTTTCATTGTGTAAAGATTTAATGTCATCCCCCATCTTGTATAATGGGTAGAGGAAATCAGGAAGACTTAGGAAAGCCAGAAGAACATTTGAAGAATGATTTCTTTTTTAGAAGGAAGCAGGGGAGAAAGAGGTAAGAGATGAATCAAATAATGAGTCAATAATGAATCAAAGGATAAGCTGAGAATGGAAAAGAATAATAATGGAGGATGAGGTTATGGTAAGTAATAAAGAGATTGAAAATTGAAGGTATAGACAAAGATTTTTTTTTGAGAGCTAAATAAAAGAATAAAAAGATGACTGGGGGATATGGATAGAATAGGGTGAGTAGCAGGTGACAAAGAATATAAAGGAAAAGGATGGTCATTGCAAGCTCATACACTATATAAAATCTTGGACTTAATTTGCATATGTGAAAATTAAACATGAAGCAATCTCTAGTCATCAGTTTAATCTTTTCATCAAATATAATTGAAAATTTCTTTTTATTTAAATATGATTGTTTTAAGTCGAATATAATTGAGCCCTTGCTTGGGTAATTGTATATCACTGCCATCTAGTGGATTATTGTCACCTCTGTTAGTTTACTCCTTTCCATTCTGGGAGTGTAGTAAATCAGATTAAATTTTGGTGACTACTGTCTAATGGGCATGATTCTTATCTATGGCATGAATGAATCCAGAATACATCCTTTTGGCTAAAAAGAAGTAATTCTGATAAAAAAAAGCTTTCCTGTGTCACACCAGGCAAAGTGTCATAACTATAAGATGGAGAGAGAAAATATGTCTGGGAAATATAGTCTAGTCTTTTCTGCTAGAAAATTTATGTAATGTTTAACCTATATCAAATTGTTTGCTCTCTTGAAGAAGGAGGGAAAAAATTTGGAACGTAAAACTTTTGTAAAGATAAAGTTGAAAACTATCTTTACCTATATTTTTAGAAAAATAAAATGCTATTTAAATATATATATATACACACAATATATTTAAAAGGAAATTTCATGTGAATTTAAAGGGAGGGCAGCTCACTATAAGATGTAGCATTCAGAATTTCTTCGGAGATTGAAGAATACTTCTTTAATAGACTTATAGGGTCAGTTAATAATGTTAGAATGTTCACTAGTGACACCCCATAGTGATGACTGAACCAAAGACATACCTTGGAATCCAGGTGTGTCTCATTCATACCTTTGCACAGTTTATCTAAAAATCGCCCTGTTTCTGAATAGTAATCGGAGTGATAGAGAAAAGAAGAGAGGGAAAGAAGAAAAGAAAGGAGGAGGAGGAAAAAAGAGATAAAAGAGGAGGAAAAAACAGATTGGGTTCAGATCCTATCCCCAACATATACTATCTCTATGACTATGGACAAATTTCTTCTTGTTGTTTTGGTCAGATCCAACTCTCTGTGACTTCATTTGGGGTTTTCTTGGCAGGAATACTGCCGTTGGTTCTCTATTTCCTTTTCCAGCTCATTTTACAGATGAGGAAACTGAGGCAAAACAGGGTTAAATGATTTGTCCAGGGTCTCACAGGCAATAAATATCTAATAAATATCCTTTTGGCTAAAAAGAAGTTTTAAGTCATAAAATTCGACTTAAAACAATCATATTTATATTTGAACTCAGGAAAATGAGTCTCTCTGACTGCTGAGCCAGGATTCTATCCACTATGGTGTCACCTAGATGCTCTCACAACTGAGAGGCAACTCTGAAGATTATAAAATGTAATCAAGTGTTCTAATATGTATCATGGAGCTCCCTATATTGACGAAATCATAGGTCCTATGAAATAGGAGCATAGTTTTGGATATGGAAGGGGCCATAGAAGTCATTTAATCCAGTGTCCTTTAGGTGAAAAATTGAAATTAATGATTTGCCCAAAATCACTTGTCACAATTTTAATCTAGTGCTTCTGTATCAAAATCCTTAGTACCACACTGATTCCTTACAACAGTCATAATAATAGTAATGATGAAAATAATATAAAGAAATAATAATAATGAAAAACATTGTATTGAAACACAGAGACCTGAGTTCACGTTACCGTGTCACTTAATCTCTAACCTTTAAATACTTAACTCTAAACTATAGATATCGAACAGATATCCTGCAGCACACTGAATGGAGCTCAAACATGATTTAAAGTGTAATAGGAAAATATTTGACAAAAATAAATAATGCAAAACATAGATAACATTGCATTTTAAAACTAAATCAATGTGTGACCTTCGGGGATCTTTGTGTGCTGCTTGAAGGAGCTCTCCAAGACTAAATATTTCAGAGAATGTATTGATCTACATTGGTGGAAACCCTTTCCTCACTTGGGAATTCCATATTATACCATTGAAATCCCAGGTCTGACCAACAATAAAAATGATGATGAATAAAAGCATTTCTGTGATATTGTTAGCTGAATATAGGTAAGTGACTCCTATAAAGTAATGGATAGTTTTTTTTTTTTTTTAATTCTGTTATTTAATCTACCTTTCAAGAAAACAACCTTTTAATTTTACTCGTATTTACTCATTTTTCACAATTTCTCCTGTTTTGTTTTTAATCTTCAGTAGTGCCTGTTCAAAAGTAAAGCAGACCATCTACAGCAATGTGCAGCCTTCAAATTCCAACTTATTATGGGACCCCGAGTTCATGTTGGATTTCATCGAGAATCCTTCTGCTCATAATGTCAATTATTCCATGCTGGGCAAAATACTCAGTGACAATGCAGCTAACCGCTATAGCTTTGTGTGTAATGCACTCATGAATGTATGTATGGGGCATCAGGATGCAGAGAGGTAAGAGGTCTTCTCTTGCAGTTCATCCCTCATTGAAGCACTAGTATTTACTGAATGTCTACTGTCTGCCCAGCCTGCTGCCAGATGCCTTTTTATAGATAGTGAAGGTGTTAAAAATAAAAGAAATCTGATGATTATTTAGCCTTTATACATGTTTCCTTTTTTTTTCTAGTAATTATTCTATTCTATTCATTGAATGTCCTGTAATTCTTTCCCTAAAAAAAAAAATACCTCCCTGGTTTAAAAAATGTCCTCTGGTTTCTACCATATTTATTAGTTCTAAGTAAACATGGATGACAGATATACAATTTATCAATTGATAAGCATAGCTTTTGCCTATAGAGAAGCAGACATAAGTATACAATTTACAAATTTATAAGCAAAGATTTTATAAATGTAGTAGAAGCAGATGTAAATTTTTAGTATTTGCTGTATTTTGATCACATTTAGACTAAGGAATTACCTTCTTATTAGTTCTTAATTTTATTTTATATTGTTCCTTTAAAACTCTATGTGTGAAAAATACAATTGTGCTAGGTATTTTAATATTAAACAAATATGTCAGTGAAGTCAATGAGAATTTATTAAACTTCTACTGTGCACCAAGCTCTGGGCTTTCCTTGATATTCTTTAGTACTGTTCTTACCATCCATTTCATTTTTATTTAATGTTGCTGGGCAATTGAAAGAATCTAAGGCATTATGTTTTGGCTTTAGTTTAAGATTAAACTGTTTGAGAAGTACTAGTAAGTCCATTGAAATCATCTAATATTGGGTAACTAGAAAGCTCAGTGACAGTGATTTAATTGTAACTAAAGGTATTTGACAGATTGAACAAAAAGGATCTTTTGTAATGGAGTAAACAACTTAAATTTCTTGACTTTATCAATTTTTAACAGACTTTTTTTTACACTTATCTGGTAAGTACTGGTTTTTAACATAAGGGATATGATGTCTGAAATTAAGGTTTAACCTTTTAGCCTGTCAAATAATAAAACTCAATTGCCCATTAATTGTGTGTGTGAATGAATGTTTTCCTTTTGTGTAATGACACTGTCTACTTTGTTTTTTCTTTCCTCTAGAATTAATGACATTGCCAACCTTTGTGCTGAGTTGACGGCTTGCTGTACTGTGCTCAGCTCAGAGTGGTTAGGCGTCCTCAAAGCCCTTTGCTGCTCTTCCAATCATGTTTGGGGTTTCAATGATCTCCTTTGCAGTGTGGATGTAAGTTTTGTATTTCACTCTAAAAACTGAAATTTTTAACAAGAATTTAGTTATCTTCCTAATCAGCCCTTACCTGTACTATTGCAAAAATATTATCTCATAAATTACAAGATATAGATCTGATTTAAATCTTAAAGCATAGATGCATTGGATAGGATAGAGAACTTGGGGTTTGAATCTTCCCTCAGTTACTAGTTGTGTGACCCTGAGCAAGCAAATTACTCTCCTTGTGCCTTAGTTTTTTATCTATAAAATGAAGAAAATAATTACACCTACCTCAGACTGTGGAATAAGGACCAAATAAGATAACATGGATATTGTTTTGCAAATTTTAATGCATTAAATAAATTTGGATAGTTACTTTTGTTGTTAGTAGTAGTAATAGTAAGAGTAATAATAATAAGTATAGCTGTGGGGAGACTTAAGCTTTTTTCCAGAAATAAAGATGAATGTTTATGAAATGTGCAGGTTTTCCATTTATATTCATTAGAGCCAGTCAGTCAATAAATAATTATTACTTGTCTGCTATGAGTCAGGCAAAAAGTGGCAAAAGATAATAGTCCCTATCCATAAGGAGTTTTAATGTGAGAGACAACAAGTGAACGTGTGTGTGTGTGTGTGTGTGTGTGTGTGTGTGTGTATTTTATTTAATATACATATATGTATACATACACACACACAAAAAAGAAATGGCATATAAAATAAATGAAAAATAAAAACAAATAAATAAAGATAAAGAGGAAGTAATTAAAATACAAAAGGCATTAGGATTAAGAGAGATTGTATCCTACAAGCATAAAAACTCCTTTTTCAGTGTTTTTACCCTCTCACCCCTCGTTTCTGTACAATGTCCTAGGTTACTCAGAATATGGAACTTAAATATCTAAACCACTTTAATGACATGAATAAAATTGTTTTTGAATCAAATAAAACATGAATATTAAGGAATTGTATGTGGGAGACTATATTCCATAAAAACTAATTCTGTATCCAAATTAGCACTAGCTTTACCTTATTATGCTTAGCCACAGTAACAATAGTACAAACAATAGCTGGCCTTTTATAACGGAGCCAGACACGATAGTGCACCCATCTTTTGGGTGGCCAACATTAATGGCTATTTGAACTAGGAGTTCAGAGCTGTAGTATCGTCACTAAGTCTGACATCAGTATGGTGAGCACTAAGGTGTGGTTAAGCTAGCCTAGATCAGAAACAAAGCATTTGTTGCTGATCACTGGAGGAGCTGAGTGTGACTGTTACATGTGGAAGCTGGACAAAATAGGGAGAACTACTCTCCAAAAACAAAACAAAGCATTAATATAGGGCTTTAAGGTTTGCAAAGTACTTTACTTCTCTAATCTTACTGGAGAGAATGCTTTGCCTCAGTATGACCTTTTCCTTTTGGATTTTTTGGGAATACATTTATGTTTTCTGTCTTTGCTATTTAATACTGGGTTATACTTTGCATAAGAGTATTAGTGTGTATTTATTTTCACATTTTCAAGGATTGGACATTTCTCCTTATTGTGGTTGTTGATGATTTGTCAACAGTTGCATTCACTTTATCTTTGCCTCCATCATATTTGTATAAACTATAGCCAAAGCTCCCATCATTTTTCACCATTCAAGGAAAAAGAGCCTAATTTTTTTCTTCCTGAACTTATATGAAATTCCTTTCTTTTCCTTCATAATTTCACCAAACTTGTCTGGCTTTTTAATGTCTTCTTTAAGGTGCATTTTCACTAGTAACTTTATTTTCTGTCTATAGTCCTGATAAAATTCTGCAGATCCATCAGTTTCTTTTTTTGGTTGGCTAAATATCCTGAATGATTAACCCTTGTGAAAGACTCTCTGGAGATTCCCCCTCTATTTATATGTTGGTCTTTGTAGCTACGATATGGAACTCAGTTGCCTGGCATTTAGAAAGCACTTAATAAATCCCCATTGAATCTTATTGAATTTTGGTGCTATGAAATTGATTAACCAGTATCATCTTTTTTAATGTGACTCAAAAATACTGTCCACTTCTAAATTTCTTGAACTCTTGAGAGAGATACAAGAATAGCATCTAATAATTGTTTAAAATATAATTTCAAATTAGTGGCTTAGTTTAACAATTATAACAGGATAGTACCAATTAGCTAGTGTTTCTTTGATAATAATTTTACCTGTGACTGATCAGCTAGGAAAACATGCCAATATTTTCTCCTGTTTTGTTTTGCTTCCTCAAAGGTCAGTGACCTCTCATTCCATGATTCACTGGCCACCTTCATTGCTATTCTGATAGCCCGGCAATGTTTTTCCCTGGAGGATGTTGTCCAGCATGTGGCACTTCCTTCACTGCTTGCAGCAGGTAGGAAAATCATGATGGCAAAACCTTTTAAATCTCTGTTCTTACCTACTAGCATATTTGCCCAAGGGCAGATGATGGCTTCAAGATGTAAAGACTGGTTTTGAGCTTCTTTTTTTTGTAAACCATTGTAAACTTTATTCAAGATGTGCTAGGAATTTTGTGCTAGGAAAATTTGTTTGCAAAGGGGATGGATGGTACAGTGGGCAGTTCCCAGAATGGATTGTACAATTGCTTACACTGCCCAACTTCTGAAGATTAATGGAGCGTTCTATCATGAAAAAAGTGCCATCGTGATGAGATACTGGAGATGGTGTCCTAAGCCTGATTTATGTCATACATTATTGGCAATGAGGAGACAGCATCCCTCTCTTTTGCACTATCTTAGCAGCCTGGGACAAAACTCCAGTCACTTGGTCTTCACCTCAACTAAGAAAAGTTTAATAATATACTCATCATTTAGGTATTAATAGAACTGACTTCTTCAAAAGGAAAAAAAAAAATGTTAAATCCATAATTTGAGGTATATCAGGTGTTTAAAAAGTTTCAGGGACTCAAAACCTGAGTCCATGAAATTTTTAGTTTTAATATCTTGAAATTATATTTCAATATGAATTTTGTTTCCTTTATAATCCTATGCATTTTATTTTGTGAATTTATGTAAATATTACTCTGAGGAAGTATCTGTAGATTTTCCCAGACTGCCAAAAATGCGTGTCACACAAAAAGTTAAGAACTCCTATTTTAAATGAATGGTTCCTTAGGGGAATTTGAACAAAGATCTGCATTAAAAAACCAAAAAAAAAAAAAATGTGTTTTTAAAAATAATATACTTTGAGCAATATGGAAATATGTTTAGAAGAATTGTAATTGTTTAACTTATATTGGATTGCTTGCTGTCTAGGGGAGGGAGGAGGGAAG
Source organism: Sarcophilus harrisii (assembly GCF_902635505.1). NCBI lineage: Eukaryota > Metazoa > Chordata > Mammalia > Dasyuromorphia > Dasyuridae > Sarcophilus > Sarcophilus harrisii. The sequence continues at coordinate 41,285,999 of NC_045428.1, read as the reverse complement.
AAGAGAGGAGAAACAATTTGGAACACAAAAGTTTTGCAAAAGTTTTGAATGTTGTAAACTATCTATGCATATATTTAGAAAAATAAAAAGCTATTGTAAAAAAAAAAAAATCTGTGATCCAGTAAATCTAAAGGCTCAAAAAATACAATAAAATTAGATGCTAGAAGTTTAGTATTAAAGTTTGGGGTTTCTTTTCTTCTTTAGCTTGTGGAGATCCAGATGCTGAGCCTGGAGCAAGAATGACATGCCGACTTTTGCTTCATCTTTTCCGAACCCCGCAGGTCTGTTTGTTACCTCAAGCGACAGGTAAGTCGGCAGCTGAAAAATCACTTATTGAACTCTCTTACTTTGGTATCAAGCTCCCCAAATCACCCAGTAGACAGCCTACGCTTTCCTTCCGGTGTTTTAGTGGGCTTGCTCGAGGGTTGATGAAGAAATGAGATAACTGATAGAGAAATTGGGAACATCTTTCATTAAAGTAATAACCAGGATGTATTGAGAAATGCAAATAAGGAAATAATGAACAATAAAAATACCTTGACTCTGGGTAAAGCACTGTTGGTGGTGTGGTATGCTGCCATACAACGATGTATTTTATTTGTTTATTTTTTGGTCTTGAAATAAGACTCTACTAGCATAGTTTTTCTTTGGGAGTGGGTTAGAATTCTCTTCCGGGTGCATTTTCAAGTTTGCATTTAAGTATTTATAAGATGTGGTAAATTCAGGACCTCCAAATAGGAAGTATCCATAGATAGCACCAATTTATGTTCTACAGCTAAGAAGCAAATTAATAATCATTTGAAATAATGATAATGTTTCCTTATGATTCCTGAAGTAACACATGGCTATAACTCCGACGGGTTGCTAATGTCATTTAAGTTCTCCAGATGATCAATTTAAATGACTTGCTTACTCTATAGTGTTACGATGTACTGCTAACTGTATGGAGATAATATTATTGATGCTGTCCATGGTTCACTGTCCCCTCCTAGGGAAGCCTTTCCCTGGAATTCGTTCTTCTTGTGATCGTCACCTTTTAGCTGCTGCTCACAACAGCATAGAAGTGGGAGCTGTCTTTGCTGTCTTAAAAGCAATTCTCATGCTTGGTAAGATCATTCAAAGACTACGCTTTTCAGTTAAATACCCAAACTTCGGAAGGATTTTTGTTGACCCGGACCTGTTGTTTGCACGGCAGATTGAGAGCTGTTTGTGATCGTTTCAAAGCTCGTTGTGGGATGCTGGTCCCAGCACGGCTGGCTTTGTTGACCAGTCCACAGTGGCTCCCCATGGAAACCTAATCTTTTTCTGTGGCATTTTTAATTGCAGGATGTTGCATCCAGAGATGTAAACTGAATCTTCAGACAATTTTTGTTGTTTCTATGTTTGTAATATTGGCAAAAGAGTCTCTGCAGAAAAATAGCTTGTGTGCTGGAAGGGGAAGACTCGGTGATCTAAACCTGGCTTCTGGCAGACTTCTCGGCACCAAGAGTTTAAATTTCAGCCAGATTCGAGCCCTGAGCTGGGAGGCAGGAATCCTGGGTTACAGTATTGATATTCCTTTGCTTCTGAGCGGCTCTGGGCCAGCTAATCTCCAGTGCATTAGTTTTTCCATGAGTAAAGTTATGGTAGTGGAAATGGAGCAGGAAGGGGGGAGGATAAAGAAGAACATGACAAGGGGAAGAGGAAGAAAAGAAATGGTGTCTCAAGATTAGAATAGAATCACTGGGATGCTTTAAGCCTTAATTATATTGAGACCTATGATATTTCACAGTGTCCTTAGAGAGAATCAGAATAGTTTCCTTTCTTCATTTTATTCTATCCAAGAGCAGCCCTTGAATTATCTGGTAGCTGACCTACACCAGGGCTTCTTAAAGAAAGCTTGATTGTGGTTTACATAGTTCTTTAGCAATTTGGTGAAATCTATGGCCTTCTTCTCCGAATTATACAATTTAATTAATTTAGGGGTCCTCAAACTTTTTAAATAGGGGGCCAGTTCACTGTCCCTCAGACTGTTGGAGGGCCAGACTATAGTAAAAACAAAAACTTTGTTTTGTGGGTCTTTAAATAAAGAAACTTCATGGCCCTGGGTGAGGAGGATAAACGTCCTCAGTGCTGCATCTGGCCTGTGGCTGTAGTTTGAGAGGACCCCTGATCTAATGCATAAAATAAAATACATAGCATTACAAAGGAAACTGATTATATTGAAATAAAGTTATCCCCCCCAAAAAAAAATTAAAATCATAAAGCCCTAGTTAAGCATCCCTAGCCTAATCTAACACTTCATGTGTTTTAGCCAACATGAGTAAGTAAACCATATTGTAGATTTTAAAAATTTACCTATTGAATCTTACCTTCATTGACATGAGAGCAAGCTTTCTACCATCCTTTAAATAGGATGCTATGTGTGTAATAAATATATATTATATATATACATATCTCTCTGTTTGTATGTATATATACATATATACATATTTGTGTATACGTAACATACACATGTATGTATATACGTTTACATATATGTACATATATACCTATCTCTGTGTGTATATGACGTGTGTGTGTGTGTGTAGTTTTTATGAGGCATTTGGGGTTAGGGACCTTGCCCAAGGTGACTCAGTATTAAGTGCCTGAGGCCAGATTTGAACTAGGTCGTCCTGACTCCACTGTGCCATCTAGCTGCCCCTTAATAATATGTATTTGATGATGAAAGCAAGAAAAGATAATTATGTAAAATGAATTACCCACAAAACTGGAACTCCTTTTGTATAAACTACAAAAATTATAGAAATTACGCCTTGGGCCATTTCTCAGCTTTCAACGAACAACCAAAAGATACTGAGAAACATGGAGAGTTTCACTTTTCTTTCTGTGAGTGGGAGATGGATCAGGAGGAACTTATATGTAGTGAAGCATATTAGGGGAGACTTACTCAAGATTAAAAAAGTAGAGTTATAATAATATAATAAAGAAACCTAAGAGCTTCACTTACCTGAACTTCCTTAATTATTTAGTAAATAAATAGGAATTTTTAAAATTGTGTCCTGAGGGCAGACATTAGCCAGATACCCATTAAAAAAAGGTTCAATTTCAATGAAGAAAACACTTCTGTGTTGATTTAGTTCAAAGTAAAAGCCAAAACCCAACCAATCAGTGTCAAATAAAAGAATGTCATAGAAAGTATGAATCAGTTCCCTAAATTTTAAGCGTGATTTTAGATCTTAATTTATTTATGCTAACCTATCTACATATTTGATTATCTATTCATATCTTGTTCATGTCTTTTTACTTTGAAGCAACCAGCACTTTTTAAAATTAAAAGTCCATTTAATTTTATTTTTTTCCTTGAACCTTCAAAACTGACCACCATTTCCAGAATCACACAGAGATACATGTGCCATATGGCATTCCTGGTGTATCAGAAAGAACAATATGCAAATTGACTATTTTTAGTCTTGTATATCTAAATGTATGAACTTTTATATGCTTTTAAAGAAATTAGCATGACCTCTTGAGAAATTGTGTTGCCTAAAACCCTAGATTATTTAATATATGTGTGTGTGTGAATGTTTAATATAAACATATTCAGTCATCTAAGGTTTTATAGATCCATGAATATATATGTGTGCATATGTACTATATATTGGTATACATATCCATTGACCTGAGCCTTTACGTAGAAATAGGAATATATGTACATTATATACAAAAATGTATATTTGTAACTATGCATAAATGTATAATTGTATGCATGTGTATATACATACACACACATACACATATGAGAAAAAAAATTACTTTGGAACTTTGGATATTCCCACCGGGATATCTGACTTTCTGATGAATGTTATAATGAGACCACAGTCTTTGGGATACCTCTCTATAATTTATAAATGCTTTGAGAGGGGAACTTCATAGAGTTAAAAGTCAGTTCCAGAAATCAAGACTTTACTGGTTCAAAACGAGTCCAGAAAAGTCCCAATGAAACTTTGCCAAGCTGGCCAGCTTTAACATGTTTCAATAAGTTTCAAGATCCCTGAGAAACATTTAGGTTAACCCTAATTTTTGTAGATATCCCCTGAACTTGGAGATAGTGTAGTATCAAATTAAATTACCTTTCTCCTTGTAATTTTTCTCTTCTTTTTCCTTGGTTCCCATAATTCTTTTTATAGTTGTATTTCATTTTCTTAGCTCTAAATTTGGATCTGGATCTGGAATAATTATTGAGCCTCTGAGACTTTTGGGTCATGGAAAGCCCTCCTTTGATCTCACAATCCCTATTATCCTATATCTCTCTCTTCCTTTCCATATTTATATTCTGAGAAAATTTGTCTTCTTTCTTTGTCTCTCATCTTCTCTTACTTCCAAAAGTCTTTGCAATCTGGTTTTTAACCTCATTACTCTTCCAGAGTTACCAGTGGTCTCTTTTAAATTCAATGACTGATATTGTTGGATGTTAACTCTCTCTAGATACTTTTTAAAAATTTTTATTGCATGCAATTATTGCATTGCATAATATTATTAAAAAATTATTTTTTTTCTTTTCTTATTATACTTACTTTTATTTTGTTTACTTTTATTTTGGCTTATTTGGTTCCTCTTAGTTCTTTTCCTACCTCTCTTGCTGCTCCTCATTCTACTTTGCTAAACCATCTTCCATATCGCACCCCCTAATAGTGAATATATCCCAATATTCTCTTCTCTTTCTACATTCCATCTTTTGATGATCTCTCAGTTCTCTTGACTTCATTTATTAATATAAACAACTACCAGATCTCTATATCCACTTCCAGTCTTGCTTACCAATTGCCAACTGAATATCCCACAAGCATTTCAAATTTAGCCTGCTCAAAAAGAAAGGAATCATTCCCAAACCTTGCCCTTTGCTAACTTTCCTCTTTCTTTTGAAGGCATCACTATCGTACTAGTTACTTATGTTCACAAATTCTGTGTCATCCATGGTTCCTCAGCCTACATATCCAACTAGAGACTAGATTTGGTCATTTCTAAACTTAAAACATTTCTCATACCTGCCATCTTTTCTCACAATGTCATCTCCCTAGTTCAGGCTTTCCCATTTCTGCCTTAGACTACTATGGTATTCCTCTTAATTTGGCTTTCTGCCTACAGTTTCTCCTCTTTCCCATATGTTTTACGCAGAACTGCCAAAGTGAACTTCCTAAAACCTGGGTCTGCTCATGGGTTTTCACTGTTCAGTACATCTAGTGGGTTCTCTAGTACCTCTGAGATCAAATACAAATCCCTCTGTTTGCGTGGAATGACTTTTCTCTAATCTTCCCTTTTCAGATCTATTGTACATTATTTTCTTTCATGCACTCTATAATCCAGCAATGATGACTTTCTTGCTATTCCTCCCAAATGGATGCTATGAACCCATTCCATACCTTTGCACTGAGAAACTCTAATATCATCTAAAGTTCAGTACAAATATCACCTTTCAACTTGAGACCTGACCCCCTTCCTCATAACCACTAATTAACTTCTATCTATTTTATATATACCTATGTGCATAAATTTTGGTTTTATACCTCATCATCCATCACAGTGGTATTGGTGCTTAATAAATGGTTATCCACGGATTCATTAGTTTATGTATCATCCCCATAAGCATTAGTTATACCGTGTAGGTCGTATCCAACTATATACTATTCTGAACTCCCTCCTTTCTCACTTTAGTCAGGCGGAATCTTCCCAGCTCAGCTCATGTACCATATAATATGATGAGGTCTCTTCTTGTTTCCTTAGGCAGTGCTCCTTTGTCCTCCCCCAAGTAATGAAAGAGAGAAAAAGAGATACTTTAAATGATTTTAACTTTAAAGACTTAAAGAGATTTTAAGGAGAGATGTTAAATGTTGTACCCTCCCCCAGGAAACTAAAGCTCTCAATAAGCATAGACTATTTTCATCATCATGCCCTACATGGTAAGTGGTTAATAAATATTGATTATTTTGGAGAATGGAGGACATAGGGTTATTGTGCCCTCCCAAATTCCATACCCCTACTTCTAAGCTTTAATAAGTAAATACATTTAGGCCGGGGCTTCTTAAACTTTTTCCACTTGCAACCCCTTTTTACCCAAGAAAGTTTTACATAACTCCAGGTATGTAGATGTACAAATTAAATATTTACGTATAATAAATCATAATTTCACAACCCTCCCTCCCATTCAGTTACATATTGGGTTATAAACTACAGTTTAAGAATAGGATTTAGGCAATCTTGGCCAAAAAGCATCTTTTCCTTTCTTTTTTCACCTAGTAAAGGTTAGGTTGCTCCAAGGAGCTTCTTTTGACCCCTTCTGATTTGTGTAGTGATTGGCCAAGAGAAAAGTGAACTAATTGCCTTGGGTATTCAATGAGTGCTCATCCTGACAGGGCTTCCTTAGTATGCCTTGCCCCTTTCCATCCCCAAGGAAATAGATCTCTCTTGTCAAGAAGTTCATAGTAAGGTGGGCTAAAAGTGCCACCAGTCAAAACTTTTCTCTTGATCAAAGGAGAGAAAATAAATTACTTTAAGAGGGAAGAAATGGAAAAGGGACATCTAGAAAGGTGAGTAACCTATTTTTTCCTTAAATTCTATGTACATTCACATTTAAAATAATGGGTACAAATGAAGATGTCCTAATTTTTGTGTGATGGTTATTAGCAAAAGCTGAAATGTATGTTTATAAATTCTGGGAAAGGATCCTTGATATGTATCAAGCAAAGTCAAGGACCATTCTCAAAAACAGAATGTTCTCCCCCCAGTCCCCATTTCTATTAGAAAACACTCAAGGTTCTCTCACTGTTTGTCAGAACATTTTTCTATACCTTCATAACTTGTTGTATCGTCTAAAATTTGTGATTTCTAACTACTTGAAGAGAGAAATGTTAACTTATAATCTAAATTTTGGCGCCATCTTTAACTGGACTATTTCTGCCCTGTAGGAGATGCTGAAATTGGTAGCAACAGTAACGCTAACGCCTTAAAAAGTGAGGACTTCACTATGAGGGGCTTACTTGACGACATGAATGATGAGGATATTTGGAGTGCCTCACAATCCATGAAACCGTGTGGGAAAGTGGTTTCCATAGAAACCGCCAGTTTGAGCGAATATGCTCGCTACGTCCTACGAACGATCTGCCAGCAGGTACTTTTCCAGATTCCATCCAAGTGTGTTGTGTCTTTTAGGTGCCCTTATAAGAGAGAGCAGCTCTCTTTGCAGCCCTTGTGCTTGTTCAGTGTGCATTTCTGCTCTGTCCTTTCCCTAGATGACTCTACCTTGATGTCTTGAATTTAGCAATGGTTCCTCCAAGCAGTGGTACATTTAACTCCCAACCACATTTATATCCTCTGGCTAGCTAAGGTACATACATCAGCCCAGCGCCATAAGACAACTGGCATTCTTACAAATCTTAAAAATATAATTTCTAGAAGTCAGTCAGCCAATAAGCATTTATTAAGCACTTGCTGTGTACCAGGAGATACAAAGAAAGGCAAAAGATGCCCTTGAGAATCTAGTATAATGAGGGAGACAAGAAACAAATATGTACACTTTAAGTTTCCATGTAAAACCTTAAAGATATTTTTTTCAATCCTCCCATTTTGGAAAGGGAAGGCAATATAAGGTAATTGTCATTTTTTTTATTATTGCTACTTTTTAAATTTTTTCCACTTGTTAGTGGAATTTAAAAGAAAAAAATGTCTAAATTTAGTCTTAACTCTGAAAGAATAATACTATATGTTTATCATATATCAAATACTTATATGAAATCTTTTTAGCCAAAAGAAGTAATGAGGACATAATGGATGCACTCCTGGCAGGACATGGAGTTATTAAGAAGATTTGGATTTATTCTTTCCTTTTATACTTTCCTAACTATGTTATTCTTGGTCAGTCACCTAATCACCCTTTGCCTTGAAATGAGGAAGCTAAAGTCTTTGTTCTTGGAACATTGTTTGGCTCTAAATCTATGCTCCATGGAATATCTCCAGCTCAGTGAATTCAATTCCCGGACTGGGCAATTGTCCTGCCAGCCAGTCTGCGTGTGAATAATGGCCTCTTATCCTCTCATTGCATTTTTTTCCAGGAATGGGTTGGAGAACATTGTTTGAAAGAGCCTGAGAGATTGTGTACGGACAAGGACCTTATACTGGACCCTGTTCTTTCACACAAACAAGCGCAGAAATTGCTACAGCTGATCTGTTATCCTCATGGCATCAAAGAATGTACAGAGGGTGATGATGTCCAAAGACAACATATTAAGCGCATCCTTCAGGTAAATGATGTACCTTTGTTCAAACTCTGCCCCTGATACATGTGATACATTTTTAGACATCCTTATTTTAGAACAGCACCCAGAAGTTCCTTTTTTTTTTTTTTTTTCCAGTTAGTGAACCTATTTTTGATTTAAATCAGCTGGAGTCTCTATATCTCCAAATTCCCATGTTAACATAGTGGTACTCTATTTAATTCAAGCACAGATATTCTTAAGCTCATTGATTTACTAGAGGTACTGGTTGCCATTTGAAGAATCTGTTTATACTTTGAAGCTTTTTAACCTCCATCCTGGCCAATCTCTATAAGCCCCCTTTCAAGAACTGAGCAGAAGTTTGAGTTTGAGTCTACAAACATTCATTAAATATTTACTGTATCCTAGTACAAGAAATATTGTCTCAAAGACAAAAAAGACAGGGGCAGCTAGGTGGCCCAGTGGATAGAGCACCAGCCCTGAACTCAGAAGGATCAGAGTTCAAATCTCAGACACTTAAAAGTTCCTGGCTGTGTGACCCTGGACAAGTCACTTAACCCCAATTGCCTCAGCACAAAAAAAAAAAAAAAAAAAAAGACCCTACTCTCACAAAGGTAATATTCTACTGCACAAGCTAAGTAAATATAAAATAATGATAATAATAATTATAATTCATAAAACTCTTTAAAGTTTGCAAAGCATTTTACAAATGTTATCTCATTTTATCTCATTATCTCACAACATTCCTGGGAGTTAGGTGCTGTTATTATTCTTATGTTAAAAGATGAAGATGCTGAGGAAAACAGGTTAAAAGACTTGATCAGAGTCATAGTAGACAGAGACAGTAGGTGTTTGAAGCCTGCATTTGAATTCAGATTTTCCTGATTCCAGATCCATCTAGCCTTCTAGCTATCTCTGTGATTCTCCCGGCATAATAATAATAATAATAATAATAGATTAAATTTTATTACGTAGCTTGTAGCAGCAAAGACTTGACTTTTAACTTCAAAGAGGTTCTATATTTATTTTTGGGTCCACCTCCAGCAGTTGTTACAGTGCGCTATATCAAACACTTCTAAGAGAGTCAGAGGATAACATGTGGATGTTCATCAAGCCCAGTGCACCTTCCATTGTCTATTGGCTCACAGACTTTCAGCTTCCTATATTGGAGCAATAGTAAAAATAGTAACAACTATGATGATGATGATGATGATGATGATGATAGCTCTGTAGTTTCCAAAATAACTTTCCCCACAATAATTTCATGAATTAGGGTTTTTCCCCATTTTTTACAAATGAGGAGACTTGCCCATGGTTAGGTAGCTAGTAAGTTGTTGTAGCCAAGATTTGAATCTGTCTCATGGGTCCCAAATCCTGCTGTTCTCACTGTATCCTCCACTCTTGCCGTAGAATTTCAGAATTCTGTGACTCTGATATTTAGTTGTCAGTGTTGGTGAGAAGTCTTAGAATTCTTCTAATCCTACCTGTACCTGAATGAGTATATGAGTTCCCTTTAAAACCTCCTTTAAAATCTTCTATATTCTCTCTGATGATCTCCAGTGATTAAAAAAAAAAAAACAACTCATTTCTTTGGGAGGTCTACCATTCTATTTAGGAAGTTTTTCTACTTCACTGCCCTATAACTTCTAACAATTTGGCCCCATTTCTGTTCTTTGAAACAAATCAAAATGATTTTAATTTGTCTTCCACGTGAAAACCCTTTACACATTAAAAGACGACAATATCAGCCTGATGGCTCCACTTTCATCCTCCCAAATTTCCTTAATCATTACTCTTAAAACATGGCTTGTGTATTCTTTATCCTTTCTTGGTCTTGCTTTGCCTAAAAAGTAGCCCTCTAAATCTAATCAGAACAGAGTAGAATGGGGACTGTCATTTTCCAAGTCTAGTACAAAATTCTTCATTTCATGTAGCCTATGGTTGCATTATTTTATTTTATTTTTTTAACTAACAAGTCACTTGCCATTCACTAAAAACACTCATTTCTTCATGATTTACATGAATTTTTTTTATGTCTTGACCTAGAAAGGTATGTCTGGAGTTTTTTGAGCCTAAATATAAGACTTTACATTGCTCCTATTAAATTTCATCTCATTAGATGTGCCCTTACTTTACTTTTTGGATAAAGATTCTATCATCCATTGTATGTTTCCTTCCCATCTCTATATCACCCAAGAGGTTTTACTAAGTATACTATACACTTCTTTATTGGAAATTCTCAAGAACAATAATAAACAGCACTAAGAGCTCTGTAGCAATGTATTAGATCAGTTGTTCTTAACCTGCAATCTGTGAATTTGTTATTTGAAAATATTTTGATAGCTATATTTCTCTATATTTAATTTCTTTTGTAATCTCATGTATTGAATGAATGAACTTGCATGGCAACAAAAAAGTTAAGAACTCTTATCTCAATGCCTTCTTTCAGATTGACATCAATTCATTAAAACAGCCCACCATGAGGCTCAAGCATTCAGCCAGTTCCCACTTCATCTATGGCAAACTCTGTCTGTATTTCTCCTTCTTCTGTGGGATTGATACCCTAAAGAACTTTCAAATATCCTGTTAGATTCAGACTCAGCTTTTCACCATTTGCCAAATAGAATCCTTTGTCTTCTTCATGCTTTGCTATGGGATATCAGTCTCCCATTATTTCTACTTGTTGAAATTCTTATATTTCCTTCAAAAACTGACCATCACCAAAGCTATCTCCTCCATAAAACCTATTCACTGAATTCCTTCATTTTAGGATTTTAGAGCTAAAAGGGACTTGGGAGCTGGTTTAGACATGTTTTGTTCTTGCACAAATGAGAAAATAGAAGTCTAGAAAAATTAATTATTCCTCTCATCTCTCACAGAAATTCCTACATATCTGTATCTGTATCTATTTCTATACACACATTCATATACACAGTACACACAGAACTGTATTTCTTTTACGGCATTCATGAATTCTGTATTGTATTTTTTATCCTCCATCACCCCTATATTATAGGGGCGCACCATTTTAAGGTACAAAATGTGGTATATATTTGTGTATCTGTATGTCCCAGAATGCCTGGCATAAAGCAGACTTCCAGGAAATGGCACTGAGTTAAGGAATTCCTTATTTAGGAATATATATATATGTATATATTCCTTTTACATATACATACATACATATATTCCTTTTATTTTCATAGAGAAAATAAAGGGGGAAAGCATAACAGCATTCTAAAAATCAAGACCACCAGCATTGCAATATTTCATTCACTTTGCTACAGATTCAACCTGTTCTTATTAGAAAGGACATATGGCTCTTTTTTGAAGCTGAAAGGAAAGGATTCCTGAAAGTTAAATGTCCACAAAGCAGCCATCACTTAACAGCTTTTCCGATTTTTGACCTGCTAAGTTTTGGGGTTCATACTTATACTGTGAGAGTCATATTAACATCAGTTCAACTTCATCAAGAGTTAGTAAGCACCTACTATGTACATCAATGCTAATTTAGAAAATCGTTCATATATATAAAATACCTTAACTATTTTTATACTCTATTAGAAATTATCTGAAAGATATTAATAAAAAAAATTAAGGATCTACTATGTTCCAGGCGCTATGCTAAGCACTTTACAAATATTATTCTCGTTTTATTCTAATAACATTAATAGCTGTCATTTGTATAGAACCAACTCTGTGCCAGTTACAGTGCTTTATAATAATTATTATTATTATTAATTAGTTAATAATTATTATTTCAAAATGCTCTATCACTTGTTACATTAAGAATAAAGCTTTATAAATTCCTGGTTTATTTTTATCTTTTAAGTTTTCCTCTTCTCTACTACTCTGCAGTCCAACTGTACTAACCCCATTTGCTATTCCTCAGACACAACTCCCACCATTTCTTTGCCTTTGTATGGCTGTCCCTCATGTCTAACATTCTTTCCTTCCTTACCCTTCCCTCTTAGGATCCCTGACTTGCTTCAAGTTTCCACTCCAGCTCTCCTTTCCACAGGAAACGTTTCTTAGAAATTCCCTTTCTGCTAAGGTTACCTTCCATCCGCTTTGAATGTATCTTTTCCATACATAATTCTTTATATGTTGTTTGTCCCATTAGAATTTTAACTGAGTAAGAGAAGGAACAGTTTGGGCCTTTCTTTGTCTTCCTGTCATGTAGCACAAGGCCCAGTACATAATTAAGTGTTTAAGAAATGTTGCTGTTCAGTAATTATCACTGTATTTCCCTTGAACTTAGATGACATTTTCTGACATCCTATTTCACATTGTTTATGTGACCACAATCTTTCCAGTGTTAATAGCAATGAAAATAGTAGGAGAATTGCAGAGAACTCTCATCTTGGAGTCAGGAGTCCTATGTTCTAACCCCAGGCTTGCCACTTCCTTTCCATGTAACTTTGGATCCAATTTAACTCTCAGGACTTCAGTTTCCTCATCTATAAACAAAAGGATTGGGCTAGAAGTTATTAAGTTCCTGCTGGCTCCAGGTCTATGACTAAGGAACATCTCATAACTTTGGACAACTCTTGTGTTTATATTTCATTTTCAGCAAAATGCAAATTATTTCCACCCAATTCAACTCCAAAGTGAATTTGGGAGGATCAGATGAGAACAACATATATGTAAACACTTTGGAAACATTATTCCAAACAAATATATAGTATTATTATAATTATTGCTAAGGTGTTGACTGAAATCCACATGGATAATCTTAGACTCTTGCTGATCAGTAGACAATTAGTTTTTTCCTTATGATAATACTTTCTAGAATTTTTATCTGAGTAATATAAAGAGGGGAGCAGCATGGGGTTAGGGAAGAATTTCCTTTATTCCTGAATTCCTAGCATAGGCAATTCTAAATAGGGCTTGAGGTGACTGGAGGCAATTCCATTCTTTTTTACCATTCCACCTCCCTATACTTGTCATTTGGTACATAAATTAAATAGACAAAGTCATAATCTTCCTCCTTGAAGGCAGGGACTGTGTTTTGTTTTCTGTTTATATGGGCCTGACACTTAGTGCTTATTAACCAAATGATTGATTTTAACATTCACTTAAGCAAAGCATGAATCACAAAGTTAAAGTGTTTACAGAAAAATCAGTTATATCTTTCTCTTCTTCATTTGGAGATAATGGAACTCTCATTAATCAGAAATAAAGAAGTAGATCTTATTATTTCCCTAAAGCTACCACAGACCTCAAAAGAACTCTTGTATCAAATGGCACCTGCTTAGAAAGGACAGACTTGTTTGCTATTTTATCGGATTAGGAGTTATCAGAATTTCACTAGATGAGATATGATTTGACTTAGAATAGATAAGTTGTTCCAAAATATTATTTAGTAAATTAAAGGCAGGACCGATTCTGGAACATTTTAAGCTTTAAATAAAACTTTTTAATTCATGGGAAAAGGAATACTTTGATCTAAATGATTACTTTGCAGGGCTTTTTTAGTGATAGGATCAAGGATCAATACCCATTTCTGCTGCTTCCTATGTGATGGAGCAGTCTCCATAACTTCTCAGGGCTTTAATTCCCTTATTTGTAAAATGAAGTGATGCTATCTTATTACCTATTTTAAGATAAATAAGCAACAGTAATATTAACTTGTGAAATATTTATAATGTCTATTAATTCCATAAATTTTACCCAGAATCTAGACCAATGGACTCTCAGACAGTCCTGGCTGGAACTCCAGTTAATGATCAAACAATGCATGAAGGAGCCTGTGAGTATTGATTTGCTTTTCGACCTTTATTTTCAATCTAACGATTTCACATCAAGTACGACGTGCTCGGGGTCGGGTTTGGTCGTGGACTTGGTGGAACTTGCCGTGAGTGTGCTAGCTTACTTATGTTTTACTGTAGGGTTCTGGGTCTGTGGCTGAAATGAACTGCTTGTTGGATAATATTGCAAAGACGACAATAGAAGTGTTTCAACAATCCGCTGACTTAAACAATAACTCTTCTAACTCTGGTATAGGCCTCTTCAATCCAAATGCTATTGGAAATGGCGACACAAGTAACACAAGGCAGAATGGTAAAAAGGCATTCTTAAGGTATTTTTCTGTGGCTTTTTTTCCCTATGGTATTCCTATGATACGTAATGAATCTTGATTGTTGTAGTAGAAATGACTGTTAACTAGAAGTGAACCACCTCGTTTCAGGAAAAGGGGGCATGACTTGGGAAATAAAATGGCTAATTATATTTACCCAGCAAAGGCTTTCTAGAAGAACTAATAGATAATACTTTAGGGATTTAAGTAAGAATTCAAATTTAGGAATTCTGGTGCCTTGGAACCACTGCTTAAAAATCAGTATTAACTTAAGCCCTTTGGATTTCTTGACTAAATACCAATTATTGTCATTCCCCTAGCTTGTATCCCTGCAGTTTCTTTTAAATGATACATGCATTTCTACTCCCAAAGGGCATTTATAAGATATTGAATGGCTAAATCACTCAAGAGAGAAAAAAAATCTATGTTGTTATTTTACAAGGCAGTACATTTATTCTCTGTTAATTTTTCGAAAGTTCATTATCTGTATTAAAACATGAAATTGAAGGCATGGTGGGAGGGATGATGACAATAGAGATCAAATGATCTGTATTGACATCAGACACTTAAGCAGCTCTATGATCCTTTAAGAAATCCCCTCACCTCAATGGGCCTCTCTGGCCACCTTTGAGGGTCTATTTACCAAGACATAGACAGACTATAGTCTGCTTTGATGAGGAAGCTTCCAAAAAAGGAGTTTCCCTGTCTGGTGAAATCCAAGTACTTAAATAAATATGCACGTAAACTTTCTTTTAAACTGACTAGTTGATTGAATTCATTGGCCTGTGCTACAGAGAATTTACTCTGCCTATGAAATAGAATTTGAAAATTGCAGTTTCTGAAAAAAAAAATCATGATGATGGGGAACAAAACAAAAACATTTCCTAATATTGTTTTTAATTGGAAGTCATTTTCCCCTCACATATTCTAAAATATTTTGAGTGTTTTGCCAACTAGTAATTACTGTTATCTCCTACATTTATTTTCCATCAGAGTGGATGGTTTGAAGGCAAGGCAGATGTTTGTTTGGCAAGATTTAATTTAATTCAATAAACATTAAGTACTCAGTATGTACAAGAGACTGCCCAGAAAATACAAAAGACAGACAGGAAAGCCCCTTGTTAATATCATGAAATGGCCCAGGCAGTTAAACTAACTGGGGCTCTAGCTTTGGGTTTCCATCATGAATATAGCAGAGGAAAGGAAGGTGACATTTTTTAGAATGGGATGATTTACAATTTTCTTGTGGTTTTTAGTTCTTCTGAACGCAGGGGTGTGTGGCTGGTAGCACCCCTCATTGCAAAGCTGCCCACTTCCGTTCAAGGTAGGGTGCTAAAAGCTGCTGGGGAAGAACTGGAGAAAGGACAGCACTTGGGATCTTCCTCAAAGAAGGAAAGAGATAGACAAAAGCAAAAAAGGTAAGACTGGATAGAATGCCTCTTTCCATCAGAATTCCAAATCCCTGACAGACAGCAAGGAGCCTGACCTCCAACAGACAGCGATTGAAGAAAAGGATTTACTGCAATATCCTCAGGGTCAGAGATCCTAATCGAAGGGGCAAGAATATAAAACCATGGAAAATTCTGAGCTCTAAACTCCTGTAGATCATAGGGACTCCTTGCAACTACTGAATCATCAATGGTTCAACTGCACCATGACTCAAATTGTCTTCAGCTTTATACTTCCCTGTATTGTTCTCACTTCTTCTTTTTCTTGATGATTTAAAGTAATTAGATTTGCAAAAATGACACTGTCCTTGAGAAATGAATATTCCTAATACTAAAGGCAAGAAAGAATTCCATCTAGTACCCCAAAGCCGGCAGAAGATTGTAAGGTCCTATATTTTGGAGCTGAAAAAACTTGAAGCCCTTTCATTATTCCATTTTGAAAATGGAGGCTTAATTTAAGTGACTTGCCCTTTGTCACACAGATAGTGTCTGTGGTGGGGTTTAAATCTAGGTTGTCTTGTCTCTAAACCTATTCATCGTACCATGTAAATGCAGCGTGCATTTACTGTATATTGAAGGACAAGTCACTTTCCTGTAATATGGTAAAAGTAAGCCCTCTGTACACTGTTGAAGTCAAAGATTTGAAGTCATTAAAGTAGTTGGTAAACCTGAAAGAAGGGTATAAATGTGAGTTGTTATTATTACCACTGGAAAAAAAATCTGGATGCTAATTTCACAGTTGGAAGAAATTTCATTACCACTCCCTGCCCCTGCTGTGACAACATTCTCAACAATGTTTTTCCACATCATTTTGCCTGAAAAAAAGATATTTGATATTTCCTTTATCACTTTCACTGTATTACTAACACCACCCCACACTTGTGTGTCAATGGGCTTTCTAGTTTTTTCGTCTGTAATTTCAAATTTAATTAAATTTAATTTGCTTTGTAATTCAATGCAGCCAATTTTTATTGAGCACCAAGTATTTCATATAGTGATATGTCAAATTTAAAATGATTTTATATTAAAGTGAAATTTGAGTTTTTAATGGGCTTTTTCTGTGGATAGAATGTTTTCTTACAACAAATCTGAGTGTGAACATTATTATGACAAATTTATAGGTGAGGACATTGCAGTGTAGAACTGACCCATGAATGAGACCTAGATCTTTGTATTTTGAATCCAAGCTTAGAATTTTATGCTATGATGTTGCCTTTTCCCATTATACAGTTTAGAAGGCTAACACATTTGGAAGTGATGAGCCTGGGTTCAAACCCCAGCCCTACCATTTTCTATATGAGATGTTGAGCTAATTATCTCTTTGCATCTCAGTTGCTTCATCTGTTAAATGAGACAGTTTCAATAGTTGTTTGCTCTAAATCAATCCTCCTTTGAACATTCTTTGAACAAGATGAAACAGTGCAGAGATGTTTAAACTTTGGTCTTATTTTCAGAATGAATTGAGGAGACTGACCTAGTAATGTGTGTTAAGCAGGTCTTCAGAAGAATATGTAATCAGATTCAATGAGGTTTTGCAAAGAGACATTGGTTGGTTTTGTAGTTTTGCAAATAGACTGGAGCCCTAAATTTAAATCTTTGTTACTACTGGCTCTCCAAGGTCCTTTCTATCCCTAAAATAGAATATTCTCTCAGTTTTAATCAGAAAAACCATGACTTCTTCCATAATATTTTGAATGTGGATTTTTCAATTCTGTTTATTGGAGTGATATGCTAATTTTCCACTTACCCTGCCTGCCCTTCTCCCCATTAGGAATCCATATGTTCTGCTATCTTGGGACATATTAAACTACTGATAATAATGCACTGCTTCTAAAATCTTATTAACAAAGATGTGATTACTCCATCTGAGTTCCTTCTTCTCTTTTCTTTTAAGTGTAAAGCAAATAAAAGCCAACAAGCAAAAGGAAGGAATTATGTAGAGACAGGAAGTCTCCTAACTTAATCTTCTCCTTTGCTTCCTTTTTAGTATGTCTCTCTTAAGTCAGCAACCTTTCCTCTCATTGGTACTTACCTGCCTTAAAGGACAAGATGAGCAACGAGAAGGACTGCTAACATCCCTGCAAAACCAAGTTAATCAGGTAACAGAGATGTATGATACTGAGCTGGCCAAACTGCTATTTCAGATCTTCAAATTCCTCTTTGTTTTTTTGAACTCTGGATTTTAAAGCCTCAGCAAGGACATAGTCACCCCTTTTCACTCCCTTCAGGCGACTTTTTTTTTAAGCTGAGATTCTTAGCTTTTTAGCATTCTGGAGAAACTTATGGACCCCCTTCTCAGATGAGTATTTTTAAATACTTGAAATAAAATTACAAAGAAAGCCAATTATAGACAACTAGGTCATTCTGTGATGGTGAAATGGCAAAGTGGATAAAGTATGAATCAGAAAGACCTGAGTTCAAATACAGGATTTGATTCCTAACTAACTAATTACTAACTTCATGATGCTGGACAAATCGCTTCACTCTGTATGCCACAGTTTCCTTTTCTGCCAAATGATCTGGAAAAGGAAATGGCAAACCAATCTAGTATCTCTGCCAAGAAAATTCCAAATGGCATCACAGAGTCAAAACTGAAAACAGATAAACTACAACAGGTAATAGAGCAGGTAGAGCATGGGAATTGGAGTCAGGAAGTCCTGAGTTCAAATCCAGTCTCAGACATTTCCTGCTTTGTGATCCTGAACAAATAATTCCTCACCTGTAAAATGAGAGTAATCATAGCACTTGCCAACCAGGATTATATGTTATAAGGATACGATAAAATAATATTTATAAAGAATTTTATAAATATAAAAGTACATATAAATGTTAGCCATTGTGATTTTTATCATGCCGAAATGTAGGTATTGTTAGAAAAAGACTTAAAATTTGACTGGTTCATTGTAATTTTAATGAATAAAATTAAAATACTCTGCTAACAAATCTATCTAGCTCACAACCCTAACCATAATGCAACTTGATACAGATTGATTTCAGTTTGATTCCATTTATAGATAACCTCAGTAATCAGAATGATTAATCAAATTGGTAATTAATTGATTAATTATATAAACTGCAGATAATCTTAATGATCAAATAATATAGCTCATCATGTGGATGGAAAAAAAGTCTGATCTATGTGTGTGTGTGTGTTTTTACTTTAATATCTTTTTATTTTCAAAATATATGCAAAGATAGTTTTCAACATACACCCTTGCAAAAACCTAGTGTTCCACATTTTTCTCCCTCTTTTCCTCCCACTCTGCCCTCCTAGACGGCAGGTCATCCAATATATGTTAAACATGTGCAATTCTTCTATACATATTTCCACTTTTATCATGCTGCACAAGAAAATTCGATTTTCTAGGTATTTTTAAGAAGATGACATGTAGATGGAGGCCTAAAAAATGCCTATTTATTTATTTTTTCCCACTTCAATGGAATCACCCTAATAAGGTTCATTAAGCTGGTATGAAATTGAATAGGTTTAGAACCACAATTTTAATAACTCAGATGAGCCTGTTTCAGAAGAGCTGAATCACTGAAAACCCTAGTTTTTAAGCTAAAATGTTAAATTAGCCATCAAAAAGCTTCTAATCATCATGGAAGCAGACAGGGTGGGATTTTGAATAAAGCACTAGGCAGGGATTCAGGACCCTTGATTTTATTTCATATTCTGCTGCTATTTAAAATGACAGTGAGCCTCCCTTGCTTTCTTTTTTCTAAACTAAGGAGATTGGACTTGATCATCTCCTAAATTCATTTCCAGATATTAATGCAGAGGATTAGTCTCATAGGATGTTTAATTTGATCATGCTATTTTTTTCCAAATTGAGTTATTTTATTTTTTGCTTAGACTAGATAACTTTTTTCAGTAGTATTTTATTTTTCCAATTATATGTAAAGATCATTTTCAACATTCTTTTTTTAAAGATTTTGCATTCCAAATGTTTTTCTTCCTTTCTCCTTTATCTCCCCCTTCCCCAAGACAACTAGCAATACGTTACACATATACAATCCTTTAAAACATGTTTCCATGTTAGCCTTGTCGTGAAAGAAAAAGCAGAACAAAAGGAAGAAACCAGGAGAATGAAAAAACAACCAAAAAAGCGATAATAGTATGCTTTGCTCTGCATTCAATCTTCTTAGTTCTCTCTGGGTATAGACAACATTTTCCATTCCAAATCTATTGAAATTGTCTTGTCCTCTGATTATCTTAGAATCTGGAATGTTGATGTTTTTAGTACCAAAGAATATACCATATTTGTTTCTTTTCTTCCCTTTCCTTCCTCTTCATTCTAAATCTTCTGTAACCTGAATTCTGCCCTCATCATGCAATTCAAATCACCCTCGCTAAAGTTACCTGTGGCTTTTTCCTTGCCAGATCTAATGGCCTTTTCTCAATCCTTTTTAATTAGGTTGTATCTCATGTTACAGGAATTATAGCTTAGACATTCTCTGCAAGATAAGGAAATGGGAAATACTCTAGTTCCCAGATAAATTTGGGGAAAACCCTAATCTCATCTGTAATGCATTTCCAGATATTCTTGGGAGTTGTAGTCCTAAATAATTTTAAAATTTTTTATTTTTTACTTTTAAAAAGTATAAAAATGTCCTTGATTTAACAGTGACTGAAGAAAAAGGCTGCTTGTAATTATCTGCACTTTGAGTATGTGGTTTCTGCACTTGTCTGATTTTATCCATTTTATGTGCTCTATTGGATTCCTTATCAAATTTATATTCTTATTTTCTTAACATTTATATTCTTATATTTTATTCTTAACATTATCCAAATTCTCAGAGAATAAATTGTGGTTTTGACATCATCTCTCTATTCACCATGAGAACACACTTGAAATAAGGAAGACTCATCCTCCTGAGTGTAGATCTGGCCTCAGACACTTCCTACTTTTGTGATACTGGGCAAATCACCTCACCCTGTTTTCTCAGTGTCCTCAGTTTTAAATGAACTGGAAAAAGATGGTAAATCACTGCAGTATCTCTGCAAAGAAAACCCCAAATGAGAGGGATTTCCAGGAACCCAGGAGGGCAAAGAAAGCAGTAAGTTGCTGTAACTCTCCCATATTCATTTCCAAGTGACCATAAAATAGCACCTCAAAACAAATTCTGGAACAGAACGAGAAAAAAGATGGGGTGAAACAATCCCGTATCTTTGGCAACAAAATCCCAAATGGAATCACAAAAAATCAGACATGGCTAAAAGTGATTTTAGCATATAATGGATAGAAACTCTCCAGAATGCATTAACTCCCTACTGTATTTAGGAAGGTACAAGAATATGATCCTTGATTAAACACAAAATACAACTGTGTCTCTGGATAGACTAATATAGAAGTGGGACTGGACTTCTGATGGGACCAGTGCAGGTTACCACCTTAGGGAGATTGATCCAATGTCAAACTACCCTATATGTCAGAGACGAGATTTGAACCCAGTTAATAAGACTCTCCATCACTTCCTGGCAAATCTTGGTCCCAGAAGATGAGCTAGATCTGCTTCTCCCACTGCTAATGCTAGGAGGGATAATGTGGCACTTGGGGCTGAATCACAGATAACAAGCAACCTTTTAGTCCAGCAATTTGGGGGCTCCCTTTATGGTATACAGCTTATCTAGGACTGGCCCCCCCAAGAACTTGCACAGGGTCACATAGCTAATGTTTGGGGCCAGATTTGAACTCAGAGTTGAGCCTTCCTGACTCTATACCCAGCCTTTAGTTCATTGCACCACTTATTGGTCCCATTAATTTAAAATTAAAAACCTCTTAGTATTATTATGAAAATAGTGTTTATTTTGCAGGCCTCCTGAAAGACTGTTAGGCAGGCCACATTTTGGAAACCTTGGTTTTTCTCTTTACTGCTTCCCCTGCCCTTAAAAAAAAAATGCAAAAAATAACTGTTTGGACATGTATACACATATTGTATTTAACTTATATTTTAACATATTTAACATGTATCGGTCAACCTGCCATATGGGGGAAGGTGTGGGGGGAAGGAGGGAAAAAGTTGGAACAAAAGGATTTGCAAGGGTCGTTGCTGAAAAATTACCAAGACAGAAAGGGTATGATGTAAATAAAAAGCTATAATAATAAAAAAAATGCAAAAATCCCTTATTATCTGAAGTGTGATGAGGAAGTGAAAGTGACTAATTTGAATTTTGCTTCCTCTACCTGACCCTGCTCCTAGTTCCAAGAAGCAATAAAATTTACCAAGATCCTTACATTAAGGAGGAGGAAGAATAGCTGAGACAAAAGCGAATTACTAAGAGAAAATAAAAGCAGACATGGAGCTTATGAGAATAATATTGTTGCTTTTCAAAAGAATTGTTGTTTTCTAATAAAAGCAATTCAGCATAGAGTCTGGAGTTTGCTGTTGGAGGACAATGAAAGAAAATTTTGGTATTATACAAGAGGAAAATCCAGTTCTAAAAGAAAAACAAAAAAAAAAAAACCCAAACATTCTTTTTTCAATCTTAGATTTTAAGCAACTGGAGAGAAGAACGTTACCAGGATGATATTAAAGCAAGGCAAATGATGCACGAGGCGTTACAACTCCGTCTTAATTTGGTAGGAGAAATATTTGGACTTTTCTTATCTCATTGCTTAAATCAAATTAGAAATTAGCCAGATGAAAATAATTCTCATTTCCAATCTTCCACGCTGACTGTAATACAGAGTAGTTTATTCTATATATCTCTTTGTATCAACTTTCTTTGTTCCTTTGTTGCTTTTTTTTTTTGAGGGAGGGGCGTTGCCTCCCTTCCCTAGGAGGCCACAACAGGAGTTTCAGACATTGTCTGCCCTGGGGGTCTCAAGCTTGATCTAGTGGGACCAGAGCAGGAGTTTCAGACATTGTCTGCCCTGAGGGTCTTGAGCTTGATCTAGTGGGACCAGAGAAGGAGTTTCAGACATTTTTTTTTGCCCTGGGGGGGTCTCAAGCTTGATCTAGTGGAACCACAGCAGGAGTTTCAGACATTGTCTGCCCTGGGGGTCTCGAGCTTAATCTAGTAGAACAAGACAGAAAGGGTATGACCATGAAGAGTGCATTGTAGTGGGTGCCTAGTTCCTACCAAGGAAAGCTATTGCAATGAGTTTGGTCTGCCAGGTGTTGGGACCTCTGCGGGTCTCAGTATCCAAGCCAGGCAATCTCTAGGGAAGGAGGGAGGTGGTTGCTGGCTGCAAAATGAATAGGAAGGCTGCTTTGAAATGCTTCACTAGCTTAGCTCCAGTCTTTCTGATTAAGAGATACTGATTATAAAATGTTTTCTTTAGTTTTCTTTAGTTCAAACTGACCTCCCATTTTCTCCTCTACTACATCTTATCTCAGATTTTCTAAAAATTAAGAATCTTGACTCCTGTACAATTCACTGCTTTTTCCCAGCCGATGGGGAAAGGGAAGCCAGGGAGAGAGCAGGAGGGAAGGAGTGGCCAGGACAGCCAGCCAACCTGAGAATGCTAGCGGTGGTGTTCCCTCTTGGTTATCTATAATGCAAATTTCTATTGTATTTTACTTGCTAGGTAGGAGGAATGTTTGACACTGTGCAAAGAAGTACCCAGTGGACCACAGACTGGGCACTTCTGCTCCTTCAGATAATTACATCAGGAACTGTTGACATGCAGACTAACAAGTATGTTTTTTTTATCATTTCAAATCTCTCTTCCTGCATGTGTGGTGTATTCTTTTTATTCTGCAACAACCTATTTTCCTGGGTACATTAAAACATCTATGCATTGAAAGAAAGCAATTGAGAATGCTTGGCTAATTTCTGAATGTCTTGTTTGCCCTTCTGAGATGAAACTTCTTATTGTATTTTTAATCTTTACCCTCCTCCTAGTGAATTGTTCACCACAGTTCTTGACATGCTGGGTGTCCTGATCAATGGAACCTTAGCCTCTGACCTGTCAAGCTCCTCTCAGGGTGGAGCTGAAGAAAACAAAAGGGCCTACATGAATCTCGTGAAGAAATTAAAAGTAGGTTTGTCAGTCATAATTCTTACTCTCTCCCATTTATTTGAGAAAAATAAAACTACATGCTTTGAATTTTGTGCCTATCTCTTCAGGATTCGACCTTGGAAGGTATTTCTCTTTTTACAGCATAATGAGACATTTTTCAGAAGGTACTTTAAGAAGAACTACACAAATAAGCAGAATATCAAAATTAGCTCTAGACAGATGGTACCACTCTTGCATCTGATGAGAAATGATCATGCTACTAGAAAATTCTGATAGCAGCTTTCTTTCATTAACCATCAAAATTACCACTTCCAGTAAGAAGCAAAACCAAAGAACAACCCTTCCCTCCCCCCCAAAAAATCAAAATGCTCAGCTGCCTTACCAACCAAGTGACCAAGAGGAGCTTGTGGTCTTCCCTTGCTTGTGAGAGAACTTTTGGGGGATCAGCTCCTGTATCCTGATTTCTCAGCTCCTGTGCTGGTTAATGGCCAAGGGTGCCTTGCTTTTTATCCATTTACTATTTTTTGCCTAGAATTGAAAAAATGGAAAAAAAAAATCAAAACAGAACTGTGCCTTCCCCATCCTTTCTTTCCTCCCCCCCCCTCCGCCCCCCAAACACACACACAGACATACAATTATTTAGTAATATGGTATAAAATAAAGTTCTTAAGAACATTCATACAGAGGAAAAGGAAATATTGCATAAGGAAGCTTCCTCATTTCTTTTCAGCCATCCCTGTAAGGTTCCTTTTCACTTCTCTTTTCCTCTAGAAAGAGCTTGGTGACAAGCGGTCAGAGAGTATCGACAAAGTTCGCCAGCTGCTGCCTTTGCCCAAGCAGACCTGTGATGTCATCACTTGTGAGCCGATGGGATCCTTGATTGACACAAAAGGCAACAAAATCGCAGGATTTGACTCCATAGATAAGAAACAGGCAAGAGTAAATGTTTTCTTTAAATATATCTATCCAGTCTTTCTTTTCCAGCTTTGCCTACATTCCATGTTTTATCTCTCTGGAAAATGGAAATAATATCTGATCTGACTTCCTTTCTACTTCATAAGGATTTTGGAGATAGGGACTTAGGCCAGTACTTTCATTAAAATAAGAAACTCCCAGGTGAAGAAACTCCATCTCTGTAACTAAAAGTCTTAAAAAATTGCCTAGAACTTTTTTCAGCAGTGAGGTGGTTTAGGCTAATTCCAGTAGACTTGTGATGGAGAGAGCCATCTGCAACCAAAGAGAGAGAGCTATGGAGATTGAGTGTAGATCACAACATAGTATTTTTACCTGTTTTGTTGTTTGCTTGCTTTTTTTTCTTTCTCATTTTTCTTCCTTTTTTTTCTGATTTTTCTTGTGCAACATGATAATTGTGGAAATATATATATATTTAAATATTTATATAAATTTATATAATAATATAATATATAAATATATATATATTCCACATGTTTAACCCATAGTGGATTATTTGCCATCTAGGAGAAAGAGGAGTGGGAAGAAGGAAAGGAGAAAAATTTGGAACTCAAGATTTTGCATGAGTGAATCTTGAAAACTATCTTTGCATCTATTTGAAAACAAAAAGCTATTATTAAAAAAAACAAAACAAAAAAACAAGAAGAACTGCCTAGGACAATGAGAGTTTTAATTAACTTGCTCCAAGTCACAAACCAGTATGTATCAGAACTCATGCTGTGCTGCCTTTGCCCAAGTATTTTGTAAAGATAAAATGAAATAACGTGTGAAAAGTATTTAGAGATGTGTATGTTGTTATAAGACTGTCAAATAATGCTGTTAATTCATGTGATAAAAATAGAGCCAAGGATTATATTAACATCAAGAATCAGCCAAATTCATAGAGAAGTCTATAAATAATAGCATAAAATTAACAAGCAACTCTAGTTGTATACAAGACATTAGGAGAGTTTAATCATCAAACTTTTCTTGAAATCAATCAGGAATGTTCATTATTCTCAAATCAGCAAACATTCGAGAGTTAAGTTCTCTAAAATACAGAAAGACAGATTTGTAATCATGGGAACTGATTTCTAATCCTGATTATTCTATTTACTAATATTGGGCAAGATAGTTTAAATCTGTAGGCTTCAGTTTACTCCTTAGCAAATGAGAAGATTGGATTAGATTCTATCTCCCAGGTCTAATCTATGATTCTAAATAATGAGTATATTCTTTTTGTTGTATTTTGGACAAATTCTTTTGCTGACTTCTCAACAAGGAAAATATCAATCATTTCGTGTTTGGTTTGTTTTTTTTTTTTTTTTTCTCTCCAGACTTAACATAAAGCCATTCTGTATATCTGGGCAGAAAAGGAGTTGTAGTGATGTTAATCAAAACCTTAATGGAAAGAAATTAAAGGAAATTTGGTTCTGATGATACTGGGGCATCCGACAAAACTAAGTAACAAATGAATCCATAGTTGTTTAATGACCTCCCGTTCTTATTAAGTGGACAGAGAAACATTTTTATTGAAATTTTGGAAATACTTTCACTGAAATAAGGTGGGGTGGGAAAGTAGGCTCATTTTTGTTTCCAAAAAAAAAAAAAAGTTAAAATGTCATTTTGTCCATTAGATACATAATCTCTACAGATAGCTATTGAACAAGATAATCAACAAGCATTTATTTAGACCCTATTGTGGACCAGACACTGTGCTAGAATACAAATACAAAGAAAGATGCAGTTTCTCCCTACTTGGAGGGAGTAAACATTCTAATGATGAAGATGACAAATATATGTAAAAATATAGAGATCATAAATATAAAGTTAACAAATACAAATATTCAGAGAGTAGTTAAGTTTAAGGAAGTTTGGGAGAAAAGGTACCAGTGGCTGAAAACGGGAAAGGTTTCAGGCAGAAGATGGTGTCTAAGCTTCATTTGAAAGGAAGTGAGGGACTCTGTGAGAGAGAGCTAAGCCATTCCAGGCATGGGGGAAGGCTGCTGCAGAAGCACAGAAATGGAAGACTGAATCTTCTGAGTAAGGATCAGAGAGGATGCCAGTTTGGCTTGAAGTCCAATGAGGCTGGAAGTGGAGGTTAAGTCCAACCAAAGGTGAGATAGAGGCCGGGAGGAAAAGTTGGGTGATAGCCAGAGTGAAGTGCAGAGACAGATCATGGCAGAGCTTCATAGTATTAGAGTATGAGCACAAATTTAAAGTGTGACTATGACATACCCCAAGTAGTGGGACAGCTAGGAGATTCCATAATGCATAGAACACTGGTCCTGGTGTTAGGAGGATCTGAGTTCAAATATGATCTTAATAACAGTGTAACCCTGGGTGGGCAAGTTACTTAGCCGCAATTGTCTCAAATTTGGGGGGAAACAGAGAAATTATTTTCTAATTTTTAAAAAATTGATTATATTTTGTATTTAATTTATTTAATGAAATATTGTTCTTTTAACTTAATAGTTTGTCTGTGACGTGTTTTAGTCGGTAGTTTCATAGACTTTTTTTTTAATTAATTAGGGTCTCCAAGTGTCCACGAAACAGAAAGTATCCCCATGGGACTTATTTGAGGGTCACAAAAATCCAGCTCCACTCTCCTGGGCCTGGTTTGGGACTGTTCGAGTGGACAGAAAAGTGATCAAGTATGAGGAACAGCATCATCTTCTCCTCTACCACACCCACCCTACCCCCAAACCCCGAAGCTACTACCTCGAGCCTCTCCCTCTGCCTCCTGAGGAGGAAGATGAAGAGCCAGCCACACCAGTCTCTCAGGAACCAGAAAGGAAATCAGCTGAGCTGTCAGATCAGGGAAAAACTACAGCCGATGAGGAGAAGAAAACAAAGGGAAGGAAGCGAAAGACAAAATCAAATTCAAGAGTTGATGTGAGTATAAGAGGATCCACTCACATCTCCTATGAATTATTGATTGCTGATATAGTGGTTAAAGCACATGCCCTAAAACATCTGTAACCCTAACACTAGCATTATCAGAGAGTTTCCCTATAATATAAACAGCACTAAACAAAAGGACCTGTTGGGTGACTGTCTGGTACATTGCAGAATTGATGACTAGATTTGAACATTGAGAACCTGATTTCTAGCTCTAGATACTTGCCATGTGGGCATAAGCAGGAAGACTCGTTTTCATGAATTCAAATTTGACCTCAGATAATTACTAAGTGTATGATGCTGGGCAAGTCATTTCACCCTGTTTGCCTCAGTTTCCTCAAATATAAAATGAACAGGAGAAGGAAATGGTAAACCCCCTCCAGTGTCTTTGCCAAGAAAACCCCAAATGGGATCACGAAGAGTCAGACACAAGTGAAACACAACTGAACAGTAACAAAGTGGTATCAACTGATCACAGCCATTGATTATTTGTCAAAACCTCAACATTAATTTCTTATACTTTTTCTGAATATCATCAAACTGCTAAAAATTAATAAGGATTTTCTATTGCTACTCTTGAAAGTGAAGAGTAGCAAAAACATTCTTTTTGGCATTTGCTTCCCCTTGTTGTTTTAATTTTAACTCTTGCAATGTTCATCTGCTTCCACGTTGCTCCACATTAGGGATGGTTTGAATAGGGCCCTGCTTTGTAAGCCCAGAAAATTGGAGATGAGTTTTAGATCTCTTTGGAATTGGTCTCGGTGCTGGAAGTAGCAATTCAGTGCTGTGTTTTAACTGTGCTTTAGATTCATTGTCAGTCATTTGATGTTCTAAAAGCAGGTCAAAACACAATGTATTTTAACTAAAATCTTTCCCTTCAGCTGATTTTTGAAACAGAAGGAGAGATTTGCAGAGAGCATGTGAACTAGCATTTTCTTTCCTCTTTATGTCTTAAAATAGTTGTACAGCCTACAAGAGGATGTGTCTCAAATAACTTTGTAAGAAAAATCTACATTATTCATGTAGCATGGGAATTATAATAACATTTCTTCTTACCATATATGTTGAAGGAATATCCACAGAACAACATATATCGAGTGCCTCCCAACTACTCACCAATTTCCTCACAAATGATGCACCACCCTCAGTCGGCTTTGTGGGGCTATAACATCATGGGACAACCGCAACAGCCCGGCTTCTTCCTGCAGAATCAGTCACTTGCACCAGGTATGTGAAAGATGTAGCAAGATCGTGTTCTTATCAATGAGGTTTAGGTTTCTTTCTCCATTCCCCAGAAGATTTTTTTTTTTTCTTCAGTAGATCTGAAATAGCCAAATAAATCCACTAAATTCTGAATAATTACTCCAAGAAATAAGGAGTTGTATACATGGCGGTAAAAGGTTATAATATTCCCTTCATACAGATTGTTTTTTTTAAATAAAGTACAGTTTTATTGAAATCTTGATATTATTGCTTAGAACACCAAAATTTCTACCAGGATCCCTCTTCCTTTTATTTAAAATAAAAGTCTTATGTGTATGCTATATATTGCTATTGATCTTGAATGAAAGAAAGATCGTACATGTTATCTGGAGTATATCATTTATAGAACAAAGCACAGTTGAGATCTTTTTAAAGAGAGCTTATATTTTATTTCTCATACTGACTAATATAGTATTTTGTACATTTAAAGAAAAAATAAGTATTCGGTATACATTTACATGAATGAAAACTAATTAATTTTACTTTAAACTTACTTGATTTTCTATTTATCAATTTTTCAATAACTTGGACAGATGAGAATTGAGTATAAATGAAAGAGATCATACATGTTATCTGGTGTATGTCATCTTTAGAACAAAGCACAGTTGAGATGCTTTCAGGTAGAACTTATATTTTATTTCTCTCCCATATTGACTTAAAGGAAAAATAAATATTCCATATATATTTACATTAATGGAAACCAGTAAATTTACTTTAAACTTACTTGATTTTGCATTGATCAATTTTTCAATAACTTGGGCAAGTTGTGTGTTATATATCTTTTTCATACCACAATTTTAAAAATAAAAGTATAATTTTAGTTTTTGTACAGTTATTCAGTATTCTTAATAATCTGACTATTGGTTATAGTTACTGTCATAGTTGATTATTTCACTGATTTATAGTTATCCTTATTGTTTAACCCCATGGGAATAGTATTTTTTCAATGGGTGAGACTCATTCTACTTCATAAAATAGATAAACTTCAAAATGTGGAAGGTGTTTTCTGATGCAACATGTGCCATGTGATATTAAGCAATTCTGATTATATTAGGCTCAGCCATTCTTTTTCAGGGTTGTGAGAAGTTTGTTGTAAAAATAGGAGCCAAGAAATGCTGAGTTCTCTTTTTAACACATTGTCTACTTCTGGTTTTGGGATGTGCCAGAACTTTTTGGCCAAAATCTTTGAAATGTTGCTTAGCCTGTTGTTCCATGATTAATCCATTTCTCTGACTCACCAGTCAGAAGCAAGATTGAATAAATCAACCTAAAATATACAATATGTGTTAGATTGATGTGAAAGTTCTTTTTTTTTTATACTATGAAAAATTTGCCTGTGAATTATGCTTCCAGCCAAACCTTTTACTTTTATGCACACATTCATTAATAAAGCTATTTAGGTGCCAACTCTAAGCTAGACTCACTAGATTTCAGAGTATTAATGATAAGTGCCCTATATTTAAAAACTGCTGTAAAACCAGGGATTATTTAATTACTACTTATTCAGGATGATATTGTCATGGAATAGTAGATTCTCCGAATCTTAGACCAGAAAGGACCTCAGAGGTTGTAGGAGCATAGATTTAGATTTAGAAGGAACCTTCAGAGACCAGCTAGTTCAACATCCTCTTTTTTTTAAAATGGTATTTTATTTTTCTAAAAACATTCAAAAATAGTTTTCAGCATTGAACTTCATAAAAGCTAGTATTCTCTTCCCCTTTCCCCTCACCAAGATAACAAGCAATCTGATATAGATTAAACATGTGCAGTTCTTCTAAACATATTTCTACATTTGCCATGCTGCACACACAAAAAAGTCAGATCAAAAGAAAAAAAAAATGAGAGGAAAAAACCAAGCAAAACAAATAACACCACAAAAATGGTAAAAATTCTATGCTTTAGGGCAGCTAGTTGAACCTGAGTTCAATGACCCTGGGCA
This sequence comes from Sarcophilus harrisii, assembly GCF_902635505.1. Lineage (NCBI taxonomy): Eukaryota > Metazoa > Chordata > Mammalia > Dasyuromorphia > Dasyuridae > Sarcophilus > Sarcophilus harrisii. The sequence continues at coordinate 41,255,202 of NC_045428.1, read as the reverse complement.
AGTCACTTAACCCCAGTTGCCTGGGAAGGAAAAAAAAAAAATTCTATGCTTTGATTTATATTCAGTCCTCATAGTTCTTTCTCTGGATGTGGATGGCACTTTCCATCACAAGTCTCTTGGAATTGCCTCATTTCACCTCATTTCAACATCTTCTTTTGACAGAAAAGGAACCTGAAGTATATATATATTTTTAAGTGACTTATTCCAGGTAGTAGAGTTTTAGAGCAAGCCTATGGCCTAGATCAAATTCCAAATGAAGCATTTTACCAGCTAGTCCTACTCATATAAAAATCCTCTCAAAGACATCTGTCTGAAGACCTTCCATGGGAGAGATTTCTTCTCCTCCAGAGGGAGGCCATTCTGTTTTTTGGAGGACAGCTTATGTTGTTAACAAAGCTTTTTTTTTTTTTTAATTTTCTTACATTTAGCCAAAATCTATTAATTTTCTCTATGACTTGCTGCTGCTCTCTGAAGCCAGACTGTTCTGTTAGGTGTGTGGGCAGGGTACTGTATCCCCAGTGTCATAGGTAGAGACTTTCTATCTTCCTGATGGAGTGTCTCTCTCTATCCAATATTCCTACTACCTTTGCTTTTTTTAGCCTTTAAAAAGTTAGATTCATAGTGAACTGTGGTATTTGAATTCTCAAAAGCCCTCTATCAATTCTAAAATGACATAGGCTAACCTGAGTTCCTTTATTCCCTCCTGCCCCCCATGCTCTCATTTCTGCCAAATGCCTGGCACATAATAGGTGCTGCATAAATGTTTATTGATTGATTGTGTCTTCCATCCTTCACTTCCCTCTTTCCCTCAAATGCATCTTTGGGATAAAATAGTCTTTAATTCTTGTATTGCATCATCTAGTAGTTCCTTTCACAGCCTGCTCTTCTTGTACTGGACATGACAGGACCAGTCAATATCCTTCCTCAAATGCATTGTCTAGAGTTCTGACTTGGGCAGAGTAAACTGAACTTTTTTTTTTTTTTTGGCATTCTATGCTTCTGGGGGCGTTTTGGTATATAGAGACCTGACCTTGGTGCTAAGAAGATTTGAATTCAAGTCCACTATGGATACATCATGATTCTATTTAATTTTTCAAGACAATGCTCTAAGACTCTAAATTGCAACAACAACAAAAAAAGGTCAAAGATAGCTCTTCAACTAGAATCCTTTACCATTAAAATCACAGGTGTAGTTCCTGTCCCCTCCGCTTCTATTAATGTCACCTAAGTTCAGATTAGTTTTACAAGTCCCACATCACACTGTTGGATGTAAGGTTTATGTTAAATCTTAGAGAGGCAAACTAGTCAACTTGAGAGTGGGATTGTACCTTTAAGTAAATTTGTAAATGCATATTTTGGAATTACAGGAAGAAAATCTCTTGTATTCTAGAGTGGAGAATATGTAAGAGAAGTTTTCTTAATAATAGGTTATTTCCTAAACTGAGAGCTAACGTGAAATTATGTTTCCCACTCTATCCAGTATTCACATTGTCTTGTCTTTGTAGCCTTTAAAAATTTAGAATCCAGCCCTTTTTGTAGTGGCCAGAAACTGGAAACTGAGTGGATGCCCATCAATTGGAGAATGGTTGGGTAAAATTGTGGTATATGAATGTTATGGAATATTATTGTTCGGTAAGAAATGACCAGCAGGATGATTTCAGAGAGGCTTGGAGAGAATTACATGAACTGATGCTGAGTGAAATGAGCAGAACCAAGAGATCATTATACACTTCAACAACAATACTATATTATGATCAATTCTGATGAACCTGGCCATCCTCAGCAATGAGATGATCCAAATTAGTTCCAATTGATCAGTAATGAACAGAACCAGCTATATCCAAAGAGAGAACTATGGGAAATGAGTGTGAACCACAACATAGCATTTCCGCTCTTTCAGTTATTGTTTGCTTGCATTTTTGTTTTCCTTCTCAGGGCTTTTTAACCTTCTTTCTAGATTCAATCTTTCTTGTGCAGCAAGATAACTGTCTAAATATGTATACATATATTGGAGTTAACATATACTTTAACATATTTAACATGTATTAAACTATCAGCCATCTAGGGAAAGGGGGTAGGGAGAAGGAGGGGAAAAGTTGGAACAGAAGGTTTTGCAAGGGTCAGTGTTGAAAAATTACCCATGAATATGTTTTGTAAATAAAAATATATATATATAAAAAGAATCCTAGTGAACTGTGGTGTTTGAATTCTCAAAAACCCCTGATTAGTCCCAGAACCACCTAGGCTAACCTTAGTTCCTTTATTCCCTTGTCCCCCTCTGCCCCCTCCCTTGTTTTCACTTCTGGAAAATGGGCTCTTGTTTTGCTATAAAATAACAGAAACCCATAAACCTGTGTTTAGATATTAATTCGTTTGGTTTGTTTCCAAATTTCTTCCTGAATCTAAGCTTGACAAAACAAGTCAGCATGTTTGTAGAGATCTGCGTGTTGCCCTGGTACACGAGATCTTGAAAAAGCTCCCTACATGTTTAATTTCTTCTAGGTGGCTCCAGACTGGATCCCACGGGTTCATTTGTCCCCACCAACACAAAGCAAGCCCTCTCAAACATGTTGCAGAGGCGTTCGGGTACCATGATGCAACCTCCCTCCATCCATGCAATCACATCCCAGCAGCAGCTGATTCAGATGAAACTCATGCAGCAGCAGCAACAGCAGCAGCAGCAGCAACAGCGACTCCTCAGACAGCAAGCCCAGACAAGACCTTTCCAGCAGGTTTGTCCCAGTCTGACACACAGAGCGTTGTGCATCTCAGCCCCTCCAGTAGCTAGTGTTTTGTGTGTGTGTGTGTGTATAACGTGCATTTTGCATGTGTGTTTCTCCATGCACTTACATGCACGAGCTTATGCACATACAAAGTACATGGGTACATTCATTTCACTATTTTGTATTGCTTCAGTAAGAGAAACTCTGGCTATTTCAGATTTATTAGCATATACAGATACTGTTAGATTGCTTTAAAAGTAGATGATACTCTTTTGTCATTCACAAGATACTAAATAAGGGGCAAGATCCTTCCCTAATTAATTCTCCCTCTGTTCTAATCTCTTCCCTGCTCTCTATCCCTTCAACCCTTGTGAACTGTCACCAAAATACTGATTTGAAACTCCTTGAGGTCAGGGTCTAATCTGGTCTAATTTGAGCTTCTCTCACTGTACAGTGCCTTCTAATGGACTTTCAGTATTGTAAATATCCCATCAGCTTCATTGACTTACTCTTCCATGCTTACAGGATAAATAAAACTCTACTAGGTTTTGTGGAATTTATAGGATTTTGGATAAAGAAAGTCTTCAGCCTTTTAAAAATACATACAGGAAGAAAAGTAAGAGTTTAAAAAAATTTACAGGCTCAAGAAGAGACATAGATAAAGATAATTCTACTGTATTATATAAATTGGATTTGGGAAATAAAAATAGAATTGTTTATTGGGTTGGGTTAGGAAACAACGGAAAGCAGATATTAATATATATAGTTGTGTGTAAGAAACCTTTGTGCGGAAAAATCCAAACTCAGGAAACAAGAAAAACAGATAATAAGTCATGTTTCTAAAGTATTCACTGCTTTGCACAAAGACTCTCCAGAGCCTGTTTGAGTAGCGTGTTATCTTCATACATTTCAAATATATTGCGTGACTTAAACAGCTTTTCAGCTATACATTTACTGGATAATATTGGAGTCTGGCTCTGCTTTTCTGAACAAGGGATGAGTTTCCATTAAATTCTAGTGGAAAAAGATTAGAAATAAAATAATCATGGAGAGGAAGGAACTAAACTCACAATTTGGGGGAAAGGGCATTTTAAGGAAAGGAGAAGTGGTAAAACAGGAAAAACTTGAATGTAAAAAAAGACCCATTTTTAATCACAGGTAGATACATACCCTCCATTTACAGTGTTTATCATTAACTCATTTCTGACTTTTGTCCTCAGGTTAGACAGGAGTTGCTGCATATAGTATGTTCACAAATCTTGATAGGTCTCTAGTTTTCTCAAGATCAGACCAAGATGTAAATTATGCTTGTCCAAGGGGAGTAAGAGCCAATAAAGAACCCAAAAGGTGTTTACCTCTTATTGGAGACAAACAAATGATAGAACAGATACAAAATGCATTGCAGACCTTCAAAGGCAGCATAAATGCTAGTTATTGTTATGAATATTATATAACAAGAAAACTTGCACCAGTAGGAAGTCAATATGTTCTCTATGATGTAGATTCTTAGAGAACTGCTTAGATGTGAAGTGACTTGTCCAGGGCCTTCTTGTTATTATTCATCCCTGACTCTTTGTGACCCTTTTGGGGTTTTCTTAGTAAGATAAAGGGTAGTTAACCATTCACCTTCACCTTCACTCCAGACTCAGGGTTTTATTCACTGCCCAGAGTTATACGATCAGTATGTGCCAGAGGTATTCTTGATGTCCAGTCTTCCTGGTTCCAAAGCTAACTATCCATTATCTCACATTGCCTCCATTAACTTTACCATACATTCAACAAATGTTTATGAAATCGCTCCTGTATGTAATTCGCTAAACTAGATACTGGGAGAACAGAAATGAAGAGAACAATAAAATATAATTCTATTTCAATCAATAGCACTTGACAACTTATTGGATGGAGGACAAGGAGAAATCAAGGCTGACCTGAAGTTTAGAATGGAAAGAGTGGCGCCATTGACAAAGAGAGGGAAATCAGGAGAATGATTTGAGGGAAAAGAATAAATTTAGTCTTAAACATCCTGAATTTAAGGTGTTGGTGTTATGTACAGCAAATGTTCAGTGGGAAATTGGGATAGTTTTGATAGAATGCCTTCCTTGAGGGCAAGAATAATTCCATTTTTGTCTTTTGAATCTTCAGTAGTTATCATAGTGCCTAGAGTATAATAGGTAAATAAATAAATAATAGGTAAATAAATCCCTGTCCAGTGGTTAAAACAAACCTCCCAAAATAAGTTAAAGATGGAAATGTGAAAAGTGGGAGTCATCCCTATAGAGTTGATAGTGTTAATTTCTAAAGTCATTAAAGCTAAATTCTGAAAGTTTGATTATGTCAAAATGCCTTCTAATGGGTTTGTTTGTTTTTTTAATCTACTAAATTAAAAGCAACTTGACAACTCTCTTGCTCTCTTTCAAAGTATAATTATGCCATCTGACTATTTTCAGCAATGTGCAAAATATCTGTATATGAATCGTGGCAGACAAGTTTCTTTAAAATTCATTTTTTAAGGGATCTTAAAACAAAAGCAAATCTGGGATCAAGGTCAGCCTCCTCACAGGTAGTCGTCAGTTGATTTAAGGGGACCCTGGAATATCCTAGTGCACCCAAAGCATCATTCTTAAGGGACTTGAAATTCTATCCTTTGTCACATTGCCAGTAGTTTCAGAGGAGTCTGAAGCTATATTTTATAGCTGATACCTCCAAACCTCCAGTATGGACAAGCACTGTATCACATCTTGGGAGGTGAAGCTGAGCAAAGAAATGTGACAGACTATGGAATAGGTTCCAAGCCCATTTCATTTCTGCCAACTGCCTCTTTCTCTCTCCCTCCCTCTCTGTTTCTTGTCTCTATGTGATTCTGTGTCTGTGTATCTCTTGTCTGTCTGTCTGTCTCCCTCTTCCTCTCTCTCCATCTCCCTCTTCCTTTCTCCCTCTCCTTTTCCCTCTTGCTGTCCCTGTCCCCCTCCATCTCTCCCCTCCTCCCTCTTTTTCCTTACCTCCCCATTCCCTATCTATATATTTTTCTCCTCTAGCTTTCCCATTTCCCTCCTTCCCTTTCCCTTTCCTTCTGTCTCCCTCTATTTTCTACCTTCCTCTTATTTTTCTCTCTCCATCCCCCTTCTCTTTCTTTGACTCTTTTCTCCTTTACCTTTCTCATTTTCCCTCCATTTTTCTTTCTCTCCTCTCCCCTCCCTTTCCTTCTGTCTTTCTTCCTGTTTCTCTTTCCATCTATACTATTGATAATCCAGGGAGACTCCTCCACCCTACATTTACCCCCCCAGCCCAGGAGAAATATTGCAAGATTACCCCCTTTGGAGGAGTAATTGTCAATTTTATGTTTATATGAATATTGTTAAGGACTATATTTTTATAACATAACTGTCATTCTTAATAGATATATATGTGATTAAATTTAAAATTCCCTTTATTTCCATCAATGGGTAATTCAATAACTAATAGTAATTCATTTTATATGGCATTGGTTTGTTCAGTACTAAGCTTAGAATTCCCATGTATTCTAAAATTTTAATTATAGTCATTAAATGACTCTTTTTAAAGAAAAGAATTGTAGTTTATCTTAGCTCTTATATTCAGGGCCAGACTAGATATTTAAGGAATCCTGGTACCCCAGTAGATTTAGTAGCACAGCAGGATTCTAGTCAAATAGGTTCATTATCTTTAAAGGGGGGGAGATATCTTTAATTAGGTGATAGGAATCTTTCTTTTTTTTTATCCCCAGTATTGTCCATATAGTTGGTGCTTAATAAATGTTGAATTTAATTGCATTTAATTAATTTAGTTGACAAATCACAAAATCAAGATATTAGATTGGTATCATTTATTTATTCATTATTGTGTATTTTTAATAGTTACAGAGGGAGAATGGGAATTTGAAGGGATGGGTCAAGATTGGAAAGTGATTTTGCCACATAGAGAACTTAACAGTGAAGGGCTCTGTGGAATTTGGAAATGTGAAGGGGAAGAACAGCTCATGGGTATCATGTGGACATTGATTCTTGGGTTGTGGTGAACAAAGCGGGGTGGTTGGAGAGAGAAGAGGACAAATAGGTTTCCTTTTGATTTTGCCTTATGCTCGTGAAACTCTCAAGGACATGTTAAACAAATTTGATAAATAAAAATATGAATGTTAAATTATTCAAGTTTAAGAAAATCTCCTAAAATTCATGTACATTCTTCAAATTTACAGTGTTAAATTATTCACATCAAGTGAATCTTTTCCCAAAGTTCACATAGATTTTTGAAATTTAGAAGAATTTATAGAACATTTGAAAAAACAAGTGTCTAAGTTCTGGTTTTTTATTAAGAAAATTTGCTTAAGTTAAGATTTCAGGGATTTTCACATCCATACATGTATTGAACATATACACAGTTCAATTCATTATATCACATGCTATGTGCAAGGCACTGTGCTTAAAGCTAAGGAGTTCATGACAAAAAGCCCAAACATCCTATGTCTTCAAAGAGATCACATGTTTCTAGGAAGATACACTAAGTATAGAGACAAGTGAAATATGACTTAAGAAAGCAGGCTGGGAGATGATCAATGAGTCCTACGAATATAGAATTAGGAACTTTCATGGAAGTAGCTGGCACTTTGAGTTGAGCCCTTCTGGAGCTTTAACAAAACTACATCTGAACTAGTTCAAAACAAAATATATGAAATAGAGCTTCGTGACTTTAAGAGGATGATTATTTCAGTAATTTTAGGTATTATTGAAAACATAATGTTGTAATAAGAAACAGAATAGGCAAAAGTAGAACAATGGATAACGTTGGTGTTGGAGTAGAAGGGTTTGGGATCATATGCTGCTTTGGATACATACAATCAGGGATACTGGACAAGTCCCTTAACCTTTGATTGCCCCAGACTATCCTCTAAGACTATAAAAATACAGACGAATTACAAATCTGCTTTGGTAAGAGGGACTTTCTATAGTATAATTTCTTTTGCCAATGATATCAGAGATCTGGACCATAAACAAAAAGGAGGAAAAAAAAAAGCGACCCAGGAGTTTTGCCCATTGGATCAGTTTAACTAAAAATGTATGACCTTATGTCTAAGCATTCTTGTAAAATAAATTAATCCTTCAACCATGAGCTTATATAAATAGTTTATATATAGTCTGCTGTCAGGTGTTTGGGTTGTTTTTAAAAATGTTAGCTCATAAGTCAAGGGTGAATGAATAGACCCTCTCCCCCCCCCCACACACACACTTCTAGTGTGAAAAAAAAAATTTTTTTTATATAGAATTAAACTTTTAAAGGCCTTATTCTGTCTACTTACTCCCAAGGGAAATATTAGCCTTAACTAATGCTGAATGAATGAAACTGTACATGAATAAAATAGCAAGCACAACCTTAAAATTAAAACAGGATTCAAAATAGGAGTGCATTAAGAGGAGGCAGATTGGCCTTTCCTGTGTCTTCCTCCAAAAAGCCTTAAAGCAAAAGTCCTGAGAACCCTTGATTATTTTCTGTAACTTTCTGTGAAAATCTGCATTTGCACTTCCCACCCTCCTACTCCATACAAAATCAACAACCACAGCAATCCTTCCCCCACCAATGTCATGATAACCATCTTAACAAAATCTCCTCACTGTTTTGATAACTATCTTAACCACCCCCCTGATATTATAATAAACAAATTAACCAACCCTGTTCCCCCGCAAAGATGTAATAACTATCTTAACCAATGGTTCCAATATTATAATCACCATCTTAACCAATACCCTCCCTCTCTGTTATGATAACCTTCTTATCCCCATTCCTCTCCAAAATATTATAATTAACCAACCAGGGTATTATTGTTTGAATGAAATCATGATATTGTTGCTCTGGGTGTGTTCTCAACAAACAGGCCAGTTTTGATCCAGACCCATGATCTTTTCAGCATTAGGAACTCTCAAATTGGAAATTTCTACCACACATGTTGGATGCAAATCATCCACTCATCTGGAGCTTACATCTTTACAAAGTTATCTAGGAATGCTAAAAGGTTAAGTCATTTTAAAAACGGGGACTTGTTAATCTTTAGAGTATCTTATATAATAAATAGCTCTTTTTGTATTAAAAAGAGGCTTCCTAGTTTGCCTCATATTTTTGTAAATTTTACGTTGAAGACCAAAGGAATTTCTTCCTGCCATTCTTTCTGTATATCTGATTGAAGTAGTACTGTCACCTAACACATAAGGTACCATGCCCTGTGGCTTCTCAAGGGTATGAATACAAAGGAAAGGCAAAAACTTTCCTGGCTTTCCTGGAACTTGCATTCTATGGAGAAGACAACAATTAACCAAAAAAAAAAAAAAAAATTATTAAGCACCTACTATGTGCCCAGGAATTTTGGTAAGAGTCTGGGATGCAAAAAAGAATCAAAAAACAGTTCCTTTCCCTCAAGAACTTTGCAGTCTAATGAGGGACAAAACAGGCAAACAAATACATAGAAAGCAAAATGTATGCTAAGAAACATATATATATATATATATATATATATATATATATATACACACACACACACACAAAGAGAAATAGGAAGACCCTAAAATCAAGAGAGGTTGGGGAAAGCTTCCTGTAAAAGGTGGAGTTTTAGTTGGAAATTAGGGAAGAATCAAGAGTAAGAGCAGAAGAGAAAGAACATTCTAAGTATGGGAAATGAGCAGAGAAAATGCCCAAAGCCAAGAAATGGGACACAGGAGGGCAGTGTACTCATTGAGGAGTAGGATATAAAAACACTAGAAAGATAGAAGGGAGGATAGGTTATGAAGGGCATCAAATGCCAAACAAAACATTTGTATTTGCTCCTGGAGGCAATCTAGAGCCATTGGAATTTATTGAGCTTGAGGAAGGTGATATAATGAGACCTGTGCTTTGGGAAAATTGCTTTAGAGGCTGAATGAGAATGGCTTGATGTGGGGAGACACTTAAACAGCACATACAAGATGATGGTTGATGGAAGGAAAGCTTGAAGGGAATGGCACTAGATGCCAGGGAGCCTTTGAAAGGCCTCCTGGTAGAAACTGGTGGCTGAGATGAATGTTGAAGGAAACCAGGAATCCCAAGAGGCAGCGGTGAAAAGGGAGAACCTGTTGGACATGGAAGGAAGTCAGTATGAAAGCATGGAGGGAAAAGATGGATCATTGTGTGTGATGAGTGGCAAGGAGAACAAGATGTGAAGGTGTGTAATTGCACACTGTGCAAAAAACCTAGAAAATGAGAAAGAAAAGCTTCAAATGCTCAAAGAAGTTTAAAACTTAATTCTATAGACAAGAGGGAGCTTTCTCAGGAGTAGGAATTTTCTGACCTTCCTTTCTTTAAGTGGGAAAAATCACCACTCATGGAAAGAATTAGACAGTCCCCAACTTTGTTTCTTTGCATCTATGTACATTTACATTAAGGTGGGTGTGGATTGCTCTCCAATAGCTTGTCCCCTGTAGCTAGACAAGATATAGAGAGGATCAATTGAAGATACTCTCAGAGGGAAGTCACCGAAGACCAGCAAAGCTTTCTTAAAGAAAACGCAATTTTAGCAGAGCCCGGAAGGAAGCCAGGAAATCCTATTGGTGGCAGATTTGGGGATTTTGTGCCCTTCCTGAATGCTCTCCTTTCCACACTGTCCTCCCAGCAGTTGCCAGCATATTCCAGAAACAGCTATTGGTGGGGATAGCTGATTAGGATTAATTGATCAAATTAATTCCTTGCCTAAGCAGATTGAGTAGTACCTTTTTATGAATATTTGTCATGGAGAGACCTTTACAATCTTCTCTTTACAATCTATACTTGCCTAACTGATGTTCACTAGACAGAACATCTCACCTCCTGCTTGTCTGCTTTTGCTTGGGATATTCTACAAGCCTGGAATTCTGTTTCTCTCACTCCTGCCTCTTAGAACCTCCAGCTTTCAGGCCCTGCTTATGGTCCACTTGCTACAAGAGGCCCTTCCTGATCATCCCGGGCCTACCCCCAAACTTCTTTGTATATATTTTATCTTCATATATCTATGTATGCGTTTTTCCCAACTGCTTACCTCCCCAACCCCTCCTTGAGGGTAAGAACTGTTTTAGTTTTGGGTTTTTGTGTCCAATCTATCAGTTTATTAAATGCCTAGAGTTTCAAAGGAATTTGATTGACATTTAATAAATAATAATAAATAACTGCATGAATCTCTTTCTCCCTTCTTCTATCCTTCCCTCTTTAACTCCTCTTTCTCCCTCCTTCTCTCACTTCCCCCCCTTTTTTCTCCCTCTCTCTGCACCCCCTCTTTTTCTTTCCCTTCCCTTCTATTTGTCCTCCCACACACACATACACACACTCCATTACTTTTTTCATTCTTCAGTATATCATATTTGGAGGACTAGAATGTCTAGAACCCTTTTATGTACATACATATATATATATCCATTTTAGAATTTCTTTAAGAAATACACATACATGCTATCATTGTATCATCATATAAATATGTGTTAAGGGGTTGTAATACTTGTGAGTTTTTTAGTATAATCAAATCCTGAGCTGTTAAGATTCTGATCAAATCCAATATTACACAAGAAAACTGATTCTTTCTGGCTCATATCAGTGGACAGTGGAGTACAATGATGAGGGATTAAGGATGTTTGCTAAGAGGTTGGGCATGTGGTGTCCCATAGGTGTGCTTTTATCTATTATTATTATGCTTTTATCCAGTTGCAACATAATTAAACCTTAGAATTTCTTCTTCCTGTGCAGAACTGATGGGGGATAGTAGTCTTTCTATTTCACAAGTAGGACTTCCGTGGGAATATTTTCTTTTCCAAACAGTTGTTTGATTATCTACAGCTAAACAAGAAAATGTGTGATGAGTAATATAAAACATTCTTGGAAAAAACAGTTAATTACTTGAAACTTTTTTCTTACTCATTTTCTCATTCGAGGAATTTGGATTTCTTGAATGTGCCACATTCATTACTCATGCTACAAAACTGATTTCTTGGAAACTCCAGCCTGCAGGAAAGCTATTTGAAAGATTATTAAGATTATGCAAGAGAGTTGTCTAGTTGATCCCTAGTTTACTGAGCTTCGCCTAGAAGTTCAGATTTGTTCCTTGCTTAGCAGTGGGTAAACTTTGGAAGCCTGATACTGCTATACATACCACCCCTTTGGTGCTTCCCCTTAAAATATCTGAGATGATTTTATGCAGCTGATCCTCAAGATATGAATTTCTGGATCCTTGAATATTTGAGGTTTTCCCCATCTTGCTTCCTAATTGGTGACATCACGAGTCAGAGATAAGCAGGTCTTATCTTTTAACCTTTGAGGGCATATTGAGTAAACTATCATCCTTTCCCAATTTGGCCTTTGACAAAGCTGGCAAAACCACATCCCGAAATCTCCAGTGAAGCATGTAATTTTTCCTGTTTACTTAATGGATTAATTCTCCTCCTATATCATCTTGAGAAAAAGTATTGACAATGTTCAAATTATTTATTTGAGGATGTTAACAAAACATGTAAGCACAGTGGTTGGATAAGAGAGGGGAGAACTGGTTCCCATTTATTGTAAATTATATTTACATTGATCTTTACATTCCCATTTATCGCTTCAGTATATATTTACTGTTCATACAGTGACAAGAATAGGTTCATTGCTTAGGAAATTTAAGCTATTACTCTCTAAATAATTTACAGAATAAATTTGCATTCCTGTACAGTTGAGAGGGTTTTGCCTCTCTCCCTTATGCAAGAGTAAGTGTTCAAGTTAATTCTTGGCGTGTCAATTGGTCCATTTACAACTTTGACATCAGTCCAAAAATGACTAAACATGGAATTCCTTTAACTAACAAAGGAGCAGTGACTAAACAAGTTATTAGCTGTCTTTATCTAAAACTGGCTCAGGGGTAGTACCTAAACAGTGCTGTTCTTGAGTTTGGCAACTAAGATATCCTACTTTTCTTTTTGTGGTTAATTGACTCTGAAACTAAAGCTATGATCTAATGGAGTTTGTATTTTTAAAAGATAAAAACAGCATATAGCATATATCCTGGCAGAGCACATGCCATGATTTCATGGTTTTGCTACTAAATAGTTACCCAACAGAACCTAGGGCCATATTGGCTTAAGAATTGAACCAAGGGGAACTTTGATCTCCTATCATGTTATCAGATGTAGGGCAGATGCATTTGCTGCATTTTGAAGAACCTTAATTCTCCTTTCCATGTTTGGACCACCAAATGGGTCTAATGAATTCTTAGAAGAGAAGTCCCCTTGGCTCCCATTAAAGAAAGTTGGGATAACCCAAAATGTTCTTTAATCAAAGAGGTATTGATAATAAGACCCAAGTAGAGATTGGTTTATATTTATTGCTTTAAATGAGAAAGTTCATATTTCATATGTATTATAGCTATACCAATCCAAATAGGAGAAAAGAAATCTTATGTATATTGTCTATCATTTTCTTACTGTCCCCTTTCTATAGGACTTCTGTAACTCTGCCGTGCCCCTTCAGGATGGCTTTGACAACATAATGGTAACACCTGCCGTGATTTCCTTTTTATGTATATATATAACATATTCTATATATTATATATATATACACACATACATGCACACACACATTTATTATGACTCGGTCATTTTAACGCCAAAGTGAAGAACAGAAGAATATTCCTTAAACCTACTGCTGATAGAGTTGAGCCCCACAGCTATTTGTCTGAAATCTACCTCAGAGGATATAAAACATTTATGACCCCATGCCCACTAAACTATGTTCTAATAGGCCTAGATTGTCACTTAGGCTAACTTTAATCACAATCGGCTTTTCATTGTCAATCAACATGCTATTGATGAATATATAATTTTCATGTCTGGCCTTTGTAGCATGTGTTCTTTTCCTCTTTTTGTGACTTTTTTTTTTAATCACTTGCAGAGGAATGCATGGCTTGTTGCTTTATTGGCCAATTTTCAGATAATGAATAATATATTATAAAAATCCCTTATGTTAGACAGGAAGCATCAGATTTATTTTTTGAACTATATAAAAAAAAGAATTTTTTAAAAGTTCTTTTCTGTAGGATTCGTTGCATGTATATTTTAAGACTTCTGATACAGTACTGGAACAGATAGTGCATGTTTTCATTAAATTATTACTTTCTGTAGCAGCTACATGAATCCCAAAGTTTTTTCAGTAGAACTAGGGCAAATCTGAAATATGAGCATAAATTAACACATTTCCATGGCTAATTTCATGTCTAGTATATTTCATGGTTTTTGTTTTGTTTTTACAGTTGAAAATAACTGCTTAGCTATGTTTTATGATGAATTTTTTTGGTTGCAATGTTTGTGTACTCTGTGTTTTTTTCAGCAGAGAGAAATTTGAAAAAATTTCCTGTAAACACTAATTGCTTATAACTTTTATATTTGATCCTTTAAAATATACAGGATGCAGGTGGGGGTTCTATTTTTAAATGGGGCTTAAAATTATTAAATTTAAACACATTTGAGACTTCAATCTTACTTTAAAATATAATAGTTCATATCTTTTAGATATATGATCATTGGTAGCAATAGGAAGGATGAAAAGTCTTCCCTAATTTCAAGATGATGATGATGACTTGTGAATTTCATTATATATCATTTCTCTACCATATTTTCAAATCATCAGATATTTTAGTTCAACAGGCAAATTTTGCTGTTGTGGCAAAAAATTAGCCAAATTAAGTCTGAATTTCTGATTTGAATATGATCATTTCCGGTGGTCTTTCTGTTTTTTGAAATTTTCCAGTGCTATGAGGAATATGTGATCTGCAAGCTGATAATTTTCATTTCCACATTATGTGTCAGTATTGTGGTAAAGAAAAGTCAATCCATTCGTAACCTTATCTGGTATTTTTGTTTTGGTGATCCAATAAAATGTGAGGATCCATGTCCCTGAAAATTGACATTTCATTAATTAACAGTAAGCCAGATGAGCTTACAGAGAAAAACTATTTAAAACTTGTAATTTAAAGATTTTTCTCAATAGTAATAATAGCTAGCATTTTACATAGTGCTTAATGTGTGCCAGGCACAGTGCTAAGCACTTTCCATGTGTTGACTCATTTGAGTCTCACATTGGGAATCAGGTGCTGCTATTATTCCCTCTTTACAGATAATTAAAATGGGGACGAGAAAGATGTTGACTTGTCTAGCCCACACTATTAAGTGTACTAGGCAAGATTTGAATTCAAATTCTCTCAAATCCAGGACCTAATCCACCCTATCACCTACCTACCTTTAGGATCCAATTTGCAATTACTAGAACCCAAACTAAACCAGAACCCAAAAAGATAGTTGTTCTCAAAAGAAATTTTCATTTCTTAAGAAATCTTAAGAAAAACTTGATTCTGTATGGCAAAGTAGAAAAAACATTTAGGTGTCTTATTGGGAGTGAATCCCAGCTTTGCTCTGAGAGAATTTGGCCAACTCATTTTATCTTCTGGGTCTCAGTTTTCCTCATCTCTTAAATGAGAGATTTGAATGAAATGTCTCTGGCTCTAAATCCTTTGATCCTTTACTTATGTAGATTTTGTTTGGCCTTGCTGCTGAGATTGAGTTGCCTCTTACTTGGGCAATCACAAATCAATCAACATCTAACCAGTAACCTATAAAATTTGCCTATCAGGTATTTAAAGTGTGTGTGTGTTTTATGAACAGATGAATAAAACGCATGGTTTTTAGGCTACAGGTGCTGGGATGCTTATAAAAAAGCAAATCACTAAAGAAAATTAAAACTGATTAGTAGTGACTGATTCAATAAGACCACGCCCCGCTTAATCTTCCAAAATATTAAATTTCAGTGTATACCTGTGGTTAACTTATTTTATTGGACAGCAAAATCTCTTTTAGAAAGTTCACTTCATGGTTTGCTCACTTGAGTTGACGGAGCTATTTCTGATGGGAGAATACCTGGATATCTAATATTCTGAAGAGCAAATCTGAACATTTGTTAGGATTTATTTTCATTAGATTGTTGTTTATAAAATACTTAATTCTGATAAGTCAAAATTTTCCCAAATGTAAGAATTAAGAAATATGTTTGAGAGCACAAAAATAATTATTTTTCACTGAAGTCAGAAGTTGTTTTGACAAATGTGGAAAATAAAAAATATCAGTATTATCATTTAGTGGAAAAAGCATTCCCTAACAGTCAAGAGTTTTGTACCCCACTGACTGAGAATCAAGACCTCTGGACCCTACTAGTTGAGAGTTAAGAGCTCTGGGTTCCACTAACTGAGAGTCAAGTCCTAGCTCTGCCAATATCTGGTTTTTTGATTTTAGAGAAGTCTCTTACTCCTGTGAGACTCGATTTCTTCATCTTCAAAATGAGAGAAGAAGGGACTAAATGACCTCTAAGAGGTCCCTTTCAATTTTAAATCTAAATATTCTCTAAGATTCCTTCTAGTTTTAAAATTCTATTCATATGTGAAACATAAGTTTAAAGTAAATTATGATTTAAAAAATGAAACTGAAGTTTGCTTTTGAATCATTGAGGTAGAAGCATAAATGTAGGTTGAATTAACCTGCCCCTTCCCCCACATATAAAATGATTACTCACATTGACATAGCATGTGTAGATAGATGGATATTTGGATAGAGGTGGATAGATAGGTGACAGAAGGAGAGTTTGGTAGAAGGCTTCTTAAGAAAGATAGATAATAGAAGCAAAGTTGTAAGTTTCAGATAATTTTAAAAAATCAGTTCCACTGGAACTGACTTCTTTGTAGAATATAGACCAGAATCAGGAGATGCCTCAGAGTCCACATCTAGTCCATCCTATCTCTGAACCCATTATGCAGTAGTGTGGTACAGTTAAGAGAAGGCTGGATTCAAATCTTAGCACTTCTACCTACTAACTCTGATTTCTGGGACAAGTCAGTCATTAAAGCTCTCCAGATTTCAGTTTCTTTAAATAAAGAAATGAAGAAGTTGAGCTTGATCTCCAAGATCTCCTCCAGTTTTTAAATCTGTAATTTATATGATTTAGATATTGTTGTTCATTTGAAGGACATCCTTGTAGGCAAAGTCCCTGACCCACTGACACTACCCATTCTACATTTAGATCACTTTAATTGAAATACATTTCTTTACTTTAAGCTTAATCCATTGCTTTCAGTTCTCCCCTTGGGGTCAGCAAAGCAGAACAAGTTAATCCTTCTTTCAGAAACAGCTCTTAAAATACTTAGAGAGAGCTGTCCCATCTCCCCCTAGTCTGCTCCCTTCCATACATATTCAAATGGCTGTAATTCAAAGTCCATCACCCTTCTGGTTATCCCCTCCAACTTGTTAATATTCTTGGTCACATGGGATACCCAAATTTGGTCTGATATAAACAGAAAATAATCAGACTTTATATCAATACTTTTTCTACGTTGCTAATTTGAGAAGTTTTAGATGAAATGAGGGATTTTTGACCAATTTAGATTCCTTTTTCACTGGCTCTGATGATCCAGCATATGGAAAGGCAAGGGACCAAAAATCAGGATAGATTTGGGAACTGCCTCTCACAACAGTTCTTGAAGTTATCCAATTTTAAATCTTTTCATCTATGAATCCAGGCTAGAATTGTTTATAAAATCCCAAGGCACATCAAAAAGCCATTTTTCTATCAATTTAATGCTATCACATATACTTCTTTCCCTTTCCAAGACAGAAGGAGAAGCAGGCATATGGTATTGTTGATATGACATGTCACTCAGTGTTCCAGGTTTTCTCTCATTTCGTGAAAAATTTTCATTTCATGAAAAAAAATGACACGGACACACATGGTCTTTCCTACTCTTTCAGGAATTTTAAAGAGAACTGATCTCTGAATCAGTCACTAAGCTCTTTCAGCTTTTATTTCAGAAATAAAAAGGGGATGTTAAACTACCTATCTCAAAGGGATGTTGTAAAAAAAATCAAATCAAATATTATAAGCAATAAAGTTAAATTATTTCACTAAAGATTTACTTATTAGCTCCTTAACAACATAAATTACTGAAAATCTCACAAGACATCTTTGGGTTTAAGAGCTAGATTTCTTTTTTCAGGATTATGCCATAAATCCAAATCATTCTGGCTATTATTGATTGGTCAACAATAGATCCCAATCCAAGCCCCATTTGGTCATTATTTGGGCCCTGGTTGACTCAGAGTGAGTGTAAATAATAATTGTATCTGTTTTGGCTAGAAACCCTGAGATCGTCCCCTCCCAGATTAACTTTTTTAATAGATAAAAGAGGTCATTCTTTGCCTCAAGGAGTACTTAGCCTTTGTAAGCTAAGGTCTTGGCCAGGTCTCAATTTATTTGAAGCAGTGTCCATCCAGGGAATTAAAGCTAGATAAAAAGAAATGAGGCAAAGAATGACCTCTTTTATCTATTAAAAAAAATCAATCTAGGAGGGGAAGATCTCAGGGCCTTGTAGAACTTTGTATGGAGAAAAACAAAAATCTTGGTAGGGATATGATACGGCTAATAATGATCAGAAGTTTTTTAGAAGTCTCATATAGTATACATACTCCATCAAGTATGGATTCTCCTTTTAGAAATTTTTTTTCTTATACATACATATAAAATGACCCAATGCATAACACAAAGAAAGCTTCTCTCCTCCTATCTATAAGTATTTCAGTGCTTAATATTAAAAACTAATTTTCCTCCTTTGTTTATTTCAAAAAAGAGAGTGCCACATGAGTACTAAATGTTATAGTTTTGCATTCACATATTCCTATGTAGGGCCCTATTCCTACTACCACAATCATCATTTTGTTATAATACCAAGTAAAAAACAACTACTGAAGTATCCCCAAGTTCCTAAAAGCACCTAGTCATGGGATGCTAGTAAGTTATGGACCTTACTAAGGAAGACATATCTATTAAGTTCTTCATATTGGCAAGCTAGGGAACACAGAATTAGGTATCTCTTTTTTATAGATGCATTGCTATTTTCTGGGACACTAGATCATTATTGAATGGAACTAGTGGAATAGACACTAAGTGTTCTGATTATATTGGTCTTCAGTGTTGCTTCAGTGGAAGTTTCCATTGGTCATTGGAATGCACCAACTTTAGTCTTGAAATAGAGACAAATTGCAGCTTTTGAAGGCAATTGTGAAGCCATTTTTTAGTGAAATTCAGTTTTACTAGTTTCGCTGTCCCCCTTTTCACATTTTTAAAAATTGTTTTTAGGTTCTTGGCCAAAAAGCTTCTAAGAGCTCTTGATGACTTCATAAGATTGCTTTGCAAACCTTTTAATATATCATTTATTTAAGTAAAATCACAAATGATGGTTAAGGGTTGAGTGCCTGGTGGACTCCTCACCTTTCTCTCCGTAGTGCTGTGTTGTACTCAAAATGGGAAATATCCTCCAAACCCACTCAGCTGAGCAAACAATAAAAGTGATTTGTTTCTGTGTTTCCCTCTGCTAGGTAGTCTGTGGTCTTCCTCGATAAACAGCCACCTGCATAGAAAGTTGATGGCATATCTTTGGGGGGAAAAAGGAAATACTGTAATCTTTTCATTTAACTAACCTGTACTCTGTGATGAGAATATGTAGCCTTTTTTAATTATAGATTCCTCGGAAATTTGGTGAAACCAAAGGGCTCCTCCTCAGACTGATAATTTACATGCATAAAATAAAATAGGTAGGATTAGAAAAGAAACCAATTATGTTAAAATGCAACTATTGAATGTTTTAAGTCACAAACCCTGGCTATGAATCCCTAGTTTATAGTTATCAGTAATAATGCCCAGGAATTCCAACACAACTGTTTGTGTTATGATCCAAACAATTGTTTCTGATTTCTTTTCCAGGGTCAGCCCCTAGACCAGGCTGCCATTTTTCCTCCACAAGTACGACCATCGTCCCAACTTCCTCAGTATTCAGGGTTGCAACAGGCACAGGTACTTGGTTTCTTAATTCTTTAGACATCATTGATTTTTTTTTTTTAGAGCTAATGGAGATATAAATGTAATTTTTGTTCTTGCCTCTTTCTTAACTGGATTTCAGAGAGCCTTCTAAGGTTCCTGGCTCTGGATTCAAATTCCACCTGTGTGGTCTTGGACAAGTAACTTAGACATGATCTTCAATTTCTCCCTTGGTTTAACAGACCCAGTTAAGTGATAGAGTAGATAGAGCACTGGAAGTCAGAACTCCTGAATTCCAATCTGATCTCAACAAATACCATAAACAAGTAATTTGACCTCTGTCTGCCTCAGTTTCCTCATCTGTAAAATGGGGATAATCATGGCATCCAGAGTTATCTTAAGGATCAGAGGACGTAATATATGTAAAGTGCTTTGCAAACTTTAAAGTTCTATGTATATGCTAACATTATTAAAATCAGAGGGTTGGAATTAGCTGGTTTCAGAGATCCTTTCTGGATTTGGATCTATGGCCAAATCTAGACCTATGTTTGTTTTTCTTGTTATAGTTTTTCCTGAAGCTAAAAGCGCGGTTGTTTGTGCCAGTAACTCTGGAGTTGCTCTTTTACTATGGGGGATTCTTTCCCTTGCAGGCAATGCCTCATGGATATACCATGTATAGTACTCAGATGCCTCTCCAACCACAGCAACAGGCTGGTGGGGTGGTCCTCTCCCCCGGCTACAATCCGAGAACATATCCAGCCACACATTCCAACCCAGCACTGATGGAGAGGCTCCGGCAGATGCAGCAGCAACCGCCAAGTGGGTACATCCAGCAGCAGGCCGCCGCCGCCGCCGCCTACCTTCAGCCCCTGCCAGGATCTCAAAGGTGAGGCTGCAGGTACCACGCCAACCCAAAGTGATTTTTGACTCTGTCCAGGATTTTATAGTCATTGTCTCAAATAAAAGAGGATCTAGCTGCTCAGGGGACCTTAATTTCCTCATTCTGTAACATGGAGCTGGTTGTCACTAGTTGCAAAAAAAAAATTACTTTTCAACCTTGAGATGCTATATATATTTTATAGATTAGAAAACTGATGATACTCCTCCTCCCCATCATCATCCGAGTAAATAGTTGTTTGTTTGTTTGTTTTATTGAAGACTTAGGTCTTAATTCTTAGCATCTAAGGCAAAGCAACAAGCATTTATTATGCAATTACTGTATACTAGTCACTGTGCTATAACACTGGGAGTGTAAAGACAAGAAAGAAAGACAGTAAATTCCTTCAAGGAATTTGCATCTTTTCAAACTTAATTTAAAATGAAGGTAACTTATCTAGCCCAAAGTAGGATATAGAATTGGTGATTGGTGGTGGTAGTTAAAAGGTAGTTTAAACATATACCGTGGTTAACTATAAGTTAAGTCCATAATCTTCTTTCTTTTGATGAAGAATTAGCTTTAAACTTCACTGAGAGAGAGGATTTTTATTAACTTGGGCAGCAATGCCCAATTGTGCTATAGCTCCTTGGGAGATAAAAAGCCATAAGTTTTGATAAGACAGTGGTTGTATTTGTCATCATGAAATATTATAGATTGGACCTAGGAGCCCCCATCAGAGATTTTTTTTCCCATTGAAACAATTTTGTGAGGTCTTAATGTTACTTTAAGTAATAAAGCTCCTTGGACAGTGTCCTAGGCCTTCTTTGTGAAGATTTTCCCACTTGCAATGGGTAGTATTAAAAACTCCACTGTATTAAATCAAATACTCTGTTAAAGTGGCTTCTAATAAAGTATAATTATTTCAATTTTTAAAATAAGCTATGATTTACAGAATTATTAGTTAATAGGTAAAAAGTCATTCATTTGAAAAATAAAAATTTAATTTTTCAAGAGTCTAGTTTCTTAATCACTGAACTTTCATTTTATAAACAGCTTAGTGGAAGAAATGTTGTAGTTACTTCCAAATGCAGAGAGCCACCTGCCTTTAGAAGGTTATCTTGCTGTGCTGATTAGGCTTAATTATAAAGCCATATATATCTTCATCTTGAGAAGACGAACCAAACTCCTCAGGTCCATAAAGATGTTCTGTGTTGTGATTTTTAAAAAAATTCTAGTGTAATTAGCTTCTATTACAATCCTATAATATTTTAATTAATATTATAATTAGGATAAAATACATTATAATTACTAAATCCTGTATTTTATTGTGTATATTTAAAAATATTATTCTCAAAAGAGGAGGCAAGAGTCCATAGACTTTTTCAGGCTCCCATTACAGAAAAAAGTTACAATGATCATCTTATAGTTATATTGTCACTTGAATCTGTCAGTAAAAGCATGGAATATTCAGATTGTACCACCAAATGTTTTTTATGTAATACATTTGAAATTTGTTATTTGTGTTTCAATTGCAATTTGAAGGGATGTCATATTTGTTTTCACTTTCCAGACTTACCCATCAACCTTTACAACAAAGTCCTTTGGTTGGCGGGGGACTGGATGCCGTATTGACCACTGCACCCCATCCAAACCTCAATTCTGTGCCATTGCCTCAAGACCAGATGAGACAGAGACAGCAGCAAATCAGACAACAGAGGCTCCTTCAGGTGGGGGACCATGAGATCAGTGAAAGAGATAGCGCACAATCCTGCTGTTATTGAACTATATAAATAGAGACAAGTTTCTAGGAATGTTTGTATCTCTGCAGGGGAGGAGCTAGCCCAACACAGTAGTTAGAACTGAATGAAGAGTAATTCTTTCTTCCTGTGTTATTGCCTATCAGTAATAACAACAATAAACGACATTTATATAAAGTAAAGCACTTTATATGTGCTATCTCATTTGAACCTCACAACAACCTTAGGAAGCAGATTCTATTATATATTCCCATTTTATAAATGGGAAAACTTAGACTAAAAGTTTAGGCAATTTGCCCAAAGACACATAGCTAATTAGTGTTTGAGGGAACATTTGAACTCTGGTCTTCCTGACTTCAAATCAAGTAATATATTATTCATTTAGCTGCCTTTAATGTGAGAAGTAAGGGTAAAATAGATTTTTCCAGGGAGGACCTCACAGTAACTCTCCTGTCTTGGAGGATCTGGGCTGTGTGCAAATTGGGGTCACTGAAGTTTTGAAGGTCTGATCCTTAGCTGAACAAATTTAAAAAAAATAAATAAAACAACTGAATTGTTAGCTTTCTGGAGCCAATCTGAAGAATTGTTTCACATTAAATATTTCATTTTCAGTGGCAATAATCTCTAAACCAGAAAAAGTGAAAAGTGAGAAAGTATATTATATAGCAATTTTCTGGGGTCCTTTTCAGGTCTATATTTGTTTATGTCTGTATGACTTTGATTTATCAGTTAGAATGCCAGGTTGTTCATTTTAAACAGGGAAGTGGGAGGGGACTAGATTCCTTATGTCTGCCATATCCCATTTTCATATCAAGATATTTAAGAAACTGAATTTGTAATAAAAACAAAAGTGCAAAGTGGGTATTAAATTAGAACATGGAAGTTGTATATTAAGCCATTAAGGAAAAAATAGCAACTCAGTAGTTTAGCAATCAAGCCTTTTGCTCATCTAAACTTCTTGCAGAGCACTTCCATCTCATGAGCTCTCTGTTTATGTTACATTGGCCTGCATTCATTCCTTCTACCTCCATGACTTTGTTTCCCACATCTGCAATTCACTGTCCCCTCACATCCAACCCTGAATGTCCTCAGCTTCCTTCTGTCTTTTGCTTAGGCACTATCTCTTCTAGGATGTCTTTCCCGATACTTCTTTTAACTTGTCTACAAATATTTCTGCAGTATTCCTGTTAAAATTATAGGCATTGTTTCTGTGCTACTCAATAATAATACTTATACCCATTTGATACTTGCAATCAGTGTTTGGTTTTTTGGCTTTTTTTTTTTTTTTTTTTTTTTGGTCCAACTGTGCCTTTTTCATTTGGCACACATTGAAAAGTTAGAACTTTCGGATTTTTTTTTTTTTGAGATGTCACATAGATCACTACCCCTTGGTTATCACAAAATTACTTCAAGATAAACTTGTTACAAGACATTTCAGTTTATCTGATACAAAATATACTTACATTTCAGTTTATCTGATACAAAATTACATTAGTGCCTCCTTGGTAGGTTTTTTGGAAATATTAATCATTTATTGAAATTTGAAAAAAAGAAAAAAAAAAGCTGATAGTCTAAGCAGTTCACTGATAAATCTTATAACTACTATAGCTACTGAATCTTTGTTTTTAAGGATTTTTCTTGAAATAAAAATGTAGTTACTATTTTTTGCTTTTTGACTAGTTAGATTTCCTTATATAATCTCTTCCCTTTACTTTTTGCAGAGAGCTACCTCTTACAACCAACAATTTTTTAAAAGAAAGAAGGGAAAAAAACTTAACAAAACCAAATGATGAATTTTTACTGATAACTTATGTTCTATACTTAAAATATTGTCCTCTTTCTCCCTTGTCCCCTCTTCAAAAGAATGGGGAAAATTTCTTCTCATATTTCTTCTTTGGAATCAAGCTTGTACTTCATATTCTTACTAATATTTACTTTTTATTATTTTGTAGTTATTGGCTTTTTGATTTACATTATTGTGATAGTGTTGGGTATATTATTTCCTTGGTTCTACATAGTTCTCTTTGTTTTAATTCACTTAAGCTATTTCACACTTTTCTATATTCATTTTATCCATAGTTGTTTTTTAAATAATGCAGTAATATTCCATTTCATTTATGTACCATAGTTTGTTTAGCCATTTCCCCAATCAAGAAGAATCTAACTCATTTTTTGTATATTCATTATATGTTAATGTTAATGTTCAATTTCAAAGGGTGACTATTTTTAACCTTCTCCCCTAAATTTTGGGGGATGGTTTTTAGAAATTTGCAATCCTTTGTACACTGACCAAACAATGCACAGTAATTAACATAACAGCAATAGGTCACAAAACCAATCTAGCAATTCTGTTGGAATGATCAAGGACAGATCCATCACCATTGGCTGTTTACCAAACTGGACCTAAAATCAATCTTATTTTCATGCCCCTTCTGGGAGTCACTTTTTAGGCTGGTTCTGAATAACTCCAGAGTCTTCACATAGAATAAGTACAATCCCCGTTATTGACACAGGGATGGTATGGAATCAACCAGTCAACTCAAAAGCCATAGAATGAACATCTTGGGAGGACTAGTCATGGGAATAAATCACTGGGGAAACAGTGAAATATCTCAACCCTTTCCCCTTCCTCCACCCCTAGTATCTTGAACAATGGGTCTTAGTGCCTTATTAGGCTAAACTTCTGCTAAACTAGGAGAAGGAAATTATAAGGGAGGACATGGCAAAACAGAAGAAGAGTGAAGGAAAACTAAAATAAGAGATTTATGATGGAAGGTTTAAGTTAGGAGGTTTATGGATTAAGCTCTGGATTTGAAGTCAAGGTATTTGGTTTCCAGTTCTCACCCTAGCTGTTTGACCAAAGGCAACTCTGAAGCTACTTTCTTATCTATATTATAAAGATAATAACAATAATGGCACTACCCATCTCACAAGGTATTTGAGAAGAAAGATATTTTAATGATCATATCTAAGAATTGGAGAATAATTGGTGGGATTTACAAAAAGGTATTTCAGCTCAATTCATTGAAGAACTTTTTGTTAATCATCACTATCCAGAGGAGGAATGGACCGCCTCAGAAGGAGTGGAATCCTCTCCTTATTGAAATACTTTAATTTTACAAAAGAAAGAAATTTGTGAACTAAGAAGTCTTCATAGAGTAGTAGGATTTCAATAATTAGTTAGGGGAGGGAATAAATTCTGTTGGGTTGAGCCATAGAAACTTAACAAGTTCAGTGGCTTTATACTGAATTTAAGGATGACAATGGAGAAACAGAGCAATATTTTACAGAAATCCAAAGGAATAGAACATAAGTTATCAGTAAAAATGTATCATTTGATTTTGGTAAATTTTGGTTTTTTTTCCTTCTTTCTTTTAAAAAATTATTGGTTATAAGAGGTAGTTCTCTAAAGGGAAGAGATTATATAAGGAAATATAAATGATTAAAAAACAAAAAAATAGTAACCACATTTTTATTTCAAAAAAAAATCCTTAAAAACAAAGATTCAGTAGCTAAAAGTGAACTGCATAGACTATTGGCTTTTTTTTCAAATATTGATCAGTTTTTTCTTCAGTTACAGCAGCAACAGCAGCAGCAGCCCCAACAGCAGCAACAGCAGCAGCAGCCGCAACAACAGCAACAGCAGCAGCAGCAGCCCCAACAACAGCAGCAGCAGCAGCAGCAACAGCAGCAGCCTCAAGGTCAGCAGACACTGGGACTCCAACCAATGCAGCCACAGCAACCTTTGGTAAGAAAATTTGTTGAAGAACATATATATGATTAATTAATTAAAATGATTTTTTTTCATATGACACATAAAAGCAACCTAAAGTACATGGACTTTATGAGTAATATTGTTGTAGGACTATACTACAGCCCTTCTAAACAGAAGGAAGAAATAGATGAGAAGTAATTGAAAAGGTGAAAAATCTGGCATAGAAAAGGCTTCACTTATCTAGATTTTTTCTGCAGCTCAACTTTCCCTCTGCCTTCCTTCCTTCTTTCTTTCTTTCCTTCTCCCTCCCCTTCTTTCTCTCTTACTCTCTCTTCTCCCCTGCCTTCTCCTTTCTTACACTTACCACCCCAGTTTTTCTTTTCTCTTTCCTCCTCTTTTCTTCACCCTTCCTCTCCTTTCCCTCTCCCCTTTCTTTCTTCCTCTCCTTTCTTTCCATCCTTCTCCTTTCTTATACTTTCTCTAACCATTCTTTTCTCTAAATTCCCATTCTCTTCTACTTTTTATCCCTGTTCTCTTTTCTCTCCCTCTCCCTCTCTCCTTTTTTCTTCCTTTCTTTCCTCCCCCATTCTGTCTTACTCCCTCACTTTTTTGATCACTCATAAAATATTGACTCAAATTGTAATTTAACCATTGAAGAAATAAAGAAAATAGTAAAAGGTAGTGCTATTTTTTCTGAACCAACAAGATTCATTCAATGTGTTGAAAGATATTTGGAACCCTGGGAAAGAAGTGACCATTCCACCTTAGATTTTACAAATGATTGTAAAAAAGAAGAAAGATGGATAAAATATGATATATGCGCTAAATTTTTAGAAAGGGGCATTTTTGAAAATTATGGGTGTGTTTGAATAAAATATGTAAATAAAATATTTTTAAAATTTATTTTAATTTAATAAATATTAAATTTAATAAATATCATGCAATAATAATGCAGTACAAAGCAATATATGCCTAGATACTAAAAGAATGACATAGATAATAAGCACTCAAGGACAAAGGTATTAAACTTACTTATTCAAGTGCTAGGAACCACATTAAAATGTAATAGGGAAACATTTAACAAAATAAACAAAAATCCATAAACACATAGATAATGTTAATATCTTGTTTTCTATATCATTATTCTGCCAATGAATGCTTTATTGGCTCCATTTCTATTTGAGTTTGACACAATTGCTCTAGGATGTTAGGAATTGTAAGCCATAGAAGTGGAGTACAAAGAAAAATGGATTTGAAATTAGCAGATTGGGGTTAGAGTTCTACTGTTTAACTGTGACTTAATTTCTCTGGAGCTCAATTTCTTCATCTGTTTAAAAAAAAAAAAAAAAAAAAAGAAGAGGTTGGACTAATTCCTTCATCTGGAGTGAAGTCTCTGAACATAGATAGAGGGATGAATGGATGGATGGATGGATGAATTAATGGATAGATAGATGAAAAATAATGATGATTGGTGGGTAGGTAGATAGATGAAAAATAATAATGATGTTGGATATAGATAAATGAAAAGTAATGATAGTGGGTGGGTAGGTAGATACATAAATAGGTAGTGAAAAATAATGATGAGTGGTGGATGCATAGATAATTGGATGAATGGATGGAGGAATGGATGGATGAAAGATAATGATGGTGGGTGGACAGATAAGAAATAATGATGAGATATGGGTGGAAGAATGGATGGATGAAAAAGAATGATGATAGGTAGATAGGTAGTTACAGGAAGATTCATCTCAATATAATTGGTTTCCTTTATTATCATTTTTTAAAAATTTTATTTATTTAAAAACATGATTTTGAGAAGGGGTCCATAGATTTCATCAGCTTCTGTTACACAAAAAAGGTTCAAAACCACTGGAATAAATGATCTTTCCTGATCCATATACTAAAATCCTACTTGTAAAAGTAGGCTTCCTTAAGGAAATGACTGAGAACAGATCTTTGCAGGCTATAGAAAATTGGAACTGGCTCTGTCCTGTTGCTTATTTGAGGGAGAACTAAGTTCAAAGCCATCGTGTAATTAAGCCACTTAATTTCTCTGGCCTTTAGTTCTTTCTCCTCAGGAAGAGAAAAGAAGAGAATAAGCATTTATTAAGAGCTTACTCCATGCCAGGCCCTGTGCTAATCACTTTACAAATATCATCTCGTTTGATCTCTAAAATGGCAATAATAATACCTGTGGCACCTTCCCTACAGTTTCTATGAAGCTCAAGTGAGATAATGAGTGCACAGTACTTTGTAGCTTTTAAAACTGTGTATAATATTAGTTATTGCAGCCAAAGTCTCAGCTTATGTTGAGATGCTTCTGCAAATTGCCACTGGAACCACCGGGGACATCTGTAAGCCTGCACAAATGCACTATTTTTCCAATATGGGACTGGCCAAATAGACAGACAAATGAAGTGTCATTATATTAAGCTCACCAAATAAACTTAAAAGAAAGGCCTCTGCTTTTAATAATTAATTTAATAATCTTTTAAAAATAAATGTTAATGATTTCAATAATAATAAAGTTTAATGCCTTTCTACTGAAGATGGAGAAAACCTAACTTCACATATTGAAACTTGTGGTGACCACACATTAATGTCCTTTTGTCATTTACTAACCTAGTAGTTTGGGAGCTATTAAAAAATATCTAGAATTTAGAATAGAAATTTCTTTGCTCTTAAATAAGATCTTGGCATCTGTGGTCCTTGGCTTCATTTACCCTCTGGACTTGAAACTGTATTTAAAATTTTAAAGTTAATGAGGTAGCTTCTGACTCCATCTGTAAACAGAGAATGGCTTTTCCTTAGAACTCCAGCCAGTATTTAAGAAAATGGTGTTTATGTCCTTCCTGCTGGGTTCTTTCTTTTCATTTTAAACTCACACTGCCTTAGCTAGAAGCCTGGGAAAAAACATAGTTAAAAGACAATTTAAAAAAAGGGATTTTTCAAAAGATTTGTCATTAGAATCCCATGTTTAATTACACAGCATATCCAAAATTCTATATGATCATTCAGGTATTTGTATTTATCTCCTTTTAAGATTTTTTAAAAAGAATTTTTAAATGAATAATGCATTAACCTTTAATCAGATATATGTCATATACTAAAGTCCCACACTTCAAGTGCTTTATACTTATTCTTCAATAGTCACTTTTTTTTTTTTTTTTTTTTTTAGAAATTTTAAAGGCAGACAATTGTAATTCTCATTTTGGAAAGGAAAGAGCTAGTTCTTATGCATAGGATCTCTAAATGGAAAGCTTTGCTTTCCCTTCCATTCAAATTATTTGTTTTTGGTAGGCTTGTGGTGGGGCGGGAGATCATTGAATAAAATCAAATGATTTGGTTTTTAGGGCAAAGGGAAGAAAAATGCACCTGCTGTGTCATTTGATTAAAACTTTCTTCTTCCCTGATAAAAAAAAAAATAACAATTCCATCTAGATCGCCATATTAACATAATTTAGACCATCAATCCATTGGTTCTGGTAATTATTCTGGTTGAGCTGCCAGGAGAAAAATTAAGTTCCTAGACTAGAGAAAAACTCCCTTTGGGCCTGCCTATAAGCTTATGTGCAAACTCGAAATGCATGATCAAATTTAGCCTGCATTTTAAAAAATTTAATTATTTTTCAATTAACAAAAATAAATTTTCTTTCTACCACTCTGTCCCACATTAAAAAGAAAAAAAATCAAACCCCTTGTAATAAATATGGGTAGGTCCAGCAAATTTCTGCATTGGCATTGGCCCAAAAAAGTGATCAGTATGTAGAAGAGCACAGTTTACTGTTTTGCTTTGGTGGTGGTGGGAGAAAGCATGCTAAGCATACAGATGTGCTTGATCCTCAGTGTATAGGGGCACTTTCTTTCCCTGGTGTTTTTTTTTTTTCTTAAATTGCTACTTAGTATAATCTGGTAGCTTCAAAGTGAATATTGGGACAACTAACAATTCAATTTTCCACAAAGTTTTTCTTAAGATAATTTAAAATAAGTATTATAAAGATGGAGTCTTTCATCTAGGTATTTCAGAGAATTACAAATTTTTTGAGACCAAAGATACCTTAGTATATTCATTTTTCCCCCAACCCCATCTTTTTTTAGCTTTTTTTTTACATCCCCCCCATTTTTTTTAAATTTTAATTTTATTTTATTTTTCATAGTATTTTATTTTTTTTAATTTCCATTTTATCTTATTTTTCCAAATACATGCATAGTTTTCAACGCTCACCTTTACAAAACCTTGTGTTCCTTGTGTTCTCTCTTCCCCCTGCCCAAGAGAACTAACAATCCCATGTAGATTAAACATGTGCAATTCTTCTAATATATTTCCATATTCATTATGTTACCCCCCAAAAAAATCCATCAAAAGGGGAAAAAATACAAAAAGAAAAAAAACAAAAACAAAAGTTACGGATTTGATCCACATTCAGTCTCCATAGTTCTCTCTCTGGATGCAGATCGCACTTATCATCACCAGTCTGTTGTGATTACCTTAGATAACCTGATTGTTGAAAAGAGCCAAATCCATCACAGAGAAAAATCACATAATCTTGTTGTTGCTGAGTTCATTGTTCTCTTGGTCCTGCTCATTTCATTCAGCATCAGTTCCTGTCTCTCCAGACTTCTCTGAAATCATCCTGCTGATTGTTTCTTATAGAGTAACAATATTCCAAAACATTCATAACTTAGCCATTCCCAAACTGAGGAGCATCCGCTCAGTTTCCAGTTCCTTGCCACTACAAAAAGGGCTGCTACAAACATTTTTGCACATGTGGGCCCTTTTCCCATTTTATGATCCCTTTGGGATACAGATTCAGAAGAGATGCTGCTGGAACAAAGGGTATGCACAATTTAATAGCCCTTTGGATATAGTTCCAAATTAGTCTCCAGAATGGTCGGATCATTTCATAAGTCCACTAACAATGCATTAGTGTCCTAGAATTCCCACATTCTCTCAAATATTCACCATATCTTTTTCTATCATCTTAGCCAATCTGAATGGTATGAGATGATACTTCAGAGTTGTCTTAATTTGCATTTCCCCAATCAATAGTGATTGGAGTACTTTTTCATATGACGAGAAATAGCTTTAATTTTTTTCACCTGAAAATTGTCTCTTCATATTCTTTGGCTATTTATCATTTGATCAACGTTATCTCTCTTTTTTTGGCTGAGGCAATTGGGATTAAGTGACTTGCCCAGGGTCACACAGCTAGGAAGTTTTAAGAGTCTGAAGCCAGATTTAAACTCGGGCCCTCCTGACTTAAGGGCTGATTCTCTATCCACTGCACCACCTTGCTGCCTCTAAACATTATCTTTTTTAAAAGGAAATAAAAGTTCACAGAGGGAATCTCTTGCCTGGCATCCTGACATTCCTTTTGCCCTCCTGTGTACCTTGTCTAAAATAGACATTTGTAGGGAGCCCTGGAGAACCCTTACTCTATACCTTTGCATCTTATTCTTTAAAAGAAAAACAAAATCTTAAAAAACAAAAACAAGTCTTAGTAGTGATAGAATTCACAATCATGAAATTGTTTTAATTCCTATACGTAATTGACAATAAGGGAGTGTAGTCAGTGTCAAATGCTTAATTTTTAAAAACTTTTTAAAGGGAATTCTAGACCTGTATAATTCTCATGAGGGAACTTCACATATGGATATTCTGACCACTAATGCAAGTTGATATTTCATCTTTAGCTTAAAGTCTAAGGCCCTGAAATGAGTTTGATAAACTGTTATATGTCAGAGACAAGAGCAGACCTCATTTCTTCCTCACTCTTAAGATCAGCCCTTTGTTCTTCAAGGCTTATACGAGAGGCAGCAAATGCTCGCTGAGAGTTGGCATTTTCCCAGGTAACCCCTGGATCCCTCAGCCCATTTGTTGGAGCTGAAAATAACTTGAAGGTTTAAAAAAATTAATTATATTTCCAATAAAAATACAGAATGTCTGGTCAGAAAAGGAGGGAATCGCCCTTGCGGATTCATCACCCAAGTCCCACTTTCCTTGTACCTTGCAGCCTTCTTTTGTTCTCCCTTTACATTCTCACTTTGTTCATCTGAAACTCAACAGGATTCTTTGCTTTTTCACTAAACACACCCTTGTTTCTAAACTTAACTTTCCTGTTTTATTTTTATTTTGTCAGGGATACCATCCCAGTTACCTGGATTTGCAATCTAGGAGTAATCCTCAACTCTTTACTCTCCCCCACTTCCTATATTCAATGAGTTGCCACATCTTTTGAGATTCCATCTCAATAGAATTCATCTGTTTCTCTCTATTTACCTCACAACTCCCCTAATCAAGACACTCATTCTCTTTTGCTTGAACTGTTTTTCCACTTTCATCTCCCGGCCCCTATTTCACATATCTGCTAAATCCATTCACACACCTGCCAAAGTGTTGTTCCAAAGTGCAGGTATGACCACGTTACTTTTCAGCTTGAGAAGCTTCAATAGTCTCCCTTGCCTTTAGGAAAAAATACAAATGCTATTGTTGAATATCTCAAGTCCTTCCCAAGTTACTCATTACCTGCCACAAGTTATTTCTTATTCATAACATTCATTCCTCCATTATCTCACCTGTACACAAGACGACTGCCATTCCAGAATCCTCCCCCTCCTCATGGGCTAGCTCTTAAGCCCTTTAGGGTTCAGTTCAAACCCTACTTCCTTCAAGAGATCTTTTCTCAGTTCTCTTAGTTGGTCATGTCCTCCCAATCATCATAATCCTGTATTTATATTGTATTTATTTATATGTGAATATATGTGAAAATATATCAGATACTCTCAGAATAATGTAGGTTCCTTGAAGGCAGGGACTTTCTCACTTTTGTAATTACATCCTTAAATCCTGACACATAGTAGGCAGTTATTAGAAATGCTTATTGGGAAAAAAAAAAAAGAAAGAAATGCTTATTGATTGATCCTGAATCAGAAACTAGTGTAGTTTCTCATTACTGCTTTTCATAATGACTTGGGCTAGATTGGGCAATTTAGAATTTCATTGAGTATACCTGATTGGAGAGATTAATTTGGACTAGGAGTCACATTGCAGCAAAGTGCTGATTAGTAAAAATAATAAATTCCCTGGAATGGTCACATTATTTGAATTCATACAACATTTTTTCCATTGGGTTAGAACCAGCTGCCATATTTTACATAATTATAAGTTCAACTAGTATAAATTCAAATATATGTGTTATTTTTCCAGTAATCAAGACTTAGCCATATTCCTTTTTATTTTAACTTTAGGCAACTGACTTCATATAATAAAAACCTCCAATAACTTGTCTACATGCCACTTCTGTCTGTCATTATGCTGAAATATGAATTTAAAATTGCTTCATTGTGTAAAATGTCTTTATAGAAAGCTCAATGATTACATACGATATTATATTTTTCTCTCATTTTTTTAAAAGAAAAATAATTACACATTTATAGGATGCCTTAAAATTTACAAAACACTTTCCTCCCAACAATCCAGTGAGGTAGGTAGTGAAAGTATTGTTGTACCTTTTTTTTACAGATGAGGACACTGAGACTCAGAAAGATAGAGGCCCAGGGCCACACAGCTAGTAAGTTTCAGATCCCGGATTTGAACTCAACCCTCTAATGTTCTATGGATTCATAGCAGGTTGTATTAATCATCACCATGGCAACATATTTGAACTTCTTTTGTTTGCCAAGATTGGCTTAGTATTTTCTTCTGTCATTCTTGATCATCATAAGTCCATAAGCACAACATACCCTCAGTTGAAAAACAAAACATTTTCTTGTTGAGCTGTCAGTTGGATTAGAAGGCATCTCAGGGCCCTAAGAGTCCATGATTCTATGAAGGAAGGGAACAAGTCAGTAGTAACACTAAGTTTTCAAATATGGGACTAGGGGAGACTGGCAGAAATAGAGAGAAGGCATGAGAAGAAAAACATATTGGCTCTGTATTCAAAAGAGTTAGATTCAGATCCTGCCTCACTGTCATCTGGCCCCAAGATCTTGAGCAAGAGATGACCCCTCTACTCTGGACTTTAATTTTGCTATCTATAACATGAGGGGTTTGGTTTCTGAAGTTTCTTCCGACTCTTAACTCTTGGGTCCAGTAGACAATAAGGAGCATAGTTCTGGACGTGTTGAGTTTGAGGTACTAGAGAAATATCCAGGTAGAGAAATTCTTGTTGGGAGAAGCTGAGGAGAGAGTCTAGGGGAGAGAAGATAGGAAAATGCTAAAGACGAACTTTGCCCATTTCTTAGTTTTGTCTAAGCCCGTGAAAACGGAAGAGAATTCTTTTTCTTCTCTTCATCTCCTTCCTGCAAAAAAACATAAGATCTCCCTATTTCCATCTGGTCAGATTAGCAGCTTTAGCTCTATTCCATTAAGAGAGCATTTGTTGGCTAACACTGCTTCTTTGGGGAAAGGAAGTCCAGATTCCGACAGTTGACTTAAAAATAAAATGTTTTGAACACAACCTGTTCAAATCAGAAACCTTCCACACCAGTGCTTATTTATATTTTATGTGTCATGGACCCCTTTGGCAGTCTAGTGACACTTGTGGACCCTTTCTGAGAGTAATATATGAAATTTTTTAGAAAATACATATAATTACAAGGATATCAATGATAAAGTTCAATTATACAAATATTTTTTAAAGTTCGTGGACTTCAATTTAGATAATTGCTTTAAAAGCGGAAGTTTTATCCATCAAATTATGGCAGAAGATGACTTGTAGAAACTCATTACTTCCTGTTCTTAAGTGCATCCTAGTTTTTTGAACAATTTCTGTCCTTCTTAAAAGGACATGAAGTAGACAAGGGGCATAGTCATCCGATGGAAAAAATGACAGTCAGAAAAAATGACAGTGTACCTTCCACCAAGGCACATTTTCACTTTTAATGCTCAAACTGATACGTTGCTCATACAGTTCCCAGAATGTAATGCTTTTGTTTCCATTTTAATTTGGAGTGAAGAATTTTGCTTTGGTCAAAAACAGTCTGAAGAAAGGAGCATGTGTATGTGTTTGTGTCTGTGTGTTGTTTTCCATGGTGGTCCCTGGTCTAGTCACTCCCACCAACATTCATCCTCATCTCCTTTTGTGATTACAGTTCCCCAGGCAAGGCTTACAACAAACACAGCAGCAACAGCAGACTGCAGCATTAGTCCGCCAACTCCAGAAGCAGCTTTCTAGTGAGTATTTTCTCCTCGTACTTAGATATGCAGTTCCTAGACTCCTCATGGAGAGGAAGGGTGGAATATCATTCCCTCCTTTGGTTTGGACCTGAGATTTTGCAAGAGAATATGTCCCCCCTCATATCCTATGTTCCATGGAAAAGCATATCATTATTTTCATTTGCAAAGTAAAAACTGAATCAGTGTCTTTTCATGTGAGGAAATGCTGCTTTCTTTTAAAATTCATACTCTGACACTGTTTAAAATTTGTCTGAAGAATATGTTTTTGAAGGGCTTTTTTATTCCTGTTCTTAAAATTAGTTGCCTTAGTTTCTCAAGGGAATGTCACAAAAATTTTCTCTTTTTTGATTACAGAATGCGTTGTGGATGTCATTTTTTGTCAGTCAAGTTTGTCTGCTTTTATGAAAATATTTATTTTTCATAAAAGCAAATAAATGTAATTACCATTGGTAAAATGCAATGTGGATGTTTCAAGATTCTGTTTCTTAGCCTTTAAAAAGCTTATTTTAAAAATACACTTTACTAAGGGAAAGAAAAAATTGGCAAAACCTAGGATACCTTTGCTTACATATACTTTACAAATTTTCTTTTACTACCTTTTTTTTTACTTCTTCAATTTACTTGTCTGTTTTTAAAAACTCATCAGCATTTATTATTTTTACTTCTCTGCATCACTTATTTGCATGTACATAACTAGCTACAATTTTATATGATTAATTTTTTTCTCTTTAGGTAACCAGCCGCAACAAGGAGTAACTCCATATGGGCATCCTTCACACTTTTGAAACGTGGCCGAAGAAATGATACCTAGTTTGATGTTTGCACTGAAGAATAGCAAATCAAATCCAATGCACTAGTTATTCTTATAAATTTTCATTTTTTTTCTATGGTTTATTTTTGCCTCAATTTTTTTTTTTTTTTTTTTTTTTTTTTTTTTTTTGGTACTACACCTAATGAAGCTTTAACAAAAAGCAGAAAGACGCTTTTGTTTGGGTTTGTTGCATTCAGCTTTAAAATCATTTCCTGAGTTTGCTTCATCTGGGCAAACTTCCAAGAAGAGTTCTGTGGGGAAGCATTTGAAATTGGTGCTTTTCTGAATCTTCGCATTTCAAAAAGAATGAAGAATCCTGGATCTTACCTTTTTATTTATTAGTAGCAAAGCATTTTGGGAGGAGCTGCGCTGGACCAAATTGCTCAGTTGAAAGGCGGGACAGATTTTGAGATGCAGGTTGACTTGCTCATTAAGTGCTCACCTCTCACATCCTTTAACAGTGAAAAGGACATTTCTATTCATTTTAAATGTTTGTAATTTCATAAGCACTTTATAAACTTTTGTTGTTGTTGTTGTGATTCAATGACAGAATTTTGTTCACTCACTTTCCTTGTGGTCAGAAGGTGCTGAAAACAGTTTCTTGCTTATATTTAAATTTCCTAGGAGTTACGATAAAGCTGCAAGCTGAGGTTCTTAAACCTCATTAGCGGTAACTGTGTTCTAAAATTGCTTTCAAGTGGGAATCTCCATGACAAGGGGATTTTAGAGATGGACAGAGTATCATTTCCAAAGGCCTGGATTTACCACAATGGAATCACTATTATTTCATGCGTGAGCCGGCAAGATGACTGGCTAAGTTCTTTCCTAAATTTACCAGCTTAACAAAAGTCCCCTGTCCCCATCCTAGGCAAGTTCTTCAGAGCTGTTCTGAAGCTTTGTAGTGCTCAGCCGTGGCACAGTTTCCCCAGAATCTGGCCCTAAGGCCCCCAAAGCTATCCCTCTCATAAGATATACTTAGCTGTTTTGTTTCGTTTTGGTTTTTTGTATGGTAAGTATTTGCTCTTTTGAACTTAATTATTATCGTTAGTGTCAGTCCTGGTTGTGTATTGCCTATACTGTATTTATAAATCGGTGCAAAAAAAGCACAAGTAAATTATACATGAGATTTATTATAGAGAAATAATAACTATTTTAACTTTGTTCAAGTATGTGGTAATTTGCTCATATTAGAGTAAAAATTACGGTAAATGATTATCAGTTTGTGTAACTTAAGAGTATTCCATATGATATTTTTTTAGAATTAGATGCACAAATTTTGAATGTGAAAATTGCAGGGCATTTTAAAAACATATGGGGATATTTTCCCTGGTCTGTATTCATTCTTTTTTTTTTTTCCCTTTTGCTATATGATTTTACATGTACAATAATCAAACATACTGTGAATAGATGTCTATACTGAGCAAACTGCATAGAGCGGCATTTTCCCATGAATGCCCCTAATTCCACAGTAGGTGGTGATTTTGTTTTAAAATGCATTCTCTAGGTGATTTGTATTTTATGTGTGAGTGACTCATTGCACATTTTGACAAATGCAAATAACCTCCGATTCACATCTGCTTACTTTTGCCGTGGTAACATTCATGTGGACTGCTTTGTACACTGTGAAATCCTCCATTCCAGCCTGCGTATTCTCAGTTGACTCCGGGCTGGGGGGAAGACTTTGCCAAAACATTGAGACCATTGTCATCCTTGAATTAACAGTCTGTCTTTCTTTTCAGAACATCTGTCTATAAAATTCAGTTTTTAGTTTTGAGAATCATCCTTAATGTTAGTGAAGCTCTTCAATTAATCTCTACTTGTTATTCAAATAACATCACCACGTTGACAAAACGACTAGAATGTGACTCTCATGCGTAGTTAGTTATGTTTCTTTTTTCATTCCCTCTGCCCTTTGAAATCACTGGCATTAAAAATGCCATTCTTAGGTGTTTGGGGATATTTTTTTTCTGGCTTAGCTCAAAGAGCAAATGACAGTAATACTCTTTTTAGAATAATTGTTACAATCGCATAGCATTTGTAAGCACTTTATATTTTGCAGAAGTTATTTCAAGTAATTTATTAGTTGTAACTCACATGAAAAACCTGAGAGAGATCAGTATGATGATGTCCATTGGAGGCTGAGGAAGGCAAACCACTGAAGGATCCCATCACTCATGGATTATGTGGGATGTGGGTTATAAAGCTAAGGCCAG
Source organism: Sarcophilus harrisii (assembly GCF_902635505.1). NCBI lineage: Eukaryota > Metazoa > Chordata > Mammalia > Dasyuromorphia > Dasyuridae > Sarcophilus > Sarcophilus harrisii. The sequence continues at coordinate 41,217,050 of NC_045428.1, read as the reverse complement.
AAATCAGGTTTCCTAAATATTGATCCTAAAAGGGGGGAAAAAAAAAACCTCTCCCCAAAATCAATAAGCCCACACTTTATTTTTATTAATTAATTTTCATCCTAAGACTTTTAAAAAATAAATGCAACATTTTGCACTCAAATGACTGGTATTTTACCCCAAGTAAAAGCCTATAGGATACCCATTGATGGATGAATCCTGATATTTCTTATGGTGAGGGTAGGTAGAGGAAATTTCCATAGTTTGGAGAACAGAATCCTCATCCCGTTTCAAAATAGGAACTAAATTCCAATTGGTATAGAACAGCTACCAGATCTTTTGAATTTAAATCACCCTTTCTCCTTTACCAACATCAGTTCATTTCATGTATATGGGTGTATGTAAATATTCCACACACACACTCTCACAGATTCTATTTACCCTTAACTTGGCAGGAAGCGGAGACAAGTTAATATAATAAATGGCATCTCTTGATCCATCCCAACCAGGGTAGTCATCGGATTACTTCGAAAGTAGGGCAATTAAAATGTTATCCTATTTAAAGCATGTCTAACAATGGAGACAAGCCATTGTTTGTGTTTTTCATGTGCTAAGAGGTAGAGCATTTAAAACATAAACACTGACATGCAGCCACTGGTAGATGAACCATCCAATCTATATAGTCCCTGTGGGATTGGCATTTGGTAATAATGGGGGAGGGTCAGGTAAAGGAATAATGACACCATCCTCTATTTTAAATGCTCGGAGATGAACTGAACAAACCCTGTAGAATCTTCCAATTTATTGGCCCAATTTTCCTTCCTTAAAAAGGTAGGCATTTAAATTTATGATAGAAGATTTATGCTGGAAGATCCTACCGTTAGAGCTAAAAAGAGGTTAATGACCTATAACTTTCCTAAAATATCTTAATTCCTGTTGAACTGATCACTTAATATGAATGCAATTCAGTGAATTAGAAAGGAAAGCATTTCATAAAAGGTGACTGAATTATCTTTCAATTTGAAATGCAATGAAATTTCATTTTATAGCCCATAAGTTCCCCACTTAACATTTTCTCATAAAGAAATTGTCTATTTTTTAAAGGCTAAATTAATTCATAATTTAGCGTGGCATTCTCTGGAGAGAAGAAACAGCCTGGTAGAGTGGATAGTAAGGTGAGAAAGACCTACCTCAGGTCCTGCTTCTGACACCAACCTGTGCCTGTGTGATCATGGGCAGGTCATTTAACTTTGCAGTGCCCTAGGCAACTTGGATTAGATATTCAAGATGAGTGACCCATTTTTATTGATGAAGAATAGTTTACATAGTGAATGGAAACTCACATCTTATCAGGATACTCACAAATCAGGACTAAATCCTCTCTCTCCCTCTTTTCTTCCCACCTTCCCCGTCCTCTGTCTCTGTCTCTCCTGGTCTTCTTCCTGTCTTCCTTCCCTTCCCTCTCTCTATCTCCTTTCTTTCCCCCTTCCTCTTCTCTTTCCCCTTCCTCCTCCTTTTCTCTATCCCCCTCCTCCTTCTCTCTTTCCCTTCCTCCCCTCTCTTCCTCCTTCCGTCTCTCCTTTCCCTTTCTCTCTCTCCCTCCCTTCCTTCCCTCTGCCCCCTTTCTCTCTTCACTCTCCCTCTCTCTCCTTTTTCCTCTTCCCTCCCTTCCCCCTCCTCCTTTTCCCTCTTCCCACCCTTCTTCTCTCTCTTTCCCCCTTCCCCCTCCTCCTTTTCCCTCTCTCTCTCTCTCTCATTCATATATCCATATACATACACACATTTCTAAAGCTTGGGGTTTCTAGACTTCCTAATTTTTTTCAAAGTTTCCTTGTATCATTAGCAGGGAGATTGTTGGATCATAATTGCCTCTTCCTTCACATTATTTAAGTTCAGTTACGTTTTAAATTTGAAAGAGTCTGACAGCATTTATTGTTAAAAATAGAGCTATTAAAACTTTTTTAAAAAATTCTCCATCAAAGAAAATTTACAGTGTGAAAGTATAATATGTCATGAGTAAGACAGTTCAACATTTCTCTTCTGTAGGCTTTGACAAAATATTTATAAACAAATTATAAACTATCTGTACATCAGGATGGTAGTTTACCACTCATGACACAGTGATCTTATTTGCTTTTCTATAATGTGGGTGCCATGCTTATAGTGATACAAGATGGATACTAGGCAACTGTAGGGGTGGAGGAGTAGGTTTATCCTTTACTGAAGAATTCAGGTACATTCAAGAGTTCTTATTTTATGGGAAAATAGTTTTATTGGTCATTATTATTTGTTGGCAAAATAAAAGTGCCTTAAGTTAAAGTTTGCTTCGCAACCCATTTGTTCTTTGAAGAAATCAGTAGGAGTTTATCATGCAAGATTTTTTTCCAAGTTTTTTGTTTTTTTTTGCATGTCCATTGTAAATTTAATACTGTAAATGTATTTAAAATAATTTACATGCCTATGGCTGCCTTTGATTAAACTTCTTCCCAAAATAGACTCTGTCCATATGTTGACTCTGTTAACAGCTGTTCGAATGGTTACTTATTTCAAATCACTTGAACATAAGTTGTTGCATAATCACTCCCAAGCTGATTCTTTGCTGTGCAAGTATACATCCCTGAATCTGAAGTCTTGGGGTTCTGAAGAATGAGTGTGCCCTGTGGGTGAAGGAGTTCACTCCTAGTAGACCTGACTCTGCTTGCTGCGGAGAGCACCGAGTGATCAGGCACTTCCCAGGTGACTTCTGGTTTGGGTATCCCCAGAGCCATGCAGTGGAGCTGAATGGCTGCTCCGGTCAATGTGCGCACGTTCCTTGGGGGCCGATTGGTAATCCGGGGTGGATATGCCACAATCATAAGTGGAATGGTGATGGCTGCTTCACCAATGCCATTCCGAGCTTTACATGCATAGCTTCCTCTGTCTTGAGGAGCAGCCCTGCTGATAACTAAGGTGCCATTTTCATGTAATGTGTATTTTCCATTCATTTGAGGCTTGTCTATCACATAACCACTGGGCACTGTCCAGACAATATTTGGTTTAGGGTTTCCATCAGACATACAATGAAGGGATACAGATTCCCCAGTGATGCTCTTTATTGTCCCCTGCACATACGTAAGAATAACGGGTTTCTGACCAATTTCCAAAATAATTAGTTTTTCAATGTAGCCAACTTTATTTCTTGCAGTGCAACGGTATTTCCCAGCATCATCCCTAGTTGGCTTAATGATAATCAAAGAACCGTTTCTTCTTAGTTGATAACGGGAATTTGAGCTTCCGCTGGAAAATCGTGTGCCATTAGGTAAAAGCCAAATGATTTCTGGGGGTGGATTTCCATCAACAGAACAATTCAGTGCCAAAGGCTTCCCGGGATGAGCCACAACTTTCTCATTAAATGGATTTCTGAATGTTGGTCGTCGTAGCATTTCTAATACCTTCAACTGCACCACCAAGACGCTCTCTCCACCATCATTCCGAGCAATGCAGATTAATTCTGCAGAGTCAGTGAGCCTTACATTTCTTATTTCTAAGGTGCCGTTCTTATATACAGTAATCCTGCTTCCATAGTATGGCGCAGTGAGGAAAATGTTGTCGGGCATAATCCACATTATCTCTGGCGGAGGTGTCCCTTCTGCTCGGCAGTCCAGGTATTTCTTGGAGTGCTGAATGGCTGTTGCTTTGATGACCGTTTTGTTGGAATATAGGCCATTGATCAGGGGTAGCTTGGAGACTACATCCAATCTGTACAGTCTTGTGTCATCCCCACTTGGATTTCGTGCAACACACATGTACTCTCCAGAATCTAGCAACTTGACTTTGCCAATAGATAACGATCCATTGTCATGCAACACGTACCTGTCGGTGGAAGATGAAATTATATCATGGGAAGGGAGCAACCAAAAAATTTGGGGTTTGGGCTCCCCGATGACTTCACAGACAAGGAGTGCGGTTTCTCCAGCAGTCACCCTAACGTAAGTCTTGTGGCTCTGTCTTATCCGAGGGGCAGCTGTAACAACTGTCAGGTGAACCTTCATTTCATCTTTCCCTAGAGTGTTCTGTGCATAACAGGTATAATCTCCTTCCTCTGCAATCCCAACCTTGTTGAAATACAGAGTACCGTTATCAAAAAGGATGTATCGCCGCGACCGGCGCCTGCTATCGTCTGCTTGCATGATGTTGTTTATCATTGTTCCATCTGGCAAGCTCCAAGATATCTCTGGCACAGGGGAGCCAGAAGCTTTGCAGTCAACTTGGAAGTCCTTCCCGTGCAGCACTTGCTTCTTGAAATGCTGCTTGTGGTCGATTTTGGCCGGTTTCATCCTCAGGTTAACTTTCATCAGAATCAGGTCATCGCCCATTTTGTTTCTGGCCACACACAGATAATCCCCTGCATCTTTTTCAGTGACAGCTCCAATAAGCAAGGACCCATTGGGATAGACATGGATCCGGCTGCCCATCCTGAGGGGGGAAAAGATTAATTATAACGTGGAAGGGAGAAGGAAGAAAAAAATAATCACAAATAAACCTGAATTTATTATTGTTTTCTGAAACTTGTTTCAGTTGCTTTTATTTTTTAATCTATTTTACCAAGTAGTATGAGAGTCATAACTGCAAAAATAAAGGTTTGTTTGTGTTCATTACTTCATAAAAAATCCATGCTGAATGCTTTGAAACTTTGAAATTAAAAAAAAAATCAAAGGCTTTTATTGACTAGTCATGGTCTCACATTTCACATATCTGCATTTAAAGTAAGAATTTCATTTTTCTATGTATAGGGTATTGATGCAAGAAAATGTTCACATTTATTGAGAGAATATGCTAGGAATTGCCAAATCATCATCATAGTTAATAATCTAATAATAGATCCCAGAGAACATTTTTCTATTAAAAAATCTGAAAAAATGATTTTCACAATGCACTTAGTGTGGATAAGGTGTTATATGATTTTCATTTTGTGGTTTTGCTCTGCTTTTGTTAAGAAAATTCCTTAGCATCTACCATCCCTACAAAGAGATTTATTGAGACGCGTAGAAACCCCTATAAGAACATTTATTCTATCGCTTCGGAAGTGAAGTCACTTTTACAGGCAGTTGCCCTCTTGCCTGCAACGGGTTCCAAGAAAAAACCTTGGGGGAGGGAAACAAAGATGGACAGATGGATGGATGAAAAAATGAAATCCTATGACCTATAGTCACGGCATAACATGAAATTCACCCGATTTGGCCACTAGATGGCAGTGATACATTGACAAGATGAAATGCTAGTTAAAAGGGGGCAAAAACATCCTTTTTAAGATTATAGATTTAGAGCTAGAAAGGACCTTGAAGTTCAGATGTCTTAGTCATGTCTGACTCTTTGTGACCCGCCTTGGGCTTTTCTTTGAGTAGTTGGACATTTCCTTCTCCAGCTCATTTTACAAATTGGGGGGAAAAAAAGTAAACCGGGTTAAATGACATGCCTAGGGTCACACAGCTAAATAAGGTATCTGAGGAAAGAATTTACCTCACAAAGAAGTCTTTCTGACTCTGCACCACCTGTATGCCCATAGAAGGGACCTTAGGAGCCATTGTTCTAAAACTTTTCAGTTTTTACCAAAAAAGCAAACTGAGGCACAGAGAACGGAAAGACACCTACCAGGGTCACAAAGCTACAAGTTATCTGTCTAGGAAGATTTTGAACCCAGACTTTCCTTACTCCAACACCTAAACACTACAAATCAGGATCTGACAAATGAACTGATCATTGCTCGCCAGTAAATTTTAGGCAGATGAGCTGAAAGGCACAATTTGAGTGAAAATTAGAATTGCCTTTTGGTAACTAAGCAGACCAACCTTATACCAAATTTTTGTTTAGAGCAAAATTTAGATTTATGTCTTTTTAAAAATATTAACACTTTTATTTTCTCTGATTCATATCTTGATTCGCTGATGGATTCTTTGTGAGGAAGCCACTATTCCCCATTGTCCTCTGGAAACAATAAATTTAATCTCTTTTCCATGTACTCTAAGAGCTTTGCTATCTCTTCTGAGTCTTGCTTCTCCAGCCTCAGCATTCAAGGTCTCTCTCATGACCCATTTTACATGTGTATAACCCTTTGCATTTTACCACTTTCCTTAAAACAGCCACCACTTTAAAGCATCAGCTATCGCATGGTTTAGCTCATGAAACAAATACATCACAAAATGAGTTAAAAACAAAAGCCACCCTTCTGTCCCTTATACTCGTTCCTATATGAGTTATTCTTGCAAAGAAGCTTTTGAATATTTGTCTTTTGCCAAACCTCAGTATTTTTTTATCTGTTTCTGATCAACTTTGCATTTTAACCAGGCTGGTTTTGATGGCTGGTGGCCATTGGGCAAAATTTCACCCCCTCACATTGACTTTGTGGTGTGTCAGCTGTGAATGGAAGTGATCGTCCTCAGCAAGAACTCTTGCTGTTCCTAAGGTGCACTGGGTAAAACAACTGCTTTCTAGTAATTTGGATAAAGAATACAGTCTTTGCCTTTAACAAAGAAACTTAGAATTGAGTGGAGAAATATCCTCAATTTATGAACAAACTACTATCTATATAGCAAAGGAATAATACATATAATTCTTCTGTGTGACCCTAGATCATTTTAAAGCAAAATATTTAATCTATGTAGTGTAGCAGCTATGAAATAAATTTGTATAAGTGTATATAAACAGGTGGCTAGGTGGCCACAGAGAGTCAAGCCCGCCGTCACAAAGACTTACTGAGTGCAATTTGATCTCGGATTCTAGCTATTTGACCCTGGATGAGTCACTTAACCCTATTAGTCTTATGTTCTTCATCTGTAAAATAAGCTGGAGAAGGAAAAGGCAAACCACTTCAGTACATATATAAGTGTGTAGACTGAGAGCTGGTCTTGGTGCTAACAGGATATGCGTTCCAGTTCTCCAGCATATAAATTGACTATATGACTCTAGGCAAGTCATTAAAACCCTGTATTTTAGGCAATATTTTAGGCAACTAAAAATAAATTGCTGACCTTCAGTGGTAGAAAGCCCCAATAGGAGTTCTCTATGCCAATAAAATCACCAGTCTACAAGCCAAGCACATAGTAGATGCTCAATAAATACTTGTTGACTGACTGTTAACAGATGACCCATATTCTTAGGATATCAAATTGTGTGTGTTGGGGGGGAGGGGAGGAATGTGTGAAAAGAGGAATCTTTGCTAAGTAGAACGCCAACCTCAAAATGAGGAAATTCTGGATTTAAGTCATTTAAAAAAAAAAAAAACATTTATTTTGCTGAGGCAATTGAGGTTAAGTGACTTGCTCAGGATCACACAGCTAGGAAGTATTAAGTGTCTGAGACTTTAGGGTTGGTGCTCTATCCACTCTGCCATCTAGCTGCCTCAATTTAAGTCATTTTTGATACAGGCAAAGGAACTCTGGATAGATTATTTAATAACTAAGACTATAAATTTCAGAACAGTTAGAGACTTACATGGGATTTCCTCACCATAAATTCTCTTACATTGAGGAACTCGGACTTAGACTATCTCTCCCAAAATAGATATATGGAGTTTTTAGGATGGCATATATCTTTTATATATATATATATTTCAGCTCTATGGAATAAGATATCCTCCCAAGTTAAGTTTACACCTCTATTCGGATCACGCTGGTGCTAACTCCATCTTGATTGATACCACTTCCAGAAGACTTCTCCTCTCTGATTGGAGGACTGGAGGGTGGAATACCAAATTCCTCCCATTGTCTTCCTTTATAGAGAGCTGAAAATGCAACTTTTGGCTCACTCCACTCTGCCTCTACTACTGTGTCTGCTTTCAACTCTATGGACCAAGATACCTCCACGTATAATACTTTCTTGTGTCATCCCCATTTCTTACCTCCTTTTGTGTGTTGTTTCCCTCCTCCTCCATTAGATTGTAAGCTCATTGAGAACTGAGACTATCTTTTTATTAATTGTATCCCCAGAGCTTCAGTTTATTAAGTGCCTCATGCACTTAATAAGATGTTTATTGGATTGGATATACATAATAAAATTAATATCTAGTATTTATAAAGCTCTTTAAGGTTTGCAAAGCACTGTACCTGATATCTCACTGGACATAATAACCCTGTAAGGAAAGTGCTAATATTATCCTCATTTTACAGACGAGAAAACTGAGGCAGGGAATGGTTAAGTAACTTGCCCAGAGTAACATTATTAAGTGAATAGACAAAATTTTAATTCAGGTTTTCCTGAGTTCCAGCTCTTACTCACTATGCTACCTGATTATATATATATAAAACAACACACTAAAGGAGGTAAGAAATGGGGATGACACAAGAAAGTTATATATATATATATATATATATATATATGTAACATATGTTTGTATATGCACATATATAAATTAAAATTTATATCATATGTTATATAAATACATATGTTTTCATATATTCTATGTGAACTTGAATGTTTCAATGATGTGGGATTTTGTAGATAACACATCTCAGAATGTCAGCTAGAAGAGACTTCAAAGACCATTTTGTCCAACCCATCCATGAGAAGATTCACATAACATCCATAACATATAACATCCAGCCAACTTTTGCTTGAACTTCTCCCATGGGAGGAACCTCGCTACCTCCTCAATCAGACAATCCATTCTAGTTTTGAATAAGTCTAATTTTGGGGAACTTTGTGCTTATATCAAAAGGCAATATCATAAAGTAGAAAGACCTCTTTCCTGCCACTATGGCCAAATCACTTTCCCTCCACAGCTTTGGTTTTCTCAATGAGAAGGACTAAATAATCTCTACCTAGGTTCTTATAACCTCTAAGCCTATGATCTGCCTCTCTGGGACTTTAATCTGTCACTTCTAGTTCTTCCCACTGGAGCAAAGCTAATTTGTCTTCCACATGACAGTTCCCCAAATATTTGAAGGCAGAATTCATGTTTCCCCCCAAAGTTTTCAGGTTAAACATCTCCAGTTCCTTCAGGTAACTTATTACCCTTACAAAAAAAGCACCCAGAACTGAACATAATACTCCTAATGTAGTCTCACCAGGACAATTACAATGGAGCTATTCCCTCTTATGCTTCATTTAAAAAATCAATTTTCTTTTTAGTGTAACAATGCCTTGAATCTCAAACTTGCAAAGTTGATTTTTAAAACCCAAACATAAGACTGATAAACTGAAGTTGAGTTTTGGAGCCCAAGTATAATACTTAGAACTTATCTTTATTAGATTTCCTTACTATATTACAGTTCAGCATTCTAGTTTGCTTAAATCTTTTTGATGGGGGAGAATGGGGGAGTTTCTTTCACCAAATAAACCACAACATATCTATAACATAGTAAGTGGCTTTCAGTGGTTGTGGTTCCAGTGATTGCTAAAACATCTTGGCCCTGCTGCCACACTGCTACCCAGATTCTCTGAAGTTGACTTATCTTGACTTTGGATCAAATACTGACCCCTAGGCCATGCTCCAAGCCATTCCAAGTGAACTTAACTTACTCAAAAGCCCTTACTCTGTTGATAAAGTTTTCAAATATCCAAGGCATAGAAGAAGACTTTGGTATACATGATATATAGAGAGCTAACAAACAAAACAAAGAGCTCAGTAACTAGGGTTATGAAGGCTTATCAAGTCACTTCACCACTGTCTGCCTCAGTTTTCTCATTTGTAAAATGGAGATCATGATAGCCCCAATGAAATATTTCCAAAGTACCTTGGGAAAAAGTGCTATATAGATGATTGCTAACATCATCATCATAATTGTTGTTATTATTATTGTTACATTCATTATGCTAGAAATTCATTACAGGATAGGTCTATCTAATAGAGACCAAAGAAAAGTTTTTTTTTCTTCTCATTCACCCACTGATATAGTTGTTATTTTGAGCTATTCTTGGTGTGGAAGCACATACTAATTCCAACTATATTAATTTAAATATATTTTATATATTAAATATATGTAATAAGATTAATTTAAATAAGAAATTGATACACATCAGAAACACAAAACTTGGTATTGCCTCCCTAGAGACTTTTAAAAAGGTAACCTGTAACAAATACTAAATTGAACTCCTTATTTGTAGACTCTATATGCCTTCCGAGACATCATTTTTGTTGTCTTCTAGTAGTTGTGGAGCTAAATAGCTTAAAGAATATAGAAAGGTTTTATATTTACCTGTGCCATTGGTCCACAATTGCCTTGGATGGTAACCTCCAGATTATTTTAGGCTTGGGTTCTCCAGTGGCTGAGCAATTCAGTAGTAATTTGTCTCCAAAGTTCAGTTCAGTCAGTTTTTGGGAGGCAGTTTCTATCCTGGGAACGGTATCCCTCTCTTCTACTATTAGGTTGACAACTCTCCTCTCTGAACCTGTGGAACTGGTAGCTATGCATTCATAGTTACCCCTGTCTGAAGAGGCTATGTTTCGTATGTAAAGGGTCCCATTTGGAAACAGGAACCACTTGGCATTTATAAACTGTAAAGGTTTCACTTCAGTGCCATCAAAAAGGACCCAGTGAACAATGGGTTGAGGGTTTCCTTTAGCTGTACAGGGCAGTTTCAAATTTTCACCCCATATCCCAGTGACAAATTGTCTCTTTTGTTCCAAGATGATCGGTGGTGCAGCAATAACTTGTATCTTAACCAGCCATGAATCCATCCCAGCTGGGTTATTAGCCTTGCAGGTATAAACTCCACGGTCATAGACAGTGAGTGTGTTGATGACCAAAGTCCCATCAGATTTCACCATGGCCTGGTTGTTTCCCTGAGATGATTCCGAAATCACCGTTTGGTTTGCTAAAACCCAGGAAATTTTCGGAGTAGGCCTTCCTTCAGCTCTGCATTTTACTTCCACAGAACTACCAGAGTGGGCAGTAATTTCTTTCATCTGGCCTTCCAGGATTCTAGGAGGATAAGTTATCACTGACAACGTGACATGAAGCCGGTCTGAGCCATATTGATTGGCAGCCACACACAGGTACTGTCCACGGTCCTGAATGTTCACATTCTGAATGAAGAGAGTACCATTAGAGAATACCTCAAATGTGCTCTCCCGAAATTCTTCAGAGAAAACAATTCCTGATAAAGACGAAAAGGAAAACACTTTGGTTTATGGGAGTCTTGTAGCTGTGTTTTATGTAAAGGAAAAAAAATTTAAGGGAAGTTCAGTTTTTTTTTTCAGTCAAGTTACTTTGAATGTATTTTAAATGAAGTTTGTTACATAATTATAGATTAGTCAGGGAATAGCATAAATTTTCCACTGTAATTTACCATAATTGCATCTATTTAAAATTTTTAATCTTTGACATAATTATATTTTAATGCATTTCATTCTCTCTTTGTTTCTACAGTTTTTCCACAGGTATTTTTCTTTAATTTACCCATATCAGATATGTATAAATATGTGCTTTTATGCATATGAAGGGAGATATAAAAATAAGATGCTGATATTACTACTCAAAAGATATAGATTTATGTATATGACTTTGCAAAGCTTTAAGCACTAATGACAATTATAAAAACATAATACAGATTTTTCCTGTTTTATGGCAAAATTATGCTAATTGAAACAAGATAATTTAAAAGTTCCTGGTGATTAGTTTGGATTAACTGTGTTTCTGTTACCAGGAAGGGTTCTGGAAAGGTTATTCAGAAATAACTGTAATATAAAGTTTGTTTTTTTTTTAAGCATCAACAAAATACTTAAAAATAAACACAGATTGAAGTACCTGATGAGACTCTGGTCCAGCGAATTGTGGGAGGAGGATAACCAGTGGCTTCACAGGGGATGAAGGCATCTGAGTTAGCCAGTACTGTAAAACTAGCTGCTTTGCCTCCAACTATCCTTGGCTTTTCAAATCTATTTCTAGGCAGAGAGCCAAAGGTTAGGGGCTTGGTTGCAGTTGTTTCTTGAACTGCTTTCTGATCAAGACTACTTTTGATTACATTCTCTTTCTGTCTTCCCCACCTTGGAGTATGTTGAGTAATGCTTTCTGGGAATTTGATTTTGGTCAGTGTATTTGCTCCTGGACTTTTGTCTCTTTCAGCAACTTCTGGATAGGATTGGTGCCAAAATAGGTTTTCTGCCCAGAGAGGAGTAATCTTATCCTTGAAGCTTTGTGGTTCAACTGTTGTTAGTGGCAGTGCTGGCATGGGATCAGCATAGATAAAAGGTGTTGTTCTAAAAGAGTTCTCAGTTTGGGTATGTGATCTGGAAGGTACTTCAGTCTCAGCCTTAGACATGTGCTGATCAATATGAAGACTCGTGGTTTCCTGTAGCTTTGGCTCATTATGAGCCATCACCTCAAAGAGTGTAATTGGAACTTGATGAGTTACTTCACTTCTGGATAAGGTAATGGGGGTAGTTTTGGATACTTCCATGCTATTACTAGTCCTCAGGAATGATGTTTGGCTAGACAAAGTACTTTGCAGACTTTTGCTAGGTAAGGTCATAGTATCAGTTATCTTTGTTAGCATCTGAGTAGTTGTTTTAGCTACTCCTTCATTTATTTCTGTAGCATTAAGGATTAGTGGATGAAGACTATTTGAAGCTGAAACTACTTTCATGCCCTCTGAAGGAGATTGGGTCACAGTAAAAATGCTAGGACTAATTAGAGGTTGAACTAGATTTACATTGGGTGGGGTTGTGATTGCTGATGAAGTAGTAACAGAGTTCTCAACCTCAATATTACCCCGTGGAGTCACAATATTTTTCTGTGGTCGCCTTCGTCTTTGCCCTTTCCATCTTCCGGGTCTAGCTGTTAGGCTTCTGATGATAGTAACTGAGGGATGGGCAGTAACGGGAGAACTTGTTGATACAAAACCAACTGTACTAGATAAGCTTTTGGTACTTGCAATGTTGGGGTAAAAAAACAAAGATGGAGGATTTGTCATTGTCAGGAGATTGTCAGAACTGATTTCTTTAGAAATACTGTCCTTCAGAGTGAATTCCTGAGTTATAGCTGGGATTTGAATCTCCTTTGATGAGAGAGTGGTGAAATGGTAAGAACCTCCATCAGTGGGTACTACTGGGGACACTTTAGGAGGAACTGTGATTGTGTTTGTTTGTGGGCTAGAATGATGGAGCTCCTTAAGCATTTCTCTTTGGATATAGCTGTTGGCAAAAATTTGGTGCCAAGGAATTTTTTTTCTAAAAGCTCTTGTAAAAGTTCTCATACTAGGAGTAGAAGAGATGGAGATGACATTTGAATGAGTTGTAGGATTGAGTGCACCTTTCATAGTCACTCTGGTACTGGAGATGGTGCTAAACAAAGTTGAGTGACTAATGTTCACTGAAAGGGTTTTTTCTGTATTCATGGCCATAGGGGTAAAGGTCACCAATTCATTCTTTGGAGTTACATGTGTACTTTCTGCACTAGAATATCTCATTGTGTGAGTGGTTTGCTCTAATTCTACATAAGGCTTATCTACCTCTTCAAGTTCTGATGCTGGCTTTGGGTATGGAGTAGTGGGCGCTGATGTCACTTTTGCAGACTCCATTTTGGGGAGGGTGACATGCCCAGAATTTGGAAGAAGCAAATGAGAAGGAGCTGTGGTGACCACCATTCCAGGTGTACATGTTGGGCACTTCACATCAAGTTCTGTTGGAAGCAATGGTGTCCTCTCTTCAGGGGGGACCCTAAATCTTGATCTCAAAAAGGGATATCTGTGCCCTCTGATGTTTGGGATTCTACCCGGGGTGATAACTCTCCTCCTGCCCCAAATTTTCCTCCGTCTTCCATAATGTCTCATTAGTGGGGTAGTGGTAGCTACAGCACTGGTGGCCCAAACTGGATTCTGCATCATCGTTGTTATATCTGTGGATAATTTAGAGGTAAAAGTTTTTTGAGTGGTATGGGAATTAAAATTATTATTATTTGATTCATTCCCTATTATTACAGATAGATTAATAGAGTCTCTAAATACATGATCTTTTCCATCAAGATTTGCAGATACATTAATGTTGCTATGTCTGCTAATGTCGTCTCCTGATGTTGTGGGTATACTTTTGGAATGTTCATTTCTTTCCCATAAAGGTTGCTCATTTCTCAAGATTTTGGTTATAACAGGCAGCAGAGAAGATAACTGTTGAGTGGGGATGTCTTGCAGATTATTTGATGCGTTTATGTTAAAGTGTACTGAAACAGATGTGGGTAGATTTAAATTTGTATCTGAAGTGGGCTTTTCAGAACTTGCAGTTTGTGAAGTCTGTGGACTGACTATTGGAAAGATTTCCATGCCAGGAGTGATACTGGTTTCAGAGCTGCCTGGTAGTGTTATGGGATCTGTAGTCACTGGACTTGCTGTCTCCAGAGCTCTTGTTGTCAAGAGTATAAACTCCTCATCTATAGGCAAGACACCAGATGATTCCTCTCCATCTCTAGGGAACGTTGAGAGTAGAGTGACTTGTGTAGGGGGTGTGGTTATGGCACTCCCTACTTTTTCTGGTGTGGCTAGTTTTTTAGCTTTTTCTAAAAATGCTGCCCATTGTCTTGGGTCAAGTCTTCGAGCAGAAGGAGGAAATTGTCTCCTATGTTCCCTAAAACGTCTGTTTATTGGATCTCCATGGCGGCTATATGTCAGCTCACTGTAATTCTGCCTTTTACTTGGATTTGAAATGTCCTGTTTAGTCTCATCAGTCTCTGGAGGCGCTGTGTTTTGTACTCCTGGTGGTTCCTTGAAGTTTGTGGTGTTGGTCTTAGGTTCATCTTGCCCAGAACCATCAGCTTCTCCATCTTGATATACTTGATTGTTCCCTTTCAAGTCCACTGATAGTGGAAAAATCAAAAAATCAACACCATATGGATTAGCTGCCACACATCGTAAATAACCACTGTCTTGTTCAGTGACCTTCAATATTCTCAATGTGCCATCACTGAGAATTTGCTTGTCTCCTAAGGAGTGATGAAGTACAATGTTTCCCGGGAGAACCCAACTGATAGAAGCATCTGGGATCCCAGTGGACCGGCACGGAAGGTCAAGTGTTTCACCAATAGAACTCTCATGTGCAGCCCCATTAATGTGATGAGTTTGCACATTTGGATCCACCACAGTAACCCTATATGTGAGAATATCTGCGTCATCATAATTGGTGCTGATACAGTGGTAGAGGCCAGTGTCAAAGCCATCAGCTGTCTGCAGTTCTAGC
The DNA here is from genome assembly GCF_902635505.1 of Sarcophilus harrisii. NCBI lineage: Eukaryota > Metazoa > Chordata > Mammalia > Dasyuromorphia > Dasyuridae > Sarcophilus > Sarcophilus harrisii. Next base: position 41,201,929 of record NC_045428.1, on the reverse strand, counting down.
TTTCCAGCTTTATCTATTAGGATTCTCCCATCCTCACTAATATAAGGGGCTCTCACTTTGCTCCCATCTGCAAGAACCCACTCTAAGTGAGGACTGGGGTCTCCCTGGGCTGGACAGTCCAATTCCATGGTCCCACCCACTAAAACAGTCCGTTCTAGCTTAGTAGTATTATCTCTGGAAATCATAGTCCATTTGTGTTTGGCTTTCCTTTCTTTTTCATGTGGAATAGTGACATGGGCATCTACCAGGTACCGGATGTGCAGGGTGCTGAGAGTGGTCACAGTCCTATCCAGTTGCAGTGATATCTGGTCCTGCATCAGCCATGATGGATCGGTTGTTAGTTCTGCTTTTATATTAGTAAAAATATCTTCATTCCTTGAAACAATCTGTTTATATTTATGACTGAGATGGGGTGGTTGAGTAAGGGAAAGAGCTCTTTCTAGCTTCAGTGGAGAATCACTATACATGGCTAGAATTTGCCACAGTGGCTGGATGTGATGGTGATCCATGTTACACACAAGGAAGGTGGAAAATGATGTATTCAATGTGACATAGCCCCTCTCTTCAGCAAAAGAAACGGGTAATGTCTTAGAAGGCTTCTGAATACTGCAAGCCAAATGAGCTTCATTCCCAGACTGGTCTGTCAAGTTCATAGTTATCACACCCAGTGGTGCAACAAAATCTTTGGACAAGAGAGACATGGAGTCACCCTCTTCAGGTAGGCTGAGATTCTTTATCTTTAGGGCAGAATCAATACTTGGCTTAACACAAGTCAAGGCTTCAGTTGAAATCTCAGTTAAGTGTTTGCCTTTGGATTTCTTAGGATTTGTGCAAAGCGGACACTGCAGATGAGTAGAGGAACTTCTGTCTCTTTTGCATTTTACTGTGTCTGAGAATGGGGAAAGAAATATAATAATTTAGTTATTTTCTAATAATAACTTCTGTATCTAAGAACTACTCAAAATAGTTTCTATAACCATATTATAGCTAACAATATTTTATATATATAATATATATATAAAATACAGTAGTTTCTACATCCATATCAACAAGCATTTACAAAGACCCAACTTTATGCCTGATACCATGTCACAATATACTATAAGATAAATACATTTTGAAGGTGAATCTATTGTTAACCTTAAGATGAATTTAAGTTCATGTCTCCCATGATATTAAGAATTTTATTCTGGAAGGAAACTTAAAAGTAAAAATCACTTTACAAATGAGGAAATTGGGACTCAGAGATGTTATATTTCCCCAATTCTTGTGGAGTATGCATCAGTAGCAGCAGCAATAACAACAACAAGCAGTATGATAGTCTAGAAAGCGAAATGGATTTACAATAAGAGGCTGGACATCAAATCCCAGCTCTACCATTTTTTTAACCATGTTGTAGAGGGCCAGAACTCTGGAGAAACATACTTGAAACAAGGATACTTACAACAAGGTATTAACTCAGTGGAATTGATGAGATGATGGTTCTCTAATTCACATATACTTAGTACTTAGCATGGTGATATAAAGGTTCTCTAGGTCACATATAATCAGTAATTTATAGGATATTTAAGGGCTGAGAAATACTGGAAAAGGGACATTCTATTTTTGACCACCCTCCTGGTGGCTCTCCTCCTGCACTCCTCCACTAAGATCAAGACTGGTCTGAGAACCTCCAGAAAGCCTGCCCAGACATTACACCAAGTGACCTCGAGTAAATAACATTTACTTCTAAATTTCATCTATAAAATGAAGAGATTAGGCTATATGATCTCTAAGGACCTTCCTGATCCTGAGTCTATAAACATAATGATTTCAATCTAGATTTCCAAGTCCAAAATCTAATAGTTCCCCCCCCCCCACTATGCTGTGTTGCCCAATGTCATTTATTGGGTCTTTGAATACCAAGATTTGACCACATTCCTCAAATTATGAACTTTCATACTCAGTGACTATCTGGTTAATCCAGTATCTATAAAAGAATCCCCTCAGTCTGAAAATCAATCAATAAGCATTTATTATGCACCTACTATGTGTCAGGTACCATGGTATGTATTGGAGGTATAAAGAAAAAACAACAACAAAGTAGCCCCTGCTCTCAATGAACTTACATTTTAAATATGTATACATTTAAGTAGATACAAAATATATTCTACACAATATCAGAGATGGAACACAGCAACAGATGGGATGAAGGAACATCTAGAAGTTTAAGAAAAGCCTCCCAAAGGGATTTGTAGATTGAGATGAAGCTTTAAAAGAAGTGAAGGATTCTAACATGTGGAGGTGAGGAGGTCCAGAATTACAAGTATGGGCACCAGCACACCAAATGTCTCTCTAACATTCTCAACTTCTGTCTGAAGGCCTTCACTGATGGGGAATTGAGAGCATCATGACATAGCCCATCCACTTTTATTTATGAGGAAGTGTTTCCCTAGCATCAAATGCAGAAATTTGCCTTTTTTGTAACTTCCACACATTTCTCCAAGTTCTGCCTTTTAATCTTGCTCAGCCTCAGTTTTCTCATCTGTAAAAAAAAAAAATCTGTAAAAAGCACTGCCCTCTCAGGCTTGTTTCTAGGATCAAACGAGACAATATTTGTGAGGTGATTGCTATAATGCCTGACACATAGTAGGAATTATGTAAATGTTGACTGTTCTTATTATTACTATGCAGAAATAGTGAGTCTAAATGACTAGAGAGCTAGCCTAGAGTGTGAAAAAGCTGAGTCTGACCTGTGATTTCAGTCACAGGCTAGACAAGCCACCCTTTCATCCAATGCAACTGTCCTAGGACTTAGTGTCAGAGAGAAGCCCTAGTCACTGGCAGGGGAAAGGTTTCATATTTATCTCCAAACTAATCTCAGGAATTAATGAAGGAAAGGCAGCTGAAGTGTCATCCACAAAGAACAATCAGAAAAGATTTGAAATGTAAGTAATTCAATTTTCTATCAATTCAGGCAGACAGCAGATGGTCAAAGAACACTAATCATACTAGTGATGTGGTTGTAGGCTCAGGCACTAAATGTTGTGATGTAGGAGAGTGCCAAATGTTGGGGTTCGATCATGTGAAGAATCACAGTGGCCATTCTCTTTGGCAAAAGATAGGTTTATTTAGAAGAAGTTGCAGAAAAAATGAAAAGAGACAATAGCCAGTAAGTATGAAATAGAGTTGGAAAGCACATTGCAAGGAAAGGAGTTTTAAACAATTAATGATGGAAAAGACAAGTTCCCTGGTGGAATTCACAATTAAGCAGGAGAAAGGAAACACCACATGAGGTTAGTGTATATGCCCTTAACTGGCAGCTAAATCCTAAAAGGGGGTTTAGTACCTGAAAAGAGTAAGTTAGCTATAAGAATGAGAAAGATGCCATAATGCATGGTGGGGATTTAAAGGGAGACAGACACAAGGAGACAGAATGGGGGGATGAGAGGAGATACCACATGGCATGGGGGAGGAGTGAAGTGAAAGAAACCATTAGTCAGAGTGTCGTGTGAGGGCTATAACCCCAAAAATGATTGAGCCAAGATGGTGTGAGCCATGGACAGATTTATAAAGGCCTTTTACTTCAGAGATTTGACATGTAGCTTGGATCTTGGCTCGATACCCATGGATAAAAAGGGGAAACTCCACAGAGGGTGGGATCATGAGGCTAAACTGACTTCTATCGAATCTTTTCCTATGGAGCATTTCCTTCATCAGCATTTTTTTTCCTGAGGTAATTGGGGTTAAGTGACTTGCCCAGGGTCAAGCTAGGAAGTGTTACATGTCTAAGACTAGATTTAAACTCAGGTTCTCTTGACTTCAGGGCTGGTGCTCTATTCACTGCGCCACCTAACTGCCCCAATCATCAGCATTTTATATGTTACCAACAAAGTCCAGCACCAAGAGATACAAAGAGAAATTCCATTCAAAATGACTGTCGACAGTATAAAATATTTAGGAATCTATCTGCCAAGGGAAAGTCAGGAAATATATGAACATGACTACAAAACATTTTTCACACAAATAAAGTCATATCTAATCAGTTGGAAAAATATCAAATGCTCATGGGTAGGCCGAGCAAATATAATAAAAATGACAATATTACCTAAACTAATGTACTTATTTAGTGCCATGCCAATCAAACTCCCAAGAAATTATTTTACAGATCTAAAAAATATATAATAGCAAAGTTCATCTGGAAGAACAAAAGGTCAAGAATTTCAAAGGAATTAATGGGAAAAAAAATCAAATGAACGTGGTCTAGCTGTGCCAGACCTAAACCTATATTATAAAGCAGTGATCATTAAAACCATTTGGTACTGGCTAAGTGATCAGTGGAATAAGTTAGGATCACAGGATAAAATAGTCAATGACTCTAGTAATCTAGGGTTGGACAAACCCAAAGACCCCAGCTTTTGGAATAAGAATTCACTATTTAACAAAAACTGCTGGGAAAATTGGAAACTAGTATGGCAGAAACTAGGCATTAACTCACATCTTACACTATATACCAAAATAAAGTAGAAATGATTTCATGATTTAGACACAAAGAGTGATATTACAAGCAAATTAGAAGAACATAGTATAGTATACTTCTGTATACTATACTGTGGAGAAGGAAGGAATTTGTGACCAAAGAACTGGAAATCATAAATGAACACAAAATAGATAATTTTGATTATATTAAGCTAAAACATTTTTAACAAGCAAAACTAATGCAGACAAGATTATAAGAGAAGCAATAAATTGGAAAAACATTTTTTACATTTAAGGATTCTGATAAAGGCCTCATTTCCAAAATATATAGAGAATTGACTCAAATATATAAGAATTCAAGCCATTCTCTAATTGATAAATTGTCAAAGGATATGAACAGACAATTTTCAGATAAAGAAATTTAAGCCATTTATAGTCATATGAAAAAATGCTCCAAATCACTATTGATCGGAGAAATACAAATTAAGACAACTCCGTGATACCACTACATGCCTCTCACATTGGCTAAGAAGACAGGAAAAGATAATGATGAATGTTGGAGGGGATGTGAGGGAAATGGGACACTAATACATTATTGGTGGAATAGATCCAGACATTCTGGAGAGCAATTTGGAACTATATTGAAAATGTTACCAAACTGTGCATCCCCTTTGATCCAGCAGTGTTTCTACTGGGCTTATATCCCAAAGAGATACTAAAGGAGGGAAAGGGACCCACATGTACAAGAATGTTTGTGGCAGCCCTGTTTGTAGTGGCTAGAAGCTGGAAGATGAATGGATGCCCATCAATTGGAGAATGGTTGGGTAAATTGTGTTATATGAATGCTATGGAATATTATTGTTCTGTAAGAAACACTCAGCAGGATGAATACAGAGAGGCCTGGAGACTGACAGGAACTGATGCTGAGTGAAATGAGCAGAACCAGGAGATCATTGTGCATGGCAACAACAGTATTATATAATGATCAATTCTGATGGATGAGACTCTTCCAGCAATGAGATGATTGAGGCCAGTTTCAATGATCTTGTGATGAAGAAAGCCATATACACCCAGAGTGAGGATTGTGGGAACTGAGTGTGGATCATAATATAACATTCTCACTCTTTTTGTTGTTATTTTGCATTTTGTTTTCTTATTCATTTTCTTTCCTTTTTGATCTGATTTTTTTTTTTTTGCTCAGCAAGAGAGTTGTACAAATATATTTACATATATTGCCTTTAATATATATTTTAACATGTATAACATATATTGGATTACTTACCATCTGGGGAGGGGGTGGGAGGAAGGAGAGGAAAATTTGGAATACAAGACTATGCAAGGATCAATGATTAAAATTATTTTATGCATATGTTTTGTAAATAAAAAGCTTTAATAATAATTTTTTTAATTTTGGGAAAATTACTTTTTTAGAAGGTTGTTTCCTTGCCTGTAAAATAAGAATGGGTTACCCATGCATATATCTTGTAAATAAAAATAGAATAAGAATAGGCAGGTAGGTGGCACCATTAGGGATATATCTCTATAGTCAAGAGGACCTGAGTTCAAATCCAGCTTCAGACATTTCCTAGCTGTGTAACCCTGGGCAAGTCACTTAACCCTATTTACCTCAGTTTCCTCATCTGTGAAGAACACAGATCTGGAGAAGACAATGGCAAACCCCCACTCAAGTAATGACAAAACCCATTCAAGTATATTTGCCAAGAAAAACCCAACTCAAAAAAAAGCAGTAATAAAAATAATAATCTTTATACTCCAGAGTATGTTCTGAGAACTGAGCACTCACTACAAAAAAAGGGCTTGGTTTATTATTCTCTTCATTCTATAGCCTTGAGAAAGTGATGGGGAGAATAGTAATAATGCAAATTATACTTTTAGAAGTTATGGGTCTATCCCCCCTCCCACAGGAGAGTTGATTGTTAAATATTTACCAGCTTAAATTTGCTATTTTACAAGAGAAGGAAGGGCTAGAAAAGTGTGAGCTTTTGTGCAATAACCCCAGGGTGCTCCAGGTCCTGCCTTCTTGGGACTTGTGCACACAATGCATGTTGCACCAACATAGACCTGAGATCCTGGCCACCTTGTCATCTGGGTCCCATTCACAATATGAACTTGAACAAATTTTTGTTTGTTTAAGGTTATAAAAGCCTGTGTGGTTTGGAACCTAATCCATCTAGTGTAACAGATTGGGCAAATAATAAAAGCAGGATTAGAGAAATACAGTAAGTTATATTATTCCCAATACAATAGTGATTTCAGTAAGCTGATTTAGAAAATAGGAAACATCTGTCTACACATGAAGATGGAGGTAGTAAAAATTAGGGAGAAAGAGTAGTAGTAAGAAATAAAATAAATAATGAAATAAAAAGCATATGAGAATGGAAGGGGATCCTCTTGTTATACATGCCTTTTTAAATGGTGATAAATTAAAGCATGATAAGTAGGGTTTGACCTGGGCTAACACAGAGGATCAAGCTATGTGAGATGAACAACATGTGAAGGCATAGGTATATAAAAATTATTGACAGAGCAAATGGAAATAACTATAAAGAAGAAGGCACTAACATTTGAAGAAATTTGAAAAAGCTTCCTGAAGAAGGTCCCCCTTGAGCTGAAGTGTATTTTTTTACTAAATACATTTTCATATTTGTCATGTTGTGCAAGAAAAAAATCGGACCAAAAAGGGGAGGGGGGGAATCACAAGAAAGAAAAAAAAAACAAAAAAGATAAAAATGCTATGCTTAGATCTACATACAGTCCCCATGGTTCTCTCTCTGGATGGGGATGGGATTTTTCATCCCAAGAATATTGGAATTGCCTTGAATCACTGCGTTGTTGAGAAGAACCAAATCCATCACAGTTCATTATCATAATTTTGTTATCACTGTGTTTAATGTTCTCCTGGTTCTTTGAGCTGAATTTTAAAGAAAGTTGAAGATTCTAAGATATAGAAAGGAGGAGGGAAAGTATTCTAGACATGGGGGTCAAGAGGCAATTCAAAAGCATGAAAGGAAGAAAGGGGGCATGTTGTGTGAAGAATACAGCAAACACCCATTAAGGACCTATTGTATATAAAGGACGTGGGTGAAATACAAAGGTGAACAAGTCCTGATACTTTAATGAAATTTCTATCTGAGCTATAGAAGAGATAAGATATGTATCCACATAATGCCCTCCAAGGTAACCAATGGCTCTGTTATTATTAAAGATAAGAGGCTTTTAAAAATCTTATGCTCCTTGGCTCATCTCCATATTTTTGCATATGCTTCACCCACACCTAAAATATTCCCTTTTTTCTTCTACCTTTTGGAGCACCTAGATCCCTTCTGCGTTCACCTCAAATGCCATCTCCCAAAGACACCTTTCCTGATTTCCCTAGTTGTTACTGTTCCTTCCTAAAATCACTTTATATCTCTTGCATGTGCTTTTCTATCTCCATATTGCTTTTTCATAGTAGAATGTAAACTCCTTGAATTCAGAGACTGCTTTTTTCCCTCCTTCTCTTCCTCTTTTTCCTCTTCCTCTTCTTCCTCCTCCTTCTCTTCTTCCTTTTCTTCCTCCTCTTTTTCCTCTTCTTCTTCTGCTTTCTTCTTTTTCTCTCTAGCAGCTACCAAGGCTCATGGAACACTTTCACCTGCCTGTACCACCAGCGTCTGACATTTCTAAAATCAAGTTCATTATCTTTTCTCCTAAATCAGCTTCTGCCAAGTTCATTATTTCTATCTGTGGCCCTAGCCCTCACCCTATCTCCCAGGTTTTTATGTTCAGCTTTTGTTTTTAATTCTTTCTTTTCCTTTGCCTCACAGATCCAAACAAGTATGAGGTACTGTCAATTCAATCAATAAATAAACATCTATTAAGGCTCCTACTGTGTGCCAAACACAGTATTAAGTGCTGGGGATGCAAAAAGAAGCAAAATGCAGTTTCTGTCCTCAAGGACCTTATAAACTAATGGGGGAGACAACTTATGCATAAATTTGTACAAAGCAATTTATATATAGGATGAGTGGGAAACAACAGAGAAGAGGCACCAGAATTAAGATTATTAGGAAAGGGTTTACTGCAGTCAACACATCTATAGCTGAATTTTCAAGGAAGTCAGGAGGCAGAGATAAGGAGGGAGAGCATTCTAGAAATGATGGACAATAAGAGAAAATGCTGAGAGTCAAAGATGGAGTATCTTGTTCATGGAACAGTCATTTGGCTGTTGTCAAAAAATATGGTGGGGAATAAGGTACAAGGGACCTGGAAAGGTAGGAGGAAGCTAGATTATGAAGGCCTTTGAATGCCAAACATAGCATTTTTTTTTATTCCTCTTAGAGGTAATAGGGAGCCATTAGAATTTGCTGAATAGGGAGGTGACAGGATCAGACCTACATTTTAGAAAAATCATTTTAGCAGCTGAATGGAGAATGGATGGTAGTGGGTCACCTTTTGAATACATTCTTTCCTATTTATTCCCTCTAACAAATATTCCAGATAAGAATAGTATGTTCCTTTTATAGGTTCCTTTGAGTTTTAAAGGAAGGAAGAAGATGATGGGAGAAGAGGATAAGGTCTAAGAGCAGCCAATTTTGATGAAGATAAGTGAAAATGTGCTTTTAAACAAAAGTGCTCATTTTCCCCAGGATCAGTCTGATGTCAGAATATTAAACTGAAAATATGTAAAAGTGACTGTTGATTTAAAGCATTTTGCAAGAAATATAAAAGGGATTGTAATATAGTGATGTTCCTGGGATCAGAGAATTATTCACAGAATAATGAATAGAGTCTCACCCTCAAAGCCTGAATTCTGATCTAGATTCAGAGACACATACTGACAATATGAACTAGGGAAAATCAATTAATCACTCAGTTCTGTGAAACAGAAATATCAAATACCTACTAGCCCAGAAGTCCCCAATGAGACATGATCTAAATTAAAATGTAATTGGGAAATATTTAATAAATAAATAATCAAATAAACAAACAAATAAACAAATAAATAAAGATACAATAGGACACAGATAATGTTGCTATGTGGTTTTTGGTGTCAGTATGTAGCTACAGGAATACTAATGTTTGAGTGAATAGTTTCTGTTTCAGGATAGCTCTATGCAATTCTCCTAGTCAGGAATACTTAACCTTTTTTTTTTAATGTCACAGACTCCTTTAGTGGTTCAGTGAAAACTATGGATCCCTTCTCATAATAATGTTTTTAAATGAATGAAGGAAAATACCTAGTACTCCAAAGAAAACCAATTAGATTGAAATAATTATCAAAAAAAATTAAATAAATTCATAGATACCAGCTTAAGAAATCCAGCTAAGATTTCTTACCTTCTCACAGAGAAGGTGACAACTCACATTGGAAAAGAGAATTCCCTACTTCAGCAGTCCCCCACAACAACAAAATCACTGGTCTAGTCCTTATAAGAAATATTTCATAACTGTATTAATAAACTTGATTTCCCTTCCAGCTCTAAACCTTTTTTCTTTTTCCATGTCTCTCTGGCTTTCTCTCTTTTCCCTTTTTTCTGGAAAAAAAAACAAAACACCTCAGAGTAACTTGCCTCTAATGGCTGAAAAATGAAGAAATAAAAGAAAAAAATGATTCTCTTACCTGGATTCTGCCGTATCCAGTCTGGAAGCCAATTTAGCTCACAGTCACATATCCAGGGGTTTCCATGCAAGTAAATACTCTCCAATTCAGTCATATATAGAATCATCTCCTGTGGGATGGATGTCAGGAAGTTGTCTGACAAATAGATGTACTTTATGAATGATATTTTAAATATCTGGAGATAACTCAAGGAGACAAAGGTATTGGGATGAAGCTTGGTCAGCAGATTCCCTTCCAGGTGCACAAGCCGAAGGGAGGTGAGTCCATAAAAGGTCTCTGGGTTTATGAACTCCAGATGGTTGTGATCCAGGTGTAATCGAGTCAAACTCCTAAGGCCATGAAAGGTATTTTTGTGAAGTCTTCTGACTTTGTTGTAGCTCATTTTTAAAACCTCATGGATTAAAAAAGAAAAAGAAAAACAAATGAAAATAAACATCATCTCCATGAATGCATGGTTTTGGTTTTTGATTGATACTGGACTATAGAGAGAAGAAACAACATGATGTTTTCAAAATGCTTGTTCCAAAGGTATACATATAATACTCTGATCTTCAATCGTTACTCAAAGTGCAATATTGTCTAAGGATGAAAATAGAAATCAACTCCAAAAATGGCATCTAGTTATATTATATTGAATGAATGAATGAGTGAGTGAATTAATTAATCAACGCTTTCCATGATCCAGTGCAAAGATATACAAAAACAAGCAAACAAGATGTCAGCTTTCAAGAAACTTCGTAATGAAGAAAGTAAAGACATAACGGACAGTTGGGAGTTGGGGACAGTGGGAATATTTGGATGGCCACATGTTTTGGAAACGGGTGAAAAGTGACACAGACATGGAATTCTGGACAGAATAAGATGAAAGTATTATCAGAGCCCAGAGTCCCAGGAGCAAGAATCCAGGTGCCAGGGAGAGAGAGTTGAGAAGATGTACAAGTAGCAGGGTATGAAAATGACCAGAAAATTATTGATTTTATTTATTTGGTTGCTTCTTTATTTGACCATGTCTATTACAGCATTAGTATAAGAAATTCCCAGTAAGGAATCTCCATCTAGAAATATAGATCAACTGATCTTCAACTTTATAATCTTATAGAGGTTCTTAGGGAAATTTTTTTTTTTCTGAGACAATTGGGGTTAAGCAACTTGCCCAGAGTCACACAGCTAGAAAGTGTTAAGTATAGAGGACAGATTTGAACTCAGGTCCTCCTGACTTCAGGGCTAGTGTTCTATCCATTGTGCCACATAGCTGCCCCTTGGGGGAAAATTTTTTGAGAGACTTTGTGATTTCTCCAAGACTGCATGATCAATGGACCACAGATAGGTGCATTTTAACCCAGGTCAGCCTGCCCTTGAAATCAGCCATCCCACTATACCACTCTGCCTCTTACCACATTGAGTTGATCTGAGAATTAGCCAATGATAATATTACAGGCTTCCTTAATGGGACATATGTGGGTTAGAAAGGCATTGTCGGAGAATAAATAAGTAGAGATGGACTCAGAGTCAAAAAATCATGGTTCAAATCCTGCCTCTGACACTAACTGGATGATCATGGGCAAGTTGAATCACCACCATGAGCCTCAGTTTCCTCCTCTCTAAGAGGGTTGTGCTGAAGCAAAAGTTTTAGTGCAACTTAGTTTCAATAACTTAAAACTGCCTTAAGACTTTTGGGACATCCCACATATCTAGTGCTTTGAAAAAATTAAAACCTTAGATATCAGTTGTAATGGGCAATTCATTAAAACACTAAAACTTAGATTTTCCACCCTCTATGAAATGAGGAGATTGATCTAGTTTCCCTTCAGATCTAAATATTCCAAGTGATATCAAATAAATGGCAATGAAGAAGAGCCTTATTGATTGATCATAGCAATATCTGGCTAGAAGCACTTTGTTGTTATCATTCATTCAACTGTGTTCAACTCTTTGCAACCCTGTGGGCCACATTATCTGTGTTTTCTGTGCAAAGATACTGAAATGGTTAGGGCAAACAGAGTTAAATGACTTGCCCAGAGTCACTTAGTGGCTGAACTATTAATTTTCTTTTAATGTCCCTGAATTCCATTAGGATTCCAAGTGAATAGTTCTCAAAGTAGCCTCTGGATTAAGTTTTTAATGTTTGGAAATCATCAGGAAAAAACACAGTGCAGTTCAATTAGCTTAGGTTACAAGAAATGTCACTTCAGTTATGGATTATAGTTTCCAAATAGAATTGGAAAAGTCAGTGTATAACTTTCCGAGGTATGCAACATGGCTCTTTCTCTAATCTTCAAGGAAGGCCTTTGGTGTCTTCTATAATCTCTAGAAAATGAGTTAAGATGACTGCATGCCCTTTTTTTCTTGTAAGAAAGAAAATACATAGCATTTAAATCTGTAAATGTCTTGTGTGGGATGGCACAAATGATAATGAGGATGAGGAGGAGAATGATGATGATGATGATGACGACAACAACAATAACGATGATGATAGCTACCTTGTTTTATAGTCACAATAATCTTGAAAAGGAAGTGCTATTATTATTATTATTCCCATTTTACAGATGAGAAAAGTGAGGCAAACAAAAGTTAAGAGACTTGGCTAGAATCACACAGCATGTACTTTTTTCTTCCTTACCTGCAAGGCATGTAAATCTGTAAATGTTTTATCTGGAATGTCACGAATTTCATTGCTGTGCAGCATCAGCAACTCTAGCTTGTGAAGGCCAGTAAAGTCAGATTCAGTCAATTTAATCAAGCTGTTGTAACTATAAAAAAGATAGGTTTCCACTATTGTATATAGTCCATCAAAGAATGTTCAAAAGGGAAAGTGAAAGGACATACTCTTTTTGCAAACACATAATTCAAATAATTCAAAATTCATAAATGTCATTTGTTTTAAAAGTCATGGTGGAGACTTTCCACAAAGGAAGTTGGGGAGAGGTAATTTTTAGTTCTTCTAGCTTTGCTTACCAAAGATGGGTCTTCTATGTGTAATATTTACTACATTATTCATAAAAATATTTTTTCTTTGAAATGAATTTGAAATGAAAATTAGGGTTCAGAATTTTCAAGATCATATTGATGAATGATTTTGAACAATTCATTAGCCAATGAATGTGAACAATGTGTTCAGAAAGGGGGACAATATCACCTTGCTCTTGATAGTCTTTCATTTAAATTTCAATGAAAGATTGTTTTCCTTCTGAAAGACAGTTTAACAATAAATGTATCATTTATATTCTGTTATGAAGATCCTAACTTTTACTTTTTAATGTATGTATACACAAAGAAACACATATCTATGTCATATAGATACAGTGTTCAATTAAAACTATCCCATACTGAGCTACTTTAAAAAACTGAGTGCCTTTTCAAAGTGAAACGGACAAAGGAATAAACATTGACATAGATTATTGCCATTTCTTTTAAATGTTTCACCAATATAATCAATCATGACAATAAGGAAACCAAAGGAAGATAGAAATTTCCTCATCAGCAAACATATTTCATTGCTAACTCAAGAGATATGGTGGCTAAGTATGAAACTGGTTTAGAATATTAGCCTGTAAAATTTTCAGGAAGAAATGTACTTCTTTGGACAAATGATTTTAACTCTCTCACCTATAAAATGAGGAGTTTGGACTAGTTGATCCTGAAATCTCTTCTGCTCTATATCTATGATTCTAAGACCCTGTAATCATGAGTAGTATTATCTCATCAAACAGCCAAAGAATTCTCATTTAAAGATTAGTGTATTTTCCATTACACCAATGCTGCTTTGTATCTTCTTTAGTATCTAGGGACTTGACCTGGCCACTCCTCTTTCATATCCCTCTCCCCTCATCAGGAATTAGGGGGAAATGACAAAAAATATATATAATTAAAATGAAAAACAAAGACAAAATTACTAAAACCACCATTAGGTTTTGGTTAGTTCTTGCATCGTCCATTTCCAACTGGACTGGAAACAATATTAAGCTTTAATTTCCCATTTCTTAAAACCTAGGATTCCCTTTTTTTGTGACCTCCTGCTAAAGCAGGTGTAATTCTTCCCTGCTCAAGGAAGCTCAGACCAAAGACTTACAAAGAGGGCAATGTTTCACCTACCCCAGATTGATGCGTTCTGCATTGCCCGGGATGGAATCTGGAATGGCTGTGAGGTACCGGAACGTGCAGTGTACCTCTGTAGGGACATAACAGGCACAGCGGCGGGGACAGGCACTGCCATAGCGAAGGGTAGCCAGGCAGACACTGACCAGAGAGGTCAGCAAGTGAGAGAGTTCTTTGCCTTTTACTTTCATCCTGAAACAACATCTTTGTCAGCAAAGACAAGTACAGATAGCCCATCCCCGGCATCCTCTCTTTTCCCCTCACCTTCCCAGAATAAAAACACAACTGGTCAATCTTGCCCACAATATTCAAGAATAGACTTGCTTTTGGGGAATCTGTATGTCTATTACCCTCAAATAAAGCCCTAACATCCAGAGAGATATTTATCATCAGGAAAAATCCTCACAGCTTGTCACTTTTGTGATGAAAAGCAGCAGGGGACATGTTATTTAAGAGTTGTTAAAAAAAAAAAAAAAAGTGAAACTAGAGAGCTTAATGAGGATCCAGTTACCAATGAATCCCATTGCATGTTATTGGGAGTGTTTGTAAATTGTCTTTTCCTGGGCTCCGGCCAGGCAGAACACGTAGGCTGTTTTATTGCCAAATAATGACTATAAAAAATGGTAAGGGATTGGATGGGACAGAGGCTCCAGCAACCTTCAGTGTTGGGCTGCAGAAAGAAAGACAGATGCTTTACAAGTGTAATCTTGCCCTGGATTCATAAGGAATATCCCAGTTAAGACTACTCCTGTGTGACCACTTCTTTTTCTTCTTTTTCCTCTTTCTCCCTCCTCTTCCTCCAAATGCCATTGCTGCTTTGTGGAGCATCACCAAAAATAAGAGGCAGAGTCACTCACTGAGAGACATTTTTGTTGCCCAAATGTTGGGTCAGCATCAATAACTAAATCCAATTATTCCTACCTAGCCACCCAACACCCAAAGCTTAAGGACTGCCCTGAAACCTTCATGCTGCTTTATCTGAGAGCAATGATTACAATAAAATGTTTAAGAAAGCTCCCAACACCCAAAGCTTAAGGATTGTCTTGAAACCTTCTTGCTGATTATCTGATAGCAATAATTCTAGTAAAATGTTTAAGAAATTTCAATGAATTGTTTCCTTCAACACTTGGCTGTGAATATGCTTTTAGCTATAGAACTTAGTTGAAAATAACATGATACTGAAGTGCTTATAGGATTTGCTGTAAACCGTGTAGCTAGGAAGCTAACCAGATTTAGGAAACAGATGTAAGAGCGCCCTGGCTCAATCCAATTTAATGTGAGTACATGAGTGCTTTTGATAATTGACTGCTAAACATTTCATAACTACTGTATGTTTGGAGCCTTTCCCCTCATATATACTTAGATTAGCAAAGGATAGTCAGCTTGGAATGAACTCCTGGGTTGGAGACTAGAAGGATGCAAAGGTATTAGACCCCCAGATCTGGCACAAAATGGGAATGACTTGGAAGAGAATCAAAGAAGAGAGGTTAAAAGGGGAGGAAAAGGAATTTTTACAAAAGCTGCACAACATATGCAACAAAAGAGAGGAGCTGACAATACCTGAAAATCGTTTTTATGGCAGCTTAGTCTTTCCCAGTCATTGATTCTTCCTGTGAAACTGGCAAAAATTGACTAGGAGGAGAAAAGTTCTCTGAACCAAAGATGCAGGATGCTTGAAGAAGTCCTTTTGCTTAGCAGACGAATAACTAATACTCCAGTCAGAAAGACAGAGGTGCAACTTCGGGGTGATGTGTGTGCCCCGAATAAAGCAGGGAAAGTGAAGTTTTAGATGAAGAAATATTTAAGAAAAAGTCTAGTTCTTTGGGGTTTATTTTTTCCCCCTGAACAAAGTTTGGTTTGGTTTGGTTTTTCAATGATGCATTCCAAGTTTTCCTTGTATTTCCATTTCAATGGCACTATCGATAACTCTCCTCCCCCACCCCCTGCCCGGGTCCCAGGAACTTCACCTCAAAATCTATTTCCTGAAAATTCTCTCACACCGGTTCCAAAAAAGTGGTTCTCCACCTATTGTTTCCCTTTCTTGTGAAAGTCTCTTGAGCCTTGGCTTCAAGTCATTGAAACGGAGGGAGTTTCCTTTCTCGCTTTCCGTCTCTCTTGACTTTCTCCCTAGTATGTCCTCCCATCATCCTCTTCCCTCTGTTCCCCTCTCCCCCTCCCTCTCTCCCTCTTCCCCCCTCTCCTTCTCCCTCTCCTCTTGCCACAGTCTCTACTCTTCAAGCTGAACTTGATGCATTCGCACATTAGCCCCAAATCCAACCACATCCCGCCCCCTCCTCCTCCTCCTCCTCCTCCTCCTCCTCCTCCTCTTTCTGTTCTCCTCCTTTTCTTCCTCCTCCTCTTCCTCCTTTTTTTTTCTCCTCCTCTTCCACCTCCTTCTTTTTCTCTTGCTCCTGCTCCAGATGCTGCTGCTACTGCTGCAGCTGCTGCTGTACCTTGCAAGAAAATGATTGGAGGATTCCTTACCTTACCTCTTTGCCAAGTAGCCAATAGGCTGGTGCTGTTCCAACTACGATCCGAGTGGAGTTGTACAAGGATAGAGGACTCTATCTAAGGCAACTCCTGGAGCTGAAGAAACTGTTAAAAGCGTGCAGAGCCAGTGGATGAAAAGTGTTGGGAGGGAGGGACTCGCTGGGGGAGTGACATGCGTGTCTGGGGGATTTGACTGAGGGGCCCCAGCATACACAGATAATAAACTGCTGCAGTCAGTTTGTTTGGACTGAGAGTGCTTGAAAAATCTTTCCACATGGGAGTGGGCATTTTCCCTTTCAGAATGATTCTTAAGCTCCCCAAGAACACAGTTCTTGAAAAACTTGCTGGAAACTATATGGCAGAGAGTATAACATGCGAGACATGGAGTTAAGAAAGCCTGGGTTCAAATATTGCCCCTGATACTCAATATATGTTTCAATTCTCTGAGCTTAGTTTCCATTTCTATAAAATAGGGACAGCCTTACTTTAAAAAAAAAAAAATACGTTTCTTACAGAGTGATTAAGGGATTTAGATGCATTGCTATATATTTAAAGCGTTTTGTAAAATTAAAACTTCCACATGTGTACCTGTTATTGTTATTGCTTACAAAGTGATTGTGGGATTTAGCTGCATTGCTACATATCTAAAGTGTTTTGTAAAATTAAAACTTCCACATGTGTACCTATTATTACTATTGGTGTGTGAGAGGCAGCCTAGCATAATGAATAGAGTGCCAACTTTGGTGTCAGGAAATCTGGGCTCCATTCCTGCCTTAAACCTGCGTTATGCTAGTTGTATTCCTGCTGAAGCTCTGGGAGTCCCAGTCATTTCTCTAAAACTGCTTGTTAGAGTAGGATGGCTCACTTGTACCTAAGAAAGGGATTTCCACAACTGAGTTCACTCGTCGTGAAATCACCAGTCCATTTTGAACCAGGGATGAATACATAGGAGAATATAAGAAAAGAAGTGGCAAAAGTACTAAGAGACCACATTATTTTTCCCATTCTTGGTCTCCATATAGTCAGAGTTCAAACATTTTTTTCTCTTTCAGCACAACCAGGGATTGTTCTTAGCTCCTTGTATTCCTCGTGGACCTTGGTCAAAGCAGTGGGTGGCAGCCTTAGAAATAATATATTCTTTTGATGCTTTTAAGTTTGAAATATCAATCAGCCTTAGAAATATGTTCTCTTGATGCTTTCAAATTTGAAATATCAATTTACCTAAATATGGGATCATTAATTTAGGGCTGAAAAGGACTTTGGAGGCTAAATTCTTTTTCTTTTTCTTCTTTTTTTTTAAACTTGCTATATAAAATTTATTTATGCTTAGATATAATTTTCCTTTTTAAAGAAAATCATTAAAGCTTTTTATTTACAAAACATCTGCATGGGTAATTTTTCAACATTGACCCTTGCAAAACTTTCTGTTCCAAATTTTTCCCTCCTCCTCCTCCCTCCTCCCCTAGATGGCTGGTAGTCCAATACATGTTAAATATGTTAAAATATATGTTAAACCCAATATATGTATACATATTTATACAGTTATCTTGTTGCACAAGAGAAATTAGAGAGGGAAGAAAAACCTGAGAAAGAACAAAATGCAAGCAAACATCAACAGAAAGTGTAAAAAATGCAATGTTATGGTCCGCACTCAGTTCCCACGGTCCTCTCTCTGGGTGTAGATGGCTCTCTTCATCACTGAACAATTGGAACTGATTTGAATCATCTCATTGTTGAAGAGAGCCATGTCCATCAGAATTGTTTATCAGAACTGATCATTGTATAATCTTGTTGTCGCCATGTATCTCTTGTTTGTGCTCATTTCACTCAGCATCAGTTCATGTCAGTCTCCCCAGGCCTCTCTGAAATCATCCTGCTGGTCATTTCTTACCGAACAATAATATTCCATAACATTTATAGACCACAACTTATTCAGCCATTCTCTAGTTGATGGGCATCCATTCACTTTCCAGTTTCTAGTCACTACAAAAACAGCTGTTACAAACTAATTTCTTTTTCTTACAGAGGTTAGGTGACTTACTCAAGACTACACAACATCCACATCTTGAGTTTCTGTTCTCTTAGTCAAATGTTTAAAGCTAGAATGCAAAATGTCCTTGAACTTGGAAGTGAGACCTGTATCCACGCTTAGAAGCTGAGTGATTTGGACCTCTGAACTTTAGCTTTCATCTGTAAAATGGGAGAAATGATGGTTGTATCACCTACTTAACAGTGCTGCTATGAATCAAGTACTTTGTAAATCTTTGAAAATATGAGTTTTCATATTAGGTGTGGAGGAAAAATGTAGCAGACAAATGGCTTGCATTTAATTAGCCATCATTAGCAGAATGGAATTTTTCTGGGTATGATATTTTATATTTAGCAAATGCATATATTATTAAGAAAGGAATTGGGCTATAGGAGAATTAAGACTAAATTTGAGGTCAGAAGCCTTGGGATCAGTTACTGCTTTGCTACTTCCTACTTGTATGACTTTAAGTAAGTCATCTGGGCCTCAGTTTCTTCATCTGAAAAATGATGGAGTTACACTAGCTGACTTCCATGGGCCCTTCAGTTCTAGACTTATGATCCTGTGATCTGAAGTCTCAGAAATCTGGAGAATTTAGAAAAATACCTGTAAATTCAGTAGTTGTGAGGTGAAATCCCATAGAACTCCAACCAGCTAAGAAATACTTGTGGATATCTAAGAACAAATGGAAAAAATATCTAGAGCTTCAGGAAATGAAGAAAGGCTGGAAGTTACCAGTGGCAATGGGGAGCAGACAGGAAAACAGACTGTAAGAAAGTAGGATAATGAGGTTGGAGAAGGAAGTTCCTATACTCAAGGAAAGACAATACTGTCTAAAGCAAATCTCCTTATTCAGTGATGGAGAGGCAGCATGGTACAATGGAAAGAATGTCGGGTTTGGCGTGACTTATTACCTGTTGGAAAAGCCATTAACTTCTCCGAGTCTCAGTTTCCTCATCTGTAAAATATGAGGTTTGGAATCAACGATCCATTAAGTTATTCCCAATTCTAAAATCTTACAATCCTACAATTGTGCCAATGTAGAATGACAAATGATTAAGGTTTGGGAAGGAACTGCAAGTTCCCATGAGAAGTCTTAAAGACGCACAGAAGTTTGAAAAGCACTGTCTGATTTTTTAAAATCCCAGTCGTTATTAGTTTTCATTGTGCCGTCGCAAAAGTGGGATATTTTGGATGTGAGTCCAGAATGTTTGTGGTTTTCCAGCATTCCTCGTGACCAGCAGCTAGTCTGTCTCCCCCAACATCCTACTGCTGGAGAGCTAGACTTTGTGTTCTTGGGCCAATTTCCACTTGAGGTTTGGTCTGTGATTCCCCAAACTAAAACCTATGGCAAACTATAAAATGGTGATCCTGTTCCATGCATACCTTTTGTGTTTGTAGGATGAGTGACTTGGGATAATCTTTTATCTGTTTGTAGTGGAATCTGACCATTAGTCTGGATTTAAGAAAAAAATATATAGTTACCACATTTTTCCCCAACTGCTTTGTATCACTCTAGCCTTTCCATATATTTTCATTTTTCTTTATTCCTTCTAATTTAATAGTTGCAGAACAGCAATTTATTAGGTATCTTCTACTATTTCAGAAATCAATTCTATTATTCAAGGACTAATAATCTGTTACAAATTGTCCAGAGTGATGATCTTTTCTCTTTTTCCTCTTGCCCATTTTTTCACTGGGCAGACACTTACTAAGTAGGAAAGTCATTTAAGTCTGTTTGCCTCAGTATCTTCATGTGTAAAAATGAGCTAGAGAGTGAAATGGAAAACTGCTTCAGTGTCTTTTCCAAGAAATTCTCAAATCAGACATGACTGAACAAGCATAAAAAACTTTCATTATTTAAATCAATTCAACAAGCACCCCAAATGATTACTACTGTCTTGCTCTTAGGGGTATCTCTCAGAAAGGACAGAAAAACAAGTTAATTTTCCATTTTACTTCTTACTGGGCTGTTCTGGAACCAGATTTGGTATGTGAGAGGAAATGGAATTCCTTACTCAAATGAATTTTTCTATTATCTGGAATTCCTTTATTCATGCCTTTCCTGGATCCCATTTTATTATTATTTTTTATTAAAGCTTTTTATTTTCAAAACAAATATATGGATAATTTTTCAACATTGACCCTTGCAAAACCTTGTGTTCCAGATTTCCTCTTTCTTCCCCCCATAATGTCTTGGTCCCCATTTTAAGCAAATAATATGTACTATAAAGCACATCCTCCACTTTCAGAACATTTGTTGTTGAGTTCATGAAGTGAGGATCTTCATATTCATTTTTCTCAGTAGCCAATGGATAACTTGGTATCAGAGTTAGCATCCATTGGGTCCAACCACTCATCTGCTTACTGTTTTCTTCTGCTCCATTTGTTTCTCTTTTAGCGAAATGGAGTTTTGCCCCCAAATAGCTTTAACAATCCTCCTCAAAAAAGGGTCACATCTGAGTCTGGCTTGAGGGATGTTCAATCTGGTGCTCCACTGCTACTGAGGGCACCATCATCCTCCCAGCCAGTGAAGTCTGAAACTTAGATGTCATCCTCAACTCATTTTTTTTCACACTCTGCTCATCTCTCTCTCCCATCCCATCCAATCAGTCATCAACAGATTTTCCCTTCATAACATGTCCCCTCCGACACTGTCCACACTCTAGTGCAAGCTCTTATCTCTTCATACCCACAATAGCCTGATGACTGGTATCGTTCCCCCACCTCTTTCCCTACTCTATCCTTCCCTCCTTGGCCCAAGTGATCTTCCTAAAGCACAAATCTGACCGTGTCACCCCCCCCTCTTCCTCCTCAAAAAACTCCAGTAACTTTTTATTACTGCCATCTATCTCTAAATCTGTGATCCTATTGGCCTAAGTTCTATTAACAGAATAATAAGGGGTTCATCAGCCAGTTGCCCTGACCTACGTCTTGCCACTGGACCCAGATGGTTCTGGAGGGGAGAATGAGGCTGATGAATTTTCACAGCTCTGCCTTACTTAAATCCAATTCACTTTCAAATCAAGACATCACCCACCTGATATCACTGGTCCTCTTGGAGAACAAATATATAAACAAAATAATGAGAATAGCTAATATTTATAACGCACTTTACAGTTTGTAAAGCAATTCACATACAGTATCTCATTTTATCCATAAGACAGGCATTATTATTATCTCTATTTTACAGAGAATGATCTGAAGCAAACCAACAAAGTTAAGTGACTTGCCCAGGCTTATCCAGCTACTTTCTGAGAATGAATTTCAACTCACATTTCTTGACTCTTCGCTATTCAAGCTAGTTGCCTGAGTTCTCACTGACCAGTAGGTCAAAGATTCCCAAGTCAAGGGGGGACCTCTTACCAAAGATCATCTCTAATGCCTCTGGAATTAGGTTTTAGGGGTTCCATGATTTTAATTGTCCCAGGAGCAAAAAGACAAAGGCAGTTTAAGGGAATCATGAATGCCTAGGGCTCATTTTCGAAGTGTAAGCAGAGATTCGGGCTGGCGTTGGCTCAAAGGGTTGTGGGCTGGGAGGCACAATAGCTGGCCTCACTAGCTACCCAGCAGGAGATTTTATTGAAGGAACAACTTCTAGATGGTTTTTGAGGTCAGCCACAGGAGGAGGGAAGGAGAATAAGAAACCAAAAGTATAATTAGAGCTGGAACATTGAGGAGCTTATCTGGCCAAGGCATGTTCTAGGCTTCTGGATTCTTCATTCTTCTCAGTCTTCTTCAATAGGAGGGAACCTGGCTGCTTCTGCCATCAGGATTCACAGGGCAGCGATATCAGACATACTCATGACTGAAGTATTGCTACTTTATTCATCTGATTACAACCAGACAAATTGAAGACTCTGTCTAATAAGAAGAAAAAACTTTCCCCCATTGTATCCACTCCCTCACACTTGGTTCTGAAATTTTGGTTTTGGTTTACTTGAATAAGTTATAAGCCAAATATTCTCATTCTTACTGCTGAGAGATAATTTAGTAGCAAAAAGTAGAAGCAAAGTCTCATATTACAAAGACAAACTCATGTTATAGAGTCATCATAAGTCAAACATGGGAGAGAGTGGAGATCTCACTGATTCCAACAGGCCTATTTCACAAATGAGAAAAACTGAGGTCCAGAATGGGTGATTTATCCAAGACACACAGCTAATTAGTGAAGGAGCCAGAACTAAAACCCAGATTTTCTATCTCCTTGTCTAGTATCCCAGCCAGGTCCCTTCCCTGTTGGTGAAATTTTGCATATTTCCTAGGATTTATTTTGTACAAAAGAAATACAAATGCCAATTCAGAATAGGCCTTTCAGGTTTTTTTTTTTTCATTTTAAAGAAACATTTCCCACTTAAGTCATATACTTGAAATTCTTTTTCACCATACAAGATGTAATCTGACTCTATCTCATGCTAAAAGGAACAGATTCTCTATACATAACCAGCCACTGGCCACCCAAGGAGGTTATTAAATGTGAAAGGTTTTCTGTCCTTTGCTAAAGAAGAAAGGCACAACAGAGCTTTCCTTGTTAGAGCCAAGAATCAGATCCATGACCTGTGAGCTCCTAGAATGTACCCCCCACAAATGTTGTTTTCTAGACCCCTTCAGAGCATATGAAAAGTCCATCTATGAAGTACTGGGAAAATAATGACAAGTTTTCATTACCATCATTGATCATCATTTAAGATATCGTCCAAGGGATAAATCACTTGTAGGGGAAAAAAATTGCTTCCTTCAAGAAGTTAAAATCTAGTTTGCTGTCAAACAGAAAGCAATAGTGTATTGTAGAAAGGATCTGGGATAGATTCCCAATTCTACCATTACAACCCGAGTGAACATGACTTCCTGTGCAAGTCATATAATCTTTCTGAGCCTCAGTTTCCTCCTCTGTAAAAGGACTAGATCACTCCTAAGGTAAATCCCACAATGAACCTTAGTCTGGCATTCAAACCCCTTTACTATCTGGTACTCCTTGGTCTTTTCAGTATTTTTTATCTCATATTACTCCCCTCCACACTTTGGGCACTCGCCAAGTAGGATATTCTTTCCTCTGAAACACACCCTGTGGCTCTCCCCTCTACACTTCTTGTCACTGTTTTTTCTTTGGGGAGTATTATCAAGGCTTTTCAGATTCAGAGCGGCAAATCCCTTATAGCTAGTCAGTCCAAAATCATAGTTGGCAGATACTAACGTACAGAAGGGGCAGCTAGGGACTCAGTTGATAGAGTGCCAGGTGTAGAGTCAGAAGCCTCAGCTATTTACTAGCTGTCACTAAATCTTGTCTGCCTCAGTTTCCTCATCTGTCAAATGAGCTGGAGAAGGTAACAATTTCAGTATCTGCCAAGAAAACCTCAAACGAGGTCATGAACAATCAGACATGACTGAAACAAGTGAACAACAATGTGGGGGAAATGAGGAGGTTAGTGGTTGTTCTTTATTCTTGAAGAGAACTAAAATGGCATCACTATGTTGGGATTAAGGTTCAGCGTGCCTGACTGTGGCTGATCAGATCAGTATGATCCCAGAACACTCTACCACAAATTGGACATAAATAATCTGGATAAAGGCCATGCTATGCCAGGTCTCTCAAGTCACACAATTGATTCAAAAGTTCTTCAGAGAGATCTTGAGATCATTTCTTCTGACCACCATGTGATTGTAAGCTTTATGTGAATTCTCTGCAAAATAGTAATTTAGGCAAACGTACATTTGGCATTCAAACACCATAGTCAGCCCGTCTAAGTTGTAATCCCTGCAGTCTGAATGCTCAGAAGTTTTGCTCAAGCAAGTACCGCAGTGTCTGGCACTTTATCCTTCCAGTGATTTTCAGTATTTTCTTAAAATAATTCAAATGGGACAACTCAGTTTGCTAACAAGGGCTTCAGCGGCATATGGCCGTGAGGTCAGCACAACGGATCTGTAGATCTTCAGTTTGGTAAGCAGTCTATACTTTTACCACACTTTTCTTCAGAGCCTACCATTCATTCAACTAATTTTGGTGATGCACATGTCCATCTCATCATCTATGTGTACATCCCTGGAAAAATCAAGCACCGACTCTGTTTCCATTTTGGTCTTTGTAACCTCTCAAGTTAAATAATTTGCCATCAATGTAGTAGCTGACCTTGACACCATCTTCTTCTTAATTGAAAGCTGCTGACAATATTGTTGAAAACATGATAAAAAAAAAACATAGGAACAAGCACAGAGTTTTATTTCACTCCATTGGTGATTGGGAAAGCACAAGATCATCGTCCATTATCCAGAACCTGAACGAGCATGTCATCATGAAACAATACTGATGAACTTTTCCAGGCAAATGATTTTTCTTAAGTCCTCATGACTGACAGTATCAAAGGTCAGATCAATGAACATTGTATACTTCTGTTTAGCTCCTAGAATTTTTCCTGAAATTGTCAGGTAGGCTCATAAAGTTATGATTTATTATCAAGAAATATTTTATATACTTACGTATATACCCAGGATCACATAAAAATTTCTCAGGCAAAAAGGAGTCACAAATGGAAAAGTTTTAAGAAGTCCTGGACTCTGAGAGACAGATAGTATGAATGAAAGTGAAGGAAGAGGTAAGGAACATTAAGTTTGAGAAATAGATTATATCAATCTGAAGTGCAAGAAAAAGAATAATAGGAAATAAGACTGTAAAGATAAGCTGGATATGGATTGTGTCAGAATTAAAATATTAAGCTGCTGAGTTTGTATTTTATACAACAAACAAACAGCTAAGGAAATATGTTTTGCATGACTTCACATATAAAATGGAGATTATGTTGCTTGCCTTCCCAATGGGTAGGGAAGAGGCTGGAAAGAGGGACAGAATTTGGAACTCAAAATGTAAAATTAATATTAAAAACAAACAAAAATCAAATAAAATGGAGAGGGGGAAAGGCAATTGGGAGCTTTGTATAAGGGTTGGGGTGGATTTACTCATTCAAGTAACTACTTAATCAAATAAACTACTTAATCAAGTAACTACTTAATAAAAACACCTCTATTGAATCAGTCATTCAAAGTCATTAAATTAGGGGTGAAAAAGCTTTAATCAATTTGGATGTAGTGAAATACAGCTATATACAAAGTGTATTGGGATTGCTCATGGAGTTTTAATCTTATCTTGTGGGGCTTGTATAAAATAGCTACTCAAATCAGAACACAACATTCCAATTCTTGCCAAATCAGTGGTGACAACAATTTCTGGAGACGGAATAAAATTGTGTGTTTGGGCAGGCCAAGTGAAAGGGGGAGACACAAGCTTCTGTTTCTGAGTTGTAGAAGAGCTGATCCATAATTAAATTTTCAGTTTGAGCATTGGAAATTGATAAATGCTACTAAAAAAGACTTTATTTTGTTGTTGTCTAGACTTAAGATAATTATGAAGAAAATGTTAATAATGCATATTAAACTTAAATGTCTGTCCTATCTACATCTTTTTGAGAGCTTGTTGTTATACATTAACCGATATACCATTGTTTTATACCCCTCCTCTTGACCAGAGGAGGAGTTTGGGAACTTGAAAGATCAGAAGATTTTGAATTTCTCCTGAAAATCCTATCAGTTTCTTGAGATCCCTTGCAGTTGATGACAGGACTTACATATGAAACTCCAGACAAACTAAGTATATTGAAAAAAGAGTGTTAGGAATCTAGAAACAAACTTGTAATCCATATCTTGAGAGAATTTTGTGGGAATCTCATGAAGAGGAGGGAAAATATTCCAGCTGAGGATTTCCAGGGCCTGGAATTTTTTTTTTTTTTTTTTTTTTTGCCACATGTGTTCTGAGGTTAAGGATGCTTTTCTTTAAAATCTATCTGCACTTGGAAGTGAATGCTTTAAATCTAGCTGGTTAACTTATATTAACTGATAATCAAAAGAAAAAACACAAGGGGGGCACTCATTGGCTATTGTACTAGAAAACCACTTCTAACACTTTGAGATTACTCCTAAAATCCTGAAGACTTGACCTGTCAATATTAGATGGATTTGGGAGAATAAACTCAGATCTTGTGCTAACAACCTGTTTGTTATTCTTTCATATTAGCTGTAAAGTTAGGTTTAGAGATAATAGAGCAGATACAAATTGAATTGAAATTCCCTGACCACTTTTTTTCCAGTTACCTTGGGGACATGGAAATCACTTATTTGTATGTCCCAACTAGTAATAAATTGGTTTAGGAGACTTTTGGTGAGAAAAATTCCCCTCTGCTAAGGCAGATATGCATCTGTTCTGAAATCTAGTCTTAAAGAGTTGTCTCGGGTATATACAGTACATTTTTTAAAAATTCTATTTTTTAAGATAGTACAGAACTTTAAAAACTTTTCCATTGTTTTTTGTTTTTATATCACTTTCATTTCTGAATATTTTCTTTCTCCCTCATTCTAAACATAAAAAAGTATCCATTATTTTTTTAAAAAGATCTTAAAAAGAGCAAAATTCAGTTCACAAATTAAACCAACATAGTTATTATCTCTACTAGTATATGTAATATGTCATGACCTAGGTCCCCAATTTTGTAATGCAGAAAGGGAGAAATTTTTTCTTCATCAACAGAATACCTTTAATAAGATTAAAGAGAAAAGAAAAGATAAAAGAAATTTCCCTCCTGTGTCTCAATCTTTTATTCAGAAAATCTGGCTACTGTACTTGGGCAATCCTGACATTTTATATAAATGCAATTTACTATCTCAGAAACAAAACAGCAGAGGTTGTCAGTAATGATCACTATTAATCAGAGGATATCTGTTTACACATATCTTTTTAAATAAGCCTTTTTATTAGAGAGTGATGGAAATGTTTGTATGTACTATCTCTTCCACCCTATCTATTCACTAATTCTTTCCATACTGTATACTTTGTTTTATCACCAAAAATACACAATCAGCTTTGCCTCTGAGTTAAAATGTACTAAATGCTGGTATTTTAAAGGAATGATTTAGAATAACTGATGGATACTTAAGTTAGCTTTTTGACTTCCCTGTTTACAATTAAAGATTATTTCCAGCTGCAGCAGACAAATCTTTCCCTATCTATTGTTGGATGTCTATCCATTTATTGAAACAAACTGTGAAATATGTTATAGGGAAGTGGCCAATGCCAGTCTTTATGAGCATGTACTGAGTACTCAATCAAAATTTTGAATTTTGGAGCAGGTAAAGACAATCTGTAATTGGTTCTAGGTCTGCTAACATTGTAAAGAGAGCTGTTGGCTAACTTGCTACATCACCAGAGCTGAGGTCCATTCAAAAAATATACTATCAGCCAAGACCAGTCCCTTGGCCTGGCTCTTTCCATACTTGCTGATCCTGAAGAAATAAGATAAGTTACTAAAGCCCTCCAGATTGGGCAAGGACTTCAATCCCTCACACAGAGCTGGAATAAAGCCCAAAGCACAGAGCTCTGCAAGATCTATTGAGTATTTTGTCTCTGTTGAGTCCATTCTTTTAGGTAAAGAGCATTGAAAGGTCAAAAGAAAAAAATTAGCCAATGGGGTAGAGCCAAGGTGGCAGAGAATAGACAGAATTTTGAGCTCTTCCTGGCTTCCCTCACATCAATACTAGATTAATCCCCTGAATATATTTTGGAGTGACAGAACTCACAAATGTTTGGAGTGTAACAAATTTCCAGCAGAAGATATTCTAAAAGGACTTCTGGAAAGATCTATCTTAAATAGGCAGGTTGGAACATGGCCCAGTGCAGATGCAGTGCAGGAAGACTCACAGAGGAAAGGCCCTACTACCTTCACAGAGAAACTAGTGGGAGCAGCTGCATTGGCTACTCTGTCCTGGTTCAGAAGACCAGTGGATCAGCAGATTTTCAATAAGACCTCCAATGCAATTACAGAAGGCAAATAATGAGTCCCTGTACCCCAGCATACCAGGCAAGACTTGGTCAAGCCCACCTAGCAGCAGCACTGGCCCTAGTGCAATGTGAAGCCCTTTTGCCCTGTAGAGGAAACTTGGTGCAATCTCC
The DNA here is from genome assembly GCF_902635505.1 of Sarcophilus harrisii. Taxonomy (NCBI): domain Eukaryota; kingdom Metazoa; phylum Chordata; class Mammalia; order Dasyuromorphia; family Dasyuridae; genus Sarcophilus; species Sarcophilus harrisii. The sequence goes on along the minus strand of NC_045428.1, from coordinate 41,173,246 downwards.
TCTGTGCCCTAGGAGCAGATCTTAACCTTTTTAAATGAGCAAAAAAGAGCTCTGACCAGAAATAGCTATTACGGAGACAAGGAAGAGCAAACCCCAAATCCTGAGGACACTAAAGACAAAATGCCTCCAGATGAAGCCTCAAAGGGTGATATGCATTGGTCTCTAACTCAAAAGACTCTATTGGAAGAATTCAGAAAGGATCTTAAAATAGAGTTAGAAAAAAATGGAGAAAGGAAATGAGAGGGTTGCAGGAGAATTTGGAAAAGGAAATACAGTAATTATCTGAAGAAAACAACTCCTTAAAAATACAACTGGTGAAATGGGAAAAAATCCAATGAATAAAACAACTCCTTTAAAAGTACAATTGACCAAATGTAAAAAGAGGTTAAAAAAACTAACTGAAGATAATATTGTTCATTAAAAATTAGAATTAGACAAATAGAAGTGAATAAATCACTGAGACATCAAGAATCAGTCAAACAAAACCAAAAAAATAAAAAAAAAAATAGAAGGAAATGTAAAATACCTCATTGGATAAAACCTGGAAACTAACCTGGAAAATAGATCCAAGAGAGACAATCTAAGAATTATTGGACTACTTGATGACTACCATGATGAACAAAAGCCTGCACAACAATCTTTCAAGAAATCATCAAGGAAAACTGCCCTGATGTCTTAGAACCATAGGTTAAAATAGCCATTGAAAGAAACCACTGATCATACCCCTGAAAGAGATCCCAAAATGAATATTGTAGCTAAATTCCAGAATTCAGATCAAGAAGAAAATGCTGTGAGCAGCCAGAAAGAAACAATTCAAATATCAAGAAACCACAATCAGGATTACCCAGGACCTAGCAGCTTCCACTTTAAAGGATTGATGAGCTTGGAATACGATTTTCTAAAGGGCAAAGGAACTTGGAATGTAGCCAGAATCAACTACCCAGCAAAACTAAACATTATTTTTCAGGGGAAAAGATGGACATGTGATGAAATAGGAAATTTTCAATTATTTTTGAGGAAAAGACCAGAGTTGAACAGAAAATTTGACTTTTGAATATAAAACTCAAGAGAAGGATAAGAAGGTAAAAAGGAAAGGAAAAAAAACCTATTTTCTTTTAAAGATTAAACTGTTTCATCCTTACATGGGAAGATGATATGTATAATTCTTGAAAACTATCTTTATTAGGGTTATACTTAGAGGATGCAGGTATAAGCTGACTTTAATGTGATGAAATAAAAAAGAAACTAGGGGTAAAAAAGGAAGATTCAGGCCAATTTCAATAGACTTGTGATGGAGAAAGCCATCCACATACAGAGAAAGAACTATGGGAACTGCATGTGATCACAACATAGTATTTTCACCTTTGCTGTTGTTTGCTTTCTTGATTTTCTTTCTCTCTGAAGTCTAAAGACAGGAGTAAAGAAAAACACAAAAAGGCAAAGCAAACTATGAGAACAATTTAAATGGTGGGGAAAATGGGCTGAAATTTAATGTAGTCATATATAGTATATATTCTATGTATTGTATACATATAGTGTATATACTATATAGTAGTCATATCACCAAATTAACTTCTAAATGAGGAATAACCACTGCATACATATATCTTTTCCCCTGTAGAATGTTGTGTTCCATGGTCTCTACTTCTGCATTATAATAGCTGCTACATCTTATGAGTTTCTTATTGTGATTCCTAAGTAATTTAACATTTTCCTTCTTATTGCTTACAGAATTTTGTTCTTACACCCTCAAAGCTCTGGATTTTTGCTACAATGTTCCTAGGAATTTTCATTTTAAGATTTCTTCCAGAGGTGACTGGTGAACTCTTTCCACTTTTACTTTTTTCTGTGATTCTAAGAGAGCCAGGCAATTTTTTTTTAATGATTTCTTGAAATATTTCCAGGCCTTTTTTTTGTCATGGCTTTCAGATACTCCAATAATTCTTACATGTTTCTCTTTAATCTGTTTCCCAGATCAGTTGTTTTTTATATGAAATGACTTACCTTTTCTTCATTTTTTTTTCAGTTTTCTGATTTTGTTTTAATATTTCTTGTGGTTTCATGGAGTCATTGACTTGTTTGATCCATTTGAATTTTCAGAGAATCAGTTGCTTAGGTTTTGTACCTCTTGTATCATATTGTTAATTCTCTTTCTAAGTGTCTCCTTTATTATTTTCATTTCTTTTCCTAATTCTTTTCTTTATTATTTTTATTCTATTTATGATACTCTTTTAATTCAATTTTTAAACTCTTGAATTATTTCCTTTAGGAATTCTACTTGATCTTATAGGCAAGCTGTACTTTTTTTCTGAGCTTTGCTTGTAGGTATTTTGGAGTATTTCTCTTCTGCATTTCTGTCTATAAATCTTTGACCTCAAAATAGTTTTGAACAACCTCGCCTTTGTTAGCCTAGCTGGGAGCTCTTTTAGGGCTGAGTCTGTGATCTCAGACCCTTGAGTGAACTCCTGCTTTGCTTTCTTAAGCAAGGGACTAAGACTACAATCTGCTCTGGACAACCCTTATGCTTACTCCCAAACCACCTCCATTCCATTGAATCTAGAATTAATTCATATTCCATACCCTGAGCTGCTAGGCTGGGACTAAATTGAAGATCAGATCTGAGTGTCCCTGAAATATAGTTCTGGTACTGAATCCAGACCCTACCCCCTTTGAGAGATTCCTAACTGTTGACTTAGACTAGGATCTTAGTTTGTGATCATTTCTGAGCATCCCCCCCTCTATTGACTTATCTTAGAGCACCATGTTTCCAGCCCAACCTTCTGAGCCTAGGTGGGGAGCTGAGTCTGTGGGGGGCTACCCTTGCTCAGAGCTTTGAGCATTAAGTCTGGGCCTTGACAAAATTTTCAGGAGTGCTGAAGACATAAGATCAACCTCGAGGTACCTCAGATCACAGCTGCTGAGCAAAAAGCACCAAAATAACCCTTGATAAGAAGCCAAGAAACAAGTGAGATGATGTTTGCCTGAGACTCACCTCACCCCCTCATTTATAATATCTCATGTGTCTCTTTTCAAGATGACTGGATGCATTGTTTGGATTGAAATAAACGCTGCTTGGACTTTCTGCTTGAAAGATTAGAACCTCAAAGATAGTTTCTGAAGGTCATAGACTTAGAACTGAACTTTAAAAGCCCCTGAGTCCAAACCTCTCATTTAATAGATGTGTTAACTGAGACCCAGACCGGTTAAATGGTGCAGGCTCTCTCAACTAGCAAGTGTCTGAAGTGGGGATTTGAACTCAGGTTTTCCTGACTCTTGAGTCTGTATCATTTATACTATATGAATGATTATTCCCTAGGTTATTAGCCTTCCATGCCAGTAATGGGAAGGGGCTATAAATATCTCAATGAAAGAGTGGACTCGGATGCCAGTCAAAAGCGATTTAAAAAAATTATCTTCAAAGGCATTTCCTATTAGTGGTCAAAACAACCAATATCGTTGAAACTTTTCTCTTTACGTGGCAATATATGGTTTGACATTTGTTTATGGAAATTTTAAAAGAAAAGATGAAAATGCATATAAATATATCTCAGGCTTAAAGATTTTTTCATACTTATGTCTAATCTTTAATAAGCCCTCCCTTTGAGAGCACTGGATAACAACAAAATCACTCATTAACCCTTCAATATGCACTTGATGTTCATTAATTCTGCTAAAATACTCTTTCACTTAATACAAAACTTTTCGCTTCCCAACAGTTCTGAATTGCACCCAAAACAACATTTCCCTGGAAGACTCATGTGCCAGTGGTTGCTGGTAGACAGAAAAATCAGCATGAATTTGTCTGACAATTGTATTTTCTCTGAGGCAATGCCATTAAATCACAACCACATTTTAGCATAAATAATCCAAGATTTGAAGCAGCAGCAACCTTCTGGGAAGGGTGCTCTGTAATTTAATATTGTGTTTTGGGATGTATAGAAGGCCCTGGATTTACAGAACCCAAAATGTATACATAGTAGTTCTCACTGTATTTGTGGCTTGACTACATCTACTGTAATATACTGGAAAAAATCCCACTCATCTACATGTTTGCTTTGGAAAATGGAAATGACATGTGGACTTTTCCTCATAATTTAAGGCCCACATAAATATCCTCACTTATTTTTTTTTTTTTTGCTCTTGAGTGAAACTTACTCTGAAAAGTTAAACAAATTTAATGCCGATCACTCCCAAATTGCTGCACTGGCAACTTAGAGGGACTGTGAGAGACTGGAAATTATTCAGCTTTTCAAGGTGTCAAGTGCTAAATAGATTCCTATGTGCCACAGGAGAACTTCTCTCCATTGTCAAAATCATGTTAATATGAACTTGGCTAATTGTACAAAAAGTGTACAAGTTTCTTTGGACCCAAAGTCAGTGGTATTGGAGAATTCTTTCAGCAAAGTGGTCTTTTCCTTTCCACTATCAAAGTTAATATGAAATTAGAAATGCTGATGTTTGGGAAGTAGTGTCAATTTCTTATCACCCATGGCAGCTGATCATAGATTATTGAAACTGATAGATAATCCCACAATCCCATTGTAGCCAGAGTTTAAATCAGAGCTAATGACGAGCAGACAAGGTAATTAGCTTAAATTTGATTTCGTCTTTTCTGGGGGATATGGGTGGCTATGGTGATGAAGTGGCCAAAAATCAAGTTACCAGAAAAGAAGGATGAGGGGAATTAGGACCAATGAATATGAATAAATTTATATATCCTAATCAACAGAAAACAGAAATCAAACAATAGCAGGATGGATGAGCTCTGATAGGAGAGGGAGGGAGGACGAGGGAAAAGAGGGAAAAAGGAAGGGAGAGGGAAAAGAAACAGGCAGAAACAAATTGATCTTAAATAAGGAAAAGTCCCCAAAGAGACAAATTTGGACTTAAAGCAAGTGGAGGGTACATGTTGCTCTTGTAGATTTTTGTCTTTTCACATATGTCTAAGTGAAGCTCATAAAAAGGTATGATTAGATAGCTCTGAATTTTGTACATGCAATTCCAAGGGAGATTTTGATTTCTGGAAGATTGGAACCATGGAGGCTGGTCTGCTCTGTCCTTCTTAGCAAATGAATCCTTTTAGATATTGTTAACTCAATATATAGGATAAATTAGAGACAATTTTAGAGGGAAGGCATAAATATTAGGGAAGTCCAGGAAAAGCATCTTGAGTAAGGTGGGATTTTATTTGAGACTTGGAAGAAGCCAGGAAAATAAGGAGGAAGAATTGTTCCAAGCATGGGGAAAAATAAGGAATCAGGAGATTGTGTCTTAAGTGGGGAACAGTGAGGATCCCAGTATTACCAGAACTAATCAACCAAGAGTCCATTTCAGTAGTCCAGGTTTCAGTGTCAGAGGAGAGAAGGTAACACATCCAAGAGATGCTTCATTTTGTGCAGTCATGTCTGACTCTTCATGACTCCATTTGGGTTTTTCTTGACAAAGATACCAGTGGTTTGTCATTTCCTTCTCCATCTCATTTTGCAGATGAGGAACTGAGACAGATGTGACTTTCCAGGGTCACATAGCTAATTCATGGCTGAGGCTAGGTCATGAAGATGGGTCTTCCTGACTCCAGGTCCCTCACTCTTTCTATTAAATCACCTAGCTGCCACAAGGGATGTTATAAAGATAAAACTGACATACATTAAATTTGACAAGAGAGATGAATGAGAATAAAGAGTTGAGGAGGACAATACGAGTTTTAAATCTGGGTGACTGGAAAGATGTTGGTGCCCTCTAAAGCAATAATCAAGTTCAGAAGATGAAGATGTTTGGGGGGATGGGTGGTGAAAGATAATTATTTCAATTTTGGCTATGTTTGTTGACTGATTAGCATGGTGAGTTTAAGATGCCCATGAGATATCCAGTTCCAAACAAGCAGTCCAAAATGTGAGACTGAAAGTCAAAAGAAAAGGCTGAATAAATATAATGAGAATCATCCACATAGAAATGATCATTGAATCCATTGGATCTGATGAAGCTGCCAATCAAAACAGGATAGAAGGAAAAGAGAAAAGGGCCTGGGAAAGAATCATGGGGGGTATCCACAGGTATCAAGTGTCTCCTGGATGAAGACTCAGCAAAGGAAACTGAGAATTGATCAGCAGGTAAAAGAACCTGGCCAGAGTAGTGCCATAGTCACTAAAGAGAAGAGGATATCAGTGAGAGAAAAGTGAACCATGTCAAAAATTGCAAAGAGGTCAAGAAGGATAAGGATTAAGAAAGGGCCATTAGGAAGTCATTGGTAACTAGAAAGATCACTTTTAATCTGAAGAAATCGTTTTTAGGTTCAAACCACTTTTCCTGGTCACTATCATTTAAGGAGAAAATATGCCCTAAATCACATCTAGAGGAATGACTCATTTCTTACTAAATACCAGTTATATAAAAGCTGTTATAAACATTAAAGAGTAAATACATTTATATATCCTAGGCAGTTGCACACAGAAATTAGACAATACACAAAATAAGTGAGCTCTCTTGATTTGGGGGATGAAGGAGAGGATGAAGAGAAAGAAAGATGAAGAAGAGAATGAGAGTGATAAAAGAGACAGAAACAGTCTTAACCAAGAGAAAGTTCTCAATCTCTGCTCAATCTGCCCCAATAATAGTTTGAGTAATCATACTCTCCACCAATGAGGAGAGACATGCAAATGCATAGGACTGAACCCTGATTTACATCAGAAAACATTTACCAAGGATTAGCATTGTCCCCATTTGGAATGAGCTGCTTTTGGGAAGTAATGTATTTTTCGTCACTGGAGATTTTTCAAGTAAAATATAGATGCCCATTTATCAGCTAAGCTGTTGAGAGAATTCCTCTTCAATGAAACGTGACCTCCTTGAGGTCAGAGACTATCTCTCTGTGTCTTCTCTCTGTCTCTCTGTCTGTGTCTCTCTGTCTTGTCCATCTGTCTGTCTGTGTGTCTGTGTCTCTCTGTCTTGTCCATCTCTCTGTCTGTGTCTCTCTGTCTTTGTCTCTGTGCCTCTGTGTCTGAGTCTGTGTCTGTCTCCCTCCTTCCCCCCCATTCCCAGAACGTAGTGCAATGTCTGACACAGTGAGTTATTAATAAATACTTATTTACTGATGGATATATGTTGTCATTTGGCTGTTTCAATCATGGTCAACTCTTCATGACCTTATTTGGGATTTTCTTAGCAAAGAGACCATAGCGGTTTGCTATTTCCTTCTCCAATTCATTTCACAGATGAGGAAACTGAGGCAAACATGACTGACAAGGTTAAGTGACTTCCCAGGGTTCCATAGTTAGCAAGTTTCTAAACCCAGTTCTTAACTCAGGAAGATGAGTCTTCCTGCCTGCAGGTTCAGTGTGCCACCCAGCTACCCCAACTGAGAGACAAGTCCCTTCCATATCAGAAAGTTTATAATTCTGTGAAAAGGATAAGCAAAGGACTGCAAGTGTCCAATAGATAGGTGCTTAGCTCCCAAACAATTAAGGTATACCTAGTTTTCTAGAACTAGACTATTGTTCTTAATAAGGTAGTCCCTATATATAAATGTATAGTGACTCCTATATATAACATATTAATTTTTATATATATCATATATTATATACTATTCATACTATATATTTGAATATGTATAAATAATTGAATATATATAAAATAGTTGTATATGTATAGTTGAATAATATACATATATTATTATTATGAGTTATATATGTATGTGTGGATATACACTTAAATTTTATTACCAAAAAAATCCAGTTTCAGGATTCTCACTGAATTTATGTCTCTTTTTTCCTTTTATATACTAAAGAAACATCCTTACAACTAACTTAAATATATTCTATATGAGATTCTATATGATTCTAATTTCTTTAGATTCTAATCAAAACAGTTCTATTTTGATGAAAAATTATCATGAGGAAGAGGAATTGTGTGCACACATGTGTAGATATATTTAATTCTTATTGCTTTCCTATCATCATTTCCAGCTAAGACCATCTATAATTGACCACTTTAATTCACTGGACTAAAACTACTCATTTTACATTATTAAGTGCTAGCAATTTCCTTTATTGACTTGAGTACTGCTGCTGGGGCACTTTTTAAAGCACATCATAGAAAGTATCATTTTACCTAAGAATGCCTTGCCTTGAAAGCTTGGCTTATATTTGAAAAGTCTTGTAATTTTCCTATATATTAAGTTTCATATCCATGTAAGGAAACGGAACAAATTAGAAAACTGACCCAGATCTGAGAAGATCTGGGTTTACCATGGATCAGTATTCAGAACCACAGAACTACAGCTAGAAGGGACTATGGAGGCCATCTAATCTGACCACTTCAATTTCCCTATAGGAAACTGAGGCATAGAAGAGCTGAATGACTTGCAACATAGTCACAGAGGTAGTAAGTCCTCAGACTGGTCCTGTGACTCCAAAGTCAATATTTTCCCTCTATACCCAAAGCCATGATGTGGAAAAGGGATTTGACGTATTTAATGTGGCCTCAGAAGTAAAAACTAGAAGCAAGGTGGGGGTGGAAGGAAATGGCAAAAACATAGATTTAAGTTTGATGTGAGGAAAATCTTCTCTACGACTGTACTGATTCCAAAATAGAATGGGTCGCCACCTTGGTGGGCTTTCTATCATCAAAAATATTCAAGAAAAGATTGGAAGATCACTTCCTGACTTTTTTATTGGATATTTTTGTTTAGACATAGATTGGACTAACCAATCATTGGGGTCCTGCCACCTCTGAAAGGCAATGATTTTGCCATGACCATGAATAAACTTTGTGGTCCTTGGCCATTGATCTAAGTTGCCCACTTCTTTTCATTAATGAGCTGAATGGAGCAAATTAGTGAAACTTAGCCCTGAAGGGAAGTTAATGCCTCAGTTTCTTCATCTGGTAATAAAAGCTAACACTTCTTATGCAGCCAGATTTGGTAGTTATTATGAGAAGCAGAGAAAATACATGGGAGAAGATGTTAATGTAGTAAAAAAATCTAAGAGGAGGGAGGGATAGGGGTGGAAAAAGACTTGAAGTGATATTAAAAGAATAAAGAAAAATGTTCTTTAGAAATGAACACTTTCCCCTTCCTTTTTTGTTCCAGATACCATCATCATCACTACATTTATCTATCTCTTTAAAGTTTACAAAATTATATGTAAATATTATCTCATTCTAACTTCACAGTAATCCTGGGAGGTAGGTACTATTATATTTCTATTTTACAATTGAGGAAACTGAGGCAAAAAAATTAATCTTAGCATAGCCTCTTCTTAGCAAGGGAGCTGATGGGAAGTGTTGTTTTCCCAGTTGGAAGAAGAGACTGAAAGCTTATAGAAAAGAAAGGCAGAGGGATTCTTGGAACTTTGACTTTTTGAAGAGAGAAAAGTGTCTTGGGACCAAAGGTGAAGAGATGGAAAGGAAGGATCCCAGTACCCCAAACTGAGTATAAGCATGAATGGGTGAATTCTTCTCTGGCCACTGATATTCTCATAAGGAATTTACCATTTGTCTGGATATGGCTAATGATGGTACATGAGACACACCATTGGACATGGTAAAGTTACCCTTTCCCCCCCACTCTCTCCTCTGCCTCAATACTTCAGTCAAATGGACTTTGGGATTTTCCTGCTCTGTGTTTAAACCTTATTTGTTTGCTGTGTGTATTTTGAAAGAGTCTTTTTTTTTCTCCAGATAAAGATAAGAATTTTTTTCCTTTTTGCCACAATAGAGTAAGGTAGGAAAAGACAAAAGGGAACTGGGACTGATTAATTATACTTCACTTGGAGTTTTTAAGAATAGGGACTCCACTGGTCTCTGTGAATAGAAGCCTAAGCCAACTCACTTATAAGAAAGTGTGAATATAGTCCTGTAAATTTTTTTATATAAGAAGTCAAGGAAAAATAAAAAACATTTTAAAGACAGCTGGAATCCTCTTATAAAGTCAAGGGAAGGAAATGGAGAATAAAAGACCAGCCTATAATAGAGATAGAAAGTTTTTTTTTTTTTTCCTGCTTTTGTAACATCTTTTGAAAACACTTCCTTCTCTCCTGATTCAGCCACCACCCTGATGCAGGTCCTCACTACCTAATGCCTGGTCTATTGCAATAATGACTGTTGGATTTCCCTACTTTAGTACATCCTCCACCCAGCTATCACTTTTTTGTAAAGTGAAAATCTGATCCTGTCAGCCCCTTACTCAAAAATCTTCAATGGCTCCCTATTATCTCTAGAATAAAATGTAAAATCTAGGTTTTTAAAACTTTCCATAACCAGATCATTCCTCCTCTTCCATTCTTCTTCCACATTATTCCCTTATATGTACAATACTCTCAGTGACATTTATCTCCTTGTTCTTCATAATCCAAGACACTCACATTTTTACTGTTCCCTATACCTGAAACTTTTCCCCTCCATCTTTGTTTTTTAGCTTCTCTGGCTTCCATCAAGTATCAACTAAACTCCCACCTTCTGCAAGCAGCCTTTCCCAGAGCCCCTTAATGCCTTAACGTTAGTGTCTTTTCTCTGAGATTTTCTCCCTTGTATCCTGACTACATCTTCTTTGTACATAGTAAGTTGCATATCCTCTTCCCCCATTAGACTGTGAGTTCTTTAAGAGAAAGCACTGGTTTGGTTTTCCTTGAATCTCTAGCATGACACAATAGGCACTTAATAAATGCTTGTTCACTGGTTGACTTTCACTTAAATACAAATGAGCATGACAAGTAGCCAGAGCAAGACCCTAAATAATTGAAAATGAATTTCAGATCTGACACCATAAGGGGAAGGAAAGATTTGTCAAATGAAGGATAAAATTTTTAGATTAGTAAATTAAATTAGATTTTAAACTCTTTGAGGGTAGGGATTGTCATTCTTTTTTATTAATTGTATCCCCAGGCTTATTTTAATAAATATTTACTGTATTGACTTGAAAAAAGATTTTGAATTAAAGTAAATTCACTTTAAAAACCCCCAAAATTAATCAACTTCCAACAGGCATAATGTAAAAGAAAAATTCAAAACTAGATGGGCTAGGGCACCTAGAATGTTTACACTGTTTTCAAACATCCAGATCAACTGAATACTGTGAAAAAGATGGTGTAAGAACATGTTTTTAAGGAGTGAAAATATCATTGCTCCCCCACATAAATATTACCACTACTATTTGTAATATGTCCCAATCTACTCATGTCCACCATAGTCTTTCTGTTGCTCTTTGGGTGATTTTCTTTTTGAGTGCTTAGGGATTATGATATTCTATGTTTCCCAACTATGTAGCATCACAAGAGAAATACTGAGTTTATAAAACTGAGCTTTCTTTCAGGAAAAATGTTTGAGGTCATTAAAAGCACAGCATAATTTCCCAAACTCAATCCAGCTGGCTCATTTTCTCCTACTCAATCCTGAATCCAGTTCATCAGCCATAGATGATGCAAATGGGTGAGAAGTTTCCCTCCTTCCCATTCCCCCACTTCTGCCCCAACTCTTTTCCACGTTCTTGAACTGGATGTTGTTCTTTAACGTAGTTGGTTTTCTTGGGTTTTTATGGATGTGATAAATAGATGGGTTCTTCTCCCTGACAACCTTTCTCTTTTACACATACAGGTACCTTCTTCCAAATTATCCATTCAGTTTTTGGGAATGAATCATTTTACTTGAATTTTCAGAAAGGCTATTTAATTATTATTACTATCTGGGTAATGAACAGGAACAATCTGATTATTTAGACCACTTCAACCTTCTAAAACAACAGTTGAAGGACATCCAGATGATTGTTTTCAAGATGATATGGCAACCTTAGAATACATTGCATTCATTTTCCATAATATTCCATTTGGAGAGAACAGTGTCCTGGGAATGTTCATTCTTAGCTCCCAAGCGTGCTAAAGAGCCCTATAGAATTCCATTAAAATTGAAAGCAGTAGCAAAATGAGGGCTTTCTAGATCTGTGCACACTCTTCTGCACATCTGCAGATAATTACTTAAAGGTTTGTTCATAGGGAGAGAAAACACACAATTCCTTTGACTATGCCTTTCACTGAAACCATTAATCTTGCTGGAAGAGTCTGGCAACCAAAGTATTTTTCGGGAAATGATTCCTTCATTTTCTTTGACTTTATATGAAGGGTGCCAAGGTTCTCAGTGGATGATTTTTTTCAAAGGCAATGATGACAGGGAATTCAGCCACAGCCTCCATTGAAAATGTGTCATTTAGGGACATGCATGGCAGTGAATGAAAACCTTGTGCATTATTTTCCACATTAAAAAGGTGTGTCCTCATTCTAGCAATTGTCAAAAAATGAAGGGAACTACCTCTTACTTCCTCCTTTTAGTTGGAATTTTTCCTAGAATGCTGGCATCAGATTTTTCAATTAAATTCAAGAAACATTTATTAAATATATTCATTAAGACAGATGATCCTCTAAGACCTTCTCTGGTACCTGGGCACTGCATGGAAAGGAACCTGGTTTTCTAAATTCTGTCAGGTCTTCTCAAGTTAGAAAGGCTAAGGATCTTCAATGGATCTTCCATGGATCCACCTAAATCTAGAGGTTTCCCAGTAGGTTGGTAATGTGTGCTCATCATTATTGTTATTATTGGCTGAAATTATCCATTAAATAGTCTTTTAAGGTGTGGAGAAATCCAGGGTTCCCAAAAGAAGGAACAGGCACCTGGATGAAATTCTTAAATATTCACAAGTGGGCAAAAGACTGGGCTAAACTATCTATTCGAAAAGTTACTTTTATAACTCCTCCAAAGCAATGACAATGACTGAAACTCTTGCTTGACTTGCTTAGAAACAAATTTTGCATATGGTACCGATTTAAGAAATATTAAAATGTTATTAAGGAATAAAAATGTAATTATAGTCGGCTTCATAAATCACTTTAAAGTTTACAACATGTTTTACATGCATTATCTTATTTGAGCCTAAGACTTACTCAGTGAAGTGAGTGCTATAGGTATATAGTTTATATTCCTCATTAAAAATGAGGAAACTGAGGTTAATAAGAATTAAGTAAATTGCTCACATAGTAAGTTACATAAGTTGTAAGTATAATGGAGAACTGGGTGACAGGAGCCCCATCCGGTTACCAAACCACAGGAGGAAGTTTGGAGAGACTGTTCCTGGAAGTATGTGATAAGATGAAACAGAAAGCCCTACCTTATATTATAAGCAACTCTGACTCTTTTCAGTCTGCTAACCAGGTAATGAAGAAACATATTTGTGATTGGTGGCTGAATTAGAACTATGGCTGGATAAAAAAGACTCCGAAGGGGGCAACTCAACCCTTTTTTTGTCCTAGTGTCTAGCAAAGGTGCTGAGTTGCTTGGGGCTTCGGATGGTGGGTGGACCTTTGAATTTTTCTCACTCAGTGCACTGAATCCCATTGTTAGTTCAATAGATTTCCCTATTCAATGAGAAGTCATGAGCATATAAGGCCCTACTTTTGCTTCTAAGTCTATTGGGTCTATTCTTTCCTGCCCTAGGTGAAAGGATATTGGGGATGGAAGGGACTGGGATGTAGCCTTGTCAACTTTGAAAAGGCAGAAGTCACTGAGAGGAGACTAAAGCTTGTGGACGGATTAAATCCAATTTACCAGCACAACCCAAGAGGCCTAAATTCATCTGTCATCATTATCATCATCATCAATATAAACAAGATGGTTTTTGATACATAAATCAGAGGGAGCCAAAATAGAGGAGCAAACCAAAGACCAATATAGCTAAAGAGTATTATATTGTTGTGAAATTTTTTAACAAAGAGCCTACATATCATAAAGTAGCATAGCACAAAGATCATGTAGTATGAACAGGTTAGATTTCTACCAGGATTGTAGAGCTGGATTGTAGAGATTTCAATATTCAGGAAACTAGAAATATAACTGACCATAGTAATAACAAAAACCAAAAATCATATATCACTAAATACAGAAAAGGCTTTTGACAAAATTTAACAACCATTTCTGTTCAAAATATTAGAAAACATAGGAATAACAAGATCTTTCCCACTTTCTATAAGAAGTTTTTCTACTTTAATTTTATAGCCTTCCCTCTAACTTTACTCCCAATTTAGCCTGAAAGAAGTTTTTTGTGTGTAAGTGTTTGCATGTTTTCTCCCTCATTTGGACTTTGAACTCCTTGAGAATTGCCTTTTGTATTTTTTGTATTCTCTGAATGAACCTAATATAGAACCAGTGCACATCGTAGGCAATTAATAGATGCTAATTGATTGACTAGATGATTGAGTGATCAAGAATGGCTTTTCCAATGAGATTCAGATCTATGTAAATGTGAGTTATTATTATTTGTGTAAAATAAAGGGGTAGTAAAATGCATCTATCCTACTTTGGGAAAAAAATCTGTTTTCAATGATATCAGCACAATAATTGATTAGTTGTGCAAACCTTATGTGAAGGATGCTCTCCTGACATGAAGGGCTCATCTAAACTTTGGGAAAATCAACTTTTTCAGGCTTTAGTATCTCTTACATCCTTTTAGAAGAAAGGTACCAATTGGCATTATAGACTCACAGTTACATTTTTTAAATTAATAGGAACAGATAAAAGTGGCATTCAAGCCACTGTGATGGGCATGTATAAGGGCAAAGAGTCACAGGGGTGGTGAGTGGACCCACAAGAGAGCCCCTAAACCAAAACACCTTCTCTGACTACTACTTCCTTGCATGTATACAGTTATCCCTTCTCCATTGCTACTTTCTCCATTGAGGTTTCCATATATCTCAGGTCAGCATAAGAAATTAAATGGAAATTTGGGGGAATTTTGTGGAAGCCACTGATGATACACTAAGGCCAGCAGTTGACATAGATCTCATGATCAAATACTTACCCCAATTTTACAATAAGGCTCCATAAACATCCCCTAAAAGAAAAAGAAAAAATTCAGATTTCTGCTATGCAAGGAGGGCCAAAAAATTTTATGTGAATTTTCCAGATTGTGGGGCCACCATGGCCATTACCCATTAGAAGACAAGCTGTTTGGAACATAGGTTTTGCAAAGTTAAATATTGCAAACTATTTACATATTTTGAAGCTAAAAAAATAAAAAGAAGGCAAATTGCTCATCAATGTGTTCCTCCTCCACTAATCACTGACAGTTAATATAGTCTTAATATCATCCAATTAATAATAGTTTCCCCATATCATTTAACCAGTTTTCATCAATTAGCTTTTGCAAAGGGATATTTACTAAGAAGTTGTGGCAGGAACTTAAATATAAAACTCCCACTGAAGGGACACAGTCTCCCCATCATACCCTGGGACAATGTACTTAAAATTGTCACTGCACCAAATTCATTTCTG
Organism: Sarcophilus harrisii; assembly: GCF_902635505.1. Lineage (NCBI taxonomy): Eukaryota > Metazoa > Chordata > Mammalia > Dasyuromorphia > Dasyuridae > Sarcophilus > Sarcophilus harrisii. Next base: position 41,157,940 of record NC_045428.1, on the reverse strand, counting down.
GATATGGCAGAGCCCCTTTCCTTGAGGGACAACATGACAGCTGCCAAGTCAGAACTTGACTAGGCTGGATCACACAAGTTGCTCCTCAGAATGGCATCTGTTCCTGACCTGATGGAGCTGTTGTGACCCCCATCAGTCTCTGCTATGAGCTCTACTTGCTGAAGTTCTGGTGGCTCTTTCCATCTTTCAAAGTACACAAGGTCATAATCTGGTCCATTTAATCTGTCAGTCCATCAGTAAAAAATTATTAAGTTGTCTACTATGTGTCAGGCAGTGTGCTAAGCATTGTGGATATGAAACAAGGTAAAAGTGAGTTCCTGCCCATGAGCATTTTACAATCTAATGGAGGAAGACAACATGTAAATAAATATGTATACAGTAAGCTATATTCAGGATAAAAAGGAAATAATTAAACGAGAGAAGCATGGGAATTAAGAGGGTTGGGAAAGGCTTTCTGTAGAAGGTGGGGTTTTAGTAGGGATTTAAAGGAAGAGCCCAGTACTAAGAGTAGAGAAGGGAAAACATTCCAGTTATGTATGGGGAGCAGCCAGAGAAAATGCCTAAAGTTGAGAAATAAAATGTTTTGTTTTGGAGGTTAGCATTACTGGATCAAAGAATATATATAGATATAGATATAGATATAGATATAGATATAGATATAGATATAGATAGATATAGATATAGATATAGATATATATGTAAAATGTAAGAAAATTGGAAAGGTAGGACAGGGGAAGGCTATTGAAGGGTTTTGAATGCCAAACAGGACATTTTGCATTTCTTCCTGTAAGTAAAAGAAAGTCACTGAGTTTATCGGGGGTTTGGGGTTAGGGTGTAATAACATGATCAGACCTTTAGGAAAATCACTTTCGTGGCTGAATGGAGACTGCATTGGGTGGGCAGGGACTCTATCAACAACTGTTGCTGTCATCCAGACATGAAGTGATGAGGGCTTGCCAGAGATGGATTTGAAAGATGTGGCCAAGATGAAATTGAAAGGCTTTGGCAATAGCGTGGATGCTTGGATATGGAGAGTGAGAGATAGTGAGTGATTTAGGATGATTTGCCCTGGTTGCAGCCCTGAAAAATCGGGAGGATAATCTTGTCCTCTACAATAGAGAAAATGAAAGGATGAAAAAGTTGGAGGGGGGAAGAAAATGAGTTTTATAATTTTTTGTTTTTATTTTTCCCTTTTTAAAAATTACATTAATATGTATTTGTGGAATAAAACAAGCATTTTCTTAACAGTACAATAGAAGGTGATTATACATGAAACTGCAAAAAAAAGTTATGCAAATAGCACAATTTGCTATTCCCTTTAAATACACAAAATTATCATGGAAATTTGTTTCACCTTTTTTTCCTACCCTTGCCTTACCCCACCTTAGAAATGATTACAATTAGAGATAAATAGGTGTAATATACCCATTTGTTGCTTATGTATATAAAATATGTAAAATTATTGTTTATCAGTTCTTTTTCTGAATGCAGATTCTTCTTATGTCCTTTACACTTTATTAAACTTCTACCCTTTGATTCAGTAATATCACTACTAGGTCTATTTCCAAACATGATTAGGGGGAAAAAGGAAAAGAAGCTATATGTTCTAAAATGTTTAGAGCAACTCTCTGTGTGGCTGCAAAGAACTGGAAATTGCAAGGGGAAGGAGTAAACAAATTGGGTATGTGATTGTGATGGAATACTACTGTGTTGTTAAGAAATTATAAGCTTGATGATCTTTAAAGGAAATAATGAGGAGTTAAATGAGTAGAATCAAAAGTATATATGTACTCTTGTTTAAGAACAACTTTGAGTGAATAAGTTGTTTTGACCATTATAAATGTACAAATTAACTATGAGTTTTGTTTTCAACATATTGGGATTAAGATATTTACTGGACTTCCAATTTGAGATGTCTGAAAGTTGACACAGAGATTAGGGTGAGAAAGGTAGATTTGAGCATTTACACTTTGGAAATTGGCAAAACTATAAATCAGGGCTTGAATTGTATTTTTATTTATTGGCTAGATTTAAGAAAACATCCACATTAAAAGAAGCTAAGGTTAAAGGGGTTAAGGGTTATTGATGCCCTGCCACAGACCCCCATCTAGAAAATCCAAACAAAATTTCTTGACCCTCTCTTCATACCAGAGAAGTCTGTTTTTTTCTCTTTTATGGGGTATTTACTGTACCTTACTGTAAAATTTGGGTTGACATCATATAATACTATAGCTATATTTTATGCATTTCTGAGTTTTTAAACATTTTCTCTATTGTCTGCTGGTCTTCATATAGCATCTGCAGCTTCTGCAAAACTCCCCAAACTCCCCTTTCAATTTCATATGCTGACTGGAGAAATATTGAAACTACGATGGGGAAAATCAAAATACGGAAAAAAGTAACTTTAATGCAGATTCAGCTTAAAAATCTATTCTACATTCTTTTTTGGGGGGGAAGGGGGGGAGAGCTGGTTGTTAACAATTTATCAGCATATCCTTGCTCACAACAAAACTTGAAAATAAGCAGAAAGTATTATTTCTTTCTTAAAGGTGAGGAAATGGTTGCTTAGAGAATAATTGATTTACCCTTGGTTATCTAGCCAGGAAGTGTTTATTGAATGTGGGTCTTTCTAATTCAAAAGTTAATACTATATCTATCCTATCACACCACAAGGGACAACATATTATAGACAGATGAGCTCTTAGGTGCTTGAGTCATCCTTGCAAACATTTGATTATTCCTTCCTTTGGGAACACTGTAAATTAAGTCATCTTTGACCATCCTCCTACCACCATCTGAGACAAGGACTCTTGGAGCAGTGTTTACAACAGAGAGAGAGAACAAGAAGCAGCTGGCAGGATCTGGCTCTTTGCCCCTTGCTTCCTTGATCTTTAGTGTGTTCACCAAATCATCAAGTCATCAGTTAACTCTTATGCTGAGCCATTTGTCATCAGATCAGTTCCTCCTGCAAATTAGAGGGTTTCATTGATGAGAGGACTGTCTATTCCCATGGTAGAAGTGCAGTTCTTCAGAACAGGGTATGGATCTCTGATTTAAAAAAAAAAAAAAGCAACCAAAAGAGCTGTTCTGCTCTATCTGGGGTTGAGGGGAAAACCACAGGACTGGGCAGAAGGGATGGCCAGAGCCAGGAGTCATTCAGCTTAGGCTCTCATAGGAGCCCCAGACAGCTTGTCAGAAGAAAATGTGTAAAAAATACTGGTTAACACAAAAGTTTTTTTTTTCTTTCATGCTTTTTCCCCGTTCCCCTGAGTTTTTCAGATACAATATACTGTTTATAAAATTGCAACACTGTTTTTGGTTGGAAAAAAATATGAAACAGCTGTGTTGATGCCTTCCTCAGTTCCACACAGGCAGTGGGATTTAATAATAAGGTTATTTCTAAATAAAGCAAAACCTTAATCATCCGTAGGCCTCTCTTTCCTTTTGGTGAATTCTACCCTTTCAAGAACTTCCATTTTGAGAAAAGACTTCAGACAAATCATCCCTCATTCTTCAAAATTACCTATCTTGTCTCAAACTGAGGACCTTCTTCTCTACCCCTTTTGTCAGCTCCCCTTTATGGGTTGGTTTTCCCCATCGGAATGTAAGATTGTTAAAGGCAGAGACTTTTTTGCCTTTTTCTTGACTTTGTATCCCCAGGATTTAGCAGAGTACCTAGAACTTAGTGTTTAAGAAAAGTTTATTTTTCAACTGAATTCAAAGGTTCAAGAAAAAGGATAGAGTTTGAGGATTACTAAATTTTTTGGTTAAAAGATTTCTTCTATCCTGATACTTAGAGTTGAATTTCACTCCAAAGTATATGAATTTTACTTTTGGTCTGGAATACAAAAGGCTAAACTTATAGAATGTTTTTGGTGGTACTCTCAGATTCTCAGGGCATTATGATGATTGAATGAATGAATGAAAAAAAGTTAACTACAAAAGTCAAGACTATTTCTCCCCTGAAGGATCTACTATGGACAGACAACATTCATAGAAGAATGATGGCTGGGGAAGGGTATTTTGGTTTAGAAAGTTACTGGGATGGTTAGTGAATTGAGGGTAAACTGATACTCTTTCCAGTAGCAATGGTTTATGATTCCACAATTTGAAAGAGGGATAGAGAGGGTCAAGGTGAGCTGAATTAGAACAGTATAGAGGCTTTTAGGGGAGTTAGTGAGATCTGAAAATTACAAAAGCAGAAAGGAATAATGGGGAAGGGATGGTTGGTATAGACTGATATATCCAGGGATAATGGCAGAGTTGATTTGAACATTCCCCACCTTGGAGCTGCTTATTGCACCCCTTTCATGACTTCCCTCTTCCTTTGTGCAGTCTCTTTCCAAAAGCTAGGTAGTATTATTGTTCAGTCACTGTTCATGACCTCATTTGGAGGTTTCTGGGCAAAGATACAAAAGCGCTTTGCCATTTCTTCTTCAGCTAATTTTACAGATGAGGAACCTCGGCAAAGAGAGTTAAGTGATTTACCCAGAGTCACACAGCTAGGAAGTATCTGAGGCCAGATTTGAACTCAGATTCGGTCTTCCTGATTCCATGCTCTATCCATTGCACCATTTAGCTCTTGGCCAAAAGTCCACCTGAGGATTGGAACTTGTGATAGTCTCAGGCTCTCCCAGATCCAAGAGAGAAAAGCAACCTGTCTCTTTAAGAATACCCCTACTTTTGTTCTTTGCTAGAACATTAGAACCCTAGGACTTCCTATTCTTAGGGAAGAATTCAGTACCTAGAGTTATTTCTCTTTTGAAGAGCTCTTACTAGGTGGTATCTGGTGGTACTAGTATAAAACATTTTGCAAACCTTAAAGGATATATAATATCAATTATTATTATTATTAAAAACCACTGACTCCATTTATTTTGTATAAAGCTAATTTGTGAATGGGAACTTACCTCATGGATGAGCCAAGGTTACATGTATATGTTATCTCTCCTAATATACTGTACACTTCTTGAAGGCAGACATTGTTTTATTTTTCTTTATATTCACAGAGTCTAGTACATAGAAGATATTTATTAATGATTATGGATTGTCTGGCAATTAACCTTATGAGTTACTTTTACCACCTCTCTGAGTCTCATGTATAAAATTAAAGAGTTGGTTGAGATTGATGGGGTGAACAAACCCCCCCAAAAAAGGTCATCCCTTATGTAGGTGGGCCAAAGGGAAGGGCATTGACAAGATTATCTTGACCCCCTAGCTACTGTCAGTCAACCCCCAAGGTCATTGCTGTCCTATAAAGGATTCCCCCTTTTCCCTGGTTAACTGCAAGTTCATTGGGAATTTTGCCCATCTTATGGTCAAGTTATTATTCCCATCTTTCCCCTTGTTAATGGTAAATTCCACCAAAGAACTTTGTCCAATTTATGGCATCTTTCTTCTTGTTGATGACAAGTTCATTAGGAACTTTATGGTGTCATAAAAAAGCTTTTTGCCCCTTGACTCAAAGATGGTCTGAGTCTGTGAAGTTTTTCTGGATAACTCCCCATCTTATTCATGGAATCTCTAAGGAATTTTCCATTTCATAATCTTATGATTAGACTGAGTGCTGTGAGAGCAAGGATTGTCTTTTATATCTTTTTATATATCTCCAGTGCTCCACACAATGCCTGGCACATAATAAGAGCTTAATAACTGTTTATTAATGACTATGACCTGTGAAATCTTCCTGGCAAAATTTCATTTTGTCCCACTTGTTTAGGTCATACCTTTCAGTCTATTCTCAATATGTTTCTTCTTCCCCTTCACTTACCACCCTCAAATACAATTAGGGAAAATTGAGAATTAATTGTACAATAGAGAACAGGTATTCTACCCTACCAACTGGAGTAGTTTTCTGAATGTTGTATTAGCAGATTATGGGCTATTCATCTCCAAAATCTTTGTTCTACTTAGTAATTTCCAGAATATTGTTTAGAGAAAAATATGAATGTAATCTAATTGTTATGATTAGGCATTCCTTAAAAGGTCTGAAAAGAATGAACACTGTTCCTGAGAAGGAAGAAATAGGAAGCGTTACTTTTCTTTTTTTTTTTTTTTTTTTTTTTTGCTAATAAAACTGTCTCTATTTGAGAGAATCAGTGTTTAAGATCAAAAGAGCCAGAGCAGCACATGTTTATTATAGGGCTAAGTGAATGGAATTCAACAGCTCTTAAAAGGATTTTAAAAATCTTATTTAATATTTTATTTTTCTAATTACATGTAAAAATGCTTTTAACATTTTTTTTCATATTCTGAGTTCCAAATTCTCTGCCTCCTTTCCCTCCCCCTCCATTGAGAAGGCAAACAATTTGACATAAATCATACGTGTGTAGTCATGCAAAACATATTTCCATGTAAGTCATTCTGTGAAAGAAAACATAGACAAAAAAAAACCCAAGAAAAATAAAGAAAAATATCTTTGATCTGCTTTCAGGCTCTACAAGTTCTCTTGAAAGGATTTAATAGCTTGATCTGGTCTATGTAAAGGCCGGTAGTATACAGACTGCCAAAGAATGGGAGATAAAACATCTAGATAAAATTCAAATCTGACAAATCTTTGCGATGGAACATTTTGAGTGGGGTTTTAAATAGGTCATAATTAGAAAGCTCTCTGAGATTTCCTATATTATCTCATTAGATCCACATACCAACCAGGGTTAATAATATATAACCCTGTGAGGTAGATGTTATTATTATTTTCATTCCCCAGATGAGGAACCAGGAGTTCAGTGATGACTTTTAGCATCATACAGTTAAGTGTCTCAGAGAGGCTGTGATCCCAAGTTTTTCCTGGCACCAAATTATCTTAAGGTAAAATGTCATGTTGTTTACTTCTACTGTGATGGTGATAAGGTCTCTAATTAATGGTTAGGTTGCTGTTATCCATAGGACTTGCCATAAAAGCTATCCTCCAGGACAAATATTATTGGAGATGTGGTGGACTAATTACAGAATGAGAAGGAAGGATCAACGAAACATAGTCCCAAGGCGACATTGGTACGTATGCAAGGGCAAGAGAAGGTGCTCTTCTGCACAGAGAGGAGAATGAGAGATGTTCAGGGTGAGAAATCAAGGATAGCTCGTGATCTACACTCTTGGAAGGAATGTCCACATCAATGAGGTGACATATCCACCGAAGTCTTGTGGTCTCAGAATGAAAAGAACCTCAAGGAAGTTCCTTAATCAATTAGGTAGCATTAATTAAGCACCTACTATGTGTAGTTACTATTGTATTAAATCACAAGATACAAAGAAATGCAAAAAGCAGTCCCAGATCTCAAGGAGTTCGAAGTCTGAAAGGAAGGACAAAATGCAATCAGCTTTGGACAAAACAGCTATATATAAGATGGGAAGGGTTAAGGGGAGTGAGAAAGCCTTCTTGCAGAAGGTAGACTGTAACTAAGACTTGAAGTCATGTGATTCCTTTCTTGTTCTGATGGAAGACTCAACCCTGACAAGACATTAAGGTTAGATTGGCTGAGGACCAGTACTGGGAGAGACACCTTGGGATATGACCAAATCACCTAAGATGGAGTCGTCCACTTGGGAGAGTCCAGAGATTTACTTCTGGGAGAAATTGGGTTGGTCCATTATACAGGTGGGAGCAGCATCTTTCTGCTGGTTGCATGGATGGAACTGGCTCCATCTTTAAAACTACAAGAATGGGAGAGATATACTCTGTCTCTATCTCTGTCTTTGTTTCTCTTTTGGATTTGTCTGTCTCTGTCTCTCTGTTTCTGTGTGTCTGTCTTCTCTACTTTTGTCTCTGTGTTTCTATCTCTGTCTTTGTATCTCTCTTTTTATCTCTCTCTGTTTCTCTCCATTGGTCTCTCTCCATCTCAATCTCCCTATCACTACCTCTCTATCTCTCTAGATTTCTGTTCCTGTCTCTTTGTTTCTGTATGTCTGTCTGTCTCTGTGTCTCTCTCTATCTCTGTCTGTATCTCTTTTTGTCTCTGTTTCTCTCCATTGGTCTCTCTCCATCTCAATCTCCCTATCACTGTCTCTCTGTCTCTAGATTTCTGTCTCTGTCTCTTTGTTTCTGTATGTCTGTCTGTCTTTGTGTCTCTCTCTATCTCTGTCTTTGTATCCCTTTTTGTCTCTGTTTCTCTCCATTGGTCTCTCTCCATCTCAATCTCCCTGTCTTTGCCTTTCTATCGCTCTAGAGTTCTGTGTCTCTGTCTCTCTGTTTCTGTGTGTCTGTTCATCTGTCCTTGTCTCTGTGTCTCTCCCTATCTCTTTCTCTGTCTCTGTTTCTGTGTGTCTGTCTGTCTGTCTCTGTCACTGTCTCCGTCTCTGTGTCTCTCTTTCTCTTAGTGGTGTCTAAAAATGAAGGACTCATTCAGGCCTGATTCTACCTTCCCTTTCCTCTTAGGCTCCATGTTTCCAAGTACCAAGCTTGATTTTGCTTTGTTTGCCCTTTTCAGTTCTAGGTATACACAATGAAGTTCTGGATCTGGAAGTTCAAGCCTAAGCTTGGAGCCAAGATTCCAAGCTAAATGTTGATATTAGCCTGGATGGGAAGAGTTGCGAAGCCAAAATCCAGGGAGAGAGGAGCTTTAGACTTGGAAGGAGACTAAAGCTATTCAGGAACTGAGTTAAGCTGTGTTTAATTCCTCCATGATCTCAAGAGACTTAGGTCGCATGGGAGATAAGATTGAGTTCTCAGATGTTAATTTGTTTGTTCTTGCTATACCTTTGAAGTAAATATACTTTCATAAAAGAAATGGAACTGGGGTCTTTGTGGAACCAATTGAACCAAAGGTAGAAACCAAAGGCACCCCTCCCCAACCCAACCCCTAAGAGTACCTGAGGAGGGGTGGAAATGTAACACACCTGGCCTTCAGCAGAATAGTTGCAGTTACAGCTATACAAAATACTATATTTATTTTATTTATTGTTCTTTAAATACATTGGCATTTCTTTATAATTCCAATCAGAGGGACTGAGCAAAAATTACCCTTGAATAATAACTATGTTCCATTAGTTTTTTGGGGGTAGGTGATTAGATTTCAGGGATGAGGGTTTATATGCTATGAGATATAATCAATTAATTGGCATTTATTAAGCATATTACTAAAGTATCACACACTGGACACTGTGCTAAGCACTGCAAATACAAATTTAAAAATTACATAATCATAAGATCATGGGTTTGGAATTGTAAGGAACTTTAGAAGCTTTGCGACATGGAGAAATCAAAGAAATCGAGAAGACCATGGTTAACATTCTGCCTCTAACAGTAAGACATGATCCCTGGCAAGACATTGGATTTTCCTAAAGAGAAAAACCATTCTCTAAAATGATTCTAATCCCTATCTCACCTATCTTGAGATTAAAAAAAGATATCAGATGTAAAGTATTTTATGCACATAAAGTATAATTTAGACTCTAAAGTATTTTGTAAATTCAAGAAATTCTCATTGTAGAAAGTCTCTCCAGCAAACCAGTTGTAATCAGTCTTCTCTGGCGTTCCATCTCTACCCCACCTCCCCAACCAAAATACTATACTTCCTGCTATCCATCAGCCATCAACTCTGGTTTGTTATTGTTATTTATGATAAGACTAAGAAGACTGAGACTCTCTTGAATATTTGACTGTAACAAACTAGCCTCTCTGACCTAGAACACAATCAGCACATCTTCCTTAATTGCTGCTTGTTTGGGGGCAAATAGGCAAAGGAGCTCCATTTCCCTATATTGATGTAATATGATTTTGTGGTCCCTTGATTTTAGGGGGGCTTCTATTCTGGCAATAAGTTAGTGATTCTAGATTTTCTGCCCCAGGAAACTCCCACACCTAATCTGTCTGATTCTGACCACTCCTTAATCATCTGATTATTATTTTAATCATCTTCTGGCCTTAAGAAACTCCCACAGATCAAAATCCTGCAACAATAATGAATAAGACCACATTCAATTCATTGCTGACTGGTAATTTTGTCAGTAATAATCTGGTTAAGAGAACCAAATTCTGGAGACCATTCCTTCCTACCTGTGAGCCATAGAAATAACATATCTATGATTGAAAGCTGGATAAATGTATCTCCTTGCTTCTGTTTCTCTGTTAAAATTCCCTTAGAATTCCAGCCTGCTTTTGTAAACTGCAATAAAACTTTGCCCCTTGACTAGGAGTTCAAGCCTGCAAATTTTTTTTGAGATAACCTTATGACACCAGTCTCAGACCCCAAACTTTTGGGTTTCCTCCTTCCCATCCTCAACAATATCCCTCCAATACATGATAGCAGCTATAGATGAAAGCATTGCATCTTTTTGCCATCTCTTAGGTATCAAGAGGCATATGTATTTAGTCATTTTTTAGTCATATCAGATTCTTTATGACCTATTTTGGGGTTTTGTTGGCAAAGAAACTGGAAGGGTTTGACAATTCTTTCTTCAGCTCATTTTACAGATAGGGAAACTGAGGCAAAAAGGGTTAAGCGATTGGCCCGGGATCTCCTAGCTATTAATGTCTGAGGTTATACTTGAACTCTGATCTTCCTAACTCCAGACCTGGTGCCCATGTAGCCACTGTGCCACCTAACAACTCCAAGTGGCATGAAGTCAGTGGGAAGTCAAGGCTCCTTCTGGCAGGACAGGAGACTCCTTTCTGGGAGCTTTCACTCCCACCATTAATCCCATTAAGTCTATTTGTGGAAGTAAGCAAGCATTAGGAAATAGTGGGAAACAATTATGGAAAACAAAAGCCAAATATTTTAGATGGGAACTTAGAGAAATTCTGCCCACCTACTCTATCTCTTTCCTTTGACTTTGTTGGGGCAAACAGAAGTGGGTTGCAGCATTTATGCAGCACTCCTAGTATTTGGCAAGGTGCCACACATTTGCACTGAAATTTGTTAATGAGGTGACCCTAGAAAAGGATCCAGTGACGTTTTTGTCTGAACGCCTCTGGGAATCTAAGAAGCAGATACACCAGCAGAAGTTTCGGTATGACTGCTAAATTTCTGTTACTCAAAGATGGTTCTTTGTTTGCAGTGCTAAAGAATGATCACAGAGTGTTTCTGTGAAGAACACCAGTAGCAAGAAAATCACAGACATTCATTATGGCTAATTCGGTGGTAAATAACATATGGAGAGAGCATAGAATCACTAATCACTATGATTTACAGCCTTGAGAAGCCAAGTGCCTTTTGAAACACGGGAAGGAAAGGGATAGTTTTTCATTCTGTCCCCACTTAAGCAAATAATAAATCTTTACTTGGTTTACAATGGAGATGTCACCTTCATGACTTAATAGCATCAGATAGAACATAAGATCTCAGCCCAAGCAAACTTTAAAAAACAAAACAACAACAACAAAAAAAAAATAACCAGATAACCTCAGCCAAATAATATTCATTGACTTGAGAAGGAGAGCATGAGGCTTTGCTACTGAAGTCAGACCCAGCCTGATGGGCCTGATGTTAATGTTTTTAAAAATCAGAGTGAGATGAGTTTTCAGGAACAAATGTCTTAGAATTTCAGAGACATATTTTCAAGTCTCTACAATGCATCATGTAAAGAATAGAAACTAGAGCTGGATGTTGGATACCAAAGAGGCTAAAATACTACAAGCATGCCATAGAGGCAAAGCAAGAAGAAAAAAATGAGTCTTGTAAAACTAAATAAATATAGTGTGGGAACCATAGTCCAGCCAAGCCAATTATTTTTAAGCTTTGAAAAATACTTGGCGGTATTATAGATTTAGCTATTAATGGAATGTATACATAACCTTTAATATTTATGAAATATGTAAACCCCAGGAGGTGCAGAAATTTGCACTGATATTTCAGTAAAACTGGATGACTGGATTTAGCAAAATGATAACTTCATCCTTTTTGACTGCAAATATGTAGGATTTATTTTTTCACACTTGTTAGAACCATCATGACATTTAATTCGGGTCATGCAGTTTAGGGATGATTGAATGGCTTCTGGGAAATAAATATTTTACTAATATGATCACCACCATTACCATATCCACAGTTCATATTCATCCATTTTTGACCATCATTATCCATTTTCCACAGTCATATAGCAGTAGCAGGAAACGTTTAACAAGCAATGACTATGTAATGAATGCTATACTAAGGGCAGTGGGAAGAAGTCACCTCTTCAGAAAGCTCATAATATATGGATTTGCAGAGGAGATAAAAGAAACTTGTTATAAATAAAACTCTGTTTTGGCTTTTAAAGCCCTTTATTACTCAGTCCTTTCCACTTTTCCATAAATCCAACTCAAGCACAAATAAAGACCGCCTCACGTGGTCATTGGTTAGTGTTCTTTGAAAACAAAGGATAAATAACAATTTTTTTTCTTCCTTCCCTCTATTCTAAAATCCGGCAATACTGATTTACTGGCTTGCCCTCAGACAAGACACTGCATCTCCCAATTCCTTGTCTATTTACTGCCTGCTTTCTATACATGCATCTCTCTCCTCCTCGTGTCTGCCTCCTGGATTTCTTGGCTTCGGTAGACATTCAGTTCACATTCTAGCTTCTGCAAGAGGTTATTCTGGGTTCCCTGAGCTCCCAGGGCCTATCCTTCTGACTTCTTCCAAGTCTCAGCTAAAATCCCACCTTCTACAGGAAGCCTTTCTTGATCCCCCTTTGTTCGAATACCTTCTTTCTTTTGATTACCCCCAATTGATCCCATGTGTATCTTGTTTCTTCATAGTTATTTGCATGCTGGTACGCTCATTAGATTGAGTTTCTTGAGGGAAGGAATTGTCTTTTGCTTTTATTTATACTCCTAGTGCTTAGCACTGTGACTGACACACAGCAGGCGTTTAATAAATGTTTTATAATTATTTGCCAGTCAATGCTCCAAGTTCTGGGGAAAGAAATCGAAAGAATGAAACAATCCCTACTGGCAAGGGACTTAAGGACTTATGGAAGATGGAACTGTACTTAAGAAAACAGCTGAGAATAATTTGTGTGTTTACATTAGGACTTTGGCAGGAATCTTATGGGATCGTAGCTCAAAAGCTAGAAGGGGCCTCTGAAACCATCTCACCTCCCTCGTCAACCTCCCCGTTGTACCAATGAGCAAACTGAAGCTCAAGGAGGGAAAGAGGTAGAATCTGAGCTTTATTTATGAAACGGGAATTATAATAACACATGCTGACCTAGAATTATAGTGAAGATAAAGTGAGGTGATATCTGTAAAATTCATTGCAAACCTTACAGTACTATATAAATGCTAGCAATGGTGATAATGATGATGAGGATGAGGATGATGATAATGATGTAGTTTATGACTGGCAGATGTCTGCAGGGATAAATCTTATTTTGAAAGAGCAGGTTTGTTTTGGTTTGGTTTCTTACAGTGGGGGAAAAGAATAGCATAATATATTAACATGATTTATTTGTTTTGGGAAATCCAGGAACTGGAGGAGGTAAGTTGGGTGGAAAGCTTTTGGGTGAGGTTCAGTGGAAAGAGAAACAGAAGCAATGCTGTCATGGGAATACATTATGGGTAACCTGTCCAGAAGGAGGAAATAGATGAGTCCAGGAAGCAAACGACAAATGAGAAAACCATCAAAGACACAAAACATAGTAAGGATGAGGGAACTTTAATAATGCAAACAACCACTGGAGTTTCTCTCTGGGTCTCTCTGACTATCTCTGTCTTTGTCACTGTCATTCTCTTTCTCCCTTCCTCTCCTTCTCTGTCTCTGTGTCTCTGTGTCTCTCTGTCTTTCTCTCTCTCTCTCTCTCTCTCTCTCTCTCTATATATATATATATATATATATATGTACATATATACATACATACACACATATATGTTTCTCTTTCTGTCTCTGTCTCTTTCCATCTCTCTGTCTCTTTCTGTCTCTCTGTGTGTGTCTGTGTCTGTCTCTATCTCTATTTCTGTCTCTTTCTGTCTCACTGTCTCTCTGCCTCTGTCTCTATCTTTGTTTCTCTCCATGTCTCTGTTTCTGTGTGTGTGTCTCTGTCTCTCTCTGTCTCTCTCTCTCTCTATCCTTATCTCTTTGTTTTTCTCTCTGTGTAATTCTGTCTCTGTCTCTCTCTCCCTCCCCTCTGTTCCCCCTCTCAATCTGTATATCTCTCTCATATCTGATAGAATTAAATCTTTAAAAAGCAGAAGGAATGATGAGGGGAGAAAAAGGACAAATCTGTCTCTTTAGACAGTTGTAGAAACATAATTAGCAAAAATGTTGAGTTGTGAGTTCAGGGAGACTTTTTCTAGATTTTAGATAAGAGGATAATAAAAGAAGAAATAGAAATTGATATAGATAGATGATAGATAACAGACATAGATAATGAAGAGAAAGAAGAACAGGCCAACTCTTAATTTTTTCCCTCTAGTAAGGATAATGATCTTTGGGCCTAGAAAGATAGAATGAAAATGGTTAAATAACAAGGAATAGAAGCTGAAGAGAAGTGAATTATCCTGTAGTATTGCTGGTAGTAGAGATTTTACTGTTCCAAAATGCAGTGTTGCCATTTTGGGACTGTTTTATTTGCTAGAAATGTTTTCTTTACATTGAACCCAAATCTGTCTTAGTGCAGCTTTATGGAATTATAGGATCTCTTGTGGCAATCAGTCTAATTAATTATCTCTCCCGGTTTATATCTGAATAAGAATTTGTCCTATTAATTCCCAATAAGTGATCAATAATATTGTAGTTGAAGTCTACCAGTATCCACTGTTGCTCCAAATCAGCTTATTTCACATTTGGATTGCTCTAATTATTAGAAAGTTGTTGTGGTTGTTGTTTTTTCTCCTTACATTGAGATGATATCCATCTCTTTGCTGTTTCTTTGCAGTGCTCCTAGTCTAACCCTCTGGAGCCAAGCAAAGGAAGAATGGCCTTTTACTTACTTCCTCTCCTAGTGTCCTCTCCCATGGCTAGAATATTCTGCCTTCCAGTCTTAGATTGTCTTCCTTTAAGACTCAATTCAAGTTGTCTCTTCCTCCAAGAGACCTTATTTTATTCTCCTAACTGCTGACGTCTTCCCCTCTAAGGCTGACTGTTGAACTTTTCTGCTGTCTTTCTCATTAGAGTTTGAACTCCTTTAAGGTCGGAACTGGGTTTAATTTTTTATTTTCATTTTCATTTTCTTTTCGTTATTTTTTGTTATTTTATTCAGTGCGTAATATTATGCCTGAGGAAAAGTAAATGCTTAATGAATGCATGTTGAATGATTAATGGATCATTAATGATCCAGTCCTTATATGACATTGCCCCTGATCTCTTCATTAATTCACTGGTTACTCTCTCCTGAATGTACTCCTGCTTTCCAATGTCCTTCTTAAAATTTAGAATTGAATACAATGCTTCATATATGACCTGGATAAGCCAGATTATAGCCAGACAATTACCTTCCTCATTCTTGTTACTACTCCTTCTTGTTCCATGTTAGACCCTGGATCATTTTCTCTTTTCCCTCACTATATTGCCTCACTTGGGACTTTCATCTACTTTGGGTTCAATTATCGTTTACATGCTGATGATTCTCAGATTTTAATACACAGCTCACATCTCTCTACTGAGTTATGGGTCTATATCAACAACGGACTATTGGATATTGATATTGGAAATATCAAATTCAACATGTACAAAGCAGAACTCATTATCTCTTCCCCTAAATCCTCCCCTCTTCTGAAATTCATTATTCCTGTCAAGGGCACCACTATCTTTCCAATCAGCCAGGTTTTATCTAGTCAATTCTGTCATTTCACCAATAAAAAAAAAAAACTGAAGGCACAGAAAGGCTAAAGTTAAATAATTTATCCAATGTCATACCACTAGTTAACTAAAAAAATCATTTGGTTTTTACAGTGGATTTTCTTTTTAAAAGATAGTATTAAAAATAGTGTGGTGAACTATCTTCTTGACAAGAAACAGATGAAGGCCATAGATGAAAAGAATTCAGATGCTGAACTATTGCCAACTAAAGTTAAACTGTTTTGAAATAGAGTTGGACCAAATCTAGGATTAGCAACACAAAATAATTAGAGGAAAAACAATAAAGACAAAAGACCAGATAAGCAATGGCTCTGTAACAAATCCACATAAAATTTGTTGTTGTTATTCAGTCATGTCCAACTCTTTGTGATCCCATTTGGAATTTTCTTGGCAGAGATACTGAAGTGGGTTTGCCATTTCCTTCTCCAGTTCATTTTACAGATAGGGAAACTGAGGCAAACAGGAAGAAATGATTTGCAAATATCTTAGACTGGATTGTAATTTAGGAAAATGAATCTTCCTGATTCCAAGCCCAGTGCTCTATGGATTGTGTGCCCTAACTACCCTCCACCAAAAACCAAAGAATATAGATGAACAATCAACTAAATCATATGTGAATAGAAGGCTTCTAGCCTCATTTTCAGCTTTGGTCTAGAAGAAGAGCAGGAAATAAGCACATGGTTCTTTAAGGAAAGAAATGATCCTTTTCACAGAAATGTGCAGTATTGGGCAACTAATTGGCCAGTTCTAGTTGGGCAATGCAGCTCCCTTCCTTCTCCCTACTTCCTTCCCTTCCTTCCTTCCCTTCCTCCTCCTTTCTTCCCTCCTTCCTTTTTCCCTCCCTCCCTCTCTCCCTCCCTCTCTCCCTGTCTCCCTATTCTTCCTTCCTTTCTTCCTTCCTTCCTTCCTCCCTTCCTTCCTTCCTTCTTTCCTCCCTTCCTTCCTTCCTCCCTTCCTCCCTCCCTTCCTTCCTTCCTTCTTTCCTTTCTTCCTTCCTTCTTTCCTTCTTTGCTTCCTTCTTCCTTCCTTTTTTTCCTTCCTCTCCCTCTGTACACATGGAGCATCATATCCCTACCTTTAGGTGCTTGTCCAAAGGAATATGAATTCTGATTGCTGAAGATATCTTAAGGTTTGTAGGCTAGATTTATAGCCAACAATAGGTTCCAGCCTAAGCTTCACAGTGAGTGTAAAAAGAAAAATTGCTTCTGTTTTGGCCAGAAACTCTTCCCCTTCCAGACCGATTTTTTTATTAGGTAAAGGAGGTTATTCTTTGCCTCATTTCTTACCTAGTCTTAGTCACTGAATGGGCCAAACTGAAACATCTTAAGGACTTTAGCTTAAAAAGGCCAAGGTCTCCCATCACAACTGAGACCATCTCCAGTAGCCCAGATCTATATCTGGTCACTGGAGCCAGATGTGTCTAGAAGAGAAAGTGGGGCAGGTGATCTTGCACAGCCTTCCATCCCTAAATCCAATTCACTTTCATGTTATGGCGTCACCTCCCTGATGTCATGGTCCTACTCATGAACAAAGGAACAATCTCCTGTAAAAATCCAAAATACATCTGTAAGATTTTCTATTCTGAAAGGAGAAGACTGTTAGATCTTTTTCATGGAGATACTTGATATCAGCTAAATTTTAATATTCCCAGAGGGACATTCTGAATATGGGCAAAACCAACTGAGTTCTGACATGCCCAGAAAAACCCTGAGTGGAGGCACAGTACCCCCAAGACAGTGACTAAATATTGGACCTTTTTCAGATAAATCCAGAACTGGGGTTTGGAGCCATGGGTCATCACAACCTATCTTAGAGCTAGGCAAGACATTAGACATCCTCTAGGCCAGTCTCTCCATATTGCAGAGGAAGAAAGTAGTAAAAAGCTGAACCTTGGTTTTTATTTAGCAGATTCAGTCACATTTGAGCCAATTCCAGACGTGCTGATTTGAGTAGTAGACTTCATACACTAATGTGTTCTTGCCCCAAACTGAATTGTCTTTTATTACCTAATGAATCTTTTTATTACCCTGCTGTGTCAGTAATTTCCTGGGGGTGTAAAAGAGAGCCTTTTATGAGATAACCTTGATGATTTTTTTTATTAGGAGGCCAGAACCTTAAAAATCTAATTTTTAATGTTCAAGGTAAGATAAGTGAAGCCAACAAATGCCCAGGTATTTTCAATCATTGGGTAACTCGCCCTTCCATTTTATAATATGCAAGCATCAACAGGGATTTTCATGAATACAGTCAATAAATGTTTAATTTCTCTGTACCTCAGTTTCCTTTTCTGAAAAATGAAGGGGTTGGACAATTGTAATATTCTCCTAATAGTGCAGAAAATGAGGTTCAGATTTTTTTAAAAAATATTTTTAAAGATTTTTATTTTCAAATCATATCATAGATAGTTTTCAATATTTACCCTTGAAAAACCTTGTGCTCCAATTTTTTTCTGTCTCCCTTCTTCCCACTCCCTCCCCTAGATGGCAAGTAATCCAATACATGTTAAACATGTACAATTCTTCTATACATATTTCCACAACTATCATGCTGTACAAGGAAAAATCAGATCAAAAAGGGGAAAAATGTGAAAATGTAAACAAACAAAGAAGTAGAAATACTATGTTGTGGTCCACACTCAGTTCCCACAGGCCCCTCTCTGGGCGCAGTGGCTCTCTCCATCACAAGACCTTTGGAACTGCCCTGAATCATCTCATTGTTGAGAAGAGCCACGTGCATCAGAATTGATCATTGTATAATCTTGTTGTTGCCGTGTACAATGATCTCCTGGTTCTTCTCACTTCACTCAGCGTCAGTTCATATAAATCTCTCCAGGCCTCTCTGAAATCATCCTGCTGGTCATTTCTCACAGAACAATAATATTCCATAACATTCATATACCACAATTTATTCAGCCATTCTCCAACTGATGGGCATCCACTCAGTTTCCAGTTTCTGGTCACTACAAAAAAGGCTGTCACTAATATTTTTGCACATGTGGGTCCCTTTCCCTTCTTTAAGATCTCTTTGGGATACAGGCCCAGCAGAGACACTGCTGGAGCAAAGGGTATGCACAGTTTTATAGCCCTTTAAGCATAGTTCCAAATGTTTATGGTTGGATCTGTTCACAGTTCCACCAACAATGTATCAGTGTCCCAGTTTTCCTACATTCCCTCTTACTTCATCATTATTTTTTCCTGTCATCTTAGCCTATCTGAGAGGTGTGTAGTGTTGAGGTTCTGATTCTTAAGAGCTGTTTTTATGAGAGATCACTCTTGGCGTGTGAGGGAAGTATCACTGCTAAGGCAGAGCTGGGAGGCTGGGGCCCCTAGGAGACTGATTGTCTATTTCACAATTTTGTCTAGGGTATGTTCAGAATAAGCCCATTTCCCCATATTATTCACATGACAACAACTAGACATTCTGGGCCCAAAATGCTTCTTTATCTCTATCCTTGAGATTCTTGACTTTGGGAATCTTGCTCTTATATTTTGAGAGACTTTCTTTTACTCAATTTTCTTAACCCAGAAAAATAAAACATCTTTTAGGAATAAGACAATGGAAAGGGATGACTTGGATTGTTTTTTTTTTCACCTGTATAGAAACTCAGTAGCACAATGGACAGAGTGTGGGACTTGGAGTCATACTAGCTGTGTGATCCTAGGAAAGTCCCTTAGCCTCACTTAGCCTTAGTTTCCTCATCCGCAAAATGGGAATAATAATAATAGCATACAGAATTGTTGTGAAGATCAAATGAGGTAATATATAGCATAGCTAACCTTAAAGCCCCATATAAATGCTAACTGTTTATTAACAATTATTATAGTTGTTGTTGGAAGATGCTGAATTTAGTATTCAAAAGACTAAGGTTTTGACCCTGGGCAAAACCCCAATTGCCTCAGAAAAAAAGAAAGGAAAAAAAAGACTAAGGTTTAACACGTACTTGTGACACTTATGATTATCTGTGAGACTGTGCTTTTGACAAAAAAACAATATCATTATCTCACAAACCTTTCCCCCTAAATCCTTCCTATATCCTACCCATTACTGCTGGGGGCACTGCCATCCTGCCAGTCTTCTCTCAGCTCACAATCTGATGTCCTTCTCAACTCTTCACAGCATCCCCCCCCATATTTAAGCTGTTGCCAAGACTTGTTGATTCATCTTTGCAGGTGATCCCATGACATACGAGTAAATTGGATTTAAGTGAGGGAAGGCTGCACAAAGTCACCAGCCTTACTTTGTCCTCCAGAACAATAAAAATGCCCCAGCTTTTTTTGGTCCAATAGGGTTTGTCTTCCTTTTCATGTTTGCACTTAGCATTATTATAATCATTGAGTTGTTGTTCTAGTTATACTTACTTCATTTGGGATCAATTCAGACAAATCTTGCCTGAGTCACCTGGGTCCAATAGCAAGATATAGATCAGGATAACTGGACAAGATCCTGGATGCAAAGGGAGAGCTTGGATTTTTTAAGCCAAGATCTTCAACAGGTCTCAGTTTGAGCCAAACCCAATCGGTGATTAAAGTTAGTGACTGAGGCAAAAAATGTCCCCTTTTATCTAGTTAGAAAAAATCAAATAGGGAGGGGAAAATCCTCTCAGTTTCTGGCCAAAACAGAAACAATTCTTATTTACATCCACTCTGAGTCAGTGAAGGACTAAATAAAACTCTGACCTAATCGTTCTTAATTCCAGTGTGTTCCCTATGTCAATTATTTCCTATTTATCCCATATATAGTTTGTTTGTATGTATTTGTTCCCTTGTTGTCTTAAGCATTAGTTTGTCTGTTCCTAAAGGGCAAGTCTGTCCTTTTCCATTTTTTGAATCCTTGATACTTATCATGTCATATCTGGATGCTTAATAAATGCTTATTGATTGACTGACTTATTGTTAGGCTCAAATTAGATTATGTATGTAAAGTTCTTTGTAAATCTTTAAACCATATTTTACATCTCATTTTTATAAAGAGGGAATTAACTTTAACATTAGTGCTATAACTTATAAGTCATCTTATCTAACATTCTCATTTTACAGATGAAAAAACAGGTCCAGAGAGATCAAAGCTTTTTTGCCCAAGATCCTACACAAATAATAATTAGCAGACACAGTATTTGAACCCGGTTACTCTGACTACAAATCTCACCCTCTTTCCATGTCACCAAAGTGTCATCATCTTCCTTGGCTCATTTGGAACTCAGCTCTCTAAATTGCCCTGAAACAATAATCACATTTCATTCTGGTTTCTTCACTAAGATCTCAGTGGGAGTTTTCATGGTGCATTCCAATCTGTCAACCAATTGCTCCAAACGTCTCTTTTTTAATCAATGTTTTCATAGAGCCGAACATGATGAAATGTTATAGAAGTTACTAGCTGGGCCATTTTTAAAGAAATCTTGCATTAAGAATTTATATTATAAACACTTTTGTCCAAACTCCAATATTAAAAATCAAACTCCATAAGGTTTAAATTAGAAAAGAGGGAAGTTAAGTAAGCTAACAAACATTTATTAAGTATTTTCTCAACAAGGAAGACTGCTCCAGAATATGAGGAAAAGGGTTCAATGATAATCACAAAATAGACTCTGTCCTCAAGGAAGTAACATTCTACTGGGAAGGAGGGAGCCTCTAAAAGGGTGATTCATAAATTATTGAGAAAGTCTATTTTTTATTTTTAAAAAGAATTATAATAGTAAATCTTGCAAATTATTCTAAAAACTCATTTTAGAAATATTTATATTTATTTACTTACATTTAAATTTAAATTTTAAAAGACATTTTAAAATGTATAACCATTGACTATTTCTTCCCTGAGTCCTACTCTGGATTTGCTACATGTGATGATATAAAAAGCTTCAGTAGGATATCCATTCTCTTCATGTTACCCGTAGAAATAGAGTGTGAGCCAGGTGTGCCAGCTCATCTGGCCACAACTCTGGTACTTCCCTTATCAATGAGACTAAAGTTACAGTTTGGATTGGGATTTGGTTGACACTAGATGGATTCATTTATTTTTTCCAAAGGGGGGAAAATTACATTCCTTTATGAAGCAAAATATGTCAAGAGTTGTATGAATTGATCCCAAATGAAGTAAGTATAACTAGAACAACAACTCAATGATTATAATAATGCTAAGTGCAAACATGAAAAGGAAGACAAACCCTAAGTAACTGCAATAATTAGTCTCAGAATAAAGATAACAAAAGATTTCTCTCTTCTTAGAAGAGAGGTGGGAGAACAGAAGGACAAAGTATTATATAGATTGATGAAAACGAAAAGAACTCAAGAACTAGGGGTTTCCCATATAGGTAAATCCCATATAAGTAACTCTCTTCTCTGCTGCCAGAGATACCATTCCCAAGACCTTGCCTGCCTTGACTATCTAAAGTATCCTATTTACATCATTATTTGTTATCCTTCTTTTTATATTCAGTCATTTCATCAACTGAGTTGATGGGAAATCAACTGGGAAATCCCTTTATTAATTCTCTCCACTATTCTTCTGACAACTTGTCAAATAATAAATGTTCAGAGCTTCCCAGGAAATAGTTGTGGTTTAAAAGAAATAACACAATGAATGGAACTGAAAGATTTTAATAATTTCAGTTCTTTTTTGAACTTTTAAAAAATCTAGTATATGAATTTGATTCTAATTTTTCCCTTAATATTTACTTTCTCTTTAAAAAGAACTGTTTTTCCTGTTTCAATTGTTTTCTCCTTTTTTCAATTTCAACTTGGAAGAGAAATGGATTATTTGATTCTCTTATAAATTAAGCACTTCCTTGGCATACTATCTCTATGGCCATATTTAGAGTGGAAAATAAGTAGTCATCCACTTTTGTTTGAAAAACTTCAAGAGCAAGGAACCCAATAATTCCTTAGCAGTCCTTTTTATTTTGGATAATTCTATTTGTTAGAAAACTAAAGTGTAGGATCATGAGAAAAATTTAATTCTCCTTAACTGAAAAATTGAATTCACCATTTTACATTATAAATTCGTGTAAAACTATAGATAAATATGGATGAGAAATTTCATCAACATTTGCAAAATTACAAAATGGTTAGTATTTGTATAGCACTTTGTAAATACTATTTTAAAGACTACTACAAATATTACAAAACAAATATAAATATTATATAATTTATCATCACAACAACTCTGGGAGTTTTTTGTTTTCTTTTTTTACAAAGAACCAGAGACAAGCAAGTTCAGTAAGTTTCTTAGATTCACATAACTCGGTAAGTGTATGAGGTGAAATTTCAGCCCAATCCTTCATCCCAGGTCCACAGCTCTATTCACAAGACCACCTAGCTGCCAGAGCTTGGTATTGATTGTATTATGATTTTTTAGGGAGGAAAATTTTGCATTCTGCCCACAGCCTTTTTGCTGAATGAAGCATTTTACTGATTCATTCATTTAACAAGCATTTATTAAGCACCTAAGTGATATAGTGGATAGAGAACCAAGCTTGGAATCAAGAAGACTCATCTCCTTTCATTAAAATCCAGTCTCAGACACTTATTAGCTGTATGGTCCTGGAAAAGTTATTTAATCTCGGTTTCTCATTTTAAAAGGAATTATAGAAGGAAATGGAAAATCACTCTGGTATCTCTCCCAAGAAAATCTCAAACGGGATAATGGAGAGTCAGATATGACTAAAAGACTGTACAATATTGACATATGCCAGACGCTGTGCTAGGTATGGTATATAAACATAAAATCTCTGGAACAAGATGGGCTCATAAACAAGAGTCTTGGTGAACTGAAAATACTTGAAGTTCAGTCTCTAAGTGGAAACATGTGTTTTTCACCTTGTTAATTTTAAGTCAAAGCTGATAGAGCTTTACATAAAGGTAGAGCCATTGAAAAAAGACTCCATCAGACATCAGAGGAGATATTTTCATGAGGGTGAAAAGAAGAATAAATCAGACATCCGATCTGGGTCACTCACTCACCTGCTAAACACTTCTTATTTACTTCTTTACTTCTTAGTTACACAGACATGACGATGGAGTTCAGACCACAGGCAGGAGAGATGACCAAAGGGGAAAACTAATAAATCCACTGGGCCGAGATCTGCTTTCAACAACATATGGGAAGCTTAGGCGTATGTCTGAAAGCAGAAAGTTTCTCACCAGAGATTTATGGCCAATTCCAAATACCAGCACAAATCTAAGTCTGTAGTTGCACGCACAACCATGGGAACACTTAAGAATCCTCAGAATAAATTCTTAGCAACAAGTAAGATGAGCGGGAGAAAATGTGGAGGGCATAAACTTGAGGACCCATAAAAAGAAATCATTTTACCTTGGAAATGACCTGTTGAGTGGACTTCCTGAACTAAATAAGGGATTCTGGAAGACTTCTGCTAATTTTTTTTCTTTTCCCCCACAATCTCTTTGTAACTTTTTTTGCAAATCTGCAAACTCTTCTTTATGGCAGGATGACAATTATTCCCAGAACCAAGAGATGTTAATCATCAGAGTGGATGAGCAAGTATCTTCAAAATATAAAGGAGCAATTCCAAATCCCTAAGAATGTTAGAGCTGGAAGGGAGCTTAATCTTAAGACCATCTTATTCAATATTGGTGTTTTGCAACTAAGGTAATTGAAACTCAGATTGATGAGGTAACAACATTAGGTAATAACAAAGCTGGGAATAGAATCCAAAGTCCAAAATCCCTTTTTTACTATAACATGCTTCTTCTTGTAATGGGGGATATTGTTTAATAAAGCTCTTTTTTTTGATGTGGGATAGGAAGGAGCAGCAGAATCAACCTTTTTAGAGATGGCCTTGATATGCATCTTCCCATTTATACCATATTAGCATTTTTGCAATCATGTTCTGAAACACTTCAGAAAACTAATTAGAAAAATGGCTCCTTCTTTTATATAAGTCTTTCTCTCTGCATGTAATGCTAATCTTATTAATGTTTGCTTTGGTCTAGAACTGGTTTAAAGATAAAACATATATAGCCATTTAAATGTCTCATTTGATTCAACCCATCAAATATGTAATAACAAATACACACATGACAGGGCTGGATGTTAAGGGAAAGATAGATTAGGTCAATGAATATTTATTAAGTGTCAGTGTCTACTTCATGTCAGGTATTGTGCTAAAGTGCTGGAGATACAAAAAAAAGAGGCAGAATAGTTCTTGCCCCTTAAGTTCCTGCCCCAGTTAGATGCAGGAGACCACATGCAATCATCTCTCTCTCTCTCTCTCTCTCTCTCTCTCTCTCTCTCTCTCTCTCTCTCTCTCTCTCTCTTTTCTCTCTCTCTTTCTGTCTGTCTCTCATTGTTTCTCTCTCTCTCTCTTTCTCTGTGTCTCTCTGTCTGTCTGTTTCCCTGTCTCTCTCTCTCTTCTTTTTGTTTCTTTCTCTCTCTCTTGTTTGCTTTTTCTCTCTATGTGTGTGTCTCTTTCTCTTCCCATCAATAGTTAGTTATATATGTACATGTATATAGTTGTTATAGTGATATATATAATATACATATATAATCATTATATAATATGTCATATACTATATATTATATAGTGTATATATAATTGTTATATGGTTATATATATATATATATATATACATAAGTGTATATATATGTTTGAAGAAAGAGACAGAGAGAAAGATGTAAGTCTTGATTTCTAGCCTCAAAGAGATGAAAACTCAATTGAACAAACACGTTATTAAATATGTAAGATTTTAGGAATTCAAAAACAAAAATATCAAGTTTGGCCACAAAGAACTGGTACTGGAGAGTTTCAATGTGTGCAGTTAAGTAGACATCGAGTACATACAACAAAAGACCCTGTAATTTGGAAGATGGGGACAGGAAGCACCGATCACTGGTGAGGCAGGAAAAATCTCATGCAGGGACTGATTCCTCAGCTTAGCATGAAGGGAGCTGGGGGTTCAAGAAGCCCAGGTGAAAAGGTTCAGCACTGACCATCACGGGCCAGCAGTAGCAAGTAGATCTTTTGGCTAGAACACAGAGTTTATGAGAAGAACTCACATGAAATTACTAAAAGGAAAATCAGTGTAAGACTGAGAGGGGCTTTAAATGACAAACAGAGAAATCTGTATTTAAATGTAGAGGCAATAAAGAGCCATGGGAGCTTTCTGACCAAGAACATAACCAGAACCATAGTTTTGTGAATGGTAAGACTGGTCCATGGAAGATAATGATGCAGTGCAGACCAGACGAGCAAGGTAAGAAAAGCACAAACAAAGCTGGGGTGGGGAAGACGAGAGCGGCAGAAATCACGCTCGGTTGGGAAGCGATGTTCCGTGTGTTGGTTTATTCACTAGAAAGTTATGTTGAAGATTAGTGAAACTATTTTCCAAAACATACAGC
The DNA here is from genome assembly GCF_902635505.1 of Sarcophilus harrisii. NCBI lineage: Eukaryota > Metazoa > Chordata > Mammalia > Dasyuromorphia > Dasyuridae > Sarcophilus > Sarcophilus harrisii. The sequence continues at coordinate 41,131,871 of NC_045428.1, read as the reverse complement.
ATTAGAAAATCCCCATCTTCTTGTCCAGACGTGCCAGAGTTTGACAGTAGGTTGTCCCAGGGACAGGCAGTCTTTCACAAAGTCTGGTTGCCATGTGAGGAGATCCATCTGCTCTGGGTTTCTTGTGCAATCTACGTGCAACAAGGACATTTTGTCTGAAAGACTCAACTGGTAACAGACACCATTAGGCATTCAGCTGTTTTCTTTAGAGTCCAGGCCTGGTGACCTGCTTTTAAAGGTGATTATTTTTTTAAAGATCTTGTTTCTGACTGAATCAAAATAAACCAAAAGTCCCAGGGGTTTGCAGAGACTGGCTTCTTATTGACAGAACCAAATAGAATTGAGGAAAGTCTCAGACAAAAGAATGTGTCGTTTTTCCTTTTTGACCCCAATCTGCCAAAGAGTAAGAACTTCTGGGAGGTTGGGTAATAGCTCCTCTACCCTTGTCCCAACCAGGAGCAAATTCTGCCTGGAGACCTTGAACTCCTGCTCTGGAGGAGCTACAACTCCTCCTACAAACCCATCCATCGACCTGTAAGTGTTGACAGGACCCCCAAGCAGAAAGGCAGAGAGGGAGGCAGCTGCCTTTTGGTTAAGATCAAAGCCCACCTTGTTGAAGCTTACTCAAAAAGACTATTCTCACCAGCTCTGAATTCCCAGGCCCTTAACACCACCTTTTTTTCTAGATTCTAGGGTTTAGAGCAAGAAGTTTAACCATTTTTGCATCGTGAACCCCTTTGGCTATCTGGAAAAGACTTATGGACCCCCTTCTCAGAATGATATATTTCAATGTATAAATGTCAATGTATTTCAATATATTTTAAAAATAGGAAATATATATAAACATGAAACAGGTTATGTTGAAATGCAGTCACTAAAACACTTATAAAAGCCAAGTTTGAAGACTTCAGATTAAGAATCCCTGCTTAAGCCCAATGAAACTCTCCTAGCCTATCTTGTCTTGACTGACTTGCGGGCTTTGACCCACTTTCTGTCTGATTAATAATACCTGGCAGACATCATCCAATGGGGAAAAAATACAGAGGTCAGCAGTTTGGAGAGGTATCTGCCCTTGACATTTCCTTGTAAATGATTGAAGCAGGTTCCGTGGAGTCTGGTCAGACAGCAAAGACCCCAAGGTCATTCACAGCCTCCCCAGCCATCACAAGGCATCTTGCCTTTTATTATTTTTCTGGGCTTCAAAGACTCTGGAAGAGAGGGTGAAGCTGAGAACTTTGTGTGTTCAGCCTCAAACTTAGATCCAAATCGCAGTCATCACCCCGTGATGTCACTGGATCTCTTCCAAAGCAGGATGAACAATACCTGGCTGTATCATTCCTTCTAAACACCTGGACACATCTTCCTTTTCCCTCTCTTCTCTTCTCATCCTCTCTCCTCTTTCTTCCTTTCTTCTCCTCTCCTCTTCCCTCCTCTCCTGTCATCTTCCGTCCTCTCTCCTCTTCTTTCCTTTTCTTTGCTCTCCTCTCCTTCCTATCTCTCTATCTCTGTCTTTCTCTCTGTGCCTCTGTCTCTCTCTTTCTCTTTCTCTTCCCTTCTCCTCTCTTCCTCTTCCTCTCTCCGTCTTTCCCTCCTCTCTCCTCCTTCACCTTTCTCTATTCCCTTTCTCCTTCCTTTCACAGTCTTATCATGTCTGGTCTTGTACTTATCTCCCTCTCAATCTCTCTCCCTGAGGTTAGCCTATGAGATTTATCCAAATAGGCCCAGGAAAGGCAGATTAATTCCACCCACCTGCAGAAATACTTGAACATCTTGTTTCAGTTACTCTTAAGAATCATATTCTTAATTCATAGAAGGTGGATTTGGAATCGGGGAGCTTGCATTGACATTCTAGCTCTCTCACTTACTACCCATAAAATAATAATTAATTAACATTTATGTGGGACTTTATGGCTTAAAAACCAATATATGTATAGATACATATCACATTTTATATTTTACATATAAATCATATATATCATATGTATCATATATACATTTATCAGTTTATAAACCATTAAGCACTATATAAATGTTAATTCATCATCATTTTATGGGTAATAAATAAGAAAACTGGATATCTAGAGATAGATATAATCCCATTTGTTTCTTACAACAATGTAGGTGCTATTAAAGATGTTGTTTGTCCTTTGTTCTTGAGAAGGACCAGGACATGAGGGAAGTGATACCATGACGTGCAAGTGAATTGGATTGAAGTGAGGAAGACTGTACAAGTGCCTCGCTTTCCCCTCCGGAGCCATCGGGGTTTAGTGGTAGCATATAGGTCAAGATGACTAGAGATAGGTAAACAGGTTAAGAAAGATTAAGTAACCTGCCTAAAGTCATACAGTCCAGAATAAAAGTAGAATTTGAACTCGTCTGCCTAACTCCTTTTCTACTATGGGACTTTGCTGTTTGGTACTGGGCAATCACTTCCCCTTTTGGGCCTGTTTGCATTACAAATGCATTAGAAAAGCTTCTAATGTGTTACTGACTGTCACATGCCAGCTACAGCAAAAGAATCTTTTGAGGGTGACCATCTTGCCTATTATGACTATCTTGGCCATTTAAGTCATAAAAGAAAAACCAAACCTTAGCCCAATAATTAAACTAGCTGGTTTACTCAGACCCATCTTGGTGTAGAGCATTTGGGATCAATCAGGTTAAGTCTATTTTAAGCACCACCATGATGTTTCTTGTTAACTGGCCCTTTTGAATATTTATGGGGGAAAAAACGAGGTCAAGGAAATACCTTACTTTAAGTCAGGGATAAAAAATCTTAGAGAAGAGCTTCCATGGTGGGCGAAGAAGACATTTTCCATTTCATTTTGCAATGGAAAATCATATTAGTATGCTTCAAAATAAAAGATTTAGTGACTACTTTAATTTAGGCTTCAACAGCAAAAGCACAAAGTTATGAAATTCTGCTTTCTTTTTTGACATTTAAGTATCTTAGGTTAAGTGTGCCAAGTGTCTGTGTTATTTTTTTGGTTTTAGACAAATTTATGTCTATGTAAATTGAAAAACATACAGCAACAAAAAGAACTCAAAGTTTTTTTTTTCCAAACATAAACACACACGGTGTTCAAATTTGTTTTCATTTCTATTTGGTTTTATTTTCCTGTTTTAAGGCAAATAGAGATTGATGAATAAAAAAGATAATAAGAATTAAAGTGTCCCAGGGAACAATGTTTAAAGAAAAGAATCATAGGAACTACCAGAAGAATAAATGTCAGAGGTTTCCCAATAGTAGTCATAGATGGATTTAAAGATTTTATATTCCAGATGTTCAGGACAAATATCCTTCCATAGGATGGCATGGTTGTGCATAATTTTTCAATTATTACTTTGGAAAAAAGAAAAGGAAGGTAAGCCTAATACAGAAAGGAAAAGAGAAGCATTGATGGAGCCACAGCCATATAAATGTAAATGTTCTCTACATTTGGTAGAGATCACAACCCATTTATGTCCTCACAGCTTGTGTAATCCTTCTCAATAACTTTCCATGGATTTTTCATTGAAGATTTTGCCAACATTAGAGATCCCCCAAGTTGTTTTAACCATAGCAGATAACAGTGAGGATCTTTGGTTATTTATATATTATTCCTTAGTCTTGATACGCAAGGAGATCACTTCCTTTGTCAATGGTACATTTCTAGATTGATGCTTTTTTTATGTTACATCTTGTTTGTGAGTCATTGTTGGGAATGTGCCATATCCTACTTAAACCCACCAAGCATCTGTTCATTGCCCTTGGGGTCACTGATAGTTTTATTCCATGATGATCATTGTGTTTCATAATTTCCATCGTTTGGGGTCACTGATAGTTTTGTTCCATAATGATCATTGTGTTTCATAATTTCCATCGTTATTATATGATCACTAGGAACAAGGTCAGTGCTAGCAAAATGAGTGGTTATTTTGTGGCAGAGAGTAATTTGGACTCAAATGAAAGCACAATTTCCCAAATTCAGTTTAGTCTGTTCTCTTCTTCCCATTTGAGCCTGCATTCAATATATTTCCATCTATAGGACCTGTTTAGATATATGTATCAATGGAATAATAAATAGACAGCTTGACTAACTAAATTATTAATCAGGACTTTACACTTGTAGTTTTCTATGTAGATTGTTAGACTGATTTCTTCCAAGTGGTTGTAAATCTCCTTGAGGAGCCCCTAATTTTAGGCTGCTGAATACAGTTATCACCATCGTATCTTTATAGGGCTTCTGAGGAAATTCACCTTCTATTGACAATCCCATTTTAATCAAAATTATGCAAAGGACCTCCTACATGTCTGTGCGAAACAAATTCAGTGAATATACTCTCTGTCCCTATTTGTTATTTGCTTTATGTAAATAAAGAGGAGAGGGACAAAGAAAGGGAGGGGAAAGAGGAGGAAGGGAAAGGAGGGAGAGAGAGGAGGGAGGAAAGTAAGAGAGAGACAGAATCAGAAAGAGAGACAGAAAGAGAGGGAGAGAAACAGAGAGAAAAAAGAGAGAAGAAGAGAGAGAGGAAGAGAGAGAGAGACGGGGGTTGGGGGGAGAAGGGAAGACAGACAGAGAGGCTGACTGACTGGCTTTGTGTTAGCAGGTTAGTGCTTAGTCAGCAAGGAAAAACAACAAAATTGCAAAATGGCCCTTGATCATAGGAGATTTTCTCCCTCTTTTGTAGCAATGTTAATGGAATGGCAGAAAACTGGGAGAAATAAACCATAAAGAATCACCTAATTTCAAGCTTATAAGCATTACTTAATCTGGTGATAGGCCACATATAAAGTCTCTGTCCAACAACTGAGTTGCTGGAGGAACTGAATCCCATCCAGATCAACGTTCTTGCTAGAAATGAAGCCACAAGGCTCAGAGGAATTGCAGGTCAACAGAAGAGGTCCACAGAGTCTCCTCAGGGGGTGAATAAGGGAGTTGGGGCAGTTGGTTTCATCATAAGCTGAAATGGAACAAGAAATGGCCTCCCATAGGATCCTTGGTCCAACTGCCCTGCAGTGTTTGATGAGAAAGCCCACCCCTAACAACAACCTAATTACAGTAGGAATCCGCTGGCCCCTTCTTTTTTCCCTCTATCCTAAATCAGTCAGCAAACTCACTAGCTCTTCCTGGTTCCATTATCATCTCTACACATAAAATTCCTAAATCTGGCCTTTCTCTTGGGCTAGAATATGCCTTGGACCATATGCCTTTTCTCTGCTCAGTCACCCCCTTAGTTCAGTCACTTGTGACTCTTCATGACCTCTTTGCAGTATCTTTACCAAGATAATCCCCAATGGTTCACCATTTCCTTCTCCAGCTCATTTTATAGATGAGGAAACTGAGGCAAACAGATTTGAACTTGGGAAATTAAGTCCTCCCGACTGCAGATTTAGCTGCCCTCACTGACATTTACCATTTGCTTTAGATTTTGTAAAACGAATAGCATATATTACCTCATATGATCTTCATGAAATCCTATGATCATGGTAGGTTCAACAAGTATTATTTTTAATCCCATTTTACAGATTAATGACTTGAAGGTCATTAATCTAGCTAACAGGTGTCAGAGGTGGGATTTAACTGATCTTCCTGACTCCAAGTCACTTTTGTCACTGTGGAAAGCTTCCTGATCTTGGACAAATCACTTATGAGTGAAAAGAAGAAAAATATCAACAAAAATAAATGACATTTCTACAAGGTCTTTAAGTATATAAAATATATAAAAATACTTTTCAAAATTGTTCCCTATGTTATTTCATTTAGTTCTCTTGACAAAATCTTGAGAGGATACAATAAGAAGTTGCCCTAGTACTTTCAATATTTTAATACTAATTATTGTTCAGCAAGTTTCTCTCCTTTTGTGCTACAGTTATGTCACTTAAAATGAGAATAAGTTTGAGCAGAGGGATATGTGGCAAACCTACATGCAAATGAAATCAAGTTTAGAGTTATACTTCATCTCACTGAATCTCAGTTTTCTCATTTGGAAAACAGATGGCTAAAACTAGATGATCCCTTTCTTCTAGATCTATGATCATCATTTGGGTATCATGAGATCTTATCTTACAGAACTGCCAAAAAGTTTTGATCACTTAAAAGGTCTAATTTTCTGGATTTTGAATGGAAGTATTGTGATTACATCAGTTATTACTCAGGTCTTTTAAAACTGGGTAAATCCAAATGTCAAGAGAGAGAAAGTACATCACTTGATTGAATCAGACTATGTTCCTCAATGACACATAAGTGCACTGCCCTTCTTCTGTCATATAATTTGGCTTTATTGCCATGTTCTTCAGACAGGGATTAGCACACTTTAAAAGTGATGTGTCTAGAATCTATCCTCTCCCTTTACCACCCCCATTTACAATTTTTTTCCTCTATTAAAATTAGATTATTTTTCTTTAAATCTCTTGTCATGGGATGAGCACCAATTTTTTATTCATAAGTGTCTTCCCATTGCAGTTTTGCAGAAAAAGATTCTTCAAAAGCATTACTGGCTCATGTTTATTTTCTACAGATTTCTTTCCATAAGGATAATCCGACTCTTTATGATGTTTTTCAGTTAGACACAACATTAAATTTACTTCTCATCTGCATTTTGCTTCAATCTGGGACAAAATTTGTCTACCACAAGAATTCTGTGGTGCCTGGGAAATATGAATTTGATATGACTGGAAGTGAGGTAAGGGACAGATCAAAAATTCCATTCAGCTCTAATGCCATCTGTCTCCACAAAGATCAGCGCTTCTCTGAATTTCTCTCCCTGCCACAATCCCTCTCTGATTTCTCTTAACCCCCAATGACCCCCGTAAATTATAAAAGAAAGGGATCTGGCCAGGCCTTCTTTTTGTAATCACCGCCACTAGAAAATCAAGCAGTTATCTGGGCCCAACTAGTGTCTAAAGCAAATGCCCCAAGTCTCACAGAAGAAGCTTCAGAATAGAAGAGGATGTCTTACCTCGTCTCTAGGGCTCATTGTTGCCTCCATAAGACAGTTGCTTGGGGCTATATATCTCTAAGGGTACTGAAATTAACTCCAGCCGTATATCTGGGTCTGCACATTTACTGTAATTTAGGAAATACTAGTGTTGATTTATGAGGCTGGGGTCCTTCAACAGTGCAATGACACAAAAGATCTCTGTGCTAAAGGTATTTCCTCCAATTTCTGCTTGCATGTTCTTGTGACACACAAAGACCCTTAGATACTGGCCTAAGGCGTTCAAAGTGTATTATGTAAATATACATGTGTATACATATGTTTGTATGTGCACACATAAATATACATATTTTTTTAATTTTTTCCATTTTCGTGTTGATTTTTTTAACAATTGGGATTTTTTAAGTTTTGAATTCCAAATTCTCTATCTCTCTTTCTCTCTGTCTCTCTCTGTCTCTGTGTGTCTTTCTCTTTCTGTTTGTTTCCCTCCCTCCCTTCCTTCCCCTCTCTCTCTCTATTTCTTTCTCTGTCGCTCTCTTTTTTCCTCTCTTTGTCTCTCTCTCTCCCTTTCATTCTTTCTCTCTCTTCCTCTGTCTTTCTCTTTCTCTCTCTCTTTTTCTCTTTCTCTCTCACTTTTCTTTCCCCTCTTTGAGACAGTAAGCTTTCTGATACAGGTTCTGCGTGCACAGTCATGTAAAATATTTACACATTGGTCATTTTGTACAAGAAGACGTGAATAAAAGAAAAACGATGAAAGAAATTGAAATTAGCACGTTCCAGTCTATATTCAAACAATATCAGTTCTTTCTCTGGAACTGGATAGTATGCTTCATTATGAGTCCTTGGGGATTGTCTTAGATCGTTGAATTGCTGGGAATAGCAATGCTTGACTTGTTATAATTTCATTTAATGCTTTAGGTCTCAAAGTCTTGTAATTCAAAATCTTTAATTCAAAGCACTTTCCATATAACAACCTAGTGATGTAGGTAGTGCATGTATTATTATTATTATTCCCATTTGATTTAAAAGGAAGCTCAGGGTCAAAGAGCTTCTGGCAGTTCTGAGACTTAAACACAGGTCTCCTGATCCCATGTCTAGGGTTTCTTTCCCTTCAACTTACTGTTGAATGGACATTTTTGTTTTCTAGAACTGAATCCAGTTTGAAGGGTTTGGGGTTTTTTACAGCTTTTAATGTTTCCATAAACTCGCAGATTCTGTTTCAAACTGACACTTTATAATTTTGTTGTTGTTGTTGTTAATACCGGCTTTAAACCTTTTACAATAACTTTCTGGCCAAAAGAGACTCCATGCAACTTTTAAGTATTGAGTGTGTGTGTGTGTATGAGTGTGAGAGGGACAGACAGAGAGGGAGGAGGGAGAGACAGAAACAGACAGAAATAAGAGAGAGAGAGAGAGAAACAGAGACAGAGAGACAGAGAGAGACAGAGAGAGACAGAGAGACAAAGAGGAAAGAGACAAACAGACAAAACACTTCCGTCATTAGGAAGTTATTAATGTAAGCTAAATTGCTGTGAATTCCCTCTAAGGTTTAGGATTTAGGTAAAAATCAAAGAAACAGATAGTAGAAGGACCCTCTTCAGGGCAGGTTCTTGATGTCCTGGGCTGGATTTGAACTCAGGAAGATGAGTTTACCTGATAGAGCCCAGTGCTCTTTCCATGCACTGTACCACCTGGCTTAAATAGAATTAGTATGTCCTTTTTCTTTTTCTTTTTCTTTTCTTTCTTTTTTTTTTTTTTTTTAGGTTTATCTTTAGAGCTAGTGGCTCATTTTGAATAACAATGACTTGCATTTATATGATTCTTTAAGGCAGCACTGGACCTAGAAAGAGGAAAACTTGAATTCAAATGCAGCCTCAGATACTATGTGACCCTGGATATGTCACTGCCTTCCTCAGTCTACTCATCTCTAAAATAAGAATAATAATATCACCCATCTCCCAGGATTGTTGCGAAGATAAATTGGGTTAATGTTTATAAAATCTTTTTGACAACCTCAAAGCACTATATAAGTACTACTACTTATTATTATTATTACATAAGGCTTACATGGCACTTTGTATACATTAATCCATATATCCTCATGTCAACTCTATGATCTGGGGGCTATTATTGTTCTCATTTTCCAGTTGAGGAAATTAAGGTTTAGATCAAATGATTTATCCAGGGTTACACAGTGTCTGAGGTAAGATTTGAACTACACAATTCCAAATCCAGTGAAGTAATTTTTACCTCACCCTGGATGTGTGTCACCTTTCCATAATTGCTATCATGATCAATCTTTATTCCTTTTTTTGTAGGCTTATTGTTTGGAAATGCCCGAAAGCAATTTGGAACTAAATCTGGCGATAAAGGTGAGGGTTTAAGCTGAGTAATGTTTGGACTCAGGAACGAGATCGCTATAAAACAATGAGACTATTCTTTGGGTCCTTGCTCTTTTGGCGTGCAAAAGGAAAGAGTTGGGCGAGGTGATCTCAAAGTTCCCTTGTTGCTAACTAACTTTAAATTTATGATTCCACGATTCTAAGATTTCCTTGTGTGACTTGTAAAAGAGATCTGATGATAATTCCAGAAGGGGATTATGAAAATGATTTGAGCAATGGCAGGATGGCTCGAGCTTAATAACAATCCCTGCCATTCACATGGTGGCTGCCATTTTGCCAAGCTTTGTCTTATTCAAACCTCCAGAAACGTCCCAGTGTTGTTATCCTTGCTTTACAGAAGAAGCTGATATGTTCAGGATCACAAATATGTAGGATATGGCATTTGATTATAGGATTTAAAATCAGAAAGAACCATCTAGTTCCACCTTCCACTTTATATGTAAGGGAAGTAAGACAAATGGAAGTTAAATGATTCATCGAGGGTCACACAGCTAGTAATATTTCCATTTTACAGATGAGGAGACTGAGGAAGATAGAAGTTAAATCCAGGGTCATGCAGAATTTGAACTCAAGTCTTCCTTACTCCAAGTCTAAGCATTCTAGCCACTGGGCTACCTAACTGCCTCAATTGTCTTATCAGCATGAGCTCTTCATAACTAATAATTTAAAGCTATGATTTAATGGATACTTTTTCTTCCTGATTCACATAAAGGACAATATACATTATATCAGAAAATCCCCACTTCAAAATGTGTCCTGAATGAGATTAAACTGTATTTGGGGAATATTTAACAAAATAAATCAAAATACAATGGAACACAGATAATGTTAATATGTGGTTTTCTATGTCAATCTAGGACCCACAGAGAGTCTTCCATAGGGTTTCATATCTCCTACTTTGAGTTTGAAGTCACTGGCCTGTACCATGCCCCTGTCTCATTATGGGTTCAGACTACCAAATTACTGATGGTTTTGAAATAAACTCTTGTTCAGAAGTACACATTTCTATATGTTTATCCAAAAGGTCAGGAGTTTCATTTTTTATAGCATCAGCTCACATATCAAAAGATAACAGCTAATAAAAAGTGTTTTTTTTCCCTTCTCTGGCTTGAACCCTATTTTTGTCTTCAGTCAGCCCTCCAATCAGCACTCCAAATTGCCTTTTTTTTTTTTTTACTTAGCTTACTAAGTAGAATATATGGTATTTGTTTCTGTAATATCATTTTAAGGGCTCCTACTCTCATTATTTGTTCTAAAATATTTTCCTGAGTTATCTTGGGCTTGATGTTTTCTTTTTTTAAAAGAAGTCCTTGGTCATAATGCTGACATTTTAATTTTGTAAAACATTTCCCAAAACCATTTATCCCTTTCAAAAAAAAAAGACAATATTATGGAAAGCCAACTTTCCAGAAGGTTAGTATGTCTAATACTTTAATACATCTTTCCGCTAGTTGCTTCTCTCCTTTTCTTACTTCCTTAATTCCCAGTTATCCCTGACTTTCTTTGTTGTTCTTCCAAACATTCCTTGGAAAAATATAGCTGTTCTTTTCCTCTCCTGAAAAGTTTTCATTCCCTACTGACTTTTGGTTTCTCCACATGTTCTTCCATTTGAGAATTAGTCCAAGGACCTACTCTCATAAACTGGAACATGTTAAAATGAAACTCAAATCATATTGGACATAGTTTAGTGATGGTGAGTGAGTAAAAAGTCCTTTACTCTTTCCAAGTGAAATATAATGATAATGTTGGTGACTATGATAACAATAATAACAAGCATTTATTAATTAACATTTATTATAAACATTAAAATTAACATTTTCAGGTTAAAAACATTTTTCAAATACTATCTCATTTGTTCTTCACAATAATTCCGGGAGATGGGTACTATTTTAGAGTCCAATTTCTTAAACTGTGGGTCACAACCCTATAGGGTCTTGTGACTAAATGTGGTAGTTGTGAAATTACAACATATTATCAGAAAATGTTTGATTTGTATACTATTTTATATATCTATATACCTGGGATCACATAAAAATTTTTCAGGCACAAAGGAGTTACGAGTAGAAAAAGTTTAAGAAGTCTAGGAAGTCCAGGTACAGAGCACTGGATCTGGAATCAGAAAAACTCGTCTTTATGAGTTCAGTGCCTGACCCAGACACTCGCTAGCTCTGGGCTACTGGGCAAGTCACTTAATCTTGTTTGCCTCTGTTTCTTCAACTGTAAAATGAGTTGGAGAAGGAAATGGCAAAGTATTCTAGTATTTTTGCCAAGAAATCCCCAAAATAGGGTCATGAAGAATCAGACATGACTGAAATCACCAAGATACAAAATTATTATTCCCACTCCACAGATGGGGGAATTGAGGTTGAGAGGTGTTTTACAGATGTATACTTCACAGAATCTTGAGAGAGGTTCGATGACTTGCACAGGCTCACATAGATCATGTCTAAGGCAGGATTTGAATTCAGGATTTCATTATTCAAACTCCCAGGCTCTATTCACTGTGGCCTCTATAGAATTAGGGAAAAAAATGGTATTTTTATTTTTTCTGTAGTTTACCTCTTGCGTGAATTAATAAAAAGGATGACTATTCAGATTACTAGGATATTGGTTAGTAAACCACAAGCACAGATCAGAGATGAAAAGGACCTTCAAATTCATCCCCTCGTTTTATAGTTGAGGAAAGTGAGACTCAGAGAGGTTGAATATATATATTTAATAATAACTTCTATAACTGAGCAAGTGAACTTAAAATCTGTAGCTCACAGCTCTGGAGCTTTATATACACAACTTTGATATGATTCTAGCAAATTGATTAATACTCCAAATTAATTATTTCTCATACATATGTGTATATATTCACGTATATGTGTATATAACATTTATGTGTATATATACAGATACATATATTATGTAGCTAGCTAGATAGATAGACTAGAATGAGTATGCTGAAGTGGAAAAAATAATTAGATTTTAATTCAAAGGCCCTGGGTCCATATCTTGGTTCTGCCTGACCCCATAAGCAATCCCCCCTTCACCTCAGAAGGTTTGGGCAGCTATTTGGGATCAGAGATTCCCTGGTCTTTTAATGAAATTTTAATGAAATACATGCATGTCTGATTGACTCGTGATTGTTAAAGCTATTTTGAATCTTTTATTGAAATTTTATAACCTGAGAGACTTGCCTAGATTTAGATTTTTCTGGTTGAATTGTAGAAAGATTGTCAATTAATTTCAGAGTCAGCAGAGAGAGAGTCCAAAGGAAACATGAGGTAAACTTCAGTTATGAAAGGAATGCTGGAAAAAAGCCCTCACTCTTATTTTCATTTGTTAGTTCCTTAATCTTTATCTGAGTTTGTTAGTTTTTTAAAATAGGAAACTCCACAAATGATATGGATAACACTTCCTCTAGGCTACTTTGCCAAAAGGTAACTACTCATATCATTTCTAAGATGTAGTCAATGATTCCACACTTTTAAAACTCTTGATCCTCCAGAAATAGGCTTCCCATTAAGTCAGACAATAAATGTATTTCCTACAGAAAAAGCATTTCCTAGTATGACATGGTGAAAATACTAGTTATAAAACATTTCCTTCATAAATGTGGGGACATTTTCCCATAAATATACATGAGAATTCTTTTATGGAAATGTCCAAGGGAGTCCATGGGAAGAGCAGCTATAAGCTTTGAGTACAGTGGCAGTGAGAGACAAATGTAAGGAGCATGTAACCAAGACAATTCAATCTTCTGGTATTTCTGGCCTTGAAGAACTTGCTTTCCAAGTTTCATTATTCTCCAGTGGATTTAGTGACTTGCTAGATGGGTCACTCATGTGTGCATCTTAAGTCACTTCCTCTCAGCAATTCAATTCAACTCTCAGGGCTAGATTATTCTTTTAAATCCATAGCCAGAATTAACCTTTCTAAAGACGGTTTTCTGTTTCTATTTGTACTAGAGCTGATAAGTTCACTTTTAAGGGACTATCAGAGGGGCCAAATCAATTTTGGACTGGATTAAATTTCATAAAGGGAAAACAACACCTCTTTAATACATCAGTATTTTATTGTTTCTGTTTACTTACCCCTTGCTTTCTGTGATTTTATCTTAGAAAAACCAAATTTCTATTTCCTCCTCATATAGATATATATATATAGATAGATCTTTTTTTTGCATTATATATATATATCTTGTATGTATCCAATTATTTTGTGTGTTTTTCCCTTATTAAGATGTAATCTCCTTGAAGGCGGGACCCTTTTTGCCTTTCACTGAATCCCCAGCATTTAGCTCAGTGCTTGGCACATATAATGCTTGATAAATGCTGGTGAACTGACCAATTAATTTTGCATCTCTTATAAATTACAAAGGCACAAACTGAGAAGCAATGCTACCAGATCCCTATTAGGATTCTCATAAAATTATGTAGATAGAGCATCCAAACAACTGATCATTTTAGACAATTTAGCCAAATACTCTTAATAGTCTTCTAAATATTTTTGTGTCATTAGAGACAAAACACTCTCAGTAACACTCTTCTTAGTTACTTCATGTGGAATAAAAGTGACTAGACTTTCTCAAGGGCTATGACAGCAGAATATAAATTCTGGAAAGACTGTAATGCCGGAGAAACTGAGCAAGACATAGATTAGAGAACAATTTAATAGTTTATTAAATGGAGAGATATACTGGGACCAAATGGATCCATGGTTGGTCCCAGGGCTGAATGAGACTTTTGTCTCAAAAAATCCAACCCTGAGTATTGGGACAGCAAGATTTTTATAGGATAACAAGAACATAATGGGGGAGGTACCTGGATGGGGATAATCTAATGGGGGGAGGCACCTAGAATGACACAATGGAGGAAGGTACTGGAGAGGTTACTGATATTCTAATGATGTCTAAAATGGATGGACCTTTATCCTGTCAAACATTAAGAAGGAATGATTATAGCCTAAAGATATAAAACCCAAGGCAGAGTAACTGAATAGGACAATTGGGGAACTGGGTCAGGACATTAAAAGGGAACTGTGGCACAACAAGACCTCGTAAAATAGAAAAGCTTTAAAAACAAGGGTAGTGTGGGACCAGCCAAGTTGACTCAGACAGTCGTTGCCCAAATAGTGACCAGTAGATCAAGATAATTATGATGATATGATAATGATGACAATCAAAAAGCAATAAACATGATGATGATGGTGCTTTTATTGTTAATTGACTCCGTAAATTACAATCTACTAAAGTAAAAAGAATTCAATATGCAACAGAATAGAGGTCATCACAAAAAGGAAATAAGAGAGCTTCTCAAGTATAAAGTCAGAAAACAAACAGTTAAATGATTGAATTTATTTTGTTTTTTGACATTATGTTGTCAGATAATACTATCTTAGGTAAACTGGAATTTTATAATTCATTTTTATGGAACAGAAAACTAACGCTACTTTGTCCTGATTGCCACTTTCATGACTCTGTGGAAGAAGCAAGTGAGTGAAATACATTTCAGAATCCTTGGAAGGACAAGAAAAAGAAATAAACATCCCCATCTGAGCCAAACCTAGGAGATGGAAAAGTTCTATAATTTTTTCAAACATACAAATTACTTTACCAGAAAACCAGCTTTTCCTTCCATTCAGCTCCCTCTTTTGTCCTTATTTGTTGAAAAATTGATGCAGTGCTTTATCATCCTTGTTGTGAATTTTTCCTTGGTCAATTTTTATCATACTAAAATAGCAATCCTTGACCAAAAACAATGAACTGATTCTTTCCAGAAGCCTAACACCATGTTGAAAAACAATTCAAGAACACGGGGATAGGGTTAGGAACTGAACCTGGAATTTCCCTGAAGATTATAGTCTGAGATATCTAACCAGAACACTCAAAAGCTAAGTAATTGCCCAGAACACACAGTTGCTATATGTCAAAGTCGGGAGTCAAAACCAGGTCTTACTGACTTGCTCATGCTCTCCATCTGCTGTTCCACCAATTGTATGTTGTGTGACCAACTCAAGAATATAAAATAGTGATGTGAGGGACGGGCAGGGAATGATATCAAAGTTACCCATTTGAATTCAAGTGGACACTAAAACATCCATTTGCTAAGTAAGTTGTTGGAATAGTTGATAACAACAACAGCAACAACAAAACAACAATAAACATAACATCATGGGGACATTATCATGCATTGGAAAAGAAGGATGGATTTGGAGTCAATCAGAGAATCTGAGTTCAAACTCCAGCTCTGCCACTTGCTAAATGCGTGACATCTGACATGTCACAACCTCTCTGTAGTTCAGTTTCTTCATCTATAAAAGGAGAGGGGACAGACTAGATGGAATCTGAGTTTTTTCCTAGCTCTAAATCTCTGGTGCTGTGTTTTTATTGGAACAAATTTTAGAAGTGAAGTCTCATGAACTTGGAAAAAATGAAATTTGCAAAGATGAGGGAGTTGTTCAGTGTTGGGGAATGGGTGTTGCCTGGGATACCAGCTCGTTAATCCTGTTGCTTTTCTTTGGGCTACTGTTCTCTTCCTGGGAATAGAATTTCACACCCTTTAAAGCATAAGCCCAAATGCAACACCGAGATATATACAGGTGTGATTCTGAGTCTGGTACCTTCTCACCTCTGTCAACAGTGGTTTGTTGGGAAATTATAGAGCTCCATGAACTAGCAGCTTTAGAAGGCAGTCTCAGAGGTAGCTTGCAAGTGGAGGAGGTGAATGATGTACCTAAAAATGATCAAGAGATCTGGGCTAGCCAGCTAGGATACATCACTTCCCAGAATCATGAAAGCCATAGAACACTGAGACCCAGTGCTATAATAGAATATGCTGCACATTTATGAAGTACCTATTCTACAGAATGTTGTGCTAAGTAGAAAGAAAATACAAAATTAAAAAATTTTCATTCATATAAGAAGTGATAAGCTGGATGTTCTCAGAAAAGCCTTGAAAGTGGTATGATTGTGAAATGAGTAGAACCAGGAGAACACTGTATGCAGTTTGAGCAATATCATAAGATGATCAACTGTGTTACAAAGTGATATGAATAGATCCAGGAGAACATTGTACACAGTAAGAGCAATATTGTAAGATGATCAACTGGGATACAAAGTAATATGAGTAGATCCAGAACACTGTACACAGTAAGAGCAATATTGTAAGATGATCAACTGGGATACAAAGTAATATGAGTAGATCCAGAAGAACACTGTACACAGTAAGAGCAATATTGTAAGATGATCAACTGGGATACAAAGTAATATGAGAAGATCCAGGAGAACATTCTACACAGTAAGAGCAATATTGTAAGATGATCAACTGTGAATGCTGTAGCTATTTTTAGTAATGCAATGATCCAGGACAACTGAAGAATTTATGATGAAAAATGCTATTCATGCCCAGAGAAAGAATGGATAGAATTTGAATGCAGATCAAAGCATATTACATTTTTCTTTATTTTTCTTGGGTTTTTAAAATCTTTTTTTATATCACATTTTTACATTTTTTTACATTTACATTATATTTTTTACATTATATGGAAATACATTTTGCATGACTACATAAATATAATCTATATCAAATTGCTTGTCTTCTCAATGAAGGGGATAAGGAGGGAGGAAGAGAATGTGAAACTCAAAATGTTAAAAATGAATGCTAAAAATGAATACGTGTAATTGGGGGGAAATAAAATACCAAATAATCCTCATTCCTAGTAACTCATGTAGCTTATTGTCTGATAGTCTAGAGCAAAGGACAACTATTTACCCATATGTCCTAGTATCCCTGGGTAATGATGATAGTGGTAATAAACAGCTAACATTTATACAGTGCTTTAAGATTTGTGCATCTGTCATTAGCCAACAACAGTTATGAACAATGGGTAGACAAATTAGTCTTTAATTTTTATTGTATAAGCAGGAGGTTTCTTGGTAACGAACAGCAAAGGGAAAGAACTGAGCTTCAGAGGCAGCTAGATGGCACAGTGGATAAAGTGCTGCCCCTGAATCAGAAAAATCTGAGTTCAAATCTGACTGCAGATACTTAATACTTCCTAGCTGTGTGACCCTGAGCAAGTCATTTAACCCCAATTGCCTCACCACCACCCCAAAAAAAGCTGACCTTTATCATCATCATGATAACTAGCATTTACTTAGCACTTTAAGGCTGCTGGAGGCAAGATAAGCTGTAATGATTTTAACTAATCTCGCAGAGTTTGTCACTATATAATGGTCTTGAAATCAACAGTTTCAATTGTAAATATGCTAGAATGGGGAATTGTATATAGAGCTGGTTAGCAGTAACTCAGCACTTTTAAGTGAAAGGTAAACTGAGACTTCTAGTCTTAGCCTATTGTCTTACAGCTTTACATGTGTTATCGCATGAATTCTTCACAACGGCCTTGGGAGATGGGTGCTATTGCCGTCCCCATCTTTACAGAAGAGGTTATATAAGTTCAAATTCTGCTATATTCCCATTGATTGTGTGACAGTCAATGGGAATATAGCAGAATTTGAACTTGTTCAAGTTTAGAGTCCTATCTACTCTACCACCAGTTGGTGAATGGAGGAGATTATAAGAAAAAAATCATTTAGGGAAGTAGCTAAGCAGTTAGAAAGGAAGAAGCTGCCAAAATGATGCTCTAAAACACAGATGGGATTATGCTGATTTCTCACTCAAAAATCTTCAGTGGCTCCTTATCACTTGCAGGATAAAATTAAAATTCTTCAGCTTGAGGTTTAAGGTTCACCACCACTTGGCTCCAACCTACCCTTCCAGTCATTTCCCATTCCTTCCCTTCATGCCCAATCTGTTCCAGTAACATGAGCCTGATAGCTGCTCTCAACACCAAACATTCCATCTCTAGACTTTTGCCTTTGCCCAAACGCTTCCCCAGATGCAGAAGGTGCCCCTTCTTATCTCCTTTGATTTCTTGAAGGAAGGATGTATTTCCTATTATTCCGTAGATGTTTCATATATATGTAGAGGCAGCTAGATAGCTCAGTAGATGGAGGACACTATACCTAGAGCCAAGAAAACCTAAGTTCAAATCTGACTTCAGACACTTAATAACTGTATGACCTTGGGCAAGGCCCTTAACTTATGTCCTGTCTTCATTTTTTCATCTGTGAAATGGGGGTCAGAAGAGCATTTATCTCCCATAGTTATGAGACTAAATTGAAATATTTGTAAAGGGCTTTACAAACCTTCAAGTATTGTATAAATATTAAAAAGAGAGAAGGAAGAAGGAGGAGGAAAAGAAGAAGGAGAGATGAGGTGAAGGAGGAGGAGGAGAAGAAGGAGAAGGAGAAGGAGGAGAAAGAGAGGAGGAGGAAGAGGAGGAGTAGAAAGAGGAGAAGTACAACAACAACAACCCCCAACACCAACAAATAACAACAGAAGGAGGAGGATGAAGAAGAGGAGGGGAGGAGGAAAAGGAAGAGGAGGAAGAAAAGGAATAAGAGGAGGGGGGAGGAGGAGGAAGAAGAGAAGGAGAAGGAGGACAAAAACAAGATGAGGATGACAACTATGACAAGAAGAGAAAGAGAAGGATATAAATTCCTCGAGGGCAGGGACTGGTTTTTTATTTTGGCTATGTATTTCCCCACATCTTGTGTAGGACTCTTTACACAGTAAACTCTTAATAAATGCTTTCTCAGTTAAATTGAACTGTAGGAAAAAAAATAAAGAAAACAACTAAGCTTTTAGAGAGTAAGAGACTTGTGGGAATTTTGAAATAAAGAAAAAGGCTATAATGATATCAAAATCATTAGGAGTGGTTGCTTTCTAAAGGAGGTGACTCAGTTTCTCTCTGAAAGACTTCTTCATCTATTTTCAGAGGATTGTAATAAATCAAGCTGAACCCTTGGCAGCCAGACACTTCCTTTATCAACAATAATTAACAAGCCAACACTTTTGTAGCTGGAAATAGGCGGGAGGCAGAGATCCCATGTGTTTCTCCGGAGATTCTGGAAGCTGTTTCCTGTTAATGTGTAGCACGAGTTGAGTTTATCTGTTATTTTTCCATAGAAGAAAGTTTAACATGAATTCCATATGGAGAAATTATTGAAGTAAGTAATCCCTTTAAGCATGTCAACAGGAAAAAAGAGCAGCATCATGTGAATTCTTCCAACAATTTGTTTCTGACCTCAAAGCCTAGAAGTCCATGTCAAAGTGAGGCTTACTTAGGGAGAATTAGTTTTCCCAGGATCATTTTAATTTGGAACTTACTGCATTCCACCATTAAATAGTTATGAAGTTAAACTGTTTCTCTAGGCCTTATTTTCAGTGGAACAGTACAAACATGGGTGGTCCCCCTAGTCATTTCCAGAATCTACTAAAAGAAACTATTAAGGTTAATTTCTTAACTTTCAAATTGTAAAATAGCAACTCATTTCAGAAGAACAAACTTTCATGGAAAGGTGATCTGATTTAGGGACAGAAGATTGGACTCAGAGCCAGAAAGAACTGCTTTTAAATCCGTATTAGTTACATGATCTTGAAAAAGTCACTTTAGTATCCCAGGCAATTTCTTAAGACTATAAATCACAGACAAGTTCCCGATCTGTATCACTGGAGGGCTTTTCCACACTCAAAGTACCTAACATCAGTAAGTCAGAAGTTCAAACTAAAGAAAAAATCAAAACCTGATACTTTTAAGGGTTGTCCAGCTATGCCTTCTAGGACCCACTTCATTTCTCTCATCTCATCACAGACACCTCACCCTGCAATGATCCTATAAAGAGGCCATGTTATCCTGATTTTATCCAACATCCTTACTATCCAAGAAATAGAAATTTCTTCCTTCCCCATCCTATTATTTCTCCTCCTACAACTAAATGATCCTTCCTTATCTATCTTCCCAGGGGACCAGACCTCTCCTGCCCGTTAATTTGTCATCACTTTAAAACAAATGTGGGGTTTATTTGGGGAACATGCTTTGTGAGTGTTCTAATAAGAAGGCAGCATGTTGAAAGGGTTTAGTTGAATGTATTTTTTAGCAGTTTCTTAAGTGTTTTACAAACCATTTTCAGACACAAAAGTAAAAAAGGTTCATCTTCATTTTATTGATGATATCAACAGGTATTTCTAAATTGCATTTATAGAAATATTTAAAAAGCCAAAGTGCTTTTCAGGCTGTCCTGAAAGGCCATCAGCAAAGTAACTAGACACAAACATAACCTTTAAAAAAAATAAATGTGCTAACATTTATGGGAACCATTTCACTGTAGTCATAGCATCCGAATCTGTTTTCTTCCCAGCTCTTTTAATGCTAAAAACACACTGTCTGCTTTGATCCTCACTAGTAAAGAAGGCATGGTGAGTTTAGTTAGTCCAGATGTTTATGTTCTTTGGATCACTGGATTTGAGCAGGCTGGCTTGAGTGGATCCTGGGAAATACTCTGTTTGGCACCTACCATATGGACATGCATAAGTGTTTGACTATTTCGGTTTAATGGGTCAAGACCATTTAAAAAAGAAGTAAAAACAAAGACAAATCAGAATCTTTGTTAGGCTGTGGAGATGCCGACTTGAAAGTTGAGTGCAGGAAAATCAAGCAAGCAAGAAATAAACATTTATTAAGAGCCTACTATGTGCCACACACTATACTAAAGATGAAATAGCATGGAGAAAATGGGGTCAGGAAGGGGACGACACAGAGGTTGGTGTTCCCTGTTATGGGAAGCTTAAAAAGGCCAAGGTCTCCCAGTATATACATTGCTATTGCCAGTCAACTTATTTTATATCTTATCAACTAACCTATATCTAATGGCTTTGGAGGAGAAAGTGAGATGGATAATTTTATTCATTTAAATCCACAAGTCAAGATATCACCCTCCTAATGTCATTGGAATTCTTAGAGAATGAAGGATGAACAGCTCTATAAATAGTAGTAGCCATTGAGATCGGGGTGACTCTCAGTGCCCTCCAAAAAGGTACAAGTATTTGTTAGATAGTGATTGAACACCCTGACTGATACAGAATCTAAATAACAAGATTTAGAGTTTCCAATAAACTCCATGTAGGACATGACAGCCCTCAAGAGGACTTCTTCAAGTTTAATTGGTCTTGAAACTTGAAGAAGCTTTGAGATCAAATGAGAATAGATCAAAATAATCTTAAAGTAGGAAGATATTCAAGGGATGGCCCAAAATCAGTTCCTACCCAAAGTATCATTTTTGTCGGTATCATATGCTGAGTTAATTGTCTCTAGCGAGATGAGCAAAACACTCTCCAAATTAAGCAACATATTTTGTGCTCTCAAAAGATCATTTAGTGAGCTTCACCTGTGCTTTAAGTAAATATTTATGTAAAAGTATGGATGCAAGTTTTAAGATTTTAAGCCTTTATAAGTATGGCAGAAGGTCCTCCTTATGGTTGATTAACCGATCTACAACAACCATTTGGTAAGCATATGCTATGTCTGACTCTAGTTTCCAAACTCTTTCTCCTTGCCTAGCACATTGCTACCTGAGGTCTCCCTCTCTTGATAGATGACTCTCACCTTTCACCATGACCTTTTTAGAAAGTCCAGCAGCTATACTTCCCCTCACTGATGCTTGGATCCTCTGTCCAGAATCCTAATCTGGTGCATCACTTCATTGTGGATGCCCTTTCATTCCCTTCTCTCTTAGTTCTCCAGCTTTGTGTATTATCTTCCCTGATTTTAAATAGACAGACAGACATAGATGTAGATATAGATGAAGATAAGTCTCTATCTTTGCTTCAAATAGATAGACAGACATAGATGTAGATATAGATGAAGATAAATCTCTATCTTTGCTCTGAATCCAAACTAAGAGTTTTTCATTTTATGGAAACAATAGGAAGTCACTGAATATTTTGGGATAGGAGGCATTACACAGTCAGATTAGAGTTTAAGGAATATCATTTGGATAGTCATGAAATAAAGGGAACAGAAAAATAGGACATCAGTGATTTTGAAGCAGGCTCAGATTTTTTAAATTGCATTGTCTTTTATTTAATTTTCAGATGTGCTCTCATTCAATGGTTTCTTTTTCTTGTCAAGAAAATCTGTACCTTGCAAAGTACTCCAATATTCTCTTGTCACCTCTGTTGCAAAACAAGCAATTTTGCCATAAGGACTTCATTGAGTTCATATGCAGGAACTTTTGTAATAATAGACCTTCAGAACTCATTATAGGACACAATAAAATCAAATTAAATATGTGAGATAGGGATTAGTTTTTATCTGAAGCGTATAATCCCCAAATGTTTTAGGAAAGGTATACCTTTCGCTTCACATCCAATGGTCATTCATATTCATTGAATAGCATGGCAGAGTGCTAGAGTAGGAGTAAGAAAGATCTGAATGCAAATCCAGTGTATGACTCTGGACGAGTAACTTCATTTCTCTGTCTTCAGGAAAGTCTATCTTTAAGACTACAAGTTACAGAGGAATTCCTGATTTGTGTCAGATAAGGGCATTTCCATGCTGGAAGTTCCTCATACTAATATAATCATGTCTGGACCCAAAAAGGTTTTTTAAATTAAAATGGAAACTCATGGTACCTGTTCCACAGGGTTATTATGAAAATAATATAAATAAGTTAATAATAAATAAATAAGTTAACATGAAAAGGGCTTTGAAACATTTTTAAATGATGCATAAACTTCAGTTATTGTTAAAAGACTTAATATAATTTTGAATTGTCTGAAAAAGTTATGTTAACTGGATATTTTTGTAATACTTTCCAAAAAGAAGAGACAGCCAGCGCAAAAGGAATTTGTAGCTAACAATTTATGAAGCAATTTAAAGAAGTTGATGGGGAAAACAGTCAGAATCTGGACTAAAATGTTCAAAGTAAACTGGGATGGAAAGAAATGTTTCCCAGAGCAAGCTCCCAGGTGGTATCTATGAAACATGTAATGTAACTATACACTGCTTACTTACCACATCTACAAAGTGTTCTGTCTGGGAATTAAAGATGACATGATGCTCAAGGCTTTTTTTTATTTTTTTATTTTTTTTTGAAACATAATATATAATATAATGTATTATAGTACAGTATAGTATAATATAGTTTAACATAACATGGTATTGCAAAATGTGACATATAACATAGCTAGCATTTTTATAGCATGTAAAGGTTTACAAAGCACTTTATTATCTCATTTTATCTTCATAGTAACCCTGGGCAGTAAGTGCTATCCCCCAATTTATAGATGAGGAAACTGAGGCAGATGGCAGTTAACTGATTTGCCCAGGATCACACAGCTAGTATCTAAGGTTAAATTTGAAGGTGTTCTTGACTCCAGATCCACCTCTCTAGCTACTGAATATTCACCCAGCTATTTTATATACACAAAACAGAATTGTATATAAAATTCTAAAACTCTACTGTGTACAACTTACTTTTCCTTTTCTTTTGGAATAAATTTATCAAGGCTTTATTTTTAAAAAGGAACTTGGAAAAAATGACTAAGTGCCTTTATCTGTCTAAGCCTTAGTTTCCCTCTCTGTAAAACATTTTTTTGTTGTTGGGAAAAAGGGCAATTGGACAAAATGATCTCTCAGATTGTTTCCAGGTCTAAAAATTTTCTGATCACTTCCTTGAATATACAAGTCACACTGAGATAGTAAATAGCCAGTGGAAGTTATGTTTTACCCTTCAATGCACATCATTAGAATAACTTAAACACTAATGGGAATGGATAATTGTTCATTAGAGAGGTTCAGATTTTCATGTACAATACCCTACTTTTATTTTAAACTATACAGGAAAATGATCTCTTTTTGTGGTGTTTAAGTTCAGAATTTTTTTTAAGTAAATTAGCCACATATTCTGGAAATGTATGGCGTAAAGATTCTTCACTTATTTACATCAACTAAACCCAGGCAGTTAATTTGCAAAAAAGAAGGTCAGTCATTTGATCAACAAACACTTTTTTTTGAGAGCTTACTATGTGTTTGGGACTGTGCTAAGCATTGGGGATTTAAGTACAAAAAGAAAAATACCCCCCCCCCCCTGCCGTGACACTTATATTTGAATAGGAAAGACAGCGTATAAAATGGAAGCTAATGGGTTTGGGGGAAGAAACATGTGTCAGGCAAAAGGCAGGAAAAGAAGAAACTCACCTCACAGATGAATAATATTAATTTACATTACTGTTTACTAAACAACTAAAACGAAACAATTTCTAATTTAGCTTTCCTGTTTCATGATCTTTCCTCTTCATTATTCTAGTTTTCCACTGGATGAGAACATTCTGGGGAGTAGAATCTGAGGGTCAAAAGGAAATACCTAAAATGAATAAGACTTAGAATATTGTGATTTTTTAGGCTTAGTGAGGCTGCTTTAAAACAGACTAGACTGCTTTGGAGGCAAGAGCTGCACTCGACCACCATGAGGGACCACACTGTGAGAGAGAGAGAGACCATTGGGCAGAGGGTCAATCTGCTCCATAGTGAATTCCCTTTCCCTTTTGAACATCCAGGGATCAGAAGACATAGTCAGGACCCTGGAAAGAACCCTGGTAAATTCCAGGCAGAGAAGAAGTGGAGATGATGTGGCTAGTAGTGCTGAGCAAGACTTCGAGAGAAAAAATTGAGAGGAATTCTGACCCTGACCCCTCTGATAAATTGCCCAGAAGATTAGAAGGGAGCAGTGTGATGATATTTGTCTGTGCAGTTGATGGAGTGGAACACAGAGCATATAGCTCTTCTCTCCCAGTGGAAAAACAAATAAGTGAACTTAGCCATTAAGGAAGTGATTACTAACACTGTGCTGCAGATATGACTTATTCAGTAAAGATTTGAGTAGAGAGCTGCTGCTTAGTATTGTGGATTATTATTATTATTGTTATTTCATTTCATGCACTACAATCATACTAAGCTGGACTGTGAATGTATTTCCTTGAGCTCATGCAAGGTAGGGGAGGAGATAAGCATCTTAATGGGAAATGAGACATGAACTATAGCTAAGTTACATTTTCCAGGAGTAAATTCCAGACAAAATTGTGATTATGAAATATTATATATTAAGGATTCTTCTGCATCTTAAAAAAAAACATACCAATTTTAGAGGAATCTGGGCCAAGGTAGGAGAGAGAGGAAAAGTAGGTCCTTGCTGTTAGGATAAGATTCCTAAATTATGAGCCATCATATCATCAGGCTTTCTCTAAAGAACCTGACCACTCACCATCAAACTGACAGTTGTATTGGATTCTACCATAGGAGAATCACAATTCTTATTTGCCTCGTAATAGCAATTAGCATCTACCCTTTGATTTTTCCTCAGAACAGAGAAAGAACTGTTTTCAATATGAAGAGTATCAGGAGATTTAAAAAAAATGTTTCAGGAATCTTCAATGCTCCAGTGGAGTCTGTGCCCCAGTGTCTGTGGATACAGCACTTGGCACAATAAGTGCCATCAATGTGTTTTTATTCTTCATTCATTCATCTTATTTTTGGAATGGTTCACATAGGTTCATGTCTTCAAGGAACATGGATAAAGCCTCCCCTCCCCTACATACACACACACACAATTAGAATCCTGCTCTCATGTTTGTGGCAGCCCTTTTTGTAGTGGCTAGAAACTGGAAACTGAATGGATGTCCATCAGTTGGAGAATGGCTGAATAAATTGTGGTATATGAAATTTATGGAATATTACTGTTCTGTAAGAAATGACCAACAGGATGATTTCAGAAAGGCCTGGAGAGACTTACACGAACTGATGCTGAGTGAAATGAGCAGGACCAGGAGATCATTATATACTTCAACAACAATACTATATGATGACCAGTTCTGATGGAACCTGGCCATCCTCAGCAACGAGATCAACCAAATCATTTCTAATGGAGCAGTAATGAACTGAACTAGCTATACCCAGAAAAAGAACTCTGGGAGATGACTAAAAACCATTACATTGAATTCCCAATCCCTATATTTATGCACACCTGCATTTTTGACTTCCTTCACAAGCTAATTGTACAATATTTCAGAGTCTGATTCTTTTTGTACAGCAAAATAATGTTTTGGTCATGTATACTTATTGTGTATCTAAGTTATATTTTAATATATTTAACAACTACTGGTCATCCTGCCATTTAGGGGAGGGGGTGGGGGGGTAAGAGGTGAAAAATTGGAACAAGAGGTTTGGCAATTGTTAATGCTGTAAAGTTACCCATGTATATATCCTGTAAATAAAAGGCTATTAAATAAAAAAAAAAAAAAACAACCTTGAGCAATAATGTCATTTTGATTATTATAAATACACAAGTTAAAACAAATGACATATGAAGAGAAACACTGTCAGCATCCAGAGAAAGAACTGATAAATATAAATATAGAGAGAATAATTTTACATATATATGTGATTATGTCTAATTATGTCTATTATGTCTAATGGTTGCCATCTCTGGAAGAAAGGGAAGAGATGAGAAAAGGGGGGGAAAGAAATGTACATGACAATTTTGTTTTCTATTTAGGCTTGCCTGTCAGGTGATATACTACCTGTGTGATCTAGGGTTTTTGTTTGTTTTGGTTTTGGTTTTGGTTTTGGTTTTTACCATTATTAGCTTCACTTCTCTCATCAGCAAAATGAAGGAGCTGGATCAGATGGTCTCTAAAAGTCCCTTCTGGCTTCAAATCTGTGATCAAAATCCACCTTTCCCTTGACAAGAAGAAATGTTGAAAATAGGTAGCAAAAATGTTTCCTAATAATTAATAATTCAATAGCATTTATACAGCATTCTAAGGTTCACTTTACATATAGTTTTCAAAAGAAGATCAAATTGCAGTTCTGTATGGCATATGCTATTATTTCCCCCATTTTTACAGATGAGAAACTGAGGCAAACAAGTTAAGTGGCTTGTCCAGGGTCACACAGTGAGTAAATTTTTTGTGAATCTGAATTTGAGCTGAGGTCTTTCTGACTTCAGCACTCTAATCAAATGCTGTCTCACTGTTGACTGTAAATTCCTCAAGGGCAGAAATGTTTTATTTGTATCCATAGGACCCAATACTTTTATTTATTTATTTTTTTAGACCAGACCTGAGACTTCTTTGGTATAGAGAATTCCTGGTGAAGATACTTCCTTTAACATGTATAAATATATTGTATTTAACTTATACTTTAACATATTTAACATGTATTGGTCAACCTGCCATCTGGGGGAGGGGGTCGGGGGAAGGAGGGGAAAAATTGTAACAAAAGGTTTTGCGATTGTTAATGCTGAAAAATTACCCATGTATATATCTCGTAAATAAAAAGCTATTTAAAAAAGAAGATAATTCCTTTCCTACTAAAAGATTCCCCAAGCTCTATTGAAGATGCAGTCTCAGAGTCATCTGAGTAAGTTAAGCATTTTGGCCAAGGTTGTACAGCCAATGACTGTCTGGATGGGGCTGGGAACTCATGTTCTTGCCTTTTCCAAACCCTCTACCTACTAAGCAATGTTGCTTTTCTTCCTTGCACAAAAATAAATGTATGTTGAACTACCAAACTAAATTTAGGTCTGGAATGTATCATATCCATTTTTTTTGTACAAATGTATTACTTGAAAGAACAGGTTTCAACACCATGATTGAAAATCAACTTTTTGTCGTGGTTACCTAAAATAAACTCCCCAAAAGTGATTCTGGATTTATTTGTGTCTGTTATGAAGGTAAAGACCAGGTCTTCCTCATAGGCAAAGTAAAACTGTGAAATTTCTCAGATTTAGAACATTGTGTTCCTAGATTATGGAAAGGAAAAAAATCTTTCATTTTAGGAAGGAAAAAATAAGAGAAAATATGTTATCTATAACAAAAGTAGTATATGGCACTATTCCTATTCTTTTCCCCCTCAGAGATTTCTCAGTTCCCCATAATGGAAGCCTTCCACAAGTATTAAAAAAGAGAGATTTTGTTAGTTGGAGAAGTTTTCCATCATTTCTTCTTGCCAAAATTATTAAAGCCATGTGACATAATGTGTTCCATCCCCAATACAAACAAACTCCGGATCCAAAGCTCAACTGTATATTGGAAAAGCAGTTTGTTGGTGATTGCATTTGGTGAGTTACACCCTAACCTTCATTTCCCTTTGCCTTCACTTTTCTCAGAACCCAAGGATTTATTACATATAAAATTAAATATTAAAGTTGACGAAGAGAAAAAGTATTCATTTATGCAAAAAAATCATGTCTGCAATAATTAATAAAGACACTGTTTTAGGTATGAGGGAGCTATGATGCAAAGATTAAATAAGATCTCTTTCCTGTCGTCAAGGAGCTATCATCTAGTAGGAGGAGAATGAGAGGTCTATGAAATGAAGAGGGTTCTTAAAAGGGGAGTAAAAAAAACTGTCCAATGCTAAATATGTCAAGGACAAGAGAAAAAGGTTTTGGAGTCAGTATTGGTCATTTTCAGTTTGCAAAAGTGAATCTTGAAAACTGTCTTTGATGTATTTGGGAAAAGAAAAAGCTATTTAAAAATAAGTAAAATGAGAGAAGAGAAAAATGGAAAAAAAAAAAAGAAACCAAAAATTAAACTGTAAGGGGGTCAGTTAATGACTGTTGAAAAAAGGGAGTCATTAAGAAAAACATCTTTTTTCTTACTATTTGTCCACAGCCAAATGCAACAAAAGACTAAATGAAATGAAGAAAATGCTTCCTCATCCCTTCCCCCTTTCTTTTTAGCAGTAGATAACCCTGAGAATGTTTGTTAGGGGGAAGGGAAAGAATCAAACGAGAGGGAAAGGTATATGATAGAGAAAATGTACATTAAAGTGAAATTGTAGAAGCAGCAGGAGGGAAATGTCATAAAGGTGCAAGTTAACCTTGGCAAAGAGTAGGGATACCTCTTCCTTTTCCTTTGAGTTAAGATAGTGCTTTTTCACAAGGGCACTGCTTCTTCACAAGGATATTGCTTTAACATTTTAGTGGATAGCCCTTCATACTTTAGTGTAAATTCATTTATCACAATCTTCCTAGCTAAGATTGGGGATCCTTGACTTATAAACTAAGGTGAGAAGAGTATGATGAGAAGGAGGGAAAAAAAACATTTTGGATGAACACATACTAAAGGAGTGAAGATAATGATTAAGGGATTACCTTCATGCTCATGCTAGTTATAGAAGGAAAACATGGGTTAGACACTGAAGTAGGATGACTCCCCTGCTCATGAGGAAGGAAATGGGGGAGGAAAGGAGAAAGACAAAGATAGGGGAGACAATATGTAAACTAGTGTTTTCCAAATTCATAATTTCGCTCAAGAATGCCATGTGATGGGCTCTTCATGAACATGATATTGATTATTTAGCCTTATTATCTCTGAATTTAGTTCTCTCAAAGGAAAAGCAACAAATGCCTACCCATTGTAACTCCATTGAGGCAGCTGAGTCATAGAACTGGTCACAATCTTGAAAATTGAACTGATTTTTCCAGAAGACAGCACTTATGGCAAAGGGAAAGCATTATGGATGTCTATAAGGCAGTCCTGATCTAGCTTTGTGGTAGAGAGAAGGAAAGAGGGACAGATGACATTTTTTTCCTAGCAGAATAGTATAGTTTCCAGGGGAACTTCCTCCTATATAGCTTTCCCCTGTTATCTTTGTGTTCCCTTCTGTCAGAAGTCATGAAGCATTTTGAGGTCAAGAATATTTTGTGGATCAATGGGGTATTGTTTCAAGTCTTGATAAAGCAAAATAAGTTGGCTTTGGTGTGAAGAGGAGGGGTTGATGTGTCCTTGGTGAAAATAATTTGTCAGACAATTATCACATGAGACCATTCATTGAGATCTTTTGAAAACTAATTGAGTAACTCTCTTCAGGTCAGCTCCTGGCTGTTAGCATTCTTTATTAAAATAAAGCTTCTTCAAAATCAAACAAAACATTCTTTAATCTGTACTTGACTAGCCATGGAGCTTTCTTCTTTTACTTTCCCTGCTGTTGTGGAGAATTTTGGAATTAAAAATAATAGTTAAAATTAATAATAATAGCTAATCATTATATAATGATTTAAGCATTTGCAAAGTGCTTTATAAATATTATCTTATTTGATCCTCACAAGAACCTTGAGGAGCATGTGCTTTTATGATCTTTATTTTGCAGAGGAGGAACTGAGACCAAGAGAGGTTAAGTGATTCAACTCATGGTATAGAGCTAGTAAGTGTCTGAGGCAGAATTTGAATTCAGGTCTTCTTTACTCCAAGTTCTTCACTCCAAGCTGGCCCCTTTACCACCTGGTTGACCAAGTTAAGGTAAAGACTCTTTACATTTAGAGAAAACAATATTGACATATCAAAACACCTGCTTAAAGAGTCAATACTCCTCCCCCCAACTAAAAATCATGAGTTTTGAGAACTAATACCACAGTGGATACCTGTATTATTGTGCTCCATGTATGTGTGTAGTTCAAAAAATATTTTTCTAAGATGACACACGAGTATAAAGTCAAAGTCATTTGTAGGAGGAATATTAGCATCATTTAATGTATTCCTTGGGCAGAGACATAACTAGGATGGGGTGACAGGGGCATTGCCAGGGGGAAATTCTTTCTATGATTGAATGTTGCGCTGCAATTGTTGTGGGGAATTGTTTAGAGTTGTAAGAAGTTTAGTAGGCACCTTGTCTGGGGTTTCAGAGCCAGCATATGTCTTGAACTTACATCTCTCTAACTTGAACTCAGATCTTCCGATTCCAAAGTCCCTGAAGCCTTTGTATATAGTGTTTTTTATATTATTGTATATACTGTTTATTGTTTGTTGAGGTTTCCATGATTTATCTGTATCTTGTTTAGAATTGATAAAACTGGCCAGATGGTAATCTTAGAAGTTCATACCTCTAAGATATTGGAGATTTCTAATCCAATCTCCTCTTGTGAGGAAGAGGAAATTGAGACACAGAGAAATGACTTGGCCAATGTCATGTAGCTAGTAGATGGAAGAATTAGGGTTTAAACCCATAGATTGAAAGCTAAAAACGATCCTGGTGGTCATATAGCCAGTGTCTCCACATTTTACAAATAAAGAAACTGAAATTTAATAACTTGATCGAAGTCTCCAGGCAGCAAGCCTCAAAGGTGGTATTTAAGCCCCTTCTAAAGTCAGAAGTCTGCATTTCCCTACCCTCTTAGTGCTGTTTGGCTGTTACTAGACTCTCTGTCAAGTGACCCCAGGGATGCTCACCTCCCTCCCAGATCATGAGAAGGATTACAATGCATTCAGATTATCCGTGAGATTGCCTCATCAGCACAACTTGACTGTGAATTGCTGAATCACAAGACAGGAGCTCAGAGAAAAAAAAAGAAGTAAATCATCATTATGTCCAAAGGCGTGTTCTCAGTGGGCAAGTAACACCTAGTACAACCCATCAGGGAAA
The DNA here is from genome assembly GCF_902635505.1 of Sarcophilus harrisii. Taxonomy (NCBI): domain Eukaryota; kingdom Metazoa; phylum Chordata; class Mammalia; order Dasyuromorphia; family Dasyuridae; genus Sarcophilus; species Sarcophilus harrisii. Next base: position 41,100,231 of record NC_045428.1, on the reverse strand, counting down.
GCATCATGGAAGAACTGGCACTGAAATTGAAGTAGGGAGAATTAGAGGCAAGAAGAAGAGCATTCCAGGAAGAGGGTATTCTGATGATCCACATCCTATAGGCAAATAACATTTCCCTTCTTAAAAGTTTCAGATTTTAATTCTAGTTCAAATTCTAGTTATTTATAAGCAAAGTTTATCTTTTCTATAATATTGCAAGTTCCTTGAAGGCATTTATTTTTGTATATTGTAATCCCCAATCTCTTTTGTTTTTCATTTTTCTTGCCTCCTCCCCAGCCTGTGATTTAATCAGAATGGTAAATTCCCAGAGTGAAAAAATTTTCCACCAACTATGCTCAAAAAGTTATCAAACTGCATCCCCTTTGATCAACAGTGTTACTACTGGGCCTATATCCCAAAAAGATCTTAAAGGAAGGAAAGGGACCCATATGTACAAGAATGTTTATGACAGGTCTCTTTGTAGTGGCCAGAAACTGGAAAATGAATGGATGCCCATCAATTGGAGAATGGCTGAATAAGTTGTGATATAGGAATGTTATGGAATATTATTGTTCTGTAAGAAACGATCAGCAGGAGAATTTCAGAGAGACCTGGAGAGACTTACATGAACTGATGCTGAGTGAAATGAGCAGGACCAGGAGATCATTATACACTTCAACAACAATACCAAATGATGATCAATTCTTATGGTCGTGGGTCTTTTTAACAACGAGATGAACCAAATAAATTCTATCTGTTCAATAATGAATAGAACCAGCTACACCCAGCCAAAGAACTCTGGGAAATGAGTGTGAACCACTACATAGCATTTCCAATCCCTCTGTTTTTGTCCGCTTGCATTTTTGATTTCCTTCACAGGTTATTTTTACCTCATTTCTAAGTCCGATTTTTCTTATGCAGCAAAATAACTGTATGGACATGTATACATATATTGTATTTAACATATTTAACATGTATTGGTCAACCTGCCATCTAGAGGAGGGGGTGGGGGGAAGGAGGGGAAAATATGGAATAGAAAGTTTTGCAAGGTCAATGCTGAAAAATTACCCATGCATATATCTTGTAAATAAAAAGCTATAATAAAAAATAAATAATTAAAAAACAAAAACAAAAACAAAAAAATTTCTCCATCAATGCACCAATGCACTCACCTGTATACAAGTTATATATTTAAGAGTTTCCTGAGGACACTGAGTGATAAAGTGATATTTCTAAAGTCACACAGCTGCTATGTGTCAGGACTTGGAGTCCTAGTGCCCTATATTCACTCAGCCAGGAGTTCTTAATCTGGGAAATGAACCCAACCCTCTGCATAAGATTAAAAAAAAAAGCTGGGGGGGGAGAGCAAACAAATTTATGTTCACCAGTTTCTAACTGAAATTAAGCAATATGAATTTTTAAAAACCCACTACATTTGTCTGAGAAGAGGTCCATGTGTTTCATCAAATCACCAAAGGGATCTATCATACACACACACAATAACACTGAGAATTCCCAAATATAGGAAGTACTTACTACATATTTGTGGTACCTGCATATGGTAAATACTTAGTACATATTTGTGGAACCTATACATGTCAAGTAGTCACTATATATTTGTGATAACTGACACATGATAAGTACTTACTACATATTTGTGGTACCTACATATGGTAAGTATTTAATATGTATTTGTGGAATTTGAGCTTAACTTAATAAAAATTTAACATAACTTAATTAAGTTCTATTATATCATGGTTAAGTTAAAGACAGAGAGTGGGGCTTAGAGTTATAAAACAAATGAATGAATGATAAGTATTCGTTAAACACTTATTATGTGGTAAGCACACAATAGCATCATAAATAAACAACATAGACCATTCCTTCAAGAAGTGTACACACTAATGGTAGAAAGCAACACATGCAGGGAATGGGAAAGTAGAAGGTCAAGGGGTTTGTAATGAAATGATTTGTAAGAAGTGGCTGGAAGGGGCAGCTGGGTGGTGCAGCGGATAGAGCACCAGCCCTGAAGCCTGGAGGACCCGAGTTCAAACCTGGTCTCAGACAGTTAATACTGCCTAGCTGTATGACCCTGGGCAAGTCACTTAACTCCAATTGCCTCAGCAAAAAAAAAAAAAAGAAGAAGAAGAAGAAGAAGTGGCTAGAATTTAGAGCTGGAAGAGGTTTTAAGAAACCAACTCACCCAAACCCCTCATATTTAATAGATTTAATAGATGAGGAATTATAACTGAAAAGCAAGTGATTTGCCCAAAGTCCCAGAGGTAGAAAGGAGCAGAGATTTCAACTCAGGTCACAGGCCCATGAGCTGGAGTTAAGCCATGAGCTTAACTGGAGTTAACTCCATGAGCTGGTTTAAGCCATTCTAAGGAGATCAGGGACAAGCAGATACTACAGTAGAGTGCTACTGCATAATGAAGAGGTGGAGCCTTGGTTTGACCTTAAATAGGGAAAAAACTCACCTATCAGAGCTCAGGGCAGCTCCTGGGATAAACTCCAAGATTCCAGTGAAATAGGCTTAGAGAGGACGAGGATGATGGTCAGAGTGCAGGAAACACAGTTTGAACGGTGGCCAGAAATGGTTGGAAGGAGAGTCTGGCAATGAGGAATTCCTCTTTATCTTTCTTTACATGAGCTATTAAAAAAATTAGAAGCAACTACAAAGGAAAGCAAGTTCAGAACTTTGAATATACTATAAAGTTCCCTCATAATCAGTTGCAGATCCAGAATCTGGACTTTGAGTAATGATTTATGTAAAAATACTTCAGTTTTTCTAAAGCCTGTTTGAAGTGAGGATAATGTGCTAGGGGAGGTCAAAGAGACCCTGAAATGCTCTTTCAACTACTGGATGAATAAACAAAGACTTTCTGGAAGGGTACCAGATGATCTCTCTGCAGGAAGACTATAAAAGTCATAAAGAGCACTATCAGTTTTATATCCACTTAATATGAAAAAAATAATGTGTGTGTGTCTGTCTCTGTGTCTATGTCTCTGTCTCTGGGTATCTCTGTGTCTCTGTTTCTGTTTGTCTCTGTCTCTGTATGTGTCTCTCTATCTCTCTGTGTGTCTGTCTCTGTCTCTGTGTGTATCTATGTCTCTCTGTAACTATCTCTCTGTTTCTCTCTCTGCTTGTCCCTGAATCTGTCTGTCTCTCTCTTTAAATATCATATGTCATCTCTCTGTCTCTTTGTCTCTGTCTCTGTCTCTGTTTCTATATCTCGCCATCTTCCCACTCTCTTTCTCTTTCCCCTCCTATCTTTTTCCTCTCTCTCCTCCTTAAGAACACTCTCAAAGTGGAGTTGAAAGCCAGCGATTTGCCCTTTTGGGGAAATGGTGGCTTCCTGAAGTCTGGTTTCTTTCCATAGTTGTGTTTGTCTGGTGCTTAAACTACCTGTTCCTCCAAGGAAGTCCTTAGAATTTGGGCTTAGGGAGGACATCTAGATCTGGACATCTATTCTTGTTTGTCCTTTCTTCTTGAAGAGGATCATGCATCAGAAAAGTGATGCTGTAACCTGTAAGTGAATTGGATTAAAGGTCAGGGAGCACTGGGCAAGGGCACCTGTCTCAGTTTCCCCTCCAGAGCCATTTGAGTCCAGTGGCTAGATAGAGATCAAGAAGACTGGAGATGGCCTTCATCTGGAGAGCTAGTAATTCCTGAAAAGAAATTCCAAGAGGATTGGAATTAATAGATGAGGTAGCAATATTTTTTGAAAAGTTTTGATTTTGTTCTAAAGAAAAAAAGCTGAAATGTACTTGAAAAACAGGCCACAGTTATTTTTCCATAAAAATGAAAATCCTACAAGGCTCAGTGCAGCTCTTTTTTCTTGTGTGAAAGCTACTCTGAGAATATCTACCTGACCTTTCTCTGGAGCTCTGAGCATCCAAAGTCACCTGGTTCAACCCCCTCACTTTAAAAATGAAGAAACTGAGACTTGGAGAGATGAAATGATTGTTCTTATTGTTTGTCTGCACCGTACCTAATTATATGCTAACATTCTTTCATTGTACTGAGCAATTTAGTGTTTCATCATATCAAGTTTTTAATCATTATAACACATGAGAAAAAACCCTAGAGGAAGGATTGCAACCCTTCCTTGACCTAGTCTCTAACTCCCAGGGTGTTGTCTGGAGCACAGAAAGGTCATGACTTGACCATATGGTCACACAGCTAATTCAGTGATAGAGGTGGAATTTAAACTCAGCTCTTCTTGACCAAACTCAGCATTACTCATTATCCCACTAGACCTCAAATAGAGCATGAGATAATATTATTATATAGAATACTTGTCTGTCTAATGATTTTTGTCTGGTTATTTTTTCTTACTCATACCTTCTTCTTCTTTTCTTTCTTCTTTTCCTTCTCTTCCTCCTCCTTTTGTCCTTTCAGCTTCTCCTCCTCCTTCTCCTTCTTCCTTCCTTCCTTCCTTTCTTTCTTTTTCTTTTCTACTCCTCCTCCTCCTTCTTCTTCTCCTTCTCCTCCTTCTTCTCCCTTTTCTCCTTCTCTCTTTCTCTCTTTTTTTCTTTCTTTCTTTCTTTTCTTCTTCTTCTCCTTCTCTTCCTCCTCCTCCTCCTTTTCCTTCTTTTTCTTCTTCAACCCTCAAAAGACAACCCTCAAAAAACATGTGGTACAGTACTGGGCCTGCAGTCAGGAGGACCTAAGTTCAAATCTGGCTTCTGAAGCTTATTAGCCATATGACACCGGGCAAGTCATTTAACTCCTATTTGCTACCAAACAAGCAGAACATGGCATAGTGTTAAGTATTCATAGGGAATCAATAAAAAAACTTTTTTGATTTATAGATAGTAAGTGAATATACAAAAAAACCTGGAAAAGTTGACAGGAGCCAAACTGTGAAAGACTAAATATCACATAGACTTTTACACACACACACATGAATGTATCTTTGTATTGATATGTATATGTATGTATAGGTATAAATGTAATATATATATTGTGAATATCTATAATATTTACGATAGGGAGGTGATTTGTGTTGTTATTATTCAATCACTCAGTCACGTCCATCTCTTTGTGACTTCATGGACTGTAGCATACAAGCATTCTCCATAGGGTGTTCTTGGCAAAGATACTGGAGTGTTTGCCATTTCCTTCTCCAGTGGATTAAGGCAATCAGGGTAAAGTGACTTACCTAGGTTCACACAACTAGTCAGTGGCTAAAGCCAGATTTGAAGTCAAGTCATCTTAACTCCAGGCCTAATGTTCTATCCACTGAGCCATCTAGATGAAACTGTATATTTTTTTTGGTTGGGAAAGAGGTGTGTGTCTACTATGATCAGGTTTGTATTAAGGAATATCAGCTCAGCATCTGTGAAGATGGATTGGAGAGGAATGAGAGACTTAGACTTAGAACTTTAGGCTGTTTCCAGAACACAAACTAGATGAGAGGAGCTCCAATTATAAGTTTAAAAAAAAAAAAAACACCTATCTGGACTACTAGGACTTAACCTATGTTCTCTGTGACCTTCCATTTTTATTTTTCTCCTTTCTTATAAAATTTGTTCATATTATGACCTTTAAATTTGTCATATTTTGTCAGGTAGGGGGGAAAAGTGTATTCTTTCCTTATGATGCTGGATAGTCATTATTTTTTATCTTGGACTTGTTCATATAGGAAACAAAAGTCCTTACATTGTGTCCTGAGCGAGTTTTTATTTTATTTTTCTTTCTGGATAAAAGAAACTGAAAAAACTAGAATTTGACCACCCTGAGGCAGAATCCCATTCTGACCTTCCAAGAGGAACAGAAGATTCCTGAGAACACAGGGAGGAGAAAGCTCAGGAGGGTGAAAAGCAAATATTGAACATCTGCAGGACTGCTGCTCCCAACCGAGACTGGCCAATTCCAAGAAGACCTCACCACAGGCCTCAGAGTTAGAGGTCGGCTGTCTTATTTCCCATGGAAGACTTTCAGCCATGATTATTTTTAGTTAGGAAACCACTTTGGGAAAAATCCCAATGTACTCTCCATGATTGTATTCTCTTCAGAAAGGAAGCTGATCCAATTCTTTGGGTGCCTGGTGGGCTACCACTAGACTCCCTCTCCAAGGAAGCTGGCTGATGTCTTTGGAACTCCCTCCCCACTGGGGAAGAACAAAGAATATTAATCCCACACTCCATGAGCCACAGGGCCCATGAATGTGCAGCTGTTCCCTTGGGAAGATTAAACTTTCTGCTAATAACAATTCTAACACCTGAAGTCATGGGTATGTTGGATTATTTTTATGACAAGAGATAATTACTATCATTGTCTTTCATGAGCTCAAACCTAAAATCAAAAGTTTACAATCTAAAGAAATTATATGAAGTCCTCCCCTCTTTTACAGATGAAACAACTGAGTCACAGAGATGTAGCTAGTGTCCTGAAGCGGGATCCAAGCCCCAAGTTCACTGTCCTATATATTATACCTTGCTGTCTCTCTAATCTATAAAAACAAAAGAGGATTAGGAACTAACTATCTGATTTTATTGACATGAAGAATTGCCAAATGAAGAGATTTTCTCTGCCAGTTCAGTTCAGTAATTTCTCGGCTACTTCTATTCCAAGAATTATTCAAACCCAAGTCTCCTCATTTATTTCTGGGTTTACCTGACGTCCTTTAAGTCCCAGATAAAATCTCTCCTTCTATAAATAGCCTTTCCCAATTCCTCTCCCTTAGTCACTTAGCTAATTAAGACATTTGCTGATTATCTCCAATTCCTGGAGACATCTTGTTTGAACCAAATTGTTTGCATGATTTCCCCACATTAGACTGAGAGTTTCTTAACTTACATTTTTTCTTTTGTTTTTGTCTTTTGCCTTTCATTATATCCCTAGAGCTCAATAAATTCTGTTGCCTTTGAAAATTGCCCAGATCCCTGAGAGGTCAAAGCACCTGTGTGTGTCAGAGATGACATTTGAACCCAGTTTATCTAGTCTCCAAACCCAGCTCTCTATTTATAATTCCTCAGGATCCTTGCCCAGAAAAGGCATGGAAAGATTCTCAGCAGTGGACACTGGGGTCCCAGAGTCCTTATCCTGATCTCTCACATTAGCTATTTGATGTTGACCTATCATTGAGATTGTTTCTTCTATTGCAGTAAGTATTATCATAATTATTATAATGTTTATCCAGTTTATCCAGTTTAAATCTTTGGTAGAATTAACTTACAGATGAATTTGTAAGTTAATTCTATCAAAGACTTAAAGAACAATTAATTCCAATACTATGTAAGCTATTTGGAAAAATAGGTAAAGGAGTTCTGCCAAATTCCTTCTATGACACATACTTAAACCAGGAAGAGTCAAAATAGAAAAAGAAAATTACAGACCAATCTCCCTAATGAAAATTGATACAAAAAATTTAAATAAAATTTTAGCAAAAAGATTACAACAATTTTGTCAACAGGATAATACACTATGACCAAGTGAGATTTATACTAAGAATGCAGGATGGGTTCAGGAATATCAGGAAAACTATTGGTATAATTGATCATATCAATAACAAAATCAGTAGAAATCATATGATAATCTCAATAGATTCAGAAAAAGCTTTTCACAAAACACAGCACCCAATGCTATTAAAAAAATACTAGAGAACATAGGAATAAAGGGATTTTTCCTTAAAATAATAAGCAGCATTTATCTAAAACCATCAACAAGCATTATTTGTAATGTAGAGAAGGTGGACGTATTCCCAGTAAAATCAGGGGTGAAACAAGGATGCCCATTATCACCACTATTACTCAATATCATACTAGAAACATTGGCTTTAGCAATAAGATAGGAAAAAGAAATTAAAGGAATTAGAATAGACAATGAGTATGTTGAGGTGGTATAACGTTGGAGAAAATGAGGCAAGATAGAGATTATAGAGTTTTTAATATTTTATTAATGGAGATCTTGACTCAGGGTAAAACAGGATCCATGTTGACCTCAGACGGCTGGATTGGACTATTGTCTCAAAGTATCCAGCAGGGAGTGAGAGATTCCAGAGACTCTTATAGGGCTCCAGCAATCAGGGAAAAAAAGGCAAAGGTAGGGGTAGAGCACTGGTGAGAGGGAACTTCCAGGAATGGACCATCAATTTGGTTCTGACAGGTTTGGGGTAAGCAAGGATCATAAATTCTGATAAGTTGGGAGGCTAGGAGCCAGGTTATCTGAGATAGGAGATAGACCTATCTATCCTGAGATAAACAATTTGAATTTTATGACTCTTTGGAATGCTAGTAATCAGGGCTCCTAGCCCTAATTATCTCAGTCCTAATGGCCAGGAAGGGGGACTGTCACTAGGGAGACTGAAGCAGAACAATTCAAAGAAACTGAGGCAGAACAATTCAGGAAAAGTAATGCAGGGAAACTGAGGCATAACAGTGGAAGACACCCCAACCCCAGGTTCATGTTGGAGGTGTGGTGAAAAAATTCATAAACTCAGCTTGTCTCCAAGTTAAGGGACAAAGATTTATTAAGCTGTTTCACAGTGGGTTAAGTTCAAGGGAATTTAGCAAAGAGTCAGAAGCAAGAAGATAATTTTATAGGAAAGGGAGCCAAAGATCAGGTTCAAGTCACTGATATGCTAATTTTATGGCTTAGAGGTACAATTGAGGAATGCTAGGGGAGGGATTGCACCCATTATTGTCTGTGGCTTCTTGAAGAGTATTGAATAGAGGTGGAGCAGCTCCCATCATTGAATTCTATGGTTTATTGACCAATAGATTGTTCTCTGACAGCTGGCACTGCTTGTGGCACAATCTATACTGGAAATCTTAGGGTTTCTCAGAAATTGCTACATTCTCCCTGGAAGCAAAACTTCATCAAGGAGGTAAAACTATCATCCTTTGCAGATGGTATGATTATTTAATTAGAGAATCCTAGAAAGTCATCCAAAAACCTACTTGAAACAGTGCCATATCAACCAACTGCCAAAAAATTATTTTATAGAGCTAGAAAAAATAATAACAATTCATCTAGAAGAACAAAAGGTCAAGAATATCAAGGGAATTAATGAAAAATACAAAGGATGGTGGCTTAGCACTACCAGATCTAAAACTCTATTATAAAGCAACAGTAATCAACAGCATTTAGTACTGGCTAAAAAGTAGTGTATTATAATGTTTATCCTACTTGCATCAAAGTGTAGTGGGAAGAAAAAAATCCTAGATGGGGTATGGAAGGAAGGAAGGAAGGAAGGAAGGAAAAAAGGAAGGAAGGAAAAAAGGAAGGAAGGAATAATGATGGTCTTTTCATTTTCAATGTATTTTTTAAAAAATAAAATTTCCTTCAAATAGATACAAATATGATTTTGTGTTAATAAATAAGCACAATATGGTTTGCTAAACTGGGCAGTTAGGTGGTACAGTGGATAGGACAATGAGCCTGGAGTCAGGAAGATTTAAGTGCAAATCCAATTTCAGATATTTTCTAGATCTGGGATCCTGGGAAAGTCATTTAATCCCTGTTTGTTTCAGTTTCCTTATCTGTAAAATGAGCTAGAGAAGAAAATGGCAAACCACCCTAGTATCTTTGCCAGTAAAACCCCAAATGGGGTCATGAAAAAAATAAGACACAGCAACAAAGTAGAAATAGGAAAGAGAACAGAAGGGGAAGAGGAAGAAAGAAGTTAGGGTGGAAAAAAAGAAAGCAGGAAGTATGTATCAAGAGATAGAAATGGTCATATGAAGGTGGGTCATGTAGAATTGAAGAGTGAGGAATAGATCCCCTTAAACCAGCAGAACAAGGTCCCATTATGATTCTTTCTGTAGCCCATCCAAATCCCTCCCACCAGCTATTGAAGATTTTTGGCTGCTGTTGCAAATTCTGCAATCTATTTTAAAATAGATTTTTACATATATCTTTTGTTTTTACATTGCCTACATTACCTTCCAAATCCTTCTTCCTACCTCGCAAAGAGCTATATTTTACAGCAAAGAAGTTTTTCTGTAAAAGGAGAAAGAAGGAAAAAAATCAGCAAAATCAATAAAAACTTCAAAAAACCTGACTTTATATTCAATGCTTCACACTTGGGGATTTGAACTTCTACAAAGGATGGGGAGAGAGATATCCTCTCTGAGACAAAGCTTGCTCTTTATAATATCATAACATCCATTTTCATTGTTTTGTGATTTTTATTCTTTCTATTGTCATTGTTGTAATCATTGTTTCAACTGTTTTCCATGCTTTCAGCAACAGCTTTTAAGTATCACTCAACCAAAAAAAAAAAAAACAGTCTTGGAAATGGTTAACTCAGAGTAATCTGACTAAATCTAGGTCAGTGTACTAGGGTATCAGAATGGAACTCCCAAATATTGGGGTTCTGGGTTGTATCTCAAGGTATCCCAAAAGAATTTGTAGGTTTGGACCATCTCCAAATAAAGAAGCAAAGATTTTATTACGTTATTGCCAATGGCTAAGTTCCAAAAGAAAGTAGTGAAAAAATGGGGGACAAATGATGTTTTTATAGATCACCAATCTTAGAGATTGTTGTGGTTTGTCCTTCGTTCTGAAAAAGGACCATGATATCAGGGAGGTGATGTCATGACATGCAAGTGAATTGGATTTAAGTGAGGGAAAAGGGCACAAAGTCACCAGCCTCACTTTTCCCTCCAGAGCCATTTGAGTCTAGTGGCCACATAGATCTGGATGAGTGGAGATGGCCCTGGATGCAGTGGAAGACGACCTTTTTAAACTACCGATCTTCAACAGGTTTCAGTTGTCTGAGACCATACCCATTTAGTGATTAAGGCTAGGTAACAATTGAAGCAAAGAATTATAGTCCAGGGATTTTTGGGGTGTTTCTAAATTCTTTTCAAAGAGTCAAAATTATTTTTATAATAATATTAAGACATTTTAATTTCTAGTACAGTAAATATCCCTGGCTACAATCCACATACACAAAGGTACTTAGGGATGAGCTTCTTCATAATTTTTAAGAGTGTGAAAGGATCCTAAGGCCAAACAACTGCACTAGAAGAAGAAAGGATGAAAATCTAAGAGGCTATTCTTTCACCTAGTCAAAAATATAAAGTAGTACAAGGTGGTTAGGTTAGGTATTTCATTACTGTTACTTGTTAGCTTCAGAATACCACTGATACGCTAATTTTATGACTTAGAGGTTAGTTGGAGTTAGTTAGGAGTTACCTTACTATTTTTTCTGGCCATTAATGTGAACTAAAATAGATAATAAACTGTCAATATAACGAGCTTTCTTTTGGAGACAATTAGCCCAGAAGCATTCCTAAAACAACTTGGATATATAAACAACATATAAACTAGGATAATCCAAAGGTAAAGATACAGCACTCCTAAAACAAGCCAGGAGATTACAAACCCATCATCTAGGCTGGCCAGTTTACTTTATGATCCAGGCAAGAGAGCCTGGTTCCAAGTTAATGTATTCCTTCTACAATACCTTTGAATTCGAATGTCTCCTGGACTTTGCATTCCCATCTGGAATGATTTTCTTGCCTTTGGCTCTTTAAGCTCAATTAAATTCCTTCTGCCAACTGCTGCTTTCTACCTCCTAGTCTTTTAGATCCTCATCCTTTGTTGATTCTTCTTCTACTGCAGTTGTTTGATCTTAGGATCCTTTTATACTCTTAAAAATTACGAAGAATGTCTTCCCTAAGTGCGTTTGTGTACGTGGGTTATATAGCTAGAGATATTACTGTAATAGAAATTAAAATGTCTTAGTCTTATTATGAAAATAATTTTGACTCTTTGGAAAGGACTTGGAAACACCCAAGAGGTCCTTGGACCATACTTTGCAGACTGCTAGTTTAGCACATCTTATTCTAGTCCATGCACAAGATAATTTTCTCCAACTATTATTCTCCTGGAATTTTTTCTTTTTCATCCCTTTCTCCAATCCCTCTCCCCACACACATGCATACCCTTTTTCCCCCTTTACCTCTCTTATACTTTTTTCTATCTAGTGAAGACTTCTTCATACTTCCTGGACTATAATTCTGTTGCCTATTAATATCTCCAAATCTGTTGTGAAATCAGCATTTCAGAACTTACATTTCAGTCTAATTTGATAGGTATTTATTAGGCTAGTACTTATCACAAACACTGTGCTAAGCACTGGGCATACAAAGATAAAAATAGCAGAAATAAACAAACCTGATTTCAGAAAGCTTGCTGTCTGATGGAGGGGAAATAAATGTGATATACAAGTAATGAGGAAAAAAGCAAATAAAATCAGATTAGTGATAAACACAAGAGAAAAGTCCAGGCAAGCATCATAGGAGGCTTAAGGAGAGACTAGTTATAACGAGGGGAAGGGAAGATAAGGAAATTGCTAATATGATAAAATATGATATGAAATACAAATAGAAGAATTGTACATGGTTAACCTATATTGAATTACTTGCTGTCTAGGAGAGGGGATGGGAGAATGAATAGAAGGAGAAAAATTTGGAACACAAAGTTTTGCAAGGGTGAATGTTGAAAATTATCTATGTATATATTGCATATATGTATATATTTGTATGTATTTTGAAAATAAAAAGCTGCTATTTTAAAAAAAAGAAAAGGAAAAATTTTTAAAGGAAATTACTAATATAAGTTTAATGAATGAGGGGAATTGAGCTGAGCCTTTAAAGTAAGAAGGATTTAAACAGGGAGAAGAAGAATACATTCTACATAGAATTAGAGATTTTTGTAATGATTTTACTAATAAGAAGTAGTAAACTTACCCTTGGAATCTTTTGGAATTTTTGATAAAGTTCCAGTGGCTTATCAAAGTTTCATGACAATTTTCATCGCCCATGTGTTAACTTCTGGGGGACCTAAAAGAACAAGTGCAACAAATATATGTATTCATGTCCAACCTTGGGTAGGAGAAGGAACAGGAAGGATGGATCATAAAACACAGGAGTGGAAAGAGGTGGAAAGAATTCAATTACCCTGACCCTGCTAGGAGTAAGGGCTGGGGACTTCCACTTGAAGGAAGTGCTTAACAGCTGCCTAAACTGCCTTTGTGTGTCAGACAGGTAAAACTCTGGGGCTTAATAATAAAATTGCTGAAACTATGTTTGCCAACACAGAATTAAGGTTTCCCTAAAAGAGAAGATCAGCAAAAAGGAGAATATGGGGCCTCAGAGAGGGAAGCAGCTAAGGAGCCTAAAGAACAATGCAGGGGAAGTAGGAGAACCCCCAGCAGTATAGAGCTTCAGTAGATGGGAGCAGTTTCCTAGGATCAGTGGGCATAGGTTTTAGGAGAGAACCAAGAAGCAGCAAAGTCCCTGAGCTTTACAAAGGAAGTAGAATTGTAAAGACTCAGGAAGGGAGAATGCTTAGGAGGCAAAGCAAGATGGGGAGTCTCCTGAAATCCTTCCTTAACCTCATTTTTCCCTGGCTCATAACTCTTTGTGAGACTGTACTCTTGGGGTATGGGGCTGAGGATGATTCTATTTTCTATCTTGTTAATTCTATCCAAATTAAATATCACTCCAAGATTATTTTCCTTTCTCTCAATACTGCTTAGCTCGGTGATCTCATTAGTTCCCACTTATTCAGTTCTGATTTCTATGACGATCATTCTGAAATACAGTCCTGCTCATTCTCCTGATCTCCAGTCTCACAGCTCCAATTGTCTATTAAAATCTATTACTAGATGTCTCACAGACATCTTACCTCTCCTCCCCTCTTACTGGAATGCTCCCATTTTCCTAACTCCCCTTTTGCTGTCAAAGGTACCATCATCCTTCCTGTCATCCAGCTGAGCAACATAAATCTCATCCTTGACTCCTCTGTCTCACCTATTTCCAATCTATTGTCAAGTCCCATAGATTATATTTTTGTAACACCTCTCACAGATTCCCCTGTCTCTCTTCTGCCATTGCCATCCCTCTAGTACAGCTCCTCATCACCCCATGCATAGACTAAGGTAGCAGAAGACTTCAGATTGGGGTTCTGACCTCAAATCTCTCACTGATCCTATCCATTCTTCTCTGTTGCTAAACTAATCTTCTTAAAATACAAATCTGACTCTCTCTCTCTTTCTCTCTCTCTCCCCTTTTTCCTCTTCTCTCTATCTCTTTATCTCTGTCTCTGTGTTTTTGTGTGTCTCTGTTTCTGTGTATCTCTGTCTGACTCTCTGTTTCTGTCTTTCTGCCTCTTTCTGTCTCTGTCTCTGTCTTTCTGTCTCTCCTCTCTATCTCTGTTTCTCTCTGTGTATCTCTGTCTCTGTGTCTTTCTCTGTCTCTTTCTTTTTCTGTCTCTGTGATTGTCTCTTTCTCTCTGTCGTTATTTCTGTCTTTGTCGCTGTCTTTCTATCTCTGTCTCTTCTCTATTTTTCTCTTTCTGTCTCTCTGTTTCTCTCTGTGCGTCTATCTCTCTATCTGTGTCTATCTCTGTCTCTCAGTCTCTGTGTCTGTGTGTGTGTCTCTCTCTCTCTTTATCTCTGTCTTTGTCTCTCTGTTTCTGGGTCTCTCCATCTCTGTCTATCTGTTTCTCCTCTGCACTACCTAGCTGCCTCTGGCACATAATAGATGCTTACTAAATGTTTACTAATTGATTTTATAGATGAGGAAACAGATTCAGAGAAAGTGACTCATTTGAAGTTACTAAGACAGAATTCTAACTACTTCTGAAAAGAATCAGGCCTTCAGATTCTCAATCCAACTCTCCACTGAAAACATGATGTAAGCTCATTGAGGGCCGTCAACTCATTTTTTTTTTGTCTTTATGTTTAGGTTCAAAGGAGACTCCAGAAAGTTGGGGTCACAGACCAGTGTCATGAGGGGTCCCAAAAGAATTTGCAGGCTTGAACCCATCTCCAAGTCAAGGAGCAAAGTATGTTATAATTATAATGTCAATTGAAACAGGCTAAGGTCCAAAAGGACCAAAGAACCAGGAGCACGAAGACAAATTATAGGAAAACATAGACCGGGTTCTTTATATCACTGACATGCTAGTTTATGGTTTAGAAGTAGGATTGAGGAGTGATCTGGTTTGCACCTCACCATTTGTTTCAGAAACCCCATTACCACTGACCAATAGATTGTTATCTGGAGCCAGCAATGTTTCTAGCATTCTGTTATAGTATTCCTAAAGCCAGGAGACTTTAGGATCATTGACAACATGTTGTTAGAACACCAGCACTTATAAGATCAGGGACCCCAGAATTACTATTATATTTCTTCTAGAAAATGCACTCATCATTTAGATCCCTAGCACCTATCACAAGTCCTGGCACAAAGTGTCTAAAAATGCTTATTGAAATGATGTTACATAAATATAATGGAATACAAATGTGTTTTTTCTTTATTTTGGGGGGTGACAATCAGAATTAAGTGACTTGCCCAGGATCACACAGCCAGGTCGCCCAGACTCCTGGGTCAGAGCTCTATGCACTGAACCAGCCAGCTGCTCCAATACTATTGTCTTCTAAAAAAACAATTCTGGGACAGTTTCAAAGAAACCTGGAAAGGATTGAATGAACTAATGCAACGTAAACTAAGCAGAACCGGGAGAACAAGGAATACAATAGCAACATTGTAAAGAAAAATAACTTTGAAAGACATTAAGAATTCTGCTTGGTAGAGTCAGTGACCAAATGTGACTCCAAAGAATTCCAGATAAAGCATGTTATCTGCCTCCTGACAAAGAATGAGGCTTTTATTCTTGAATAAGATCAGTGTAAGGATATGTTTTACTTTATTGAGCATATTTGCTACAAGGTTTTTGGTTTTTAGTTTTTCTTTTCATTTTTTTTCCAATGAAAGAAGTGGGAGAGCGAAAATGTGTTTTGCTAATTCAAAATCTAAATGAAAAAATGTTTGTTGATGGCAACAGGCTGAGTGCTTTAACCATGGCCACAAAGCTAGTTAAGTGGTAGGCACTGATACTTGAACCCCGGCTCCCCTTAAATTTATCTGACAGCTTAATGTATCTTTTATTTTTGTTTCCCCGGCACAGAATGGGAAATGAGAAGAGGTACTGTTCTCAGCCTAAAATTAACTTCAGTATGATCACATAGCCTAAACTTCAACTTTCCACTGTAAATATCCCCTAAAAAAAATTCTATCATAAAATTACAGCCAGTGTAGTAGCAGAGTTAACTGGAGTTTGTCCAGTGACAGGCCCCCAAATGACAGGTCTTCTTCATCCAAGAGGGGTCCGAGTGCTTTGAACCTCTGGTCAATCACATTTGAGAAATGATTCGGAGAAGACTGCCCTTTTCTTTGCTCAATTCATCTTCCCGATGCTATTGTTTTGGCTTCCTTGTGAGATCATGTGGAAGTTGTATATTTAAACTCTCAAAGCAGTTAACTGGGCCATGAGGGAACATCATTTTCCATCTGGCCAAAGGAAAGAAGAAAATTCATACTGATCTTTATAGGAATTAAATTTACCCCACCCACAATCAAAAAGACTGAAGCAGGACTCAGAGCCAATGACATTTTAATGAAGAGTCCATGGTTCCTTCTAATGAAGTGGACTTCGGATCTTCCTCATGATCTGAGATGTCTCCTCCTTCCAGGGCCCTATTTTTGTAGGGCTAGCTGTCCAGCTGTTTAAGAACAGCCCTACTAACCTTAGAATAATTCCATTGATTGGCATGGGATCCATGAACTAAAATAAGCAAAATAATATATCAACAGGGTCACAAGTTGGGTGAAGCAAGGAACAACTCCACACAAAACGGACAGGCTTCTAACGCTGGGTAGGAGGAAATGGTCCAAGCTCTGGAGTCATAAGATGGTCACCTGCCCCTATGGGACAAGGGATTGGTGCAGAAACACAGAAATATTTGGGGGGCTTTCCATGTAGTTATCATCTCAAGCAAAACAAGGGTGGAAGGCTTTTAGTTAACTTTCTGTGCTTAAACAAGCAAACTTAGAATCTGCAGCTCACAACCCAGGGGCCTTATATACAAAAATTTGATATGATTCTATCAAATCGATTAATACTGATTGGAATAGAGTAGGGGTCCAAATAAATCATCTTTCACATCTTATAAATTAATAGGTTATTTCATAAAAATGCAAAGAGTAAGAGATCATCAAGGGTTTGTAATCTGGCCCACCATGGATCAATTTTGTCTACATATTATAGTAAAAAAAAAATCAGAATTTATTTAAATAGTTGATGAAGGATAGGGTGGAAATATCGGTACTGGCATCATAGGATAGATATAGAGAGTAGACCTGTGATTTTTTTTTAGTATAGAGAACTCTTGAATGAGGAAAGTCCTTCCACCCATGTAGGTTGCTCCTTCTCTGAAAATGAGGAATCAATAAGGTGATTTGCTTACAGGTGATATTTGAACCCATGGAAAATGATGAGAGAAAGGAAAAGGGAAGGGGGAGAAAAGAGAACCCAAATACTTGTCTATATTCATATGTAGGGAGTAAGAAAAGGATGGTGGTCCTGTAAAGGCAGCTAAGGAACAGCCAACCAAGAGGAGCTTCTCCACTTTAAGAGAAGAACTAGGATTTATCAGTGTGATGAAAATCCTGGGAGGAGAGGATATCTACTATCAACAGTGTCAAGTGCTGCAAAGAAATCAAGATTAATGACTAAAAAAAAGATATGTATGTATTGAGGTGATTTCATATGTATTACCTATATCAGATTGCTTACCATCTCAGTGGGGAAGGGGGAGAGAAAGGAAAGGATAGAATTTAGAATTTGAAACTTTAAAAAATGAATTTTAAAAATTGTTTTTAGATTAAATAGGGGGAAGTATTTTTTTAAAATATGTATTATATTACAATTAAGTTTAATTTAAAGTATGTATATGTATAAAAAAATTGTACAACATATGTGTGTGAATACTTATTTGTGTCTAATGTTAGCAATCTATCTCTAAGATGAGAAGAGGGAGAAAAGAAGAAACAAGCACAAAAAAATTTACATGATAAATTGTTGTATATTTGAAAAGAATAGCAAATTGTGCATGTTCGATTTGCAGTTCCATATATAATCATCTTTTTATTGCACTGTTGTGGAAATGTTTGTTTTATTCCATATATCAAAAATAAAATTTTAAAAAACACATTGAGGGATTTTGTTTTTCAGGTTTTCTTGTTTGTTTTTTCAATTTGATCAATGGGTAGAAAGTTAATGGGAGGACCACATTAATAAAAAATACTTTTTACTTCAAAAATAATTTTTAAAATACAACAAAAGCACTATAAAGGCTAAGGGGAAAAGAAAATCAGGGAAAGAGAAAGAATGATTGAAAAGGTGAAATCTCAGAAGAGACAGTAAGAAATGGGATTAAAGGTAGAAGTAAAAATTTTGACATTTGACAGGAGAAAGGCCACTTCTTCCTTGGAGGTTGGAATAAAAAAGGAAACCGTGGGGGGTAATGTTAAACCTGAGATTTATAAACTCAAAAATCTAAGTTTTAAATTCTAACACCTTATTTTAATTCAAGGTATTTACATTTCACTAAATAAAAAGGAACATTTTTTTAAGAGAATTTATTTTGGAACCACCAAAAAATAGTATAAAATTATCACAATGTAATTTAACTGGAAATTTTGAGTCTTTAAGAAATGGAAACGCCATCCCTGATATTTTCTTTCCTAAGTGCAGCAACTTTTTTATTGAGTTTCCATAAAATATTTCTTTTGGAAAAATGTACGTCTTGGTGGTTTCATTATTTTTTGAATGATGCTTATTTTTAATGTGATAACAAAAATAACAAATGCAAACATTGTCAAAACATTATTTTAAATTACTTTCACAGCTTATGTAATATATATTCTCTTACTAAATCAGTACCTTTCGCCCTCAAATATACACACAGGTTGTTCCAAAAGTTTTAGTGCAATTTTATGATTTAGTGACTTCAAAACTACAAGACTATTTGGAGTGTGTGTGTGTGTGTGTGTGTGTGTGTGTGTGTGTGTGTATGAATAAAATCTTCAATGATGTTGACTGAAAGAAGGAAGCACATACTTAATAACTATAACATGATTCACATGACAGTGTGAATGTGAATGGTACAAACAAACTTATCCATAAAATGGAGGTGAGTAAGAGAATGGATTAGGAAGTACAATCCAACAATATGTGTTTTACAAAAAATATATACATATCTATAATAATAACATAATATAATATGTAATTTATGATATATTATAATATAATATTTATATATGTGTGATAACATTATAATTTCCCCAAAACATCGCTTTTTACTCTTTCATCCCTGATGACTTTTAAGGAGAAGGTAAAAGAAAGAGATGGGACACAAGAGAGAAAATCAGTCAAATTGCCATTTTCCTACCTCTTTCTGAATCACTTTTTGGTCAAGAATCTCACAACAGAATCAACAATAAGTCTAATATATAGATATATGTTTCTTCAATGATGCAAGTGTGGCTTAGAAAAGCATCATAAGTATTGCATAATAACAAGAGCAATGAATTTGGAATCAAAAGACTTAGATTCTAGATCTGGCTCTGCTATTTGAATAATAATAAACAGTTATTATTTATATAATATTTACTATGTGTCAAGCACTGGACTAGGTGTTTTGAAATTTTCTCATTTGAGCCTCATAAGTTAAGAGTTATTAGTCCAATTTTGCAGATGAGGAAATTGAGATAAACAGAATTAAGTGACTTGTCCTTGCTCTATCCACCACAACACAAGAGAAGTTTGGGTAGGGAATAAAACACTAGACTTGGAGGCAGACAAACCTGAGTTCAAATATGGCCTCAGAAACTTACTAGCCATATGACCTTGAGAAAATTATTTAATTTCTGTCTGCCTCAGTTTCCTTACTATAAAATGTGGATAATAATTCCTCTCTTCCAGGATTGTTGTGAGGTTCAAATGAGATACTTGCAAAGCATTTACCATGGAGCTGGGCACATTGTAGGTGCTCAATCAACGACTATTTCTTCCCTCCTTCCTTCTTTCCTCACTTAATTTCTCTTGAATTTGAACTTTCTCAATCATAAAATGAGGAGACTGGATTATTAAATGACTTCTGAGATTTACTGGTATTCTTAATTATTCATTCATTTACACTGAAACATTGCACCAAATGTTTGTGGCAGCCCTTTTTGTAGTGGTTAGAAACTGGAAACTGAGCCAGCTCAGTTGGAGAATGGCTGAATAAGTTCTGGCATATGAAAAATATGGAATATTATTGTTCTGTAAGAAATGACCAGCAGGATGATTTCAGAAAGGCCTGAAGAGATTTACATGAACTGATGCTGGGTGAAATGAGCAGAACCAGGAGATCATTGTACATGGCAACAGCAAGACTATATGATGATCAATTCTGATGATCCTAGCTCTTTTCAATATTGCAGTTATTCAGGCCAATTCGAATAGATTTCTGATGAAGAGAGCCATCTGCACCCAGAGAGAGAACTGTGGGAACTGAGTGTGGATCACAACATAGTATTTTCACTCTTTTTGTTATTGTTTGTTTGCATTTTATTTTCTTTCTCATTTTTTTTCTTTTTGATCTGATTTTTGTTGTGTGCAACATGATAGTTGTGGAAATATGTATAAAAAAGTTGCACATTTAACTTATATTGGATTACTTGCCATCAAGGGGAGGGGGTGAGGGAAGAGAGGGAAAAAACTGGGAACACACAGTTTTACATGGATGAATGTTGAAAATGATCCATGCATATATTTTGAAAATAAAAAGCTTTAATAAAAAAAAGAAACGTTGCAACCACTGTGAGCACTTAGAGCTTCTGATTTGACTCAATGCTTTCCCTGTGGCCCAGACTAAGAATAAAATATGGAGAGAGAAATATGGGGCAGAATCAGAAGAATGTTTTATAACCTTGAACAGATAAGAAGAACGGAAAAGATTCACATTCATGATATGAATTTATAACTAATTGTTGGTTGATGGTTGTTTGTTGCCCTTCATTCTCTAAGAGGATAAAAATGGCCTCATTGTGTTAGAATCAAGTCACGTTATGTCTGACTGTGGCTCATCAGACCAATATGAGCTTGAAAGGCTCTACTACAGGTCAGGCTCCAGCAATGTGTGCATTCATCTCATTATCAAGGTGTACAACCCTGGGGAATATACTGTCAAGGTCAGTGAACATAGCCACCGTATTCAAAATTTCTCCATTTGCCGTAACCGATGGCTCCACATATGGATTGTCTGGTGCTGGCTGATGGAGCACCTGTATTTCCTTGGTGTTAATTGTTAGGTCAAAATTAACAAAAGCAGCAGAGAATAGATCTCTATCTTGTTGCATCTCAGCTTCAAAGGCTGCATTGAGTGCACAATCATTTGTAAACAAAAAATCATGTACCCAATACTCCCTCTACTTAAGTCTTGGCTTAGAGCTTTTTCAGGTGGGAGAATTTACCATCCATCTCTTAACTGGATTCATTCTCATTAAAGAGGATTGACAATATGGCTGAAAACACCATACTATATTTATATTGTATTTAATTTATACTTTAATATATTTAACATGTATTGGTCAACCTGCCATCTGGGGGAGGGGATGGGGAGAAGGAGGGGAAAAATTGGAACAAAAGCTTTGGCAATTGTCGATGCTATAAAATTACCCATGCATATAACTTGTAAATAAAAAGCTATAATAATAAATTTTAAAAAACAAAATACCATACTAAAAAGCATGGGAGCAAGCACTCAACCTTGTTTCACTCCGTTGGTGAATGATAAAACACAAGAACATTTTTCCACTATCCAGAACCTGGCAAACCAGAAACAGATGTACAACACTGATGAAATTCTCTGGACAACCAAATTTTGACATAATTTTCCCTCATAAGTGACAGTATCAAGGACCTTGGTCAGACCTACAAATGTAGGTCTAATCTCTAATCAATAGTGATTTAGAATATTTTTCATATAACTATAGATGGCATTAATTTCTTCATCTGAAAATTATCTGTTCATATCCTTTGATCATTTATCAACTAGGGAATGACTTGTATTCTTATAAATTTGACTCAGTGCTCTATATGTTTTAGAAATGAGACCTTTATCAGAAACACTGATTATAAAAATTGTTTCCCATCTTTCTTCTTTCCTTCTAATCTTGGTTGCTTTAGTTTTGTCATTTTTATTTTATTGGTGTGGCCTATCCATGAGCAAATAATACTTTTCCAGTTGCTTAGATCTGACTTTATTTGTGTGAAAAATGTTTTATAGTTATGTCCAATAATTTCTGGGTTTGCCTTGGCAGGTAGACTTTCAAAGTACTTTATATTGTTTACTGTTATTTTAAATGGCACTTCTCTTTCTCTATCTTGCTGTTAGACTTTATTGGTAATACATAGAAATGTTTGTGATCTAGGTGGTTTTATTTTATATCCTACAACTTTACTAAAGTTGTTAATAATTTCAAGTAATTTTCTAGTTGATTCTCCAAGATTTTTCAAGTATAACATCATATCATCTACAAAGAATAAGAATTTTGTTTCTTTATTGCCAATACTGATTCCTTTCATTTATTTTTCTTTTCTTATTTGCTATAGCTAACATTTTTACTATTTATCCCTATTACAGATAATGCTTCCTGATGATTTTAGATAATTCATATTTAGAATTTAGATAATTTAGATAACTTATTATACAAGGTAAATTCTATTTATTCCTATGCTCTCCTAATCATTCCTAGTATAAATTACATTCTGAAGAGATTCAAAAAATATTTCCCTATTCTCCAAGATATTAGAGATAATTAAGGAACTACAGGAAATAGAAGAAAGATTGCAATCAGAAAGAAAGGAATCTGAAAGTTAAGAAGGAAAATGACTCTTGTCATGATGATGCAGAATGGAATTATTCCAGGAGTGAGAAAGGAAAGGAAAACTTAGAAAAAGTTTTAGTTTTTAGAACTTAGAAAAATAGATGTGAGGCCCTTGTCATAAGATAAAAATGTTGGGTGGGCTGAAGAGGAAGAAATTGGGTTTTTTTTTTTCTAAAAAAAAAATAGTTAGAAAATAGATGTGAAGCCCTTCCTAATAGGAGAAAAAAGTTGGGTGTTATGAAGAGGAAAAGGGTGGTTTTCTAAAAATGATACAGTACGATGACCAAAACTATCAGATGAGATATAATACATTTTGGAAGCACAAGAAGAAAAGAGTAGCAATAGTTGGAGATTTCCATGTCGGGACCATTGAGGCAGCCATTTGTTAACTTGATACCAACAACAAAGAGTCTGTTGTCTTACTGAAGACGTATCCAAGATGCAACAGGATCTCCCAAGACTAACCAAAATGATGACAACTACTTACTTTTAGGGATTCTTATGAGTGTGACACTTTTAAGTCTTTTTTTTAAGTGTCTTGTGACACTTCTAAGAGGAACCAAAATAATATCATCAGTGATTATGAAGTTTTAAGTAAGAAACTAAAATCCAGAAGCACAGTTGGATTTTCCTCATTGTTTTCCATTGAAGTCAAAGATGAAGAAATGGAAAAATTAATTTGGCAAGGTGCTATTTGAGAATGGAGTTGTAATTTCTGAATATAGGTAACAATACAGGGTTGACAGGTTCCCCATCAGAAGTAAAGTACACCTAACAAAAACTAGTATTTGCAAAGAGTTTGGATAATCCAATCAAGAGAGCTTTAAAAATGTACAGCTAGATGGTGCAGTGGATAGAGCATCAGCCCTGGATTCAGGAGGCCCTGAGTTCAAATCTGGTCTCAGACACTTTGACACTTCCTAGCTGTGTGACCCTGGGTAAGTCACTTAACCCTAATTGCCTTAGCAAAAAAATAAAATAAAATAATAAAAATGTACATCCCCCAGGTTAGATACAATGAAGAATAAGTCATTACAAAAGTAATAGAAGGAAGATTTCAATTAGGAAGAAAGGAATCTGAAAGCTAAAGAGGAAAATTATCCTTGTCATGTTGATACAGAATGGAAGAATTCCAGGGATGAGAAAGAAAAGGAAAAACACAACTATAAATTAGAAGGAAGAATAATGTCTAAGATATCCAGAAATTCACAGAAAATCATAACCAAGAAAAACTCATGGCCTCAAATGTCTATACACAAATGCCCAAAATTTAGATAACAAAGAATTAGAAATCTTGACAAAATGAGACAAAGAATGGAGGACTTGATTGACTGTCAAGCAAGTATAGATCATCATTCAATATGTATTTTCCCAAAATCCAATATCTTGAAAAAAGAACTGAAACAGGTCCTAATATTGACAACCTCTAAGGTCCTTTCCAATTAGAAATCCATGATCCTATGATCAATATGCTAAGTTCTGGGAAAACAAAACCAATAACAAAAAAATCCTTGACTCCAAGAAGCTTATATTCTATTGGGAAAAACACCAGATCACATAAAAGCACATTCAGAATATATATATGTATAGACATACATGTATATAGAATATATGCAAAATAAATACAAGGTAATTTTAGGGAGCTGTAGAAAGCTAGAAGGAGAGAGACACTAGCAATTGGGCTTATCAGGAAATACTTCCAGAGGAATCCTATAGATGCAGAAAAGAATGTTTTCATCATTGATCAATAATTATTTATAATCTACATAGTATAATCTACTATCTGCCGGACACAATATGAGATGTTGGTAAAATATATACATAAAGAATGAAATAAGCTCTGCCCCTTATATTAGAGCTCTCACAACTCCCTGAGTTCACTGCTAATTAATCTTTTCTCTGACTTCTTTGTGTTTTTGTTTGTTGGTTAATGTGTCTCTGAGTTGTTTCTCTTTTGCTGAACACTGAAAATCCACCCTTCTCTTTGCTGCTATGGTATTTGGACTGTTGTAATGTGAAGGGATATCATTCTTGCCCTCAAATCCAAAATTGCCTGGTTTTTTTTCCTTTCTTACCATTAAAATTATTTTCAGGCAAGCTTTTCTAACTACATCTGTTTGGCCTAGAAATTAGGACATTTTAGGGGTTTTGACCACAGAAATAATACTTTGGTACTACTAATAATCCAAGCCTTAAAGAGCTAGACATTGGAAAAATAAACAAAAATCAATAGCACCAGAAAACTTCTTTGGACTTTTAACAATATCATGATGTTTTAGTTAAGCAAAAAATTTGAATCCATAATTTTTATTCTGAAGTTAAAATTTTAGATTTTCAGGAAGATGGGGTTGGCAGGACAGAGTTATAGAACCATCACTTTACCTTATACTTAAGTAATATAAAGTAAAATGTAGTAAGTCAAGCCAAAAATAACCCTTCCGTGTCCATTAGAACCACTGGAAAGAATTATGACATCTATATTTTATCTCAGATACTTTGACAAATGTTATTTTTCACTTTTTCCTTCACTTCTCATTCTCCAGGAACCTTGCTGCCTATCCTCTTTGATAAATGTTCTAAAAGCAATGTGGAGATAATTCAAGATTTGACTATTTTAAAGTAAGCCAAAAGTCAATTTACAGAATGAGGCAAACATAGGATAAATTTCTCATTAATAAAATAAAGCATATTGTCTTATTTAAAAATAATTTAAGAAATGACGGGTTCAAATTACTAATTTACTAACTTGGAGACCTTGGACAAGACAGCGCAACAGCTTAAGCCTCAGTTTCTTCATTTGAAAAATGTGTCAAGTGGCTCTAAATAGCTTCTCTGTTCCCTTCCACCTCTACACATGGAATAAGTACCTATTGTGTGTAAAATGATTTTCTGTTCCCCCATTTGATAAATGGTCAAAGGATATGAACAGACAATTTTCAGTTGATAAAATTAAAGTCATTGACAGTCAGATGAAAAAAATGTTCTAAGTCACTATTGATCAGAGAAATGCAAATTAAAATAATTCTGAGGTACCTCACACTTCTCAGATTGGCTAAAATGACAGGAAAAAATAATGATAAATGTTGGAGGGATTGTGGGAAAACTGGGACAGTAATGCAATGTTGGTAGAACTATAAAGTGACCCAACCATTCTGGAGAGCAATTTGGAATTGTGCCCAGTGGGCTATCAGATTGTGTGTACCTTTTGACCCAGTAGTACCATTAATGGGTCTGTATCCTAAGGAAATCATAAAGAAAGAAAAAGGACTCTCATGTGCAAAAAATGTTTGTAGCAGCTCTTTTTGTGGTAGCAAAGACATGGAAAAGGAATGGATGCTCATCAACTGGGGAATAGCTGAACAAGCTATGGTACATAAAGATAATGGAGTATTGTTATTCTATAAAAAATGATGAACAAGATGATTTTAGAAAGGTCTGGAAAGATTTACATGAATTAATGCTGAGCAAAACAAGCAGTACCAGGAATACATTATACACGATAACAGCAAGAATGTATGTTGATCAATTATGAAAGACTTGGATCTTCTCAGTGGTTCGGTGAACCAAAGTGATCCCAATAGGCTTTAGACAAAAAAATGCCATCTGTATCCAGAAAAAGAACTATGGAGACTGACTATAAATCAACACACGCTATGTTAAAAAAAAAAATAAAACAGAATATACTAAGAACTATAGAGGGATGAAACTAGGTATAGATTCTAAGATCATAGATTTGGACCTGGAAAATTCCAACCCTTCTCACAAAGAACTAAGTTGTCCCTTCTTCTTTTTAATTTTTTTTCATTTTAATAGTATTTTGTTTTTCCAAATACATGCAAAAATAGTATTCAGTATTCACCTTTGCAAAACATTATGTTGCAATTTTTTTCCCTCCTTCCCCTTCCCCAAGACAGCAAGCAATCTGATATAGGTTAAATATGTGCGATTTCTCTAAACATATTTCCATATTCATCATGCTGCACAAGAAAAATCAGCTCAAATGGGGAAAATAAGTTGTCCCTTCTACACTGCAACTTTTCCCATCATGATTTCCATATATATATATCACAGTTTGGCATGAGAAATTAAATGGGAATTGGGGGGGGGGAGTTTTGTGGGAGCCACAGATGGCATACAAAGACCAGCAGATGACATAGAAAAAGTTCTTTTTTCTCACAGTATTTTTACTGAGCACTGACCTACATATAGTCCATGACTAAATTTTTAACCCAAATTTTACAATAAGGTACTATAAAAATCCCACAAAAGAAAAGGGAAAAATTCAGACCTCTTCTCTGATATAAAGAAAATTTTTTTTCTTCAAAATTTTACATGGATTTTCCAGATTGTGGTGATACCCTTCCCCTAACTCCATGATGTGGAAGTAATAACTAGAAATCAGATTAGTGGTACTGAATAGTTTGGTACTATCTGGTGTCTCTGGAGGCCATATACTGTGGAGGTCCACTTCTGGAGTTTTTTTGATGAGAAGGAACCAAGTTTAGTGTGACAAAGCCACCAGTTAGGCTAGTACCTCCTTTTCCTAAAGGTGGAATCCAACAAAAAGTTAGCTGTATATGAAAAAAAAAGTTACTTGCTTCTTGTGATAAAAAGTTACTTGCTTCTTGTGATTGCTGGTTTCTGAAAGTAATTAAAGATTTAAAAGTTTTATTTTGAAAATATATGTATATGTATATACATATATATCGATTTTCAGAAAAACTTCCTTTAAGCAAGGAGATATTCAGTGAACATGTAGTTATAATTTAATAGGTTCAGAAAGTAAATGGTGTCCTGGCAGTTTAAACTTTCGGATCTTACAGTATAAATTGCAAATCATTTGCAGTGGTTTGGCCAAGGTTTTCCCTTGCATAAGCAAATACTCTTCCAAGTATTTGGTGGTGGTAGTTTAAGCAGCTGTTGGATATTAGCCTGGCTTATTTCTCTTTTCTGTTTCTCTCTTTTTAAACTTAAGATGGGAGTCAACTTTAAACAGGCTTTACCAGTTTTAACACAAAATGAGAAGTATCTTAGAAATGAAAGTCCATAGAAAGTTCTGTCACTGCAAAGTAAGGGCAACAGCGTGGATGTTTTGGTTTGGAGAATCCAAAAACAGGTATCATTTCTATGAGAACAATTTGGTTAGATATTGTGTTTCTAGTGAGACAGATAGGGCTGAAAATGTTGGGTGAATACCAGGAATACAGATAGGAGATAAGACTCAATAAAGAACACTTCAAATTATAAAGCAAGAAATGCCAAAGTTAGCCAAGGATTTTAACATAAACAATTTTTTCCTCCTCCCTCTCTGATGCTCTCAAAATGTGCTTTGGGAAGGCAAGGGAGGATAAGTTTGCATGTGCAGTGAGACAAAGGGAAAAAGCCCCTTTCGACTTATCTTGTTCCTCATTATTTTTCTTAAACAAGCTCAAAATATGTCAACAAAACCAAATAGTGGAATATATCTCAGCCCAAATTCTTAGCTAGACAGAACAAATAACAGTGTTCTAAATTCTCAGTCTGCAGGGACAGAAGGTTTGGTCTTTCCAAAAATTCTAATACTTTCTCACATGCATACATACATGCACACATACACATATACATGTGTTAGGTATGTATCTGTATTTGTAGATAGATATTCATATGAACTTTGCCTTTCAAAGGGAGAATAGAGAAAGAAATGTAACTAGAGAGCTTGAGAGCTGACAGGTGCAGGGAAAATGAGACGAAATATCTCAAAGTCAATTCTAAAAAAAAAACAATTGTTAAAAAAACAGATGACTGTGCTAATCTGGAATATTAGAAAGAGCTGGGTCTAAATCCTACAACAGCACTTGCTAGTTATGTTCCTATGGGTAAATCACTAAAACTCTCTAGAGCTCAGTTTACCCATCTATAATGATAATACCTCTAGTTTCCCCTATATGGTTACTGTGATTTATGTAGAGCATTTTATTTATTTCTAAACATCAATGCACTATATAAATTCCAACTACCATACTAATCAAAGCAGATGTGACACATATTATGCTCAAGGGCTTAAAGTGCTGGGAATTGGATGGCTTGTAAGGTTTTAAGATCATAAAAGATGACGCTTTGGGGGATGAAAGGAATCTCCAAAGACATCTAATTTAACTCACTTATTTTCCTTATCGGCAAAATGAGGATAATCGCAAGGTTGTTGTGTGGATCAAATGAAATAACATATGTAAAAGGCTTTGATAACTTTAAAGAGCTATATAAATACTAGCTACTATTGGAATTATGGTTAACAGGTTAAGAAACCAAACACTGTTTTTTCATTTCTTTTACTTTTCTTTGTGTCCTTGTGGCTCATAGTAGGCACTTAATTAATGCTTGTTTATTGGATTTGAGACTGAGAGATTAAGTGATGTATAATATAGTACATGTATAGTAAGTGGTAGACATGGGATTGGAAAATAAGTTCCTTGGCTCACTTCCTTGCTATAAATCAACTCAATCTACTAAAGAGGACTAATTTATTTTATCATTTAACTTCCCGGTACCTCAGTTTCCTCATCTGTAAAATGAGTTGAACTCTGCCTCTCAGGTAACCTTATAGATCCAAATCTTTGTTCATATGGCAATCTGAAGTCAATTAATGATTCTTTTCAAATATAGATATTCACATTACAATCAGTTTGGGAATGAATTGTAGTCATTTATAGATACTCAATACAATTAATCATAACTATTCACATGACAGTCTATTTGACTTCTTTACAGACAACAAGTCTACCTGTTATCCTTTGAGGAGGGAATATTATCTATTTTAATTAAATCAGTTACATCCCCATTTGAAGTGATTTTCTTTGAATTTTTAACACAATAAAATGGAATTCATATTCTATATCCAGGTTGATTCTATTTACCACAAGAGACTTTTTATGTTTCTTTGCCCCAAATGATCCCTTTTGTTTCTTTGCCTCTATGAATGAGTAGAACTGAACCTCTCCACCTCTCTGGTCCTGACAGGTCTGAGTTTGAGGTAAGCATAAATATTGCTGAGCAGATCAAAGGTTCTATGACAATCAGACTTGCCCGAGGGGGCAATCAGCCCTTTCCTGGAACATGCAAATTCATCATCTCCTGGAATTTGCGCAAAATTGCAATCTGCAACTAAATTTATAAAGGGCAGTTCTCTGCCATGTTGTCATCAGCATTCTTATTGATGTGGTTTTGAGCTACAGCTGTTTTTATCATCCCTTAATTTCACTGAAGAAATTCTAACATAAAACATGATGCATAGGAAAAGGACAAAACTTTGCAATGTGACCTCCTACTTGGGAACTATTTATTAACTCCTTGGATTATAAACTGGAACTCTCATGGAGCTCATGGAAGAAATCATCTGATGGCTCCCAGATCTAGCCAGCAGAAAATCATGCTTCTTTGGCTTTTTCTACTTGTTCTTTGTCTTCTTTCTAGGTAGAAGCTGCATCAAGACTCATTTGTGATTGTTATTGTTCAATTATTTCAAGAAAATCTGTGGGATTTTCTTGGCAAAGATACTGGAGTGGTTTGCCATTTCCTTTTTCAGCTCATTTTACAAATGAGGAAACTGAGGCAAATAAGGTTAAGTGTCACAAGGCCAGTAAGTGTCTAGGCCAGAAAGCTCAGGTCTTCCTGACTCCAGACTCAATGATCTAACCAGTGTGCTACTTGGCTGAACCCCAAGATTTATAGGATCATACACTGAAAGTTGGAAGGGATTTCCATCCAGACTGATATTTCTTAACCTAGATTTTCTGTAAATGGTGATTTGCCATTCCAATTCTATTGGAATTGCCTTGAATCACCTCATTGTTGAAAAGAGCCAATTCCATCACAGTTGATGGATCTTCTTGTTGGATCATCAATCTTGTTACCAAATTTTTCTTCCCCTCTTCCCTCCTAAAGACAGCAAACAATCCAATATATATTAAACATATACAATTCACATATTTCCATATTTGTCATGCTGTATAATAAAAATCAAATCCAAAAGGAGGGGAAACACAAGAAAGAAAAAAAAAAGACAACAAAGTAAAAATAAAAATTCTACACTTTGATCCACATTCAGTCATAAAAGTTATGAAGCTAGCAAGCAACAGTAACGAGATTATATAATCATCAACTGTGATGGACTTTGTTCTTCTCAACAATGAGGTGATTCAAGGCAATTCCAGTAGACTTGGGATGGAAAGTGCCATCCGCATCCAGAGAGAACTATGAAGATTGAATGTGGATCAAAGCATGGCATTTTCTCCTCTCTCTTTGGCTCTCTTCTCACCTCTCTTGTTCTACTCTAGATATTTTCATTCCCTCCCACAGCTTTAAATGTCATGTCTTTAAATGTCACCTCTCACACTTTTATATCTAGACCTGAATTCTTTACCCACATTCAACACTGCCTCCAGGAAGTTCTGTGCCCACCCCCACATATCCCAATGGTCTCTCAAATTCAACTTAAACTTGCTCCTCCTGCCTTCACTGTTTCAGTTATTGTATCATCATTCTCCTGGTCTCTAAAATCTTGATTCTAAATCTTGGTCTTAAATTTGACTCTTCTCTCTCAGTGAGATCTAGATATGGGGTACCTAAATGAAATTAGGGTTTAATTGAGGTCTAGTGGCAGGTTTGGGGTACAGGAAGTCAAATAGAGTTCCCCTGCAACCCCATTGGATTCGGCTCAAGGATACTGAGTTAAATGAAGTTTAGAAGCGGAGCGATTCCCCAATAAAGGAATTTATTAGCCCAAAAAGCTAGATTGATAAGAGGTTTATTATGGGGTATGGAAGTAAGGTTAAAGTGTAGTTAAGGAAATAAGTAAAAGTAGAGATCATAAGGGCACCGGACACAGGGTTCCAGAGGACAGAGGGTCCTGACATGCCAGGTGTAAGGTTAGTATGTTTGGGACCTCTCCAAAGAAGGGGTACCACTTGGCCCCTTTTATAATGGGAGATTTAGCTAGAGGGGCTTGTGGGTGTAGCCCCAAGTTGGCTCAGATCCAGGTGGGACTGGGACAGGTCCGGATCTTCTACTGGAATTCAAAGGGACCAGGATTTGTGAATCAAAAGGTCCTTGATTGATAATTACATCAACTAGGAGGGATTGGGAATCAGAAAGAAAGGAATCTTAAAGGGACAACACCCACATCATCTCTCAACTCTCACCCAATTAGTTACTAGTACTTTCTGTTTCACTTCTATAATATGTCTTACATGAATCTCTTCTTCCCACACCTACTCCAGTCCAAACACCTGATTTATCAAAATAGAATCTTAATAGTTCTTCCTCTCTTCATTCTCTCTCTCTTTAATCCATCTTCTGTACAATTGCCACACTTTTTTTTTCCTTATGATTCAACCCTGTGATTTCATTCCTCTGCTAATAAATCTTTACTAGATCCCTATTGATTGAGGAATAAAGTTCATAACCTTTTGACTTTCATTTAAGGCCCTTCACTATTTGTTGGGATTCTACCTTTCTAGTTTTATTACTTCCCATCAGGGAGTGTATGGGGCATTCAGGAAAGACCAGAATATTTGATGTGAGAGCCAGCCATTTTTTAGTTCTGCTCATTCAGCTTGGGTGTCCACGTGGCGGTGGTTTGGAGACACTATAGCATGCAGAGCAGTCACACCTCAATAAAACCATCTCAGCAGATGAACTAAAGCAGGTTGAGGATAACTGGCAGACTTCAGACTCATTGCTGCATGTGGAGAATGGGCAAACAAAAATAATGTGTTCTAATGATCATGAGAGTTTGGTCAGACGTCGAAGATGTCAAGGTCATCCACTACATCACAAGTCATTACCTGAAATCTTGGCTTTTATCTTGTCCCTGGGCTTTAATGAGTCTGAAAGAGAGAACTAAGTTCATGACTTGGGGCAACTGCACCCCATATCCAATTCACATGCAAGTCAGGATATTACCTTGTGATCCTTCATCGTCAAACTTCCCTCTCTGTCTTTTCTCAGTCTGTTTCTTCATCTTGAAATGCTCTCTTTCCTCCACTTTACTTTTTAAATTCTGACCCATATTTTGCAATTCAAATCAAGTGTCATCTCCTGGAGGGAATCTTCACTGATCATTTCCCAACTAGTCAGGAATACTCGGTGTTATTTTGGTCAAGTCAGTTAACTTCACTGTCTGCCTCAATTTGCTGATATGATCATAACCCCAACCTCCCAGGGTTTGTAGTGAAGATCAAATGAGATAATATTTGAAATAAACAATATATATAAAATTCAGGACAGTGCCTAGGTACATAGTAGACACTTAAATTGTGGAATCCAGGATTACTAATAGAGATTGTAATGCCAAATTCACTTTTAATGGGGTGGCCAGTTCCTCCATTTGTCTTATTTCATAATTCTGCCTTAGGTTATGACCGTCCCCTCTTAATGGTTGAGATAAAGGTGTTATAGACATTCCTTAATGTCATTAGAATATCAGTAACCTCCATCTATGAGGCTATCCCCACCTAGGACTCTGCATTATGTCATTGTTCTTGTTATTCCATAAAAGGCTTGCTGTCCCGATACTTGGGGCTAGACTCTTTGAGATGATAGTCTCGTCTAGCCCTGGGATCCATTGGTCCCAGTATTTCTCTCCATTTAATAAACAACTGAATTGGGCTCTAATCTCTGTCTTGCTCAGTTTCTTCAGCATTACATTTGGAGGCCCCAGCAAGATAATTAGAAAATGAGCAGGATTAGAGATGAGACTTTTGGATCTCTGCTTTGGGCAAGGTGGCTGCGAATCTGAATTCTTGGCCTGGAGAGGTCGGGCTCTCCTGGATTTCTTTCCAGAGCCTCGGGGAAAGAGAGCAGTTTCCCTGCCACAATAGCCTGATGGTAGACAAGCCCATTTTGGCCACAGGAGAGTAAGTTTGTCTGGGTACCTTTTGGGGTACCATGTGGTTATGTCTTAAGACTTGTTTTGTTTGTTTGGTTTGGTTGATGAATAACCAGATTCACCAGGTTGCACGGTTGTACGGTTGTCACTTTTGGGGTGCCCTTGGGGTACCAATTGGTTTGGTTGATTAGTGAATAACCAGACATGGTTGTCACTTGGGGTGCCCTTTTGGGGGTGCCATTTGCTTGGTTGATGAGTGGCCTACTGGACGCGGGGGGTCGCTACTGGAGTGTGATGGAATTTTGGACAAGGTAAAAGACTTTTTCTTTCCTTATCTTGTGGTGGACACTGCAGTCATCAAGACTGCAGTCGTTGTTTGGAGCTCTTGGGAGCTCTGGCACAATTCTTTAGGAATTGCTGTGGCTCTAACTCTAAAAAGAGATATGAGGGAAGCTGCAAAGATTGGGGAAACTAAGTTTTTACTTGTCTGCAATCTAGATACTCCACCGCCTCAAAACTCTTTTCCTGGAGCAGATGCTTTGCTTGAGGAAACTCTTTCTGTCCAACTCTTTTCCAGAGACAAAGGCCTGTCCTTTGCATTTCTAAGAGAGGTCCTTCCACTTCTTCCATCCAGTGGGAAGTATATACATTTGAAAATGGGACTCAGTTTCCCTGTTTGGGTCATCCTGTGTTAAAGTAATGCCGGGCCCCTCCGGCTTTTGCATGCTCAGGAGGCTATCTACAAAGACTGGGGGTTTTAAAAACGCCATTTGGTTTGGCTTTAATGTTAGTATCCTAATGAATGTTGTAATTGTGCAGTCTAAGTGTGACCAGTGTTCTGTATGTCTTGTATGTTATTAGACAGTCTAGTTGTGCTCTGTGTTCTATGTGATTTTTGTGAAATTGTAATTTGTCTGTTTCGGTAACTTAAGAACTCTGTTAAATTTAAGAACAATGATCAAATTTGGGAATTGGTTATTTCAATACTGAACTCCAGCTGGTAAAAACATTTGATTAGGAATTTAAAGATGATTCTAAATTTGGGGAATGAATTGGTTTTCCTTAAGTATAAGATCTTAAAGGAACAATAGCTTGTTAAAGAAGTTCTGTTAACTTGCCTGAAAGAGGTCATGTGCCTCTAATTTTACCTAAAGTATGTAACAAGGACTTTTCTGAAAGCTTCATCCCTGGCCAAGCTGGGCTTAGGAGAAGTCCATTCGGAATAATGGCCACATGGGGCCAGAAGGAGAGAAAGAAACTATGTTGTTTTATTATTTGAAATGAAATAGAAATGGACTATATGCTTTAAATCCAGCTCTGCTGGACATGTAGGTTTTACGAGATTCCCCCACCCACCCACTGATTTCTGCTACTTTAAATGTTGGGTGGGGTAGGGATCTTTTGTAAAGATTTAAACTCGCCCTCCCACTGCTGCTACTTGAGGTATAGGAGCCATTTAGTTAGCCTGGAGTGAAATTTAGTTCGATTTCGCTCCCCACCCTTCCAATCTGGTCATCGGTAATCATTATATCCTAAATACTTGAGCAAATAAGTATTTAGTCTGGTCATCTATTGGTCACTAGATATTGTGTCTGGATATTCAAGTTCTTTTTTAGGTTTTTAACTAATGAGAAGTCACATCTTGTAGTGGTCCTTGTGGACCAGTCTTTCTATCTCAAACTGTTCTAACTTTTCTTTGTTAGATTTGTTTTTATTTCTAGATTTGGTCAAATTGCAGATATATTGACTTGCTTCTGGGACCCAGATCAAACCTTTGTTAGCTCACCACACTACAGACCCATCCCCAACGTGGACTGAGCATCATCCCTGTTCAGCTTGAAGAAGCAAATGACAGCCATCGCCCACTTTTCCTGATGTAATTAGGACTGATGGGGGGAGTGGGAAAGTGGTCGACTTGTTAGAATTTTCACTGTATTGCTGTGCTGCGTTTAACACTTGGGATGGAAATTGTTAAACTTGTGTAACTATTGCTGGTATGTTTGAGGGACTTTTAGTCTGTTGTGTATATGCATATGTGTATGATTTATATGTGGAATGGTCATTTGATAATTCCTTTCCAAAAGAAAAAAAAAGGGAGGAGAAGAAATAGGAAATTGGGAAAACTGGTATCTTGCTAGTTCAGATTTAATTGGAAGTC
This sequence comes from Sarcophilus harrisii, assembly GCF_902635505.1. NCBI lineage: Eukaryota > Metazoa > Chordata > Mammalia > Dasyuromorphia > Dasyuridae > Sarcophilus > Sarcophilus harrisii. The sequence goes on along the minus strand of NC_045428.1, from coordinate 41,064,484 downwards.
CTTTACTCCTTGCTTAAATTTACTAGACTACGATTTGCTGGTTGTGCTTTAACTTGGAAATCCCTTATTCTGTTGGAATTGCCCTGGCAGACTCAGTTTTGGGGGATTATTTTTTAGAAACAACCAGAAATTGGATACCTGTCTTGGAACTGTCAGTCTCTCTGAGCTGTTTCTCCACTCCTGTTACCCCAGGTCCTTAATTAATATTTCAGCGTACTTAAAAGGACCTTGTTGATATCGAGGCCTCTAAAAAGTTTGGGGTTGCCTGCCTTGGTCTAACTGCATAATCTACTCAGAAATCTGTATTCTAGTGGCAGCCCTGTTTGTTCCTCTGGGCGGGACAGGTGGGGCTACTCCAAGCCTCGCCCTTCTCTCCTGGAGCCAGCTGCCCCTCTGAATGGGCAACACAACTGCCTTGAGCCTGCTGCTCTCTGCAAGCAGAGGCTGAGTCATGCACAAATGACCACAGCTGTCTACATGCTCCCCAACTGCAGAGGATCTGACAATTGATTGTCAGAAATAATTGAAATAAGGAACTTTGTGTATTGCTGATTAATTTTGGGGTTATCAGGGAGAGACTTGTCCTTACATTGGTCTAGCTTCATTTTGATTTTTATTTACTTCATATAGGGTTGTTCAAATTATAGTGCAAAGTCCTTCTAGAGGAAGGTAATTCAAAGATTTGAATAGTTCCAAGAGAAAAAGGAGGGAATGTAATGCCAAAGGTCACTTTTAATGAGGTCACCAGTTCCTCCAATTGTCCTATTTCTTAATTCTGCTTTAAGGTTATGACCGTCCCCTCTTAATGGTTGAGATAAAGGTGTTATAGACATTCCTTAATGTCATTAGAATATCAGTAACCTCCATCTATGAGGTTCACCTAAATCTCTGCATTATGTCATTGTTCTTGTTATTCCATAAAAGACTTGCTGTCCCGATACTCGGGGCTAGACTCTTTGAGATGATAGTCTCGTCTAGCCCTGGGATCCATTGGTCCCAGTATTTCTCTCCATTTAATAAATTATTGAATTGTTCTCTAATCTCTGTCTTGCTCAGTTTCTTTTGGCATTACGAGATCATGGCTGTCTATAGCAATTGTGCCCAAAAGTTGATATATACTACGAGAGAATGGAAAGAAATTTAAGATGTTGCAAAGAACAGTAAATTAGTCTAACAAGATTTAAATCACAAGGGACATATTATCGTTGTAGATTGTAGATTTTGGGACATGTATAGATTAAGGGAAATTAACAATGAGTCTTTGCTTTGATTTTAGGGAGGGTTTTTTCCTTTGTTTTTTGGTGTTTGGGGAATGGGAACAGGTCTAAGAACTAAACAGTTCTGGAAATTACATTTTGGCTATGTCATTTCTACAAGTTTTCATTTAGGGCTTTCTCTAAGAGGTCATCAGTGAATTTTTTCTCTTTTCACCTGATCTTCTGGTGCTAAAAGAGCTAAAACATTTTCTTTTAGGAATTCTTAAAATATGATGTCTAGTGTCTTTTTTTTCATTATAGCTTTCAGGGAGTACAATGATCCTTAAATTATATCTCCTTTATATTTTTTCCTGGTCAGTTGTTTTTGCTATTTAATTTTTTTCTAAAAATATATTTTAAATGCTCTAAATCACCATTGATTAGACAAATGCAAATTAAGACAATTCTGAGGCACCACTACATAACTGTCAGATTGGCTAAGATGACAGGAAAAGATAATGATGAATGTTGGAAGGGATGCGGGGAAAACTAAGACCTGATGCATTGTTGGTGGAGTTGTGAACTGATCCAACTATTGTGGAGAACAATATGGAACTATGCCCATAAGAGCTGACAAACTGTGCACACCCTTTGATTCAGCAGTGTTTCTACTAGGCTTGTATCCTAAAGAGATCATAAAGGAGGGAAAGAGACCCACATGTTTGTAGCCGCCCTGTTTGTAGTAGCAAGAAACTGGAAACTGAGTGGATGCCCATGAATTGTAGAATGGCTGAATAAATTATGGGATATGAATATTATGGAATATTATTGTACTGTAAGAAACGACCAGCAGGATGATTTCAGAGAGTCTGGGGAGACTTACAGGAACTGATGCTGAGTGAAGTGAGCAGAACCAAAAGAACATTGTATACAGCAACAAGAAGATTGTATGATGATCAATTCTGATGGTACTAGCTCGTTTCAAAAGGGAGGTGTTTCAGACCAGTTCCAATGGTCTTGTGATGAAGAGAGCTTTCTGTACCGAGAGAACTGTGGACACTGAGCGTGGACCACAGTGTAATATTTTTGCTTTTTTGTTCTTGTTTGCTTGCATTTTGGTTTTTTTTTCTCATTTTTTTTTCCTTTTTGATCTGATTTTTCTTGTTCAGCATGATGATTGTGGAAATATGTATAGAAGAATTACACGTTTAACATATATTGGATTGCTTGCCATCTAGGAGAGGGGATAGGGGAAGAGAGAGAGGAAAAAAATTGTAACAAAATTTTGCAAGGGTGAATATTGAAACATATCCATGCATATGTTTTGAAAGTAAAATGCTTTGAATACATATATATATATATATATATATATATCTATATTTCAGTGCTTTTTTCTGTCACATTGAGTCATTCTCTTCTATTTGATCAATTCTAATTTTCAAAGCATATTTTCCCTTAGTTAAGGTCTCTACCTATTCTTCCAAGCTATTAATTCTCTCCAATTTCTCTTCCATAATTTTAATTTCCTTTGCCATTTTTTCTATTGCTTATTTGGTTTTTAAAATCATTTTAGCTTTTTCTTCCCAACTCTTGCTTCATCTCTTTCAGGGATTCTAATTAACTTATGCTTAAGCTCAGTTTTTATTTGAAGCTTCATCTATAGATATTTTGGAGACATTTATTTTTTCTGGTTTTCTTGTCACAACAATCTTTCTTTGTGGTAGGATTTTTTGTTTGCTTATTCTTTCAGTTGACTTTCTGACTATGGACTTTATATTAGGGGCAGGTTCTGCACATTTTTAAAGGGAAATGTCTGGGTTGAGCTTATATTCTCTTGGGTTTTCTGCTACTTTTTTTGAATATTGAATGTTCTACATTCTAGGATCTGAGGAACAACTCAGGCTTAGGATTCAAAACCTTTGTTTATTTCCAAAGTGGCCTAATCCAGGGTAAAAATTGATTTCTGTAATTTTAGTCTGAACTTTACAAGTTTCTAAACTAGGTTTCAATTCAATCAGCATTATCTCTGGACTTGGCTCTGGTTAGAAATCTAGTAGACTGCAGATGGAAGCCACTATCAGCCAGCTGGATAGCTCCACAGGTTCAGAGTGACAGAACTGCAATCTCCTCTTTGGTTTGGAATTCTTCCCTAGTTATTTTTTTGAAGGGGTAGAAACTGAAAATGAGGCTGCTCCACTCCTGGGATCAGAACCACAAAGGTATTGTTTGTTCCTGAACTAGCTCAGCACACAACCTAGGGCTAACAACTTCTCCTCACCCTGAATGCTATCCCTAGGTTCATCCCTTTCTCAGTTCATTCTGCACCTGTAACTTGGAACTGGTTAGTGAATGACAAAGCAAATGTATTGACACTTGGTACAATATTTGCACAAGGTAGATTTTTGCATTACTCCATCTCCTAACCCCCATATGGATCCTGGGACTTCCAACTGCCCTGGTAAGATGGCACAAAATTTTAGTTGGTTCATGTATCTTGGAATGGTTCATTATTGCAGGTTAAATGCTAATCTCAGACCTCATTATCTTTCTTCCTATGCTGATATGAGTTGGAAAATGACTGCGATTTTTTCTTTATAAAAGCTTTTTATTTTTCAAAACATATGCATGGATAATTCTTCAACATTAACTATCTCAAAACTTTGTGTTCCAATTCCCTCACCCCTTCCCTTAGATGGCAAGTAATCCAATATATGTTAGACATGGTAGAAATATATGTTAAATCCAATATATGCATATGTATTTATACAATTATCTTGCCACACAAGAAAAATCAAATCAAACCAGAAAAAAATGAGAAAGAAAATAAAATGCAAACAAACAACAACAAAAAGACTGAAAATACTATGTTGTGAACCACATACAGATCCCACAGTCCTCTCTCCGGGTGCAGATGTCTCTCTTCATCATAAGATCATTGGAACTGGCCTGAATCATCTCATTGTTGAGGAGACCCACATCCATCAGAATTGATCATCATATAATCTTGCTGTTGCCGTGTACAATGATCTCCTGGTTCTGCTCACTTCATTTAGCATCAGTTCATGTAAGTCTCTGAAATCATCCTGCTGATCATTTTTTATAGAATAATAATATTCCATAACATTCATATACTACAGTTTATTCAGCCATTCTCCAACTGATGGGCATCCATTCAGTTTCCAATTTTTAGCCACTACAGAAAGGGCTGCCACAAACATTCTTGCACATGTGGGTCCCTTTCCCTTTTTTAAGATTTCTTTGGAATATAAGCCCAGTAGTAACACTGCTGGATCAAAGGGTATGCACAGTTTGATAACTTTGGGGGCATAATTTCAGAGTGCTCTCCAGAATGGTTGGATCCATTCACAACTCCACCAACAATGCATCAGTGTCCCAGTTTTCCCACAATCCCTCCAACATTCATTATTTTTTCCTGTCATCTTAGCCAATCTGACAGGTGTGTAGTGATACCTCAGAGTTGTCTTAATTTGCATTTCTCTGATCAGTAGTGATTTAGAGCACTTTTTCAGTACACCTAGAAATGGTTTCAATTTCTATTCCTGTGATTTTTTTTAAATTTCCCTTATCAGCACTCAGCTTAATGCATTTTCTATATCTTTGTGGAAGAATTTGGATTGTTGGGAGCTCCCTGTAATTCTTTCCACTACTCCATCAAAGTGATCTTACAGAGCTCACTCTCTTAATTATATATGAAGAGACTGAGGTCCAAAGAAGGAAAGTAATTTGTTTACAATGGTAATGTCAGAATCAAGACTTGAATTCAGATCCTCTGACTCCAAATCCAATCTTCTTTCCAATTGACCACATTGTGTTTCTAATGTCTTTTGTACATTTTCAACATTTCCAGTTACATGTAAAAATCCACTTAACATTGTTCAAATGGCATATCTGAGCTTGCCATTTCCAACTTTGGCAACCTTATTCAGTATAATCAGTTTAGTCCTATGTGCTCATTATTCTTTTGATACTTATTAAATTCTTGTCCAAATCTAAACATTTATTGACAAACTTTCTCTTTATTGAATTGAAAAGTTTGAAAAAGGGGAAGGATTATGAGCAGTGAGGTTGTCATACAGAAAGAATCCAGGAAGATATGGCATTTTTTATTACATTTCATGATCATTAAGAGATTTTGGCTCTAAAGTTTTAAAGCAAGGCCAAAATATCCTGCATTTGTTTTGTTTTTCCTTTGGGAAGACATGAATTATTTTAAGGGAGTAGGGGTGAAGGTGGAGAACAAGCTAAGGAAAAATGCACTCGTGGCCAAAGAGCCCTGTAATTGCATGACATAAGTGTAAGTGAATCAGCTACATATGGACTGTATCTCCTTGCATTTTCATGTGATTATAAAAGGAGAATAATGCATAGAAAAATGTCCTTTTAAGTTTTAATTTTCCTATTAGAAACAATGCTTTTAAAATGACAACCAAAGCCTTATTTGCACTTAGATTTTAGCAACTGCAACAACAGGGGGAATTATCTTTAGATTTTGTCAATCCACAAAACCCATTGAAAATATTTCTTGAGTACCTGTGTCTTACATGGCCCCATGGTAGATAGTTGTTTAATGAATAATATGTTTATTTCTTCTTGTGGTTTTTCTTTCCAGGAAAAAATAGAGCTCTGGAAATCCCATGATATCCCTTGATTCTTAATTGTCTATGTTCTCTGAGTTTGAGGACAGGGGTGGGGGAAAAAGGGAGGGATTATAGTAATGGAATTCAAGGTTTATTTTTGGTTTGGAGATGTTGTTTTGCTTTGGGGGTTTTTTAGTTGTTTTTTTTTTTTTTTTTTTTTTTTGTAAATAAATAAGCCCGATGAGGAATTAAGTGGAGGTGAAACATCCATTCTTAGAAGCTCATGAATTTGGAGAAGAGGAAGCTGGCCAGTATAGGAAGCCTCATTTACCTCAGTGGTAAATTGACCAAAGATGGGGGAAGAGAGAATGGCTAGGCTAAATCAAGAGCTGGGATAGGATAGGGCACTTATCCAATTGCTCAAATAAATATGCCTTTCTAGATCTCTTTTGACCTGTTTTCCAGAATCTTTAATTTCAGTTTTAATCTCTTGCTTCATAAGGTACTTTTTATGGAAACCCCTCCCTTTTTTTTTTCTTTTGAATCACTGCTTAATAGCTGTTACAGAATTAGTCTCCTTATTTGGGGGATTTGTGATGATTTTTACTATTTGTTGATATTTTCTTTGATTTGCTCATCTCTCCATCTCTTTAGTTTCTTAATTGAAGTTTGTGCCAGAGGCAAACTGGAGGGTCCAGTATTATACCATTCAATGGAGTGTTGCCCTTCTTAGTTTTACCCTGAATTTCTTCACTGATTCTACCCTCAGCCCAGGATTAGTCATCCTTCTTTTCCACCATCCCCTTCCCTTAATCTCTGAGGTTCAGACTGTTGGAGCTTCAGGATCTTCTGTGATACTTCATGACAGAATTCTAGGGATCTTAGAGCTCCCAGAAGTCTGGGCTGTCTAGTCCAAGCCCTGCCATATCCTTCCAGTCACCCCCGCCCCTTGCTAGGGTTTCTAAGGTCCTCACCCTTAGACTTTCTAACTTCCTTAACTCTTTCAGAAGGCTGGATGGGGAGACTCTCCACTCCCACATAGAACATAGAGCCATTCAGTCTCCACAAGCCTTGCCACTGATTCCATTGGCAAGCTGAAATTGTTTTTCTGTGGTGACATTGGTGCTGCTGGCAGGCCCTCTTCCTATTACCCATGACTTTCTGGCTGACTTTTTGAGAACTTTTGGGTTGAAAGAAATGAGTTACTGTTTTCTCATTAGATTTCTTGATCATTATTTGGTCTGGTGTGACTTTCAAGTTTTTGCCAGAGTAGGTATGTAGGAGCTAGATGGTCTGCTTCCATGCAGACAACCATCTTCTCTGAGTTTCCTCTGGTTTTCAAGGTTCCTCCCCTGTGCTCAGAGTATATGAATATATTGATTTTCTAATATTAAAAATTGCATACCCAGTTCCTTCATCTTCTTTTTACTTTGAAAAAAATACAAGATTGTAGATCATGGTTGTAGAGATAACCTTTGTTATTTTACATTCTATAAAATGTAAAAATGCACACATCTGTTCCCTCATGGATCAGGGTATCTTACTCTATACAAATGTTCCTGAAATAAACTGTGTCCACTCTTTCCTGATATCTAGTTGAAGTTAAAGTTGCCCTTACTATGATTGGTTTAAATTATTCTTGTTAATGCTACAGAATGCTGCCCAAAAGTGCTGTATGAAAGAATAATTTTATGCTTTCATTTAATGCAGATGCTTACATGAGTGAGTATCTACGCAGCTAGACAAATAGAGACCTTCCTTCTTTATTTCCAGGATTACCTACAGATCTTGTCCTCTTGGACCCAGCAAGATTAGTTCACTTCACTCAGCATCAGTTCCTGTCAGTCTCCAGGCCTCTTTGAAATCATCCTGCTGGTCATTTATTACAAAACAATAATATTCCATAATATTCATATACCACAACTTATTTAGCCGTTCTCCAATTGATGGGCATCCACTCAGTTTCCAGTTTCTGGCCACTACAAAGAGGGCTGCCACAAACATTCTTGCACATACAGGTCCCTTTCCCTTCTTTAGTTCCTCTCGGGGTATAAGCCCAGTAGAAACACTGCTGGATCAAAGGGTATGCACAGTTGGATAACTTTTTGAGCATAGTTCCAAATTACTCTCCAGAATGGCTGGATGTATTCACAATTCCACCAAAAATGTATTAGTGTCCCTGTTTTCCCACATCCCCTCCAACATTCCACATTATCTTTCCCTATCATTCTAGCCAATCTGGCAGGTATGTAGTGGTATCTCAGAATTGTCTTAATTTTCATTTCTCTGATTGATAATTGTTATGGGCCAGAACTTGAAACAAAGTGCTGGAATTGATAGAAACAATGCTTATGTACTTAGTTCACACCTTTGGGAGAGTTCACACATTAGAGTTCACACCTTTAAGAGAAGATAATTATAGAGTTCCCACAAGTCCACTAGAGACTTTTGGGAGATTCACAAATCAGGATTCAGTGGAGAAGATTCACAAGTCTAAGAGAAGCCCACAAGCCCACTCTCTCGGAGGAGGGGTCAGATTCATTCCAACTTCAACCTTTGTGCTGGCTGGAGACATTTGGAAGAAGAGAGGCTGAAGCTGGAAGAAGCAAAGGACTAGCAACAGGAGCAAGATAGGCCTCTAAGAAAGCTAACTGGGCCCCAGGAAAGAGATTCAGAAGCCCAAGATAATAAAGGATCTGGGCTTTAACAGCTGGCTGCATTTGAGGTGATTATTGATCAGAACTGAAACAAAGGCTACCCCCAAAAGCCCCCCAAGAAACCTGCTCCCAGAGAATATTGTATTTTAGAGAAGAATATTATAAATAATACATCTTTTCATATGGCTAGAAATAGTTTCAATTTCTTCATCTGAGAATTGTCTGTTCATATCCTTTGACCATTTATCAACTGGAGAGTGGCTTGATTTCTTATAAATTAGAGTTACTTCTCTATATATTTTGGAAATGAGGCCTTTATCAGAATCTTTGACTGTAAAAATGTTTTCCCAATTTATTGCTTCCCTTCTAATATTGTCTGCATTAGTTTTGTTTGTACAAAACCTTTTCAATTTGATATAATCAAAATTTTCTATTTTGTGATCAAAAATGATCTTGAGATACCCCAGCCAATAAAATTCAAGACAGCCAATGTGTTCGTAATTTAGAAGGTGTTTATTACTGGCCAGGATGGACCTCTCAGTAGAGTTCCACCTCAAACAGAAGTAGAGACAGGCTTATAAGCATCCTTGTTCAGCTTTGCGGTTATAGTGACTTGACTTTCCACTTACAAGGGGAAAAATAGGAGGCTTACAGAATGTAATAGCAGATATTGACATAGATTATTGGAATAGGTCAGGGTTATCTGACATTGTTAGGCAAGCATTCTGTCTGAACACAGTTAAGCAAGCACTTTGTAAAAACACTTCCCTTAATTTAGTTTAAGCAACATTTTCCTATGAGCCTGAGGTTCCTTGACCAAGGAGGAGGGGGCAGTCTTTTGTCCATTTCAATCTCTAGTTCTTCTTTGGTCATAAATTCCTTCCTCCTCCAGAGATCTGAGGGGTAAACTATCCTATGCTCTTCTAATTTATTTATAATCTCATTTTTTATGCCTAGGTCATGGACCCATTTTGAACTTATCTTGGTGTATGGTGTTAAGTGTGGATTAATGCCTAGTTTCTGACATACTAGTTTCCAATTTTCTCAGCAGTTTTTGTCAAACTGTGAGTTCTAATCCCAAAAGCTGGGGTCTTTGGCTTTGTCAAACACTAGATTATTAAAGTTATTGATTATTTTGTCCTTTGAACCTAACCTATTCTACTGATCAACTAGTCTATTCCTTAGCCAATACCAAATGGTTTTGGTAACCACTGCTTTATAATGTAATTTTAGATCAGGTACAGCTAGGCTACCTTCATTTGATTTTTTTTTTATTAGTTTCCTTGAAATTCTTGACCTTTTATATTTCCATATGAACTTTATTGTTATTTTTCTAGGACATTAAAATAGTTTTTTGGGAGTCTGATTGGTATAGCGCTAAATAAATAGATTAGTTTAGGTAATATTGCCATCTTTATTATTCTGATGATATAAATGATATAAATATTTATATCTGATGATATAAATTCCTTGGTCTAATGTCCTAGATGAGATTCTCTGATCAGACCTTTAATTGTCAATAATGAAGCAATTCTGGGGGGAAAAAAATTTCTAGTTTGGGCCTCTTGCTACCACTATGATCAGGGGACATTCTCCTAATCTCTATTTTGTGTTTTCCAATGTTATCCTAAAGACTCAAAGATCATAACAAATTGAATTGCAAAACTGAGGCTGGGAAAGAAGTCACAGATTCCATTTTATCCAGCTGGCAGGTGTCCTTATCTTCCCCTTTCTGTTTTGTTTGTGTTCATTCATTTTAGATTCTTTATTTCCCCATTTTGGGATTTTTGGGAGCAAAGATATTGAAGCAGGTTGCCAATTCCTTCTCCAGCCCATTTTATAGTTGAAAATCTAAAGCAAATAGTCAAATGACTTGCCCAGTATCAATAGCTAGTGGATGGATTTGAGCTCATGAAAATGAATTGTCCTGATTCCAAGCCCAGTGCCCTATCCACTGCACCATCTAGCTCAATAATAACAACAACAAATATGACCTTCCTCTCTGTAAAATTCTGTTTTCTATGCTGCTTATGTACTCACTTCTATGTTAGCTTATTGAAATTGCTGCTCTGGTCTCTCTGACTTTGTGCAGATGAGCCTGTTCTCCAAGTTAATAAAATTCTGCAAATAAGTATCTCTACATCTTTGATTTGGTGATTGATAGCTATATCTAATTAATGGACACTTGGCTAATTTTTATTTCACAATGATCTGCATTAAATTCTTTTTTTCTTTCTTACCAAAGACATAGCCAATTTTTATGAGGTATGTTGGTGAAAGTTCAAGAAGAAACTGTTCTCTTTGTAAGTTAGTTCAGAGTCCAGACAATAGCCAGTGCCTTTTCCCTTAAATTTTGATTGGATTAGGGTAGAGATCAAATTAAGAGAAGAAAGATGTGGATTACAGGAAGAAGAATCCTTAGATTGAATCATCTTGATTCAAAATGATTCTCCAAGGATGTGCCCAATGTTAAGCAACTATTATTTTGTCCCTAAAACAAACTATTACCTAAACTGTGAATCCTTGCCCAATCTAAGCATAGAATTTTATTTATTGCCAGGAATACTATAAATCTGAAATGGCTTCTGTTAGAAAGATTACTCAAGGACTTAAGAGGACTGTTATTTTGGATTTTTCTCTAAGCAGAAAAATACTTAAATTAGAATAAGACCAGATTAATAAATTTGATTTCAGACAGACTTGTGCCTAAAATACAAAATTCAGAATTTTCTTCCATGGAGGCCATTTAATCTAACAGTGTCAAACTCTCCTGGAATAAGGGCAAAATGAGTATGTCCTGAACTAAATTAAAATGTAATTGGAAAATAACTAAGAAAACAAATAAAAATAGAACACAACATAATGCTAATCTGTGGTTTTCTAATCAATATGCAGCCTATTGTATTTGAACTTGACACCAAATGTCCACTTCCTTCTTTTTACAAAGAAGGAAATTGAGGCTAAGAGATGTGACATGACTTACTAAGACCACACAGAAATGGTGAGGTGAGATTTGAAATTGGGTTTCTTTATTTCTTTTTCTTTTCTTTTTTCTTTTATTTTATTTTTGCTAAGGCAATTGGAGTTAAGTGACTTGCCCAGTGTCACACAGCTAGGAAGTATTAATTGTCTGAGGTCAGATTTGAACTCAGGTCCTCCTGACTTCAAAGCTGGTGCTCTATCCACTGTGCCACCTAAATTGGGTTTTCTTAACTTCGGCAGCTAGGTGGTAGAGTGGATAGAGTAAGGAAGACATCTTTCTGAATTCAAATCTGTTCTCAATTGCATACTAGCTGTGTGACCTTGGACAAGTCACTTAATACTGTTTGCCTGTTTCCTCAACTGACAGAGTTGTATACAACAGAAAAAAAAATGACTAAACATCTTCCTTGATTTCAAATTCAGAAATTTAAGCACTATACCCTACTATTCCCTCTCAATATTAATTCTTCCTGATAACTAAAAATGATTTCTCTGAGTTTTTTTGTTCTTGTAAATACATACTGGTCAGATTTCTCTCATAGTAACTTGCTTACCAATTCCTCCCATTGAAGGAGAAATAAAATCTAACAAATTACACAATGACCCCAAAAAGAGATGGTTCATTTGTTGCTGTAAAAATGTATTGGCAATCCTTGGATTGGAGGCATTTGGAGCTTTCTCTGATACTATCCCAACTCTGCTATCTTAAATCAAATAAACTTTTCTAACAATTATAAAAATATCAGATAATTTGTTCATTGTCTGGTATAAAGGAAGACAAAATAGACATTTATAGCCTATTCTCCAAAGCTTCCTCAAGGGAGACTTTAATTCCTGTGAAGAGAAAAAAGCAAGAGGTTGAGGTAAATCTTCTTTCCTTAGAGGTGGTTCTAGAAGAGAATTATATCTATCTACTTCCTTAAGCATCATCATTAGCCTAGCAGGTGGGATCTTCAGATTCAAGCTAATTTCCAATTGCTGTTAATTGATGGAAAAAGTAGGACCCAAAACATTATATTGAAGGCTTGACCCTTTTCCTGCCAAATACCAGTTCCACAATAAACATAGCAATTAGCTAAGAAATTAGCCAAGAAATTCATTATTCAAATGGCAACACAGAAATCAAAAAAGGACAATACAGAATATATATTAGGCAATACAAAGTGAAGGTGCTCTTTCATTGGGAGCAAGGTAACTCAGTCTAGCCAAGAAACAGGTTCCTAGATCTTACCCAAGAGTAACTTCTCCGAAATCTCATGAAGAAGACTTTCAGTTCTTCTCATGTCAGCTTCTTTTCAGAATCTTTTCCTTCAGCAATCTGAATTGGAGTTTACTTTAGCCATCTTCTATCCCAAAGCTGGAAGCCAGAAGTGCCCAACTTCAAAAAGACTGAAAAGAACTAAAGAGCTTTCCTCTTCTCAAATGTCACTACTTCTACCTCATCCCTTACTTGGGCATGGAGCATTGATCTCCACCAGTAAGGAAAAAATCCATATTAATGAGTTTAGGACTGGGATTAAGCTATGATGTTCCCAACCAATGGAATTCTCTCCCTTCTCAAATTTCCAACTTAAAGAGTAGATTGTAGGATTGTAATTTTAAAAAATCTTTTTTACTCCCAGTGCTCAACACCATTATACTACTATGTGGTGATTAATCAAATTACATGGAATCGAGTTTGTAGAGTATTTAATGCCTTTGTAAATTAAAATTTTCATAATTCAGGCATTTTATTTCAATTCAATTAATAAGTGTTTTGATTAAATAGTTACTACACACAAAGCACCATACTAGATACTGGGTTTACAAAACTGTTCAACATTCTTTGTATTCAAGGACCTTAGAGTCTAGAATGTGTGTACAAACAAGTATGACAGAAAAATGTGCCAGAATTAATTTGTTTATTTCACAATATAAATTGAAGTTCATGAATCTGGCTCGTGGATATTTTCATTGGCCCAATTTGAAATGTCAGTATATCAAGTCTTTTTTGGCCTTTCCACTGGCTTCACCTAAAAGTCCTAACAGCATATGGCAGGATATTTTGAGGAGACTTAGACATTTGTGTAAAATTCCACATTGCTTATTTGAATTGGATTCTGAAACACTATTTTAATAATTGCCACAACCCTTCTCCAAAAAAGACAACTTCTTCTCAATTTTTAATTTAATTATTTGAAGTAGTCTTCTAAAGGAAATATTCTTCATAGACACTCAGTGTTGGAAGAAATCTTAGGCTGATCCATGACTGAACAGAAGTTTCCTCTTATCACCAAAATCTCTAACAAAGAGAAACTTCTGATCTCCCAAGGTAACCCATGCCTTGAGATGAATCTCTAATTGTTAAGAATTATTTTCTTATGTCAAGTCAAACTCTCTCTCTCTATAACTTGTATTCAATGTTACTAGTTGTGTCCCCTAAAACAAGGTAGAACAAGACAAATCACCCATTGGACCCCCTAATTAAGGATAAAAAGAGTTGAAGGCAAAATATAGTCAGTCAGTAAGCATTTTTTAAGCACTTACTATGCTAAGTGCCAGGGATACAAATAAAAGCAAAAATCTCCCTCAAAAAAAAAAAAAATCACAGTCCCTACCCTCAAGGATTTTACATTCAGAAAGAGAAAACAACATGCTTACAACTATATACATATAAGATTTATATAGTGTAAATAGGAGAAGGTCTCAGAGGCAAAGCACAAGCAGAAGGGAAGGGGGAGGAATCTAGAAAACCCTCTCACAGAAGGAGGATTTGAGCTGAGGCTTGAAGGCGTCCAGAAAGTAGAGGCAAGGAAAGGGCATTCCAGGAATGGGAAAGAGTTAGTGAAAAAGTTTTTAAAAGTATATAATCTGTGTTGTAGCCAAACTGGCCTGGATTGCTCCCTAAATTCTACATCACCTACTATGCACAGGCTGTGTCCATGCTTGAACTATGTTCTCCCTCCTCTCTGCCTCAGAAATCTTAACTTATCTGTGTGTGGCTCAGGTCAGGGACTACTTCCTATTGAAAGCTCTCCCTAATGGGATCTTAATTCTGAATCTGGAAGGACTTCACAGGCCATCAAGTCCAACTCCTTCATTTTACAGATAAGGAAACTGAGGCTCATAGAGGAGCAATAACTTGCCAGAATGGACAGAAGTATCTGAAGCAAGATTTGAACTTGGGTCATCCAATACTCCATCAACTGTATCACCTATACAAGGTATTTGTTGAATTGAATCCCATGCAACTTCTTTTCAGTTATTTAAAGATATTTATTCCATTCTCCTTATCCTCTCCTCCAAGCTAAATATCCTTACCTAACTCCCTCAATTATTTCTTATATGGTGTAGCCTCCAATCTCCTTTGCCAGATCATTGCCAAGGTAATCCTTAAGGAGCCTGTACATATGGATCAATGCAAAGTTTGCAAGTAATTTGTTTAAACCCCTCAATACAAGATGCAAAAACTAAACACCAATTAAAGATATAGTAAGATTAGAATTATATCTCAGATGCTCACTACCTTTCGTAAATACCATATGGTAATCCCTGGTCTCCAAATAGAAACCTCAAAATGTCTTTGAGCATCCAATTAATGAGCTCAAACTGGCTCTAAAAATTTAAGAACATTTTCAATAGATGTCAGGAAATCAAATCAATAAGCACTTATTAAATATATATTATGTGTGAGGCTCTGTGTTAAGAGCTGGGAAAGCAAATAAGGGAAAGTAAAAGCCCATGCCCTCAAGGCACTTACAATCTAATGGGCAGAATACTGTAAAACAATACTGTAAAAGCAAGATGTGTATAAAATAAATGAAATAATTAACAGAAACAAGACACTGGCTTTTAAGGAGGAGGGTGAATGAAAGTCTTCTTATTGAAGGTGGGATTTTAGCCAAATTGAAATCCCAGGCATGGGAGACAGCCAGTGAAAATACCCAGCGTCAAGAGATGGGGTATTGTCTATGGAACAAAAAAGAGACCAGTTTAATTAGATCATAAGACATGTATAGGGAACAAAGATCTGACTAGACTCAGAAGGTAATAAGAGGCTGGGTTGTAAAGAGTTTTAAAAGTCAAATTTATGATTTTATATTTGATCCTGGAGATAATAGGCTGTCACTGAAATTTGTTGAATAAGACACAAAAAGAGAGATATGACTAGACCTGTATTTTAGGAAGATCCCTTTGGCAGTTGAATGGAGGAGAGACTTGAGGCAAGGAAACTGTCTCTGCATTAAACATAATCAATCAACAAATATTTCTTATAAAGATATTCATGGGATCATAATGGGATACAAGTAACTAAGAATGAAACCATCCATGCCCTTAAGAAGCTTATATCCTAAAAGGGAAGACAAGTGTAGCTAGGTCCAGACAAGCCTGAAAAATAAATGCCTTATAATATTTCTATTATTCAAATTCAAATTTTCATTGGAACAAAATATCACATTTTGCATAATCATAACTTTGAATAGTGTGAATTCAGATCCATAGCCAGTTTTCTCAGCACTGTTTCTAGTTGTACTCCATTGAAAAATTTTTTTTAAAATGAGAGAATAACTATAACATAAAACATTTATATCATATTTTAAATTTTGCAAAGTACTTTTGTAATGCCAGAGAAACTGAGCAAGATAGAGATTAGAGAAAAATTTAATAATTTATTTAATAGAAAGATTTACTGGGACCAAATGGATCCATGGTTTGGTCCCAGGGCTGAATGGGACTACTGTCTCAAAGAATCCAGCAATGAAAGTCAGATACAAGATTCTTTTATAGGATAACAAGAACAATGACATAATGGGGGAGATACCTGGATGTAAACAGGAAAAATAAAAATATATAAAGTGGGGGACAAAAAAGGTTGTTCAGACACTCAGGGGAATCTCAAATCTTACTGCTGCTTCAGCCCAGCGAGATGACTCTGTGCTCTGGGCCACCTCTGTGCAGGGATGTGACAACAACTCCCAGTATATATACCTGCTGCTTCATTACTTGCCTATCACTACAGGTATTTGAAGTAGGTAAAAATGGTAAAATTATGGATATCTTTTGATTGTTCATAAATTGGATTTTTAAAAGGCAGTTGCACAGTCATTAGACTCTCTCTTTCACAGTCACTAAAGTCCAGTGGCAAGAAAAAATTCGAGATGACTGACAATGGCTCAGGATATAGTAGATGACCTTCTTTCTTTGACATCTAACCAAGCTCTAAGCCTTCCACAGTGTTTGTTTCTACAACTTTTATGGTCTGCTGGCACAAATTGTTCGCATCTATCTATTCTACCATAGAAGTCTTCACATGCCTGAAGTAGATACCCTCCTAACTCACTGATGTTTTTTGAGGTCCATTGTTTACCATCTGCCCATCTGCCTAAACATTTTTACCAGGATGAGACCTCTTCTCATACTATAGTTTCTTAGAGATACCAAAAGTAGAAAGCAACTCTGAGAAATGGCTTTCACACAAAGAGGTATTAGTCTTTCCTTATCACCCTGTGTATCCACTTCTTTTAATCCCATATCAAAGAAAGATTCAAGGAGATTGTAGAAAGCTTAGAGATTATTTTTGAGTAAACTGAGTCTTGAGAAATAGAATAACTTAGTGACAGAGGTTAGACTCAAACCTATTTCCTTACTATTATTCATATTAATGACTGACTTACCAGACAATTTGGTAGGCAAAATTTATTTAGTATTCTAAACCTGAGCCCCTGTCTTCACAATAACTGCCATTTAAAAAATTTTTATTTTATTTTTTAATTCTATTTTATTTCCATCCAAATCCTTCCCCTTTCTCTTTCCTCTCTTTACGTAAGGAAAAGGAAAGAAGAAAAAAAACTTATTACAGAAATAGTTAACCAGAACAAATTTTTCCTGTGCTAGCTCAGAGATTCCCAGTATTTCTTTCTTCCCAGACACTTCCTACCCTGTTACTCAATCTCTGTCCTCCTTCAGTCTCTGAGTACTGGAAAGCTCCTAAATCCTAACTGTGTCACATTTTTGGCCAGATCCCATTCTTTTTTCTCCCCAAACCTCCCTGCACTGGACAAATTTTCTCATTGTAACTTTTTTCTTGACTTTTCCCACAGGAAATTGTTCTGATATGTTTCCTAGATCTTTGTGAAAGAGGATTGGTTAGTAAGCTAGGCTATATTACTTCCTCTTTTCTGACATCTTGAGTATATTTTCCATACTCCTCTGTTTGTTCTGGTTGTCCCCTATGCCTGAATGCTTTCCCTCTTTGTCTCTACTTTTTGGCTTCCTTCAAGTCCCGGCTAAAATCCTAGTTGCTGATCTCCCTTAATGCTAGTGTCTTCTCTCTGATGATTGTTTCCAATCCATCCTACATGTATATGAATATGTGAATATACACAATATATATAATACATAGGGAGGGGGGAAAGGAAAGAGAGAGAGAGAGAAAATAGGAGAGAGAAAGAAAGGGGGGAACAGAGAGAGAAAACAAAGAGAGACAAATACAGAGAGAGAGAGACAGAGAAGGTACATAAATTTTGTTTTTTAACTGAACATAATGTCACTGATGTCATAAGAAGCAAGGTAGAAAAGTCTAAGATGGGGAAAAAAAATTTTGCATCCAAGGTTTCTGATAAAGGCCTCATTTCTAAAATATAGAGAAAATTGACTCAAATAAAAATTCAAACCATTTCTCAATTGATAAATGGCTAAAGGATATGAACAGACAATTTTCAGATAAAGAAAATAAAGCCATTTCTAGTCATATGAAAAAATGCTCTAAATCATTATTGATTAAAGAAATGCAAATTAAGACAACTCTGAGATACCACTACACACATCCAAGATTGACTAAGATGACGGAAAAGATAATGATAAATGTTGTGGGGGATGTAGGAAAACTGGGACATTAGTACATTGTTGGTGGAGTTGTAAATTGATCCATCCATTTTGAAGAACAATTTGAAACTACTCAAAGGGCTATAAAACTTCATGCTCTTCGATCCAGTAGTGTCTCTACTAGGTGTGTATCCCAAAGAGATCATGAAAAAGGAAAAAGAATCCATGTGTAGAAAAATGTCTGTAGCAGCCCTTTTTGTACTGGCAAGGAATTGAAAACTGAGTGGATGTCATCAGTGGGGAATGGCTGAATAAGTTATGATGTATGAATGTAATGGAATATTATTGTTCTATAAGAAATGATCAGCAGGATGGTTTTAGAAAGGCCTGGAGAGACTGAAGCTAAATGAAGTGAGTAGAACCAAGACAGCATTGTACACAGCAACAAGATTATGTGATAAGCAATTGTGATGGACTTGGCTCTTTTCAACAATGAGGTGATTTGGGGAAGTTCCAATAGACTTGTGATGAAACGAACCATCTGCATAGGGACTGGATGTGAATCATAACATAATATTTTTCCCTTTGTTGCTATTGTTGTTATTGTTTGCTTGCTTGTTTTTTTTTTCTTTCTCATCTTTCTCTTTTTCATTTGATTTTTCTTGTGCAGCATGATAAATGTTGAAATATGAAATAATTGCACATGTTTAATCCATATTAGATTATGTGCTATCTAGGAGAGCATGGAGGGAGAAAAATTTGGAACATAAGATTTTGCAAAGGTGAATGTTAAATGTTAAATGAATAGTTAAAAACTAAAAAAGGTGAATGTTAAAAACTCAAAAACTTTGCATGTTTTTTGAAAAAATAAAAAGCTATTATTATTTTAAAAAGAAGAAAAAAGAAAAGTAGAAGGTGGGACAACAGTTGAAAAGTAACAATGGGCTGAATTAAGCCACAGGTATCCATGCTAATGGTGTCCTCCATAAAGGTAGACAATCAAAAGTTGCTTGTATGTTTAATTCCCTGATTATACTTCAAACTTTGCATCTTCAGCACCTTGGACAATGCTATGCACATAATAATCCATTAAAATATTTATGAATTGAATAAAATCATAGGGACCATAAATTCTGTAATTCTTACTGGCAGGAAAGAAGCACAATTGGTTAATTTGACTAAAAGGGGAAAAAAAATTATGCTACAGATGACCTACTATACTACTTGAAGGTGATCCAAAAAAAACTTTCACCTTATTGCTTATGTTCAGAACAAGAGGACAATAAACTCAATCTCAACCAGTTCTAAGAAGGAGCTGAATTGAGACAATATGGGCCCCAAAGTTCTCTGCACAGTGGTTTCTTGTCTTCTCATTGCTTATTATGTATATTCACCTTTACCAGAGAATATAGAAGAAGAATGGAAAGTCATGCTCTATAATACAATTGGCAGAGTTCTTATAGATCTGGTAAGAGAAACATTTTCATTCTGAATATTGATGTACTTTATGGATTTCAAATGTCTCTTTCTGTTAGTTGATACTTTAGATGGGGAATTAATTTTATTTTGTTCAGTCAATGAGATAATATTAATTATTTGCTTTTACATAGTACTATGCAAGGCACAGGGTGACACAGTCCCTGATTAGTAAAAAAAAAAAAAAAGTATAGCTAAATAACAAATGAGAAAATAATGAAAAACAGAAGAATTTTGGTGGCTGATGTTGTTGAATTTAAAAATCTCCCCCCAGTTTGTTTTCAATTTTTGGATTCAATTTAATGTCTTCACTAAATTTGATGTTTCTATATATAATATATACATAGGGAGAAAGAGACAGGGAGAGACAGAGAAAAAGGGAGAAAGTACATAAGACAATAAGACAACAGCTTCATTGATATCATCAGAAGTAAAGTAGAAATGCCCAAGGTGAGACTAAATACAATATGATCTATCTCCAGCTCTCTTTTTTATTTTTATTAAATGTATCCGCTTCTGTCCAAATATTTGTTTAACATTTATTTAATTTCCCTCATTGTTTGAAAGTCCCCTTCTTGTCCTGTAGTTTTTTTATGGGAAAAATTGATTTGGCCAAGGAAACATTGTCATATTCTAAGGGATAGAGTTCAAAGTGGCCTTCCTATAAGACCCTGTGCAAATGAGTAGCTAATGCTTTTTCAAGGTGACATTACCTGGGAATAAAGAGATCAGAAAGTAATACAGAATACCTTGAGAGTTCAAAGAATTAGTGCTGACATCCTAAGATCACCAGTTTAGAACTGGAAGAGACCTTGGAGAGTACTGAGAGAGAAGGGCACAGAATTCCGTTTGGCATCAATAAGCCTTTGATAATTAGCCCCTTCTCCAATCTTTCCAGTCTTCTTGCATCTTGCCCTCAATGTACATTGACCTCAAATGAGGTTGACAATGGGCTGACAGCCCATATCTCTGCTTTAGATAGTTTCTCTGGCTTTCCTCTTGTCCAGAATTCTTTCCCCCTTTATCATTGCCTTCTGGCCTCCATGTTTTTCTTCAAGTTCCAACTAAAATCACATCTTCTAAAAGAAACCTTTCCCAACCCCTATTAATTCTAGTACTTTCCCTCTGTTAATTATTTCTTATTTGTCATCTCATTCATAAAATTCTGGTAGTTCTCTATTACTTCCAGAATTAAATAGCAATTTTTCTGACATTCAAAGCTCTTTGCAACTGGGCCCTTTCCTATCTTTTCAGTCTTCTTATACTTTTTTCTCCCTTGTGTACTCTTTGATCCAGATACATTGGTTTTCTTACTATGTCCTACACACTAGATTCTGTCTACTTACTCAATTCTGCCTCTTTTTCCTTTCCCCCCTACCTAGTTTCTGCTTTCTGAGATTTCTTTCATTTGCACTGTATATATATCTTGTTTGTTGTCACTGCAATAGAATGGAGCTTCCTAAGCACAATTACCAATTTTTGCCATTCTTTGTAGCCTGTTTTTAGCTCAATATGTGGCACATGGTAAGTGTTTAATCAATGCTATTGACTAACTATATCAATAGTACTATGTGGGGCTCTCAAAACATCTTAGAGATGAGTTTCTTAATTAGTTTATGCCATGGATCCTTATGATATTCTGGTGAAGTCTATGGAAGTATGTTTTGAAACTGGTGGCACGGTGGATTGAATACTGGGTTCTACAGTGCATATTTGATTTCAGAAATTTATTAACTGTGTGACCTTGGGCAAAGTCGAATAAGCTTTGTCTCACTTTCTTCATAATACCTGCCTGACAGAACTGCTGTGAGGTAGCACAGTACCTAACACGTAATAGACAATGTATAAATATATATTCTCTCCCTTAAATGAATAAAATCAAATATATAGGATATCAGAAGAAAGTAATTATATTAAAATAAAGAGATCCATTTTTAATATGTACTGTTTTTCCTGGAGGAATAACTAAGCATCTCCATTTATTGTCAGATTAATAGCCTAGGGGAATCTATATTTCAATCATCATAGGGTCAATTTTCTGTGGAATTGAATCCTGAGACTCCAAGTGGGTATTAAATCCAATATATAAGATATGGGTATGCTTGTTTGTGATGGGGTGAACTATACCAAAGTTGTTCCCAACCCTGTCTCCAAGTGGATCTCTCACCAGTAAAGCATACAAAGACCCTTCAAAACATTCCTAATAGACCTGCAAAAACACCCTTCTTGGCTTGCACAAGGCTTATTTGGGCCAGTCCCTCTTAACTCATTTAACCATTTTTGTCCATAGTCAACAGACTTTGTGACGGATCTTATAATAGCAGGAAATGTCATTGCCCTCCCTTCTGCATAAGTACTTTTGATGGATCCATGGCAATGCCCTCATACCTTCTGATCTCTTCATATTCTTGCTTCTAGTTGTTGGTTTTGTTTTTTAACTTTCTAATTCTAAGAGTTTTCCTATGTTTCTCTGAATATTTTTGGTTCTTATAAGATTTCATGTAAATCAATGCAACATTTAGACTATTCTTTTTTATGCATATGTGACCCACTGGAATCCTTTTTCTTTTCTTTTCTTTTTATTGTTCTTTTTTTTTCCCTTTTTTTAGATCATTAGCTCATTAATTTAGTGTTGACAGGGATATTAGAGATCATTTATTCTAAATTTCTCATTTTACAAATGAAGAAACTAAAAAAAAAACAAAATGTCTTCTCCAAGGTCATACTTGAAAGTAGTAAATGGCAAACTGAGAATTTGAACTCAAGTTCAAACTTCAGATTCAAACTCTGAGTTTAACACTCTGTCCCACAAGGTCCCTATTTCTTATATCCAAAAACCAGTCAGGTAGTTTTTATCTACCTCTCAAAGCAGAATTCACTATTGGTGAACCACATACCACATTTCTCACTGAGTCACAATGGTGCAAGGACTTTCTATATATCCTTGAGTTACTTCCTGCCACAAAAGACTATCTTTTTTGGTGTTAGTATTCTCCATATGGTGCAACCTAATTATGACTATGAGAACATTATAATTTTAGGAGAGAAATGACAGCTATTGGTGAACCAGATTACATGGAAAGATGAAAGATGGGGGAGCAATTTATGGATTTTTCATCTTCTTGGATTCTGGGTCCAATTATTTGTCTATCTGTTATGCCTGTTCCAATATACACATTAATGTGATCTCCTCTCTGAAGAGATGGGTTGCAACACCATTCTATCATCTGATAAAAAAGCATTCTGCATCCATTTTGTTTTGGTAGTTTTTTGATTGCCAAACAGATTACTGTTTAGTGACTTGATGACTCCATTTAGTCAATAGAGCATTACATAAAAAGTCAAAGCATTACACAAAGTCAAATAGATGAGGAAATGGTCTCATTTCCTCATCTATTTGACTTTGTGCTACAGATCACCTATGACACAAGTGTAGGCCCTTGGAAGAACCACATCTCCCTATCTTGTGCCTTACTTAGTGTTATTGCTCAGTAGAATATTAAACTAAAGTTGATTTTTATCAAATTTATCTTCCTGACCAAAGCTATTATTTCATAGATGGATAGACATATACAAACATATGATATATATATATATATATATATGAAATATATGTGATATAATGTTAATATGTATGGATAATATAAATTGAACATGGTACATAATACAGATTTTTGCTTTAAATTAATTTTTTTTATTCACTAAAAAGACATAATGGGATTTATATTCTGTCCATTTATCAGTGTATCATATGACTCTAAAAATAATCTTTTAGGAAAAATTGCCCACTCCTTTCTCATATTTTCTTTATGGTGGACACATCATTCTTGAAATGAAACAGGACACAAATCATTCTTGAAATAGAGATAGAAAAGTACACATCTGAGCAACAATTCTTTTATTTTTGTTTTTGTATTTTCAGTGTCTCGTGTGAGACCTGGCCCACACTAGGTAATTTAGCTTCTTACTGAATTGCATTGAAATAAATCTGAGTCTAGTGTAGAATTGATATTGCTAGTCATTATCTTTTCTAGTCTTTTATTCTTTGATATTTCTTAAAGAGTGACTTCTGTGTCTTTGAAATTGCGTTGTCTTCCTAATGATCCTACATCTGTGAATGAAACTTCACAGAATGGCAGAGATACAAATCCCAAAGGATGAAAAGTCCTGAGAGGATTGCAATCTAAACCTGTGGAGGAATTAGTTGTCCTATGGTAGTTCAGTTCTTAAATTGGGTGGAAGCAAGTTTTAAGATAAGAATTGAAATCTCCTTGTCTTTACATTCCTCAGTTATTTAATAATAAAATTGAGGAGTGAGCACAATGGAAGGAAAAGTATTTCAAGTCACATTAATATGGGGGAACAATAGTCCTAGGTCTATATTATAATCATGGTCTCACCTAAAATGATTGTTCACTTTTTGTTTTATACTTTAATAGAGTTTATTTATAGAGAAGATAGGGCTGATGCACCAGGGAGAAATTCTCTTTATGGTAACAAGTTTGCTGAATACAGAACCAATTTCAGATGAAAACCTTACAGTGACTGACACCACATTTGTCGGAGTTCCGGTACGGTTATATGTGCCAACAAAGAAGCTGGATGGGCTGAAGAGAGCTGTGATTTATATTCATGGTGGTGCATTGTCCTTTGGAAGTGCTGGTGAGTATAATGTTTCTTTAGGAAACAATATGGCTCTGGTAGAACTGTTCTATAACTTTTCTGTTTGTGAAATTCCATGATTGATAATACAAAAATCATCCCTCTCTGCAGAAAGATATCATAAATAAAGGAGGGACAGTTGTGCCTTAAATTATTCTTCTTCAAATTTTTATATGTTATTATATTGATATATCTTATTTTTTTAAAATGGGATTTTCCTTACGATCAAAATAAGGAAAAACAAATACAAAAATATTAGACAAAACTAACCACTCTCTTAAGGATTTCTGACAATATGTTCGTTATTCTATGCCTAAAGTTCCCCACTACTGCAATAATAATGAATCAATCAATCAGTGAAAATAATCTTTTACTTTATGTCAACTCCTATGATAAGTGCTAGGGATGAAATAAATGGGAAAAAAGTGCATGTTCTCAATCCTTTTCCATATCAAGTATGAGCATGATGATTACTCAGACAATTACTGCCGATCGTTACTGTTGTTGCTGTCTTTTTCCTTCTAATTCTCCTTTTTTCTTCTTTTCTTTCTTTTTATTTCCTCTTGGAAAACATTTTAATAATTATGAACATAAGAGACATCTCCAGTGTCAATGGAAGATACTTTTAAAGGGAAGGCAGTTGGGAGGTGGGAGCATGGCAAGAAAGTGCAATTAGAATTGAGTATTTAAAATACAATTTACAGCAACAAATAAATACAATCACTTTATATGGGGCAAGTGCAAAGACTTAAAATTTGGGAGTAAGAATTCATTACTTGGTAAAAATTGTCAGGAAAACTAGAAAGCAGTATAGTAGAAACTGAGTATAGACCAATATCTCACACCATTTACCAAGATAAAGTCAAAATGGATACGTGACCTGGATATAAAAAGAAACATTACAAGAAAATTAAAATTACATCAGACTTATGGACAGGTGAACAATTTATGATTAAAAATGAGAGATACAGAACAAAGTTAGGTATGAAATGGATAATTCAGCTTAATTAAATTTAAAAAGGTTTTACAGAAATAAAACAAATGTAGCCAAGATCAGAAGGAAAGCAGAAAATTATTGCGAGGGGGGGATTTATAGAGTTTCTTAGATAAAGATTTCATATCTCAGATATATAAAGAAGTGAGTACTTAAGAAATCCAGGAAATATCTGGGGGAGGGGGGGGAGGGAAGGAGGGGAAAAGTTGGAATAGAAGTGAGTGCAAGGGATAATGTAAAAAATTACCCAGGCATGGGCTCTGTCAGTAAAAAGTTCAAATTATTAAAAAAAAAGAAAAGAAAAGAAAAGAAATCCAGGAAACCTAGGAGTCAGAAATGATGAAGAAGAATATTTTCAGCATGAAAGGCAACCAGAAGAAAGAATCAGGAGAATATTGTATCATTAGAATGTATCTAAAGAACAGCAAGTAGCTGAATCCTAGAGTCTAATCAAATCATGTCAACAAGCATTTATTAAGCACTTACTGCACAAAGGAAGAAGAACGACAACTATGTTCCAGGCATTATATTCAACACTAGGGATATAAATATGAGCAGAGATCTAAGAAATGCTTTTATCATCCCAGAGTCCAGGAATGTTGATACTATTTCCCCTGAATCATAACCCAGATTCTGACCCCCAAAAGATATATACACTAAAGGAAAGAGGAAGCATTTGACAGCAGACATTTTAAGATGAACTCCAATTACAAACTGGGCTAAACACAATTTTATTAGCATTTTTCATTCTCAGAGACAAGGATCTGTAATTCTCTCCTATGGATACAGAAAGACTATCATGTATTATTCCTGATATAATTGCTATAGCCCCTCCCTACCTTCCCATAAAAGGGACCTCCTTCTAGTTATTCGGACTATTCTATCTCCAGTAAGTCCCTTTCATGGCAGGGAAGTGCTTGACCAATAAACTGACACTTCTTTGAAACACTTTTTTCAAACTATATCTTTTTTTTTTTTTTTTTTTTTTTTGCTGAGGCAACTGGGGTTAAGTGACTTGCCCAGGGTGACTCGGCTAGGAAGTGTTAAGTGTCTGAGATCAGATTTGAACTCATGTCCTCCTGACTTCAGGGCTAGTGCTCTATCCACTGTTCCACCTAGCTACCCCAACTACATTATTTCTATTGAAATTCTGGTCACTAAATCTCCAAAGCTAATACATGACTATCACAAATATAATTTAAAAAAAATTTTTTTTAATTTACTTTCCCCTTAAAATACCTGAAAATCTTTGGATTCTTATATATCTGTTGGCAAACTACCTGGAAAGAAAATTGCATATAACACTTGGAAGGAAAGCTCGCTATTCAAAGAAATCACAGGAAAATCTAAAATTCCAACCAAGTTTCCAAGATCTCTGAGGAAAAATATGGAGGCATATGTCATACATATATGGCTCATACATATAGGCTAATGGATGTCATCAAGATGACTGAAACTGAATTAATATATGAATAAAAAATAATTTTCAGCACTTACTACATGTTAAACCCTACCTTTGAGCATAACATTTTCTAAGTTACCATTGATGAAAAGTCTAGACGTTCAGGTGTGAGAGGGTATATATTAAGCCTTATCCCTATATCCATATGGCCATATCCAAATGGCTCTCACTTAATCTCAGTACCAGGATACTGCTTTTTAGATCCTATCATAATGCTCTTTCATTTTGTGGTCCTTGTTCCAAATGAGAGGATGTTCTGGGCTAACTGAGTCAGGATCAAAATTTGGCCCTCATGTCATTCCTGCACATTTTCACGTGTGTTGGTCAGTGTCATCAATGTGATTTTTCTCCTTCCAGCAATGCTGTCTTATGACTCATTGACCAGAAGAATAGCAGGTGAACTGGATGCTGTTGTTGTGTCATCTGAGTAAGAAATTTTTTTCTTATAAAATGATGTTTATGTTTTGTTTTGGCCAGGGGGAGGGAATGTAACTCATTCTTCACCAATGTACCAAATGACAGTTACGTCCCATTATTTTCATTGTGTTTTAATGTCTGGGAAGTTAGTATACATCTCCCAGGGAGCACTATTTATGCTTCCACTTCCATTATATACCATGGAACATAGAGTGACAATTGTTAGTAGACAGTAGTGAAAGATTTTACTAACTCCTGGTATAGCCTCAATGATTCATATGATAAGATGCTCTCCGTTTTTTAATTATCATCTTTTAAAAACTAATCAATTAATTATTTTGATTATTTAATAATTTTAATTTAATAAATAAAATTAATTAATTTTAATTAATGATGTTAATAATCACCTTTTTTAATGTGATCATTCAAGATTCTTTCTTTTGGGAAAGAAATGGAGTCCACCTGAGAATCTTGAACACTATGCAGGAAACTGATCCTGAGACAGGTGGATCAGAATTTTAGTAGACTCCCTACAACCAACTCCAAAGTAATTTAGAATCTTTGATAGATCTTGCAACCAACCTATCCATATTAGCGTATCCCAAGTTTCTAATGTCATTCAAAATCACAAAGAGATCCAAGATCTCCTGGCTTTTTCCTTTTTTTTTCACGGTGGCTGTAGAAAATGGAAGACAATGGAAAATGGGAGCTTAACATGAAGAATGACACTTTGGTATATTGATATTCTCTCACTGAATCTATTCTTTTACAGAGAGATGTCTACATAGTCACAGAGTCATGTGATCATTTTATTCTCTTTAAAGCTACAGACTTGTTCCTAAATACCATTATCCAGCTCAAGTAGAAGATGTCTACAAGGTAGTGAAGTTCTTTCTGAAGGATGAAATTCTGGCAAAATATGGTGTGGATCCCACTAGAGTATGCATTTCAGGAGACAGTGTTGGAGGTTTAGCAGCAGCTTCTGTGACCCAACTGGTAAGATGCTCTCCATTTTTTAATTATCCCAGTTAGAATCCCTTTTTTTTCATGTACTATATTCTGCTGAGGCAGAAGAGTCTGAAAATCAAGATTCAAATTTCAATTTTGTTACTAAGTGAATCTCAAGAAGTCATCTACCTATATGAGTCTTATACCTGCAAAATGAGAGAGAGGGGAAGGATTCAAATAGATTGGTGGTTCTCAAAATGTGGTCTAGGAATCCTGAGGGTCCCTGCAAAGTTTTTGTGGAAGTCCATGAAGATTTTTTTTCCAATAACACTAAGATGTTTTAATTTTGCATGCAGCAAGTATCCATAATGATTCACCTACACAAAAGTTCTTAGGAAGGGGGGAGTTCCTTAACAATTTTTAGAGTATAAATAAGTCCTGATATCAAAAAGTTTAAAAACTGTTGGCCTTTATGAGTATTTAACACCTCTCAGATCTAAAACTCTATGATAGCCCAATCTTGTAAGCAGCAAACACAGTAAACCAGCAGGTCCCATCTTTGCCACCATAAAGTTTGGCTATTGTAGACAAGAGTGCTGATGAGTTAAGAGATTGGACAAAGGAGGTCCTTTAAAATTTTTTTCTTTCTCTATTTCTTAAGTTTTGAACATGCTGAATTAAATCTCACAAAGTATTTAGGCATTATGCTAAGTTCTAGGGGCCCAAAGAAAGACAAAAGCAAAAAAAGAAAAAAACATTACCCTGAAAGACTTACAGTTAAACATGGCATCTACCATTGAAAATTTAATAAACACATTGAATTTTGTCTTAAAGGAAGTGATTCCCTCTGGTAAAGTTTTTTTTCAAATATAAAGACATCTAGCTATAAACACTTTTACCAAAATTTCTTCCATATTCTAACTAATGATATTAATTAGTAACTAATAGTAACTATATTAATTAGTAACATTAAAGCATAATTAGATAACTCATATCCTGAAGAAATCTGCCTTGTCAATTGTTTTTATTATCAAAGTGGTTATTTTCCACACAATGCAGTGTTTTGAATGGGGTGAGGGTGAGGGGAGAGTAGAAGGGAAAAGGATGAGCATCTATTAAGCACTTACCATGTACCATATAATTGTCAAATGCTTTACAAAGATAAACTCATTTGATTCTCACTATAATCCTGTAATCCCTTGTAGGGGCTAGAAAGGGGGAAGAAAAGGATGAGGGGGAAAGTGAAAGAAAGAGAAAAGCAGACATGGAAATCTAGCTGTGTTATTTTATCTGCAGACTAAAAGACCTTGTGACTAAGTTCAAACATAGATCAAGAAAAAATTTTCTTTTCTTTATTTTTTTGCTTTTCCATGAATATTAATTAAAATTCCCTCCATTCTTGGGTTTTGGGGTTCTCTAGTTCACCATGGTTTGTGGGCTGTAAACAGTCATGATACTGGTTTATTTCTGTCTCACTCAGTGAGGTTGACTCTTACCCTCCTCAGTAATGATCCCTGCCTTTCATTCTCTTCTTCTCCCAGGGGTTTGCAAACATTCTTCTTCTAAAACGACTTTTAAATCAATCTCAAATTTGATTTGATGATCACAGAGTTATTATACTTAATTAATTATAGTTTAAATTAAAATTTATAACTACATTTATTTAATTTCTAAAAGAAGAAATTTATGTATTAAATAAATATTGAAGTTATTCTAGCCCTTATGTATTCATTAGGAAGATATTATTAATACTAGCATAACCATCTCACAGCGATTGGGGTGATTTAGCCTGGGTTTTTTAGTTTTGATAAGAGCTTTTTATTTTCAAACTACATGCAAAGATAGTTTTCAACATTTGCCCTTTTAAAACCTTGTTTCCAAATTTTTCTCCCTTCTTTTCCCCTCTCCTAGACAGCAAGTAATCCAATATAGGTTAAACATGTGCAGTTCTTTTAAACATATTTCCACATTTATCACGCTACTCAAGAAAAATCATATCAAAAAGGAAAAAAATGAGAAAGAACAAAAGCAAGCCATCAACAACAAAAATGAAAATACTATGTTGTCATCCACATTCATTCCCCATAGTCCTCTTTCAGAATGCAGATGGCTTTCTCCATCATAAATTTATTGGGATTGTTAGCCTGGTGTTTGAGAGTATTCTAAGTCAAAATTACTTTTTTTTTCACTTGGGATCAAAAAAATATTCTTTTTTTCTTTCTCTTTATTTTAAACAAATGAAAATAGGAAAAAAGAAAAAATTCCATATGCACAGCAGAACATGCGAGAATGCAAAATATAAAGTGATCCATTTCCATTTCAAGAAAGTCTATATAATCAATACTATACATTGTGTTCAAAGCTGTCTCTCTTTGCTTTCTTGTAGATTTTCTTTTCTTCTCCATTATACACTTTTTACTTTTATTCTTTCCCCCTCCCCTCAAGAAAGCTATAATTAAGCATAGACATACACACAGCGAGGCAGACACATATATATGCACACACAGAGACATATACATATTTATGTATATGTGCATACACCTATGTTTATACACATTAATCAATCATGGATATATACACACAGTATATAAGTATATAACTATATATACATAGAAATCTATAATCATATACATCTATGTAAGACCATACAATGCTTTTTCATCTTTTGTTTCTCTGAAGGCTAATAATATCTTCCTTCAGAAGTCCAAATCTTTCCAACTTTTTCTAACTCTACTGACTTTCTTATACTGCAGCAATATTCTAACTTTATACTCTCCAGTTATTTTAAATAATCTAAAACAACATTGATTAATGTAGCTGACATATAGTGTGCTTTTCCTAGTTTTCTCTTTTGATTAAATTTATTTTAGCTTTAACTTTGTCTGAGATCATTGTTACTACTGTTTTTTTAACATGACAAATTCTACTCCTGATTTTTATTTTTATGTTTGTGTGTATCTCCTGAATCCTATCCCTCCTGACTCCTCTGCTTTACTTCTACCTTACTCTTCCATTACTCAACCTACTTTCCTTTCTACTCAACTCTTCCCTCATTCTCTCTCACACCCTTTCCCCCTGCCCTTTTCTCTCCAGCTGAATCCAAAAGATCTCTACAGCCCTCCAAAAGCAAATGCCATCCTCCTAATCCCACCCCCTTAATCTATACACTTCATTCCATTCCCATAATCTACACCCCACACACCCTGTTTCCTCACTCTCCACCTCTCTACCAACCTAGAAGACTTTTACTCCCCTCCAAAGGTACATGTTGTTCTCTCCTTAACTCAGATCTGATGTGAAAAGAGTTCCCTATAAAAATCCTTCCCCCTTCCCTCCCCCCTTCGTATCCCCTTACCCTTCTTTTCTTTTTCTAGATTTGGAAGACTTTTATGTCTTTCTAGATATACACACACACTCACACACACAGACACACACACAAATATATACAACCTACTCCCAATGACTATAGGATTCCAGAACTATCATGTTTCAATTCTTCCTCTCATACTTCATTTGTATAAAATAGTTACTCTTTTTAACTTTTCCTACACAGTTTTTCTTTTTAGAAACATACCATACTCAGATCTACACAATTTTTCTTTTGAGCTACCAATTAGTAATGACTCTCTTAGACATAAGGTTTATATTCCCACATATAAAAATAGTTTGTTCTTTTTGACTCCCTTGTAATTAGTTTTTGATGTTTATTTTATATTTTCTCTTGCATCTTGTATATCAAATTTTCTATTAAGTTCAGGTATTTTTGCAACAAATCTTGAAAGTTTGACAATTCATTGAATATCCTTTTTTTTTCATTAAGGATTATGCTTATCTTTTCTGGGTATATTTTCAGCTTCAACCCCAGTTCTTTTGCTCTTTGATATATGGCATTATAAGACTTGCAGTCTTTTAATGTAACTTGCCACTAGGTCTTGTGTGATTCTAACTATGGTTCCACCATATTTTAATTGTTTTTTTCTTGTTCATAATATTTTCTCCTTGACCTAGGAGTTTCAGAATTTGGCTGTGATATTCCTGTAAGTTTTCCTCATAGGATCTCTTTTAGGTGGTGATTTTCCATTTCTACTTTCCTCTCTTGTTCTAACACTTCAAAACAATTTCTTTAATTATTTTTGCATTATTGTATCAAGATTCTTTTTTATAGCTTTTAGGTAATCTGATTATTCTTTTGTTTTCTCTTCTTGGTCTACTCTCTAGATTAGTTGCTTTTCTTATGAAATGTTTTCACATCCCCTTCCATTTTCTAATTAGTTTTATTTTATTTTATTATTTATTAGACTCATATCTTCACTGGCTTTCCCTTGCCCAATTTTAATTTTTCAAGAGTCATTTTCTTCCTAAGATTCTGGATCTCCTTTTCCAGTTGATTGACTTTCTTTTTATAATCTTCCTGGTTTTCTTGGATTGTTCTTATTATTTTTGTAATTTTCCCTCAATTTGGTGTTGAAGTTTCTGTATTTGAAGGGAAAGAGAAGAAGGAAAGGAAAGAGGAGTAGAGGAGAGAAGGGGAGGAAAAGGGAGCTAGCAAAGGGAAGGGGAGAAGAGGAGGAAATGGGGAGAAGCAAAAGAAGAAAAGGATAAGGGAGATGAATGATGAGGAGTAGAACAAGGAGACAGAAAAGAGAAGGTAAGATGAAGACTGAGAAGGATGAAGAAATAAGAGAAATAGAAAATTATTTTTATTTTATTTATTTTTTAAAATAGTATTTTATTTTTCCAAATGCATGCAAAAGATAGTTTTCAACATTCACCTTTGCAAAACCTTGTGTTCCAGTTTTTTCTCCCTCTCTTCCCTTCTTCCCCTTCCCCTTGACAGTAAGCAATTCAATATAGGTTAAACATATTCAAGAAATGGAAATTTAGTTCAAGAATTTAACTGCAGCCTCAGATTTTGTGACTACATCCAAACCTATAGCAGGAGGGTTTTTTCTTTTCTATTTTTAGTTTGTTTGGTTCCTTCAAGAAAAATTAATAGAAGTAACAAATTTATTCTTAGATTTCTGGCTTTCCCTAGCCAGTGTGGCTTGTAAACTGTAGACAATCATGACACTGATCTACCTCTAAATAGATGAGTGAAGTTGCTCCTATCATTTCTGGAACAGTAATCCACAAAGTGACTAATATGGAAATATGTTTTATATAGTTGCACATATATAACCTATATCTGATTACTTAGTATCTATGGAAGAGAAGGAAGCATAAAATTTGGAAATTAAAACTTTTTTAAAATGAATGTTAAAATGTTTTATAAGTAATTGTGGATAAAAATTTTAAAATAATTTTTTAAAAATTCCTTTCATAGAAAAGAACATTTTAACCAGAAGTTTAAGCAAGGTTTTCAAACAAATCTCAAATTTAATTTAATGATCACAAAGTAGTAATATTTAATGATTATAATGGTTTTAATTAATTTTTTAAAGTTTAATTTTATAAAAGATATGTTAAATTTTAAAAAATTAAATAAATATTGAATTTGTCTAATTTTTTAGCATTTATTTAGAAGATATTATCAGCACTGGAAGTATTAACTAACAGCAGCCACTTAAGCCTGATTTTTAAATATTATAAATCAAAGTGAAGCTTTTTTTTCTCTTAGAAATATAAAAGATTCTGAGTAGGCAGTTAAGAAATGTTTGATTCATTAACTGATTAATGCATATTCTAACATTTACAGGTGATGGTTGATCCTGAAATCAAAAATAAATTCAGAATGCAAGCTTTAATTTACCCATTTTTACAAACAATTGATACAGACTTACCATCCCATAGGGAAAATGAACATGGGATAATATTGACAAAGGCCATGTTATTGAAATTTTTGAGTAATGGCATTACCCATGATAAGACCCTTGAGCAGGCTTTAGCAACTAATCGATACATACCTGCCAAATTTAGCCATCTTTTCAAGTTTGTCAACTGGAGTCTTCTGCTTCCTGAGAAATTAAAAAAAAGACACATTTATACCAAGCCCATTTATGGAAGTTCCAAGATAGTGGAAAAATTTCCAGAGATTGTGGATCTCAGAGCCTCCCCTTTATTGGCTGATGATTCAACAGTGTGCAAACTTCCAATAACTTATATTCTCACCTGTGAACATGATGTATTAAGGGATGAGGCGTTCATGTATGTTTCTCGCCTACGTAGCAATGGAGTCAAAGTCATCCATGACCACCTTGAAGGTGGATTTCATGCATTGCTCTTCTTCACAACACCTCCAGTTACTTTACGTATCAGCTTTGAGTTGGTAAATCTATACCTTCGTGGACTAAATGAGAATTTATAAAAGTATGGGAATACATGCATTCTGCTCATCAAGAATGATTTGTTCTATGATTTCATTTGTAAATAGTTTGAAACTGAGAACAAGGTTTCTAATGGAAACAATATTGAACAATGGGGATTTGGAGAGTAGATGGGCATGTGAGGTTCTCAGATCAAACCAGAAAAGCCCACCTTATAAATCATAATAATCTTATGGAATCTAATTTTTGAGTATAATCATGTAATCTGGGGGAAAGCTTTCAAATTTCCAAGTGTGGTTCCGAGGAACACATCGCCTCCCAATTCTCCCCTCTTTCAGCCTCTTTCTCCTACCTGGAGAGTTCTGGCATCTTGAGTTTCAGACTCAAACTACTCCTGGGTCATCTTCCTTTCGTGTTACTGGATGGAATAAGAAAGGGGAGAATTTAACAGCATCTGCTCCTGTCCCTCTCCCCGGAACTGCCCCATTCCTGCTCCCATCCCTCCTGATCTGGCGGTCCTAAGCCAGGCAGTGAATGACCTGCGGTATCCTCTGCTATTCTAGCACAGAATACTTCTTAAAGGCTTGCTCCATCCTGGGAGAGGCCATAGGATCAGAGAGTTGGGGCGATGGCAACTGCCTGGACTCTTGTTATGCAACAAGTGTACTTATCCCAAATCTCTATTTAAAAGAAAAATTAATCCCAAAAGCCAACTTCTATTTGCACTTTGCAAATGCCCTCTCATCTAAGAATTCCCTCTCTCACTTTCTCACAAACACATTGACTGAAACTGAATCTTAGAAAATAAAGGTAAGGACACATCATGGTCAAATGAAGGAGAGGCTGGATTTGGGATTCATGGCCCCGGATATGAATGGCAGCCCTTCATTGACAACATCCACAGGGCATCAGTCATCTTGACTGTTGTCTTATTGCTGGACTCCAGTGATATTGGAAAAGAGGGTCCAGCTCTGACTCTATTAAATCCAATTCATGCACTAGTCAAAAAATCACTCTTGTGATATCACTGAACAAAAACAATCTCTGAGAGGCCATGATTTTACCTCTTCAGGTCTCAGTTTTTTCATCTGTAAAAAAGATTGGACTAAATGAACTCTAAGATAAGGATTCTCAACTTTTTGTGGTCTCTTTTTGGCAATCTGTTGAAGCCCACGAACTCCTTGGTATCAGGTTTTCAAATGCAGACAACAAAATGCACAGGATTACAAGGAAACTATTTATAGTGAAATATAATTATCAATTTTGTTAATTTAACATTTTATTTTTCCCAATTACATGTAAAAAGAGTTTTTAATATTTGTTTTTCTTGTAGTTTTGAATTCCAAATTCTCTCCCTCATTTTTCTTCCAT
The DNA here is from genome assembly GCF_902635505.1 of Sarcophilus harrisii. Lineage (NCBI taxonomy): Eukaryota > Metazoa > Chordata > Mammalia > Dasyuromorphia > Dasyuridae > Sarcophilus > Sarcophilus harrisii. Next base: position 41,028,654 of record NC_045428.1, on the reverse strand, counting down.
CTCCCTGAAAGAGCAAGCAATTTGGTATAGATCATACATGTGCAGTCATGTACATGTACTTCCATATTAGTCATACTGTGAAACAAAATAGACCAAAAAAAAAAAAAAAGCAAGAATTAAGTTTAAAAGAATATGCATCAGTTTGCATTTAGATTCTATCATTTCTTTTAGGCATAGATAGCATTTTTCATTTGAAGTCTGGTGGAAGTCTTAGATCATTGTCTTGCTGAGAATAGCTCAGTCATTCATAGTTGATCATCGTGTAATATTGCAGTGATTATATGTACACTGCTCTCCTGGTTCTGTTCATATCACTTTGCATTAGTCTATGTAAGTCTTTCCAGGTTTTTCTGAGAGTATTTTGCTCAACATTTATTATTGTACAATAGTCTTTCCTCACAATCATATACTACAATTTGTTCACCATTCGCCAATTGATGGGCATTCCCTCAATTTCTAATTCTTTGTCACCAGAAAAGACATTGTTATAAATTTCTTATATAAATATTTCCTTTTGGGGGAGGCAGATGTAGAACTAGTTATGGTATTGCTGAATCAAAAATGTTGTATATGTTTGGGATAATTCCAAATTACTCTCCAGAATGGTTGAATAAATTTACCACGCCATCAGTTTTCCCACATCCCCTCCAAAATTTGTCATTTCTTTTTTCTGTCATTTAGCCAGTCTGATAGGTGTGAGGTGATATATCAGAGTTGTTACTGTGCAATTCTCTAATCAATAATGATTTATATTCTAAATGACTATTTTCATCTGAAAACTGCTTGCTTATATCCTTTGACAACTTATCATTTGATAAATGACTTTTATTTTTAAAAATCGGTTCAGCTCTCTGTATATTTGAGAAATGAGGCCTTTATCAGAGAAACTTGCTGTATTTTTTTTTCCACAGGTATGATTACTAATTGTGTATTTCCCTCCAGCCAATCGTTATCAATTTTTTTTAAAGGTTATAGAACCCATGTTCAGAACCTCTGCTCCAGTGTTCTTGTAGTTCAACTAATCTAATCACAAGTCTTACTAGGAATCTCCTCTACAACATTCCCAAGAATGTTCATCCAGGATCTATCCCAGACTTCTCTCTACCAGGAGAGGATGCCCATCATACTTTGGAATAGCTCCACGGGCTTTTCCTGACAAAAGTGGGCTTCCATGGAGGAAATTCCCTTAACTAGTGCTAAGCAAAAGTTGCTCAATATGATGCAATAGCTAAAGTTCTGGAGTAGGAGGCAAGAAGAATATGGGAAACACAGTTTTAAATGCATTCAGCAAATCCAGTACATCTTGACCTCATTTATCTCTCCAAGAATTGGCCAGAGGCATTCTCAGAGCTCAGAGTACCAGCTGAGAAAAAATAAGAGCCCATGCCAAGTTGAGCAACAGTTCATCTTAGCTAATAATCTCATAACACAAATAAGGATTATCCAATTGCAGCTGGTTTATATGGCCTTCCCTAGTTGGATCTCACATGTTGCTGTATTTCCACCTCTTGCATAAATTTGTAATACATGACTTTGCACTCATTCTGAGAGGGTAGATTCCTTGCAAGAGGAAAGGGTAAACTATAGACAGACTTCATGTCCCATTGCTTAGCCCAGCAATGGCAGGAGAAGCAGTCTCCCAGACATGTGGTCAAGTATTGACTTGTGCTGAGTCAATAAACATTTATTAAGCTCCTACTCTATGCCAGGTATAGTGATGAATGCTGGAAATACAAAGAAAAGTTAAAAATACTCCCCACCCTTTAAACCTAATGGGGGAGAATTCCTGTAGTATTATAAGATAAAAGAATTCCAAAGGGCTACAATCTGCCTCACAGGAGGAAATACTCACATTAATGGGATTATCCATACCAAAAAAAAAAAAAAAAAAATGCCTTTGTTTATATTACATCCCTTTCCATCTCTTGCATCCTTGACATGGAGTCAGACCTCAAATCTTCACCTTGGCCACTTCCTAGCTATGTGACCCTAGACCCTTCACTTTTTTTAACCTTAATAAAGGCAAAGAAACTTGCTAGAGGCTACACTGGTCACTTGTGACAAAGTTTAGAATCCAATTCCAACATCAATCTTCTCAGATAATTGAGCATTTCCTTTGTGTGCTCTGTCTCTTTGGAGGATCACAACAGTAACTAGAGGGCAGTAACATTTATTTAAGGTGACAACTCTCCTTTTTTAAACCTCTTAAATATGTGTGTGTGTGTGTGTGAATTATTTCCTGTTTAGGAAGAAATTCATCACTCTCATTTACACACTGCTTATAATGTACTTTTTTATTTTACAAAAAGTAGCACAAGTAGTATTATGCCCATTTTGTAGATGAGCAAAATAAAAATGATGACGTGACTTGCCCAATTCTGTACAGCCTAATAATGTCAGAGTCTTCCTGGCTCCCTCCTACTTCTCAGGCAGCTACTATTTCCACTACACATTTTTTTTTTAAAGAATAAATAAAATTTCTCAGTTGAAATAGAAAACACCTTCAAGCAACCTGTCTTAACGAGCCCAAAACATTTTATAAGTAGAGGCTTAGGGATAATTGACAGGAGACCCAGACAGAGTGTGTGTGGTTAGCCAATCAGTATGTGTGAGCCAGGACAACCACATAGCTACATTCCAGCTCTCAAGATGTTATGTGCACTACTACACACCTGTCCGATTGGCTAGGATGACAGGAAAAAATGACAAATGTTGGAGAGGAAGTGGGAAAACACTAATACACTGTTGGTGAAGTTGTGCATGGATCCAACCCTTCTGGAGAGCAATTTGGAACTATGCCCAAAGGGCTCTCAAACTGTGCATTCCCTTTGATCCAGCAGTGTTTCTACTGAGCCTGTATCTCAAAAAGACCTTAAAGGAGGGAAAGGGACCTGTATGTGCCAAAATGTTTGTGGCAGCCCTCTTTGTAGTGGCCAGAAACTGGAAACTAAGTGGATGCCCATCAGTTGGAGAATGGCTGAATAAATTATGATATATAAATGTTATGGAATATTATTGTTCTGTAAGATATGATGAGCAGTATGATTTCAGAGAGCCTTGGAGAGACTTACCTGAACTGATGCTGAGTGAAATGAGCAGAACAGGAGATCATTATACAAGGCATCATCAATATTTTACGATGATCAATTCTGATGGGCGTGGCTTTTTCCAACAATGAGTTCCGATTTCTTTGTGACCCCATTAGGGGTTTTCTTGGGAAAGATATTGGAGTGGTTTACCATTTCCTTCTCCAGCTCATTTTACAGATGAGGAAACCAAGGCAAACAATGTTGAGTGACTTGCCCAGGGTCACAACATAGCTAGTAAGTAAAATCTAGCTAAGGCTAGATTTTAACTCGGGAAGGTTCATATTCCTGGCTCCAGGTCCTATCCATTATATCACCCAACTGACTAAATACTGACATAGCAAAGCAAATACATAAACAATAAAAAGTATCACAATATACCTATGAGCCAAAATCTCATCTCCCACCAACATACTCAATAGTCTCAGTGAAGAATAGAAACACATTTATGGGAATCAGCAGAGAAGCATATGAGGCAGAGAAAATTCATGTACTTAGTACATCATGTACAAGTCAGGTCTACAGGCTTCAATGCTATTGGTTCATTCAGGAACCTCTATACTATAAGAAAATGCTTCTCTGATAACCAAATGACTGGTGATATTCATAATTCTTCAGCTGAGAAATTCATCTTCTTTGTAACAATAATATGTAAACCTTTATAAAATCTATTAACTATCATTCATAAAAGGGTTTTTAAAAAATGCTGGTCCTTCATTTGAATAAAAATTCACTTTAAGATGGTGAACTGAAAACTTGTTGGGGGCTTTTTTTTAATCAAACTAGCTATCCCTGCACTAAACAAACCAATACAGTTAGTTGGAAGATGGATTCCATGGGCAAATAAGAGATTATTAATAATTTTCCAGAAAGCTCTGTCAGTAGAACAATTAGGTTTTTCTTTTTCTTCCTTTTTTCAGTGAGGCAGTTGGGGTAACACAGCTAAGAAAGTGTTGTGTCTTAGTCTGAATTTGAACACAGGTTCTCCTAACTTCAGGGTCAGTGCTCAATCCACTGCACCATCTAGTTGCCCCTGAATGATAAGATTGAAAGCCACATTGTAAAATTCTCCAGTATGCAAAATTACAATCAACTCCCTCCTCATTTTTCTAGTCTTATATTTTATCCTTCCCACTCCCAATGTGCTATTTAATCCAATTACATTGGTTTCGGGTTGTTTTGACAAGATACTCCATCTCTTTTCTCTGAGCACTTCCTCTTGCTATCCACCTTATCTTGAATTTTTTTTTTTCCTCATCTCTGCCTCTTGGCTTTTCTGGCTTCCTTCAAGTCCCAACTAAAATCTCATCTCATAAGAGAACCGTTCCCATTCCCTCCTAATTCTAGTGCCTTTCCTTCATTAATTATTTGCTACTTATTTGTACTTATTGGATGGCTTGTTTTCTCCCCCTGTTATACTCTGAGCTCCTTGAAAACAGGAACTAGTTTTTTAAACTTGTTTGGTTTTGCTTTTCATTGTATCCTTTGTATTTAGCACAATGCCTTAGGTATTTAATAAATGCTTATTGACTTACCACATATTATATACATATATATGTTTGTATATATATATATATATATATATATATATATACAAGTTGTTCCCTTAGCTATATTGAAAGTTCCTCAAGGGTAAGGAGCTGTGACTTTTGTCTTTGTATAGTTATCCAGCTCTTAGAACAATAACTGCAACACTGAATAGGAACTTATAAAATATTAGCCTGATTGAGACCTCCAAAGGTTCCATGGTTACTTCTTATTTCCTTCTTCCTGAGTCATTATTCTTCTTCCCTCAAGCCTTCTGACATAAATGTGAAACTCCTGTCTACCAGGATTCTTTTTCTTCTTTGCTTTGTCTTAGGAACACTTATTCCTTTCTTTCATAGAATACTTCATTCTCAGGAGGCAGAAGGGTAGAGAGTTTCTCTTCTACCTTTTCAGCTTCTCTAGTAAGAAAACGTACCAACTGAGGCTCATGTAGTTGATATCAGCATTGTCAGGAATACTTCCATTTGTAATCATAGATCAATATATTAGAATGTAATCTGATCTCTTCAGGTCACTAGATAATTCACTTACCTTATGTATTTCCTGAAAGTGAGTTTCAATTTTCTCTGGTTTTTCATTAAATCTCAGAGTTAGATAGAAATAATCTCAAAGGCCACTTATTTTAACCCATAATTACAAGGAACTTACTTCCTTAAAATCCCTAATAATAAATGGCAAATTTTCCCTTGCTTGAAACTCCTGGTCAAATAAATCAATTTAACAAATGAGTGCCATGAAAGTTTCAGACTGCCGGGTTCTATTGGCTGCCACAAGTTACTATTTGAAATTTTCTCTTCATTGTAATAGGTTTTTCTGCCTTCTGCTTCTCTTGCCCAGCTTCAATTATGATCTGGTGTTAATTGTTAATCAAAAACAACCAAGCCATTAGCACTTCTGCTATAAAAGTGATTTCACAACCAAGGACTGGGGAATCCAGAAGAAGCAATAATGGGACTTTGGAAAGAACAGAGACTGAAGGCAAAGAAAGGGCCCAGGGCCAGATTCCACTTTTAGATGCTTCTGGTGATGTTGGGAAAAGTCTCTAAATTCTTGACCTTCAATTACCACATCTGTATAAGAGATATATTGGACTAGATCTCTTTTTAGAGCTATTCCTGTTAGATCACTGACCCTAAGATGTATCAAGTGGAATTTAGAAAATGAAATGGTAATTATAGACAGCTTCTACAGCTTCATCAAGAACAGATGAGGCAGACTCAACTTTTTTTCTTCTTTAATAGGATTTTTAACTAGTTAATGAGAGAAAGGTTGTGCATATAGTTTACTTAGTTTTTAGCAAACCTTATGATAAATGTCTCCTACTAGTTGTGCAAAGATGGACTAGGAAATTATACCCCAAAGCAGCCTTGTGACTTCAGATTTGCTTAGATAGATAAACTCAAAATGTAATAACTAACAGTTCAAAATCATTGGCTCAGCAGGTCTCCAGTAGAACTATTCCCAGGACTTTTTTGCTTGATCATGAAATGTTCAGTATCACAACAATCATTAATTTTAAAAAATTATTTGAATGAAGACTTTTTAAAAAATAGCAGAGATTAGTCAATTTCACCTTCACAAAATCTCTCAAATACTACCCTTATCTTGTCTGACACTAAAACAACTAATTAATAGGCCCTCATGTCCTATATGGCTTTCTATACGGGCTACTGCAATAGCTCACAGGTAGGTATGCCTGCCAGAAGTCATTTTTTCTCCATTTCTTTGCCAATTCAGTTGCCAAAAAGATTTTCCAAATATTCAAGTTTGACAATATTTCACACACACATATACACACATATTCACTAGACTCCTGTGTTGCTCCTTATTATCTCCAGGATGAAGGCTTCTGTTAGACACCCAAATTGCTTCATGACCTGACCCTTGCCTGCCTTGCTAGCCTTCTTGCATCATATTCCTCCTCATATGACCCAATAACATTGCCCTACTTGCTAATCATTGCATAAAGAATTCTCTTAGCTCCAAGCATTTTTACTAGCTGTCCTCACTATTTACAAATGCTCTTCTTCATCTCCACCTCCTTGGCTTCCATGGTTTCTTCCTTCAAGTTTGACCTAACACCCCATCCCCTACAGAAAGCCTTTCTTCATCCCTTTTGTTGTTGGCGTCTTCCCTCTAGTGAGTATCTCCAATTTATACTATATGTTATTTGTTTTTACATAGTTCTTTGCATGTTGTCTCTTCCTTAATATTGGAGAGCAAGGACTGTCTTTTATCTTTCTCTTTGACACCAGGACTTGACACATGTACCTGGTATACAATAGAAGCTTAATAAATACAGATTAACTGACAGAAATTAAATAAATATTAGTTTTGCAGATAAAACAAAACTGAGACAGATAACTAAAAATATGGATTTCAGTTCCTATACAAAAGGATCTTGACTAACTAAAGCCTTAAAATGAATTCAACAAAATGAAATTAAATCAGGACAAAAGTAAATTCTTATCATAGATACAAAAAATACATTTCAGAAGTATACAATGAAGGAAACATTCTGTACTTGTTCTGGAAAAGATCTGGGGTTCTTAGTGGAATGACATTTGCAGTATGACTCAGAAATGAGAAATGATCATCAAAAAAAACTAATGAATCGTGGGCTGCAATTACAAAGAGCATGACTTCAGGAAATGCTGAGATTAAGAGTATCACTTTCATCAGACACCATCTGGAGGATTGTCTACATGTTGGGACATCATGGTTTATGATGTACGTTGATAAATTAGAGAGCATCAAGAACAAGTCAATCAAGATGGCTAAAGGGCTTTGAATCCATATTGTATGAAGATAGATTGAAAGAACTGGGTATGTTTGCCTGGAGCAAGGAAGACTCAGTAGCAATTTGATAACTGACTTCAAATGAGATAGCCCAGGCAATAAAACTCAAGACAGCCAAGGTGTTTGTAATTTAGAGATTGTTTATTTACCAGCCGGGATGGACTTCTCCATAGGGTTCTGTCCCCAACAGAAGTAGGGACAGGTTTGTAAGCATTCTGGTTCAGTCTTGCAGTTACATTTGACATTAAACAGTGGCTCGTCTTGCCGCTTACACGGGGAAAGATAGGGAGCTTACAATGGCAGGTGTTTGACATAGATTATTTTGAGAGAGATCAGGGTTATCAAACATTGTCAACCAGCCATCCTTATGGAATAGATAACCCTCATTGTTGATCAGGCACTTTGAAGAGCAAAATACCTCCTTTAATCTAGCTGAGCTAACATTCTTCTGCAAGCCCAAGGCCCTTGTGGAGGAGGGAAGGGGAGGCCAATCCTTTGTCCATTTCACTCCCCCCTTTTTATGTTCATAGTTGTGACTCATCTGAGGCCAACGAGGAATAAGCCATCTGGAGAGCAAAAAGTTTCAGGGTCTGTATGTGATCCTGAACGTAAGAGGTGAAGCACTTAATTACACAGGGAGTTATGAGGAGGAGGAAAAGGAAGAGGACTGGGCCTGTAACTCCTGAGAGGAGGGTGGTCAGCAGGGGGATCAGTCATAGAGTGACTGATACCAGGACATTGAAGCCTTACAACTGGCCTCCTGGTCATCCAACCATTTACGTAAGGAGGCCAGCGATTCCCTAATGACCCCCAACCAATTTGCATAGAAACAACATGACTCTCCCTGTGCCATACACAGTCCCCCTTGCTTCATGAACAGCAGATGTAACCCACGGTGGTTCTGTAATACAACTTCTGCCAGGGAGTCCACTGACTTTCCTGGATGAGTAAGGAGACCTTCTTGGGTTCTAATGTCTGCACTGACCTGAGAGCTAAGAAGGCAAATGTAAGGCCGGAGAAACTGAGGCAAGACAGAGATCAGAGAACCCCCAACATTCTGTTAATTGGAAAGTTTTGATTGACTGGACAGGACTCTATTCTCAGCGCATCCAGTGGTGAATGAGTTAAACCAAGGCAGGGGCAGGGGCAGAACATTGAGAGTGGGAACAGCAATCTGGTTCTGACAGCATGGTGGGAGACACTGGACATTGTGATAGAAGCCAGGAAGTCTGAACTCCCCCTTATGTTGAGTCTCACATTAACAATTTATAACCTTAGAGCAAGTGACCCTCATTCTTAATGAACCAGAGGGGGATTTTGCAACTAAGGGGATTAAGGCAAAACAATTAAGGAAACTTGATACAAAACAGTGTAGGGAAACTGAGACAGAACCAATTAGGGAAACTGAGTCAGGACAATTAAAGAGAACTGTGGCCCAACATTAAATAAAACTAGAAAAATGCAAGAACAAGTCTCTCTCTAATAATCCCAGAGTTAAGAGCAGTACAAAGGCTCCCTGTTGCAAGCATGTCAGGTCCTCTGCAATTGGGGCACCATCTCAGCCAGAGAATCCAGTTCAAGATGTACAGTTCACTGTGAGTTAGGTGGTCTGCAGTCATTTGTGCACTTAACTCAGTCTCTGCTTACAGAGCATCAGGGCTCAAGGCCCATTCAAGGGGCAACCCTCTCCATGGGAGAAAGGTGAGGCTTGGAGTAGCTTCACCTGTTCCCGCCCAAAGGAACAGACAGGACTGCAGAAAGGATCAGATTACAGACCAGGTTATGCACAATTAGACCATCAAGGCAGGCAAACCCCAAACTTTTAGATGCCTCATATCAAACTTCAAGGTCTTTTGAGATTGCTGAAATACTAATTAATGAACTGGGATTACAGGACTGGAAAAACAGATCAGAAAGACTGCCAGTACCAGGATAGGTGTCTGATTTCTAAAACTTTTCTTGTTTGTTTCTAAAAAATAATCCCAAGAACTGAGTCTGCCAAGGCAATTCTAACAGAATAAGGGGTTCCTAAGCTAAAGCATAATAAAAATTTTTTAAAAGGGCTATTTAAAAGACTTCCAAATTCAATCTAACTAGTGAGATGGGGGTGGGGCAGAAGTCTCTAAGGCAAAGTGAATAGAAGCTAGAGGTTCCCATTCTTTCAGGTATTTTGAGAAAAATAGTTACATAGGTGTTAAGCAAATCCCATCCCAAATCTTAAACACACAGTAATAGATGACCCAGGCAAGGTTTAACAGTCAGTCATTAACCATTCCCAAAGTCCCTCATATCAATCCAAAGTACACTAGAAGTAGGGTCCAGTCCATGGTCACTTTTAAAAACTGCTGCAGGCTGAGAAATGGTCAGAGGCTCTCATTCCATGCAGAGTGTAGGTGTACTGCACAGACAATCAAAGCTGATCAAAGCTGATCGAGGTCCCAGAAGCAAGCCAATATCTGCAATTTGACCAAAATTGAAAACAAACAAACAAACAAACAAAGCACAAATCTAACAAATAAAGATTAGATCAGTCTCAGATAGAAAGACTCGGTTCACCAGACTGCTGCAAAATATGAGGAGGCCAAAACAGATTGGCCAGCAGCTTCCTATGTGAAGAGATGAGTTTGTTTTACAGGACACACTGTAGTCTCAAGTCTCAACTGCAGTTAGATCTTACAGACCTCTGTTAAATGTCCTCTTATCATTTAGAAACCTTAAAAAAAAAAAAATACAAATACCCAATACAGATGACCAGGCTAAATACTTATTTGTCCAAGCATTTAGGATACAATGATTACATATAATCAGACTGAAAATAGCAAGGTATGACATAATTGAATTTTATTAATAATTTCCATTAACCATTGTTCTGATCATAGAGATCAGTTACAGGAGGAAAAATTGCAAGAACATAATTATAACATAACATAAGTGGTCAAAACTCAACCTTTAGCACATACAGAATAAAATAGCTTTAACCTAGTTTTGTTCCAATCAATTGTCCCACTAACTGTCAGAGGGTGGAGCCTTAAAACTGCCAAATAGCATTACCATTAACTACAAGCCCAAGAAATTTTGCCTCCAATAACAGATTCCATTAATCAAATTTCTGATAAATTCTATACAGATATGTACCATAACCTTATAGTGATAACAGTAAGAAATCTGTCCCTATAAGTTGACAACTTAAACAATTATCATATCCAAGTAGATGTTTCATAAGTGAACATTATACATACAAATCAGTTTGCTTCTAAAATACCCAATACATAGGGAAAAAAAATCCCAAACTGCATATTGTCCATAACAGAAACATTTTCAAAAGGACAAAGGAAAAAAAAAACTATTATTTACAGAGGCCCTTTAAATAACCTCAGGATGACCCAATACAATCAGTTAAAACTTATACAGAATGTCCAAATACCACATAAGAGAATCTGAAAGATTCTTAAAAATAGCAATTAAACTTTTAGGAATAATCCTATCAAAGTATGGATCACATTTATGACCATATTCCTCAAACAAGAAAACCATTATGTATCAAGAAACAAATATTCAGTCAATTAACCTAAAAGTAAGCCTGTCCCTTTAAATCACAGTTTGCTGCCCTGGCAGTAACTTGATAAGAAAACTGGCTGGAACACACTTAGAGGGGTGAGGGGAGAAGAGGATTCCATGTGGCCACCCTTCCCCCACTCCTGCACCTCTGGACAAAACCTTCCCTCAAGTTCCCCACTCAATTTCCTACATGGGAATCCTTCTCAAGATTTAGCCCATCAGTTTATATACTTTCTCCCAATATCAAGTTTCTTCCCAAGTCCACCAGTTTCCCAACAATCTCCAACAACTTTCCTAACTAGACGCTCCATTGCTAAAGTAGCAAAAAGCAGTGGAGGGTGGGTGAGTTGAATTTTTACCTCTGAAGACAAAAGATCCTCCTCCTGTTTCTCTCTCCTCTACCTCTTCTTTCTAAGGCCAAAAACCTTTCTCTTACTTCCTAAAACCATGAAAACCTTTCATTGCTCCTATAAGTCAATCCTTCCTAAATCACCTGCAAAACCTGTAAGATTCACAATATGGTGAATTGCTCAAAACTCCACAAAACCCACACATGTCCAGCAGAGCTGGATTTAAAGCATAACTTATGTTAACAAATAAACCAAACCAAACCAAACTTCACAAAAGTTTTTGCTTTTTTTTTTTTTTTCTCTGCCTGAGTATTGTCTGACAGCAATTAGCATCTCTCTCTTATCTGTTCAGGCAGCTTTTATGGCCCAGCCCAGGCTAAGTTTGAATTTTATTGTTCTTTCCCTTTCTCTTTAGTAATAAAGGTATCTAATCTATTTATTTAGCGCAATACCAATCAGACTCCCAAAAAACTATTTTAATGACCTAGAAAAAATAACAACAAAATTCATATGGAAAAACAAAAGGTCAAGAATTTCAAGGGAATTAATGAAAAAAAAATCAAATGAAGGTGGCTTAGCTGTACCAGATCTAAAATTATATTATAGAGCAGCAGTTACCAAAACCATTTGGTATTGGCTAAGGAATAGATTAGTTGATCAGTGGAATAGGTTAGGTTCAAGAGACAAAAGAGTCAACAACTATAGCAACCTAGTCTTTGACAAACCCAAAGACCCCAGCTTTGGGGATAAGAACTTACTGTTTGACAAAAATTGCTGGGAAAATTGGAAACTAATATGGCAGAAACTAGGCATTGATCCACACTTAACACCATACACCAAGATAAGGTCAAAATGGGTTCATGACCTAGGCATAAAGAATGAAATTATTAATAAATTAGAGGAACACAGGATAGTTTACCTCTCAGACCTGTGTAAGGGGAAGGAATTTATGACCAAAGAAAAACTAGAGATCATTACTGATCACAAAATAGAAAATTTCAGCTATACCAAACTGAAAAGTTTTTGTACAAACAAAACTAATGCAGACAAGATTAGAAGGGAAGCAATAAACTGGGAAAATATTTTTACAGTCAAAGGTTCTGATAAAGGCCTCATTTCCAAAATATATAGAGAATTAACTCTAATTTATAAAAAATCAAGCCATTCTCCAATTGAAAAATGGTCAAAGGATATGAACAGACAATTCTCAGATGAAGAAATTGAAACTATTTCTAGTCATATGAAAAGATGCTCCAAGTCATTATTAATCAGAGAAATGCAAATTAAGACAACTCTAAGATACCACTACACACCTGTCAGATTGGCTAAGATGACAGGAAAAAATAATGATGATTGTTGGAGGGGATGGGGGAAAACTGGGACATTGATGCATTGTTGGTGGAGTTGTGAATGAATCCAACCATTCTGGAGAGTAGTTTGGAACTATGCTCAAAAAGTTATCAAACTGTGCATACCCTTTGATCCAGCAGTGTTACTACTGGGCTTATATCCCAAAGAGATCATAAAGAAGGGAAAGGGACCTGTATGTGCACAGATGTTTGTGGCAGGTCTCTTTGTAGTGGCCAGAAACTGGAAACTGAGTGGATGCCCATCAGTTGGAGAATAGCTGAATAAACTGTGGTATATGAATATTATGGAATATTATTGTTCTGTAAGAAATGACCAACAGGATGATTTCAGAAAGGCCTGGAGAGACTTACACGAACTGATGCTGAGTGAAATGAGCAGGACCAGGAGATCATTATATACTTCAACAACAATACTATATGATGACCAGTTCTGATGGACCTGGCCATCCTCAGCAACGAGATCAACCAAATCATTTCCAATGGAGCAGTAATGAACTGAACCAGCTACGCCCAGAGAAAGAACTCTGGGAGATGACTAAAAACCATTACATTGAATTCCCAATCCCTATATTTATGCCCACCTGCATTTTTGATTTCCTTCACAAGCTAATTGTACAATATTTCAGAGTCTGATTCTTTTTGTACAGCAAAATAACAGTTTGGTCATGTATATTTATTATGTATCTAATTTATATTTTAATATATTTAACATCTACTGGTCATCCTGCCATCTGGGGGAGGGGGTGGGGAGTAAGAGGTGAAAAATTGGAACAAGAAGTTTGGCAATTGTTAATACTGTAAAGTTACCCATACATATAACCTGTAAATAAAAGGCTATTAAATTAAATAAATAAATAATAAAGGTATCAATATTCAAACAAATTCCAAGATCTCATACTCAGAATAAACAAATCTAGCATGCAAAGGCAATAGCAAAATTATATTTCCCATAATTTCAGAATCATCCCAATATTCCTAATCAAATGTTTTCTTCCTGTCTGAGTTTCCATCAGACAAGGTTTTATTGCCCTGTACTCTAGCAGGCTCTGAAAACTGCTTTAAGGGAAAAACTTTCCTGTCAGTTCAAAATAGCTAAGTTCCATTTACTTACAAATTAGTACAACAGGTTAAAAGTGTAAAGTCACAAGCAAATTTTCAAATAACCAATTCCCAAATTTCTTAATCATTGTTCTTAAACTTAACAAAGCTATTAAATCAGCCAAACAGACTAGGAGCTTTTTCCAGGACCCCCTTGCCCCCGGAGAGAAGTTTGTTTTACCTTGAACATTCTTTCCTCCCAGAATCCAAACGGAGCTTCTCTAAACTTCCAAGCCCATTTAGTGCATTCCTCTGCTTCACATAGAATGCCTAGATATTCCAGTCAAACTTCTTTTCTTTAAATGTTAGCACACCGCTCTTCTATATTATTTTTTTAACTTTCCAAACTTTCAAATCCCTTTCAATCTATGTTTTTATTTCTTCCCTTCCCTTCTTTTTCTCCCCTTTCCCCACAAGACTGCTGCAGTCAGCCAGACACACACACACACACACACACACACACACACACAGAGAGAGAGAGAGAGAGAGAGAGAGAGAGAGAGAGAGAGAGAGAGATTTTTCAAACTTCTTTCCTTTCCTGAGCCACTCTTGAAAGAATTACTACTCAATGAATTCCACTTCAAACAATTCAGTGTGATATTTTCTAAGCCTGCAACACAAAGGCTGAATTCTTCTTTCTTACAAGTTTGCTAACTTTCAACACAGAACAAAATGCAAAGCAAACAAATATACACACACAGACACACGCAGAGCTCTAGTTTCACCTTTTACATTTTTTAAAAGTCCTGTTGCTTTTGCTTATGAATTAGTGTGACAGATTAAAAGTTAGAAATCACAATTTTATACTAAGCACAGTTGCAATTTTGTTCTTAAAATTTTTAACAGAGCTCTTCAACCAACAAAACAGACAGATAAATCACACAGAACACAGAATACATACCAGATGTGTCCAGATTTATTATCTAAGACACTCAGAGTTGTGCCGACTGGAATCTAGAACCAGATGTGTCTTAAGACACTCAGGACCATCCCAACAGCATCCCATGGAGGTCAGCAAGGGCATTTGGCGTTGCATCCAGCTTAGCCACTTGCTACAGATACAGAAGTACTCACCAGACCAAACAAGCAGCTGCAAAAATGATCAGGCAGCTGCAGGGACCCCTCAAAATCTTATTAACCAGAACTGGATTTTAGGATGCTCTATGCCAATTTTGGACCAAATTCAAAATTTGGGTCTCACTCTCCTGGTCTGCAGAAAGAGATTACTGGGTACTAGGGACTGAGGAAGGTCTCTTGGTGGCTACCCCCTAGGATCCATAACTTCTTTTACCCTCCAGGGAGGACTGGCCGTCAGACTGAGCAAAGGCTTATCTCAGTGGGACCTCCAAGTGAGATAGCCCAGGCAATAAAATTCAAGACAGCCAAGGTATTAATAATTTAGAGGGAGTTTATTTATGGGCTGGACTGACCTCTGGTAGAGTTCCGTCCCAAACAGAAGTAGGGACAGGTTTATAAGCATTCTGGTTCTTGCAGTTACATTTGACGTTAAACAGTGGCTCCTCTTGCCACTACAAGGCAAAAAGATAGGGGGGGGGGAAAGATAGGGGGCTTACAATGGCAGATGTTTGACATAGATTATTTTGAGAGAGATCAGAGTTATCGAACATCTTCAAGCAACCATCCTTATGGAATAGATACCCCTCATTGTTGATCAGGTACTTTGTAGTGCAAAACACTTCTTTTAATCTAGCTGAGCAAACATTTTCTCTGAGCCCAAGGCCTTTGTGGAGGAGGGGAGGGGAGGCCAATCCACAAGTATCCATTTCACAAGTATCTGAAGGCTTGTCATGAGAAGGAAGGAAGGAAGTGACTTGGTCTTTTTTAGTCTCAGAATCAAGAACCCACTTGAAATGGGTAGAATTTGAAAAGGTTTCCTTTCAGGAAAAATGAAACTTCCAAACCAAGGGAGCTGTCCAAAAATAGAATGCTCTGCCTTTGGAAGTCATAAATTCCCCATCTTTGGAGGTCTTCAAGCAAAGAATGGATGGCTACAAACTGGGGATGTTAGAGCAGAGATTCCTTTTATGTAAGGATTAAACTAGAGACTATTGAGATACAATTCTCAAATTCTGTGATTTTGTGAATTAAGAAAATAAAGATTGTCAGGTTAAAGTAAGCTTATTTCCTTTTTTGACAAGAATCTTAACCAAAAAGAAAGCTTTAGTTATGATGTACCTAAATCTAAGCAAAGTGACTGGTATCAGTGTAAAATAAAAAGGAATGTAAAATTAAAAAAAAAAATCTATACAGATAGATTTGGAAATGTACCATGGCTGGACTCAAGGAATAATCATTTAACAGATCATTATCAAATAGACAGGTCTCTACTAGATTAGCCTGAAGGATCAGTGTTTAAACCATGTTACATGATATTTTTCATCAATGACTTGGGTACTGGGAAGGGCAGCCAACATGTTGAGTGACAGAATTGTATATCAAAAATAAAGTTATTATTGTCTAGGACAGTGATACCAAACAGAAAAAGATATTAATCCCTGCAGTAATATATTGATTGAGAAAGCCTCAAATTAACACTATCTATATTGTATTGTATCTTTATTTTGTTAAATAGTTTGCAGTTACATTTAAATCTGTTTCAGTCTATAATAGAGATTTATCAGCTTTCAGCCTAGAGTATTGGGCTAAATCTAACAATTATGAAGTATAATGGCGATGAATTAAAAAACTCATTGAGGAGACACTCATTGTTCAGGCGAATATACTACTTGGATATGTAACTATTCTAAAGTTAAAGAAGTGACAAGCATTGACAAGAAAAATTAAAGGCATAAATACAGTTAAAGAGGGGATAAAACTATTCCTATTTCTTGATGACATAATAGATTACTAATAAAATCTGAAGGGACAGCAAAGATACTAAATAAACAATTAATAGTTTTAGCAAAGTTGTACACCACAAGATAAAACCACAAAAATCACTATTTCTGTATAATAATAATAAAATCCAAGACACAATAGTAGAAATGTAGATTATATTCACATTAGCTTCAAAGTACATAAAATATTCAAAAATCTACTAATGTACACTATTTATATATGTTCAAAATAAAGAGATGCTTAAGGAGTATTTAGTGTTTATGTCTGGGCAATGCTAATATAAAAACGATAAAACTGTTAAAGGTCATTTATACTTTCAATGCTCTACCAATGAAACTATCAAAGGGATATTTGGAGAAAAAAATCAAGAATATCAAGAGAAGTAATGAGGAGAGAAAAGGTAGGAATTAAAAGAGCATAGGCATAGCAAGGTGGTGCAATGGATAAAGTACTTGGCCTGGAGTTAGAAAAAAAATCCTATTTCCAATTTTCAAATCTGGCCTCAGATACTTAATAACTGTGTGACCCTGGACAGATCATTTGCCCCTGTTTCCCTCAATTTCCTTATGTTTAAAATTAGCTGGAGAAGGAACTGACAAATTACTCTAGTATCTTTCTCAAGAAAAATCCTACTTCATGTCATGAATAGTCAGATATGGCTAAAAAAGAATTAAATTTCAACAGCACTTCTAGACCTCAAGGTAATTATAAAAAAGAATCTTCAAAAAATTTGCTATTGTAAATAAGCAGTCAAGTAGATCAATGAATCAGACTAGACAATCAATCTGACAGAATCAGAAATAATAAAACACCAAAATACTTTTGCCAATACATTTTATGGTAAAGAATTAGAAGCAAAATATATGCCAGTCAACTGGGAAACAGTTCAACTAATTATGGCACATGAATGTAATGAAATCTTACCATGTTATAAGAAACAATGAATATGACAAATGCAGAGAAACATGGCAAAACTTAGATGGAAGGCAGAGTCCAAATTGCAAAGTTAGCAGAGTTAGCAATTTTGCCTTAGGTCACCAAAAAACTCCTCCACAATGACCTAGAAAATGTGCCAAGCTGAATTCCGATTGGGAAAGCTTTGAGGAAAGTCATTTAGTTATTTTTTTCTTTCCCAAGAAGTTTAGAAAAATAAACTGAGAAGTCTGCCATTATCGAGTGGGGTGGCCAGGAGTACATCATAACAGCTGCAGCAGATAGAAGTAACACAGGCAATGGATTATGGTGGCAGCAGTGATGGGAAGCAACTAGCTTCCGGGATGGGGAGTGGTAAGGGAATTGAATATCTGGGTAGAAAGAGATTTCAGGAGAGCCCTGTACTAATTCAGGTACAATATAGCAATTTTGTAGCCCATTATCTAGTTTCAGATCACATTTCTAAGTTGGAGAGAAGTGTTCTATCAAAATGACTAAGAAAAGGGGAAGGAGCATGAAACAAGTTCCAGAGTGAAAGATATGTGGCTTTGAGCACAAAAGCATAGTCTTAGTTCTAATGTATAGGTCCTACATAAGCCTGCAGTGGAATGGAATAAACCAGAGTAGGAGAACAAAACCAAGAGGGAGCTAGTAGTTCAGCTACTCTGAACCTGCAGAATATCCCAGCAGGCCAATTGTGACAGTCCAGAAGTAGTTTGTGAAAACTTATCCAGGGACTTGCCCACAAACTCAAACTAGGTCAGGAATGTGAAGAATACAGACTAAGTGGATAGTAAACAGACCTCTCCCCAGATCATACCATGTAGGAAGTACTAAAAACTTGAGAGTCCTTTGGTTGAGCTTACAAAACAGCAGAAATACATAAAAGACAAAAACTCAGGCCTAACATAATTCACTTCCAGAGGTAGAATAAAAGTTAAAAAATAGGCTGAACAAATGTCCACCAAAATCATAAAAGCTACTATGGTAACAGGGAAGATAATGATACAAAATCAGAAGACAATAATAGAAAAACAGCTTAAAACAAAGCCAAAAAGAAAAAAAAATTATAAATAGGTCACAAGTTCAATAAGAATTCTCAGAAGAGCTAAAGCAAGAACAAAAAAGTATTTTAACAATCAGAGTAG
Source organism: Sarcophilus harrisii (assembly GCF_902635505.1). Classification (NCBI taxonomy): domain Eukaryota; kingdom Metazoa; phylum Chordata; class Mammalia; order Dasyuromorphia; family Dasyuridae; genus Sarcophilus; species Sarcophilus harrisii. The sequence goes on along the minus strand of NC_045428.1, from coordinate 41,009,905 downwards.
TAGATAGAAATGGGGAAAGAAATGAGAATGATTCCAGAAAATTAATTTTTTTTTAAATTAACAGTTTGGGAACAAAATTCACAAAATTGGGAAAGTAAATGTTAACTCTTTGAAAATTGGAATTGGACAAAAGGAAGCCAATGAAGTTATAAGAAACCAAGAAATAATTTAAATATATATATATATATATATATATATATATATATATATATATATATATAAAGAATAAAAAATAAAAGAAAATGTAAAACATCTCATTAAAAAAAAAAACAGATCTGGAGAACAGTTCAAGAAAAGAAAACATAAGAGTAATTAAACTACCTGAAAGCTATGACAAAAAATAAACTTAAAACAATAATACAAGAAATAATCAAAGAAAATTGTTCTGAAGTGATAGAAGAAGAGGGGTAAGTATAAATGGGGGAGAATCACCAGTAACACCTGAAAGAAATCCCATAAAGAAAACATTCTTGTTAAATTTCAAAACCACAGATTAAAGAGAAAATTATACAAGCAACAAAGTTGCTTCCATCTCCTTCTCAATTGCCTAAAGAATGGCTTCTTTGGGTTGTAGACATTAAGGATTGTTTCTATTCTATCCCTCTAGATAAGGAGGATATGAAAAGATTTGCCTTTTCAGTGCCCAGCATTAACTTAGCTGAGCCTTATAAAAGATATGAATAGACAGTTTTGCCACAGGGAATGAAAAATAGCCCCACATTGGGTATCAAAATGTAATGTTCAGACTAGCCCCTATATATGATATATTGATATATATATATATATATTACATATATAGGGGCTCATATAATTCCAAAAGCTCATGTAAGGTCACAATGGTAGGAAGTAAGGGGAACTGAGGATTCATTTATAAATTGTCCCATAAATTAAGAGAGTTCATAGTTATTTGAGCTGCTAGGTGGCTCCATAGTGAATAGAGTTCTGGATCTAGAATCAGGAAGCCTCATGTTCCTAAATTTAAATCTAACCTCAGATACTTCCTAGCTGTATGATCCTGACCAAGCCACTTAACCCTGTTTTCTTTGGTTTCCTCATTTATAAAATAAACAGGAGAAGAAAATGGCAAACTACTCTAATATCTTTGTCAAGAAAACTCCAAATGGGGTCATGAACAAGTAGACATGATTGAAATGACTGAACAACACATTAGTTACTTGAAAACTATCTCATAAATTAGGGGAGCAGAGGAGCCCCTGGAAACTGTCTCATAAATAAATTAAGGCCACATCCTGAGATTATGTGATAAATGAAGGGAAACTTGCTAGGATTTACTCTAAGGGTCCTTTGATCCTACCAACTGCCCGTTCATTGTCTGTAAGCCTCAGATAACTACAGATATGCTCAGTAAGAGCAACAGGATAGAACCAAGACGATGGAGAAAAGACTTCCCTGTGCTCTCCCAAATTCCTCCCAAACAACTTTAAATAAAGCCTCAAAATGAATTTTGGGGCAGTGGAAACCACAAAAAGACCAGTCCAAGAAAATTTTCTTTTTTTAAAAGCTTTTTATTTTCAAAATATATACATAGATAATTTTCAACATTCACCCTTGTAAAACCTTGTGTTCCAATTTTTTTTCTCCCCTCTTTCCCTCCCACCCCTCCTCTAGATGTCAAGTAATCCAATATATGTTAAACATGTACAATTCTTCTATCATATTTCCACAGTTATCATGCTACACAAGAAAAATCAGATCAAAATGGGAAAAAACGAGAAAGAAAACAAAAAAGCAAGCAAGCAACAAAAAAAGTGAAAATACCATGCTGTGATCCACACTCAGCCCCAGTGTCCTCTCTCTGGGTACAGATGGCTCTCTCCATCACAAGACCATTGGAACTGGCCTGCCTCACCTCATTGTTGAAAAGAGCCCTGTCCATCAAAATTGATCATCATCTAATCCAATACAACTTTCAAAGTCAGCAGGAGAAGTCTGTTGCATTAGAGTGAGAGTGGAGTGCTGTCCAACACAGGCTGTGCCAAAGCCAGCCAGATCCCAGCAAACCAGCAGCTGACCTTGGTGGTGACTGAATCAGAGGCAGTAGCTGGATCTTCTGAGTCACTTTGCTAGTCCTGGGTGCAGGACTCTGTTGCATTGACCATACTCAAGTCTGGATTGCATCCCTGGATTGCAGACCCTGGACAAAGAGGAGCATTAGAACATCAGCATTTGTGGACTCAGAGGAGAGGGTTCCAGAACAAAAAAGAGTGCTTTTGGTCTCTCTCAGAAAGCACAGGCCAGGAGAGTAGTAAATACACATGTCCTTAGATCATATCATCTTGAAGGAACTAAAAATTTGCAGACCCCCAGAACTAACCTGAAAAACAGCTGCATAAATAACCTGAAGCTTAGGACAGTGTTCCCTCCACTCCATGAGCAAAGTACAACTTTAATTCTGGGAAACAAATGGCCACCCAGGCTGTGTAGAATGTGACCAAGTTAGCGGCATTTTTTCCTTTTTATCTATTCAAAGTTATTTTGCTCACCTATTATACTGCCTGCACCCTAAAGCCCATGCTCACACTAGAGAGCAGCAGAGCTCATGCTGCCATCTGTATGAACCCCCTCCATTGAGGTGTCCATAAGAGATAAACACTGCTCCAAGGAATTATGACAAGAAAGGCTTTTTCTACATCCTTGCTATCTCCATGCAGTATAAACTCTCTCCTCCTTCCCTCACTCTCTACCCAGTCCCATAGATTTTCTCCCCAGTACATTGATCTTCCCCCTTCTCAGACTAGAGAAAAGTCTCTCCATCCCCAGGATCACAGGGACTACAACTGCCCACACCCCACCTCTGTTTTGTGCCTGCTGCAGTCTATTGTCCTGGTTGCAGGAGTCCCACACCCACTTTCCCTACAGTAGTGCCCTACCTCCATAGTGGTGATGGAGGGGAGTGAAGTACCCCACCCCTATGGCTGTAAATGTGCAGTTGTTTCCTTCTCCTCCTCCCTTTTTGTGAACAACTAAAGCTAAAATAGGATAAAGGACAGATCTTTTAGGCTAGCAGAAGAGGTTGTGCATGTGCTTGCATTAAGGCCTATGGGGAACAAGTACCAGGCTAATAGGGCAAGAGTGGGAGACATCTCCCTTCCCATGAACATAGTTAAGCATGAACTGCTGACACCATTGAAATGGCAAAGTAGTTTGTTGGCAAGCATCAGTGAGAAAATAACCGCTCCTTCTATATATTATTATAGATAATTTTCTCTGTTATGTGCAAAGATAAATCTTTTCCAATTATCTCATCTGATCCTCATTACAACCCAGCAAGGTGGTGCTGGGGGAGGCATCTAAGGACTAAGGATAGGTGCAAGATAACTAAGCTAGGAAGGACCATGGTCAGGCAAGTGAAGAACTGTTATGAGAAGGAAACTCAGGGGCTATCTAATCAATATCTCATTTGTCCACTGTAAATTACAGATTAGTTGTTAATCTTTTCTGGTACAGGGAATTCCCATATAGGGACCTGGCTTCCATCTACAAAGACCACTGAGAATTAAAAAAACAAAATATGTTCAGTTAACTACCTCCAACTTTCCCTAAACTCCCATGATTCAGGAACAACCTGAAACCCAGAAGTAACACACACACACACACACACACACACACACACACACACACACACACACACAAGAAAGTAGATAAATAGATACATAGATAAATACATAAATAGATTGATAAACTGATAGACAGACAGACAGATAGATAGATGATATAGATAGGTAGATGGTGATATATAGATTAGATAGATGATAGATGATAGATAAATAATAGATATAGATAGATAGGTAGATAGTGATATATAGATATAGATAGATAAATAGATTAATTGATGATAGATGAATGGGTGAATGATAGATTATAAATAAAGATAGAGATAAATAGGTAGGTAGATGATAGATGAATTGATGATAAATTATAGATGGATGGATGGATGACAGGTTACAGATAGATAGATATAGAGATAAATAGGTAGGTAGATGGATGGATGATAGAGAGTGATGTATAGATATTGGTAGATAGATTATAAATAGATAAAGCTAGGTAGATATAGATAGACAGATAGTGATGGATAGATAGAATGATGATAAATTATAGGTAGATAGGTAGATGGATAATAGATTATAGGTAGAGATCTATAGATATAGACAAGTAGGTAGTGATATATAGACATAGATAAATAAATGAATTGATAGCTTATAGATAGATGGGTAGCTGGATGACACAGATTATAGATACATGAAAATATATAAATATAGATAAATAAGTAGATACATAAATTGATGATAGATTATACATAGATGGGTGATAAATTATAGATAGACCATAAATAGATGTTGGAATACACGGGAGCCACCTGACAGTGGCTGCTGGAGATTCAACCCAGAATGGATCTCTTCTTGTGAGAGGATGATACAAGGAGACTGAGAGCAGTAGCTATTCTCTGACTTCTTTGACTGAGAGGCCGTTGCACCGTCTGACCTCTCTCCTCTTCCTTCTGCCTCCAATTTATCTCATTCCCAGTCCACAACACCTGTGTCAGCAAAGGCTGCCCTGCAACTCCTTCTGATATTATGATCCACAGTTGTGGAGGCTCTCAGAGAATTGACCTGTCCCTTAACAAATAGATAGTAGTGATATATAGATACAGATAGATGGATGGATGGTAGATTATAGATAGATAGAAAAAGATAGACACACACACAAAAAAAAAATCACACACGTATATATACTGTCAAAAAACTATTCCTGAATATTCAACAGCAGCATGTCTAATAAAGGAGGGCTCCTGTCCTGAAAATTCTACTTACTGCATGATGGGTAATGAATCTCTTGTGTAAAATGAAAGGAGCTATTTAATTGGGTGTATCTGATAATTACTCAGTAAACCAACATCTATTAAGTGCCTACTAAGTGCGAATTGCTGCAATAAGCACTGGGAATACAAAGAAAAGCAAAAGGCAGTCAATCCCTGCTCCCAAGGAGCTCACAATCTATTGAGGATGCATTTTGTAAATAACTCTATAAAAGCAAGATCTAGAATGCTTAAATGGAAGGTAATCAACAGAAGGGAGGCATCAGAACAATTTTGAATTTTCATGAAAAAGCCTAAACATTGAGAAGCAGAAGAGATTAAAGAATTTCTTTTTAAACATGGGACTTAACAGTATCTGGCATGCAATAGGAACTTAATAAATGCTCAAGGTTGACTGACAGGAATTAAATTAATATTTGTTTCACAGATAAAAACAAAACTGGGAGGAATAAATAAAGTTCTGAATTGCAGAACCTATACAAAAGGATCTTGACTGACTAGAGCCTTGGAATGAATTTTAGTTAGATGAAATTCAATCAGAATAAAAACAAAGGTTTGTGTTAGGGTACAAAAAAATCAATATACAATGGAGAAAAAAGTTAGTAGTTGTTCTAGTGGAATGATAGCTCAACATGGCTTCACAATAAATAATATTCATCCAAAAGAATTAATAGGATCTTGGGTTGCAATTACAAAAAACATGGCTTCCAGGAATTTTAAGGTAGGAGTCCCACTGTACTCTACTCTCATCAGACATCATCTAGAGAATTGTCTTCATGTTGTGGCACAATAGTGCCCAATGAAGAACATTGATAAGCTATAGGTCATCAAGAAGAAAGCAATCAACAAACTTGAATTTATATACTCTCATTCCTAGATGTGTAAAAATGTTTGAAGCTGTCCCTTTTTTTAGTGCAAGGAACTGGAAACAGAGTGGATGCCCATCAGTTGGAGAATGGCTAAGTTATGGTATATGAATGTTATGGAATATTATTGTTCTATAGGAAATGACCAGCAGGATGATTTTGGAAAGGCCTGGAGAGATTTGCATGAATTGATGCTAAGTAAAGTTAGTAGAACCAAGAGAACATTGTACATAGCAACAATAAGAATATTCGATGATCAATTCTGATGGACTGGCTCTTTTCAACAATGAGGTGATTCAAGCCAATTCCAATAGACTTGTGATGGAGAGAGCCATCTGCACCAGAGAGAGTGAGGGGGGAGGGGGACTGTTCCTTTTAAGATTATCACTCTGAGATTGGGTCCCCTTTGATCAGAACCTCCCAGGCTCCAATGAGTAGAGACAGAGCCCAAACCTTTCAAGATAAGAGAATCAACTCCCATAAAAATTCTAAATTCTCATTCAATTGAGGAATCCTGATCTGAGCCGAGCCCCCACTTGGTCTGATCTGCTCAGGCTGTCCCAGTTCCCACCAAGATGCTCAATATAAGAGCTTCCCTCAACCAAGATCTTTGCAGATGGACCTAGATAGCTCACTCAGCTGCCAGAACCCTTTGGCCCACTGAGAAAGCATTCTCGGTGCCAAAACTCCATTTTTCACTAGAAACTGATTTCTATCCAATAATAAACTTTCATTTTGCAACTAAGAATTCGGGAATGAATGAATTCTTTCACTCTAAATCTACGGCCGATTAAAGGAGATTCTTAATAACTCTCTTATTGCTGCTAACCTTTTGACAACCAGGAATTAAGACCACTCAAACCACATCAAGAGGACTATGGGGACTGAATATGGAACACAATATAGTATTTTCACTTTTTTTGTTGTTGTATGCTTCCTTTTTGTTTTCTTTACCACTTTTTTTTTCCTTTTTGATTTGATTTTTCTTATGCAGCATGATAATTGTGGAAATATGTATAGACGAAATGCACATGTTTAACATATATTGGATTTACTTGCTGTTTAGAGGAAGGGATGGAGGGGAAAAAATTTGGAATACAAGGTTTTGCTAGGGTTAGTGTTGAAAACTATCTTTGCATAATTTTGAAAATAAAAAGTTATTTTTAAAAATGAAGAGTTTTTCTCATTCAAGTTTCTGAGGAAGGTAGAAAGGACTTGATCAGTAAACAGCTAATAGGTCTAGAATGAATAATGCCTAGAATAAGTGAGAATAAGATGAATAAGAATAAGATGAATCAGAAGAGGATTAAGAAATAACTGCTAAAGGGTAGACTCCCAAATCAATATGACTCCATAATGAGCAGGTCTGGATTCAAGCATATGAGGCCAAGGTGAGTAGATGGTGATTAAAACCAAATTTAAAATCTAAGAAGTCAGTTTCTGAAAAAAAAAAAAATTTCACCTTTCATGGTATTGTTCTCCCTTTTTTGTCTGTTTCTCTATAATGGTTTCTTGTTGGAATACATGGGAGAGCTGTTGGGATACACAGAAGTCACCTGACAATGGCTGCTGGAGGTCCAACCCAGAATGGATCTCCTCTTGTAAGAGAATGATACAAGGAGACTGAAAGGCCATTGTGTTGTCTGACCTCTCTCCTCTTCCCTCTGCCTCCAATTTATCTCATTCCCAGTCCGCAACACCAGTGTCAGCAAAGGCTGCCTTGCAGTTCCTTCAGATGTTATGATCCACAGCTGTGGAGGCTCTTGGAGAACTGACCTATCCCTTAATAGTTGCTATTGAATTTGTGTTGAAATATAGTTAAAAGGTAGGGTTACTGTCATGGAGCAAAGGAAAGAGTAAAGACATAAACAATATTTCATAAATATGTAGCACTTTTAGATTTATAAAATATTTTCCAAATAACAGCTCCGCCAAATAGGTTTTGTTCCCCATTGTCATTCCATTTATAAATAAGATTCACTCAAACATTTTTATGGTTGCCATAGATGCTGACCCCTACATCATTCTCTGTTTTCTCAAGATCCACCATCTTCTCCTCTCCAATCCACCTCATCTTTTAGTAAGAGACTTTTAGATTCATGTAAATGCTCTTTCAAATGTTCTAACGTCTTGATATTACATGAATTACTATTTCTTTCCACCTATGTTTCACATAGGATTGACATACATTAGATCTTTCCACCAGCTGGAAGTGTTCCACTTTCCTAAGTAGAAATTCTGACATTTTCTCTCTAACCATAACACCCTATCTATCACTTCATCTTTCCCTATGCTTCCTTTTTCCTACTGCTTCATTACCCTTTTGATCACTTCCATTTCCTCCAATTTTTAAGACCTTCATGAACTATTACCCTACTGTAGACTTTATTATTCTCTCTCTTCAACTTCAATCCACTAATTATCAAAGATTGGACTTTGGGTCTTCTCCTTCCTTGAAGTTTTAGGAAACCAAGAAATGCATGGTCACTGGAAAAGCCAGGGACTAAGATGGAACTGCTTCCTTTTTGCATATCCTTTCCTTTAGTACAGGGCTTTGCGAGAGTTCCAAAGTTTTAGAGAACAAACAACTAGACACCTAGAAATAGAGTTTGCAGATAGACAATTCTGAAGAAGCACAAACATAGCAAGAAAATAAGAATTACTTGACTTTTAAGGGACTCTATTCCTTACAGCAGGGGAACAGACCCAGCCAGTGTCAATACCACATTTAGCAGTAAACATGGTAGGGTAAGTTTTGTAACAAGCACATTATCTTTAATTTCATTCTCTCCGAGGACCCAGTGGATATTTTAAACAGTGTTGTCTAGTTTAGGAAGAGACATTCTACCTTTTAGGTCTTGCTATATGGATTCAGTAAATAACCCATAATAAAAAATCAATTAACAATTGATTATATTGAAGAGAACTTTGTCCATTGATATTATTGGGGAACATATTATAATAGTTACTTGATCAAATAGTATTTGAAAACCATTAATCCATACGAGATGGCTCTCATCCCATGAGGATGGGAGAGGTATATGGAACACTGTCATGATGGAAGAAAAAATATATATCAATAAAAAAATTTTTCAAAAAATTACCCCCCCAAAACAAAGGGAAACAGATCATCCTTTATCTTTCAGGGGTGCCCCTAGAACTTTAAGGAGAAAATGTAGCCACCCATACTTGGGCAACCTAACTTACCAGTGTACACATGAATTGGGAAAGTAATGTTTTCCCAATTGTTTTAAGTGATTTCACCAGTGAACTCTGCAAGGTGAAATCACCAAGCATTCCAAGAAATAGACAAAATTCCTTTTGTCTCTGCAATTGCAGTGAACCTAGGCCTGCTGAATGCTTTATTCACCTCTCCAGGAACATCTGGTGAGCAATTTTTTCCCTCTTATAGGATAACATTTTCGTTTTTTGCATCTAATTATAGGTAGAATGTCAATACAGATTTAGTTCAGTTTCTTGAGTAATACATTTATTTGTTAACAATTTCATGGAAGATACACATTCTATGCCTTCCATTAAAAAAAAAAAAAAAAAAAAAAACTTGGACTGACAATCTTGTAACTGTGTGATTGAAAGCACATTGTATTAATTTCTCCTCATTAATCCGATTGCCTCACCTTTCTACTGTCCTTATTATCCATGATAATACCAACTGGATATGTGACAAATTTAAATTGCAAGGTCAGAGGGTCCTTAAAATTAAACCGGTAATCTTTTACAACTCATTAGGTTATGTAAAAGTCAGTATGTTCATCTGAATGAAAAGACCTGGATAACACCATGGGATCCAGAACTGTGTGCCTTATGATTTCTTGTGCTCTTCTGGCTTGGCATATGCATACAAATTACTCAGCAAAGTTTGAACAACCCTGGAAGACAATGATTATACATTCTTTTATTAAAATCTCTCTATTTATGGTAGGATAAGAATTTTCTTCCATTTATATTTCTGATGATTACTGATTTCAAAAACAAGGAGGGGGGTATAATCTATCATTTCCAATTTTTAAATGTAGTTGATTTTCTTTTAGGTTAAATCAATCAGATAATACTTATTAGATATTAATTTTACATAGCCAAAGGAGATACAACTGATTATTAGTAATTAATAGCTACTTGTAGGGATATGGATGGCGTAGATTATGTGATTAAAGGATTCATTTGAATTTTTAATATAAAAGATAGGTCATGGATTCTTTCTTTTTCTTTCACTCTCATCTATTTTCCTATTCTTTTACTGTCATTTTGATGCTTGATTAGACTCCAAATCCCAATAACTCTTCTTCTTCCTTCCATGTGCCCTCATCATAGAGTGATAGTACCCTCATCATGGGGTCATAATAACCCTGCAGTGTGCCATAATTTAAGCATACTCGATTTGTAGACAACAGAACTAAGATGGAATCTTGTCCCCCTTAATTTTTAATTGACCTTAAGAAGGTCATTTAACATTTTTTAGTCTCTGTTTATCAATCCACGAAGTATGGCAGTTGGGTGAAGTAAAAATCTGCTTACTAAGATCTGAGGAGACTTAAAATTATCACCCATATTCATTGTCCCACAAATTTTCTTGAACTTTATTTCAATTCATTATAAAGTTTCAAATCAATATGTTAATACTTTTTTCCTAATACATTATAAAGTTTATTTTGAATACTGCCATGTTACTGATTTTTAGTATAAGGGATTTCAGGCACTTGAGTTTTTCTCTCTAAGCATGCAGCATTACCACTCTAAGATTTCTCTTCCAACCTACCAAACAATCGACACATTGCTTGACCACAGAAGTACAATGAGCAATTTCAGCTCCCAGGACAACTAATCACAGGGAAAACCAATCACAGGTGCCCTCAAATTGATGTGTTTGAAATTTGTGACATGAAATTATGTAAGTAGTAATGAACATATTTGATGTAATTCTAGAAATGCTCGCAATAACATCAAAAGAAAAGAAATTAAAAGTGTAAGTACAGGCAAAGAGAAGATAAAAGTATCTCTATTTCCTGATGACATAATGGATTCCTTATAAAATGCTAAAGGATCAGAAGAGAAATTGATTAAACCAATAATAGCTTTACCAAAGTTGAACACTGCAAGGTAAACCCATTTAAATTAATACATCTATATAGTAGTCTCAAATCTAAGACACACAGAAATAGAATCACATTCAAATTACCTTCCAGGGCTAGCTAGGTGGCACAATGGATAGAGCACCAGCTCTGAAGTCAGGATGACCTGACCTCAGACACTTTAGTCTTCCTAACTGTGCAACCCCAATTCCCTCAGCAAGTAATAATAATAATAATATGATTGTTTCAAAAGATGAAGTTAAAAAAATAAAACACCCATTCCTATTCTCTCTCTCTCTTTTTCTTCTCTTCATTTCCTTCATTCCTCTCTTTCCTCCCTCCTTTTCCCCTTCCTCCCTCCTTTCTTCTCTCTCCCTCTCTTCTTCCCTACAACATACACAAGCAAATAAGAGATAAAGAAGTTCAAGGGATGTATAATGAATAATATTAATTGCTATTATTGTTCATTTGTTTTAAGTCACGATTTTTCTCATCATGACTCCATTCTTGGCAAAGCTACTGGAATGATTTCCCATCTTCTTCTCCAGCTCATTTTTATAGATGATGTACTGAGGCAAACAAGATTAAGGGATTTGCCCAAACACAGATCTGGAAAATATCTGAGCTTATAACCAATATCTTGGTTATAAGATTTATTCCTTGCTCTAGTGGTAGTTATTTGCATGATCTTGGCTATTTCTTGCTTTCTTAAAGTCTATCTTTCTGACTCCTTATACTGTTTTCTTCTTTGACCCAGAAGTTCTAGATTTTGGTCATGCCGTTTGAGTGCTTTCCTTTTTCATACTTCTTTCAGGAAATGATCAATGACTACTTTCTCTTTTCACTTTGCCTATTGACTTTAATAAGAATGAATAGTTGTCATTCATGATCTTTTGAAATATATCTAATTGTTTTATTATCAAAGTTTTCAGGTATTTTGATGAGATTTAGCTTGTCTTTCCTTAAACTCTTTTCAAGGTCAATGGTTTGTTTGTTTGTTTTATAAAGAATATGTTTTATGAGGTTTTTTAGCCTTTTGATTTTCTTCCCATTTTTCTTTTTGTCTCTTGGAGTCACGTGTCTGATTCAGCCCCATTTTCAAGAAGTTAGTTCCTTGGGTAAGGTTTTGTGCCTTCCTGGATAAGTTGTTTATTCTTCTATTTTTTCCTCATTTCCTTTTCATTCTTTCCTCTATAGAAATTATTTCATAGATAGTCTCATTTTCAATTCTTCATTTCTTTTAAAAATTTCATTACAACTGTGGTAAGCCTGTGAACTGTTTGAGGTTCTTCTTATAAAAGATGGTATCTGCGAAGGAAGCTTCTGGGAAGTTGGCATAGTAGATCAGAAAATTCCAAGCTCTCCAGATTTCCCTCACAAACAAATCAAAATTGCACCTTAGGTCAAATATAAAGCAGCAAAAAAAGAATAAATTTGGGACAGAACAGGGATCCTCCTGGAACAACCCAAAAAGACTGGAAGAAAGGCTCCAGGACTGGGGTTAGGGGTGTAAAGTATAAATACCTCCAGGCCAACTCCACAGAAACAGCCAGCAGAGAAATCTGGGGTTGGTAGGATTTAGAGGGAACCTCAGCCATAATCACAGATACTTTTACCTCCCAGACAGCTTGGGGAGTTAGAGGTCTAAGTGAGGGAAGACTGAGGGAACCTTTTATGATTAAGAGCTAGTCCCAGATGTGCTGCCCTGGATGAGAAGGAACCAGCACATCTATGAGTGCAGAAGCAGTAGGTCAGGGATGCTGTTGGCTTTGGGCACTTGCAGGAGGGTAGAGCTTTGGGTTTGAAGTTCCAGGACATAGTGGAGAACTGAAGTGAAGCCAGAGGCACCATACTTTCTCCCCCAGGATTAGAGGTGATTACCAAATAAGTTCTAATTTTTTAAAAATGAGTAGACAAAGAAGAAAGAACCCAATCATAAAAAATTACTATGGAATAGGAAACACCAGAGTTCATCTTCAGAGGATGGCATTGAAGTAAAAAAGCCTCATTTATCCCAATGAGTAACATTAAATGGTTATCTGCTGAAAAAATTATAGAACAACTCAAAAAAAGACTTTAAAAACCAAATGAGAGATTGAGAAAAAAACTTTTAAAAATCCAAGAAAAACAAGAAATTTATAAAAATAAAGTCAACCAACTAGAAAATGAGATTCAGACTCTTAAAGAAGAAAATAATTATTTGCAAATTAGAATTGGGCAAGGGAAAGCTAGTAAAACTATGAGGCCAAGAAATAGAAAAACAAAATATATAGAATGAAAATTAGAACAGAATGTGGAGCATCTTATTTAAAAAAACAGATCTGGAGAAGAGATCAAGAAGAGAAAACATAAGAATAATTAAACTACCTAAAAGTTATGAGCAAAAAAAGAACTTTGTCACAATAATGCAAAAAATAAATAATCAAAGAAAATTATCCTAAAGTGATAAAACAATAAGGGAAAATAGAAATAGGAAAAAAAAATCCATTGATCATCATCTCAAAGATATCCTATAAATAAAATACATAGGAACATTATCATTAAATTTCAAAACTATCAGATCAAAGAGAAAACAAATAAAGATTCAAATATGCTGAACTACAATTAGAATTGTACGTATTTATCAGCAGCTACTGTAAAAGACCATAGGTCCTGGAATATTTTATATCGTCAATTAAAAGAACTAGGCCTTTGGCCAAAAATATTATATCCAGAAAAATAAACCATAATATTAAACAAACAAAAAAATGGACATTTAACTAACTCACAGATGTTCAGGACTTTGTCTCACCCAAATCTGACCTTAATAAAAAAAATGTTAACATACAAAAGCCAACATCAAAGACCAGTTTCAAGACACTTAACAATAGCCAAGTGTTTACACATGGAAATGGAAATGTTATATCTAAGATTGATATCAGTAATTAAGTAATTCAAAAGAAAGATTGGGGCAGAGATGAATATGACCAGACTCTATAAAGCAAAACTGTATAGGAAAAAGTAAAAATAGTAACTATTCTACACGAATGAGGTGCAGGGGAAAAAAACTGATATAGAGGCATTAGATACCAGAGGAGGGTTAGTAGCTCTGAAAACTTACATCAGAAAAGGGTTAAGTAGGAAATAATACATACATACATACATGCTTAAATGCATACATACCACGAAGGCTATAGCATCCTCCAAAATCTATGAAGAAATAAGGGGGGAAGGAATACAATAAGGTGAGGTATAAGAGGGTGTGTAAATTTATGACAGTGGAACAAAGTACATAGATTCATAGAAAAGGGATGAAGAGGGAGAGAAAGAGAGGTATAGGATAAGGTGGGATATTCAAAGATGTTTAGATTAATGAGAGTTAGATAAAGTATGTAGATTAATGGGAATGGGATAAAGAAGGAAGGAAAGGGTAGGGGGCGAAGATAAGAATGGGATCCCTGAGTGGGGAGAGGTTAAGTACAAGACAAGTCAAGGAGCAGAAGTAAAGTAGAAGAGTTAACAGGGATAAGAAATATACACAAACACAATAACAAGGATCAAGAATAGAAATTATTAGGGAAAAAGTAAAGCTAGTAATCATTGATCTCAAAGCCAAGCTTAAGGATTCAATCAAGAGATAAATCTATATTATATCTCAGTCATAATTAATTAATATTGTTTTAGATGCATGACTACATATGTGTGAATATTTATATGTACATATTTATGTGTGTATATGTGTGTGTGTGTGTGTGTGTGTGTGCAGGTAGGTGTATATACAGGTATATGTGGGAATCAATTTGGAATCATAACCAAATAATCATTTAATTGCATATACTGTTTGATTTTGTGACATTACTAATATATATCTTCATTGAGGTCTAAAACTAAGGGAAATGATCTCTTCTAGTCCAAGTATCCTGAGAAGGGAGGAATGGAGAGGGAGAAACAGCCCTCATAATTTAGGAGACTTAACCCTGGTCATTTAGCTAATGTTTATTCAAATCAAGACACATCTTGAACTCAGATCTTTTCAACTTCAAAGCCAGCATTTTATTTAATATGACCTATTTAATTGTACATAAATATAATATACTGTTAACATATGCATCTTCTTTTTATTTTATCAGGGGACAGTTGCTGAAAATTTGGGCCTAATGAGCTATTGGGAATTTTTAAATATCATATTTAAATGGCAATTACTAGCACCCATTTCTGATGAAAATATCACAGTGACTGACACAATAGTTAATGATGTCATAGTGCACTATTTTGTGCCGAAGAAGAAATCCCATGAGCTGAAACGAGCAATTATTTATTACCATGGAGGAGGTGTTAGTTTTAGCAGCATTGGTAAGTATTCCTTTTCCTGGGCCAAAGTCTGCATTTTCTGTTAAATCAAGGAATTGGGTTTTCATTTCTGTGGAAATGCTTTTTTCTGACAGATTCCAGACCCGCTGAATTCGTAATCTTAGAAAACAATATGAGGACTTCTGATATTAAATGACTTGACCAGAGTCACCTTGCCAGGAAGTATTAAGGACAGTATTTAAATTCAGTCTTTATCACATCAGTTCCAATACTCTACTCTACCGCATTTCCTCTAACTTTGCGAATACTATTTTTTCATTTATAAGATTCTATCATGAGAATGTATCTAACAAGAAGTATTAAATTATGTCATTAACAAAATTAAGACCTGCATTTCTTTAATTTATTGCTTTTTAGAGAAGATTCTGCTCAGTGCATTTTGGATTATTTTCTTTTTTTTTTTTTTTTTTTCTATTTTAAAGAAGCATTTACTGTGAATATTTCCAGCTTGGACTTTGATATATTGAAATTGAAATTATAAATCATTTCACATTGGTTTTACATATGTAGCCCCACTCCCAAAGATATGAAAAATTAGTACTAATAACAGCTAGTATTCATGTGTTTTTACAAAGACAATGAAAATGAAAGTCAGTTCTACTAATATAAAGAATCATGGAGATTGGAATGACTCCCTGAATTTACTGCAACTTCCAGACCACCTGGCTAATCAAACTTCAAATAAGCATTCTGTACATCTTTGCTAATTCTAGGAGATTCATTATAGCTTTTTGGTTATTATGGAGAGAGGACTCAGGAATAGTTATCATCTTGTGTCTCTACCACAAGTGATTTCCCCAGGAAAAAGTCTCAGATCCTTGAAAACAGTAACTGTTTCATTTTTGTCTCTGTATTTCTAACATGACTCCTGGCTTTCGGTATTTGCTAGGCAATTCTTGTTAACTGATACAATCAATGAGCTTTTCTTAAATGTCCAGATTCTGTAGGACTTATATTTGACTTTGAAGATACATTGTAAATAAATAAATAAAAAAAAAAGATAGGATCCCTGTCCATAAGGACCTTCTAGGGGGTATACATATCAATTCATTCAGTTCAATCAATAAACACTTATTAAGCACTTACTGTATGATGGCTATTAAGTGCTGTGCATGCAACCCTAAAAGAGCTTACAAGAGAGATAAACATACAGACAACCATATACAAAGTAAACTATATACAAGATAAAAAGGAAATATAATTTATATTTCTTTGGGACTTATATGCATATGGCAAGTAAAGAACAAAGGGAAATAGTCCCTCTCCTCAAAGAGGTCATAGTCCCCTATTTGTTGTTTTTCTGTCTTGTCTGACTTTTCATGATCCTATTTGGGGTTTTCTTGCTTCAGTTCATTTTAGAGATAAGGAAACTGAAGCAGACAGGATTAAGAGACTTAGCCAGGATAACACAGCTAGTAAGTCTCTGAGATCAGATTTGAATTCAGGAAAATTAGTCTGCTTGACTCCATTATATTCACTGTGCCACCTAGCTACTTGTATTCTCCTGTACAATTATAACAAAATGACAGAATACTGTAAAAGGAAAAAGCTAATCCTATAATTCCTACTGGAATACTGAAGAATATATTCTATCTGTGTAAATTTTTTTGGAAGACATGGGACTTGAGGGATGGTTTAAAGAAGAGAAAGCATACCAATGAGTAAGAAGTACTTTCATGTACATAAGATAAGAAAGTTTTGAGAAAATGAGAATTTAAAAAAGATACTGCATATGTAAATATTGATAGAATGATATATGTATGCATATGTGTTTATATATAATATAAATCTACTGATATATGTATGTATTATGTATATTTATGCACTAGCTACACCAAGAACCCCATTACCATTGTTTTAATTCCCAGATTATAGGCTTCCTTAATGAATATGTGTCTGGAGCTCTTCTGCCTGATACTTAGAAAAAAGAGACATGATTATTCCCACAGTGATCCTTGGATAAAATTTAAACTATCTTTTCCTTGAAAAACATTTAACTAGGAAGACAGTGAAAAAAAAGTCTTATAATTCTTAATAAGATGACTAGTAAATGTTGGTCCCTTGAACTCCAGTTATTAAGGAAATGTTGATCAATACTATTGTTATCATCAGTAAAAGGCAACGAATTGTAGTGTGTACATAGTTTAGGCAACAATTTCAAGGTAAATCATGAATCAAATTAATCTCTGAAGTCATGTCTAACTTATTATCTCTAATTTCCATTGAAGATCATGAATTTGCTTCATTTCTTTCAGCCTTTCTCCAATATGACACTTTTGCAAGATTGGCAGCAAACAGGCTGGATGCTGTTATTGTAGGACCTGAGTAAGAAAATTTTCAATAGTTCTTTTGGATATATTTAATGTTATTTTGGATTGTGGTCACATTGTGATAAATTTGGCCAATGTACAAATGACCCACATCCCACATGATTCCTGACCCACCCTTTTTCATACCTGGGGAATTGGTATATCACACTATTTATGGATGAGATTATATTTGGTGATCATGAATGCAAAGATTGGCACTTGTTCCAATTCCATTTTTTTTCAGATGAGAAAACTTGGGTCCAGTCAGTGAATGTGATTTTCTCAAGATTACATAGAAAAGCTGGGATTTCAGCTCAGATTCTCTGACCCTATTTCTAGTTTTTATCACACCACACCACACTGCCTCCAACTCTTTGAAACTCTTTGAAAGTGTTAGATATAAATATCCATTGTCATCACTATCATTATCCTATTTCAGTCCTTATTAAATTAAATATTTACCAACATGCCACTAGATGGAGTTTATCTGGACTTAGTAAATTGAGACTAGGAAAATTAATTACTCTTTTATTATCAAACTGCTTCATTTAAGTTTTAAAATGCCTGTTAACCATATTTATTCTGAACATCAAAGCTGGATGACAAATGTCTTTTTTAAAAAGAAGCCTTATTTCAAAAAGGGCCAATAATCCTGGGTTTTGTCTCTGCAAAAATTTTAGAATGAGAAGTTTTACCATTCTCTTCCAGAACACCCCACACTTTGAGTATAGCCAAAAGTTTCTTGGCCAGGACTAAAAGATAAACAATGCATATTCAATAATGTTTCTTTCTTGCTATCTATACTCTCCGGGATGTGAATGTGAATAAGGAATTGGGATGTGAATTTGAATAAGGAATTGGGATCCTCATTCTTTCATCATTCTTGCTACTAACTATAAATCAACTCTTTTGGCCAACTAATTCTTAAGGATAGAAGAACAAGGATATTAGTGGGAGGGAACATTTTTCCCATTTTGAGTTATGAAAGAATTAAGTTGAAATAAGCATATTTCATAATTTAATTTGAAACTGAATTTAATTGAAGAAAATTAATTTAATTTGAATGTGTTAGGAACATGCCTATAATATAAAAGATGATTTACTTTCTTATGGAACTGTGCCTTTAAGGAATTGTTAAATACATTTATCTTTCCCCATGGGCCCTATAATTTGAATTTGTGACATTTTTCTCTAATTTGTTCTAGATCAGTAGTGCCATATTGAAATAAAAATGGGGCCACTAAAATATACATAAGAATCCCTGCAGGCCATATGATAACTCAGAAGACAACCTATTGAGATTGCAAGGGTCATTTGGCTGTGACTTCATTTGGCTGTGACTTCATTTGGCTGTGACATCTGTCATTCCATTGATCTTGAGGGTTGATTTAGCTGATTTGAATAGCTAGATGATGTTCCCTTCCTCCCTCACTACTCCATATGCATCTCTCCCAAAGTGTGGACTCAATTTAAGAAAACATCTTCAATTCTTCTTTCTTCTTCCAATGACTTTCTTCAGTCAAGAATATATGAGTAGGTGCATTCCCCTACTAGATCAAGTTCTCAAGATTTATTTGTAAGAGAATATAGGCTGGGGCAGCTACGTGGCACAGTGGATAGAGCAACAACCCTGAAATCAGGAGGGCCTGAGTTCAGATTTGAACCCTGGGCAAATCACTTAACCCCAACTGCCTCAGCAAGAAAAAAAAAAGAAAGAAAGGAAATAAAGAGAAATGTTCTGTTCTGTTTTTATTTGTTTGGTTAAATATTTCCCAATTACATTTTAATCTTATTTATACAACACTTGCATTGTTGCCCTCTCTTCTATAAGATCATATAGCAAACTAGAAGCTACATAGCAATGAAGTCCAAGTGTTCCATGAACACATTGAAAAGAGATTCTATGGATCTTTCTTCTCCATTCATTGGAGAATGAATAACCAAGAGTAAATAAAAATTGTTTTAAGCTCCAAACAAAAATTATTGCAAAAACAATTATTTTGATTGTATAGAAATTAGCAAAAAAGACAACTAAATAAATATTATTCAACTGCAGATAGTCAACTGTTCCTTTCCCATCCTGGAAATTTCCTTCTAGTCAGAATAATTTGAATACATTTGAAATTTGTTTCTTTGACCTGATCTGCCACTTTCAAGGTGCCTGCGGCCACCCTTTGGACTTTTCAGGGTGATCCTCTTGATCTCAAGTCCCACATTGTCTCAACAGAATGTAACCTGCCCAGGGAAAGATAACATTTCATCTTTGACAATATAGCCTCATCACTAAGCACAATGCCTGGTACAAAACAATGTTTCATAAAGACATGTTAAATCAAAACCTTTATTTTCTCCCTAAATAAATATAATTATAATATAATGGGTATTAGGATTTTGGGAATCAATGGATAGAATTTCTTTTTGGAGGCGATTTTCATGGACTCCATCTCTTCTAGAATAGAAAGTTTTGCTGTAATAGCATAGAGGCACCTAGAGCAAAATGTTAAATGCCTTCTTATTCTTTTTTGGGCAGCTAAGTGGTACAGTCACTAGAATGGCTGGCCTGAAGTCAAATCTAACCTCTTACTAGTTTAGTGATCCTAAGTCACCTGACCCTTTTTACCTCAGTTTCCTCACCTGTAAAATGAACTGGAGATGGAAATAGCACGCCATTCTAGCATCTTTGTCAAGAATACCCCAAATGGAGTCATGAAGAGTCAGACATGACTGAACAATAACATTTTTCTTTTAAAGCTTTCGAAAATTTCCTAAATATCTCCATCCAACTCAGTGGAATGATGCTTATAATTTTGTGAAGTCTTTCCTACAACCTGAAAATCTTGCCAAATATGGTGTAGATCCAAACAGAATCTGTTTTTTAGGAGATAGTTCTGGTGGTGGTATGGCAGCTTCTATGATCCAACAGGTAAGATACTAAATTCTTTCATCTTATTGCTTTTTTATATTTATTGCAATGAATGTCTATACTGTGACCACTGTGGTATAGAAAACAGAAGCTTGGACTTGAAATTGGGTTTGAATCTTGGTTCTGATACCAATAGCACCGTGATCATAGACAAGTCACTTATTCTTAGGAAGACACTCCGTATTGGGAATCTAATCCTGCTGACTTATATGAATTAAAAATGCCTAGTATTTGAGATGATTCAAAAATTGAAATTGACTTTTCTCTCCTGCTGCTATGTGGTATTGGACTATTCTGATTTAATGAATATTCTGGTCTTTGCAGGTCATGAGTGACCCTGAAATTACCATTAAACCTAAAATTCAGGTTTTAATTTACCCCGGCTTACAGATGCTTGATACAGACTTGCCATCCTATAGGGAAAATGAATTTGGCATAATGTTGCCTAAGGCCATAGCAATAAAATTGATGAGTGAGTATCATACCCCTGATGAATCCCTTGAGCAAGCCATGAAGATTAACCAACATATACCTGTTGAATATAGCCATCTCTTCAAATTTATTAACTGGAGTATCTTGCTTCCTGAGAAGTTTAAAAAAGGCCATGTGTATAACAACAGAATTTATGGAAGTTCTGAAATGGTAGAAAAGTTTCCAGGGATTGTAGATCCTAAAATAAGCCCATTATTGGCCAATGATTCAATACTGAGCCTTCTACCACTAACATACATACTCACGTGTCAACATGATGTCTTAAGAGATGATGGGCTCATGTATGTTTCCCGTCTACGCAGCAATGGAGTACAAGTGTTCCATGAACACATTGAGAAAGGATTCCATGGATCTCTCTTCTCCATTCATTGGCCATATAATTTAGATATTGGTTGGAAATTAATAGATAATGTACTTACTTGGATAAATGAGAATTTATAGTTCTTGCATATACATATATGACCTGTATCAAATTGCTAATCTCAAGGAGGAGACACGGGAAGGAAGGAGGGAGGAAATCTGGAATTCAAAATATTTTGAAAACAAATATTTTTAAAATGTATGTGTCACTGGAAAAAAATATACCATTCCTATATCATGTAAAAATAAAAATAGTCACTGGATAACATGTAGTCCCCAATTTATACATGTTGTATGTTCTAAAATCTGACTTGTGAATCATTTCTTTGTAATTCAGGACATATTTTCTCTCAAAAATAATTGTGTCTATAGCTATTAGGTCCTTCTCATGACCAACACCAATCCCTCTATTTGTATCCCTCTTATGTAATGCTATCCAATGTCATTCACCTTTCTCTTAATCTTTAGTCTCTCCCTATTGACTCTTTTGTTATTGCCTATGATCAAAGCCAGTCTTCCACATCTTTTAAATCTTGAATGTTGGTTCTGATACCTACTAGCAATGAGATCATAGGCAAATGACTAATTTTTAAGAAGACCCTCCATATTGGGAAGATAATCCTGCTGCCTTGCATGAAAGTTTTATGCCTAGTATTGATTTGTATTTCTCCATTTGGTAAATTATAGTGGATCTAAATTAGTAACATAACCTACTATGCTGTTGTTCTTTGTCCTTCATTTTCAAAGAGGACCAGTAATATCATGGGTGATGTCTTGACTTGTGAATTATATTTAAGTGAGGCAGAATTGCACAAAGTCATCAGCCTTAATCTCTTTTCCTGAGTCCAGTAGGAGCACAAAAGTAAAGATGACTGGCCATGGCCCAAAATGCAGTGGATGACCTCTTTGTCTTCAATGCCAGACTAAGCTCTAAGTGCCCCCACAGCACCTAATTCACAGCCATTGGAACAAATTGTTCTAAATTGCTAGTCTTCAACATGCTTGGGATAGCCATCCCCCTAACTCACCAATAGATTTGGGAGCTGTTGTTTATTCTCAGTCTGGTTCAACTTTTCTCCTAAGACAGTTTACAGGAGTGTGGACATTGAACATGCTACAGATTCTTGGAGCCACAGGTAAAAGTTAGGTGAAGGTAGACCCCAAATGAAGATGAGCAGCCCTGACAAAGGCTCAGCAAGTCCTCACACCTGAGGTTCTGTCCTTCCTATATACCCCAACCTACTATATACTATGCTGCTGTAAGGTGAGGTGATTAATTTCCACAACCCCACCCTACATCAAATAACTGATCATAAATCCATCAATCAATTTCAATCATATAAGCTTTCATATATAAGCCTTGGATTAAGTGTGAAATGTTCTTAAAAATAAAATGAAGTTGTACAAGAATCTTTTTAAGACAGTCCTAACTTGGCCATACCTCAGGGATTGCTGATAAATTATCAACAATTGAGAAACAATGCCTGGAGATATCCCTTAGTGACTTGAAAGTAGCTGAGGCCTTGAGAACTAAAAACCTACCTATTTTCCCCTGGATGGTGAATGAACGTGTGGAAGAATGAGTTACGTGCTTTACATCAACTATTTTTACTATATCTTCTTCTTCAGTCAAACTTTCCAAAAGAATGCTTCAAGATATCTGAATAAATCGAGTCTCAATTGGTAGCATAAATGACATTTTCTCCAAAGGATCCCCTTCTATCTTTGAGCTTCAGTTTCCCTTTTGACAAATTGAAAGCCCAGTAAAGCCCAAATCATGTACTTGGCTTGGTCCTTCTGACTCCAAGGCCAATGCTCTTTCCATTGTGCCATCTTGCTGCTCCTCTGTATTTGGCTTAGGACATGGATTTCATCTCTGAATGAAAACCTCAAGGACACATGAATTCATCTAGAAAGCTACTCCTTCTAATGATGTAGTTCCTAGCCCTTAATATGACTGAAGCAGCTTCTCTGGGAACAATCTTAATCCTGGTGAAGTCCAAGCTTGTATATATGAGTTTCTCTCACCTTAACCAGGCTGGTCTTCTAGAGCAAACTTCTCACTGAAGCCTGTTGAACCTCTATTGAATTTAATAATAATATTTACCTTCCTTTTGGGTGGTCTTTGATGATTCTGGGTCACCTCCCTGCTGTGAGTCAGTGTCACAAAAGGATTTCTGGAAAGGATCTCTGAATGGAGTGTCTTCGAATCTCTGCTGTAGGCAACAAATAATAACTGAAAAAAAATCAAGAGAAATAGGGAAATGTAGAAAACTTATTTTTCAAGAGATGTCATGCATTCCCACTGCTTCATTGTATGGATGAAACTGTGGGAAACTGAGTCCCCGAGAGATTAAGGTAACCAGCCCATGGACACACAGCTAGTGAATATCTGAGGTTTTGAGGCATTTGAGATGAGAATATCCTGAGGAAATCCCTCCATTGCATCATGTTGACTCTCAGCACAACTGAGGCAAAGACAAGTCAGCAGAACCTGGAAAATGATGTAGACATTGTAAATAGAAATATCAGCACCAAAAAGATAGGAAAAACTAAATACTCTGAAACTGAAATGGCCAAGCTGGACCCCAAGAAATGGGGTAAGAGGAATTTTTCTCCTTGTCCGATACCAGTATCATTGCAGGTATGGAAGATTATGGGTGTGGAGGGCAAATGTAAATCAATATTTTCAGTGTATACGCTGGTTTTAATCAATGTCATTGTTTCTTCTCTTTTTTATTTTTTAGTGTTCAATGGGGTTCAGCCAGGAGTGTGGGAATAGTTGGAGGATCAGGGGAATAGAGTGAGAAACCTAAAAGATGTGAAAAAATATATATCAACATAATTTTATTACAATAAAAACTTTGTTATTTTCCAATTAATCAAAAGCATGTTTTTAATAGCAAAATAATGAAAAGTTCATGTTTCATATATAGGGTTGATCAGACAACCACCAGAGAAAAGGGAAAAGTCACTGTAGCCTTCACTATTGCCTGAGACACTGCTGCCACCTCATGGTAGAGTTCCCAGAAGACACTATCTGTATGCTGTTAGCATATTTTAATGAATAAACATAAATTCTGGTGGCTCTTGCAGTCTCTATATCTTTCAGTCAACTAAATGATTGGGAAAATGTAATCTATTATAGAAAATTTGTATCTCTTTTTTCACACTTTTTTCTTTGTCATCTTTTCCCCAGTGGAAGTTGAAAGAGACCTTACAACTCATCTTAGTTAATCTTTTATTCCATATGAGGAAAGAGAGACAAAGTGGTGAAGTTGCTTGTCCCAGGGAGCAAGTAAAGTGTCAGAGGTTGGAGAAAAACCCTACTCCATACCCAGCAATCCTCTCACTGAACCAAGGTTCCTCCTGATGCATTCTTATGAAGATTTTATAAACATGGGGAAATAAACAGGAAACAAGA
The DNA here is from genome assembly GCF_902635505.1 of Sarcophilus harrisii. NCBI lineage: Eukaryota > Metazoa > Chordata > Mammalia > Dasyuromorphia > Dasyuridae > Sarcophilus > Sarcophilus harrisii. The sequence goes on along the minus strand of NC_045428.1, from coordinate 40,985,254 downwards.
AAATATAGAATGTAATTGCGGATCTCTTCCCATGTATTCCCAAAATACATTCCTGTGTATTTTCCATTCAGTTTTCATTTTTAAGAATGACTCTTCTCGTGAGCAATTCCAGGGCAGAAAATCGTTCTTGTGGACTCTCTCAGATGAGAGCACAGGCCAGATGAATAGTAAACATACATCTGCTTAGATCATAGCACCTTGAAAGAACTGAAAACTTACAGATCCCCAGAACGAGGTTGGGAAATCAACAGTAGAGGAATTAGATGAGGGCTGATAGTTCTGAAAACCTACTTTCATAGGGAATAGATTAAAGAGGGAACAATACATATATAAACCAAGAAGGGTATAACACCCTCCAAATTCTATAAAGAAATAAGGGGAGGAGTGAATCAGATAAGGTAGATATGAAAAAGTGTGTAAATCAATTTAGATTAAGGGGAAAGGAATAAAGAAGTAGGGGGGAAAGGTATAGGATAAGGTGTGGTACAAAGGGTATGTGGATTAGTGGCAGTGGGATAAAATGTGTAGGTTAATGGTGAAGGGATAAAGGGTAGGGCTAGAAGATAAGGGAGGAATTCATGGCGGGGTTGGGGGAGACAATTAAGTAATAGCAAGGCAATTTAATAGGTATAATAAAATAAAATAAATAAAAGTAGAAGAATTAGCAGGGATGGGAAATTATATATAAACATATTATGTACAAACATGATAATTATAGTCAGGAATAGAATTTATTTTTAAAAATAGTAGAAGTAATAGTCATTGATCTGAAACAAAGTGAAATTTAGAGGAGACTCCATCACCATATCCAAAGTACTAATTAAAATTTACATACCCTTTGATCCAGCAGTATCTCTACTGTGTCTGTATTCCAAAGAGATCATAAAAAAGACAAAAGGACCCACATGTGCAAAAATATATGGCTCTTTTCAACAATTAGATGATTCAGGCCATTTCCAGTACATTTATAATGGAGAGAGCCATCTGCATCCAGAGAGAGGACGAAGGGGACTGAATGTGGATCACAGTATAATATTTTCACGTTTGTTGTTGTTTTTGTTGTTTGCTTGCTTGATTTTTCTTTCTCATTTTTTTTTCATTTGATCTAATTTTTCTTGTATAGCATGACAAATGTGGAAATATGTTTAGAAGCACTGCATATGTTTTACCTATATTGAATTATTTACTATCTAGGGGAGGGGGCAAAGGAGAAGGGAGGGAGAAAAATTTGGAACACAAGGTTTTACAAGGTTGAATGCTAAAAATTATTTTTGCATGTATTTTTAAAATAAAAAGCTATTATTTTAAAAATGTTCAAAGACTCCATCAAGAGTAATGTCAGTCATTTCATATTGTTTTAGATATATGCATTTGCATATATTGCATATGTGTATGCAAATGCATATGTGTGTGTGTGCATATGTACATTGGTATATGTTTGTGTGTATGTAGATAAGTGTATTTGTGTGAATATAAATAAATCCATGCTTAAGTGCAGCTTGCTTGAGGGAAAAAGAGAAAAGGAAAGGGAAGGAGGAAGAGTGCACAGAAGAGAACAAAATAAAAACTACAAGGAAGCAAAAAAAAAGATGGACAATTATGACATATGATGCCTTTTATTATTATATGGAAATTTCTTGTTACATATTTTGAACACCTCTCTGATGTTCAAATGGGCACGATAATGTTATTTTGATTTTTTATTTAATCTTTTTCTTTTTCAATTTTTTCTTATTTTCCACTTAAGTTTTTTAAAAAGATGCCAGACCTTTAAAAAAAATAACCCAGCTGCACAAAAAACCATGAGCACAGTACAGCTTTAATATAAAGTTAAAATTTAAAAAAAAAAAAAAAATAGGCTGCAAAAATGAACAAACAACAGAAAAGAAATCTGACTACAGAAAATTGCTACAGTGGCACAGAAGATCAAAACACAAACTCAGAAGACAGCAAAATCAAAACTGCCACATCAACAAAAACTGCCTCAAAAAAAAAAGTGAATTAATCTCAGGCTCAAAAAGAATTTGTGGAGAGCAGCTAGGTGGCGCAATGGATAGAGCACCAGCCCTGACATCAGGAGAACTTGCGTTCAAATGTAACCTCAGACACTTAACACTTCCTAGGTGTGTGACCCTGGGCAAGTCACTTAACCCCAATTGCCTCCGCAAAAAAAAAAAAAAAAAAAAAAAAAAAAAAAAAAAAAAAAAAATCATGGAAAAGTTCAAAAAGGATTTTAAAAAACAAATAAAAGAGGTAGAGGAAAAATCGGGGAAAGAAATTAAAGTGATGCAAGAAAGTTATGAAAAATGAGTCAACAGCTTGGTAAAAGAAGCATAAAAGTAATACTGAAGAAAATAACATCTTAAAAGCAGAATAAACCAAATGGTAAAGAGAGACACAAAAAATATACTGAAAAGCAGAATTGAACAAATGGAAAAAATATACAAAAATTCACTAAAGAGAAAAACTCCTTAAAAAGTAAAATGAAATGAAATGAAAAAGGAAGTACAAAAGCTCATTAAGAAAAAAAGTTCCTTAAAAATAGAACTGAGTAAGAAGAAGCTAATAACTCCATGAGACATCAAAAAAAAAAAAAAAAAAAAAACCCAAAATCAAAAGAATGAAAAGATAGAAGAAAATGTGAAATATCTCATTGGAAAAAACCAACTGGCCTGGAAAATATAGCAAATATGATTTAAGAATTTTTGGACTACCTAAAAGTCATGATCAAAAAAAGAAGCTAGAAATCATCTTTCAAGAAATTATCAAGGAAAACTGCCATAATATTATAGAGGTTAAAATATCAATTGAAAGAATCTACCAATTACCTCCAGAAAGAGATACCAGGATGAAAACTCTCAGGAATATTATAGCCAAATTCCATACCTCCCAGATTAAGCAGACAAAACTGCAAGTAGCCAAAAAGAAACTATTCAAATGTCATGGAGCCATAGTGTAGCAGTTTCTACATGAAAAGATCAGAGGACTTGGAAAATAATATTCTAGGAAACAAATTAGTAGGATAACAACCAAAAATCACCTCCCAGCAAAACTGAATAATCTTTCAGGGGGAAAAGGATATTCATTAAAATAGAGTCTTTTTGAATATTGCTAATGAAGAGATCAGAACCAAACAGAAATTTTGACTTTCAAAAACAAGATTCAAGAAAAGCATAAAAAGGCAAACAGGAAAGAGAAATCATACCAAATTCAATAGGGTTGAACTGTTTACATTCCTACATGGAAAGATGATACACATAAATCTGAAGAACTTTATAATTATTAGGTCAGTTGGGAGAATATCTAGACAGAGGAAATGAGTTCGAGTTAAATATGATGAGAAGGTATCTTTAAAAAAATAAAATTATGAAGGGAGAAAGATGAATGTACTGGGGGAAGATGGAAGAGACGTGAGGGTGACACTTGAACCTTACTCTCATATACTCAGGTGAGTATAGAAATCTATCTTACATTACAAAAAGGCATGAGGGAAAAAGTATAAAAGAAGTGTTGGACTGGGAGTGACAGTAATCAGAAGCAAAACACTTTTGAGAATGAACAGAGTGAAAGAGGAAAAAGACAGAGCCATAGATAGAGAAATAGGGGGGAAATAGGATGGTGGGAAATACACAATTAGTCATCACAAAAAATTATGTCGAATCTTACTGATAAAGGCCTCATTCTCAAATATATAGAGTATTGAGTCAAATTAAAAAGAAAAAGAAGATTGGGACATGATCTTTGAGAGATGGACTGAACACTTCCATAGTGTTCTCAACAGAGCATCATCAATCAATGCTGAAGCTATTGACCGTTTATTTGAAATCAATTATTGAAATTAATTGAAATTCCTAGTTGAAGTTCCAACTGAAGAAAAGATTTTGAATTACCACAACATGTGGTAAATCACTAGGTGCCGATTCTATTCCAGGTGAGATTTACAAGGTGGAAGGTTCCATTGCTCATGCAAATGCTGACTGAAATTCTCCAGATTATATAGCAAGGAGTTATGCTCCAGGAATTCAAGGATGCCTTCATTTTCTACTATTATAAAGAGATATAAAAAAGGAAAAGGATCTATATGACAAAAATAATTCTAGCAGCTCTTTTCGTGGTGGCAAAGAATTGGAAACTAAGAGCATGTCTGTCAATTGGGGAAAGGCTGAACAAGTTGGGGCATATGGTTGTAATGGAATGTTATTGTACTATAAGAAATGAGAACCAAGATATTCTGGAGCTACATGAACTGATACAAAGATAAGCAAACCAGGAGAATACTATACAAAGTACAGTTATACAAAGTATGATAATCAAATGTGAATGACTTACTTTCAGCAATACAATGATTCAAGACAATTCAGGAGTTATGATGAAAAATGCTATCCACCCCCAGAGAAAGAATTGATGGAATATGAAGGCAGATTGAAAACTTTTCTTTAAACTTTATTTTCTTGGGGGGTTTTTGGTTGGTAGGGGTCTTTTTTTTTCTTTTACAATATGACTAATAAGAAAATATGTTTTGCATAACTACACATACAACCTATATCAAATTGCTTGCCTTTTCAATGAAAGGGGAGAGGAGGGAGTAAAGGAGAGAATCTGGAACTCAGCATTGTTTAAATGAATGTAAAAAACTGTTTTTACATGTAATTGGGAAAATAAAATAATAATTTTTTAAAAGATCAATAGAGAATTATGGTATATGAATGTTATGCAATATTATTGTTCTGTAAGAAATGACCAGCAGGATGAATACAGAGAGCCTTGGAGAGACTTACAGGAATTGAAGCTAAGAGAAATGAGCAGAATCAGGAGATCATTCATTATATACTTCAACATCGATACTGTATGAGGATGTACTCTGATGAAAGTGGATTTCTTTGACAAAGAGAAGATCTAATTCAGTTCCAGTTGATCAATGACGGACAGAAGCAGCTACACCCAGAGAAGGAACATAGGGAAATGAGTGTAAATTGTTCGCATTTTTGTTTTTCTTTCCAGGTTATTTTTATCTTCTGAATCCAATTCTTCCTGTGTAACAAGAGAACTGTTCAGTTCTGCACACATATATTGTATCTAGGATAGACTGTGATATATTTAACATGTATAAGACTGCTTGGCATCTAGAGGAGGGGGTGAAGGGAGGGAAGGGAAAAGTCAGAACAGAAGTGAGTGCAAGGGATAATGTTGTAAAAATTACCCAGGCATATGTTCTTAAAAAGTTACAATAAAAAAAAAAAAGATCAATAGAGCACTAGCAATTTTAGATTGATGAATCAATCCTAGGTGTTAGTGATGATTTTGAGATGTGGATATAGTAATAAACTAACAAGATGGCACCGATAAGAATTAGTCTGTTCCCTACTATCAAAACCCTATAAAAATGAGACACCTTCCCATGGCATGACTATCTGCTACTGTCGGCTACTGCTGCCCTAGTGCTCCCGGTGTTGACCCATAGTTCCATAGGTGACCCTCTGTTTCCCTCCTCCTTCCCACTCTCTTCCCCATGCTGCCCTGCTTCCATCCACCACCCTACCCCCATCCCCACGCTATTTGCCTCTGTACTCTTTCTTCCCTTTTGCTATTTGCCTTTGTGTCCTAGATCTTTTTAAAGTGTAATTGGAGCATTACTTCCCACTTGCTGCCATCATGGGTTTTCCCAGCAAATATCCAAAAAATGGGGCATGACTGTCCCACATTCACAGGTGTCTCCTTTATGGTCCCATTCTTTTAGTCTCAATTAATAATTCCATAAATTTATTAGCAACTCAATTGCCGCAGTTGATGGGATACTCTGGGAAACAACGATGGCCAATCAGGTTGTGCAAAGTGAGGCAGCAATCTATTCCTTCCTTTTTATCTATTCAAAAGTATTTTGCTTACCTATGATACTGCCTCACCCTAGACCCCAGGAGCCTCTTTTCCATGCGCACGCTAGAGAACCGCAGAGCTGATCCTGCCAGCTGTATACACCCCCTCCATTGAGGTGTCTGTAAGGGATAAAAAGCTACCCCTGCATCCTTGATATGTCTGTGCAATACAAACCCCTTACTCTCTGCCCATTACCACAGATTTCTTCCTCTATACATTGATTTTCCCTCTTTTCAGGTTAGGGGGAGGCGTCTCTGCCCCGGTGCCACGTGGATCACAGCTGCCCACCCCCACTTCTGCTTTGTGCCCGCTGCCCTAGCTCTGGGAGCCCCTACCTCCATGTGTAGAGAACTGAAGCACCCCGCCCCCATGGCTGTAAGTGGATGGCTGCCTCCTCTCCCTCCCCTCCTGGGTAGAGCTAATACATGGAAATGTTGGTTAAAGGTTTAGGTTAGGAAGAGACCCTTCACGTACCTTCATTGTTCCACAGAGTCCCTGAGTTAAAGGTATCTGGCCCGTGGCTCTCGGGTACCCGACTGTTAGGGCCGGTCCCTCCCAGCCGATGGGCACAGGTAAGCCTGAACTGCTGACACCCCCTAAAAGAGCCAAGGCGTTTGCCGGCAAGCAGCAGTGAGGAAATAACCTTTGCCCTGATACACATCCCGTCCTCCACCAGTGCAAGTAGCAACCTTGGCCAGGTAGGAGAGAAAGGATAGAAAGCTTTAATTCTCCCGAAGCTCTGAGGGGATCAGAGGCAGCCAATAGAAGAGTCCCTCCCTTCCCTCCCGCTCCTGGGTCTCCAGCCATTGGATGGTCACTAACACCTGCCCAGGTTCCTAGCAACTGATACAGCTAACATCTATCTCCGCCAGGCAGAGGCAGAGGCAAGGAAGGTGGGGCTACTGGAAAGGGAAGTGGCCCCCAGTGACCGAATCTCCTGCCGCTGTTTTCGCCAGAGATGTTCCCCCCAGACCCAAAGGATACCGGCCATCAAATCCCTGAGTTGTCCCGGCCCACGCTTTGCTCAGAAAATTATACAAGGAATCCCTTATTTTTAATGCCCATGTCTCCTTGCAAGGGAAATTACCAGGATCTCCTTGATACTACTTGTCAGTGTGATGGAGAACTCTGGGAAAATCTCTGGGCAGGCAGCCTGGATATCTACTGCAGGTCGGTCTCTCCTCTCCTCGGAGAAGACGGGATAAGGAAGTGGATAAAGAATGGGTAACGTAAAAAAAAAAGAAAAAGAAAAAAATAAAGAATAAGTAAGGAACCCATGCTCAGTCTCAGCATCGAGCATCCCCTGTCACCATTAGAAAGACAGTTAGGAAAGGGAACTAAAAAGTAGAGTGATGAAGGTTTGGAGATGCATAATTAGTCTTGGGGGGGGAAAAAACAATCTTAAGGATTTACAACAGGTAAAGATTACTGGCAAGGGTTTATTGTTTCTGGAGAAATTAGACAATTGGCATCTAGATGCTTAGATGCTAGCTTTGCTGCCCAATTATTGCCTCAGGAAATTTTTAAAAAACTCATTAACACAATTACACTATTAATATATAATTAATGATATAATTAACTTATTACTATAGTTATACCAATATCAAGGGGAGATAATGCATTTTTACCTTTACTCAGATGGGATTTCTGGGCCCGGAGGGCTGCTTGTCCCTATCCATCATCCATCACAGTTAAGGAACAGGCCTAATGGACTCTTTTTTTTTTTTTTTTTGGCTGAGGCAATTGGGGTGAAATGACTTGCTCAGGGTCACACAGTTAGGAAGTGTTAAGTGTTTAAGACCAGATTTGAACTCAGATCCTCCTTTCTTCAGGATTAGTGCTCTATCCACTGGCCACCTAGCTGCCCCTAATGGACTCTTTTCAGGGAAGGCTGGGCTTTTGTACTGGCCACATTGTGGTTCTATTATAGATCTAATGTACTTTTCCAGGGGTAACCCTGAAAGGGAGCAGAGTGCCTGATTAGATGAGAAAGCCAAAGCTGGGCCCTGAGAAGAGTCCTCTAGAGAGAACTTCCAGAAGGCTCCACCTTCAACTCTGTCCAAGCTTACCTCATGGCTATAGTCAGTCATCTGGCCAGTCATGTTTGATCAATAGTCCCCCATAAAATACAGTCTGTGAAATCTGTAGGGTTCATATGAACCTATAAATACAGACACCCCAGCCCAGTTTTAGCTAAGTTACTCTCTCTCAAAACCCCCACTAATGTTAAAGTTAGCACAACATCTAGTAGACATATCTGGGTTTGGAAGTCAATATATTCCCTACATCAAACCATACTTGTTCCCAATTAGGTGATCATGCAAAACTCCTCCAATCTACACCACACAAAAACAATGAGAAGAAAAAGGGACAGCTAGATGGTACAGTGGATAGAGCATTGGCCAGGAGTTCAGATTATCCAGGTTCAAATCCAGTCTCAGGCACTTAATACTTACTACCTGTGTGACACTGGCCAAGTCACTTAACTCCAATTGCCTCACCAAAAAAAAAGAAAGAAAAGAAAAATAGAAAAGTCCTCCAATTTTCAGTGGAGCAAGAACAGAAACAAGGAGGTTCTGACTACAGTCAAGCTAGCAGTCAGTCAAGCATTGTCTTCAGGACCATTAGATGATGACTTCAAGATAGTGGTCTCAGCATCATCCACCTGTGCCTCCTGGAGCCTGTGCACTTGTAACAAGAGATTCCCACTGGGGATCTGGAAGAGATGTCCCCAGATAGTGCTACCAGGTGCTCAGCCCTAAAAGGGCTGTCCCAGGTTCCGATGGTCAGAGCCACTGACAGACACAAGTCCTACCACAAGAAAGACTTAATTACCCCTACTGCCCCGGGTTAGGGAAAACAAGCCCAGGAAGCTGCAATCAGACTTACTCCACACTGTTAAAAAAGAAAAGGAAGTAACAAGACAGGGCTAAGCTGGGCCCCCTGGGAGTCGGTAATATAAATGAGCACGTTATACAAGTCCCAACAGTGTCTCCCTCACTGCCTGACCCATTCCTTATTTGGAGCCCATGCAGATCCATGCACTTATCCCCATATCCGGGGCACTTTCACATGCTTAGGAGAATCTTGCAAGCATACCGCAATGTTAGCCAGAGTATGTGCAACCCCAAACAGGGTTAATCTTTTGAAACTTGCTAAGTTACCACTTCACACCTATCAGATTGGCTAATATAACAGAAAAAAAATTATAAATGTTGGAAAGGATGTAGGAAAATTGGAACACTAACATTGTTGGTGGAGCTGAGGACTGAATCAAACATTCTAGAGAGCAATTTGGCACGATGCCCCAAGAGCTATAAACTGTGAATACCCTTTGATCCAGCAGTGCCGCTACTGGGTCTGTATCCCAGACAGAGATCATAAAAAAGAGAAAAGCATCTGCATGTATAAAAATGTCTATAGCAGCTCCTTTTATAGTGGCAAGAAATTGGAAATAAAGAGGATGCCCATCAATTGAGAAATAGCTGAACAAAATATGGTATACGGATGTAATAGAATACTATTGTTCCATAAGAAATGAGGAGCAGGCAAATTTCAGAAAAACCTGGAAAGACTTATATGACCTAATGCTTAGTGAAATGATCAGAACCAAGAAAACACCGTACACAGTAAAAGCAACATTGTGAAATGATCAGGATTCCTCTGAACCTCCTTTGAATTTATGGTGATTATTTTCCTTGTGATATTGTTTAGATGAATTAATAGAAATGGCAGTGTGTGATTACAGTAAGTAGTTAGGGGACCAAAGAGTAGATTGTGGTAAAATTGAAAATTCTGAACACCTGGCCACCACTACTTCACTTCTAGTTATTATAGTAAATTATAGATAACTAGTATAAAGTTACAACAGTAAGAAGGAAATTTGCAAAAACCAACCTAAAAGTCACTTACAAATTTTCTCATAAGTTATTTGCAAACTATCTTATAAATTAGGGGATCATAGGAGCAGCTAAAAACTATCATATATACAAATTAAGGCCACATTCAGAGACTGTGTGCTAAATTAAGAGAAGCCAGTCAAGCCTTACTGTAAGGATCCCTTGGTCCTGCTAACTGCCCATGGTCTATAAGCCTCAGAAAAACTCCAGACATACTCAGTGAGCCAAGGCTAAAGTGTTGCTAATACTTTCGAGATGATATAGATATGCTAATAAAGCAACCCTAGGTGCTGCTGATAACTTATATGATATGATTATGTTAATGAACTAATCTACATGGTATTGATAAGAGTTCATCTGTCCCATATCCCTATAAAAATGAGTTTCCAGACTCTGATCCTGTTTTGCCTTTCTTTTTAACTGCAGGACCTAGCATATTACCTGTCATACAAAAGAAGCTTGACAAATGCTCAAAGATCGATTGACAGAAGTTAAACAGAAAAAAACTTGGAGGGATAATTGAAACTCTGGGTTGTAGTCTCTATACGAAAGGATTGTGACTGACTAGAACCTTGGAATTAATTCATTTGGATGAAAATGAATAGGGACAAAAGTAAAGTCTTATGCTTCAATACCAAAAAAATTTTCAGAAGTATACAATGGAGGAAACAGTGTGCAGTTATTTTAGGAAAGATATAGGGGTTTTAGTGCAATGATAGGTCAACATGATTCAGCAGTGAGAAGTGGCCATTGAAAAAAAGCTAATGGAATCTTGGGCTGTAATTACAAAGAGCTTGGCTTCCAATAATATTGAGGTGGAAGTCCTACTGATCAAACATCAGCTGGAGGATTGTCTTCACAGTGGGGCACCATGGTTTATGAAAAATATTGAAGTTAGAGAGCATCAAGAAACAAACAAGCAAATATAGTAAATGATTTTGAATCCATATTACATGAAAAATATGTTGAAGGAATGGGATATTTTTTGCCTGAATCAAAAAAAAAAAAAAAAAAAAAGACATGATAACTGTTTTCAAATATCTGAAGACCTCTCATGAGAAGGAGGGATTAGACTTGATCTTTTTTAGCCTCAGAGAGTAAAACCAGTTGAAACGGATGGAAATTGGAAAAAAAAAAAAAAAAAGCCAATTTAGTTTTGATGTCATGGGAACCAAATCAAGGGAGCTGTCCAAAGCTATCCTACCTTTGATAGGAGAAGGTTCCCCAGCTTTGGAGATTTTCAAGCAAAGAATGGATGGCTACCTATGGGGCATATTAGAGTGTGGATTCTTCTCATAAATAAAATGAACAAGATGATTATTGAGATTTCATCTAATTATCAAAATCTGTGAGAAAATAAAGATTAATTTAAGCCAAAGTAAGCTTATTTCCTTTTTGACAAGAAGTCTAAACTAGAATAAAACTTTAGTTATAATCTACTAAATGTAAGCAAAGCAAATAGTTAAGTTTCTCATCTTCTATGAAGAAGGGATGTTGGTGAAATAGCAATACAAATAGATTTGGAAATAAACAAATGAATGGACTTGAGGTATAGTTATTTAATGGATGATTGTCAAGCTGACAGGTCTCCTCAAATAAAGTAGCCTCAGGCATATGTGTTTAATCCTGTGCTATGTAACATTTTTCATCAATGACTTGAATAAAGAGATACATTTTCAATTGTACAGGGTACAAATTTGGAAGGGGCAGCTGATATATTGAATGACTGGTTTGTATACCCCCCAAAATTATTATATCCTAGAGTAGTGATATCAAATAAAAAAATAAATGCCTCTATCAACATATTGATTTAGAAAACTACAAGTCACCATTGCCTTTTTTTTGTATTTTTTTATTTGTTTAACATTTTGCAGTTACATTATAATTCATTTTAAGTAATGAAGCCACATAGAGTAACTTACAGGAAGTCTGACATCTCTGGCCTAGAACATTAGACCAAATGTAATTAGATGAAATTTAATGGGCTGGACATAATTTCTTATAGCTTCACAAATATAGGAACAGGATTGGATTTTAGTGGTTTCAAGTTGGATATAGATCAGAAATGTGATGATATGGTAGCCAGAGACAAAACAAGGAAACAGAATCCCCATGTAATCTTCAATAGAGTCATATCTTCTACCAATTAGGAGGTGATGGTGCCCTGTATTCTGACAGGACTATGTGACACTTACAATATTGTCTTTAGTTTTAGGCACATAGTTTAAGAATGACAATGATAAACTATAGAGTACAAAAAAGAGCAATTAGAATAGTGAAGGAAAATTGGTTGAGAGAACTGGAGATATCCACATTGGAGAAGAGAAAGCTTGGAATGGTGAGGATGGGGGTGACAAGTTACCTATCTCCAGGTAGGGCCTGGAGGGGCCATTTGAAGAACAAAGATTAAACTTCATCAGTTTGGTACCAGAGATCGGAACAAGGGGCAATGAATAGAAGGTGTAATGAAGTCAATTTAGAATTGTCAGGGAAAATATCCTAACAGATGGAGTTGATGGAATGCCTTGGAAGGTAAAGGATTCCCAGTAAGTATATGATTTTAAGCAGTGTCTTCTTGTATATTTTGATAGGAATTTCTTTTTTTATGTGATAGATTGAAAGGCTGCTGATATGTCTTACAAATGTGAAATGTGAATCATAATTCTATGAGAATAGTATCCAATGAACCCATGAGTGTAGAGTGAAAGGTCAAACTAAAACATCAAACATTTTCTGGGGACCAAAATGTGGAGGCTTCTCCCATAGGTGAAATGACTTAAGGATAAGATCAACATCCAAATGAAAAAGTTAGCTTGGTGATCCAAATAAGAGTCATTCTCATTAGAGTTTCTGAGAAGTAGAAAGGACTTGATCAGTAAATGGTCAGTAGGTGTAGGATGAATACTGCCTAGAATAAGTGAGTAGATGAGAATCAGAAGAGGATTAAGAGATACCTGCCAGTGATGAAGAGAGCTGTCTACACCCAGAGAGAGGATCGTGGGAACAGAGTATGGAACACAACATAGCATTCTTGCTCTCTCTGTTGTTATTTGCTTGCTTCTTGATCTGATTTTTCTTGTGCAACAAGATAACTGTATAAATATGTATACATATACTGGAATATGTATTTCAACATATTTAATGTTGAAACATATATTGGACTACCTGCCAGCTAGGGGAGGAGGTAGGGGAAAGGAGAGGAAAATATGGAATAAAAGGTTATGCAAGGGTAAATGTTGGAAAAATTACCCATGCATATGCTTTGTAAATTAAAAAGCTTTAATTAAAAAGAAATGTAAAACAAAAATAAATAAATAAATAGAAAAATTTTTAAAAAGAAATGCCTGCCAAAGAGTAAACTCCCATAGCTTGAGTGACAGCTATACAAATAAATTTCAGAATACTGTGAGATACTGCCAAATTCATGGCAAAAGAATTTGCAAGACTATGACTCCACAAGAAGGTCTGAATTCAAGCATAGCAGGCTAAGGATAATAAAACCAAATTTAAAATCTAAGAAGTCAGTTTCTAAAGAAAGTTTTTTCATGGTTTGTTGTTTCTTGTCTGTTTCTCTTTAATGGTTTGGATTAAATTTGTATTGAAATAGATAGTGAAAATGTAGAGTACTGTCATGGAACAAAGAAAAGGAAGAGTGGGGATACAAATAATATTTCACAACTATGTAGCTGTTTTAGATTTGTAAGGTATTTTCCTCATAACAACCTTGCCAGGTAAGTTTTGCTCCTCATCGTCATTCCCAGATTCTCCCTTTTCCTCCACTCAGTAATCTTTTTTGGGTGAGATTCATGCAAATACATATTTTTATAACTTCCATAGCATGCTCACCCCCACATCATTCTCCATGCTTTCTCAGGGAGATCTACCATCTTCTTCACAATCCTGCCTACTTTACTAGATTCATATAGATGCGCTTTCAAATTCTCTAGCTTCTTGATGTTCCATTGGTTACTATTTCTTTCCACCAATGTCTCACATAGGACTGGTCACACATCAGATCTTTCCATCGGCTATGACTGTTCCACTTTCCTAAGTAGAAACTCTGATATTCCCGATCTGACCATAACCCTCTATCACTTTATCTCTCCCTACTCTTCCTTCTTCCTACTGTTCCTCAAGCTTTTAGTTGCCTCCTTTCCCTCCAATCCTCAGGATCTTCATGGATTATTACCCTACTCTGACTTTATTATTCTTTCTCTCCAACTCAATCCACTAGTTATCAGGGGCATGGATTAGGGCCTCCTCTCTCCTTGAACTGCCAGGAAACCCAAAAATACATGAGAAAGCCAGCGACTAGGAAAGGACATCTTTGTATCTTCTTTCCTTTGGTACAGGGCCTTGTGAGAGTTCCAGAGCTTCAGAGAAGCAACTAGAGATCTAGAAATGGAGTTTTCAGGCAGGCAATTCTGAAGATGCACAAACAGACACAAAGTAAGTCTTATTTGACCTTCAAGGGACTCTGTATCCTGCACCAAGGGAATGGATCCATGCAGTGGCAATACCACATTCAGTAGTGAACATGGTAGGACAAGTTTTGTAGCACATACTTTGATTTTAAGTTCATTCTCTCCAAGGATGGAGGTGATATTTTAAACAGTGATTCCAGTTTAGGAGACATTTTTACATTTTAGATCTTGTTATATGTTTTCAATAAATAACCCTTTGTAATAATTGATCATGTTGAAGAGAATTTTGCCAATTGATATTAGGGGGGAACATCCCTGAAGAGTTGCTTTTTCAAATAGAATTTAAAAGACATCCATCCATATGGGATGACTCTCAGGGAGGGTAGGGATGGGGGAGATACATGGAATACTATGGTAATGGAAGAAAAAAAAAACAATATAAATTTTTTTTAATGTAAAAAAAAAAAAGAAATAAATATATCCCCTACCACTCAAGAATACTCCTAAAATATTAAGAAGATGTAGCCAGCCACACTTGGGGAATCTAACCTGCTAGTGTTCATGTGAATTGGAAAAGTAAATGCAAACCTTTGATAGATAAGCTCAAGTGATCTTCACTAATGAATTCTGCAAGGTGAAATCACCAACCATTCCATGAAATATAATAATTCCCTTTGTCTCTGCAATTGCAGTAAAAACCAGTTCTACTGACTGCTTTATTCACCTCTCTGAGGACAACACATAAGCCATTTTTCTTCCCTCTAATACCTAAATCTTTTTTTTTTTTTTTTTGCTTCCATTTATAGGTAGAGTGTCTATATGGGCTTATCCAATTACTTAAGTAATATGTCTGTTTACTAATAATCATGTGGAAGGCACACATTATGTGCCATTACTTGAATGAAATTTGACTAATGATCTTAGAACTATGTGATTTAAAGCACATGCTATTCATTCTTCTCATTAACATGATTGCCTAACTTTTCTGATATCACAAGACATTTGTACTACCAGCTGGACATGTGACAAATTAGAAATTATAAGGACAGAGTGTTCTAAAGATAAACCTTCAATTGATTACAACTTATCAGGATATATAAAATCAGTATGTTCATCTGAATGAAAAGACCTAGATAACACCATGGGACTTAAAAGTGTGTGCCTTATGATTTCTTGTGCTCTTCTGGCTTGGTATATGCATACAACTTACTCAGCAAACTGTGAACAATCCTGGAAGATAAGGATGATTCATTCTTTTATTGAAACTTCTCAACTTATGGTAAGATAAGAATTTTCTTCCATTTATATTTCTAATCATTACTAATTTTTTTAAAAAAGAGGGAGGTATAATTTATTAGTTTCCAATTTTACAATGTAGTTGATTTCCTTTTAAGTTAAATCAATTAGATAGTACCTGTCAAGTATCATCTTTATTCAGCAAGAGACACAACTGCCTATTAGCCATTGGCAGCTACATGTAAAAATATAAATGGCACAGATTATGTGCTCAAAGGAAACATCTGAAATTTTTTTAGTATAAAAGATATTTTAGGAATTCTCTTTCTTTCACTCTCATCTATTTTTCTTTTGCTGTCATTTTGATGTTTGATTACACAAAAAAATCCCAGTGATGATTCTTCTTTTCATGTCCATTATGAAGCCACTGTGACTCTGCTGCAATGCGTCATAATTTGAACCTGTTCAATTTGTAGTCAACAGAGCTCAAGTTGGAATCTTGTCTCCCACACAGTATTTATCTGACCTTAAGAATGTCACCCAACATTTCTTAGCCTCCATTTCCCAATGAAGTATGGCATTTCAGTGAAATAAAAATTTGTCACATATAGGAAGCCCACAATCATCACCCATATTCATTGTCCCACAAATTCTCTTGGACTTTATTTCAAGTCATTATAAAGTTTCAGATCAATATATTGACTTTTCCTAATGCATTTTAATCTTTCATTTGAATATTTCCATGATACTCATTTTCAGTATGAGGAATTTCAGGGATGGGACTGTAATGCACTATTTGTCTCTAAGTGTTGAGGTGTGAGAATTGAGGGTAAGAGATCTCCTCTGGTCCCATGTCACCGATTCTTTGCAAAAGAATTTGCAAACCTGAAGTCTATGGCAGATTCTAACCAGTAGATTATACATAAGCCTGCAGTGGAATAAAACAGGAGACCAAAACCAAGGGAAATCCAGTAGTTCAGCTACTCTGAACCTGCAGAACCTCTTGTAATGCCGGAGAAACTGAGGCAAGATAGAGATTAGACAGTTTTTAATATTTTATTAGAGGGAGAGTTTGGACTGGGGGAAAACAGGATCCATGTTGACCCCAGCCAACTGCATCGGACTCTAGTCTCAAAGTATCCAGCAAGAAGCAAGGGATTCCAGAGACTTTTATAGGGCTCCAGTGATCAGGGAAACAAAGGCAAGGTGGGACTAAAGCATTGTTGAGTGGGAGTTCCAGTAAAGAACCATAAATTCAGTTCTGACAGGTTGGGAGTAAGGAGCAAGGATCATAAATTCTGATAAGTTGGGAGGCTAGGAACCAGGATGTCTTTAAGATGTGTACAAATATTGAGATAAGTCCTCTGGAGGCTTATGACTCTTTGGAATGCTAGTGGTCAGAGTTCCTATCCCTAATTAATGTCTTAATGGCCAGGAGAGGGGTTGCCATCAGGGAGACTGAGGCAGAACAATTCAGGGAAACTAATGCAGGGAAACTGAGACATATAATACTCTCACCAGGTTCATTGTGACTAAGTCCAGAAACAATCCATGAAAACTTTCTGCAAATAAGCCCATAAACCCAATCTGGCTCAGAAATTTACAAAGAATAGACCTGGTGAGCATCGAACAGATCTTTCCTCATATTATTGAGATAGAAGACACCTCAACAATATTAGGATCCTTAATCTGGTGTCAAAGGTATGGAGAAAGAATCTGCAAACTCAGTTTATCTCCAAATTAAGGAGCAAAGATTTATTTCACTAATAACAGCTGGCTAAGTTCCAAGGGAATTTAGCAAAGAATCAGGAGCAAGAAGATAATTTTACAGGAAAGAGAAAAAAAGATCAGGTTCTTCAAATCACTGATTTTATGGCTTAGAGGTAAAATTGAGGAGTGGTTGTATCCATTATTGAATTCTTTGCCTTAGAGGTAGAATTGAGAAGTCTAAAAGGTGGAATTGAGGAATGTTGAGTTCCAAGAGTTTCATCCATTATTAAATTCTCAGAAGTTTTTTATTACAGACCAGCAGAGTGTTATGTGACAGCCAGCATTGTTTGTGGCACTCTCAAAGCCAGGTAGCCTTAGGGTTATTGCTATCCTCCCTAGATGCTACATCTTGTCATTCCTTCCCCCTCCTCCCCACTTTAGCAATCAGAACCCAAATTCATTCAAGGCAAAGGGATAAGGTCTCACCTTCTTCTGGAGCTGCTTCAGGCTGAGAAGGGGTCTAGAGCTAGCCCTGCCCAACTGGGTCCAGACTGAGGAGGGGAGACTTGAAGATGGCTGCAGTGACATCCGGGGGTGTTGAGTTTGAGGATTAGGTAGCTGGTGGTATTCAGTTGGGAAGCTCTTGGCCTGGAATCTGGAAGATTCAGAACTCACAAGTAATGAGGGAGAAAACAACTAACTTGGGGAAAGTGGAAGTTAACAAAAACAAACAAACAAACTAGAATGAAGAAAAGGAGGACACAGATAAGTTCACCCTTTTCCATCCAATACATTTCCAGTGTTTCTAGGAGTCCTGCAGAACAGTCATTTCAAAACTTGAAGAGTGGAAGTCTTTTCTAAGGGAGGCAGGATTAACATGGACATTAACATCTCCCCAGGTAAGATCAAATTGGAGGGAGATGGCTTTAAACCCTCAATATATTTAGTGAGATCCTCAGAAAATAAAGGCCAAGTTTGTCCTTAATCTGGGAAAAGTTTGACATGGGAAAAGGCATATCTACCCTACCTGTTCCACCCCAAGAACCTGCTGTTTCTCTCAATGGGCAAAGTTTAAAAGGGGTGGCTAAATCAGGATCCTGAGGGAGAGAAAAAGGAACTCTGTCTCTTGTATGGGAGGGATTGAGGATCAGGGGCTGGGAAGTTTCAGAATCTGGTTTAAGAGGTGAAGGTCCAGGGGACCCGAAGGGAGGGGACTGAGCTGAAGAAACATTTTCAGACATAAGGTCCAGATCTTGATAAGGGGTGATCCCGGAAGGAATTCTTGGGCCTCCTGATAAGGACTGCATGAGGAGACAGCCAAGGGATCCTTAGGAATAGAGGTGGACTGTCTCATCTTTCCTACAAACTTTAGAATTCTAGTCCTATAGTGCCTCACTTCCTCTAACATCCCAGGGAAGGTGAAAAAGTGACAAAGGTTCCTAAGTTAAGAAGGAACTATACTGAGAATTGCAAGAAATTCCAAGCCCAGGCATTCTCAGGCAAGGAAAGTTTGCCAAGTATGGAGCTCCCAACAACTCAACAAGTCTTCCTAGGTGTATGGGGTGTCCCAACTATAGAGCAAGGGTAAAAGGGGGCTTACCTTAACAAAGAGGATGTAAAATTTGGCCCCATAAAGGGCCAAAAAATGTTGAAGCAAAAGACACCCCAACAACATTAGGGTGTCCAGGTCAGTGTCACAGGTATGGCAAAAGAATTCACAAACTCAATTTGTCCCCAAGTTAGAGGGCAAAGATTTATTATGCTGCTGACAGTGGACTAAGTATCAAGGGAATTTAGCAAAGAATCAGGAGCAAGATGATAGAAATGTAAATTGTCCCAGCTTTTTGAAAAAATATATAAATAATTCTTTTTTTTAAAATCTAGTCCCTAAACCCCAAAATATCTAAGAAAATAGTAAAGTTTAGAAGAACAGATGAAAAATTCTATTTTGGACATTGTGAAGTTAGGTTATCTACAGCATCAAGTCTAAGATGTCAGAAAGAAAGTTGAATAGTGAGATTGAAGGTCAGCAGAAATTAAAGGAAAGGTAGATTTGAGAGGCAAAGACACAGAAATGGTAATGAAATCCATAGGAATTGAGGAGATCACTGAGTGAAGTGGTATAGATGGAAGAGAAGACCACAGACAAAATCATGAGAGATATCTACAGTCAAAAGGTATGATATGGAAGATGACCCAGCAAAGATAACAGAGAAGGATAATCAGATAGGTAAAAGGAAAACCAGAACAGTATGACATATGAACAAATTTCAAAGGAGAAAGAGTGATCAACCATGTCAGAGGCTGCAGAGATGTAGGAGGCCTCTGAGAAATTTTGAAATATTTTTTTTAGAAAATATGTCTTCTGAGTGTTAGGGTTGAACCCTGAAACTGTGTCCCCTTTAATCTGTAAAAGAAGGGAGACTGGGGTCTCAGGCTCTCCTCTGGGAAAAGCATACCTTCCTAGTTATCTGGCCAGAGATATGGTCACAACCTCTGAGTTGAAGATTAGTCCAGGACCACTCCCAGTAGCTCAAACTCTCAGTTACGTGGTCTCATTTAGTTGGAGATCTCCATCTGATATTCCCTTTGAGGGGCTTGAAACTCCAAGTGCTCTTTTCAGCTGGAAATTTAGGCCTGGGGCATTGACAACATTGAGGGATTCTCATTCAATTTTGAATGGAAGCCCTAGCCTCAGACTGTTAATAAAAGACAATTCTGAACTCCAAATCTCTGCAGAAGTCCAAAGCAGGATTATGCTTTGCCAAGGAAACTCTCTTCCTGACACACCTGCCTGCCAGGATTCATGCCCACTGTGAAAATATTCTCTTCTGTGTTAACCTTTGCCATTCCCTGACAGAACCTTTCCCACTGAGGGGTCTGTCTTCCTAGCAAAGCTGGTTTCTCAGTGCCAGTATAATTCCGTTACCTCAGATTTTCGGGTTTACGAATGCTTTCACATTGGACCTGGGCTGACCAGAGGGGATTCCCCACCCCAATTCTCACACCACTAGCACCACATCATGAGGACAGAAGACATATAAAAATATATGACTCATAGAATGTTAGGATCAAGTGAGGGTTTTTTTCTGGATAGAGGAGACATGGTTATGTTTGGAAGCAATAAAACATGAGCCAGTAGACAGAGAAAAGTCAAAGATAAGTGAAAAATGGGTATAAAAAAGGGCTAGTATATTGGAGAATACAGAATGGAATAGGACTGCTTTAATAAGTAGAAGTTTTAGCCTTGGTAAGGAGTCAGGCCACATCATCATGGGAGACAAGGGTAGAAGAGAAAGCCACAGGAAGTACTTGAGTGATAAGAGATGAAGAAGAGGGGGAAAAGGTAATGTTGAGGTCTAGATTTGGGGTACCTAAATGAGTTCACATAGATGTAGCTAGAGCCAAATGATAAGTGACTTCTCATTTTTCTTTTAAAGCTACCGACCAGCTCCAAAACATCCCATCCAACTCATTGGAATGATGCTTATGATTTTGTGAAACATTTCCTACAACCTGAAACTCTTGCCAAATTTGGTGGATCCAACCAGAATCTGCATTTCAGGAGACAGTTCTGGGGCTAGCTTAGCAGCATCTATGACAACAGGCAGGATGTTATAAACTCTTTCATCCTATTGCTTTTTGGTTTATTTTCAAGGAATGTCCATACTGTGACCACTCTGTTGTGGGAGATAGAGCCTTGGTCTTAGAATTCAAAGATCTGGGTTTGGATCTTGGTTTTGATACACGCTAGCCGTGTGATCATAAGCAAGTGACTTATTCTTAGGAAGACCCATATTGGAAAGATAATAATGCTTACTCATAAGAATGTTTTGTACCTAGTATTTAAGGTTGTTTTTTCTCTCCTGGTACTATGTGTTATGAGACTATTCTGATTTAATGAACATTCTGGTCTTTGCAGATCATGAGTGACCCTGATATTGCCATTAAGCCTAAAATTCAGGTTTGAATTTACCCCGGCTTGCAAATGCTTGACACAGACTTGCCATCCTATAGGGAAAATGAATTTGGTGTAATGTTAACCAAAACTTTGGCAATAAAAATTATGAGAGACTATTATACCACTGATGAATCCCTAGAGCAAGGCATGAAGACTAACCAACATATACCTGCTGAATATAGCCATCTCTTCAAGCTTGTCAACTGGAGTACCCTACTTCCTGAGAGGTTTAAAAAAGGCCATGTGTATAACAACAGAATTTATGGAAATTCTGAAATGGTAGAAAAGTTTCCAGGGATCGTAGATCCTAAAACAAACCCATTGATAGCCAATGATTCAATATTAAGCCTTCTACCACTAACATACATACTCACATGTCAACGTGATGTCTTAAGAGATGATGGGCTCATGTATGTTTCCTGCCTACGCAGCAATGGAGTCCAAGTGTTCCATGAACACATTGAGAAGGGCTTCCATGGGTCTTTTTTGTTCATTACTTGGCCACTTAATTTAGATCTTAGTCTGAGATTAAGAGATAATGCAATTAGTTGGATAAATGATAATTTATAAAGTTATTGCATATACATTTATGACATATTGAATTGCTAGCCTTCTCAAAAAAGGAAGGATGGGGGAAAAAGAGGGAAAGAATGTGGAATTCAAAATATTTTTTTTAAATGTTAAAAATTTTTATGTATAATTGGAAAAAATAAAATGAATTTTTAAAAAAAGTGTTCTTGTATCAAGTAAATGTTAAAGCATACATATAGTCTCTGTTATAAAGATTTATGTTATAAAAGCTGATTTGTTTGTAATTCAGGATATATTTTTTCTTAGAAATAATCCTGTGTAGAGTTGCTAGGCCTTGTTCTTGACCAAGATCAATCCCTCTATTTGTACCTTTGACACAATTCCATCCCATCTCCTCCACACAGAAATATGACACTATCATCCACTCCTCTCTTAATCTTTAGTCTCTCCCTATTGACTCTTTCATTGCTCTCTATAATCAAAGCCCAGTCTTCTAACATCTTTTGAAAATGAAAATTTGATTGCATCATTTCTCTACTTGGTAAATTATGATGGTTCCCAATTACTAATATATTAATATACTCTACTGTACTATCCTGCTATAAGGGTGAGGTTATTAATTTCTTCAACCCTACCCTATATAAAGCAACTGCAAATATGCCCAATCAATCATTTTCAATCATAAGCCGTGGACTAGGTGCAAAAAGATCTTAAAAATGGAATGGAATTGCACAAGGATCTTGTCCTAACTTGGCTGGACCACTGGATTTGTTGCTTAATTATAAATCAAGTTAAGAAGCAATACCTGGAGATACCCCCAAGTGATGTGAAGGTGGCTACGGCCCTTGGGAATCAAAAATCAATTGCATTTAAGGGGGACTTCAGGAGCATCCCATGAGTGGAAGAAAAGGTCTTCTGGCCACTAGGAAGATGTGAGTAATCACTTTGCTCGATATGCTCTCTAAGATGGAATCTACTTTCTCCTGTATGCTGCATGAACTTGTGGAAGAATGTATTTCATGTTTTATATCAGCTCTTCTTACTATATCTTCTTCTTCAGCCAAACTTTCTAAAAGCTGCTTAAAACTATCTGAATAAATTTGAGGGTCAACTGATAATATTAATGACATTTTCTTTAAAGGATTCCCCTCCATCCTTGAGCTTCAGTTTCCTTTTTGATGAACTAAAAGATGATCTCCATTAAAGCCCAAGCCATGTCCGTGCATTACCACTAGATATGCCCAAAGAAATTTTAAAAGGGTGGGGGAGAGAAGGATCTATTTGTACACAAGTGTTTATAGCAACTGTTTCTTCAGTGGCAAATCATTAGAGATTGAAGGGATGTCTGTCAGTTGAGGAAGGGCTGGATTGTGATAAAATATTATTATGCTATAAGAAATGATGAGCAGGATACTCTCAGAAAAACCTGGAAATTTGCATGAACTGATACAAAGTGAAATGAGCAGAACCAAGAGAACGTTGTACATAATTATAGAAATATTATACAATTGATCAACTTTAAATGACTAAATATTATCCACCTCCAAAGAATTGATTCTGAATGCAGATCAAAGCATACTATCTTTCACTTTATTTTTTCCCATTTTTTTGTTTTGTTTTGATCTTTGTATTCTTTCACAATATCACTAATACGAAAACATGTTTTGCATAATTGTATATGTATAAGATACATCAAATTGCTTGCTAACTAAGAGAGAGGGAAGTGGAAGGAGGGAGGGAAAAAATTTGAAACTCAAAAAAATTTTAAATAAATATTTTTTTAAATTTACATGTAGTTAAGGGAAAATGAGAAATCCAAAAATGTATTTTATACATTTCCCTGATTAATGAAAACATGTATTTTAAATACCAAAACAACTGAAAAGTCATGTTTTAATATAGGGTAGATCACACAACAACCACAGAAAGGAAGGGGGAAAAAGTCATTATAGCCTTCACTATTGCCTAAGTTACTACTGCCACCTCGTGGTAGAATTCCCAGATGGCACTATCCATGTCCTGTTGCCATTGTTATCCAGGAGGTAAACATTTAATTGCTCTACTTGTGGAAAAACTGGCTTTTTAAAAAATCTTATTGTAATGAACAAACAATAAATTCTGGTGACTCTTGTAGTCTACATCTTTCAGTCAACTGAATGGGAAAATGTAATCTACCATAGAAAATTGTACCTCTAAAAGCACCCCCCTGTTTGTCATCTTTTAAGACTTTACTATTCATCTAATTAATCTTCCGTTATTGCCTCTGAGAAAAGGGAGGCGTAAAGTGGTCAAGTTGCTTATCCCAAGAAATAAGTAAAGTGTCAAAGTTTGGAGAAAAAACCCGCTCCATACCCAGCACTAATCCCACTGACCCAATGTTCTGCTTAATTCATTTCCACGAGGATTTTTTGACCATGGGAAAATGGGCATATGAGAATATAGTTGCTGGTGTCTTCCCATTTACTGTTTTCCATCCAGTATTCCTTTTTAATAATGATCTCTTGGTGACAGCTAAGTGGGTACAAGGGATAGAACTCTGAGCTTGGAAATAGAAAGTTCTGAGTTCAAATTTAGCCACTGACATTTACTAGCTGTGTGACCCTGAAAAAGACACTATCTACCTTAGTTTCTTCGATTGTGAAATGAGATAATAATAGCATCTACTTCCCAAAACTATTATGAGGATTAAATGAGGTAATTTTTTATAATACAATAATAGCATTTTATTTTTCAAATATATCCAAAGATAATTTTCAACATCCATCCTCGCAAAATCTTATGTTCCAGTTTTTTTCCCTCCCTCTTCACCTCCCTCCTCCCCTAGAAAGCAAGTAATCCAATAGATGTTAAACATGTGCAATTCTTCTAAACATTTCTACAATTATCATGCTACATGAGAAAAATCAAATCAAAAAGGAAAAAAATGAGAAAAAAAAAAGCAAGCAAGCAAACAACAAAAAAAGAGGAAAACATTATGTTGTAATCCACATTCAATTCCCAGAGTCCTCTCTCTGGGGCAGATGGCTCTCTCCATCCCCAAACCATTGGAACTGGCCTGAATCACCTCACTGTGGAAAAGAGCCACATCCATCAGAACAGATCATCATATAGTATTGTTGTTGAAATATGTAATGATCTCCTGGTCCTGCTCATTTCACTCAGCATCAGTTCCTGTAAGTCTCTCCAGGACTCTCTGATTTCATCCTGCTGGTCATTTCTTACAGAACAACAATATTCCATACCATTCATATACTATAACTTATTCAGCCATTCTCCAGTTGATGGGCATCCACTCAGTTTTCAGTTCCTTGCCACTACAATAACATCTTTGCACATGTGAGTCCCTTTTCCCTGTTGAATGATCTCTTTGGGATACAAGTCCAATGGAAACACTGCTGGATCAAAGGGTCTGCACATTTTGAAGGCCCTTTGGGCATAGGTCCAGATTGCTCTCCAGAATGGTTGGATCACCTCACACTCCACCAAGGAAATATTAGCATCCCAATTTCCGCACATCCCCTCCCACCTTTATCCTAGCCAAGGTGTGAAATTATATTTCAGAGTTGTCTTCATTTGCATTGAGATGATAATTTTAAAGCACTGTGCCATACTGAGAGCCATGTTGATATAAGCTATTATTTTCCATTCCTGAGAATCTTCTAACATGAGATAGCTTAAACAATTCCCAGAATGTCTTTATCTTTGTGACACATTTTTCAAAGAAATCAGATATTTGTGCAAATGTTGTGCAGGTATTTCACCAGGTGCAGTCACTTTTCCTGAAGGCCTCTTCTCAAGCATCATCTACACGCTCTCATTTTATTTAATATCTGCTGAGCATTGCCTGCTGGGGACTCAGGTCTAAAGACGTTGTTTTCACAGTAAGGTGAGAATAGCTTTAAATGAAGTTGACACAGCACTGGGAGGTTTAAAAAGCCTTTAGGATAATTTTCTCATTTTGAACCAATGGGACGGCAGAGCAGAGGCCAAAATAGTTCATTAGATCTTTCCTGGGCAGCTCCAGAAGTAGCAAAAGGGTCCCCTGTATTCTGCCCTGGTCACACCCCATTTGATTAATATGGACAGTCCTGAGCACCACAATTTAGTAAGAACATTGATCAGCTGAAGAGGTCCAGAGAAAAGCAAGCAGGATCCCTGATGAGGGTTTACTGTTGGAGAAACTGTGGGTGATATGCTGGAGAAGGAAAGATGGGGAGAGAGGTTGAGGAGGGCTTAACAAAATAACTGCCTTCAAATATTTGAAAGGTATCGTGTGAAAATTGGACCCCAGAGGAAAGAAACTAAAATCAATGTGTAGAAGATGGAGCAAATTTCGGTTTTGTGTCCACCAAAGCTACTTGACAGCTAGAGCTAGCCCAAGGTCATAGGGGAAATGGGGAATTAGCCCCACACTGGAGCTCCAGCAAAGGCTGGATGACCACTGCCAGAGAGCATTCTTTCTGTAGTCCACAGAGGGACCCTGCTCCCAGCCGGACAGCTAGTAATGTAGGATCCACCCTATTTCCACTCTGGCCATGGTTCTGATCTGTCATATTTACAGCTTAGGGCCAGAATCTAGGGCTCAGCCCAGGCCAGATTACCTCAGTATGGGCCAAGCTTTTTTGCCCTCCCCAGCTTCACCCTCACCTTGACATAGCAACTACT
Source organism: Sarcophilus harrisii (assembly GCF_902635505.1). NCBI lineage: Eukaryota > Metazoa > Chordata > Mammalia > Dasyuromorphia > Dasyuridae > Sarcophilus > Sarcophilus harrisii. Next base: position 40,958,954 of record NC_045428.1, on the reverse strand, counting down.
CTGACCAGAACCACACACTCCCTGCACCCACCAAGCCCAGCCCTGGAGAAATACTTCACTTCCTCCATTATCAACATCTGCCTATTTCCTACTTCCCACAACGAGCTGTCTCAAGCTAATTGATGCTTACTGTAAAAATGCCTTAATGTTTGAACAGAAAATCACTAGAGCTTCAATGGTTTTGACCCAAAGTGCAAATATTAGACAAATTAGTCTTTCTGGCAGGAAGCAGGGGGAAAGGGAGAAAGGGAAAGGGAAGGGAGGGAAGGAAAGTAGGAGTGGATGAGAAGAGAAGGGAATCAGAAAGAAAGGGTGTGAATGGAGGGAAATCCATACAGCTTATATGTGTTCATGTGTGTCTGTCCTGGCATGAAAGGATATCTCTGCAGTCTCTTCCACCCTTCCTCTTTCCAGAGAGACTTTAACTCCTATCAAGAGGGGAGCAGGACATTGGATCCACTCTGCTTCCCTCAAAAAGGAGGGAGCAAACGAGAACTGTATCTATCCCTCCTAGCTACATATGTAACACAAAGGTAACCATTTTAGTCCCAAGTCATATGTCCAGACACTATTCTATAACAAGAAAGGGTATCCTCAATACCCAAACTATCCAAAGTTTGACTCCCTCCCCCCCAATGGAATTACACAGAGAGCACATATAAGCAAATAAGCCTATTGTAGTAGGATTTTTTTTTTTAGGGACCCAAGAGAGTCATCACTCACTAATCTTGGTTCTTGAGGTTGGAGTTAGATAAAAGCAGTAAGGAGTCAGTTAAGAGGAGAGTAAGTAGCCATTGATTCTGGCCCGCTGGGGCAAATTGCAAGATAGACAGCAATCTACTCTGAGTCTGATGTAAAAGCTTCTTAAATACAAATTTTCAGAGCAGCATTCACAAAGTAGACATTATTCAAAGGAACATTGGGTGAAACAAAGAGAAGCAAGTATCTGCTCATAAAAACACAAGTGCTTTTCAACAGAGACAAACACAGAGAGACATAGAGACAGAGACAGAGATCCTCAGCTACAAAAAATAAAGGACATATCATTGGAATCTAATTAATCTCACTATATCAAAGAAATCTGCTGTCCGGTCAGACAGCACTTTTCCAGGACTCTGGAACCCTCCACCTTCAGCAGTTAAATCACCTGATACTGACAGGGGCCGGAAAGGGACACCGAAGGATGCAGGGGCAGCAGCGAATGGCCGTCAGCCCACTTATAATAAAATCACTGACAATATGAGACCATCTTGAAACACGGAAGGGAGGAGACCTTTGTATTGCAAAGATAACAGGGAAATTCATGGTGCAATACCAGAAGAGTTTGGTAAGGGGATGTTAAGGCAAAAGCAGCAAGAGATTACTCCCTGGAAGCTATCCACCTCAGGGAACTTGCTGGTGAGAGTCTGGGGTTCATGGGGTGGGGATGGGAGGGCTTGTCTGTTTCTCCCATGCTATTTATCCAAGTTAATGGTATTTTTTTTGAGTTCTATAAATTCTCTCTGGGTCACGATCCACTTCACATGCCTTCCCAGTCAGCCCAGGTTCCCTCAGCCTTCCCAGACTGAAACCCCACTGGACAGTCTGCTAAGTGAAAGTCTCTGGGGTTCCTGCCGAGGCTCCCCAGGGGCCCCACTTGACCTTTCTGCAGAGCTAGCCCGGAGGTGTTTGCACTTCCCCTGGGTTAATCCCAGGGTCTTTCTTCAATTCTGGTTGGGTTATACCAGAGAACCCCATTCTGCCCCAAACCTTGATCCTTCACCAGTCCGTGTTTACCCTGAGGTACCATTTTGCCCTATTTGGGGAGGAAATCAGGAGGGCTTGGAATTTACCAACCTACTCCACCATCTTCCCAGAATCCTCCCCCTCCCCAAGTCAAAGATAAACAGAAATCAGAGAAGTTGTGAAAAAGAATATGGCAGATAATGCCCTGAGTTGGCTCTCCCTTTGAAGCCAGGTATCCCAGCTTACACAGGAGGGAAATCCTCTGGGCCTGCCCCTGGTGAACTGGAGATAGGGCCGTGATGGAGGTCCCAAACTCCTCCGGGTTCTTCCCAGAACCTTTTCCTCCCTGAGGAGAATTGGAATCCCAGCCTTCTCTCTCATCCCTCTCTCAAGCTTTTAGTGCACCAAGCTGAGCCCATTCTCTCCCAGGAGGCGACCCTCATGCACACAAAGCCCACCGTGGGGCCTGGGCCAGGGTCACGGCCCTTGGAGCTGCCCGGTTGTCAGCCCCCCTCTTGGCCCGGGGCACTGAAGGCTGGGTCAGGAGAAAAGCCAAAACCTTGGGGAGGGCCTGGAGGGCCACAGACCCTGGCCTGGCTATCCCACAAACAAGACTTTCCATCTCTAAGCTCAGGGCACTCTCTCTGCTGTGGATGCTCTTCCTCCCTGTCTCTCCCTACCAACCTTCCTGGCTTTCATGACATCCCAACTGAAATCCCATCTTCTACTTCCCAGCTCACTCCAGAGCTTCCTCTCTGTTGGTTATTCCCTATTTGTCCTGCCTATGGTGTGCTTTATATGTTTGTCGCTCCCAGTAGATCATAAGCTCCTTCAAAGCAAGGATGTCTCTTGCCTCTTTTTGTATCCCCAAGGCTTCAAAGTATGTCTAGCATATAGTAGGTGCTTAATAAGTGCTGATTGGTCTGTTCCGTTGATTAAAAGGGTTTAGAGATAGAAAGGACTTTAGAGATCACCTAATCTAAGGGTCACTAACCTACAGTGAAATTGGATGAAAAAAAAAAAAACTACATCTTTATTTTCACTTTGTTGAATTAAAATTTAGTCTGCCCTTCAACTATGAATATGGGCAACCAGCATCATTCTGGAAAGAGATGCACAGGCTCCCCCAAAGTGCCGAAGGGACCCCTGACACCACAAAGCTAAGAAGCTCTGACCCAACCTCTCATTTAACAGATGAAGAAACTGAGGCACAGAGAGGGGCATATGAGCAGCAGAACCGGGTTCCAGCTCAGGTTCTCTGCCCCCTACCTGTTTCTCAGGTGCCTCAGAAGAAACACATGGTCTCTGCTGTCATCACTCAAAGGCTGTATGGAAGTGGACGTGAGCACACCTGAGGGGAGGACTGAGTTCAAATCTTACCTCCGACCCATCTGTGCTAGGTGGCCCTGGGCAGGGTCCCGTTGCATTGTCCTACAGGGCTCTTCCAAGTCCCTAACTCAGGGAGGAGCTGCTGGCCTGCACTGGAGGAGGAGTTCCCACCCCAACTTCCCTGAACTTGCTAGAATCCCAGTCTAGACCAAGTATACGTGTTGTGAATTGTATTGGGTATCTTATTATACCGAGAGGCGCCCACTGAATGACTGATTCTAACTGTGCTCCCGAGACCCCGAGCCAGGCGGGGTCTCACTGTCGTGACTCCCGTCACTATCACGATTGTTCATCCTTCCTTCCCAAAAGGACGGATGCCATCGCCATGTCGTGACTCAACACGAACCCAGCGAAGTCACCTCCCCCACGGGCTCTGGACTTCTGCACCTGCTGGGGGGATTTAGTGAAAGGGAGAACCACCGGGAAGGAAGAAATCTCCCAGCTCACAATTCTGAGCTTTTCAGCAAAAGGAAAACAATTACAGGCCCAAAGTTTGCTGCCGCTCTCCTCAGAAGTGTGATCCCCTGCTGGATCTCTCAACTGTGAGTGTGATCCTCTGCTGAACCTCTCAGCTGTGAATGTCAATGTGATCCCCTGCTGTGATCTCTCAGCTGGGGGTGGGACCCCCTGCTGGATCTCTCAGCTGTGAGTGTGACCCCCCTCCTCCCTCTCTCAGCTGTGGGTGGGATCTCCTGCTGCATGTAAAACTGTGACCCTTTTCCAGCTAAGGAGGGTTCGTTGATGACCAAACATCACGGGCTCCTTCATTTGTCATTTTTCCAAGAAGAGCAGGGGTCCCTGGCCCATAATAGTGTCTGTGTGAATTCTGAGCAGCTCCAGCCCCAGGAGGAGCGCCCTGGTCTGGCCGTCCTTGCCACAGGGACAGGCTGCCTCCCTTGGCTGAAGCTGGGAGCCCACAGACAGTGCTCCCCCTCCAGACCAGGTGAGCCTGGATCCACACGGTTGCTGCGCCCTTTGGAGAGCCATGATCTGATCTCTGCCACTTCCCACCTGCAGGGTCCGGGAAATCACTTCATGGCTTCCAGCCTCCCTTTCTCCATCTGTGAACAGAGACTGCTGGTGGAGAGCCTCCCCTGTGGTCTCCAGCTCTGACCCTACCTGTAATGCCCGAGAAACTGAGCAAGACAGAGATTAGAGACCAATTTAATAGTTTATTAAGTGGAGAGAGATACCGGGACCAAATGGATCCATGTGGTCCCAGGGCTGAACGAGACTATTGTCTCAAAGAATCCAGCCCTGAGTATCGGGACAGCAAGATTTTTGTAGGATAACAAGGGGAAGGTACCTGGATGGGGATAACCTAATGGGGAGAGGCACCTAGGATGACACAATGGAGGGAGGTTACTGATATTATAATGATGTCTAAAATGGATAAAGACCTTTATCCTGTCAAACATTAGGAAGAAATGATTATAGCCTAAAGATATAAAATATTTATCTCATCAATCATTAAGAGGGAAAGGTCATAATCTGAGGCAGAGTAACTAAATAGGACAATTGGAGAAACTGAGTCAGGACATTAAAAGGGAACTGTGGCATAACATACTGACATTGAGCACTGTAGATCCCTTTCCTCACTTGTGAAAAAGGGGCAGCTGGAAGAGATGATCTCTGAAATCCCTTCAATCCAAGACAATCTTAATAAACTTTGGATAGAGAATGCCATCTGCATCCAGGAGAACTATAGAAACTGAATGAAAGTCAACACATGCTCAGTTCATTTCTTTTTTGTTTTTTTTTTTCTTGTCACGTTTTTCCCTTTTGTTCTGATTTTTCTTTCCCCATATGATTCATAGAGAAATGTTAATATAAAATAGTTTATATGTAAAAAAAAAAATAAAGGAAATCATATTTGTGGGGGGAAGAATGTGGAAGAGGGGAGAGGGTAAGAGTAAAGCGGGGGGGAGGGGGAGAAGAGAGAGACAGACAGAGAGAGAGAGAAAGCAAGAGAGAAAGAAGGGGAGTGAGAGAGATAGAGCAAGAGAGAAAGAGAACAAGAGACAGAGACAGACAGACAGAGAGTGAAACAGAGGCAGAGACAAAGAACATTACTATGCATCAAAAGCTACGTTAAGCAGCACTGAGAATCCAAAAAAGACCCTCACACTCAAAGAGTTTACATTCAAATGAAGAGAGAGAGAGAGAGAGAGAGAGAGAGAGAGAGAGAGAGAGAGAGAGAGAGAGAGAGAGAGATTGGAGATTCTTAGAAGCCCAAACTAAGTACAGCTGGGTGGAAAATAAGATTATTAGTCTTAAAGATCTTCCTTAAATGGAGGTTAAAGGGTTCACTGCTCCACCTTCTACTAGAGAGAAAGTACTGATGAGATAGAAGTACCATGGCTGATTCAATCTGGCAGGATGATGAGATTTCCCATGATGAGGTTCCTTGGGGGCTTGGAGGAAAAGTCCAAAAGTCTAAGATAGAATGCTCTTTGGAGTTAAGTCAAGAAGGGTTCGTTAGAAGCCAGCTAAGTGGAGCAGTGTATAAAGCACCAGCCCTGAGGTCAGGAGGACCTAAGTTCAAAGCCTGCCTCAGATACCTCCTTAACTTAATTTATTAAATGTTAATTTTACTTAACATTGCTTGGCTGTGTGACCCTGGGCAAGTCACTTAACCCCAATTGCTTCAGGGGAAAAAAAGAGAAGAGTTTATTAGTTTCTCTGTTCTAGACTGTGCTAAGTCTAAGTTTTAGGAATACAAATACAAGCAAAAGGTTCCTTGTCTTCAAGGAACTTATATTCCAAAGGGGAGGAGGAAACATGGCATAAAAGGGAACAAAGAAAGTGGGAGATAGAGGGATAGTGTATATGGCACAGGAAATCCAGAGAATGAGTCAGGAAAGGAGTGAGGGATAACCTGGCCCTTTGTTGAAACTGAGGCTCTGAGGTTCCTGGAGAAGCTCACCAGTGGGAAATCAAAGGGATGGAGGATCTTCCAAGGTGAACGACTCAGAAAGATTTGGTCAAAAGGTTCATTTATTTATTTAGTTAGTTGGGTCAAAAGGTTCAAATCCCTCCTGTTACTTACCTGTTTGACTCCAGAAAAGTGCTTTTTCATCTTTCTGGATGTTGACACACTTTACAATGAAGGATTTTTTAAAATTATGTTGCAATAGTTTCCAAGAGCCGAAGCTGACAGAATGTAAGCACGTCGCCCACCTCCTGCGTTGATGGATTCAAAATGCAGAAAGATATGTATACTTTTGGACATATTTAATGTGAGAACTTTTTTTTACTTAGGTATGCATATTTATTACAAGGGTTTGTCTTTTTTTTTCTTTCTTTTTCAATTTGAGGTGAGATAGAGGACATAGAAACAACTTTTCCAAAAGAAAAAGAAAAGAGGTCAATAAAGCATTTTTTAAAAATGCACAAAAGATACCAAAAAGATCAGAAAAAAATCAGAGGAGCAGAATAGCTTTGAAAGTTACATGTTGAATTAATTAGATACTTAAAAGCAAGTTGTACATACTAGTTTCACATTTTTGTACATCCTCCTGTTTCTGTTCTCTCTTATAAAGGAAAGATTTTCTCTTTTTATCTTAGGTTTTAAAAAAAAATAAATAAATGGAATGAAATGAAAAATAAAATAAAATCCCTTTCAACTCAAAATCTATGTTCCCAAACTCTGTGCCTCACTGGGCCCCCTTTTCCTCATGTAAAGAATACATTATTGTATTGTAAAGGTAGTAGGTGATTAATAAATGTTGATTGCCTGGTGCATAGTAAGTACATAATAAATGTTGATTTACCAACTAACTGTCTAGTGTTATGAGTCATCCCTCTGGGTCTTGGATGTCAGCATCTCTCTGAGAATGGTCTTTTGCTAAGTTTTGGAGTCTGATACATTTTTGATCTGTTAGGAGGAAATAAAGGTTTTGAGAACCTAGAAAAGTTTGAGAACAAAATGTGGTTTGCATAGCAATCCAGTTAAGTCTTTCTTTCCCCCACCTCCCCCAAGGTCTCTGTACCCTAACCATGTTCTTTCACTCTCTGGCTCATCCTATGGTTCTCAGGCCTGCTTCCAGAGCTTCTCAGCTCTTCTTCAAGGCAGGAGGAAGCTCAGGTCTAGTCGAAGCCCACAACGATGAGGGGACAAGCACATCCTCTGAGCTTCCTCCTCCTGCCCCATCTCCTTCAGTGATGGATGACTTTCCTCCCATCATGAAGTCCATTAAATCCTTGAAGAATTTAATTAATCCTTTAATCCTTAAATTATGAAGTCCAATTAAATTATTTTGCTTTTATCATGGAGAGAAAGGGTTGGGAAAAAACAAAACACAGTTTTGCCTATGACCAGACCTGTTTGTTTTCATCTATGGGTTGTCAAAAGATTAGAGGAGACTTGGAAGGAATCTAAGATAAATTCAGTAAGGATGTATCTAGAGTTCTTGACTTGGGCTTGAACAATCCACATTATTTGGGCAGCATAGGGAAACTGTAGCCGGAGAGATCTAGGAGTCTTAGTGGACTGCAAGAGTACAACCCCATGGAACCCAATGGAAAAAGTGAATGGGATTGTAAGAGAAACATGACATCTGGGAATAAGGAAGCAATAGACTAGTATTCTCTGCTTTGGTCAGGTCCCTTCTGGAGTACTGTGTTCTTTCACAGACACAAAATTGTATAAAGAATATTGATAAGCAGAAAGATGATCGGGATATTGAAGTTCATGTCCTATATGGATCAACTGAAGAAACTAGATATTTAACTCAAAGAAGCTAAGATACAGCCATTTTTCGAGCATCTTTGGAGTGTTGTGAGGCAGAAAGATTAATTTTGTTAATCCCAAAGGCAGAACCAAGAGCAATGGATAGAATTTGCAAAAAGAAAAAAAAGTCAAATTTGTTGCCATTATTGTGGCTGTTGCTGTTGTTGCTGAGTCATTCAAAAAGCCCCAAGTTCAAATGCAGCCTCCCACACAGCAGCTTTGTGATTTTGACTTAGTTTTCTCATCTGTAAAATGGGCTGGAGAAGAAAATGGCCAATCAGTATCTTTGTCAAGAAAACCTCAAATGGAATCATGAAGATTCAATCAGACATGATTGAAGTGATTGAACAACAATAAGGAGAAAACTTCTTGACTGCTCAGACTATCCTTATGGATAGTGAAGAGGACTAAGGAGACTGGGGATTACTCTCACGGGGGTTGCTTCAGCAAAGGCTGGATGGGAGTTATGGACCTATAAAGTTAAAAGGGGGATTCAGTTCAGGTATGAGTGGGACTAAAAGAGCCAGAGAAGTCCCTTCCAAGTGTGAAATCCTGGGTTTCTGTATTGGAAAAAGCACCAGGCTTGAAGAACTTGGGTTCAGATCCTGATGCTGCTCGTGACAATTTGGGGGGAACATTTTCCCTCTGGGTTTCTCCTTTTCCTCCTCTATAAATAAGGGGATTTGACTTCTGAGATCCCCTTCCATTCTAGAGTTCTGATTTCATGACCTTTAGCTAGGAATTCATTTCTCTGGACTGCAGTTATGTAAAATAAGTTGGTTAGACTAGATGGCCCTCTCAGCTTGAAATCAGTGATTTAATTTGTAATCTTACCATAGATATGTCTTCCCTTAACCTAAATATTGGGGTTTCCCACTTGGCCCTTCTTTAAAATGCAAATAATTCTGGGAGGGGTAACATATCAACTTATAAGATGTAGAAAATTAATTGAGCATTTCTCAACCTCATAGCATCGTGAAGTCTGAAAAGACCTCTGAATCATCTAGCCCAATCTCCTTAGCTCTTAAATAGAACATCCTTGCCCAGGAATGTGCATCTATAAATCACCTACTATGCTCTGGACATAGCAATGGACATAAATTATAAAGACATAGAAGAAATGGAGGCTAAATTCACTGAGGTTCATGTGGAAAAAAATTCAGTTAGAGCTACCAAGAGACCCCTTCCCTTTTGTTGTCAGCTTTGCTTTATATCTTTCCAAAGTCAGTTAATTCTAGCTATCCATCAAAAGCCTATTTTAATTTGAAATTTCCAATTCTGATCTAAATTTTCATCTCCTAAAAGGACTCCATATTTCCTCCTCCTATGGCTCATGCTGGCTGGCCCCCATAAGATGTTTATCAAAAGCTCAGAGCTGAAGGAGTTTTTGAGCTATTCCCTTGAGAAACTGAACTGCAAAAAGTATCCCAACTTCTATTTTAAGACTGGCATTCTACTAAAAGTAGAGTCTCAGGTTTGGGAATTAGTTTTATTTTTATATTAATTTTTTTATTTATATCATGAACTTAACAAACATGAAACTTCAATATTTAAAGAACAAAAAAAGAGAACTGTATTCAGAAGTGAAAAATTTGGTTTTAAAGTTTCTTTGAGACCTTTTCCTTTCGTTAAAGGAAAACCTATATTTAAAATGTTAATAAAACTTTAATAATTTTTATTATGAATCAAATAAATGTCAACAAAGGAACATTTCCTTGAACAAAAAAAGAACAAATTGTGGGGATATGGGAAAACTAGGACACCAATATATTGCTGGGGCAGTTGCAAACTGATCCAACCATTCTGGAGAACAATTTGGAACTATGCTCAACCCTACATACCCTTTGGTCCAGTAGTGTCTTTACTGGGTCTGTATCCCAAAAAGATTAAAAAAGGGAAAAGGACCCACATTGCAAAAATGTTTGTAGTAGCTCTTTTTGTAGAAGCAAAGAACTGGAAACTGAGTGTATGTCCATCAACTAGGGAATGGCTGAATGAGTGATGGTATATGAATGTTATGGAATATTATTGTTCTATAAGAAATGATCAGCAGGATGATGTGAGAGAGGATTGGAGAGACTTGCATGAACTGATCCTGAATGAAGTGAACAGAACCAAGAGAATATTGTACACAGCAACAGTAGAATTATACAATGATCAACTGTGATGAATGTGGCTCTTTTCAACAATGAGATGATTCAGGTCCATTCCAACAGACTTATGATGGAAAGAGCCATTTGCATCCAGAGAGAGGATTATGGGAATATGGATCACAACATAGTATTTTCACCTTTTTTATTGTTCTTTGCCTGTTTTTTGTTTTCATTGTTTTCCTTTTTGATCTGATTTTTCTTTTGCAGCATAATTGTGGAAATATGTATAAAAGAATTGCACATGTTTAACATATTTTGAATTACTTTGCTGTCTAGAGGAGGGAGTGGGGGAAGGAAGGGAGAAAAAATTTGGAACACAAGGTTTGGCAAGGTTGAATGTTGAAAACTATCTGCATATATTTTGAGGGGGAAAAGCTATTATTTTTTAAAAAGAAAAAAAGACTACTAACTACAACATATAAAAAAGAACAAAAAAGAATTGCATATAGCATCGTGAATGTATTGCATATACCTTGGGTTTAAGTATATGTTAGGTTTAACAAAATATTTAATACACTGCTCTATTTGTCTAGATGATCTCTTGGCTGTTGGCTGCAGTCACTCCCTTCATGGCTTGTTGATTTGGGTCCTAAATGTTTGAAATTTTATCTTACTTTCCTTGAAAAGGCTCCTGTTGCTTAGCATGGTTTCTCCATGGGGCACTAAGGGATCCCCTTATCAGAGCTGCATTTATGTGAGTTCAGTACAAGTTATTTCTCTCCTTCATTAATGTAGCCATGGGGGCCAAAGTCTCTCACTGGAGGTAGAGCATCCAAGGGAGGAATCTTGACTTTGGGGCTCATCCCCCATCCATTGGAACTGATAAGATGATAGGTTTAGATCTGGAAGGGGCTTTGGAGTCCTTCTATTTTAAGTCTTTCATTATACATATGGAGAAACTGAGGCTTAGAGAAATATGGTTCCTCCAAGTTTTCACAGGATAGTAAGAGGCAGAGCCTGGATTTCGACTCCCAATTCAGTACTCTTTCCTCCATGGTTTCCAAGGAGCTCTAGACCTCCCTTAAGGTCATTCTTCTCTATTCCAGACCTTCATAGGACTGAGCAGAAATGCCTGTCACTTCAGGATGGTGCCCAGGATGTATAAAATCACAGGATCAAAGACTTCAATCTGGAAAGGACCTCACAAACCATCTGTCCAAGCCTCTCACTTTACAGAGGGGGAGACTGAGGCCTAGGAAGGTTAAATGGTATGGAATAAACATGTATTAAGTGCCTATGTGCCAAGAACTGTGCTAATCATTTTATAATTACAGGACAGCTCCAATCCTGGGCTCCTTACTCCTTCTGTCATCTCAGACAAGTTCCTTAAGTCCTCTGGCCTTACTTCCCTGCTCTGGGGGAGGAATAAGTAGAACAAGATGCTTGTTGAAGTCCTATCTTCAAAGATAATGGCGAATGTTAGAGGGGATGCGGGAAAACTGAGACACTGATACATTGTTGGTGGAGTTGTGAACGATCCAGGGGAGAGCAATCTGGAACTATACCCAAAGGGCTATCAAAATGTGCATTCCCTTTGATCTAGCAGTGTCTGTATTGGATCCGTGTCCCAAAGAGATCTTAAAGGAGGGAAAGGGACCCGCATGTGCCAAAATGTTTGTGGCAGCCCTCTTTGTAGTGGCAAGAAACTGGAAACTGAGTGGATGCCCATCAACTGGAGAATGGCTGAATAAATTGTGGTATATGAATATTATGGAATATTATTGTTCTGTAAGAAATGACCAGCAGGATGATTTCAGAAAGGCCTGGAGAGATTTACATGAACTGAAGCTAAATGAAATGAGCAGAACCAGGAGATCATTGCACACGGCTATACAAGGATCAATTCTGATGGACGTGGCTCTCTTCAACTGTGAGGTGATCCAGACCAGTCCCAATGGTCTTGTGATGGAAAGAGCCATCTGCATCCAGAGGGAGGACTTTGTGAACTGAGTCGGCATCCACAACATAGCATATTCATTCTTTTTGTTGTTTGCTTGCATGTTATTTTCTTTCTCATTTTTTTTTTCCTTTTGATCTGATTTTTCTTGTGTAGCAAGATAATTGTGGAAATATATAGAGAGAAATTGCACATGTTTAACATATCACTTACCAATGGGGGAGGAGGAAAATTAGAATACAGGAGTTTGTAGGTTTTTAAAATAAAAAGCTTTAATTTAAAAAAATAAAGAAGTCCTGTCCTCCTCTAAATCTTTTTCAGTAGATGGATCTGAAAGTCAGGGCTCCTGCCTCTGACTCCCTGCCTCCATCCCAAACTGAATTGAGCAAGGGTTAGTGTTTCTAAGAAATTCCTGAACAATACCTTCACAGAGGCCCAAGACTCTGCAGACATGTCTAAGTGCCTGGGGTTATGAGGATGCGGAAGACAAAAACATTATTCTAAAGAGGGACTGATAAACTTGGCCAGACTGCCAGAAGGTCTAGAAAACAAAAAGGGTTAAGGAGTGGAAGGAGAAAAGCACTATTATGTGCTTTTGATAGTGGCAACCACTGAAGTAAGCATTTACAAGCATCTCCTTTGATCCTGGCAACAACTCTGAGAGGAAGTATTTTTATTATCCCCAATATACAGCTGAAGAAACTGAAGCAGACAGAAGATAAGTGACTTGCCTAGGATTACACACCTACTTGATAGCTAAAACCAGATTTTAATTCAGATTTTCTGGAGTTCCTTAGAACCATCCAAAGAAAACTCTATCTGGTAGTGTGCCATAATAGAAATAGACTACCCGACCTCTGCGGCCCGCTTTGGCTCTAGATCTGGGGTCCTGTGAGCCACCCGTGTGACCTGGGACAATTTAGAGGCACGAGGCGCCATGCTGAAAAAGGCCCAAGACCAATTGTGGCACTGGGGAGGCCACCTTGCCCTTCAGACTGCAATAGTTTAAAATATTGTGGCCGTTTTGGGGAAGCACGCGTTAGGCTGCGAGGTTTCTGAGGTTTCTGCGCTGCTGTGAGAATGCAGAGTTTAGGTGACCAGCACCTGTGGGGCTCCATTGGGCTTGGACCTCTGCCTTCCCCCTGCATACATCCCAAGGGCTAAGTGGAGATGAGACTTTTTCCTGAAATAAGTCACCCTTCCCCTCCACAGGAAAGCTCAGGAGAGAGACTGCAGCCAGTGACAGATCTGGGAGATGACATTAAGATGATCACTGATGAGCTCAGGACTGGGACTTGGGGGCATCCACGCTTGGGGGCGGGGGCAGGAGGGGAGGATGAGAACCAGCAAAGGAAAATGGCAAATGGTCCAGAAGAGAGCCCAAGAGAGCATCGTCACAGAAGCCAGAGGAGCAGAAAGGGTTTAGTTATCAAGTGCAACAGAATGATAGGAAGGGAAAGGACATCAAGAGAAAGACCGGGTCATCCTGGAGACCAAGGTCATGGACACGGAAGGGAAGGTGACTCTAGGGGGAACGCTCTCCACTCTGGCCTTAGCCTTGGACAAAAACAGCAGCAGAGTCACAGTCAGGAGCTTCAAAGGCTGTGACACCAAGGGGAACCTGGTCCTGGCCACAGGAAATAAAAAAATAAAGGCAAGAACAAAAACTTCAGTGGCTCAGAAAGTGAGTTTCCTGCTGTTGAGATTGGTCCCAAATGATGGGGTTCGGTAGCAGTTCACATGAAGAATTCACAATGGTTTTCTCCTTTGCCAAAAAGTACCTTTATTTGCAAGATATAACAGACAAAATGAAGAGGTAAAAGAGACACCAGGAGTGGGAAATATGAAATAGATTTGGGAGAGTATATAGTTAGCAAGGAAAGGGGTTTTAACAATTAACAGTGGAAAAGACAAGTTCCCCAGAGGAACTCACAGGTAACCAGAAGAAAGGGAATACATGAAGTGGGAATAGGCCATAGATACTCAGGCTAACTCCTAAAAGAGTTAGTTATAGCAAGGAGAAAGACATCGTGAGGCAGACGGTTGTGATGGGCTAACCCAAAAGAGACTCAAAGATGGCATATATGGAGGGGGGAGCTAACCTCAGGGGCTTGATACCCTAACTTGGCTTTCTGACTGGGTACATGAGGTGGGGTTACCCAAGACCTCCACAGGAGTGGGACTGGAAGGCTGAGCTGATCCCCTGCTTGCCTCAGGGAGTCATCTCAGTACTTCAGGCTTTCTCTGCCAACCCCTCCTGGTGACCCAGGACCTCATCACTATCTGGACAGCCCTGCATTCTTCCCAGACATGACCACCCCTAGGATCGTAGCTAGGGGTACCCGGCACGCCTTATTTTCGGGATTCAGATATCCTGAACCACCCATATAACCCCACAAGGGAGGAAGGGGAGAAAGAGAAGAAAGAGGAAGAGGAAGAAGAGAAGGAGGAAGGGGAGGCAGAGGTCTGGATCCCTGCCATCCCCTTACAGTCAAAAAGAGCTTTACTGATGCATCCGATAGGGAATTCCCATGCACCAGTGCCCTGGACGCCTGTGGGAATGGGCTGATCTAATGGACCTAGCTGATACTGCTAACTGCTTTTGGGAGCCAGGGATCTTGCTCTTGGAATACTACCCCACACTGCCCACCTTGCAAGCCAAATCTCAAGGGATCCCAAAACATGCTGTCTCAGAACAGCCTGGATGCTGTGACTCGGGTGGGAGTGAGTCTCAAGCAACTAGTGAAAAGCTTCTCGCAAAGTCCAAAATCCATCCTAACTTCTTCCCTCCTGGAAGTAGAAAGTGGTAAAATAGAAAGTGGTAAAAGTAGAAGTAACTTGCCTTTTGTAAACAATGGATTGGGGAGGGATGGAATATTCATTGCCTGGGAGACTGATTAATTATTACCTTAAACTGTGAGTGCCAGGTAACTTCATTTGCATAAGCTTCAAAGGATTGGGGCAAAGGGGGAAATTAAATTTTGTAACCCAAAGTAACCTTGGGAGTGAGTAAAAAACCAAGTGCCAAAGGGCAAACGTTTTCAAGAGTCAGCCCAGGCTCACCTTTGGTCCACGCCTCCAGGAAATCTTTAGCTTTTGTAAATAAATTTGTTTCTATTCTGTGGCCCTTCCCCAGTGACTTTGTTTCTTTAAACACTTTTCTTGTTTTATTTCTACTGGGAGCTATTCAGCCTTTGTAGAGGCTGTGCCCGCCGTGGGCCCTCGGCCAAAAGCGCTGGGGGGGAGACCCGCCCAGTGGCTCCTCCCGTCACTCTCCAGGACATGTGCTCCACACCCAAAGGCTCTGGGATGACTCCAGGAAGATGATCTTAGAGCCCACCGAGCTCAGGAGCCTTTCAAGGGTGAAAGAACCTCCCTTTGTCCAGAATGTGTGGCCGGGAGGCAGGGGAGATGGAGGCAGCCTGGCCTGGCTCTCTCTCCGGCCTTTCTTTTCCTGGAGAGCAGGGATTGAACATCGGCCCCGGTGGGGGGGGGGGGGGGGGGGGGGCGGGGGGCGGGGGGCCAGGATACCTGGGGCGCCGGCGCCGGGGATTTTGCCCGCTGCAGGGGCACACCAGGCTGACTGCAGCAGAGACCCGCCGGCCGCAGGCTTAGGAGAGCGCCAGCCTCCCTTGGGCATGTCTGCCATCCTGGGGACCCATCCTGGCGGCCTCCTCCCACAGTTCCTCTGGGATGAGCCTGGCTCACTCCCTGACACGCTCTCCTCATCAAATGGGGGAGGGGGAAGCAATAGGATTATGCAGGATCACAGCTCTGCAAGAGAAGAGCCCCCAGAAATCCCCCCAGCCCAACCGCTTCTTCTCATAGATGGCGAAAGGAGAAATTAAGGGCTCTGCCCATCACTGGAAAACTGGGCTGGGGACCTTTCTGTTTCCATTGTTTTACACTCAAAAGACGGGACTAGGTTTGGGGGATGTGAGAAAGGGAGAAAAGAACCGCCATACACTGTGTCTGCTGTTGTCCCCCCCAGCAGAGGTTCTCTCACCTTTCCTTATGTATGGAATAGAGAGAAATAAGGTGAAGAACTTACAGGGATGTATGAATTCTTTTTCTGTATTTTATTTTCATTTATTTCTGT
Source organism: Sarcophilus harrisii (assembly GCF_902635505.1). Taxonomy (NCBI): domain Eukaryota; kingdom Metazoa; phylum Chordata; class Mammalia; order Dasyuromorphia; family Dasyuridae; genus Sarcophilus; species Sarcophilus harrisii. The sequence goes on along the minus strand of NC_045428.1, from coordinate 40,942,959 downwards.
GTTTCCCCTATGACCTGTATACTATGTGCAGGCTCATATCTACTTGAGCATATTTACTTAACCTGAGCTGATGACATTTATTGGTATTTGACATTTATCGCTATTTAGTCTATTAGCTGGACCACTGTCTGCTTGATTAAGCCTGAAGGCCTGACTTTCTGTTTCCTTGAAATCAGGAGATTTCAGGGAAACAGAAACCTTCCATTCCAATCTCCCCAAATAGCAACAACCAATTAGATGCCTCCCCCTCCCCTTCTCAATGCTCTCTTACTTGTGATGTAATTTCTTGTATAAAAGCTATGTATCTTTACTACTTCTTTAGCCCTCCTACCCTGAGTTTTCTCTTTCTTATCTCACGATGGAACGGCTCATCCTCCGGAGGTTTTCAATAAACAACTTTTCTGCCTTCTACTGAGTGATCTCTGAGTAGTCATTTTGGGTAAGGGTCTTCTATATCCCTCACACTTAGACCCCCAGCACTTTAGTACAGAGCCGGGCACCCAGTAGTTGGTCAACAAACTTTATCAATGTGCCAGGCCCTGTGCCAAGTGCCGAGGACACAGAGACGGGCCAGAGACAGTCTCTGGCACCCGCAATTAAGGGAGGGAAGTTAGCAGTCGACAGGTGTTTAATGGCAGACTGATGAGATTCTCTTCTGTGTGGGCCCGGTCTTGCCTGGGAGGGTGAGAAAGAACTGCCTTTAGAGGATGCAGAGAGCTCGGGAGCACTTTGGCAACAAAGCCCCACAGTTCTAGCACCTGCTGCTGAGAACAAGCCGCTGATCTGGAAACCCAAGGGGCGCAGCTCCCTCCCAGCCCACCTGACAGTCTGGGCCCTCTGCCTCCCAGGCCTTCCCGGCCTCGGGCACAAAAACTTCCACTTACCTGAGGCCTTTGGGGCCTGGTCACAGTGAATCCCACTGGCCCCATCCTTCCCCAGACAAGAAAGCAGCTTCTATGTCCTCCTGTGTCAGGACAAATATCCTCCCTTCCTTCAAAGGAATCCTCTGATAGCATCATTTTTAGTCCCTTCTCCAGCCTCGTGGCCATTCTCCGAACACTCTCCCTGTAATCGATGTCCTGAAAATGTGGTACCCAAAAGAGAACTCCAGACATGGAAGGATCCAGTCATTACTTCCCCCTTCTGTAAGTTTATTAGGCGTCTTTATGCCTAATGTCCCTAGATGAGTTTCAGAGGACACAGAGGGACAAAGAGACTGGGGAGCAGTAATCCAAATGGATAGAAAAATAGTGCCATGAGAAAGAGCTTCCTTTCTCTTCCTCACTCTGTCCCCTTTCCAGTATAAGTATCTTCCCTCCTTTCAGCTCTCCTGTGGTTTGCTGTCAGCCTCATTAGAACATAAGCTTCTTGAGGATAGAGACTGTCTTTTCTTTTTGTTTGTTTGCATTTCCATCCCTATCTCCTGGCATTTAGTAAGCCACTAGTCCCACCACCACCATTGTTCTGCTTATTTCAGGAAACCTCAACCAAGCTTAATTTCATTCCCTACCTTCTGGTACTTCCTCCACAGCCTTATCAACTGGTTTACCATTATAAAAGCATGTCCTCACATCCCCCATCCAGTTTTAAAACCATTGTTCCTGGACTGGGTGAGTCACTTCTCTGCCTTAAGGCCCAAATCACTTTCCAGACTGAAAAAGGCCATCCCTACCTGCCTATATATGTTGACTTCCCTATTAGAATGTTCACTTCTGATTTCCAGATTTTCTTCTTTCTCCTCCTCCTCCTCCTCTTCCTCTCTGACTCTCAGCACACAGCAATGGATCATTCTTTTATATCCCACCACCTCATACACAAACACCCAACCACCGTCCTTTAATTCATAAAAGCTCCGCTTAGATCAAATGTGTATCAATATGAGATATTTTCACAGCCCTAGAAAAGCTTATTAACAAAACCTTACAGTGAATCCCTCTGAAAGGCAAAGAATCCTTCCACAAAACCAATGATCCTGCCTTTGCATGTTATTTATGTACTTGATCACCTTGGCTCTCAGTGAAATACATCTTGATTTGCCCTATAGTTGTTCTTTCATGTTCATTCATTCATCAGTCCAAAAGAGAAATCATCAGCCTTCTTTTAGCCCAGCCCTCTCCAAATTTCCCCATTTCCGCGGAGGGTAGGGTCATCCCCAGCTGGCAAACCCACAGTAGCTGACTCTCACTCTCCTCTGCATACAGCCAAGTCTGGCCAATTATTCCCACAGCCTAACCAGTAATTTTGGTCCCTGGAGGCAAATGTAAGTGGGTGCTAATTAGGGGAGGGAACATCCAGTAACTCTAGGGAGGGATAGTCCCTTTCCCAGGGTCAGGGATCCCCAAGCGGATGAAACCAAAAGGAGGAGAGGAAGAGGAGGGAACAACAGTAGAGGGAGAGATGTGTTTGAAATGTGGTGCAATGGTGAGAAGAACATCAGGGAGAGAACTTAATGAGGGATCAGAGATCAGTCTTGGGGATGGGTGGGTTCATGGTGTGAAGATGGCAAAGAATAATTGCAGGGAAGAGGCCCAGCTCCTATCAGTGTCCTGGGATACAGCTCTAGCTAGCCCACCTTAGTTACAGCCCCATTTTTACCTCCTTGCCCGCAACCAACGTTGTCCTTGGTAATTCAAGCTCCACAAAGTTACCAAAACAGTTTCCTCAGGCATAGATCTGACCATGTCACTTCCTTCAGTAGCTCTGCATTATTTTTGGCATAAAATAGAAGCTCTGCTAAAATGGCTTTTAAGGTTTTCTATTCCAATCTCTATCTGTCCAGCCGGATTTCATGTTCCTCTCATCTTCCTCTCCATGATAGCCACAGTGGACTTTGAGCTTCTCTCCCAATATTCATTTTATTACTGAGTATTTCCTATGTGCCAGATTCTAAGTAGGTGCCACCGGAGAAGGGGAGACCCAAAGCTGAGAAAGTCAGGGTTTTTGGCTTCTAGGATAATATCAAGCGGATGGGGATGAATTGGCTCGTACCCGAGTACCAATGATAAGGAAGATGTGAATATGACAGCTGATTCATCTCCACCACTCCAGGGTTTTCAAAATATTTTCTATACATTATCTCATTTAACAAGCTGTAAAGCAGTTACTGGAAGTATTATCATCCCCATTTTAAAGATGAGAGAAATGAGGTTCAAGGAGATTGTGACCAGCCTAGAACTACCCAGCTAAAAAGCCCATCACTGGCTCTTTTACAACACATGAAGAGTGGACATGAAGAGTGGGGGGTGGACTGGACCAGACTAGGGTTTCAGAAACTTAGCTGAGGCTCATTAGCGGAGGGCAATGCCAGGAAAACTTTTTATCCAGGGCAAACATTTATTTAGCCCCAGCTACTGGCATTGGGCCCTGGAGGAGATAGATACAAAAATCAGTCTGTCACAGAGAACAGTTCCTGCTGTCACAGCTACCCAGATAAAGGCTGGACTTCAGTTTGGCGCTTGACCTTGAGGAGTGTCAGAGAGGGCTGCCCTCCCTGATGGGTCGGGCAGACCCTACCCAGGGCACTTGCTAACCCTCCCACCACTAGGCCTCTTCCAACAGCAAAATAAGGCCCATAAATAGCAACATTTCCCCCTATCTGACTAAGATATATGTCAAATGTGTCAATTTGGGAAGAGTGCCTTTTCCTTCTATTTTAGAAAAAAAGTTTAATATCAAGATTCCTTGTTTGCTTCTAAATCTCTCTTCCCCATCCTCATTGGGAATTCATTTATGATTTCTTTGATTTTTCTTTCTGAGATTGGGTTACTTACATTCTCTGTTATCTATGTTAGTAATTTGGACATTTTACATAGTTTAAATTTTCAGGGGGCTAATATATAATTGAGGATAACAATCCATTTGAAAAATTTCTTCTCTCTCCAAAGTGAAATTTCCTTTCTCATTTTTAACTTAATAATTTAGTTTTCCTCTCATCAAAATAAAATGAGCTAATATTGATTTAGCTAGTTTAAAAAAAATACTTGGTTCAGTAGCTCTTTTAAAAATTTTATCTTTTTCATAATTAAAAAGGTAATTATTTTTATAAGCATATATATATATATATATATATCTCACTGCTCTTTCCAAATGAGAAAAAAAAAAAGGGATACAATTCTCATTGCACACATATAGTACAGAAAAAAAATTATTTTTTACATTGACCTTGTCCAAAAATGTAATTCTCTTTCTTCATTTTAAGTTCATCACCTCTCTGGCAGATAGTGAGGGTCACATTTTGTTTTTAGTCCTCTGGTTCATCATTTCATTGATCAGAGTACTAAAGTCTTTCAAAATTCTTTTTCTCTGTAACATTTTGTCATTATACTTTGCTTTTCCAGTTCTGCTGGTTTCATTCTGCATTATTTCATAAAGATCTCATTTTCTTCCCAAACTGCTCATTTCATCATTTCTTATGGCATAATAATATTCCATATATTCATTATTACTATTCTCCAGTAGGATACCTACTTAGTTTCCATTTTTACTATTATGGAAGTAAATCCTATAAATATTTTTATATTTTGATCCTCTCTTCCTCTTTCAATGTTCTTTTTGGGGATTTAAGTCTAGGTTTAAAGACTTTGAGAGCATAGTTACATATTGCTTTCCAGAATGATTAGGCCAATTCACAGTTGCACCAACAACAAACTAGAGTTTTCTTATTGCTTCTCCAACATTTGCCACTTTCCTCTTTTGCCATCTTTGCCAGTCTAAAGAATATGTGGTATAATTCCAAAGTTGTTTTAATTTTCATTTCTCTATTAGTGATTTTTAGAGAATTTTTAAAATAAGGTTGTCAACAGTTTAGATTTCTTTAAAAAAAAAAAAGTATCCTGTTCATATCCTTTGGTCATTTCTTGATCTATTTATTGTTCAGTTGTTTTTGATTGTAATCAACTCTTGGTGACCCTATTTTATTTTCTTGGCAAAGATATTATACTGATTTGTCATTTCCTTCTCCAATTTATTGACTGGGGAATGTATTATAAATTGGAATAATTTTCATAAATATCTTGGATATGAGACATTTATCAATTTGCCACAAAGATTTCCCCCAGTCACTTGTTTTTCTTCTAATTTTAATTATGTTAGATTTGTTTGTGAAAACCCCTTTTCACTTTAAATAATCTAAATTGTGGATTTTATATCTTATGTAATTTTCTCTGTCTATTGTTCAGTCATTAACTCAGTCCTGGTTCACAGAACTAAAAGGTGATGTTCCTTTTGCTCCTTTAATTTATGATGTCACTTTTTTTTTTTCTGAGACAATTAGGATTAAGTGACTTGCCCAGGGTCATTCAGCTAGGAAGTGTTAAGAAGCTGAGGCAAATTGGACTCAAGTCCTCTTGACTTTAGGACTAGTATTCTATCCACTGCACCAACTAGTTGCCCCATCCCATGTCACTTATAAAAATTTGTAAATACTATTTTTATTTTTCCAAATACATGTAAAGATAGTTTTCAACATCTACCCTTACAAAACTTTGTGTTCCAATTTTTTCTCAAAATTCCTTCGTCCCACTCTCTCCTCTACACAGCAAATAATCTAATATAGGCAATTTTTCTAAATATATTTCCACATTTTCAAGTTGAGCAAGAAAAATCAGATCAAAGGGGGAAAAAACATGAGAAAGAAAAAAAAACAAACAACAATACTTTTAAAAAACAGCAGATGGCTGTTTCCATACCAAGTCTAGTGGAATTGCCTTGAATCATCTCATTGTTGAAAAGAGCCAAGTCCATCACAGTTAATCACATAAATCTTGTTGCTGTGTATAATGTTCTCGGGTTCTACTCACTTCTCTTAGCATCAGTTATGTCACCTTTTATGTTTAAGATATTTATGCCTACGTTATTTGGAGCTTATTTTATGTAGTATTTCTGCCAAAGTGCTGTAAAATTGTTTTCCCTTGAAATAATGACTTCTTTACCTAGTAAATGGGGCCTTTGAATTTATCAAATGGTATGTTACTATATTTGTTATATTGTGAATCTAAAATATTCCTTTCATTCATTATCTTAAAAACCAGTTCCATATCGGGGGTTTTTAATGATCTGTTTTGTTAGTATAATTTGAGATCAAATCCTAATAGACCTTTCCTTCCCATTTATATTTTCATTATTAGTCCTGAGATTTCTGACCTTTTTCCTTCCATGTGAACTTTCTATTACTGCATATTAGTAAGTTGATTGGTAAAGCATTGAATAAGCAATTTAATTTAGGTAGGATTGTCATTTTTACTTTATTGGCTTGATCTGCCCCTGAGTAATTCATGTTTCTTCAATTACTTAGGTGCATTGTTATTTCTATTTAGAGGGTTTTATAGTTGCATTTATGTAGTCCCTAGGTATATCTTTGTACATATACTCTCTGATAATTTATAGCTTCTACAATTATTTTCAATGGGATTTCTCATTTTCTTTCTAGTTCTACTAGATTTTGTTAGTAACAGGAATGTTGATCACTTATGTGGATTTATTTTCTATCTTTCAATTGTGCTAAATTTCTTATATCAGATTTTCCAAATAACAATCTTCAAAAAACAATAATTTTGCATCCTCTTTATCTTTTTTTATTCACTAAATTCCTTTCTTGTCTTACTGCTACAGTTATTTCTTAACACTATGTTAAGAATAATAATAATGGGCATCCTTTTGTTCTTGGAATTAAGATATTATATACTATATTAAGAAAAAGTCTTTTTATTACTATGCTTTCCAGGATTTTTAATAGAAATGCGTGTTGGGTTTTGTCAAAAGCCTTTTGATTGCCTATTAATATAATCATGGTTTTTATGACATATAATTACAAGATGTTTTATACAAATTGTCCCAAAAGACTTAGCTCAGTTTTAAGTTTCAACTGCTATATTTAGATTCTTCCTTATGTTGAACCAACCCTGCATTCCTGGTATAAACTCAACTTACTATGTAAATTTTTTTTTTTCTAATATGTTATTGTAGCCTATTCTCTAATGGTTTATTTTGCATTTTTTGTCCTTGTACATTAGTAATATTGGTACGTAATGCTTTTTTTTTTTTTGCTTTGTCTCTCATTTATGTATCAAGACTACTTGTAACATCAAAAGAGGTTAGAAAGGTGCCCTCTTTCTATACTATTGCACACAACTTATCATATTGGAATTGTTCTTTGAATGTTTCATAGAATTCAACTATAAATTCATATAATCCTGGAGAATTTTTTTCTTTAGGAGTTAATTTATGGATTGTTCAATTTTTTTTCCTTTTTTTTTTTGAATATTGGATTGTTTTAATAATCTAGTTCAGCTTTTAAAAATCTGGGCATTTAATATTTTGCAAGTATTCATTTAATTTGTCCAAGTTATCAATTTTGTTAGTGTATAATTAGACTTTTTAAAGTTTATTTCTTCTTTAGGTATTGTAAGTTTTCCTTTTCCTTTTTTATCTGAACTGTTTTTTCTTTTCTCTTAAAAAATCCTATTAGCAAACTTTTATCTATTTTGTTCATCTCTTTTTTAGTTTTCAGAATTTCTACTTTTTGATTAGTTGGGGACTTTTAAATTGATGGTCAAGTTTTGTTGGTTGTTTGCTCTATTCCTTGATTTTTGTTGTTAATAAAGACGTCTAGTGATCTAGAAGTTCCCTTAAGTTCTTCTTTAGCTGCATTTCATAAATTTTGGTATGCTGTGCCAAAGTGCTTATCAAGTGTCAGCAACAAAAACGCCTTCCTAAGTCCATTCATCCTTCTCAGGGCATCGAGGTGGCACAGTGGATGGAGTACTGGGATTACCATCAGGAAGACTCTTCTTCATGAGTTCAAATACTAATATGCTAGGTGACTCTGGGAAAGTAACCCTATTTCCCATTCTTCATCTGTAAAATGAGCTAAAGAAGAAAACAGCAAGACATGTCCATTGGTTATCTTTGTCCAAAAAAACAAAACAAAACAAAAATGGGGTCAGGAATAGAAGGAAATGGCAAGCCACATCTTGGTTATCTTTGTCAAGAAAACCCCAAAATGGGCTCAGGAAGAGTCAGACAGGACTGAAAAGACCAGAAAGCATGTCTTAGGCACTGTGTAAGGGAGGTGATGAAGTGGAGTCAGGAGGCTGAAGGGATAGATTGGATAAGGGCTTTATCCCATTAATGAGCTGCCTGGGGCTGATGAGGTTATCCCAATAAAGCCTAGGGTGAGGGAGCACTCAATCAGAGAAGGGTCAAGATTAATGCAGCTAGATGAGAAATGATCAGACTTATTACTGTCATTTTCTTCGACCAAATTTTCTATTTTCCCTAAAATTTGTTCTTTTGAATTGTGTTATTTAGTCTCCTACTATGAAATTCTTCAAGGACTCAGTAATTGAACATAATTTGTATTGAATTATAATTAGTAAACAGTCAATTCTTATTCGTGCTATCATTCATGTTTTTATAAAGTCACGGTGAACAAAGAATTAGCAAATACTGATACCGAATCATGGTTTCTAGAGAAAATACCAGGTTAAATTCCTGTAAGCCTCTGATCACAAAATTTTCATCAACTGATTAATACATAACTTTGTTTTATGTGTATTTCTCTCTAAATATACTTTTTTAAAATATTCTTTTATAATTTTCTTATTTATAACTAAATACAAAACAAGAAAAAATTTAAAAAAGGAAAATAAATAAAACAAAACAAACCACTGTCATGTGCCTAGCAGAACGTCAGGGAGGATTCAAAATATGTAACAATAAATTTCCATTTCAAAAAAGCATAAATAATAGAAGAGGTTACACTCCATGACTGTTCGTCTTTACTTTCTTATAGTTTATTCTTTTGTTCTCTGCTGTGCACTTTTTATTTTATTGTCTTCCCCCACTTTTCATCTCCCCCCAAACCAAGCAGGCTACAATTAAGCCTAGAGAGATAAATGGATAGATATGGATACATATACACACACACACACACACACATATATATAATTATATACACACATATAAACACGTGCATTTACACATATATAGACGTGCATCTAAAACATTATTAATATGGTTGACATGTATCTTCAATTTTAACTTTGAAATCAATGATCTCAATGATTATTAGCCCTACTAATAAATTCTAATTCCTAATAAATTCCACTCCTCATGCTTGTTTCAGTGTGTCTATCTCTAATTCTTTTACTTTAGTTCTAATTCTTACCTAGCTTTGCTACTACTTAATCTCCCCCATCTATCTTCTCTTCCCATGCTTTTCCTCCTTTTAATATATATTTTTACAAATAATTGATTGCATGTGAATTTCCTCTTCCTTTCTCCAGAAGTACTCATTTTACTGATTCATTAACATTGAACCAACAGCATGGTAACTTAGGCCTGAATAAAGCTTAAGCTTATCCAACACACATTTTCCCTATAAAGCACATCAAAGCTTTCTTAAATTTAGGAATACTAGACAGCGCTTCAGCACTATGCTTGGGGCCATTTTAAATAGTAAAATCATAACAAAAAGCACAAAAATAAGGAAAAAAATGTCACTAAATAGACCACTAAAAGGATTACTTATTATTTCCAGTAATAAGAGCGGAAAGAATGCAGAATGTTACCTTATTTCACCTCATCTGGAAGTGTGCATGTTGGATGAGTCATTTTTTTTGGCCACTATGCCCATGTCCATGAATGGCTGAGAACACTTCCTGATCATTGATTTTGGGGTTAAATAACATTTAAGGCAAACACAGATTTGCAAGTACAAACTCTGTAAATAATCAGGATTGTAATACGTTTGGTGTTTCTATTTCTATACATTTTTGAGAGGTCTTTCTGCTCTAATAAGGGTCAATTTTTGTAGAAGTTCCATACTCAGTAACTGACAATATGTAAGTGTCATTATATTTCCAATTCAAAATTCCACTCATTCATCCAGCATCTCTCATTTTTATAAACTTCTATTCAGAACCGTAACTTCTTTTTTACCTTTTTCCCCCTGAGGCAATTGGGGGTAAGTGACTTGCCCAAGGTCATGCAGGTAGGAAGAGTTAAGTGTCTGGGACTAAATTTGAACCCGGCCCCCCTGACTTCGGGGCTGGTGCTCTATCCGCGTTATTTATCTTTTAGTTTTATTTGTCTAGATCTGAAAGTGGTACATTAAGGCCCCTCATCATTATAGTTTTACTAGTTATTCTTCCCTCCAAGTACCCAAAGTTTTCTTCCAACCAGGACTTGCCGAGTCGCCGTACTCTGGCTTTTACAAATCGGGGTGTATTTCAAGCCTTTTGGAGTTTTCCTGGTTTTCTCGGCACCTGATCACCGAGTGTGGGGCTGGGGAGCTGCACTCAATGCTGTGGGCCAGGCCTGCCGGGCGGCCCGAGCCGCCCTCTCCGGTGGGGGACTCGCCACAGGCCCCGGGCCCTGCATTTCTCTGTCCGGGCTGCCCGGGAGAAGGGCTTGGGTGGGCCTCTCTCTGCAGGGGCCCAGAGCCCGAGGCTCCGTGTCCGGAGCTCGCGGGGCTCGCGGCTGCCAGCCTTGGAGAGCCCAGCGGGGACATGCTGCGCTTCTGCCACCCGGGCAATCTTGGACCCCGGCCGCTGGCGTCGGCTGCTGCATGTTACTTCCTTCGCGCATTTGGAAAGTCGTTCCTCCTCCCTGCCCCTGGTTCCTGACAGAGAGAGGGTCAGAGAGTACGTTCTCCTCCGCTTCCCTTTTCTCTCTTTCTGACTCAGGTTTCTGGGACATGAAACGCATGGGGGGAGGGGGGGCTGGGAGGAGGGGGCGGACCGTCTCACAGCAACGCTTCTGAGCGTGGCGCCTCAGACCCGCTTAAAGAGCTGGTGAGAGAGGGCTAGCCTCGGGGCCACGGTCTGACTCATAACGCGCGGCAATTCGCAACCTGGAGGCACAGAAGTAACAAGGCCTGGAAGCAGCACCGGCTTCTTCCCTAACCTGTGGGGCGAGTCAGTTCTGTCCTTGTCAGCTTTGAGAAAAGCTTCACGAATGCGATTCTGCCCCCAAAGGGTAACAAACGTTAACATCTCAACAAAGTAGTAAAACATAGACTTAAATGAAAAAAACAGACCCCAACCCCCCGAAAGCCAGACGCCGTCACGGCAGCCTTTGCTGATGGCACCACAGGGAGGCTGCGCCCCCCTCCCCCCCGCAGCTCTCAGGCCCCAGCCCCTGCCCCAGCAGGTCAGCACTCACTTCGGGCAGGCCCCGGAGAGCCCGGGAAGGCCTGCGGGAGGAGCTGGGGCCCGGCCCGGGCGGGCTCCTCTCCCCTCCCGGGCGGTTCTCACGGCCCAGAGGTGCCCGCGAGCGAGGGAGGGTCCATCGAGCCCGAACCCCCGACGCCCGCAAAGTCTCAGTCACCCCCCAGTGTCCCGCCGGCGGCGCGGGGCCGGTTCCGCATCCACACGCCGCCCGGTAATCCCTCGGCGCCAGCGTCCCGAGCACCCGCGGCTGGGGCTGAGGCCTCTCCGCCTCCGGCCCCTCTCACGGCGCCGGGCTGCCCCGGGGGGAGCCCCTCTGGCCCGCCCCCCGGGGGCCGCTCACACCCGCCCGCGGGCCTGCCGGACGCCGAGCGCCCCGGAGCCTCCCTGAGCCGGCTCCCGAGGCCCCCCGGCAGAATCCCCCACGGGTCTGTGGCAGAACCTGGAACGGGCGCAGCCGGGCTCACGCTCACGTCCCTCTCGCACATGATAAATAGTCGGTCCTTCGCCCCTCCAGGTTCGGGCTCGGGCGGGTTTGGGACCAGATTGGGACGAGAATAAAAAGTGGGTGCGGGTCTCCGGGACCCGGCTGGGACCGGAGGCTAGAACTCCGCGTGTGGTCCCTGACGGGTCCCGCCTCAGGGAAGACCGGAGGGGGGGGGGGTGTGAAGCGTGCAACTGCTTTTTAAGGAAGAAGAAGCGCCGCAGCTGCGCTGGGCCCCCAGGCAGAGCAGGGAAAGGCGCGGGAGAGGGACCAGCCTCCCGGCCCGTTTCCGTGTCCCCGGGGCCAGGGGAGGCTGAGCCCGTGCGGAGACGATGCGGGCGCTGACTCGGGGCGAATTTAGCAGGGGGCAGACAGGAAATTCGCCCGGGGGGGCGGCCCCAACACCCCAAAGTGCTCCGTCCCCTCCCCCGCCGCGCATCTGTCCCTAACGCCGGAGAGGCCCGACGGCCGGACCAGAAGTAACTTGGGAGCCCCGCGGGCCCCGGCCCGCCCCCCCATCGCTCTGCCCCGTCCGCAGACTCTGGGCGTCCCGTCCCACAGGGCGGGAATAGCCAGGCGGGAGCAGCCCACAGGGGGGCCGGGGCCTGCCCAAGGGGCCCACGACGGGCGGCCCGCCAGGGCTGCGGGAGGGCGAGGACGCCGCGCTTGGGCTCCCTGGGGACCCCCAGACTGAAGTCCCCGGGGGAGACCGGGGTCCCCGACCAGGGGCGCTTCTAATTGAGTTTAAAAGGCAGGGGAAAGGGGGTGAGGAGAGGGAAGGACGGCCAGATGCTCCCAAGGGTACTTCTCGGAAAAAGGGGGCAGAGTGCTGACCTCCCCGCTCCCACAGGGCAGGACACGCTTCCCTCTCCCTGTCCTCCTTCCCTTCTTCCTTTCTGTCCCCCTTACTGCCCCTCTCCTTCCTCTTCTTTCTCCCTCCCCCTTTCTTACATCTCTGCTCCCCGCTCCCCTCCCCCCTTCCTCCTCCCTTTCCCCTTTCCTTCACCTCTCCCCTCCTCCCCATTCCCTCCCCCTCTTCGGCTTCCCCTCCCCCCACTTTCCCTCCCCCTTTCCTTCCTCTGCTCGGCGCTCCTCCCTCCCCTTCCCCCACCCCTCTTCTCTTCCCCTCCCTCCACCCCCCACCCCCAGCCCTGGGCTCTGCGGCAGGGACTGGGAGGAGAAACCCCGTAGGGGGAAGGGGGAGGGAGGCGGGAGGAGGGAACTTGGACAGGCTCGCCGCTCCAATTGCTGCAATATCCTTCCGCCATTGGCCAAAGAGTCCCCCCGCCCTTGGAAAACTCCCAGGTCTTCTCGCGCCCCGTAAACTGCTTAAAAGCATCGGTGTCCGACTTCGCTGTCACTTGATTCTGGGTTTTATCTCAGGAGGAGCCTCGGCGGCGGGATTCGCGGCCGCGGGCAAGTTAGTCGGTGAATATCCCTCCGCGAGAAACGCGTCCCGGCGGCGCGCATATAAAAGGCGGGTGGCGCGGCGCCGCTGTCTTTTCAGTCGCACTCTGAGCGTTGGTTCGGATCATGTCTGGTGGCTCCGCGGATTATAACAGGTACGCGCCTCTGGCGGCGGTGGGGCCCCGGGCCTTCTGGGTGGACTGGGCCGTGTCGCGGGAAGGCTCCGGGTTTCCGGGTGGCTTGAGGGGCGCTGCGCCGGCGCCGCTTCGAGAAGCTTCTACGGCGCAGCCGCGGGGCCCGGCCCGACTCGGCTGGGGCGGAGGCGGGGGGAGGGGGCGCTGCTCCTGGTCTGTCCCCGGGGCCCAGCCTCGGTAACGGCCGCGGGCCGCTCCCTTCCAGGCGGGGCGGCGCTGGAAAGGCCGCGGGCCTTGTGTGCGTATGCGTGTGCTTGGGTGGGTACTCTCGGGCGGGGAGGACGCGGCGGCGGTTCGGGCCTCCTTCCGACCCCCTCCCCCCAGGCCCGCGGCGGGTCGGCTCGAGGCCGTTGGCGGCCTTGCCGCCCGCCCCGCGGCTCCCTCCCTCCCCCGCCGCCGCCGGTGTCAATCACGGGGCTGGCGCAGTGCGAGGGGCGGAGCCCGGCCGGCGCGCACCGCTCTCGCGAGAGCCGCAGGGGGCGGGGGCCGCGGCCGGGAGCCTTGGGGACGCGGCCCGGGCCGTTGGGGCCGGGGCCACGTGCGGCCGGCCGGGGGGAGGGGACCTTACGGAGCCCGCCCTTGTGGCCCACAGAGACCATGGCGGCCCAGAGGGAATGGACCCCGATGGTGTCATCGAGAGCAACTGGAACGAAATCGTGGACAACTTCGATGATATGAACCTTAAGGAGTCTCTGCTGCGGGGCATCTACGCGTACGGGTTCGAGAAGCCCTCGGCCATCCAGCAGCGAGCCATCATCCCCTGCATCAAGGGTAGGCCGGGCCGGGACCCCGGGGGTGGGGGAGGGACGGGCCCGCCCGGCTGTGAAGTGATGGCCTTACCATCTTTCGGGACTGACCTGGAATGGAGAGAAGCTTGCTCGCTGATCACAGCCGGGGCCGCGGCCAGGGGAGGGGCTCCGGGCTCCGCACGCCCTCCCGGCCCTAAACTCGCGTCTCCTTTTTTAGGCTATGATGTGATCGCTCAGGCTCAGTCAGGGACTGGCAAGACAGCCACGTTTGCTATTTCCATCCTGCAGCAGTTGGAGATAGAGCTCAAGGAGACCCAAGCGCTGGTGCTGGCCCCCACCCGAGAGCTGGCGCAACAGGTACCGCGCGGGCCGGGCCCGGGGCGGGAGGGAAGCCCTGGCCTGTAACACTTGGACTTAACAAATGTGGTCACGCTTGTGGAAGCAATGTTAACCTGCTGGATGGAAGGGAGGCTGCAAGGGTGTAAGGTAGAATGAACTATTAGCTGGAAGGAGGCTCATAAGAGGGACCGGCTGCATGCATGAGAACCCCAAGATAACTGGGTGCTTTTGGACGCATTTGGCTGCATGCAGGGCTGCAGACTTGGAATGTTAGTGTTTGCCTTCAGAGTGCTGAATTGCTTGTTTTTTCCCCTTTAACTTAGATCCAGAAAGTAATTTTAGCTCTTGGAGACTATATGGGAGCAACATGTCACGCCTGCATCGGTGGCACCAATGTTCGAAATGAAATGCAGAAACTGCAGGCTGAGGCGCCACACATTGTTGTTGGGACTCCTGGCCGCGTGTTTGATATGCTAAACAGAAGATACCTTTGTGAGTTTTGTGATTCTGACTAGGCGGTATTATCTTGGATTTTAATATTTTAGTAGTTGGCCCAATATTTTTATTTTACAATAGAAATGGAAATGGCTTTGTAAGGAATGTTCTGTTAATTGTAGAGAGATTGTAACACATATTAAAATTGGAAGGGATAGGCTTAAATTTCTTGGCCAACAATTCAAATAGTGCTTTTTTCTTAACAGCTCCAAAATGGATCAAGATGTTTGTTTTGGATGAAGCAGATGAAATGTTGAGTCGTGGATTTAAGGATCAAATCTATGAGATTTTCCAGAAATTAAGTACAAATATTCAGGTATAATGTATACTATTGTTATCTTGGGAGGGAGAAAAATGGACATTTTTAGAAAAAGTGAAAAATACTATTCAAACTCCAACTCTGCTCTACTCCACGCTAGGTATAGTTATGTGGGTTTTATCTTGCTATAAGAATTGCAGGTAAAAGTTACAATATGGCTGTGAAGTGCCTATATTGTCGTTCCCCCTGCTCAAAACAAAATTGTTTCATACTATCCCTGTCTTAACTGGTCTGTAGTTAGACAGGGACGCTTGGTCTCAAACATCATCAATGTTATCTTTAAAAGGTACTCAATTGAACAGCTTCTTTTTTTAAATGAAGTGCCTTTTTTTCCCCCTTAAAGGTTGTGTTACTTTCTGCCACAATGCCAACTGATGTGTTAGAAGTGACCAAAAAGTTCATGAGAGATCCTATTCGAATTCTGGTGAAGAAGGAAGAATTGACCCTTGAGGGAATTAAACAATTCTACATTAATGTTGAAAGAGAGGTAACTTTTAATATTTCTGGTGGGAGGTTAATTTTGTTAAGGTTGTACCTTCTTGTTAAAAGCACTGTGCTAAAATTGCAGAAATTAGGGCAATGCCTTGGTTTTTGTAATAATGCTAGCACAGTATATACAAGAAGAAGAACAAATGCACTAGATTGAAAAAAGACTTGGGTGGACCTCTTTCTTAATGTCCAGTGTCCTGTGTCTTAAGATCTTAGTGCTATACACATGAACCACCTAAGTTGGTAAGCTTCCGACAACCTTTGTCAGATAGTTTGTAGTTTGTATTACTGAGTATATGTTATTGCTGCAACTGCTTAACTTAAAAGCAATCTCTTTTAGGAATGGAAGCTGGATACTCTTTGTGACTTGTATGAGACACTGACCATTACACAGGCTGTTATTTTTCTGAACACAAGACGAAAGGTAGATTGGCTGACTGAAAAGATGCATGCCAGGGATTTTACAGTTTCTGCTCTGGTAAGAGTCATTCATGTTTTACTTAATAGTGTCAATATCTAGTTTATTTTGACACTTCAATGGACTTAATGCACTTAAGGCAGGAACTAGTTACAATATAGCTGCAAAAAGTGCTATGTTGTCGTTCCCCCTGCTTAAATTAAAATGTTTTTTTACTATCCCTGTCTGTTAACATGTGCCATAGCAGCCAGGGACGCTTGATCTCAGACATTGTTAAATGGCTTAAAATCTTAACCGAAAGATTTGGCTAAGATTTTTAAGCCTCAAGCTTTTCAGTGATGATAATAAAATAATTCGGTAGTAAATGTTAACGGGGGAAAAGGTACTAAGATTTTAAAATTTTGTTTGCTTTGTAGCATGGTGACATGGACCAGAAGGAGCGAGATGTTATCATGAGGGAGTTCAGATCAGGGTCAAGCCGGGTTCTGATCACTACAGACTTGTTGGTAATTATACATAAAGTTTTACAAGGATGGGAATACTGTGGGAAACTTCCCAAAAGCTGCTTATTTGGGGAAGGTTTTTTAATTAGCCTTTTCTCAATTAAAAGCTATCTGGGAGAGAAAAGACCACACTCCACAGTGAACTACATTGTTGTAGTCCATTACTTACTTTGTGGCCAACAGTCCAAATGGGTGTGAAATATTACACTTGACTTGGGGTTGAACTAGCTTTAGAGACAATAGTTTAATTTGTGGAACTTTACTACTTTTTTCTAGGCTCGTGGGATTGATGTGCAGCAAGTATCTTTGGTTATAAACTATGATCTACCCACCAATCGTGAAAACTATATTCACAGGTTAGTAGATGACATACGATTGGATTATATGTATTACTATTCCATTTACTGGCATTCTGTAGCTTCCAAATAAAATCTTTCCTTCAGGCTAGATAGCCTTGAAAATTTGAGGGAATGTACTTTAGGAAAAAAATGACTTGACACAATGCTGCTATTTAAATGCAGTTTACTTGGGGGGGGAGAGCTCTTTTGGCAGTTAAAACAGTGGGAAAACTTACCTTGAGTCTGAAATATGGCCCAAATTTGAAGTTTCGTAAGAGGAAAGGAAAAGACTCGCTGTTAATTGATAGCAGAAAAAGGGTGTTGAGGTCTTGTGGCATTTTATTTGAGCCTTAGTTCTTTTTCAAGACTCATTTGTGTTTCTCATGTTGCCTCCTGTGTCTTGTGCTTTCTTGGTGATTTTTCTCTAGTGGGATTCTCTTGGTGTGTTCTGGTAGTAACCGAGTTTTGTGTCCCTGGCATATAGTTATAGTGGCTTGATCCCTAAATAAATTAAATTGTGCTTTGTTACTTGATGTAAAAAAAGACTTTTTAAAAAATACAGGAGTCGATAGCAGCAGTTGATGACGTGAGATGGCACTCAGAAACGGCGTGACGTAATTTAGGACGTGGATTCATAAGCGAAACAGCACACTGTTTGAATAAAGAGCGAGTCGGTATTTATATATTTGTTTTTCTTTTGTCATGATTATTTGATATTTTTAAGTTCCCAACGTCCTAGCCAAAGCCATTTTGTGTATTAGCCTTTGCTACGTTAGGTGGTTTGTTATTGTCTGGTTTTCTATGAAAGGAAGGCAGATGTTGGGTTTAAACCACGTTTGCAGTAACTTTTTGATGTGGTTTTGTGTGTGAAACTGAGCAAAAAGCAGTGATAAGTTTGGGTTTCCATACCAAAAAGTTGGAGAATAAGGAGTTAAGTTTTCCCACTGAAAGAATTGTAAGTCCTAGAAAAATAGTTAACCTTGAAGCTATTTACATTTACAGTCTACAGTTCCAGAGGTGCAGCGTCGAAATGGAGTAATATAACAATTCTTTTTATTTCATTCCTGGAGTTTGACATCTGTCCCAGGCTGACCTTCGATCTTTGCCCACTTTGGTATGGGCTTAATTCACTACCCCAAACAGAATACTGTCATCTGCTTAAAATCACAATGCTCAAGACCTGAGATCTCATTTTGCAGCCAGACAAAGCCTTGATCTGCTTACTTTTGGCACTAACTGCTAAGGAAGATTTTTTTCCCCCCTCATCTGGAAACTTTGATCTAGCAGCTAGTGCTCCAAATAGAAGCACTCTATTACCTTGGCAAATAAACAGCAGCTGGTTAACAAGTGGATCATCTCCTTGTGACCTAAGGAATATACTATAGTTATTACTGTCTTTCTTTTATGCAGAATTGGCAGAGGTGGTCGTTTTGGGAGGAAAGGTGTGGCTATAAACTTTGTTACTGAAGAAGACAAGAGGATTCTTCGTGACATTGAGACTTTCTACAATACTACAGTGGAGGAGATGCCAATGAATGTGGCTGATCTTATTTAATCCCTGGGATGAGATGGTTTTGAATGCAGTGCCCGCTGTTGCTGAATAGGCGATTCACAACGTGCATTGTGCTTCTTTCTTTGGGAATATTGAATCTTGTCTCAATGCTCATAACGGATCAGAAATACAGATTTTTGATAGTCGTGAGCTCTTGTGGGGAAAGAGCTACTGGCTTTCTCCTTTAGAGTTAGACTGTTGGGGTTGGGTGTAAAAGATATGGGGTCTGTAAAATCTTTCTTTATTAGAAATTTATTTCCTAGTTCTGTAGAAATGGTTGTATTAGATGTTCTCTATCATTTAATAATTTACTTGTGGACTAAAAGATATAAGTGCTGTATAAAATCAGCCAATTATGTTAAACTAGCATATCTGCCTTTATTGTGTTAGTCAGTAGACTGAATAGGAAAGGCTTTTCAAAATGGACTAATTTTTTTTTAAGGAAGCATTTGAATGCATTTTGTTTGGTATTGTATTTATTCAATAAAGTATTTAATTAGTGCTAAGTGTGAACTGGACCCTGTTGCTAAGCCCCAGCAAGCAAATCATAAACTAGATAGGGTTAAACCCAGTAAAATTGCCATATTGCACATGTCTTAATGAAGTTTGAATGTTCAATAAATTACTTGTATATTCACTTTGAATTCAAAATGATTGCTCTTGTTTAACTTATTGCCATTAGGTGGGGTGAGGAAGATAAGCATGGGTAGTGTGTGGTTAGTATGTGGTTTCCTTTTAAAAGGAAAATAAACTTATCCCTGGGCCCAGTAATAAACCAGGAGAGCAATCCATAAGGTGGTAAGTGGAAAGAAAGTAAAAAATTTACATCCAAACTTTTATTGCCATCAAAATGTAAAAAAATTTCAATTAACATTTTGAGTTAATTGCTGCATCACTGTAGCACAGAGACTGATCAACTGCAAGTGTTCATCAGCACCATCTGCCAGGCACTTGTCCATTTCCTGAAAAGGAAAAATAACTGGTTACTGTAGCCTTTTCAAAACCTGGGCCTAGCTAGCCATACCCAAATATGGTAATGAGGTTTGCTTACTGCAAGCTTCTCTGCAATGACTGACTTCTGCTTATCAGTGAGGTCCTCTTTTTCCACCACCACATCATGAAGTTGGTTAATAAGCTGAGTTGCTGCATGCCCCTCATCAATTAGATCCTAAGTAGAGACTTGGAGGTCAGCCACCCCAAAATTCTCAGTATTTATTATTTCATAATACATGAAAAAGTTACCTTAACAATGGCTTCCAGTTTTTCAAAGGAGCCACTTTGACAGGCTGAGAAAATGCCATTAATTGTTTCTGTAGGTACCACCTAGAAAGGGAAATGGAAACAAATACATCCCGGTAACAAGTTCCTAGGAAAGAAATGGCTTCAATACAAAAAACTCCTGGCATACTGTCATGAACATCACGTCTCTATCCTCCATGCCTTTTCTATGTAATGGGCATGTTTGCTATTTTGCATATGCTTTGGGGATCAGTCCTAAGAGACTGATTCTCAATTTCAAACATGTTTCCTGACATTGTTTCCAAGCCTGAAAAAAGTGGCATGGCAATGGTACAATTAATTATTTCAGATACTATCGCTGATGTGTACCTACATCCGTGCCTGCAACAAAACCTGAATTGTGAGCTGACTAGAGACTAAGGACTAGAATTTGATTTCTTGTATATATGACAAAGCTAGATGGACATCTGGCGATTTCCAGGAGGAATGTGTTTTTTGTCCTATATCCAGGAGTACTGACCCCATCCCCACCCCATCCCCACCCCATCCCCACCCCTGCTGAGAAAAGCCTAGCAAAGCTCTGAAACGGGATTCTAAATGGCTGTGGCTTAAGGTGAGACACAGCAATATCTCCCTTTTGCCTTGGTGTGGGTCAGGGCCCAGGGACAGAAATCTTCACTGGATTTATTTTCCCAGGGAAGGCCAAAGAACTCGAATCAAGTGGGAGCTCTGGGCTTGGAGTGAGGACAGGCAAAGACTGGATAAATGTTGGCTTTAAAATTAGTTTTTAATTAGTTACTGCTGAGGATGCATGTAGGTGTAGGGGAGATGGGTTTAATGAGATGGCTTTCTCATATTTGGGATTTATAGACTGAGGGATTCCTTTTTCAGCTTGATCCCTTAGGGTTAGAGTTCAGTTTGAAGAATAATTTCTTCCCCAGTTACACCTACAAAGGACAAAACTGCAGGAAAAGCCCCAAGAAAGACAGAGAACGTCCTACCCCAGCAATCTCTGTGATCACCTTCTCTGTGACTTCTTGCCCACCTGTCAGTCGAGTAGCACTTTGAAGAAATGTGATGGCTTTTCGTAGGTCTCCTTCTGACACTTTCACAAGGTAAGATATTCCCTAAACGAAAAACAAATGTTCTCATGAACAAGTCACCTCTATACAGGAAGAAAGACCACCTTAAAACTTGTTTAGGATCTGGAATTTTCCTATTTTCTTGGTACCTCATCATCCAAATACTTGCATGTTTTATACATGCTCCATAATTTTCAAAATTTAAAATATGACACCTATGACATTGCTAGGGCTCCTCCACGTTCAGCTAGCAGACTTGACTGTCTTAGATGGGCTACTAACAGAAAATCAGTCACCCTACCCACCTCATTACTGATTTTCACGTTTTCCTTCTCAGAAATGTCTAGTAATCTCTGATACTGAATTTTATCTGACAAAGGCTTGAAGCGGAATTTGGAGCATCGAGAGGTTAAGGGTTCAATTATCCTGCAAGAGAAGAGGGATAAAGTTGAAAAAGTCATTGTTGGCAGGGAATTTCTCAGTACTTGGGTTTATCTAGAACAATTTAAAAACATGTGGGCATCCTGAGGACCTTCAAAAGTTGTTCGTTTTGTTTGTTCCTTAACTTGGCTATCAAGGAAGGCTGTGGCCAAACTCTGGGCTAAAAGAAAGGGAGCATACATACCGACTAACATAATTGCAGATAAGGCAGAATCGAGTTGTTTTGGACTCTTTCTCCATTGTACGCCTTAAAGCTGCTTGAGCTGCAGAGGTCATAGAGTCAGCTTCATCCAGAATTACAATCTTAAAAGGAGGACATGGCTTCCCACTATATCAAAGAGACAGCAGTAACTTAGAGATGCTTTTCACAACATAGTAACCTCAAATTCTAAGCACTGTGCTGAAAGCATTACTTCCAAGGAAACAAAGTTGATTTCAGGAAGATAAACTGGCAAAATTCAGTAACATTAAAAAAAAATCTCTTCTGCTATGAAATAAAGATATTTCCTTATACCAAAAAATTAAAATCTAAATTCAAGGGCAAAAGACTGGGCTTTTTAAATTTAATTCATACCTCTTTTCTCAAATATAAGAGAACCAACCCAAATTCATAAGAAAAGTCATTCCTCAGTTGATAATGGTTAAAGGATGTGAATAGGCAGTTTTCAGACAAAACTGTCAGTAGTTACATGAAAAACTATTCTAAATCATTATTGATTAAAGAAATGTAAATTATAATGATGCTAAGGTACTACTTCACCAATTGTCAGATTGGCTAATAAGACAAAAAAGGAAAATGTTAACTATGGAAGGGATGTAGGAAAACCAGGACATTAGAAGAATTGGGAACTGATCCAACCATTCTAGAGAGCAATTTGCCCAAAAGGTTATAAAACCACATCCCATTTGTGTCAGTGATAACACTACTAGGTCTATATCCCAAAGAGACTGGGGGCAGGGGGTAGAGGAGAAGAGACAAAATTATATTTTATTATATATTTAGAGACTAAGAATTGGAAATTGGGGGAATGCTCATCAACTGGAGAATGGCTAAAGTTGTAGAGTATGATTGTGATGGAATGTTATTATGTAAATGACAAGCAGATTTTCAGAAAAAATTAGACTTGCATGAACTGACACAAAGTGAATTGAGCAGAGCCAAGAGAACATTGTACATAGTTAATAAAATGACTGGAATGACTTTAACTATTTTGGGCAACATAATGATCCAAGACTCAAGATGAAAATGCTATATATGCCGTCGAAGAACTCTCACCATAGTTGAGAGAAAATTCCTATATACATGTATGTTTTACCTGAACTACTATCCTCCCTCACCAATATAGATCTCTGAAAAAAAAAAATCATATGAAGGAAAAAAATACTAAATGACCACTTAAAAGTAAAATGTAAGTTTATAAACTGTCAAGAAAAATGGGATTCTAAATCAGAAAACACTGAAAAGGTATTTTAGGCATTATGATATGAGAAAGAGAAGGAAAAACTTGGCTACTTACTCTGAGCGAGACCCTGACACGGTTAGTTGAGCAAACGTCTTTACTTTCTCCCGAATGACCTGTATTCCACGTTCATCTGATGCATTTAATTCTAGAACTCTTTGTCGGAAAAGCTCAGGTCTATAATAAGAAAATTAGGGATCATGTGTCATTATTCCGCTCAATTTCTTTATATTTTCATGTTTTGTGGCAAAACTGTACCTGGAAAATGACATTTTATGAGGGAGGCAATCGGGAAGTGACTTGCCCAGCGTTGCACAGCTGTTGGTCTTCTGTGGGCATTCCTTAACTTCTCAGCATGCCCCTCCCCACAGCTCACTCAAACTTCTCCCTACTTCCATTACAAGAGCCCACTCACTTGAGCTCTTCCTCCTGCCCTATTACAGAAGCTCCCGTCTCTAAGGAACAGGTGTCTCCTCTTGCCCAAGCCGGTCCTCCTCTCTCTCAGACACCAGACTACTTTCCATGTTCTTGTTTCCTTCCTACCTATTTGACTGGTCCTTCTCACTTTCCTCTGCTGGATCAATGACCACATCCCGCCTCCTTGGGATGGGTACTCCCTTTCTGTTACGGCTCTTCTCCTTCTAAAAGGTACAAGGTACCCTCTCTTGACATCTCATCAGTTCACACCTCCAAGAATTAGCCCATGGTGGATGATCACCTAATCCACAAATCCAGGGCTACCCTCTGACTCAAACCCGTAGCTGTGCATCTTAGTGGCCTGAGAGGGCAGTGGGAGCCAATGGTCTGAGATGGGAGGTCCAAAAGCTAGTGAGATTGGGGTATCGTGAAGAGGCATGGCTTCCAGAAGTCAAGAAGCTGCCACGTGCACTGGTCAAACTACCCTGGCAGTCTGTGTCCACTCAGGGGCATCATGGTATATGAGACACAGAATAGCAAAAGGCTTTTGAGTCTGTTGTATGAGGATTGGCTGAAGAAACCGGGGTTATTTTGCCTGGAAAAGACACACAACCATCTTTATTTACTGAAACACTATCAGTAGAGAGCTTAGATTTGTTGTTTCACAGCATACTGTTTGACATTAGGATGGATGCTGAGAAGTCAAGAAAAAAACGTAACACAACTTCCTAATAATAGATTTTCAAAAGTGGATGGGCTAACAGGTAGAGAGTGGGTGGGTTCCTCACTAAGATTTCAAGCAAGTGTGGTGTCCTGGAAGTCAGGGACCCGGGGTGCCGGGGCTCGGGGGGCCTTCCGATTCTGAAATCTTGCGACTCTGATCCTGAACTGCCTGCCCCCCTCTAGCTGGGTGCCTCATTAGCATCTCAAGTGCCCGTCCGGAGCAGAACTCGTTATCTCTGCCTCCAACTTTCCCGACGGGTGTTGGGGACGCTGCCCTCGGTTACCCCAGACCGCACCTTCTCTGCTGCTGCTTTGGGGGCCAAGTGCCCAGCACCACACTTAGTACTCGGCTCTCTACCCGCCGTCCCACGGGCTCGCACCCAAGCCGGCGCTTCTGCTCCACTCCACGCGCCCGACACAGGCCACGACTCCCTTCTCTGCTCCCGCACAGCCCCGGGGCCCTGGGCCGGGGTTCCCGGGACTCATTCCCCGTCCCCCGTCCCCCGCGCCGCCAGGGCCGTCCCTGCCGGCCTGCGTCCCCAGTGTCCGCCCTAAGAAGCGTCCCCCGAGTCTCCCAGTCCCTGTGACCTCCCGAGAGCCGCATATGGGCCACAGAGCCCGCGCTCACCCGTAGAGCTCCCTGGCAGCCGCCAGAATGGTGGACGTCTTCCCCGTCCCAGGTGGTCCGTAGAACAGAAGGTTGGGGAGCTGGGGGAACACAAGCCGCTCCTTGAGGCCGGGCTCGGGGGTCCCTTAGCCGGGGGAGGGCAGGGGGGGCAGGGAAGGTGAGCACAGCGGCCTCATCCAAAGTCCGCACTAACGCAGCCCGAGCGCCCCCTCCCCGCCTCTCCCACCGCAGCGCGGCTTCTCCCGGGGCCGCGCCGCCCCCAGCGGGAGGGGGGTTGTCGGGGAAGGACTCGGACCCCCGCCCCACACACCCGGGGGTTCCCCAGCCCGGCCAGTTGGGGGCGGGTCCGGGGTCCCACTCACATCGGCTCCTTCCAAGGACTTCTTCAGCACGGCCACCACCTCCTCCTGAAAGGCCACCTCGTCCACGCATTTGGGCCGGCTGAAACACAAGGGGACGCCACGATGGCCCGGGAGCCCCTCCGGCCCCCTCGCCCACCCCCCCACCCCCCCGGGGCCGGACTCGGGGCGGGCGGGGGCGGGGCGGGGCGGGGCTTTGGGCCGCGCTTACTATTTCTCCACCCACGGCACGGGCTTGGCCCTGCGGCTCTCGGCGCTGCTGCCCGCGGCGGCGGCGGCGGGCCCGCGGTCCTTGGAGGCCGGCGGCTTGGTGCTGATGGAGGCCGGCCCCTTGAGGAAGGCCTGCATGGTCGGAGGCGGGAACCGGACTTCAGGGGGCCCCGGGACCACTCGGGGCCAGAGCGTCACGCACGGGACCCCGGACGCGGAGCTGGAGGCGCGAGGAGCCGAGTCACGCACACACGACGAGGGGGCGGTCGCTGTCCTCTGGCCGTGCCCGATCCCGTCCCCACAGGCTCCACTGGCCCCCCGGTGCCGCAGCTCTCGTTCCCGCCACCGAACAGCCTGCCGGGAGTCATGACGTGACTTCCGGCGGAGGAAGTGCGCCCAAGCCGAGAGGCCGTTCGTTTACCAGAGCTGCATCCGGCGTGGGGGCAGGGTCACCTCGGAGCGACTGCTCCCCGTGGGATCCCTTAGATCCGCAGGGCACTGGCCGTCTCTGGAGGGCAGGGACGCACCGCGGTTTTGCCTTTCTTATATACTCCGGCGCTTAACAAAGGCCGTGGCAGTGCCCGGCGCCAGCCTGAAGCCCTCCTCAAAGATGGCTTCGGGGAAGGCGCGCAGTACCGGCGCGCATGCGCTAGTTTCTCTCGCTGCCCCGCTCCGCATGCGCAAGATGCCCTGCGTGTCTCGCGGGCTCTGAGTCTGAGCCCGGCGCTGCTGGCTCAGCAACTCGCCTGCGGCAGGGAACCGACGGCTGGGACGCTCCCTGGGCACTTTTGTGTAAAACAGAAGGGTCTGCTTAGGGGGCATCACGTGCCTTGCTCCTCAGAGGCCCAAGCGGGCGACGTTCCCGGCCTAAACTTGCTTCGCCGCCCCGCCCCGCCCCGCCGCACCACCTCCTGATTGGCCTAGAGCGGACCCCTGAGGCCAATCGGAAGAAGGCACCCGAGCCTCTCCCCTCCCCCGCCCCCGCCCCTATCTACCGGGAGATTACTCCCGCTTGCGGGCCGTCTGGTCTGGTCCTTCGGAGTCCCTTTTTCGCCCTCCCTTTTCCTCCACATCTCTTACTCATTCCTCTCCCGGGCGGTCACTTCGGGACCCGCCTTTTCCCGGAGCCGAAGTTCTGGAAGATTAGAGGCAATGGAGCTCTTGATCAGCCGCAGACCTAAGCCTGTTACCAGTACTGGTAACAACCTCGCGCTGAGCTGATGGAATGAATTTACTGGCTGGGCAAGTTATTTAACCTGTGTCTGCCTCGGTTTCTTCATTTGTTAAATAGTAATTAGCTGTAAAAATAATATCCACTTTGCACAGTGGTTGTGATGATCAAATGGAATATTTGCAAAGTGATTTGCAAACCTTAAAAGGTTATTTTATTTTTAATACATTGCTTTATGAATCGTTATGGAAGAGAAAAATAAGAACAAAAGGAAAAACCATGGTAGAGGGGGAAAAACAGAACAAAGACGTGAACATAGCATGCGTTGATTTTCATTCAGTCTTCATAATTCTTTTTCTGGATGAAGACGACATTTTGTATCCAAAGTCTATTAGGATTGCCTTGGATCTCTGAGTCTTTGAAAATTAAGTCTTTCGTAGTCAATCATCGAACGTTCTTGCTGTTATCGTGTACAGTGTATTCCGGGTTCTGCTTGTTCTGTTCAACATCAGTTTGTGTGAATCTTCCCAGACTTTTAAAAGGCTATTTAAATCCTAGCTTCTATTACTATTATTACAAAAGGGATGAGCTATAGACTCACTCCTCTCAGAGTATAAGGCTTATTAGACTTTCTACATTGAGCATCCCTGCTCTTCTTTTTAGGATGGGAAAGTAGAATAGCAAGCAGAAGGGGCTGGTTCTAGCTGACTCCTACCAGGCTGAAGGACTTTGGAATTCTTATTTGGAGGTAAAAGTAGGGAGAAAGCATATCAAATGAACCCCTTGATCCTAAGGTGACTGGATAAGGCTGAGCACAGAGTTTGGGAGGCAGGCTTCCTTGGTGGTGAGGGGCTATAGGTTCAAACCTGCCTGGGCCATTCTGATTACCTATAGTTTGTACTGAATACCTGTACTAACACATCACCTTTACTCTGGATACAGAGGCCTGGCTCTGATCAGCCTGAGTATGCCTTTCAGAGGCCTGAATACAGAATAAACTCAGTAAATACAGATTGTGAGGGAAGAGGAGCATGTGATAGCACATGGCATGTTTCCACCAGTGACGGGCTGACCTGTCCCCCAAAATAATCAGCAGAAACAGCTAGAATAACCGATGAATTCCTAAGATAAGCCTTTGAACACCACATGAAAGCTACCTGTATTTATCCTTACCCAGGCTACTGGTGTTGGGTGTACTAAAAGACGCATTGGTAAAGGAGGCATCTGGGTGGCACAGAGCAAGAAGCATGCAGTTGGGAAGACAAGTTCAGATTCCAGGGGAGGACTCGGAAGACTTCAGAGAGTGCAGGAAAGGGGGACTCCTGAAATGTTCAGGTTCAAAGCTTATCCCAGAAGGAATCCTCCTGATCCAAATGGGAGCGAATGGCCATCTATCTGCGGTCTGGAGACTTCCCGGGATGGAGGCAGTAAGCCGTTCCATTCTGGGCTGACTTATTGAGTCGTAATTATCCTCTTTTTTTCAGTGCTACTAGCTACTAGCTTTTTTTCGGTAGCTACTGCTACTGGCCCTCTGGAGCCAGGCAGAACATATCTGACTTCTCCCTCAAAGATCAATTCTCCAGATGCTTAAAATCGGCTCTCATGTTCCCCCATATAACCCCTCTTCTCCCAGTTAAATGTCCCCAGTTTTTCTAGAGGATCCTCACAAGACATGAAACCAACTTCCCCCACCATCCCCTAGTGTCTGGCTGTGGACTGGCCACATTCCATATAAAAAAAGACTTGACTATCACCTCCTTATTTTTAGAAATCATACCTCCTCATGTAGCTCAAGGTCAAATTAGTTTTCCAGGCTGCTTCAGGACTCCTATCAAGCGGCAAAAATGCTTTCTCAAACAAAGACTCTTTAATCATGAACAAGGGCACATCTTAGCACAGATTTTTTTTTTTTTTTTAACAACATCCCCACTTATTTGTCCAGTAAGATCAATGACAGCACTCCAGGAGAGGCCCTCATCTGAACTTGCTTTGTAACAAGGATGGGCTTTGTTCTTGCCACTCTTAATCTTGAGCTTCTGAGGTTACGCTATCTATGCCACGAAGAAAAGAAATATGGCACCAATAGATGTATCCTACATGGGACAAGGGGTCATGGATCAATGAGCCTTCAAAGTTACCCACTCAAGCATTTGAGTTCTTTTTACTGGGCAAGATAAAAGTGGGAAGAAAAGGTCAAACATGCCTCCTTGGTTTCAATTTCTCCTCCACAGAGTTTTTCTTCTGTACTTTTCTCACCACTCACACTGGACCATATATGGCAAATTGTCCTTGGCCCAGTCCCATCTTTTTCCTTTTTAAATTGGGGGTGTTAAGTGGCTTAAAGCATTGCTTCTCAAACTCATATATAATCCAAAGTCCAGCTCTTCACTTCCCAAAAGCCGGGGGTTCATAGGTCCTAGGACTGACTCCCTATAAGTTATTTTCTCTTTGACACACTGCTTTAACCCAGTTTACTTTGGTGAAATCTCCATATATCACTTATAGATAAGTCATGCCCATGCTTTCACAAATATGGGTAACTGGGGCCCAGTTCTCATACAAACACTAGGAAGCTAGTGTTACTGCATCAAAGCTCACCTAGGAGCAGTCAGAAGACTGGAAAAGTAGGAAAGGAATCTATATATGGAATGTTTTAAAAGCCAAACAGAGGAGTTCATATCTGACTCTGGAGGGAGTGAACGTCGATGAGGGGTGGGTGACTTGGTAGGCTTGTACTTGAACTATTGGAGAGCTAAGTGAAGGATGGATTGCATCAGGAGATCAGCCTCTGAGGTAATGCAGTGCTGCAGGTAGGACTTGGAAGGATGGCACAGTGTCAGGGGTCAGGGTGAGCATGAGAACTGTTAAGGGAGAACTGGCAGGATTTGTAACTTGTAACAGATCTCGAATGAGGGGGAGAGAATAAAGGCAAGACAATGCTAGGCTTTTTCTTGGTTAACAGGGATATCCTCAACAAGGCAATTTAGGAAGAGGAGGGTTTGGACACGTTGGATTTAAACTGTCTGGATAGATGACCAAGAGGCAGCTGGATAGGCAAGTCTGAATAAGGAGATCTGAGCATCATTAGCGTAGAGCCAAAAAAAGGATTCAGGGGAGTGGATGAGCTCACCAAGAGAAATGGGAGAGAAGGCCCTAGGAGAGATGTGGACGATTCTTATAGTCAGCAGGTGAGACTTGATGAAGGTGAAACAAAGGAGATGGGGGAGGACAGAGCAGGGCAGCTAAGTGGGTATCAGCCAGAGTTCTGGGCCTGCAGTCAGGAAGCACCATGTTCAAATTCAGCCAAAGAGATTTCCTAGCAGTGACCTTGGGCAAAATACTTGACCACTGCCTCAGTTTCATCAACTATAGGATGGGATAAATGAAAAGTCCTCAGCAATAGTGGTGCCATTAGAACATTCTCTAGGAGGATGCTCTGAAAATCTGAAGAGAACATCCAGAAGATGATCATTAGTGAAAAGGATAAACTGAGTGAAGACCTCTTATGAAAATGTGACCTTGACCTATGCCCTAACTGTGACTTAAGACTTTGCAATAACAAGTTGAACTAAAAATGGCAGGTGTTCCATTGTCTTGGATGAACATTTCCCCTCCTGTTCCCACCCCCTCGCGTCTTATTTGGCATTTAAGTACTTCTTTTAAAGGCAGGATGATGACTTTAGGTAACAATTCTCTTATCCAAGAATATCTTCGTGTATAGCAGTTCTCTAGGAATATTTAAATTGAGTTTGTTATTTATTGGTGCTCGTTTCTGGGATAATTTTCGCTTTTAGAATGTATGCCTGGGCTCTCCCAGACAATGGGAGAAAACGTGTGGGAAGCGTTTAGGATCCATTTAATCTTGTTTTGTAGTTTGCTTTTTGCACTCCTCTACGGGCATCTGTCTGTTGGGAGTTGCCCTTTCTCCGGAGAAGGTAATAAATCCTTTTTTGCTTTTTACCTTGAGGATCTCGGGTTTTAATTGGGTATGGGTCTCTGTCCCCCACAATAGCGTCTCAGGCTTCACCGAAGGCAAGATCAGAATTTAGGTAAAGGTTAGATGAGGACTGAGAAAAGGCACTGGTTCTGGCAATCAGAAACATTTCTGTTTGATAATTTATTAAAAGAAAATAATAGAGATCGTTAATAACAGAGCGTAGGCCCGTCTCCGGTACCCCCAGCCCCGCTCCCTGTGACCCGCAGGGGCACACCTTCCTCAGACCTCCCAGAACGCCTCTGGTGACGTCAGCGGGGAGAGGCAGGGGTGCGGGGAGGGACCAGGGCGGCGGGCCTGCGCTATTCCCAGCCCCGAGCCCAAGCCCAGACAGGGCCCCGGGCCTGGAAGGCTTTCTCCCCTCCCTTTCCCTCCCGCGCTTAGAGTTCCCGCTTCCCTCAAAGCCTCGGCTCGCAGGCTGCCTCCTGCACGGGCCCTTTCTCCCGCGCCCAGCAAGCGCGCCATCCATCCCTGCCGATAGGAACGCGACGAGGGGGTCTTGAAGTCCAGAAGAGAACACGGGTCCGGGCTGCAACCGCGTGAGGGTCGGTAGTGAGAAAAAGACTTGGGCGTCTCGTTCCTGACGCGCTCTAGGATCCTAGAGGCCGGAAGAAGCCGGCTGTCGCTATCACTCAGCTACCAAGGAGCCAGGCAGGAAATGATGACCTCACTTCCTGTCCGGAAGGGCGCATGCGCGGCAACGGTGGGAACCGAGCCCGTAAGCTCATGAGCAAAGATACGGCATTTGGAATACTCAAAATTTTTTAAAGAATAAAAGAACACGAGGTAATAAAGAAAAAAGACCATGTCGGCGGACGTTAACCTGGCCGACCCTTTCATCCAACATGGATTCCCCCAAGCTGTCTGCCAGAACAAAAAATGGCCTCGAGCTGGGCTATGAAACTCCTCTGCGCAAGCGCGTTTCCCGCCCTTGCCCTCCGAAGGGCGGGGAAATTTAGCAGGATTCGCCTGCGCAGAAACTAAGGTGCAGCTCTGAAAGGTGCGCAGGCGCACATCCCTCAACGTGTTTGGTTACCGATCCGGAGGCAACCAACGGAGCGAGGGCGGAGCCCAGTGACCTTGGCTCTAAAGAGGCGGAGCCCGCCACGAGGGGGCCCCGAGAGAAGCTGCCGCCGGCGCCATGTGCGTGTTGTCGGAACTCCCTGTTCTTCTGCCTAGGTCTTAAAGGGAGCCCTTCCCCTCCCCCAGCCCCGTCGTGCTTCTCCTCCCACCTCTCTGCTGCCTTTCCGGGAGCATCAGTTATTCAGTGAGCGAACGTTTGCTAAGATCCTAGCGTGTGGTAAATCGTTAGTGAGCGCCTTCTGTGAGTCGGGCTCCGGGCTAACCGAGGACTCAAAAATCCATGGCAACAGGGCCGCAACCTAACGGAAGGCGGCGCGCTTCCTGCAGCATGAATGGGAAGGAGTAAAAGGGAAGGCGCCAGCGTTAGGGGCCTGGGGACGTTCTCCCGCGGAAGGCGGGGAGAGCGCGCCGGCGCACGTGGCCGGACACCGAGGCCCCTTTGGAGGACTAGGGCCACGGCCCGGAAGCGGCGCGGAGCACGGGAGCTCTCGGTGGTGACGTCACCCGAAGTGGGCGGGGCCCGCGACCGGCCACCGCCGCCGGGACTGACCCGCCGAGGGAGGACGCGGACGAGATGGGGGCAGGCCGTGGGAACCTGAGCCGGCCGGCTTTCTTGTTCCAAACTTGTCCGGTTAGGGCAGGGAGCGCAGACCCCTCTT
Source organism: Sarcophilus harrisii (assembly GCF_902635505.1). Lineage (NCBI taxonomy): Eukaryota > Metazoa > Chordata > Mammalia > Dasyuromorphia > Dasyuridae > Sarcophilus > Sarcophilus harrisii. The sequence continues at coordinate 40,911,038 of NC_045428.1, read as the reverse complement.
GGGAAAGAGCCCCGGGGGCGAAGAGCTGGACCTGAAATTGGTTTCTATAGCAACCAGAGGATGGCCGCTGAAATTGGTTTCTATAGCAACCAGAAGATGGCCGCTGAAATTGGTTTCTATAGCAACCAGAGGATGGCCGCTGAAATTGGTTTCTATAGCAACCAGAGGATGGCGGCTGTTCAGGAGCTCCCGGGAGCAGAGTTAGGCCGAGGCTGCATCAGCAGGGGCCGAATGAGGGGCTGCCCTTGTACCTGGGCAGGTGGAAATAATCTCCTCTCATCAGGCCCCCTTCAGCTCTTTTGAAAACTGATGAAACCCGGGGAGTTAGCACTTGGGATCGTTTCTATTTGGAATAAATGAGTGAAGCGGGGGAGGGGAAGAAAAAAGTGTAACTGCATCATGGGTAAGAAACATCAGCTTCCTGACGTGCCAGTCAGCTTGAATCAACGCGAATTTTCATTTATTATCTCTTGACAATCCAGCTCTGTGCTGCCAGCTATTGGTCGTCTACAGCACCTGATTCTCACAATCATTGTGTGATCCTGCACAAACATCAAACTCAACATTCTTATAGACAGTAGATTTAGGAAGGCGTCAGTATCCACCAATGGCTTATTTCTCACTTCTCTATGGCTGACCAGATTTGCCCCAAGAATGCATATCTGTCTCCTCATGTGAAGTTTTCTAAGTGGGACACAGTTATTCTCAAAGCCTCAGAAACTTGGGCTTTGCTGCAGGATATTAAAAAAAAAAATTTTGAGATGAAATGAGACACTTTCCCTAAACTAAGTAGTAAACAGGCATTTATTAAACACCTACTATGTGCAAAGCACTGTGCTAAAGACCCTACAAATACCTCATTGGATCCTCACACCAACTCTTCTTAGTTTTATCCCCATTTTACAGATGAGGAAACAGAGTAACTTTTCCAAGGTCGAGCAAATACTTATCTGAGTGGAGATTTGAACTCAGATCTTGATTCTAGGCCCAGTAGAGTAAGAGATATCTGTGTATGTGTGTGTTCAAGAATCTTCACCAAATGCCAGTCCTACAATGAATATATATTTGTATGCATGCATGTATGTAACAAACATCAAAGAAACCCACTTATCCAAATCAATAGCAAAACAGAAATGAGAGAAAATCTTCCTAGGAGAATATATACCAATGAGATTGAAAGAACTTTCTCACTGGGAGCCAGATAGCTGAATTCAACCAAGAAAGTCTCAGATCTCGCCCAAGGTGAAAATTCTATGAAGTTTTCAGTCTAACAAGCTAGGTATAGGAGTAGGATAGAAACTGCCAGTTTCTATCATATTGACTTTTTCCAAAGGTTTTTCTCTTTTTAGCAATCTGAAGTCATTGGAATGACCATCCTTTATTGAAATCTTGGAGCCAAAAGAACCTAACATCTTTCTTCTCTCTTACCAACTCTGCCTACCCCTCAAGAATGAGGCATTGAGTAATCAATCACTTAGGAAAATCTTGCAATTAATCCTTCCCTTCCTCTTTTTCTTCTCTTCTTCCCTTCCTTTCTCCCTCCCCTTTCTTCCTGTTTATCTGTCTTTGCATCCTCCCAGCCAAGCATTTTTTAGGATTGATTGAACACAATACGAAAAGATGTAGGAAGAGATCTCTGTACTCATAGATGTATAGACTGAATCAATATATAGTAGAAAGAACATGAGATTACTGGAATCAAAAGACCTGGCTTCAAATCCTGGCTCTGCCATTTACTGCCTGAGTAATTTGGGGCAAGTCACTTAAATTCTATCCCTGTTTCCTCAATTGTCAAATGACAGGATTGGCCTCGATGACTTCGAAAGTCTCTTCCAGCTCTAAATCTATAGCTTCATGAGACTGAGTGGTCTAGATTCCTTTTTGCCAAAATCGGGAGGGACTTTAAAGTCTGGTTTATCAAACACCCTCTGTCCTCCCTGCCTCTCCTCCCCCCCGTCAAACCCCCATCCTCCCATTGGAAACTAAGGATCAAGGTTTGAGTAAAAATTATTCATGTCTGAAGGCCTCTTTCCCAGTTTTATTCTATTTTCAGTGGCTGCTATTTTATTCTATTTTATGGTCACTTCCAGCTTTAAATCTTTGATTCTGGGATTTTAAAAACATATGCTACCTTTTTTTGCCTCCTTGGTGGGAAGGATTAAATTCAGTCTAGAATGTAATAGTATGGTGAAACTGGAAATCTTTAGGCCTGATGGATTTGATTCACTTAAAAGAAATTCTAAATCCAAATCTTGACAGAGACACAAATTCCATTGAATTGATTCCATTGAAATCAGCTGGCTTCTATTTTATTGGAAAAAAATTGAACTGTGGCTCTTTTACAACTGAATCAGCTTTTATAGAATATAATACATGTAATATGAGAGGCAATGTGGCCTTGAAGTCATAAATAACCATGTTCAGGCAGTTTTATAAGACTCTTAACAACAAAAAATTGTGCCAGGCAACAAAGTCCCTAACTCCAAGGAGCTCATATTCCTCCGAACAAGAAGATGGTTCAATGGAGAGAGTTCTGGATCATAGATCAGGAAAATCTCAGTCAAATTCTGCATTGGGCACTTATTGACTTTATGATCTTAGGGTAGACATTTAACTTCTCTCAGCCTCAGTTTCCTAGAATGCAAAAAGCATCAACTTTATCAGGGTTATGAGAATGAAATTTTGTAAATCATATAGCATTATTTAAATGCCAGCTATTTGCAGTGATAAAACATAACCCTTGGATACAGAAATACAAGATAAATCAAGAAAGACAACAGTTCTGTGCTGGAAAGTGGTAAGCAAAATTGGGCTGTCGTATTGCTGATAAATAGTCCTAATAAAAGCAGGAATGTGAACCAAGGGATAGAGATTCATGGCCATAGTTTCTGTACTTAGTTTTTGTTTTTACCCTAAATTAACTTGCTTGGCCAAATTAAGAAGCATCTTGGGAGAGAAGCTCTATTCAGCCTTCAAAAAGATCTCATGTAGGGAAGGTGAGAAGAGTCTTTCAGGTTTCAAATATTATATATAGAGGTACACAACTAAAATACACATGTATATATAAGCACATGTATGTGCATATACGTGTGTGTGTTTTGTGGAAACGATATCAATCGGAGGTCTATCAGAATTAAAAGTATTTCCTAACCCTGCTACATAGTTGCCTGAAGCAATAGACTCTGAATAAGCACCAGCTTCAGGCAGTTAACAGATTTACTCTTAGTCCAGGGCATACTAGCGATTGTCGGTTGCTTCCTAGATGGGTATGATCAACTTATAAGTGCCTTATGAGGCTTTTTAATTATTACATCCCAGACGATGGTAGCAGAGAGCAGCAATTGGTCCTGAAAAGGGTAGGTAGTGGAAGCCCAGCAGGTGGTAGCAGAGAGCAGCAGTTCCCTATTCATAAGGACCAGCAGGAAGACTCAGCAGAGACGGTACAGAAGACAGGTTTTATATCCTGTACCATCCTATGCTTTCCCTCCCCGGCTTCCTTTAGGTCCCAATTTATATCCCATCTTCTAGAGAAAGACTTTCCCAGACCTCTTGATTTTAGTAACTTCCCTCTGTTATTTCCTATTTATTTTCTCTGTCTCTCTGTCTCTCTCTCTCTGTCTCTATCTATCTCTGTCTCTCTCTCTTCTCTCTCTCTGTCTCTCTGTCTCTCTTCTCTCTCTGTCTCTCTGTCTCTGTCTCTTCCTCTGTCTCTGTTCTGTCTAGTCTCTCTGCCTCTTCCTTTGCTCTCTGTCTTTCTTTGTGTCTCTCTCTGTCCCTTCCTCTCTCTGTGTGTCTCTGTCTCTGTCTCCCTCTCTGTCTTTCCCCTCCCTCTGTCTCTCCCTCTCTCTTTCTCTGTTTCTGCATATATGTGTGTGTTCATACACATATGTGTGTACATGTATTTATTGTCTCCTCCATTAGATTATATGCCCCTTGAAGGCACAGCCCATCTTTTGCCTCTTTTTATATTCCCAGGGATGAGCACGGTGCCTGGACCATAGTAGGTGCTTAATAAATGTGTGTGTGTGTGTGTGTGTGTGTGTAGGTGGCACAATGCACTAGAGCACCAGGTCCGGAGTTGGGGAAACCCAAGTTCAAATTTAGCTTCAGACACTTACTGTGTGACCCTGGTCAGATCACTTAATTCTGTTTGCCTCAGTTTCCTCATCTCCTGTAAAATGAATTGGAGAAAGAAATGGCAAACACTCCAGAATCTTTGCCAAGAAAACCTCAAAAGGGTTTACAGAGAATCAGACACGACTGAGAAACATCTATATTTATACATGTACACGCAGGTGTGCACACATGCATAGGTAGAATGGCTTATGTACACACGTACGTATTTCTATATGTGTGCAAATATGTATATATACATATACATGTAGACATATACAATAAATATAAAGTGAGAAAGGAAGGGGGGACTGTTTTTAGTTCAGGAATCTGAATGATTCCTGTGAGGTTTAATCATCTTGAATTGAGTCCTGAAGGAAGCTGGGGATTCCTAGAAGTAGAAGAGAAGAGATCAAGAAGTATTGGCACGTACAAAAGCCTGGACACAAACCCGGAGGCAGGAGATAGGGTCTTCATCCATAAGGAAGTACAAACAGTCCAGACTGGATAGACCATGGAGCACATGGGGGAATGATGTGAAATTTCTGGAAAGAAAATCTGGAACCAGTGATGGAGGGTTTTAAATACCAAATTATTTTATCCTGGTAGCGGTGATGAGCCCTGTGCCCTCCTGAGCAGGAAAGTTCATGGCACTTTAGCAAAATCTATTTTAGCAGCTGTGTGGAGCATGGATTAGAAGGGACAAGAGGCTTAGGGTAAGGAGATGAGTGAAAAGGTTAGGGCAATAGTCCAGATAACAGGATGGGAGTCTGGCTGAATAAATCCAGAGAAGGAAAGAAATGTCAGACACTGATGAGATGGAACCGGTAAAAGTTGGCAACTGATTGGCGGCGGGGGCAGGGAGAGTGAAGAGTCAGATATACCCCAAGATAGGATGATTGGATGGATGACTGAATCACTTGCAGAAATCGGCTGGGTTAAGGGTTAAGAGGATAACTTTTTGCAAGGGATGTTTCAGGTTTGAAATACTTATGGGATATCCAAGAGGAAATATCATGTTGACACTTGGGGATGCCAGCCTGAGTTCAGAATAGGGATGTAAACTATATTTTTCATGTAGGAGTCATCCCACATGTAAATGATAATTGAACCCATGGAGACTGATGAAATCAATGAGAAAAAAAGAAGAGGAAATAGTCTGGGATATAGTTCTAGGATACATTCATTCTTTGGATGCAGAACATGGAGCATGGATCCCAAAAGGAGAACAAGGAGAAATAGAAAGGTAGAAGAACCAGGAAACAACAGATTTATAAAAATCAGAGGAAGGAAGGAGTTTTTAAGAGTTAGACAGTGGGATAAAATCTTCAGAGAAGCCAAGAAGGAAATAAAAATATATTAAGCACCTGTTATGTGGCAGGCACTGTGGTAAGGACCCTACAAATATTTCATTTGCACTTCACCATAACCCTGGGATGTAGGTGCTATTATAACCCCCATTTTATAGGCAGACAGAGGATAGGTGACCTGACCAGGGTCACACAACTACTGAGTTTCTGAGGCTAAATTTTAATTCATTATTATGCACTATGTCATCTAACACTAATACTAAGGAAAAAAACATTAGATTGTGCACCAATGACTTTGTAGAAGCAGCTTCAGTCAACTCTTAAGGGTTGGAAGCAAGACATCATTGAAAAGTGAGTGGAAGGCAAACAATTGGAAGCAAGGATGTATGGCTTTTCCTAGAAATGTGGATCTGAAAAGGAGCCGTGATAGTGGACAATAACTTGAGAACTTTCTGTGGGGTCAAGTGAAAATTCTATCATTGAGAATAGAAACCTGTTTATATGCTGGGAAAGAACCAGCAGATAGAAGCTGAAATCAGAGAGGTGGGGAGGGGATTGGTATCACAGTCTCTGAAGATAGGAATGGATGATATCAAAAATACCAGGAGGAGGTTTGTCATTTTAATCAGAGACTGGAGGAAAGGGGCAGAAAAAGAGAGACAATCTCCAAGGTTCTAGAGATGCAGACTTGGGAGGAAGGACTATGGGATGAATAATTCTCTTAACAAAGTAGGAGGTAGGGTCCTTTACTGAGAGAGAGAGGGTGGAGGAGACAATGGAGCTGGTTCTGGGAGAGATGTAAAGTTTTACCACTGTGGCAAGCATTCTAGAGAATTAATCAGGAAAGAAAGATTTTCTCGAAGCTGTGAGTGCCCAAGATCCTCGTAGATTCTTTTTAAGGTCTGAGTGGCTTCCTATGGCAGTCATCAAGACACTGACAATGTGGTCTGGGTTCTTTACCCATTATTCACTAATCAATATTCTGCCTTTACATTGACTTTACAAATTAGGACTTTGTCTGAAAAGGCAACAGAGTAGGTTATAACAAGGTGACTGTGTTTCTGAGTACAAGGCCGTCTGGAGTTTTCTGGGTTTTAGAGATATTGGCTCTATTGGTTTTCTTTTGTAGAACTTTGATACTTGAACTTTTTTTGGGTGGGGGTGGGGTAGAAATATTAGCCCTGTTTTCTTTCCTAGAACTTTGATACTTGAACTTTTTTTTTTTTTTTTTTTTTTTTTTTTTTTTTTTTTTTTTTTTTTTTTTTTTTTTTTTTTTTTTAGCCTGTGATTGTAATACCATGGGTAGTAATATTAAAACAGAATATACACTTTCAAGAGTCAAAATGGGAATACCTCAGACCTGAGCTCAAATCTAGTCTTGGCCACTCATCAGCTTTGTAGTTCTGGGCAAATCACTTAATTGCTGTCTGACTCAGTCACCTTCTCTGTAAAATGGGAGGAATAATAGCTAGTATCTACTTTAAGGGGTTGTCATGGGGATCAAATGAGATTAAAAAATGTAAAGCAGTTTGTAAACCATAAAACAATATATAAATATTAGCTATTTTTGTTACTTTTTATGATTTTTATTATTATTATGGTTATTAAGGGCAATATAATCTATAATCTAAGCAAGAAAGGCCCATTAGCAACCAAGAAAAGAAAAGGTGCCTAAACTGAGCTGTGCCGAGATTCTTAAGATTTAGAATCGAGGAAGTATATTTCAGGCATGGAACTGGACTGGGACATGGGGGTGGGAGGGTGGAGGGGGGACAGGGTATCAGTCATGCATCTAGGAGACAGACTCAGAGCCAAATGGGGAGATGCCTATTTGACTGTAACATGAGATGTGGGAAGAAGGATGATGGGAAATAAGCCAATGATATATTTGTTTTAAGTTAAAGTACAGGATATCAGCTGGCATTCCTCTGCCCTTTCAGGGATATTCACCTGTCTCTTTTGTGAAAACTCTCTTACAGAGACATCTTGATTATTTTTAAACTGATTCTAAAAACAAAACACAGGAAGCAGTTTTATTCATCTGTGGAATTGTTATTTTTTCAAAGTACAAAAGAAAATTTGAATTCCATTCATAGGAACCAGCTCTGGAGAGCACCGCCCTGATTATTTGGGTATTTGTGTGTGTGTGTGTGTGTGTGTGTGTGTGTGTGTGTGTGTGTGTGTGTTACAGTCATTCTGTTCTATCTCTGGCTACTGGAGCCAAATGGTTCCGGAAGGGAAAGTGAGATAGGTGACCTTACACAGCCTTTGTTCACTTCAATCCAAGGCACTTGCACATCATGGAATCATCTCCCTGATATCCCTGACCCCTTTGAGAACGAAAGGCAAACAAAATCACAACTAACAACATTACTTGTACTTCTCTGATTCCTCAAGAAGTACAAAGATGAGGGCCTTCAAAAGGGGAAGATTGCTCTCCCAGGTATGAAATATAAACCTGTGGAATGTTCATGACCTGGGCAAAAGCCTATTTGCCTCAAATTCAACCTCAGACAATTTACTAGGCAAATCACTTAATTTTGTTTGCCTCAGTTTCTTTATTTGAGCTAGAAAAGGAAATGGCAAACCACTCCAATATGGACCATAAAAGTCAGTCAATCAATAAACATGGAGGTATAGTGATAAACCCTGAGGATTAAAAGAAAGGCAAAAACAATTCCTGCCCTCAGGGAATTCACATTCTAATGTTAGTGACATTTCTGACAACAAGATTCTGGGACAGCTTTCTAAGTCAGAAAAACAGCCTGAGAAAAAAGAAAAACAACCTGGTCTACATTGTAGAGAGAGTGAGTGTCAAGACTTCCAAAAATCACCAGTTATTGAAATAATAAAATGGATTCTTACAGTGCGAGCCGACATTTTTTCAGAAAGCCCTTTAAATTCAGTTATTCATTACCCTGTTGTTAGGAGGAAAAACATCTTAAACTGAAAGAGAGAAAGGCAATCCATGTCAGTGGAGGAACAGAAAATTCAGGTCTTCCACTTCCCCCATTGTAGGTGGTATATATTCTGCAAGCCTGAAGGGTCCCCGAGGCTGGGGTCTTTAGTTGTTCTATTAAAAGTATTTTTTTAGTTGTTCTATTAAAAGTATTTTTTGGTATATCAGAATTTATGAGTGACTGGATAAACCAGGGTATGTCACAGGCACAATGGAATATTACATTGTCATCAACAAGAAGCATTCCAAAGATTATGAGAAAAACCTATTGATCCAATCCAATAAAAACTTATGAAGAACCCAGTATTTGCAACAAGCATGTATTATTCACAGTATATAAGGCACCGTGTTAACATAAGGGACACAAAAACAAAATAGAAAATAGCCTTCGTCCTTGGGGAATTGCCTTCTTTGAGCTGACAAAAACTGAGACCAGTAGAACCAGTATAATCCACATAGTTCTGCTCTATGAGATGGAAACTCCTATACACAAAATGGGGGAATTGATAAAACAAAAGAGGGGACATGAATGAGATGACAAACTCTTTACCTTGGGCCATTCTTCACTTAGAAAACTGAAGCCATTCCCTCAACCATTCCTCTTTTTCTCACCTAAGGATCCCTTGACATTATTCCCCACTATCATTGCAGTCTCTGATGAAAAAGAGGCTGAAACAGCAATCTCTGTATCCCTTTCCCTTTGCAGTAAGTTTTCCCCAATATTACCTCTGCTCTTCTTCCAATCCTCAAACTCTTACCCATGCATTCATTCCCAGATGCCCACAAATACACCTAAATATCCCTCTTTCTTAAAAAAAATTACTAAATCATCTCATCCTTTCAAGTTTTGCCCTTAGATGTTTCCTCCTTTCTCAGCTACATTCCTTGAAAAAGCCATCTACACTTACAACAAGATGGTAAGGTGGGAAAAGCAATAAATTTGGATTCACGGGACCCACCTTTGCTGCTTATTTATATGTGTCATTTGGGGGAAGCCACTTCCATCTTTGGGTCTCTGTTTACTTATTGATAAAATGAGAGGGATGAACTAGATGACCACAGAGGTCCCTTCCAGCCCTAAATCTACAATGCTCTGATTTTCCATTTCTTCTCTTCTCACTTTCTTCTGAATCCTCTTCAGTCTGGTTTCACTTTGTTAAAACTCCTTCCAAAGCTACCATTGATCTCTTAATAGCTAAATCAAATGACCTTTGTTCAATCCTCTTCCTTCTTGATCCCTTTGCAGCAACTGGCACTATGTCTAGCCTCTTCTACTGGATAATCTCTCCTCTTTGGGTTTTCCATGGCACTACTCTCTCTCTGTTCTTGATGTCAGTGCTGATTCCTCATTCTCATGCTTCCCCCCCCTTTTTTTTTAAATTAAAGCTTTTTATTTTCAAAACAAATGCATGGGTAATTTTCACCATTCACCCTTGCAAAACCTTGTATTCCAATTTTTTTCCTCCCTTCCCTCCACTCCCTCCCCCAGATGGCAAATAATCCAATATATGTTAAACATGTACAATTCTTCTATAGATATTTCCACAATTATCATGCTGCACAAGAAAAATCAGATCAGAAAGAGAAAAAATGAGAAAGAAAACACAATGCAAGCAAACAACAAGGAAAAGAGTGAAGACTATGTTGTGATCCACATTCAGTCCCCACAGTCCTCTCTCTGGGTGCAGATGGCTCTCTTCATCACAAAACCATTGGAACTGGCCTAAATCATCTCATTCTCACTCATCTTTCACATCCAATTGATTATCAAATCTTGTTTCCACATCTCCAACTTTTCTCTTAGTCTCTGTCTCTGTCTCTGCCTCTGTCTCCTTGTTTCTCTCTGTCTGCCTTTCTCTCTTGGATTCTGTTTCTGTCTCTCCTTCTCACATACACTTTCTCTATATCTTTTTCTCTAATATCTATTCTTTTTTTTCCATTTACTTGGCTCCCACTCTAGTTCAGAACTACTGAAATTTCTGCCTGACTATTACATAGCTTTTTAATTGATCTTCCTGTCTTCAGTTATTTAAAGATCAGAGGAAAGAATCAGACTTGTAGTTTACAGATGATGTCCTCAAACATTTAAAGGGTTGTCACGGAAACAAGTGTTTATACGTGTACTATTTGGTACCAGAAGGCAAAATCAGAACTTGTGAGTGGAAGTTTCAAAGCAGTCAATTTAGTTTTGGAGTCAGGAAAAACTCCCTAATTAAAACTCTTCAGAAGTGAAGTGGCTCCTCCTCCTTGGAGTTCTTTGAACAGAGCCTCCTTGGTGTTCTTCAAGCAGACCATGGACGACCACTTGTTGGTTATGTTACAGCGGTGACTCCTTTCATGGATGGATAGGACCAGGTGGTCATCGTAGTACCTTCAAACTCAACTTCTACGATTCCCTGGAGCCTTTCCCCACCATGCTGGCCCCTCTCCACAAGCTGTCAAGGGGCCAGTGACCTTGCCAGTCTCAACTCAGGAAACAACAGTGACTCCCAGTGCTCTCTAGCACCTAGTAGACAGCTTGCTGGGGTACCATGGTGACCTCTTCTGCCAGGATTGGGCCTGAGTCCTTCTGCTGCGTGTTCCATGTACAGCAATCTGCAAACTAACAGGGCTCTAGGGGATTTCCTGGAGGGCTTGCTCCCTAGGAGGAGCCGGAGACTTGGCTTGAGCTGTTAAGAAAGGGGGGAAATAACAGGGTTCTTGGCACTTGCTAAACTTTTAAGAAAGGCTTGTGGACAAATCGACTGATTGGCTATAAAAAAGTGTGTGTGTGTGTGTGTGTGTGTGTGTGTGTGTATACATACTATATATATATATATATATATATATATATATATATAGCTATAAGAAAGAAACACACAGGACTGCTCTCTGTGTGATCAGAAAGGGGCTCTATGCCCATGAACACACACACACACCCCACATGCACAAGCTAATGTTTTTTATGATGTGTGTGGTATTTGTGTGTGATATGTATATGGTCCAAAGGTGAGCTGGTTCGCTTGTGCACACATACATATTCCCTATACTGTGCCTGCATGTGATTCCTTTGTGTTTGTGTAATAAGGGGGTGGAAGGTGTGTCTGTGTGTGTATAAATGCACACACACACACACACACACTACATACAGCTGGCTCTCTCTGATGGATGTGTATGTGGTGGGGTTGGGGGGTGTAAGAGAATATAAGCAGATAGATACCAAACTTGGAGTGTGTGTGTGTGTGTGTGTGTGTGTGTGTGTGTGTCACATCTGCCTGGGTCTCCTCCCTGTGTGATATGTGTAGTCATGGAGGCTAGTGTGAGTGTGGACAAACTTAGCTACATACACTGCACATCAACGAACAATTAATGGGTGCGGGCACATGGGAGGGAGGCTCGCGGGAGCTTGTACGTCGGTTCACACCGAGACACACACACACATACATGCCCACGTACACACCCATGTTTTCTACAGTGGGATCATGTGTGCTCTTGCAGCGTGGGGGCTTGTGTGTGTAGGGGAGAAGATTGACAGCACCTCTCCAAGGAAACCATGACTGGGAAAAACGGGCGCCCCTAGCCTTATGGGGCCCCCCCTTCAGACCCAGGCTCATCCCCTCTCCTAAAGGTGCCTGGGACCGGGGTTCGACCGAGGAGAGAGAAGACCCCCGTAAGACCGAGCCAAGCCCCCTTCCGTTGGAAGTAGGCGCCCAGCCTCCCTCCCTTCCCCCTCCACCTTAGCCCCCTCCTCGCAGCTGTTCCTCCGCAGGAACTGGGGCGGGGACGGCAGACAGAGGAAGGAGGGGGAGGGAGGATGTGGGGCAGCAGGCTTGGCAGCCCCTCCCCACGCCCTGGCCCCAGCCTTGGCACGCCGCCCCCCACCTCCCGCCCCTCTACCCCAGCCGGACACCGAGTGCCCAGGCCGTGAACTCCGACTTGGGGGCGCTGGGGGAAGGGAGGGGGAGCGCGTCCCCCGGGAGAGACGCGTGCCAGAGGGGACCCAGCCTTCCCAGGGCGAGCAAAGGGAGGAGGAGTCTGGGAAGGGAGAGCATCTCCCCAGGAAGCCCCAGCATCCCTGCCTCCTGCCTCCTCCGCCCGGCGCGAGGCCCCGCCCCTTTGCCCAGCCCAGCCTGGTGCGGGCTTCCCGGGGAGGCAGCAGGCGAGAGAGCTCGGGCTGGGCCGGGATGGGCTGGGCTGGGTGGGGCTGGGCTGCGGGATCAGGAGGCCGCCAGCTGCCCATCAGGAGGCCTCCCGGCTGCCGCCCCCGCCCCCGCGCTCCAGTCCCGCTTTGGGCCGCGGCCCCGGCGTTGCTGCTGCTCTCCGCACCCTCGGAGCATCCTTCATCCCGAGCGTCCCTGGAGGCAGGTGCCTGCCGCCCGATCCGGCTCCCGGGCTGCCGTGAGGACCACAATTAGCGGCCGCTCCCCAGGAGCGGCGGAGACAGACGCGCCGCTAACTCCGAACTGGGGCGTGCTTCTGTCCTTCATCTCCCCCAGACGTCTCCGTGTGCGTGCGCCCACAGCCCCTTCCCCAAGCTGCTGGGGGGCTTTCTGCCTGCTCGGCTCCTTTCCTGGGGGGCGGTCATCCCGGCTATGGCTTTCGCCCCCCGGCTGTGAGTGAGAGGCTGGAGAGAGCGGAGATCTCCTCGTCAGCTGGGAGTGGTTCTGTCTTTGTGCCTGGATGAGAGAGTGAGCGGGCGGCCGGCCTCAGCATCCCCAGCACCGGCCCCTTTAAACACGTCCCATCGCCGTCTTTAGTTAATACTGGAGAGGATCTTTGGGGACGGCTTCTGTGAAATGCTCTTTTGGCTAAAAGAAGACGAAATGTCCCATCAGGAGCTCACGCAGCGCTTGGCCACAGTGATCACTCATGTCGGTGAGTAAACCTTTGAGGCTTGAGGTGGGGAAGGAAGGGTTACACAGGCGTGTTGGAGGGGCCGGGATGGTCTCATCCCTTTCACACGTCCCCTGGCACGTCCGGTCCGGGGGGCGGGGAGCACGGGTCACCCCCCGACTGAGGACCTGGTTCTTTGTGTGCCGCCGCCTCACCTGGCCTCCGCTCCAGAATCTCGCACGGGGGCTGGCTGGGGGCATCTTTGGCAAAGCCTCTGGGCTCCCTCCCTGTTCCGGTCCCTCTCAGATCCCCTCCGGGAGTTGTCAGCTGTGATTCTCGGTTATCTCGCAGCCTAGCCCGGGACGCGCTTCCCATCCCCTTTGTATGAGGGCTGCTTTGCTGGGGTTGGGGCTTCGGAGACGGAGCAGCTTCAGGATGATGGCAAGAAGGCTGTCTGGCTCAGATCGCACCTGACTGGCCTGGGCAGTGCCCGTTCTGGGCTCGCCTGGCAAAACTAACCCAGAGCAGAAGTGGGTGATGTAGCTGGATGATGGGTGAATCAGCACATGGATGCCAGCTTCTGCCTCAGTTTTTTTTTTTTTTTCTTTTTGGTCTAGCTGGGTTGTTGGTGTGGGCATTCAACTGGAAAATGAGCAATGAATGCAGGGGCTTTTCTGGTATGGATGGGACTAGATGGACACGATGGTGTCTTCCAACTCTGAAATTCTGTGATCCAACGGAAAGGAACCAGTCCAGGGAGAGGAGTTCTAGATTAAAGGCGGCTCCCTGTAAAAATCCAGACCCACTGATGAGGAAGCCAAACCCAGACAATTTTACCTGGCAGAGTATCCAGCTAAGAAGCGAAGTGATTGGCTCTGGGCTTCTTTATTTCTAAAGCTTTGGGAGATTATACAACTGGCCACATTTCTCTTCTCTTTTTTTTTTTTTTTTTTTTTTTTTTTAAACAGAGAGGCTTTCCGCACAATAACCCACTGGCATCTGGTATAATTCTTATCACGTCCATTACATGGATGAGGAAACTGAGGTTTGAAATGCAATTTACTAGTACCCACAGAGCACTAAGAGGTACTGGATCCTAGGTATCCCTTCCCAATCCCACCCCTACCTCCATCCAGAGCGCTTTCCATTTCACTCTGGGGGTAGGATATAAAGGAAAATCTCATAATCACCTTTATCTTGTTTGTTAGGTCCCCCCACCTTCAGTTATTAATATCATTCAATCAGTTGACTAAGAAGCATTTATTAAGTGCTTACTGTATGTCAGACCCACAATACTTTAATATTAATTAAATTAATTTATTTATGTACAATTTTTATTCAATTATTTATTTTTTTGTTTGTTTTTGTTTTTTTAGAATATAGACTTCTTGAGGACAGGAATTATCTCATTTTTGTCTGAATAACTTTATGATTAGAATAGTATCTCGCATCCAGTGGGTGCTAAAAAATTTTTTTTGTTGTTGTTAGAGTCATAAATGTAGGTGAGATCCCAAAGATCATTTGGCCCAATCTCTCACTTTACAAATGAAGGACCCATAGCCCCTGGAGGTTGAGTGACAACATAGGTCGCACAGATGATAACTGACAAAGGCAGGATTTGAATCCAGATCCTCAGATTCTGTAGCCATCACTTTTTGTGTTGTCTCCAGGCATTCTGACCTATGGGAAGCACACTCCCAAGTTGGAATAAAACCAAGGGTGGCCTTAGTTGAATATAAGTTCTTGAAAACCCAGCTGGTCAAAAGAGTTTTCTCCATCATTCTTAGTTTAAAAATCAAGCCAAGAACACATCAACAGGCAATTCAATTCAATTCAACAAACATGGATGATGTGGTGCCCCTGTTCCCCTCCCTGATCTAAGCCTAGATCCATTTTAGATTTAAAATACTAAAGGTCAAGGCATAGTGGTGGGTGCACTAGATGAGGGGTCCAAGGCTCTGCATCCCAATCCTGGCTCTGTCATTCACTGCCTGTGTGACAAGGGACAAGTTGCTTGACCACTGAGACTTCTCTGGATCTCAGTTTCTTCATCTATAAAATGAGAGGTTGAGTTGGATGGTTCTAGCTATAACATTATGAATATAATGAATATGGCAGGTGTATTTTCAACAACCTCTCACTGATGATTCAGTATGAGGAAAACCTTCTTGGCAAAGAAAGCTGGAGCAGCTAGACACGGTTTATAGAGCGCTCGGACACTTACTAGAGTGTGACCCTGGACAAGTCACTTAATATGATTGCCTTAAAAAAAAGAACTATCCAAAAGTTGTAATCATCTGGCTCTGGGGGTGTTCCCTCTTGCTGGAGGTCTTCAAGTAAATACTGGGTGATGATTTGTTGACTATTTTGTTCAGGGTTTTCTTGCTTCAGGCTTGGGTTGGGCTTCTAAATCTGAGATCCTATACTTCTCCAGTGAGATCATGAAAACCAGTTTTTCTGGTACAGTTTTAGCCCCTAGGATGCATGAATCCTGAGGCTTACCTGATCCCAAGTCCAGTTACTGCCCCAAACCCAAGTCCCTTGCTTTGGCAAGTTAGAATCAAGTTTCCTGGTTCTTGCCTCTTTTTCCTCATTGGGCCAACCAGAAAATACCCTGATTTCAGCAGTCCAGATTGCCCTGCTGTCTTGCCAAGAGTGATGGAACCGTTTCCTATTAATGCCATATTGACTCTGTCTAAAACTCTATTTGAGCCCAGAGTGATTTGGGTGAGGGCCAAATATGTCTTAGATCAGACATGTCTTGTTGCATATCTGAACCATTAGCTTGTCCATGGAGCTAGGGACAAACTGGGGGAGGGGAACCTCCCTATATGATTCCTCTTTGGAATATGATCTTGCCATCACTCTATGAGTTTGGCTTCCTTCCCCTCTGCTTTGAATTTATGATCTCAAAGGCGCTCTGTCCAGTAATCTTGGGATTTTCGGTACTAGAGAAACCTAAAATGTCTTTCTTTTCTCTTTTCCGTTTTCTCATCTATAAATGAGGAATTTAAACTTAGAGGGCCTTTTGAAAGCTAAATCTGTGAACCTAAAATGTCTCTTTTCTTCTCTTTGACTTAATTTCCTCATCTGTACAATGAGAAATTTAAACTTAGATGGCCCTTTGAAAGCTAAATCTGTGAACCTAAAATGTATCTTCTCTTCTCTTCAACTTAATTTCCTCATCTGTAAAATCTGAGGAATTTAAACTTATATGGCCTTTTCAAAGCCAAAGCCATGAAGATATGCTCCTAAAAGTCATGAGTTCCTACATCTTTGTTAGTGTAGACCTGGCTCAGATACAAAGCTGTTTTTCAGTTGTTTCTACCTTTTTGACACTTTGCCTTTCATAGTTGAAGCCAGCATGTGGTTGAGCTTTAGAGCTGATACCTTGCCCCTGAATGACCCTGATACCTCTGGCCACTCCATTTCCTTATGCTCGTCCGTGGCAAGGAAGACACTCTTGGAGAGATCTTTTGCACTCTTGTAGAAATACTAGCGTGGACTATCTAAGGGTTGTTAGTGATAGGGAAGCCTATTTTGATCAATAAATTCATTTGAGAGTATATTTCTAGGGCTAGAATGAGGGCTATAAAGACTGTAATTCTCCATGTCAAAGATCAAAATCTTTTTAAAGAGAGGATGGGGTGAGAATATAAGCTTCTTCAGGACTGGGTCTGTATCTTATTGTTTCTCAAGTGCTGAGCACAGAGCCTGGAATGTGGTTGGTGCTTAATAAATGGATTTTGAAGGAACATGTTAACGTTAAGCCTCAGTAAATGAAAGAACTGGGTTCAAATCCCAGTTTAGCCATACCAATCTTATGACTGGGACTCAGTTTCCTTTTCTGTAAAACCAGTGGATCAGATTAGATGATCTCTAAGAATGATTCCTTCCAGCTCCAAATCAATGATCCTTTGAAGTGTTTGATATTCGCAGTGGTTCTCAAAGTATGGTCTAGAGAATCCTGGGGGTCTCTGAAATCCTTTTAGAGGGTCTACACAATCAAAAATAGTTTTTATTTCCAATATGGTAAATGTCTATAAATATAATCCAGATAAACAAAAATGCTTTGGAGAGATCCTCAATAATTTTTAATAGGATAAAAATACTAAAAACAAAAGTTTGAGAACCATTGTTCTAAGGTCTCATCCAGCTCCCAAACCAGGAGTTTGATTAGTGTGACAGCTCTCTCAACTCCCTGTAGAATATGGAATCAAAAAAATGGAATTTGAAATGATCTGTGTTCTGAATGCAGAGATTTAAGAGAGATCTCTTGGACTAAGGACTAAGGTGCAAATGTAGACACCATTGGGCTGATCCAGAGTAGCTGTATGACCTGGATATTCACTTCCCTCTCAAGTTTGCTCCTAGGCAAAATGAGGAGGTTAGCTTAAATTACTAGGTCTCTAAGGAACTCTAGGACCGGAGGCAATCTGGGACTGGGGTTTTCTTGGTACCTATAAGAGCAGGAGTTGTAGCAGAGAGGAATAAGATTTTAGAAGATAGAATAAAGGAGCTCCCTCTTATTAACAAGTAAGGAAACTGAGGCTCAAAGAATGGGGCCAAACTCATATGTGCAGAACTGGAATTCAAATCCTGGTCTTGAATGGGACCTCAGGGCTATTCAGATGCTGAGGTGGGAAAGTCCCCCCAAAATTCATTGGCTCCATATTTACTATTATATTTAATTAGATGCAGGGGGACGAAATCTTAATAAAATAGCTAACTCAAAGTGCAATGGTCATGATTATTGAAGGTCAGCCATATGAAAACTGATTAATGGCAATAATAATAACCATAGCTAGAATTTGTATGAAACTTTAAGGTTTGCATATTACTTAATAAATATTATCTCATTTTATCCTCACACAAACCATGTAGGGTTAACTGATGGAGGAATCAGGCTGCAGAGGTAACTGAGACAGATGTAGGAAACTGAGGCACACAGAGGTTAAAGTGATTTTCCCAGCAAGTATCTAAGGTCAGTTTTGAATTGATTGAAGGAATTACACATTTAGCCTAGAGAAGGGAAAACTTGGTGGGGAAAAGGAGTTAATAAATGGATGTTGAAGGAACGTGTTAACTCTAAGGCTCAGTGAATTAAAGAACATCCCTGTTTTAAATCCCAGTTCAGCACACTCATCTTGTATGTATCCAAAGGGATGTCATGGGGAATAGGGAATAACTGGGCCCCAGAGGACAGAAATTGGAAGTAATGAAGCTGATGGAGAGAGGGACATGTGAGTATGTGTGTGCATATATGCAAGGGTTCCAGAGAAATTCATTGTGGAGAGGAGAGGTCCCTTCCTCAAAATCAGAGCTGTCCATTAGTGGAAAGGAATGCTTTGAGAGCTAGTAGAAAGAAATTCTTTCACTAGAATGAAATTCTAGTGAATTCACTAGAAATTTTTTTTTCTTTTCTTTTTTCTTTCTTTTTAACACACATTGCTTTATGAATCATGTTGGGAAAGAGAAATCAGAGCAAAAGAGAAAAACCATGAGAGAGATTTAAAAATGGAAAAAAAGAAGTGAACACAGCATGTGTTGATTTAAATTCAGTCTCCTTAATTCTCTTTCTGGATGCAGATGGAATTTTTTGTCCTAAGTCTATTGGGATTGCTTTGGATCTCTGAACCACTGAGGAGAACCAAGTCTTTCATTTACTAAGCCATTTCCTTCTCCAGCTCTTTTCATATGAGGAATTGAGGCAGACGGGGTTAAGGGACCTGTCCAGGGTCGCCCAAGCTAGCAGTGTCCGAGGCCAGATTTGCACTCATGAGGATGAGTTCCTGACGCCAGGCCGGGCCTTCGGTGCACCATGGTACCCCCTTGCTGCCCTCAGCTTGGTGGGTGGCCCTTTGCAGCATTCCTCTTTGATGACTTCCACATTTTCCTTCTGTGCTCTGAAGGGCTCACACCTGGGAGAGATCAAATCCAGGCCTTTGGCTTTGGGGTCCCTTCCGGAGGGAAGGATGACGCCTGGGACAGAACAAAGGCGGGCAAAAGTAGCCCACATCCTCAGGCACGTTACCTGGGTCCTAGATCTCCTTCCACTGTGGCTGTGGGGATATCCTTCACATTCCATGGAAGTATTCACGACTCCCTGTAGCAATGGTGAATTTTTAAATATCCATGACTTCTGGTTCCAAGCCAGCAGGAGTCATTTTTGGAAGTACAAAAAAAAAAGTGGGATACTGGGCTGCATTATGAGGCTTACAGCACCCAGGGATAAGGAGGGAACAGTTCAGATGTCTGTGCCCACATAGAACTGCATCAGTTCAGTTCTAGGAGTCCCATTTTAGGAAGGAAAGCCCGGGAGGACATCTAAAGAAGGGCGATCAATGCATAAATAATCATTGAGTGCCTACCATGTGTCTGGCACTGGGCTTAGTGCTAGGGGGCAGGGACACCTGGGATATAGTAAAGGGCCTTCAATCCAGAACTGGGGATATGAGAAGAGTAGCTCTGGGGGGTGTCGTGATTCACTTTTTGGGTGTCACATGGAAGAGAGATCAGCGTTGTTCTTGTTGGCCCCCAAAGGCAGAGAGGGGAGCAGAGTGGGCAATTTTGATGATGTTAATTTAAGTTTGAGGTAAAGAAAAACTTGCTAATATTCAGAGTTGCCCTAAAGTGGAATGGACTGCTTTGGTAAATAGTGAGATCCTCCAGCACAGTTGGAAGCTGGGTGAATGTCATTGTGGGGATTCTTGAACAGCTGTGGGTCAGAAGCCAACAGATCCCAGGCTTAGAGCTAACTGGGACCTTAGGGGCCACCAGGTCCTAAACCCTCATTTGGTTGGGTCCTTCCAATGGAAGTCTTCCAGCGAGCTAACTTAGAAGAAAATTACATTTTCAGATGAAATCAAACAATATCACAAGTAACTCAGAAATTATTTGTTATCCATAAACTCACCTCATAGGCAGGTCCCATAATTTTTCTTTCCCCTTTGACTGACACAAGCCACATCTTGTTTCAATTCATTATGTTTTGCTTTTAAAAAATGGAAAGTTTTATTTTTAAATTTTCTGTTTGTAATTTTGCTGGCACCATGGAACCGTTTTTAAAGGCAGTTGGTAACCCCACCAGCAGAGAGGCATGATGGTGTGATTAATCAAAAAGGAGCCCTGGAATCCTGGAGTCACCGGCTGCTGGTCCAGCCCCTGACCCATTCTGACCCTTCTCAGGGAGCTTGGTAATTCTCTAAGACTGGACATGGCCTATCTGCCGCAGGGAAGGGTATTTTCACACCAAGAGTTCCTCACACATAAATTCTCATATCAGGACCCCTCCAAAATCTGACATAACAGATGAAAAAACCAACAAACCTAATTAGCATCATAGAAATAAAAGCTATACTGGAGAGAGCCTTTTCATTGGAAGTCCCATCGTTTTCTCCTTACCTCTGCCCCCTTGCTTCCATTTAAGTTCTACCTTATAAAAGAGACTTTTTTAGTTCCTCCTCTCCCCCCGTGGTTAGTGAAATTATCTTCCATTTCCACTATATGTATTTTGTGTGTACCCAACTCTCTCCCCCCTTGGACTGTCAGCTCCTTGAGGGTAGGGATTTGCCTTTGGATTCCCACGGTCTGACACAATGCCCGGTACACAGTAAGCACTTAATAAATGGTTGCTGACTTATTATTAATCATCCTGGGCATGTGGAGCTGCGCCTTGGGGACCTGGCTCTGGTAGAGAAGTCAGGATGGGTCTCTGCATTGCTCCGTGTACAAATTGGAGGTTTCGTCTGACACAAAATCAGAGGCAATTTTTCCCTTGAGATTTTGCAGACCCGTCATTGACCGAGAATGAGGTCATTGCTTTCAGGACAATGTTGTCACCCCTCATCTGCGGGGAGATAATCCCAGAGGCCCCAGCAGCGTGACATCGGGGAAAGGATCTTATTATTATTGCAGAGTGCAGTTGATGGAATATCCTGGGGCACTGACAAGCCTCAGGTGCTTCTGGGACTCATTAGTGAAGGTGTTTGGGACTCTAGTGTCGAAGTGTCTGAGCTGAGATCCCTGCCTCCCTCAGCGCCAGGATGTGCTGCGTGATCAAATCAAGAGGAGCCACCTTTTCCACCAGTGAATTCACTTCCAGCTTCTTTTTAAATTAGTCTTGGGGAGAGCAACTTCTCAGTTTTACAACTGGAAATGTAACCTCCTACAAGTGAGCCGACTAGCCCCATGTCACCAGAATTCTTTCCTGCTGGACCTTCATGTTGCTAGAGCATCCTTGGCCTATTTAGGTGAGAAAGGCACAAGTGATTGCTGTGCCTCCCTCTAGAGCGGATAAATGATGAAGCAGATAAGAGAATTTGGAGTCAGAAAGAGCTGAATGGAAATCCTGCCTCAGACACTGAGCTGCGTGACCTTGGGCGGGACGCTTAACCTGCCTGCCTCAGTCTCCACATCTGTAAAATGAGTATAATAGTAGCATCTACCCCTTAGGGTTATTGTGGAGATCCAAAGGGAAGACATACATAAAGCCCTTTATAAACCCCGAAGCCCTTTGTAAATGTAAGGTATTATTATTGTTGTATCTGTAAGGGAGCAGAGCCATAACTGGGAAGTTTGGTTCTGCCAGGAAGGTGCCCTCAGCCAAAGTCTACAGGTGGAGGGGAAGGTGAGGGAAGGTGGAATGGGTACTGCTGCAAGATGGAGAAATGAGAGGACCGGGATCCTGGTGAAGGGTATGGGCTGGGGGAGGAGGAAGCTTGAGAAGAAAGCTGGGATGAGGGAAAGACATTATCAGTGACATCCTGAGACAAAGCCCCAGTTGCCCCAGGAGCGTTAAGATTTTGGATCAGAAACCCAATCAAATTGGGTGCTTTTCTTCTTATTGGTCAGACCTGGGATTTTCCTGGTGTAGAGGACTTCAGGTAAGAAAATTCCCTCTAGCAATGAAGCTACCTGTGATGCTGAGAGGTTAAGTAACCTGTCCAGGATCACACGACCTATATGGGTCAGGGGCAGTGGGAAGGGCAAAGGCATTCGGAACCAGAGGACCAAGGTCCAAACCTCGATTCTTCCATCTGGGGGACGTCCCCTTGGCTCCTCAGGGTCTCCATTTCCTCATCCATAGAGTGAAGGGGTTAATTCCATCCTGCTTCTAAGTCTCCTAAGACTAATTAATACCTGGAAAAGAGAGACTCACTTCCCAGTGACAGGCTGAATATGAATGATGTTCCTGCAGCCCCTAGAATGTAGCCGGGCAGGCAGGAAGAAGCCAATGACTTTGAGATGGATGGACCCATTTGGCAGCTGGGAGCTTTGCCAGTGGTGACGGAGCATCCTGTAATCCTGAGTCACTCCCGATGGTGGCAGGTAAGGGACCCGCCGGGCGGATTGCAGGACGGACGGGAGACATCTCCACCCCCTCCCTCACTGCTGTGTTCTCATCTTCCCCGTTTGTGCTGATGAGGGCACAAAGACCGAAGGGAAACAAGAGAGCACTCACGTTAAAATCCAAGTATGGCCTTGGACAAGGCACTTAGCTCCTGGTGCCTCAGTTTACTTATCTGTAAAATGAAAGGTTCGTACTCCATGTTTCCCAAAGCCCCTTTTAACTCTAGATCGGGACTCAGCATGCTTCTCTGAGGCTATTTTTCATGCCTTGCTCTGGACTCCACCTCTGAGCTATCACTCCAGCTCTGGGTTCTTGATTGGTGAGAGTTCTCCGTGTCCAACCGGACCCAGAGATCACCAGCAATATTCTTAGGTGTTCTTGCTCGGGTCATACCACCCTGGCCATGCCATTTCTACTTATCCTCTGGTTTCCAGCCTGTGCTCTGGCATAATAAGTGTTCAAATCCACATGACCATTCCTGAAAAGGATGTGCCAATCACCCTATGGCTTTCCTTCCTGGCTAATGTTCTACTTCTTTTATTAGGATAGAAGCTCCTTGAGGGCAGGGATTAAGCTTGGTAATTAATTTACCAATTAAAAAAATCAATAATTTTTTGGGGGAGAAATTTATATGTCAGTAAGCACTTAATAAATACTTTTTTCCATTCATTCATCACTTGTCAAATCTTGTCAAGTCTCTAGTATCTATTCTTTCCCTTTATTTCACTCTGTGGCCAGCCCAAGAGGTAGAAGGCGTCGAGAGGTTCTGAGACCATTTCTGACACTTATGGGTGTTCCATCCTGGACAAATCAATTCAGCTTTGTGGACCTCAGTTTCCCTTCTCTTTACCGGGATGAACACCCATCACTCTTAACAGGAATATTGAATAGCCTTCAAATTGATTTTCCTACATCAAGCCTTTCCCAGGGCCAAATGCACCCCCACTCAGCAGCCAAAGTGATTTTCCCAAAACAAAGCCCTGACTTCCCCCGTCCACTGAGAGTCTCATTACTTCCAGCATCAAACAGACAATCCGTTTTGAGACTTACAGCCCTCACAACTTAGCCTTTTCCTACCTTTCGAGCCTTCTTCTGCTTTGTTCCCTTCCTCAGTCTACAATCCAGCCACAAGCAACCTAACACAAGACATGCCATCCTCTGTGTCCCCCGTGTTTGAAATGTTCTTCCTCTGCTTCTCCAACTCCAGGCTTCCTTCAAGTCACAGCCCCAATCCTCCCTCCCATAGACTACCTTTCCTGCCTCCCAAACACAGCCAGGGGCCTTCCTTCTAAGATCACTTTCTGTTTGTACTATATATCCTATGTGGACTTAGAGGTTTACCTGTTGCCTCTGCCATCCAAATGTCAGCTCCTACAGGGCAGGGACAAAGCTGGGTTTTATCTTAAAAGCCCCTCCACCTCAAGGCATTTAATCAGCGTGGGAACTGTCAAATCCAAGTCAAGTGAATGAACGGGAGACTTCATCTGGGACCCAGCTCAAGAATTAGAATGGTTTGATTTCACAAGCTCATGCAATTTATAGCTAGAAGGGACCTTAGAGATGGTCTAGGTTAAGCTCTTTATTTTATATAGGAGGGAACAGAAAACCAGAGAAGTGAATTAATTTAATTTACCTAAGAGGTAGTAACTGTCAGGGTTGGGTTTTAAACCTCACTATATTACATTGCTCTGCCAGGATAAACTCCAAATGGTACATAACTTAGACATAAAGTTGACATCGTAAGCAAATTCAAGGAACAAGGAAGAAATTACTTTTAAGATTTATGGGTGGGGAAGAGTTCATGACTAAACAATGGTAGAGAAGATCACAAAAGATAAAGTGGATCGTTTTGATTTAATAAAATTCAAAAGTTTTGGCCCAAACAAAAATCTAATGCACTTGAAATGAGAAGGGAGATAGGTAGCTGAGAAAAAAACCTTTGCAGCCAACTTCTTGGATAAAGGGGATCAATTTGAAGACCTATTTCAAATTTATATGATTAAGAGACATTTGCCAATAGATAAATGACCAAAGGATTTCTTCCTTTGAAATCTGCTGCCCAAAAGGCATCCTCAAATTCTACTTTTTCACTGGCTCTCCTGTAAGAAGAAAATCTACTGGTATTTCTGGGAGAGCAACAAGGTGTGATAGTGAATGAGAAAAACTCATCTGCAATGTGGCTGCTGATAGTAGCTTCCTATTAGAGGGAACAAATAGATGGTGCAATGAATGGATAGCATGTAGGGACCAAGGTCAGCAAGATTTGTCCTTTTGAATTCAAGTCTGGTCTTAGACACTAGCTATGTGCTTCTAGGCAAGTCATTTAATTTTGTCTCAGTTTTGTCATCTCTAAAATGAGCTGGAGAACAAAATGGCAAAACATTCTGGTAACTTATCCAAGAAAATTTGAAAAGGGGTCTGCACTGGAAGAATAAAACTTCCTATTTTCAAAATTATTCTTGCTAATTAGATGTTAAATTCAAATGTTTTCATCTGTTGATAAGTACAATTAAATTTCAGTCCTTTGAGACAAAGTCCCTTTTATCTTATCTTAGGTATAATTCTGGCTGACATTACAGTTCTTACAAGTAAAAGAATTGAGATACAAAGAAGTAACTTGCCCATTCACAGAATGAAGAGTTGGAAGGGATCTTGGAGGCCAAAGCACATCCCAAAATTAATCCTTTTTTACTGCAGACCCATTATAATCTTGCATTCTTTGTCTGAAGATCTCTAATAGAGAGAGAATCTTCTGCTTCCCAAGGCAACCCATTCCATGCTCTAACAATTAGAAGTTCTCCCTTACTAGGAGACCAAATCTGTCCTGTACTTTTTTCTTATTCCTCCTACAAGTCACTAATAAATGAGAATGGTTTTGATTTCACGTGTCATACTATCTGTCCTAGGCATCAAGCTTAATCAAAATTTTGATGTGCCAAGATCTGAGATTAGGAGATAAGACAATAATCACAGTAACAAATGTTTAGGTTTTGGAGGATAATTGGTGAATATGCTAATGTTCCTTCCCCACTGAGGTCATTAGTTTACTTACATTTATCTTTAGCCATGACAGATATGGCTCTACCATAATTCAATATGGCCCTCTGAGGCTTTCACAACCCTTTAAGAACTCTCCACTAATGTACTACCTGAGGGCAGAAATGCATCATTCTGGGTTTGGGATTTGAGCTGCTTCAGATCCTATATTGATGAAAATAGAACGAATTAGTTTAGGATTTCTTCCTTTAACTACAGGATTTTCCACATGGGCTAGAGATCCATGAGTCAGAAGAATAGGCTAATAAGAAGTAAGCTTAATGAATTTTTTTTTCTAATAGTTACTCTAACCTTTTCCACACGATATACCCTTGCTTGGTGTAGGGGAAAAAATAATGGACATCATTTCTATTTCTACCATCCACTGTCATTTGTCATGGTCTGTCTGAACCCCAATTTCTTTTTCTGCAAAACAGAGACAATACCTACTTTTATGGTTTATGACAAAGATTAAATAAGATTATATATGTCCATATCTCTAATATCTATTAGATATCTATATTACTTGATGTTGATTTGTTAATATTAATTATAGATATAGATGATATGGCAATATATAGGTATATATACAATATAAATATAATATGTATATAATATATAATTAAGATAGAAATTTATATGTAGATATAGATGATATTGATTATAGATAAATTTAGACACATAATATAGGTAGAAATAGAGATATAGATATATTTATATATATATAGATAGATAGATTTATATATATAGATATATTTATATGGATATAAATATAGATAATATCAATAAACTTTGGATTCCTTGGCTCATATTCTGTTCATCTTCAATGCTAGATCATACCCATCATATACCATCTCTGCTCCTTCTTCTGTGCTTCCAAACAGTGTTTTAGGCAGTCACATCACCATATTGACAACTTGATCTACTCCAAAGTTGTTACCTAACCTCATCTGGGCTCTCACTGCTACATGGCAATCCTATATTACTTTATCTCTATGTTTTGAAAATTATGCATTTTACATTACTCAAAGATTATGAGCATTTGATGGGGTGACATCTATTAAAAACACTGTTCTTAAATTTTTATAGCTTTAAATATAAATATAAAATATTTATAAATTTGTTTTATCTGGGCAAATAGAGATAACCGTCTTATCTTTGATGATTGGCTGTAAAAAATTTATTTGTTGATTTCTCAACAATATTTTGAGATCTATATTTGTAGTACAGGGAATTGTTTTTTAATTTATGAAGGATAGTCAGCTTGTTGTATGTTTTATGTCAGGCTAGGTCTTTCATTGGCTCTAAGTTTTTGCCGCTTATAATAACAAATTTTACACTCTCGATTGTTTTCTTGTGTAGTCTGTATTGATCAATATATGTGAGATTCTTAAGGAAATTTTTTTGGTAATTTCTACTGGCAAAGACCAGGTCTTGAATTGTCATTTTAAGCCACCTTCCATTTGAACCAAAAAATCCAATAAGCTGTTAGCCATTTGCTTGAGCGTTTGTTTGGTTGTTTTTTGCTGAGGAAATTGGGGTCAAGTGACTTGCCCAGGGTCACACAGTTAGGAATTATTAAGTGTCTGAAGTCTGATTTGAACTCAGGTCCTCCTGACTTCAGGGCTGGTGCTCCATCCACTGAGCCATCTAGATGCTCCAATTTTGTTGTTGTTGTTGACATATTATCGGTTGAGTTCCTATGGTGATTGTCCATGGACTTTTGATTCCACTCTAGAATCATAGCTGTTTGTGGACACCATCTAGAGTTAAACAAATCCATTGGCATGTATGTATTATCAACTTTTGCCATTTCTTAGTGGTGGGATGTCCTCCTGTTCCAAAAGTATTTTTGGAAGTTATGAACTTATATGTGACAAAGGAACATTTATCTTTTCACAATTGCCATAAAGTAGTATTTTCTGAATTTGGTTAATCTTATATGGGATTTTGTTAGAATTTTGTTTTAAATCTGGCCTGGTCAATTTTACATTTCTAAAAGTATATCTTAAGACCGGTGGTCTTTGTAAGTGGTAATTTCTTTAAATGTTTCTTGCCATTTAACTTTGATTTAAGGAGGCCAATAAGTCTCTTGACATATACGGTGTCATTGCCTTGATTGCCTTAATGTTTGATATTTCTTACCTGAAGGAGACCAAGGTATTTTAATGATCAACTTTGTCCTTTGTTTCTATTTGGTATCTGAATTTAAGTTCAAGTCTTTTACCTTTATCTTCCCTTGATATTTTTTTAAGGTACATTTGTTGACTCCAAATGACATTTCCAAGAGAAAGAGAAGCTTTTTAATGAATTATGCATTTGGGTCATGCATATTAAATAATTTATTTTAGAGGCCATACACAGTTCTCTTTAGTACTGATTATAATGGGTTTAAAGCCAGCAGAATTATTACTACATATATATATATTATTGTGTGCCTAAATGTTTGAATACACTATCAGAGAGAATTTCAGGATGTATTTCATATATTTGTAGAATATGAGTAAGCTATGAGTGCACAATTGAGTCAGAAGCTTTGTAATAATCAATAAAAGTAATATAAATGTTATAATACTTTCAGGCAGTTTTTTCAGTACAAACCAGTTAATAATAAGCTGTTCTCTGTGTTCCTGGTGCTTTTAGGACAAGTGGTTTAGTTCATCAGCCAGTATCTTAATTTTATGAATTTTTTAAAGTGGTACAACTACAGATACTTTGTGTAAAGTAGAAAAAGATGTAATTGCTCTTATTCAGAGAAGTATTCTTGTCTTTTGGTTAGTTGATATGGGATGCCTTCTGTTAAGAAAGGTAAGAGGTCAGACTAGTGACCTTATGCTGCTGAAATGCTATGCTGGTAATTCATGTAACGTTGTGATGTGTTTGAGCGAGTAATTAGGAATATATCATTTTACCCTTTTGCAGAGAAATCATAGTTTCAGTTACATCCCCAATCAAACTATTCTGATGGTTGTGATGTTAATGGCGTGCGCATTTTCTGCCTCTTATTTGATTGAACTTGTGTTCCCATTGTGTTAAATTTCTCTGGACAATAACAGCTTTTTTTTTTTTTTTTTTTTAATTTTCCCTCTTTCTTTCTTTCTCCTCTGGTTTCTTTACTTCTGAAGCCATGGAGTAAAATTTTTGATCAATACGGAATTGTTTACTTTGTTTCTTGTGCTCCTTTGGCTCCTATGCTTTAATCTATTGATTTTTGTTTTCCATTTCTCATTAGGGAAACCAAGATTTTTAACATGCTTTTGTCCTCTATTTTCTTTTTTTTTCTTTTTTTCTTTTTTAATTTAATAGCCTTTTATTTACAGGATATATACATGGGTAACTTTACAGCATTAACAATTGCCAAACCTCTTGTTCCAATTTTTCACCTCTTACCCCCCCACCCCCTCCCCTAGATGGCAGGATGACCAGTAGATGTTAAATATATTAAAATATAACTTAGATACATAATAAGTATACATGACCAAAACATTATTTTGCTGTACAAAAAGAATCAGACTCTGAATTATTGTACAATTAGCTTGTGAAGGAAATCAAAAATGCAGGTGTGCATAAATATAGGGATTGTGTCCTCTATTTTCAATTCTGTCTGCTTCTTCCTTTTTTTTTTTGCTAGTCACTTTTAATTGAGTGATAAAACATTCAAATTAAAGCATCCTTGTTACCTCTACCATGATATTATTTGACACTTGTCCTTGGAAATATTCCCATACACGTCCACTTTTAGGTCTTACTGTAGCCATGATCAAGACAAGTCAAGTTAACAAGCGTTTACTAGTGTTTCCTGTTTGGGGGCACTGAACCAAAGGCCAGGGACACAGATAAAAGGGAAAAAGAATACGGCCCCTACCCTCACCGAGCTTATATTCTAATAAAAGAAGACACCGAATAAAAGGGAATTGAAAAACTGAAAGTAGGTAGAGGGAGGTAACCCAAGACCAGAGGGTTAGAGTGGAGAGGAATGAAGGATGGATGGCCCCGGGCTCTTCCTCAAAATAGAAAATCTAGGAGGAACTCAGCAATGGGGGAGGCCAGGGAGACAGAGGGATGCTCCATGGGGAAAAGAAGTCAAGACAGCTGAAGGAACATCCAAGGTGGAGGCAGCTGAGGTACGGTGGCAGGGTCTGCAGGGAGAAGAATGAACCTCCGAATGAAATGACTGTGTGTGTATATATACATATGTATGTATATATGTAATTGTGTGTAAGTCCGAAAATGTTTGAATGCATCCTTCTTTCCTCCCTCCCTTTCTTTTCTTTTTTTTTCTTCTTTTCTCTTTCTTTCTTTCTTTCTTTCTTTCTTTCTTTCTTTCTTTCTTTCTTTCTTTCTTTCTTTCTTTCTTTTTCTTCTTTCTTCTTTCTTCTTCTTCTTCTTCTTCTTCTTCTTCTTCTTCTTCTTCTTCTTCTTCTTCTTCTTCTCCTTCTTCTCCTTCCTTTCTTCCTTCCTTTCTTCCTTTCTTTCTCTTTCTCTCTTTCTTACTTTCTTTCTTTCTCTTTCTCTTTTTCTTTTTTCTTTCTCTTTCTTTCTCTCTTTTTCTTTCTTTCTCTTTCTCTCTTTCTTACTTTCTTTCTTTCTCTTTCTCTTTTTCTTTTTTCTTTCTCTTTCTTTCTCTCTTTTTCTTTCTTCTTCTTCTTCTTCTTCTTCTTCTTCTTCTTCTTCTTCTTCTTCCTCTTCTTTCTCTCTCTCTCTCTCTCTCTCTCTCTCTCTCTCTCTCTCTCTCTCTTCTCTCCTAGCTCCTGAGTGCAAATCCTAGATCTGCCATTTAAAATACACCTGAATTTGTCTCTTAGGTATGAAGAAGTCTCTTCTCTTGCACTTGATTTTCTCATCTGTAAAATAGGACTAGATGAATTCTAAGGTTTCTTTCTCCTTTTTCAGAGGTGGAAACTCAGACCCCAGAAGGGGAAGTCCTTTAAGGATCCTAGCTGTTATTCTGGGAAGTCCTTTAAGGATCCTAGCTGTTATTCTGGGGTTCTCTCCCCACTCTTCTTGCTCCCATGGAAGGGAGTTTTGGGATTTTTGCCCAGATGAACCTAGCAGTTTTTTCTGTGCAAACCTGAATAAAGTGATTTAGGGGCAGGACCTTCTGATTCTGCTCCCCCACCCCAGCAGACCACAGAACCCTCAGTACCAAGGAGTTGCTTTGTGTGAGCTTGGGCCAGCTGAGAGCCTTTTCAGATTTCAGCTCCCAGGAGGGCAAATTCCATGGATGGTTTCAGATATCATGTGTGTTCACATGTGTGGGTTGTGTCTAAGCCTATTAGCCAGGGGGATTTGATTTGCTTTCAACTAATTTATTATTAATGCTCTAATCCCAGGCCTCTCCACATGGGTTTACCAAGCCGACCCGGGTCTGGCTGCCCTTGACAATGCACGTGGGGAGAGCTGTCTGTTTAAGCCCGGCACAAATTCCCAGCAAGAAGCTTCCAGCTGTGGGCCTGGTCAGTGTAAAAGGTTGACAAGCATCAGCTCCAAATGCCACAGGGGAGCATCAGGCTGCCCTTACTTTCAGCACTTCAAAAAAAAAAATTGTTGCTAGATTTTGTTTCAACAGAATAAAGGTACTTTCTTACTAGGATTTTATTTATTAATTTTAATAATTAATTTAAATATCAAGTATTTATTAACATTGAGCCACCCATACTTGCAAAGTCCATCTCCTCTCATCCCATCATTTATTGATTGAACTGAAGGGAGGGAGACGTTCTTTAATTTTTAACAGTATTAAAGTATTAAACAAATTAAACAATTAATTAAAATATTAAACAGTATTAAAGCATTTTCTATCACAGTGGGAAGGGACCTCAGTGGTCAAGTTAGGCCATTTCTCTTAGTTTTATAGAAAAGGAAACTAAGTCCAGGAAGAAAAAGTGACTTTCCCAGGTTCATGTAGTTAATAAGTGTCTGAGGTAGGATTTGGATGCTTCTTTGTGCATGTAAATAATCTTGAATGTCATGCCATTGAACTAGAAGCTAAAGTAAGGAAAGGTCTGGGACTGGGACGTACTTTATGTCTGTCATCTGAGGGCCAGCCTGGCTAGGTCTGGAGAGACTCATCCCCAGCTGGCTGTAAGGGGACAGACTTCCAGAGTATACTCCTCTCAAAGGCTGGGTCCTGCATTGGTGAAGGGGCGTCCAAACCATTGAAAGCACGGCGGCTCTGAACTATGGACATTTAGAGATTATAGATTCCTTGAGGGAATCTTTGGATCTAGAGTGTCTATCCGTTCTTAATAAAGGAAGAATGAATGAATGTTTTATTAATTATTATATTATACTATAATTAATATTATTATTATGTTATATATTATATTGTTATATATTATATTATATTATAATTATTATATATTATATTATTATTATAATTATATATTATATTATCACATTATATTGTTATTATGTAATTATTATATATTATTTGTATACATTATTATAATTTATATAATATATATTCTATAAATATATAATTATATTATTTGTATGATTATATTATGATATAATAATTATTAATTAATAACTTTATTAATTTATTCATTAATGAATGAAACATTTATGAAGCCCCAGCTATGTACCAGGTTTGTGCTAAATACGGAGGAACAAGTATAAAGAATGAAACAGTTCTTACTCTCAAAGATTGTATATTCTATCAGGAAGATAATAATAGAGTATATAGAAAATCTATCCAAAACAAATGCAAAGTTATGGGGGTGGAGGTGGGGAGCACCAGCAGCTGGGGAGATCATCTAGAAAACAGTGCTTGAGTTTTGGAAGAAATGAGGGATTTTTCTAAGGCAGAAGTGAAAGGAGAGTGCGTTCCAGCGATGGATGGCCAGTCAGTGCGAACACTTGGGGTGGCAGATGATCAGCAAGGAGTCCAGTGTGAGTGTCTGGAGCATGAGGAGAGGAGTGATGCATAATCAATCTGGAAAGGCTCAGGTTGGGGTCAGGTCTTATTTAACTGCCAAATGGAAGTGTTTCTGTTAAATCTGAGCAACGATGGGGAACTATTGGAGGCTAATGAGTAAGATGGTGATATGGTCAGATTAAGAATTCAGGAAAAGGACTTAAGAAGCAGCACAAACCCGGTACAAAGTTGGTGCTTAATAAATGCTTCTTCTTGATTCATTGATTCATTCTTCCTTTATTAAATATGGGTAGATGCTCTGGCTACAAAGATTCCCTCAAGGAATCTGTAATCTCAAACTGAATAAATCTGAATCAAAATCAATCTGAACTGTCCATAGTTCAGAGCCGCCATGCTTTCAGTGGTTCAGACACCCCTTTCCCAATGCAGATATATTATATTTTAACATGTATAACATATATTGGATTGCTTGTCATCTAGGGGAGGGGTTGGGGGGAAGGAGGGAAAAATACGAGACACAAGTCTATGTATGCAAGGGTCAATGTTGAAAAATTATCCGTGCCTATGTTTTGAAAATAAAAAGCTTTAAAAATTAAAAAATAAATAAATAAAAAGAATACTTAAAAAGAAAAAAAAAAGAAAGAAAAACTAAGGCAGATGTACACTGCATGGAGCACTAGCCCTAGAGGATCTGAGTTCAAATGTGGCCTCTGACACTTCCTAGTTGTATGACAACTGGACAAGTCGCTTAACTCTGATTGTCTAAAAAAAAAAAAAAAAAAAAAAAAAAAAAGAAAGGAAAAAGTCTTTACGGGTTTTGTGGAGGATGGATTTCAGAGAAGAGATCCAAGGGGAACAATTAGGAAACAGTCGCGAGGCAGAAGGAACATCTGCCCCAGGGTGTGGACAGAAGGAGGGTTGGATGTGAGAGATGAGGCAGAAAGGGTGAGCTTTACCAGCTGTCCCTAAGTGGGAGATCAAAGGTGCTGCTGATGGAGGAGCCTGAGGAATGGCATTACCGGCTCATTTCAGAGCTGGGGGACCGGGAGGGAGCGAGTATCTGGCGCAGAGTTTGAGCCCAGCTTTGCAGCTGGATGGAAGGAGATTCCAGGCTCTGGGTGGGCTGCTGGCACTTGTTAGAACTGCCTGGAGGACGGCCAGTTGTGACATTGTAAGGAAGGGCACAGGCTGGGGCCCGGGCAGCTTCAGCAGCTCCGTGCCCTTGGCCGGTCAGGAGGCGGGAAAGCTCATGCTCATTCACCGAGAAGCCTGCCTCCGTGCCAAGGGCCTCGGGTCCTGGAGCTGAGCCAGGCGGCCTTGTCTGCTGTCCAGGGGGGGCTTAGCCAGGGGGCAGGCGGGCAAGGCCCAGTCCCTCAGACTCTCTCTGGAATAACAAAGCACGTCCAGAAGCTAATAATCCCAGTGCTCCAGAGGACATGCCCCTCTCCCATGCTAGCCTGGGCTGTTCATGTGGCAGGCCCGGGGAGGGGAGGCGGGAGGAGGGGGCAGGCCTTCTACTGTGTTATCGGAGTGACCGGCTAACCTCAGGGGACGCTGACTTCTCGGCATCCACAGTGGTTTGGGAATAATCTGGATCTGAACACTATAATTTTTTTCTTCTTTGTGGAATAGACTGTTTTTTTAGTTTTATTTTTGCCTTAATCCTGGCTGGATCATTTTCCTCCCAGGACAGCTCAGTGCTAGGGAAAAGGGCTGGGCTTGCAGGAGAGTGAGTCCCAACCATTGCTGGATCCCTTCTGTCAGTACCAGCCATGGGGAATTCCATCAGGGGGCTGGTCTCCAAATTTGCCAGCTGTATGGCGGCTTTGGCAGCAGGGGCCAAGACAGGTGGTAAGTGCCTACCCTCCTGGCGGCTGTTCTTGTCTGTTCTTTTCTCTGCCCACTCGAGTTTGGAGAAGTAATTCTTCTTGTTTAGAGCCAAGGATGGAGGGAATTCTTCTTGTTTAAAGCAAAGGATGGAGGGAATTCTTGCTTAGAGCCAAGGATGGAGGGATTTCTTGTTTAGAGCCAAGGATGGAGGGATTTCTTGTTTAGAGCAAAGGATGGAGGGAATCCTTGCTTAGAGCGATGGATGGAGGGAATCCTTGTTTAGAGCAAAGGATGGAGGGGATCCTTGTTTAGAACCAAGGATGGAGGGGATCCTTGTTTAGAGCAAAGGATGGAGGGGATCCTTGTTTAGAACCAAGGATGGAGGGGATCCTTGTTTAGAACCAAGGATGGAGGGAATTTTTGCTTAGAGCAATGAATGGAGAGATTTTTTTCTTGTTTAGAGTAATGGATGGAGGAAATTCTTCTTGCTTAGAGCGATGGATGGATTTTCAGCTCCTCAGACTAAGTTCATCAAGGTTGGGTGTGGGGCATTTGCCAGCATGAGTCCCCTATCTGTTTCTGTCCTTTTAGATTTGTTTCTGTTTCACAGGGAAAATATACTACCTCCACCCCCTAACCCTCAATATACACACCTACTTCCTTTATCCAAGCATTGTTCTAAAGGAAATGGTAGGTGCTTTGAGTGCCAAGAACCTTTCTATTCCTTGTCTAAACCTTTTCTTAAAAAGATTTCCTTTCTCAGTGTGGTACCCATAGCCTTTAACTATGGAATAGCTTTGATTCATTTCAAAAGACCCTAAGCTTGAAAAAAATGCTTCCTCCTACCTATGACTAAGGATTTCCTGTCTGGGCAGACTGTGAATGTTAGCACCTTGGTTGGTGACACAAATGGAGTGTACCTCATACCTGGGCGATTTGTTCCCTTCACAGGACTAATAACTGTAGTAACAACTCATAATTCTACAGCCTCAGAAGGCTTCTAAGTGAGGAAGATTGTGTGTTATAATGATTAGAAGAAGATCTGAATTTAAATCACAATTTAGATAGTTCAGGTAGCTGCTCTATGCTTGTTTTCTCAGCTTTGAAATGAAAGGAAGAGATTCAGTGACCTCTGAGGTTTCTCCCAGTTTTCAATCTACAATCCTCTGATTTTTCTTTAAAGCTCCGAAGGTCCATGGTATAGGAATTATTAACCTTTTCATTTTATAGATGAAGAAATTGAGACTCAGGGATTTGAAGGGCTTACCATGATCACACAGCAAAGTAAGAGATAGGTCAGGTCCAGCAGCGATGTCACTTTGTCTCCTTGAACCTGCTGGACTCAATGGTCTGTATTCATTTTTGATCTAGAGAGTCTTTTGCATTTTCCCATTAGGTTCATCAAATAAAATCCAGGTTGACTATTTCAGACTTTGACGATTCTATTAGACTCCATGAAAATGTGGAAGCCCTGGACTCTAGGACCACCATCCATTACAGAATAGGCTGACTACGTCTTAGAGCTTGTCCCTAAAAGGAGGGACAGCTGGCTCATCTGTTTGCTGAGGGAGCCTGAGAGGTCTCAGCTAAATTGTCTTAGCACTAAGATTTAAAGCCATGGAACAGCCACCAGCAAATTCACTTATTCGTGTCTGGTTTTTGTTTCATTATAGAGTGAAGGGTAATCATTTATTAACTCGGTCACTAGATGGAATGTGGAATCATATAGTTCCCACTGCCTATATGTGAAATCCAAACATCTCTCTTTGATTCAGGGAGTAATGATTTGAGATAAATCAGGGAGAGCTGTGTCAAACCAGTAAGCACTTTTTTTTTTTTCATTTTTAAAACTTGTTTTTAACACACCTTGCTTTATAAATCATGTTGGGAGAGAAAAATCAGAGCAAAAGGGAAAGACCATGGGAAAGATTAAAAAAAAAAAAAGTGAATCTAGCATGTGTTGATTTACCTTCAGTCTCCATAGTTCTTTTTCTGGATACAGATGCATTTTCTGTCCAAAGTCTATTGAGATTGCTTGAGATCATTGAACCGCAGAGAAGAACCAAGTCTTTCCTAGTTGATCATCACATATTCTTGCTGTTATTGTGCACAATATATTCCTGGTTCTGCTTGCTTCACTCAGTATCAGTTCATGTAAATCTTTCCAGGCCTTTCTAAAATCAGCTTGTTCAGATTTTTATAGAACAATAATATTCCATTACCTTCATATACTACAACTTGTTTAGCCATTACCGGTTGATGAGCATCTACTCATTTTCTGATTTCTTGCTATCACAAAAAGGGCTGCTACAAACATTTTTGCACCTGTGGGTCCTTTTCCCTCTTTTGTGATTTCCTTGGGATACAGAACAGTAATGGCACTGCTGGGTCAAAGGGTAAGCAGATTTGGGCATAATTCCAGATCGCTCTCCAGAATGGTTGGATCTTTTCACAACTCCACCAACAATGCATCAGTGTCCAATGTTCCCACATCCCCTCCAACATGTATCATGATCTTTTTTTGTGGTCTTAGTCAATCTGAGAGGTGTGAGGTGGTAACTCAGAGTTGTTTTAATTTGCATTTCTCTAATAATAGTGATTTAGAGCATTTTATATATAACTATAAATGGCTTTAATTTCATCATATGAAAATTGTCTGTTCATATCCTTTGACTTTATCAATTGGGGCCAGCAACCATTTATTAAGCACTTACTGTGTACCCACAGGCACTACAAAACATTAGGGATACAAGGAAAAGCAAAAATCATACCTGCTCTCAAGGAACATATATTCTTATGGGATCGACAATATACAAACATGTTGTTTACATGGATAATTGATTACAGTTGATAACTGAGTGTAGGGAAAAGCCTAATGAATGAATCTGCTTCTTGTTTACATGACCTTTATACAGGTTCATTCTGGTGGCTTTTGGAAAATTTATACTTAACTGAGCAGCTGGGTGGTTCAGTGAAGAGAGTGCCAGGAGTTAGGAAACCTGAATTCAAATGTGACTTCAGACATTTACTGGGCAAATCACTTAATTCCATTTGCCTCAGTTTCCTCATCTGTAAAATAATCTGGAAAAAGAAATAGCAAATCACTCTAGTGACTCTGCTAAGAAAATCCCAAATGTGGTCATAAAGAGTGGGACAAGACTAAACAACAATAACTTCCACTTAGTTTTCTGGGCTAAAAGTAAAGTCCATTTATCTTTATTTATTTATTTTTAAAAGTCCATTTATAACAACAGAAATAGGTATCTATCTATTCAGGCCAACCAAAAATGGACAGCTGACAAGAACAGGAAGTATTTATTAAGTACCTTGGGCTATGTGCCAAACACAAATTTAAGGTAATTTTTGTTGTTTTTGTTGCTGGGGGGAAATGGGAGCAGATCTGAACAGTGGAGGGGTATTAGGAGAGGTTCATGGAATTCTTGTGACTGCCTGTACAGACAAGTGTGTAATGGGAAGCCTGCCATCAGGGAGAAGGGTCCCATGACTTTTTAAAATAAAGCATTACAAGTTAGGAGGAAGTGGGTTCAAGCCTTGCCTCTGATATGTACTGGCTGGGACCCTTGGCTTCTCAGCTTAGCTCTAAGATCAGAAGCTCCTGAGAAGGTGCTTTGGTAGAGGGAGTTTCCTGCATAGTGAAATTACAGGTCACTTCTCTATCCTTACCTCCGTGCTGTTAGAGAATTTCAGATTTGGCAAAGGAACGTCAGGAATTATCTAGTCCTGTCTGGGCAAGAATTCTCTCTATGATATACCTGAGAAGCAATCAGCTGACTTTTGCTTGAAGTCCAAAGGAGATGTCCCGGCCAGGTAGCAATTAGTTGAGAAGCTTCCCTCCTTCCACCCAATTTAGTACAACAAACTGCCAGGAGCTAATCCTCCCACCCAGATCTCCAGGGCTCCGGTACTGAGCAGAGCTCTTGGTACCTCCTACTCTTTCCAAAAGCCTGATTCTAATGTTCTTGATGTGGTCTGAAACCATGATTCTTAGTTACTCAGTGACAGAACCAGCAGAGAGTCCTAATTACTTGGGATTCCTCATGAGGATGGAATTACAAAGACTCAGGAGACAAAATAGCAATTATTCTTTATTTTGCAACGCATTTTACAATTAGCTTGTGCAACGGTTTAAGAAAAAAAAAAAAACCTTAAAGTCAAGCTGGTACAAAAAGAAATTCATTTAATTCATTTATTGACTTGCATGTGTAGAATGGAACAATGTGGGCTGAACAGGAAGTCAGGAAGATCCCAGTTCAATGACTCTTTGGACACTTACTACTGGCTGTGTGATCACTTTACCAATGTTATCTCATTTTATCCTCATAAAATGTCCTAGAAAATAGCCCTAGAATTATTATATTAATCGTTATGTTATTGAGATGTTATGTATTAATAATAGTGCTATTATTTCCCTCACCTTATAAAGAAATTGAGGCAGACAGGAATTCAATGGCTTGCCCAAGTTCATTCAGCTAATTAAGTGTCTAAGACAAGATTTGACCTCAAGCTTTCTTGATTACAGTTCAGAGTTCCAACCACTGTGCCTCCTTGTGTCTCAAAATGAAGATGCTGAATTCTCTAGTCTCTCCAATTATAATCTTGTGATTTTACATGCTTGATCGTAGACATAACCTCACACAGGCTAGCCGATTTGTAAATTAGTTGTGACTTTGGGCAAGATATTTTGTCTCTCCATGCCTCAAAACAAGTGTAGGGTTCCAAAGTCCCTTTTAGTTTTAAAATAAAGATTCTAAGATCTTAAAAGTCTTTATCTAAAATAAGGATCCAGATCTAAAATCCAGAAAGTCTTTACTTCTTCCAGCAAACATCCTTAGTCCCTCCCTTTAATTCTAGTTTCTCTTGGTTTTGTGCCCTTCATTCCCTTGATTGCCCCCTCAGGGGCATTCCTAAAAGGAGTCACGTTAGTTCCAATCATTTTTTCTCCTTCTCTCCCTTATCTCTTCCCAAGAGAGCAGGTAAGATGAGATAGGTTCTACATTACAATCATTTTAAATATTTGTCATGTTTTGAAAGAAAGACCAGAACAAAGTGAAAAAGCATGGGAAAGAAAAACAAAACAAAACCAAAAATGAAAAGAGGATCTGCAGTCAGTCTTCATAGTTCTCTTTCTGGATATAGATGGCATTTCTACCCAAAGTTTATTGGAATTAACTTGGATCACCATGTTGCTGAGAAAGCTAAAACTATCAGTAAGTAGATCATCACATACTCTTGCTGTTATGGTGTACACTGTTCTCCTGGTACTGCTCACTTCTCTCAATATCAGTTCACATAAGACTTTCTAATTTTTTCTGAAACCAGCCTGTTCATCATTTCTTATAAAACAATAACATTCCATTATATCCATATACCATAACTCACTCAGCCATTCCCCAACTGATGGACATCCATTCAATTTCCAATAAAAGGAATCATTTCAACCAACAGGATGATTTCAAAAAAGCCTGGAGAGACTTTCATGAACTGATGCTGAGTGAAACGAGCAGGGCCAAGAGATCATTATATACTTCAACAATAATACTATATGAAGACCAATTCTGATAGATCTGGCCATTCTCAGCAATGAGATGAACCAAATCACTTCCAATGGAGCAGTAATGAACTGAACCAGCTATGTCCAGTGAAAGAACTCTGGGAGATGACTAAGAACCATTACATTGAATTCCCAATCCCTATATTTTTGCCTGCTGGCATTTTGGATTTCCTACACAGGCTAATTGTACAATATTTCAGAGTCTGATTATTTTTGTACAGCAAAATAAAAATAAAATAAAAGGAGTCATTTCAAAATGAGTTCAGTGTTACAGATGTATTCCAACCATAGGCTTGGGGACTCCCTCATCTTCCTCACCCAGAACCCCATATCCTCTCTAGGAGTGCACTCCAATGTCTCTTTAGCATTTCTGCCTGCCACAGCCCTCTCCTAGTTAGGTCACTGAAACCAGGAGTAGTATTTTCTACTGATCTCCTTAAAATGTCAGCTTTCCAGACTTGATTCATGATTCGAGTCTACTTGAGATATTTTTTGGATCAAGTCAAATCGTTAAGAAGCAGTTAGGTGCTCAATTAAGTAAGGCACTTACTGATTTAGAGGCAGCTGGGGGTGTCAAGGATAGAATGATGGACTTGAAATCAGAAAGACTGGGTTCTGATTCCAGCATTGTGAATAGCTGTGTGACCACTGGCAAAGGACAAGCTCTCTGAGCTTAAGGTTCCTTGTCTGTAAAATGAAGGGATTAGATGACACAATCTCTAAAGTTCTTCCTTTTCATATCTATTTCATATCTATTATCTTGTCATTCAGTATATTAGCTGTCCTGAGCTTTGTGTGATCTGTAAATTTGGTTAGTGTGCCATCTCTGCTTTCATCCAAATAGTGATAAAAATGTTGAATGGAATAAATCCAAGGACAGAACTATGCAGCATCCTTCAAGACACTTCCTTCCAGCTTGGTTTTGCTTATTTAAAACAAAAACATGGAGGAGGGAGATGATTTGATCATATATTACCCAGGAGGAACACAACATAGCTGGAACTACTTTCTGGAGGTTCAAGGGAAAAGCGTTCTCTCTGTCTCTGTCTCTCTCTCCTTTTGTCTTTCTGTCTTTCTGTTTCTCTATCTCTGTCTGTCTTGTCTCTCTTTGTCTCTGTTTCTCTTTTGTCTTTCTGTCTCTGTCTCTCTGTCTATATCTCGGTGTCTCTCTGTTTTTCTGTCTCTCTCTGCCTCTGTCTTGTCTCTTTGTCTCTGTCTGTCTCTCCTTTTGTCTCTGTTTCTGCCTCTCTTTGTCTCTCTGTCTATATCTCTGTCTCTTTGTTTTTCTCTGTCTTTTATCT
The DNA here is from genome assembly GCF_902635505.1 of Sarcophilus harrisii. Classification (NCBI taxonomy): domain Eukaryota; kingdom Metazoa; phylum Chordata; class Mammalia; order Dasyuromorphia; family Dasyuridae; genus Sarcophilus; species Sarcophilus harrisii. Next base: position 40,869,873 of record NC_045428.1, on the reverse strand, counting down.
TGTTTCTGTGTATTTGTCTCTCTCTCTGTCGCTCTGTCTATATCTCCATGTCTCTGTTTTTCTGTCCCTATCTCTCTGCCTCTGTCTTGTTTCTTTGTCTCTGTCTGTCTCTCCTTTTGTCTCTGTTTCTGTCTCCTTGTCTATATCTCTGTCTCTCTGTTTTTCTGTCTCTTATCTCTGTTTCTACGTGTGTATCTCTGTCTCTCCTTTTATCTCTGTTTCTCTCTGTCTAGATCTCTCTGTGTCTCTATTTCTATCTCTCTCTCTTCTTCCTCTCTCCCTCCCTCACTTCTTCCCTCTCTCCCTTCCTCCCTTCCTTTCTCCCTCCTCCCCTTCTCTTTCCTCTTTATATCTTTTCTGTCTCAGCTCTGGAATCCAAAGTTGTTCTTATTTCAGTAGGGTCCGATTCCATTTAAGAATTTCTTGGCAAACACACTCTAATGGTTTTGCTGTTCCCTTCTCCTCTTATAGATAAGGAAACTGAGGCAAACATGGTTAAGTGACCTGCTCACCATCACACCTGAAGCCAAATTTGGACTCAGATGCTCTGTGCGCCACCTTGCTGGAGTCAGGGTACCAGGGTTTAAATCCCACCTTTCCCATTTACCACCTAGGTGACCCTGGACAAATCCCAGGAGCTTTTTCAGTGTCCTGATCTGTACAATGAGGCTATCAGACTCTGAGGTCACTTTCAGGCTCACATCTCTGGTTCCAGGTGTGAAATGGGATAATAGTAGAGGAAGTTAGAAAGATAGTTTGTATCTCAGACAGCGGAGGGTTTCAAATGCTAGGTTAACAGGTATGAATGCATTAAATAGCTGATCAGGAACTAGGGGAAATTTTTTACTAGAGGAATAATGGGATCAAAGCCTTCTTTCAGGATAATTAATATGGCAGCTCTGAGTTATTTGGAGTGGGAAAAAGAGACTGAGGTTAGGGGAACCATTTAGAAGACACTTATAATAGTTTAGGATTATTAGCCAGGATTTGGGCAGCCAGAATGAAGAAGAGGGAACGGATGAGGGAAATATGATTATTAATAAGACAGATTAGTTTCTGCTAATGGGCTCTCTAGCTGAATCGTAACCCTTCCAGGAAGTGCACTACATGGTATAGTGATGGAATCGTTCTTCACTTGGAGTCTATGAAATTTGATTTTTCATCTCATTTGGGTGACATTTTTTGTAACAATATATATTTTACTTAATGCATTTAAAACTTTATTCTAGGAAGGGGTCCAAAGCATTTTTTTAAAAAAATCTGGGCAGTTCGATTTTAGCCTGCTAAAGGAGTTCATGACATCACAAAGGTTAAGGATCTCTCTTGAAATATTAGCTAGGAAGTCAGGAAGATCCAGGTTCCAATTCCACCACTGTCAATTAGTAGCTGAAATTATTTAATCCTTTTGTGTCTCAGTTCTCTCTTCTGTAAGGTAAGTGACTGGGCTGGGTGCTCTTGAAAATCTCTTTCAGTTTTAATTCTATGATTCCCTAATCCTCTAAAACCGATTAAAAGGGAATGATCTCCAAAAGTCCCCAGAAAGCAACTCTAGTGGAGGGTACCCAGGTAAACTGATAGAGGAGATGGGCCTCCTTCGCATCCCAGTGGGGGTAGGAGCTACCCTGTACTTGAGGGAGGATGATTCCTGGAAAGGCAACCTTGAAATCCTTTTATGTAATTATAACAAAGTGCTCAGAGCAGCTTTTGCTGCTGCCAAAAGGAGAGGAGAGACAGAAATATTCAAGCTTTTCAAGAAGACCTTGAGGGAGGAGGGGACCTCCAACAGCCTCTCACTGCACCTCCTCATTTTATAAAGGAAAAAACTCAGGGCGGCTCAGTGTGAGTTGGTCAAGATCACAGAGGTCAATAGCAGAGGCAAGATTAAAATTTAGTCCTTTCCCATTTACCATCTACGTGACCTTGGAAAAATCCCATGAGCTTTTTCAGCTTTTTTGGCTATACCCTTATTAACCTCTCTCCCCATCCCTCCTTGGTAGAGACAATGGGAGAACCTGCACACCTAGACTGTAAATAAATCATTGCAGCTTTTCTCAGCAGAGAGGTAAAGAACTTCAGGTGCAGAATGAGGTACACATTGTCAGGCAGGGTCAAGAAGCAATTTGTTTTGCTTAAGTATAAAAAAAACCCCAAACTCTCTCTAGTTCCTGATCAACTATTAAATGCATTTATACTCACTAGCCTAGCATGTGAAACCCTCCATTGTCAGAGAAATAAGTTCTATTGGTTGGAGGTGGCGAGAATGGATAGCTATCTAAAAGAAAAAAAAAAACTTTATAAAAATATTGTAAAGTATGGACAAGTCCTAAGAGTTGATCTGATTGATTTCTTCCAATGGAAGCAGGTGGGCAACTCAAAATCTGTGAGAAAGAGGGGATGGGATTATTTTTTTTAGAATGAAAAGGAGAGAATTCTTGACTATTTTCTTGGAATATTCCCAAGATACCCTTAGATCAGAATCCTGGTTTTTCTATTGGCTGCCCCCTGAGTCTTCCTCCTCCATTATTAATGACTAAGGAATGGAGATATGGTTAAATATGTTTTCATTCATTTGTTTTGCTTGTGACCTAAGATTCGAAGGCTTTCCTTTAAGGTCTGGAATTTAGAACTGGAAGGAAGTTAGAAATAACAGCGTCCATAGGTGTCAAGCATGCAGCCCAACACTCAACACTCAACAGTCAGGACCAGATTAATCAAAATCTTGTAAAAGTAAGTGCTAAAAACCATATTTACATGTAATGGGAAAAATAAAATACTCCTAAGGTAGAAATATACGTAATTAAGAAATAAGTACTAGCATAGATAAAGATACCACAAAACATAGATAACATTACATTTTAAAATAAGTCAGTATGTGGCCTGTTGGGATCCTTGGTGGCCCCTGGTTTCTACTTGCATTCAACACCAAATATCTGTGGTTGTACCCTCATTTACAAGGGAGGAAACCTAGATTTTTAAAGTTCCTATAGCATAATGTCTGGTGTTTAGCATAGACCCCAAAATATATAGGTACTTTAGTTTACTTTTTAGCTTATTGAGGAAACATAAGTCCAAAAAAGAGAAATTACTTGTCCAGGATTAGACAAATAGCTGAACAAGGGTTCAGAGACCTTAGATTTGTAGCTGGAAGGAGGTCAGAGGTCCCTATTCCAACCTCTTCATTTTATATGGAAAATGTGTGGCCGCCTATACACTTTTTTCCTCATTCGAATGACTCACTCAACCTGCATTCATGGTGGCAGGTCCGGGAATTTTTCCATGGGGAAGAGGTAGCCAAAATTTCCATGCTGCTACCAACTCACTACCTCCAGTAAGGGAAATATATGTCTCTTTTCCACAGGTATATATTTTCTTGAGCCCCATCTGGTATGCTTTCCATTTGTACAAATCAGTCACAATGCCATTAACTCAAACATGAAACATTTACTAAATAAAAAGTTAAAAGAAAGAATATTCCGTGACTTTATTTTAGAACAAAAAATTCAAAATTTACATTTCTTTTACCTATAATACAAATAGCTAATATACTATAACTTATTTTAAAAAAAAGTTCTTTGACACAGTTTCCAGCAACAAACTTCTAAATCATAAGAACAGTTTCATGTAAATTAGCTGCTCAGAAACAACACACGATATATGTCTTTACAATGTCAGGTTTTGCATCTGAGGGGCATGTTTCACTCTATTCATTTATGTGTTTCTCCTAAGGTACTTTTATACGATATGTTTTTCTCTCATATTTTCTTAGAACTTTTTGTTTGTCTTTAATTGACTTTTCTTTTTGTTTCACACAAAATATCCTTTTCCTGCTCCCTTTTAGTAATTAAAATGTTCACAATAAGAAAGGGGTAGTAATTTAGATACAGACGGATGATTTGAAACCCAAGAGATAAACTAATCTGCCCAAAATCACACAGCTAGAAAATGGCAAAGTCAAGAATGGAAGACTCATAGTCCAGCATTCTTTTCCCTATGGATTCAAAAGTTAAAATTGATAAAATGAGAGGCTGGGGACAGGAAAACTATTAAGCCATATTATACCAACAAAGAAAAATTCAAAACCCTTTTTTTCCCCTTTCTAGGGAAAGTAATTTCTGTGGTTGTAGTTAAAGGCTACAGTTAAAAGTTACTAAATGATTTGATCATTAGTCATAGATCCAACCTACACAATCCTAGGCTTGGTTTTCCGGTAATTTTCTAATTGTCCTGTTTGTCTTATTTCCAGTTTGAACATAAAAATTCCAGACACCTTATTCTTTGAGAACAGCAGGAGAATCTTAGACTTCACCTTCCCTTCTGTGGTTGTTTCCTTTAAAAGGAAACACTTGGACAATATGAACTTAAAGGTCCTTTCCAGCTGAAAATCCAATGATTCTAGGTTGTCAGATCTTAGTTCTGGATATCTTATTATACAAATCTTAAATGCAACATGCCCCAAATTTTACTAGTATTTCTTTCCAAACCCTCCTTTCATCTTAATTACCCCTATTACTGTCAATGGTACAATGCCTTCTTGGTGACCTATACTTGCAATCTTATATTTTTTTCTTTTTCTTTTTCTTTCTTTCTTTCTTTCTTTCTTTCTTTCTTTCTTTCTTTCTTTCTTTCTTTCTTTCTTTCTTTCTTTCTTTCTTTCCTTCCTTCCTTCCTTCCTTCCTTCCTTTCTTTCTTTCTTTCTTTCTTTCTTTCTTTCTTTCTTTCTTTCTTTCTTTCTTTCTTTCTTTCTTTCTTTCTTTCTTTCTTTCTTTCTTTCTTATATTCCTCTCCCCAATTACATTAAAAACAAAAAAAATTTGCATTCACTTTTAAAATTTTTGCATTTTAGGTTCTCTCCTTTATTCCTACCCACAATTAAGAAACTACATAACCTTGAATTCTCAACTCATCCCCCCTCCCCCTAGCTAGCCAGTTGCCAACTCCTATTATTTCTACCTTCATCACACCCCTCTTATAAACCTTTTCTCCTCTGACATTTTTATCATCCTGGTGCAGATTCCCATCACCTCATGCTTGAATTATTATAATTATCTGGTGGTTGTTTTCCTGCCTCAGGTCTTTTCCCACTCCACCAAGCTACCAAATTGATCTTTCCAAATGTCACCCTCCCATTCAGTCGAATTCAATGACTCCTTATCACCTTCAAGCTCAAATATAAAATCTTTTGTTTTACTTTTAGAGACCTTTATAACCTGTCCCTTTTCTACCTTTCTGGAGTTATTGTTCCTTGCTCCTTCTTGGGTACTTAGAACATCCAATTTAGAATTGTAGAATTTGAGAGTTGGGAAGACCACCGATCCAAACTATAACCAGAGAGCTCAATGATCTGAAGATACTGGGCAGATGCTGCAGAAACTGTTTGCCTCAGTTTCCTCAATTCTAAGATGAGTTGGAGAAGAAAACGACAAATTATTCCAGTAGCTTTGCTAAGAAAACCCCAAATGGTGTCATGAAGAGTCAGACATGACTGAATACATAAAACCTCCCAAAGTGAGGACTAGATGAAATAATGTTGTAATGGCAAAGAGATACACAAATGTTACCTATTCTTATTATTATATATGGAAAGAATCCTTATTATACATGCCCTAAAAAACCACTTGAGGACTTTGAAGAAGAGAAAGCCAAGGAGTCCATTCCACTTTTTTTCCCCTGAGGCAATTGGGGTTAAGTTGACTTGCCCAGGGTCACACAGCCAGGCAGTGTTAAGTGTCTGAGGCCATATTTGAACCCAGGTCTTCCTGACTTCAGGGCTGGTGCTCTATCCATCACACCACCTAGCTGTCCCCATTGCATTTTTGCATAGTTCTAAATGTGAGTTCTTTTCTAGGCGTTGAGCTAAAATGGGACTTTTTGCAACTTTGACCCTGGTTCTGTACCTTGGGTTCTACTGAATGAGTCTAATGCATATTCCATGGTACAGCCCTTCAAATACTGACAGATGTCTCTCATGCCCATCACGTTCAACTAAACATTCTCAGGCCCTTCGTTTCAATTAAAAATTGTCACGTATCACTTTAGGCAAAGTGCTGATATGCAAAGGCAAAAATGAAATTGCCCTGTGTTCATGGAATAAATGCTTGCCTGGGGAAGGAATAACATGCACATGGAGAAGTAAACACAAAGTGTACGTAACATGTCAGATGGAAAGAGCACTGAGAACAAAGGGGTGGGCTCAGTGGGAAGGTACCATGAGAGCTGTGCTTTGAAGGATCCAGAGGGTCAGTGGTGAAAAGGGCCATGGGAAATGGGAAAATGGGAAAATACATCACTGTCTCTCACGCAGCTCATGCTTTAGTCAAAGTGCCCAATTTTTTCCTCCACATATTCTGTCTCCATGCTATGGATGGTTTTGACTTTTAATTGAGGCTGTCCAAGATCCACAGCTCATAAGTGGTTCAAAGGAGATAACAGAGCTCTCGAGCCACGAGTGTGGTTCAGTGCATCTCAGGCAATGGCGGACCCTTAAGGCAAAGGTGTGAAAGCAAGAAATAGAAAGTTGTAAATGAATGGTCAAGAGCTTGCAGGACATTTTGACTGAAAGAGGGGTTCCTTCAGGGGTAAAATGAAATAATTCTGGAAAGAGAGATGGAAACCAGGCTGTGAGAGACCGTAAATGCCAGGCTGATGCCTTTGTTGTTAAAGTGAGTTAACTTCTTGCAATGTTATCCTTTTGCCCAATGGATTTTACCTTTGACAAGGTAGCTATCCTTCAGAATAATGAGGCTGTAAATAATAGATGAATCATGCCCTTAAAAGTTTTGAGTTATATATGTATGTGCCCCCTAATAGAGACTAGAAGCTTTATTCCCTGAGTAAATCATAAACATTTTATGAACCACTTGGAAGGTTGATTTATTAATAAAACCCTTCTCCCCTCTCCCCACCATGAGAAAAACTCAGTTAAAACCTAAAGATGTTACTGGGTAGCTTAAAAGAAAAATAGGGAAACAGGCATCAATGGGCCACAGCTTTGATGAAATACCGGGGAAGGGATTCATCTCCAGGGACTTGTGAGACCTTTTGGGGGAATCTTGACCAGAATTCTGTCAGGTACTTGGATGACCTTTGAGGACTCTTGCCTGATATGGTCATATCCAAGTGATGACCCTGGTGTGCCATTTCTTGACCCTGTCCAGCTGTGGGTCATTCTTTGGGCAATTGTTGCCTGATCCCAGGGCACGCTTGTGAGAAAGCTTAAAGTACAAACTCTACACAGATCAAGATAGTGTAGATGGTCAAGGGGAAATGCTTTTCTTAAGACATCATCTGATTTCTCCGAGAGCTCATCTCTTTCAATCCAATTTGTTCAATTCTATACACATTCAAGTGTCTACTATGTGCAAAGCCAGGCTTGGCCATGTCACTCCTCTGCTTAAGAAGCTTCCCGTTGCCTTTAGATAAAATTTTACTCTTCTGTTTAGTATTTCAAATCTTTCACAGTCTGGGCATCTTTCCAGGCTTATTCTCCATCCCTCCTCCTCATACACCCCATGCTTTAGTCAAACTGCCCAATTTTTTCCTTCTCTGTCACATATCACACATTCTATCTCCATGTCTTTGCGTTGGTATGGAATAGTTTTGACTTTAATTAAGGCTGAGAAAGGTGAAATGTTTTGTCCAAGATTGCAAAGCTGGGAAATGTGGTTCAAAGGAAATAACAAGGCTTTGGAGCCGCGAGATTCAGGATTTAACTCCCACTTTTGATGGTTTCCAGGGATGTGAGCCTGCAAAAATAATTTAACCTCCTGGGGTCTCAGTTTATCCATCTGTAATATAAAGGAGACAGTTTTTGAGGTCCTTTCTAGCTCTAGATCTGTAACTTAAGAGTTTGGGATCTGGTCCATCCCTCAGACACCAAATTTTGTATTTTCTCTATTGTAGCACCTTCTTCCCCCTGTTTTTTCTCCCCATCACTCTTTTTTTCCAGGTACCCTAAAAGAGAGGAAAGGGCAGGAGAGAGAAAGGGCTCATATTTTCCCTCCCCAGAATGCCTGCATCATCTGGTCCTCTTTTATCCCAATGGTTCTCAACCTTTTGTTCTCAGTATCTTTATGCTATTAAAAAAAGGAGGCTCTACCCAGAGTTTTATTTACATGGGTTATGTTATAGATATTTATCATATTAAAAATAAAGACTAATTTTGAATCTGTAGATCTTCTGAAAGGGTTTCAGAGACTCCCAGGATTCTCTGGACCACACTTTGAGAACCCCTGTTTTATCCATCAGTCTGTTTTCTCTTCTGGTCTGAGGGCTTGTGAATCATCAATTACCTTTGAAAGCACCTTCATCATACACAGAATACAAACCTGGAGGGTTCCCAGAAGGTGCCTGTCACAGGAGAGGAGCTCCTCATCCAAAAACTGTCACAGAGACCTCAAAAAGCTGAAGCAGCAGAGGAGGAGGAGGCAAGCCTTTGGCATTGGCGAACGCAGAGCTTGGGAAAAGGGGCTTCAGAGCACACAGACCCCTGGACCATTACTGAGCTGCTCTTTTATTAGGCTCCAGGGGCCATCCTTTGTTACCTTGGATGCTTAATGGGGTCTAAATGCCATTTCCCTCCTTCCCGCCCCCTTTCCCAGATCACCAGATGCTTGACCTTCCTGTTCTTCTCCGGAGGCTCCTTTCTTCCCAGGTCTGGTGGCTATTTAGGTAGGAGGATCTGGTGTCAGGGGATGGGAGGGTTAGATAAGGGGCAGAAGCTCCCTGTTCCATCTCTCCTGCCCAATCATTCTGAAGACCTTGTTTGCTGAGGAAAATCTGGTCTAATGAGATTTCAGATCCTGGCATATGGCGGATGGGGGAGGGGTGAAGAGATGGGGAAGGCAGACACTCTACCACTTAATTCTGTCCCTGCCAGGGGGTTAGCATGGGCTGGCACTCAGCTTGTAGGGGCTCAAGGCACATGGGCACAACCCCTTTTAGCGAGCTAGACATAGTGAACAGATTTTAAAGACAGAAAGATGCTTATTTCTGTTCAGTTTTTCATGTACCTCATACAGTTTGATTCAGAAGAATAGGAGAAAGAATTGGGGAGGGATGACATGTTTTTAAAATTTCATAAAGTATGCATATATATCATAACACTTTCTGGATGTGTGACCCTGGGCAAGTCACTTAACCCCAATTGCCTTAAGGGGGGAAAAAGGAAATATTCTTTCTGCTTTTTCACTCTTGTTTCTGTCCAGGCCTTCCAGTGTTTGTTGCCTGTCTTGGGTATCTCCATTGTTGCTTTGAAGCATTATTTCTTAGGGCTGAGATTTTTCACTCAAAGTGTTATTGGATTACCCACCTACCCATTACAGATCACCCGTGTGAGAGCAGGAGGCTGAGGATTTAGAACAAAACAAGAGAGGAAGTGTAAGAGTTAATTCCGGTGAGAGGCTGTGAGTTTGTCTCCCTGGGAAGGAAGTGAAGGACCTGGGCAGCTCTGGTTCAGGGGGTACCCTCTGAGGATGGCTTGGGATTCCAAGGTGGAGCCGTTGGGGGGGAAAGGGGGGGGCTCCCGCACACCACCTGGCCATCACCGGGCAATGTTGGGCGGTCTCGTAAACCAGCAGCTTGGAAGTGGTGGGCCGCAATTTGGAAGGCTCACCTGAAATGACTCCTTTCTCTATGTTTGCCTATTTTCAGAGCCTTTCCCTTTTCGTTACTACAGTCACTAGGATGGATCCAGGACTTGCTTTCTCCCATCTGTTTCCTAATTATATTCTCACAGCTTACTCAGCCCCATCAACCAGAATAGCCCTGCCGGAGTTAAGCCTGGGATCTCTAGGGAGAGCCTGGGAGGAGGCTGTCCCAGACAGGAAAGGGGAAGGGGGTGGCAAGTCTGCTCCCTGGCTCGGAGAGTCCTTCAGAGCACTCAGTTGTTGTTATGGTCATCACATTATTTAATTTTTTAAACAGCTCCTCTCCTGTGATAGGCACCTTCTGGGAACCCTCCAGGTTTGTATTATTCTGTGTATGATGAAGGTGCTTTCAAAGGTAATTGATGATTCACAAGCCCTCAGACCAGAAGAGAAAGCAGACTTATGGATAAAATAGGGGTCCTCAAAGTGTGGTCCAGAGAATCCTGGGAGTCTCTGAAACCCTTTCAGAAGATCTACAGATTCAAAATTAGTCTTTATTTTTAATATGATAAATATCTATAACACAATCCATGTAAATAAAACTCTGGGTAGAGCCTCCTTTTTTTAATAGCATAAAGATACTGAGAACAAAAGGTTGAGAACCACTGGGATAAAAGAGGACCAGATGATGTTGTTATGGTCATCACATTATTGAACTTTTTAAACAGATGGTTGCTATTAATTTTAAAGCTTCCATGTTTTCTGCTCTTTCTCTTATCGATTGCTGTCTTTTTCTCTGTTTTGGCCAGGGGTCAGGAAGGCCTGAATTCAGATCCTACTTCAGACTTACGCCAGCTGTATGAGCTCAGGGGTTTACAGGCAATTCTTGGTTCCTGTTGAATAGGAGCTCACAATAAAATTTACTTTATTTATTATATTATATTATTATTATTAAATCACTCTATTAGTTATTATAGAGTACATTTTTGTTGTTGAAAGGGATTAGTGGAACAAAAAATGTTGGGAACCATTGATTATAAATTACAGAGAAAGGACAGATCTCCGTTGATTTGAAAAATAGGAAGTTTCCTATTGGAAATAGGAAATTATGTTTCTCATCCCTCTGTCTTCGGCACTGACCAATAATAAGATGAGGCTGACTTAGGGTTTCCCCTCCAGTAGCTTATTTTCTCTGAAGGGTTCAAGACGGAATGAATAAGTACACCTAGAATGTACGCAGTATACATCCAAGGCAGCTTTGGGAAGGAAGGCACAAGCAGCTGGGGGATCAGGAAGGGGTTTGTGTAGAAGGCAGAGTTTTAGTTGAGTCATGAAGCATCCAAGGTTTCTGCAAGGAGGAGGAAGAAAGGAAGGGGAGCACAGCAGGCTTGGGAGACAGACAATGCTTCTCCTCCTCCCTCCCACCCCAGTCCCTTAAATTGTATCCATGTTAGATTCTAATCTGAAATAATGAGATTTTGTAGAAAAGCCTCTGATTAAAAGTCAGTGAAATTGAAACACGGAGGAAAAGCTAAAAAAGAAAGAGAAACCAGATAATGCAAAGAGGATTCTATTTTTAAAAGATTAATGCATGAGACTCACTACCCTCCTCCCCCTGAGGAAGAAAGAGGGGTTAAGTGATTTGCTAGAGATTTCCCAGGATTCAAATTCAGCAACTTGGACTAAAAGTCCAATCCCCTTCCCACTGTTCCCACTGCCATGAGGTGGGCATATGTCCGTGTGATAGATTTTTCTCTGACTTCTCCTGCTTTTCAGGGGGCACTCTGAGATTTCTTGTCATACTATATCATGGGACACATGACATCCCTCCACTAGAATATCAGTTCTTTTAGGGCCAGGCAAGGCAGGATGATGCTGTGAAAAGAATACAGGACTAAGATCCAGAGGACCTGGGTTCAAATTCTGCCTCTAGTAACTCCCTCCTGTAACCCTGGACAAGTCAGTCTTCTTCCCACCACTCCAGTTCCATCACCTGTTAAGTGAAGAGTTCGGGACTGGATGTGCCTTTGAGTTCCCTCTGTCTCATTTTAGTAGTGATCCTCTCTGGACCTCAGTTTCTTTGTCTATAAAAGGGACAATTCAGGCTTGAAAATCTCTAAGATATCTTCCAGCTCTAATAGTTGGTGACTCTAAAATCACTTAAATGGGTCTCAGGGTTTTTAATCTGACAAAATCAACAAAAGGCAAGTCAAGTTAAATAATATACCGAGTGATACTGGATAACTCGATTAGTTGACCCTTAAATATTCTGGGGTTTGATTAGCCAGTAGCAGGTTTGGGTGAATAGGTGGGAAAAAGAATCTATAGAGAATGAATTACTCTATTTATCCTTTCTATTTCTTTCCCAATCAAAAGATAGCTGTCCCATTCTCTTCCCTAAGGAGGAAGTCGGATTAAAAACCTATTTAACGTATTTAGAAAGACAAAAAAAAAAAAAAGAAACCCTAATGTAATAATAGATAAATGAGTCAAATCTTTTCTAAATTATACGGACCCCTTCAGGATGAGACCTTAGCCCTTTTCATGCAGTCAAAAATAACTGGAGAGGGGGAGAAGCTGCCGAAGACATCCCCTTTGTCAGAAAGAGGCAGAAGAGAAAGTGCTTTTGGGAGACGTGAAACTTTCAGAAATGGCACCATATAGAGAAGGACATTTAATGGCCTCATCCTAGTTACACTCAACTTTCATACTAATCTCTAACCTTAGCAAACTCAAACTAAGCATATATTGTAATAAGTAAGCATCAGTTAAGTGATTAGTAGATACCAAAGATATAGACAAAAATGAAATTATCCCTGTTTTCAAGGGATTTACAGTCCAGCTGGAGGAGAATAGACCACACATATCTGTACATATATCTGTATAAATATTTGCACAAATACATATATCAAATATATTTACATATATTCATGTAGTTATATACAAATCCTACACAAACAAGGTGATTTAGCAGCTGGGAACATCCAGAAAGGCTTTATGTGAAAGGTAATATTTGAACTGCATCTTGAAGGAAATAATTACTTCTAAGAGATGGTGGTTAGCAACATCAAAAAGGAAAAGGGTGAATTTTTGATTCACCCTTGAATTGATGGCCCACCAGTGAAGACAAAGCTAAAGCAATTGTCAGGAAATATTTTGCCCAGTTACATGCCAATAAATCTGATAATTTAAGCAAAGTTGATGAATATTTATAAAAACATAAATTGCCCAGGTTAACAGAAAAGGAAATAGAACACTTTTATAATTCCATTTTATTTTATTTTTTATTTAATAGCCTTTTATTTACAAGTTATATGCATGGGTAACTTTACAGCATATAATTCCATTTTATAAAAAAGAAATTGAATGAGGTATTAGTGAAATCCCTAAGAGATGGTGGTTAGAAGGGAGTATGTTCCAGACATGGTTGGAGCTAATACAAAGGCAGGAAGGCAGTAGACAGTGTCAAATATGAGGGGCTGTAAGAAATCCCGTTTGGCTATAGACGAAACTGTGTTTAGAGTAGAATAAGGTTTAATAAGGCAAGAAAGGTAAGTTGGAAAGAGCTTTTAGTGCTAGAGAGAAAACTTGATGTTTGATGCTGAAAGCACTAATTTCCCTCTGGTTCTACTCCTGATTTTTCAGACTTAGAAACTATTCCCCAGCTGTTGTCTTAACCTAGAACTCAGTGCCTGGGAATTCTCTCCCTGGAACATCCAACCATCCCTGCCTCTGTAATATCTCTACCAGATTGGCCCCCTTCTTTAACTCCATGTTGAGAAGGAGTCCAGGCTGGCCAGCTTTAGCACATCACAGACTGGTCCATGAAGGGCCAAAGGGTCACGTTGGAATCTAAGGCTGGATACTGAAGGTCATAACTTGGGATCTTTGCTCTAGAGTCATCTAGTCCAGAGCCCAAGGGTTTGAATGGGGCAGTCCTGGCCCTGGTGCTTCCTGCGTGGCCTTGGACGATGGCCCACATTCTACTGAGTGCTCAGACGTAGCTCCCACTTCTATATCCTCTGGATTATTTGTCTAGCTCTCATTTGAAGAAGGGATATACCTGCTCTGTAGCAAAGGGATTTTGAAATGGAGTCCTTGTGTAAATTATAGAAGTTCTTGAATAGGAAAGACCCATGGGAAATAAACAGACTTTTTCATTTGTGAATGATATGTGCCAAAGCCTCCTTGCCAACTCCAGACCCCAAATTTAGCCTGAGCAAACAAAAGGCATTTAGAAAAACTAATGGGAAAAAGCACTCTGGGGGGTTTTACTCTCAGTTATATAAAGTGTCTTGCTTGCTCTAATTTTCCCTAAAGTACTTAACATTCAGGAAGCAAAAAATAAAATAAAGCAAGCCTTGGGTTGGGGAGCACAGATAGAAGCACACAAACAAAAAATCTGCCTCTGCATTTCATTCCCTGCATAATTCAGGTTATTTATTTTTCTTGAACCTGGGTAGAGGAATCCTGGTGTGGGAAATCTCTCCACGGATGCAGATCTGACCCTGGTCTGTAACTTGTATTATGTGCTGAGAACTGGGGATACAAAAAGAGGGAAAAGACAGCACCTTATACTCTAATTGAGGAACCCTGGACACTGTCCCTGGGATCCCAAGATCCAAGTTTTTAACCTTTTCCTTGACATTTCCAGACCATACTGCCCCCAGCTTCAGCTCCCTTCTATGTGTGGTCTTGCCTCATTGAAGGCTTGGGAGTTAGAGCCCCTGCACTTAGCCAAACCTGGCCCAGTGGAAGCACTTAAAAATTCAGGGGTCCTCAAACTACGGCCCGTGGCCAGATGCAGCAGCTGAGGACGTTTATCCCCCTCACCCAGGGCTCTGAAGTTTCTTTATTTAAAGGCCCACAAAACAAAAGTTTTTGTTTTTACTCTAGTCCGGCCCTCCAACAGTCTGAGGGACAGTGAACTGGCCTCCTATTTAAAAAGTTTGAGGACCCCTGAGTTTTAAATGCTTTTTCATTCATTGGGAATAACGAGAAGAAAAGCTTCCAGTTCTCCCTCCCCCACCCCTCCACTCCAGCAGAATTCCCACTGTCACTCCCCCAATTTCATTTTTGTTTCCAAATTAGAAAGTCAGGTAATTGGATCACCAAGGCAAGGAGAATCTTCTGTTCTCATTAAGCTCATAAAGATCCTCCAATTGCAAGACTATGCTCCTTCCGACGACCTTGGCCGAACTTACCAGAGATAAGCCAGGAGGAAGGATTGAAAGCTTTGGGGTGAGCTTAATACCCTGAGAGGAAGCTCCAAAGCGCCGCTTGCAGAGAATGTCGTGGGCTCCGATGGCCGCCCCTTGGGAGGAAGGCGGGCAGCAGGTCCCGAGGCATCCTCCCTACACCCTTGTCCGGATCACACCTGCAGAAATGCTGTCTTACTACAATTTTCTAGGAAGATGCATCAGTCTGGGATGTCCGGCGAGGAAAGGTACTGCTGGTGGGAAGGGCCATAGCTCTGGAGGTTTGGAAACTGGTATATTCAGGTTTAAATCAAAAGCACAGGAAGACATCATGCTAGAAAGCAATGTGGCCTAGTGGTTAGAGCACCAGATCTAGCGTCAGGAAGATATAAGTTCAAATCTTACCTTAGAAACATATTATCTCATATTTATTATACTTAGATGGCCAGTCATTTACTTTTTGTAAAAGTCAAGTTTTCTTCTATGTAAAATATGTTTGATTTTTTTTTTTAAGTTTGGAAGAAGCTCTAAATCTATGCTCCAGGGAAGAGACAGGTATTATTTAAATTATTTGTTCTAGGAATTGCTTGGGGTTGAGGATTAATAGCTTGCTAATATTTACCTTTACTTATTTCTAGAGTTCTTTAAAATTTTAACATCTTGTTATTAATGGGCATAATAAGAACATTTCCAAAAGAAAAAAAAAAAGGAAAAAAGTTTGACTAGAATCCTGAAAGTAATGTTCATATTCTTAAAGGCAGGATATTAAATATTGTTACCCATTCTCTTGGGGAGTAAATTTTTGACTGAGGCTTGAGAGGACTGAAAAAAGATAGTGTTCTTCTAGGTGCCAGCAGAAAACAGAGTCCACTTAAAATTATTCTTTTTATATGACAGCAAATGGTGATGTAGCAAGAATGCCATGAATTTGTTATTCCCAACCGAAACTCCTAGCTAGGAGAAATGATTTAAACACCAAGTTTCTTTGATCTATTTTTCCATTTGACCTTTTTTTTTTGGCTGGGGCAATTGGGATTAAGTGACTTGCCCAGAGTCACAAGTAGGAAACATTAAGTGTCTGAGACTAGATTTGAACTCAGGTCCTCCTGACTTTAGAGCTGGCGCTCTATCCACTGCACCACCTAGCTGCCCCTATTTTCCCATTTGGAAAATGCAGGTGATATATTATCTACCTATTGTTGCTATACCTAAAGGCATAATCATAGTGTGCTTAAAGAAAATGTCAACTGACTCCTTTCTTTTTGGTACAGTCCCAGTAGGAGGAGACATGTGAAATTGTGGAAAAAAAGATCTGGGGGTCTGAGTGACCTTCAAGCTCAACTTGAATTAGCTGTGGGAACTAGCAATTAAAAGAGTGAATGTGAATCAGGTGTCTCAAGAGAAGCATCATATCCAAGGGCAGTCCCACTGTGCTCTGCCCACGACTAACCACATCTGGAGATGATGTTCCATTACTGCCACAGTAATGGATAATTGATAAATTGATAATGGAAAATTGATAAACTAGGAAGTGTCCTGAGGAGGATAATCAACATGGTGAAAAAACTAGAGGGCATGTCCTGTGGGAAGTAGCTGAAGGAATTGAGGGTGTTTCATTGGATTTTGTTTCATTCCCAAGTTCAAATTTCACCTCCAAGAGGAGCTAAGTGACGCTGGTCAAGTCACCTCGTCGGAGTCAGGGACTTGAGTTCAAGTTAGCAGCATTATTAAGCACAACTGCAGGTAGATAGAGAAGTGAATAGAGTGCCTGGAGTGGGGAGGAACTGACACCATTTCTGTCACCTCCTCTCTTCTCCTTCTCCCCGTGATGCCCTTATTTAAAGAGTAAGACAGCGGCTGGTGTGAGTCTGGTAGTTATTTGCACACACTTCTCACCTCTTCCTTCAGCCTGCACCACGGTTAGCAATATTTCTTCAGCTCAGATGCTGGAGAGATGCAAGACAAGAGAGGAAGTGAGAACGTTTCTATGGCGACAGTTGCTAGGGAACCTCTTTCCTTAGCAACCTCCTTCTCTGATTCTCAGGAAAGTTTCAGAGGCTGTAAGCCAATTTCACAAAGACTAAGCTGGGAAGGCAGAGCAGGAATGGGAAAGTGGCAAGGTCCCTAATGGGGAATTCAGGAAGCAGTGTTGGCTGTTTCTGAGATGGTTGTCCCATGTATCAAGTCAAAGCAACAAGGGTTTATTAAGCGCCTACTATGTGCGAGGCACTATGTCAAGCACTCATCAACTCATTCCTGATACTTCTCTGTCCAAATGATACCACTAGGGGCCAGGAAGTCTAGAAGGACAAAGGGAAAGCCTCGGGCTATTTTTGGGGTCTGTATATTCCTCCGATGCTTCTTCTATGATACCAGCAAAGAACAAGGGATCCTGAGTCAGTTTCAAAAAGATGCTCTAAGTGGGACTAAGGCGGGGGATGCTGTTGGAAAATCAAAAAGCTTAAAAACAACCCTAAAATCTCACCGTGTGGTTTTCCTGATGGTGGAAAACAAAAGTGGGTTGAAGGCATGGATGAGGCTTTCTAGGTGGAAGGCTTATATATAACTCATTTCTTTCTGAACTTTTTTTGTCCCCTACCATCTTGATGATTGTTGAAATGGGTTTCTTCCAGTGGATAGAACACTGGCCTTGGAGTAAGGAGGACTTAACATTTACTAGCTATGTGACCTGGGGCAAATCACTTAATCTTATTGCCTTGCCAAAAAAAAGAAAGAAAGAAGAAAAAGGAGGAAGAAAGGAAAGGAAAAAGAAAGGAAGGAAGGAAGGAAGGAAGGAAGGAAGGAAGGAAGGAAGGAAGGAAGGAAGGAAGGAAGGAAGGAAGGAAGGAAGAAAAAATAGTTTTGTTCCTTCATTTTTGGATCTTTTGCCTCCATACGCAGCTCTGTAACCATTTATTTAAACCCATCCTCTATTTTTACCTATAATAATAACAATGATAGTGATGTCAATATTTATATGGAACTTTAAGGTTTGCAAAAATGCTTTACATAATCTCATTTGATATTTGTTTGGCAATATTATTATCTCCATTTTACAATGAAAGAACCAAGTCTGAGGGAGCTTGTGGCTTGCTGATACTCCATCCAATGCGTAACCTCGCTGCTGCCCTGTTATAGGATGAGGGTCATCTTAGAACAGAAGGGACATATATATAATTATATATGATTTCCCATGTGTCTCCTTTTCCCTGTCCTCATTCCTGATTAGAGCAGGATGGCCAATGAGACATTTGCTAGCCTCTCTTCCTGCCATTTTTCCATGTGGTGGAGTCCCTGGTCCTTGTTAATACTGATTAAATATGATATATCACAAAAGGCTTTTTTGTAATTTTAAGCCAATAAACCTTAAATTGCAATCACTTTTATGATATCTCCTTTAATATTTTAATCATCTATTTCAATAAATAATTAAAGTCATTATTATCTTGTTATGTTATATAGAGAGAATGTGGTACAGTGGATAGGGAGCCAGCCTTAGTATCAGGAATACTGAGATTGAAGTCTTGCCTGTGACAGACATTAGCTGTGTGACCCTGGAAAAATAACTGGACTTCCCAATGCCCCCAGGCGACTCTCTAAGGCTGTAAACTGCAGAACAGTCATTGATCTGTATTGGGAGAAAGAGTTTCCACACTGGATGTTCCAATGAAACTAATAAAATCCAGCAAAATCAGGGCTTTAGTCCGAACATATAGACACACACATGAATATTGTAGCTCAGCTCCTCTGCTTTTCAAGATAAAAGTTTGGAGTCTGTCTCCTTTCTCTCTGAAGATATGGGTTCAGCATGTTTCTTCTGCTTGGCTGGGGAAAGTCAGGGTGCCTCTTTTTGCTCCTAGCCTCTAAGAGGCTGGTTGGGATAGGAAACATTTCCCGGACTTGGAATTATAATATACAAATATAAATAAATTATATAAATATACTGCGCCTCGGACGCTTCTTAGCTGCCCCATCTGGGCAGATGATTTTGCCTCTGTCTGCTTCACTTCCCATATCTGTAAAATGGAGATAATAATAGCACCTATCTCCGAGTGTCATTATAATAAAAGGAGGTGATATTTGCAAAGTGCTTTACAAAATTTAAATTTGTCATCATCATCATCATTTGCCTTGTCTCTTTGTTTTTTAAATGGTAGTTTATAAAGAGTTGCTTAAACTCTTGCCTTTCAGATGAATTTTGTTACCATTTTTTCTATCTCTATTAAACCCTCATTTTTCAAATGCTTTGCCTTCAGAGCTGATAGACTGTCTCCCAACCCAACTAAGATGTCACTTTTAGGGACAAGAGCCAAGCAGAATAAATGTTCTTAGAGAGCACAGGGATATCATACAATTATAGATCTGAAGGTGGAAGGCTCCTGAAAGACCGTATAACATAAATTATTTATTTGATAGATGGGAAAACTGAGGCTCAGATGAAGGGACAAGCCCAGGGTCTCACTAAGTATCTGTGGTGGGAGTTGAACCCAAACCCTCCAAGTCCAAATTCAATGTTCTTTCTGTGCTAAAATCTTGCTTTTTATGTTGTTTTAATAGGGTGTTTTTTTTTTTTTTTTAAACACTGGCCATATAATGGCTTCATGGGGGTGTGCTTTCTTGGTGGCGGGCCAGGGCAGCATTTCCTGCTATTGTGACTCCTGAATTTCAGTCTCCCTTAACTCCAACAGCAGCCGCAGGTCACAGGCTTTTTCTTGTGTCCTGATCTGGTGGAAAGACCTAGGGCTCTCAGGCCTCCTGAAGCCTCCTCTCGGCATCTCTACCTGTGGTGAGCATCCTTTGTTGCATGGAATATTTAGCCCTGGACAAGGTCTAGGCTACCATTTTATTTCATTTATTTATTTTTTATTATATAACTTTTTATTTTCAAGATATATGCTTGGGTAATTTTTCAGCATTGACAATTGCAAAACCTTTTCTTCCAACTTTTCCCCTCCTTACCCCCACCTCTTCCCCCAGGTGGCAGGTTGACTAGTACATGTTAAATATGTTAAAGTATAAGTTAAATACAATGTATGTATACATGTCCAAACTGTTATTTTGCTGTACAAAAAGAATCGGACTCTGAAACAGTATACACTTTAGGCTACTATTTTATGACTCGAGTTTTGTTCTTTTCCATCTTCTAGGTTCTGGGATGAAGGGAAATGTTAGATGGGCTGCAGATCCTTAGGCACAGAAATGAGGAATACATAATCCTGTCTGGTAGAATGTAAGCACCTTGAGGGCAGGCCATTTTCACCTTTGTTGGAGTCTCCCCATCCAGGTTCATAGCACTTAATAAATCTTTGTTGCCACATAAACTTCAGCTTTCTTGAAACATAAGCCTTGGAGAGTATAGCCCTTTGTGGATCTTTGCCTCTTGTGCGCTCCCTAGTCAGTTAATCCATATATGTTTATTATTGTTTGTGGCAATCCTTCCAGATTTCTGGTTTTCCTAAAATATGGCTCCAAGGACTGAACCCCATACTACAGATGTGGGCTGACCATGATCAGACTGTAGAGAGAGCTCCCTATTCCGGGACAGTGGGACCTTTGATCTACCCTAACATGGCATTTGTTTCTTGACTGCCCTATTGCATTGTTTGTACCTACTGATTAAGTCAAGTTGTCAGTGGGGAGACACCAAGTCAGCTGCCTAGGTCGGGCTAGAATTGCTTTGGGAAGGATTAGCCTTATCCAAGGCAAGGGGCAGGGGATGGGGATGCATGTGATTTTGGAGGGTGCTGGTTGCTGGGCTTGCACATAGGGTGGAAGGAAAGCAGTCCCACTGCCTTCCCCTTCTCCTGAGCTTCCCTTGGGAAGGCTCGTTGGGCTTTCGGGGAGTCAAAGACTCAGACCAGCCATCTTAGGGTGTCCTTCACCACGTCTCTGCCTTCGGGCTCATGCAGGTTGGATGGCCAAGTTTCCCATGAATGTTCATGCTTCTGTTCCTTCTCTCCCGTCTCTCTGACGGGCTTCTTGCCCTCCCCTCACAGAATGGTAGGGGTGGAAGGGACCGACCCCCTTTAGCTGATGGCCCAGCGGGGCCTGGGACCTGGTTCTGCTATTACTCAAGCTAGAACTTTTCCCAACATATTTATCCTTCATTGTTAAAGACCTCAAGGACAGCCACATCTGCCTGCCCTTGACTGGTCAAACACGGCACAATACTGGGGGAGAAATTCAGCTAAAAACCCTCAGCAAACCTTGGGCAGGAGCCATTCTTTCTCGTTTATCCTAAAATTTTCTTTTGATTAAAGAGCCTTGTTTCTTCTTTTTTGTTAATGACAAGAGGCTGCCAGGACTGGATTCTGTCAAGAGGGCTGGGTAGAGAATTCTCATGGCACCAGTACAACAAGCAGAGCATTTGGCTGTTGTTCCCTCCTGGTCTGGGCACTGGGAAATGCCCAGCATTTAGGGTCCTTCCCTGCCTTGGTGACATGTCTATCCTTACAGTGACTTTTGAGATTCAAAGAATCAAAGATGAGCCAGACTGAACTTGGCCAGCTTGGATCCCGAGGGCAGAATTAGAAGCCTGAGGGGAAGCTGGAAAGAGGCTGATTCAGAGGAAAAGCTTGTTTGAACCATATCATGGGATCATGGATTTCGATCTGGAAGGGACCATGGATAGCATCTAAACCAACTATCCATTTTACAGATGAGGAAACCAAGGTTCCAAAACATATGTGTGTGTATATATACACACATACATATATACAATGCTAGCATTTATATAGTGCCATACATATAATTAACATTTATTTTATACGTGTATATAAATTAATATTATATACTAATATATTAGTATACACATGCATGTAAACATGCATTTATATAAATTAAGATTATATTACTATATTATAAATATGGAAATATATGTTTCATAAATTAATATTATATTTCTATAAGTTTGTGAACATCTAGTTATATAAATTCACAGTATATTAGCATATTATAAATATCTAAATATATTTACATGAATCAATATTATATGTTTGCATATTATATGTAAACATAGCTTCATATAAATTTATATTACATATTTGTTATAAATATAGAAACATAAACCTTATATTAATATTTATATTATGTTTTATAAAATATATTTGTATTATATAGATATGAAATTACATTATATATAAATTAACATTATATAAAGATATAAATTTATATTTGTTGTTGTTTCAATCGTGTCTGCCTCTTTGTGACCCCATTTAAGGTTTCCTTGCCAAAGATACTGGAGCGGTTTGCCACTTCTTCCTCCAGCTCATTAAAATAAGGAAACAGAGGCAAATAGGGTTAAGTGATTTACCCAGAGTCACACAGTTAGTAAATATCTGCAACTGGGTTTGAACTCACATTTCTTTGACTATAGAATCAATGCTCTATCCATTTTTCACCTGACTGCCCAGCTTATATAACATACACAGCATTTAAATTTATATATTTATATAAATGCTATATAAAGCATTTTATAAAGCTATATAAAGCAAAAGTATATAAATATAAAGTGGACATATATATATATATATGTCCACTTTATATTTATATACTTATATCAAAGCTATATAATTATGGCTTCTCTGTGTCCAAGCCGGTCAAATATGTTCCTCTTGACCAGTCTCAAGATACTTGCCCTCTGGGAATCATGGTTCCATAAGAACTTTTCTTCCACAGATGAAATATTTCCAGTTTCCTCAGCCCATCTTTGAATGGCAAGATACAGAGTTCTGTCACCATCCTGCTCTCCCTCTCCTAGATTCTCTCCAGTTTTTCACTCATGGTCTTTGTAAGATGTGGTGCCCAGAACTGGACACAATAGACTTCCATCAGGGTCTGACCAAGGCAAAGGGCAGCAAATCCATACTTCTAGCCCTTGTACCCTCTTCAGATAGCTTAATATTGTCAGTTTCTTTTTATTGCTATATTATACTGAGGACTCATATTGTGCTTCTGGTTCGCTATAGCCCCCAGATCTTTTTTAGATGAAGTATTATCTAACTACATCTCTCTCAACTTGCCCTTCTGAAGTTTATCTTTTGACCTTTATAGGACTTTATATTTATCCCTATATATGATTATATATTTATCTCTACCCAATATATTTATATATCCAATATATTTATCCCTATATATGACTATATATTTATCTCTATCCAATTCCACCCTAATAGATTTGGTCCAATAGTTTAGATATTTGAGAGTTTGTTTGTCAGTTTTATCCTGATGCTATTTTTCAACGTATTGGCTTTCTCTCTCAGCTTTTAGTTACTCCAGAGTTGACAAATGTGTCACTCATATCTTATCAAAGTCAATGAAAAAAAAAAGGTTAGACAACACAGGATGGAAGACAGATTTCTGGAGCGCTCCATGAGAAAACTACTTTCAAGTTGTTATCAAATCATTAATCACATAAAAACATAGAGATAACCCAAAGTCATATAAACTATTATTTTCTATCTTTAAACTATCCATCAACAAGCACTTTCCATGTGTCTAACGTGAGGCACTGGGGAGATAAGGACATGAATAAAATGGTCCTTGACTCCAGGACTGGACATTCTGTAGAGAGAGACAATCTATATATATGTAGCACCTCCTCTGGGCTCACCCTTGCAGCTGGGATTCACAGAGGGTGGCTTTCTCCCCTTTCTCAGATTCTAGGGGTTAAGTGGAGGGATTGAGATTTCTAATACTATTGCCCATGAGCCCCTCCCCAGTGTGCCTCTTCATATTGATAGATTGATTTCAATTAGCTCTTACAAAAGGATTCTTATTGAGAAAGGACAGGATTTTCAATAGGCTGGAGGGTGAACCATCCTCCTGGGGACAGTAGACCCAGACTTGAAGCATAAAGGCATCATTACTTTCCAGGAATGTGTTTATATGCCTGTGATATCTATCCATCTATCTATCATCTAACTACCTGTCCATCTCTCTCTCTCTCTTCTCTTCTTTCTCTATGCCATCTTTCTTTTTTTTTCCTTCCTTCCTTCCTTCCTTCCTTCCTTCCTTCCTTCCTTTTTTCTTTCTTTTCTTTCTTTCAAAGTTTTCAATAAACTTTCCATCCTTTTTCCTTAACAATTGGAGAAAGGAGTGGCCAAGTGACCATTTGTCAGGGCCATGGGCAGATGGATTCATGCTTCAGCATCTTGCTCTGCTGGCTTCTCTAGACCTCCCTCCTCTGCCCCTTAGCTTCCTCATCCTGTCCCTGTCTCCTCCTTCCCACCCCCAATTCACACTGTTAAAGGAGAGACAGAATAGAGATGGTTTGATTTAATCCCATGAGAATTTATTAAATACATACTGTGTGCTAGGCACTGTACTAGGTACTAAGGATACAAAAATAAAAATGAAACTGTTTTCAAACAATAAAAATTGTCCTCACAGAATAAATCTTCTGTTGACGGAAAATAACCTGTTTACAGATCAGTGAATACGTATTTATACACCATATATTCAGAGTAAATACAAAGCAATTTTGGGCACGGAAGGCAACATTAGTAATTTATGGATATCAGGAGAGATCTCTTGTAGGAGGTGATATCCAAGCTGTGTTTTGAGGGAAACTAGGGATACCACAAGGCAAAGATGGGGAAGGAATGTATCCAAGCACAAGGGAGCCTTTGCAAGACATGGAGATTAAAAGTGGAATTTCCACTTGGGGAAGAACAAGACCAGTATAAGTGAAATGGGAACTTAATGAGGTAACATGGTCTGGATCTCAATAGAATAAAGTCATATGGGAACGAGTCCCAAGGAATACAATGTTGTCTTTATCAAGATTTTCTATCCCTCCTTTCTCTTTCTTCTTCTATCACCATACTGATCACTGATTTTTCTTTTCTCGTTCTATAGAGAAGAAAAGGTGGGATTAAATCCTATCGTGTGTCTCTCCCTTCTGCAGGGCATTCATTCTGCTCAGTGTTTTCCAGGGGTGGCCATTTAGGCACCCCTGCAAATGAGCAGTGCGTGTTGCCTTCTTCCCCCAAATCTGGTGTTCCTCTCCAATGAAGACCCATGATCTCTGTTTTACATACAGAGATGTTGCACAGGACAGAATCATTTTCTCCAGCTTCCCATCATCTGTAGGAATGGGCACCAACAGAATTAGAAGGGTCTTTGGCTCTAGGTCATTGGTACAGTGGAGATGCACCACTTCACTAGTTCTAGGATTACAAGGGTTAATGGCCGTCCCTGTACCCATTGGCTTTCGGTAAACCTTCTCATGTCCCCATTCAACATTAAAAGAAAAAAATTCTAGAGTTTATTATGCATTAAAAGGAAAAATTCTAGAGTTTATTATGCATTAAAAGGAAAAATTCTAGAGTTTATTATGCATATGGATATATGGAAAAAAATAGAATAATTAAATTCAATAGATTAATGACCAGATATTCACTGGACCTCCTTGATAAGATTCTTGTTCCTCCTGCAGATATGCAAAACCCAGACTGAGAATCTCTTCCATAGTGGGTATCATTAAGACTGGATTTCTACTCCCATCTATCACATATCCCCCAAAATTTGATCTCTCAGTTTTCCATGCCCTAGCTTCTTAAATTGTGACCCCATATGGGGGTCTCATAACTGAATGTGAGGGTCATGAAATTATGACATCAGTAAATGTTAGATTTGTCTACCTATTTTATATACCTATTTACCCAGGATCATGTAAAAATTTTTTGGGCAAAAAGGGGGCATGAGTGGAAAAAGTTTAAGAAGCTTTGCTCTAGGCAATTCTGAGTCCTTAAAGTTAACAGAACATTATAATTAACAGAACTAATTAACATTAGTAGAGGGACATTCTTTCCTAAGGAATTCTCAAAGCCAGTCAAATCACAAGTTCTATGAAATCCTATTGGAGGATTATAGAACTTAGGGCCCTAATGGAGCTGAGAGGTAATGTTCCCTTTTTATAAAGTCCAGGAAGGGTGACACAAAAAGCTGGGGCTTTGGGGCTGTGGGTGAACACAGAGATTTTGTTTTCTCTAAAAAATGATAGAATCATAGATTTAGAACAGGATATCGTATAGCCCAACCTTCTCATGTTTTATATTTAAACAGGAAATTGAAGTCCTCATCCAAGGTCTTACCAGTGATAAGTGGCAAAGCTGGAAGAAACTATGCATGTCACGTAGTCTAACCTGTCTCATTTTTTTTTTTTTTTTAACAGATAAAGTCAGACTCAGAGAGGTGATTATTTGCCTAAAGTCTCAAAGTAGTAAGCGGGAGAATGGAGCTTTAAAGGCCAGTTTGAGTTGAGATTTTGACAACTGGGTTGACAACATCCTTGGATACATGTGCAGAGAGGGAGGTCTGGTGGGGCCCCAAATGCTCTGGGAGCTGCTTGGGTAGTAGCTGGGCCCACTTTCAGGTTCATTGAATCTAAACAATATCCCTTTTGTTTAAAAAAAAAAATTCTTTCCAGATTCAGGAAAGGTTAAGAAGCTAGCCTGCTGCACCTAGAGACTTAGAGAGGGATAAAATTGAGGGGAATTGGAGCGCTCAGTTTTTAACCACTCGACCCCACCCTCCCCCTCCTCTAGGGCTTTTGTTTCTGGCAGGGGAATTGCTCTCCTTCAGGGAGGGTCCCTTCCTTAGGATCAGAGGCACATAGCTGCCTTCCACCAGCCTCCCTCTTCTCGGCTCGCAGTGAACTCATTCCCACAGAGCCTCCCTGCAGGCGGCGGGCTGGGCTGGGCTGGGCTGGGCAGCCTGCCCTCCCGGCTGGCAGATGGGAGGGCACACTCATCACCCTGCTGCCGCTGCTGCTGCTGTCAGCGCCGGTTTGGGGGGGACTCGTGGCTGCCTTTTCACCCCTCTCAGATGCTAAAGTTGCCATGAAATGGTGGCAGCAGCCTGGAGGAGGGATGGGGGAGTGCAGCTGGACCCTTTGAGGGAGCCAGGGGGGCTTCCTTCCCTTGTTCCTGGCCGTAGGGGTAAGTGGACACCTCCAGGAGGGACAGCGACTGCTTGACTTAAATATCGGAAGCTGGTGTCTAAGCTGCCATCCTTTTAGCAGAGAGCAAGGGAAGATTCAATGGCCCCCATCCAGGGGAGGCTGCCAAAAGCTGGGTGTGAGGGGTGTAGGAAACCCCGGGCTGTTTTTTGCCTTAGGCAGGAAGTCAGGGGAGGAGGGCTGGGGGTCAGCATGAGATCTCAGCCTAAAGTTATGATATGGGATGGGGGTGAGGGCTGGGGGCTCTCCAGATGCGGAGTAAACAGCTGGAAAGATGTAGAACCGATTTGGACAGGATTTTCACTGGACTGTCTGGTCTAGTTTCTTGGGGCCAAGGAGAGAGTGGTCTAGCACATAGTGCAGGTTGTCCGGGAGGCTGTTTTACAGGGGGTCTGCCGGAGGGCTCTGTCCTCCAAAAGGAACCTGGCTGTCTCACTGGGACAAATTTAAAGACACAAAATTGAGCAAGGGCCTGTTTTGAATGTAGTCGGGACTGCTGTACAGTGAGAAGGAAATTATTCCCTTACGGTTCTGATCTCTGAGCCTCAGTTTCCTGTTTTGTAAAATATGGTGGTCAGACTAAGGTTCCTTCCGATTCTGTTCCTATGAACTATCTGGAGCAAGCCATTTCCCTACTCTGTGCCTCAGTTTCTTCCCCTGTAAAACGTGGAAACTGGATCAGAGAGTCTCTGAGGTCCCTTGTAAGCTCTGAGTCTGTGACCTTCGGACAGTAAGACCTGAGACAAGGATGGCGGTGACTTTCCCCTTTACTCCGAGCGGGGCTGAAGGCATCGGAAGGCACCGCCAGGCCCTGAAAGCCCCGCTAATGTTTCCGGAATCACCGTCCTTCCGAACCACGGGAGAGGGCTGCAGAAGCCCGGCGGGCTCTCCTCTGGACCGAGTCCCAGTGGCCTCTCGGCGCCGGTCCAAGCCCGCAGCCCGAGAGGCTCACGTAGCACTCCCCGAGCCTCGGCCCTCCCGCCCGGGGAAACGCAGTGCCGCATCTGCCGGCGTGGAAAAGCTCCGGACGGAAAGCGCAGGCTGGTGTGGGAGTCCGTGGCGGTATTCTGTGTTCTTGGTGAGCCCGCGGCTGGGGCTGGCAGGGTCCTGGGGAGGGGGCGCAGCCGGACAGCTCCGGTGCCAGGGGGTGGGATTGGACAGGATGTGGGTCCCCCCTCCCCTCCCCTCCATCCATCGGGAGCTGTGGCTGGGGGTGCATTTCATTTATCCAGGGCATTGAGGCTCAGCGCAGCAGAGGTCTGAGCCCCGGGAGGAGTGATCCGCTTGGAAAAAGTGACCTGTACTTCCCCTTCTGAATGGGAGGCCTTTGCAGCTGGCTTGGGGATAGGCTGGGCCCCAGCCAGGGCTAGGGCTCGGGCACAGCGGGGCCACTGGGGTTCAGCAAGGAGAGGGTACCCAGTGTTTGAAAGAGGAAGAAAGGGAGGGAGGGAGGGAGGGAATAGGGAAGAAAGAAAGAAAAAAGAAGGAAGGAAGGAAGGAAGGAAGGAAGGAAGGAAGGAAGGAAGGAAGGAAGGAAGGAAGGAAGGAAAGAAAGAAAGAAAGAAAGAAAGAAAGAAAGAAAGAAAGAAAGAAAGAAAGAAAAGAGAAGAGAAAAGAAGAGAAAAGAAAAGAAAAGAAAAGAAAAGAAAAAAGAAAGGAAAGGAAGGAAAAGAGGGAGCAAGGAAGGGAGGGAGGAAAGGAGGGAGCAAGGAAGGGAGGGAAGAAGGGAAGGAAGGAAAGAGGAAGAGAAAGAGGGAGAGAGGAAGGAAGAAAGGAGAATGAGACAGAAAGAATGATCCTGTCTCCATCTGGCCCTACCTAGATCATTGAGCTATGACAGGATTTAAAGTTGGAAGGACCTTTGGCATCATCTAGTCCAGTCCCCTCATTTTACAAGTGAGAAACTGAGGCCCACGGGGTAAATGATTTGCCTGGTCACCCAGGTAGTGAGGGATAGAGACACAATCTGAACCCAGGTCTTTCTGACAGTGAATCCAGGACTCATTCTACTACCCCACCTGCCTCCAAACCACATGACAGGAGCCTGTGAAAACCCTGAAGTGCGATAGAAATAACCATACAATTTTTTTTTTACCTTTTTTAAAAAATTTAAATAACTTTTTATTGACGGAGCCCATGCCAGGGTAAATTTTTTACATTATCTCTTGCACTCACTTCTGTTCCAATTTTTCCCCTCCCTCCCTCCACCCCCTCCCCTAGATGGCAAGCAGTCCTATTTATGTTAAATAGGAATAACTATAAATTATAATTACATAATCAGAAGTTGAAGTAAAATCCCTAGAGATTGCCTTGGAGCAAAGTGGACCTGGGTTCAAGAATGACCTCTGACGTACATTGAGTATATCACTCTGGGCCAGTCAGTCAGGGAGCACTTTTTATGTGGTGAGTGCATGCTGGGTGTTGTACTGAGTACTGGGGATACAAAGATAGGCAAAGGATAATTGCTGCCCTCAAAGGGCTTACAGCCCCCTGGGGGGCACTGAGCTGGGGCACAGAAGGAGGAAGAGGCTGGTTTCTCTAGTAAATACCTGGAAGTAAGTAGGGTTTAGACCTTACTTACTTATATTGGAAAAAGATAAGGGAGAACCCGGGCTGTGAGGGGACTTTCAATAAATAAGAGGTTTCAATTTTATTCGAGTCGGAGTGGGTGCTTTAAAAGTTGAATTTAAGGATCCCTTTGGGTTTTGGGACATTTCCTTTATCCCCCGACCCGGATCCGATTTGAACTTTAAATTATGGAATGATGGAAATTTTGGGAGGCGGGGAAGTCTATTCCCTTTCCTTTTTCTCCCCCCTTTTTTTCCCTTTAAATTTTTTTTCCTCCCGCGTCCCCCCCCCCCTCCCCTCCTTTCCTTCCTTCCTTCCTTCCTTCCT
Organism: Sarcophilus harrisii; assembly: GCF_902635505.1. Taxonomy (NCBI): domain Eukaryota; kingdom Metazoa; phylum Chordata; class Mammalia; order Dasyuromorphia; family Dasyuridae; genus Sarcophilus; species Sarcophilus harrisii. The sequence continues at coordinate 40,840,234 of NC_045428.1, read as the reverse complement.
TCCCAAAATTTTTTTTTTTTTTTTTTCCCCCCCCCCCCCCCCCCCCCCCTTTTTTTTTTTTATTTTTTTTTTTTTCCCCCCCCCTTTTTTTTTTTTTTTTTTCCCCCCCCTTCCCGGAACCCTCCTTGCTCCCGGCCCCTGGGGGGCCCCGCTTTCCTAAACCCTATCCAATTTTGATTCTTTCTGAGCCTGGCAGGTCTGAGATGGGTGGATCTATTATAGACAAAAAATCGGGCTTAACGAGGGTGCCCGCTGTGACCCAGCGAGTAAGTCCTGGAGACTACTTCAAACCCAGGACTCTTGGCCCTCAGGTTGGGAGCTCCTTCCCTGCCACCACATTGCCTGCCGGCCCTCTCGAGGTGACCAGTCCAGGGAAGGCCGCCTCTTTAACGGGGTAGCCCGGCACTACACGCTGCCATGGGCTGGTTTCAGAAAATTACCTGGCGTCGGATCAGGGCTGCGGCTGGGACCTGGCCCATCTAGAAGAGACGCCTTTGGGTTTGTCCGATTTCTTGTATCATGAGCCCCCTGATCTTGGTAAGGTCAGGGTCAAAGGACATGGGAGGGGAAGGGACGGAGACAAAGGACAAGGGCTACAAGGCTCGCTGTCCCTTTTTCTATGGGGAGAATGTCTCAGGGCAGTGTCAGTATGGTCCTTGATCAGTTTGGTTTCCCCAGTTAACTTAAAAAGAATACAGGCATCTGAGGGGTTACCTCCCCATGGAAAAAGGGGGATGCCCACTGGTCCATACACAGAAGCAGTAGGGCTGCCTCCAGGATTGCTTGGCTGGGACTCAGGAGAACTGATTCCTCCCTGTCTATAAACATGATAGGTCAGCTTAGGCTCTTTTGGATTTCCTTTTAATTTTCCTTTAGTAGAAGATGGTCCAGGACATAGTAGAAGGGACCTATATGGGGATAAGTGCCTGGTGACTCTCTTCATTCTAGGACCTGGACACAGCTCCTTCAAATGAGTTGGCAAGTGGCTTTGGAGGAGAGACCCTAAGTAGACTTGCCCAGGTACAGAGATGGCAGCTGTCAGGGGATAGAAGAGTTTCCTGCAAATGCAGATGGCCACTTGCTGTAAGAGGGGAGAATAGGATTTGTGTTTTTTTGTTTTTTTTTTCATGAGTGACACAAAGTTCCTGAGAGGGTTTGGATACTGGTCTCCTGAAAGTTGAAAATCTCTTCAGTGGTATGGGAGAAGAGTCATAATAAAGGGAGAACAGGCAAGAGACTGGGCATTTGTCAACCACTCTTTTGAGCATGAGCTGCCCAGACAGTCAAAGTTCAGGGGAAGAAGGCTTCTCATCCAATGACTCACAAAATATCTTTCCTTTCTGGGACACTCTAAACCACAGGATGATGTGAATCTTGGTCAGGGAATGGGACTCTCCAGGATATTGAGGGAATAAGAAACCAACCATTATGTCAAAGGTGGGAAATTTGGAAGAAACCACACGTTTATTTACCTTCTTGGGGAGGGCAGGAGAAAAAACTGCTGAGATATTTAAATATTTTATTCCTTTCTATTTAAGGGCTCTAATAAGCCTTTTGTATCTTCTGTTGAGTGAAAAAAAGTCCCCCCATACCCATAGCAGAGTTATTACTTGAATGATTATACTGGGGACCCTGTTGTCTTTGGTAAATCTAAGCATTAGCTGCTATACCTTGACTATAGTACAACATTTTCTTGGTCAGCATCTAATCCAGTCTGTGTGAGCCCTGAGCCTTAGGGGGACCTGAACATGAATGACAAATTGAAAATAATTCACCAGGGACCACCCATCATTTTGAAGGAATAGACCAGTGTCTTTCCTGGGAGAACCCTCACATTGCAGTTATAGTGATTATAGGTAGATTTGTCAACATTGTAAACACTAGTGTCTTTGTGTCGAAATGGCCGGGCTTTTGTAACTCTGTGGTAATTCTCCCAGAGAGAGATGCTAACAGTCATCCAAGGGGAATAGATTCCTAGACTGCCATGGGAATGCTGAACTTAACTTCAGAGACTTTTTCAGATACTATCCCAACTGAAACATCCAGTCCTTTGAAGTTGATTGTAATCAGGGGAATCGTGGGATGAGGAACTGGGCAACATTCTTGAACTTGATGTGGTAACTTAAGTGTTCCCATCTTCCCCCTTTGATAATAAAATTGGAATCTTTTTAGTAAGAATAATTGATCAAATTCAATTCAGTAATTCAGAAAGCATTGCCCACCGTGTCCCAGGCACTGGATACACACAAACAAAAATGAAAATAGTCTGATCTATTGGAGATAGTTTAGGGAGAACAGCAGCTCACCCAAACTTGTACGGAATAATTGGAACAAAATAATGGAAGTGGGTGGGGGAAGAAAGCACACAATTGGGGAGATCAGAAAAATCCTCATGGATGAACCAAATCAGTTCCATTTGTTCAATAATGAAGAGAACTAGCTACACCCACAAAAGAACTATGGGAAATGAGTATGAACCACAACATAGCATTTCTACTCCCTCTGTTTTTATGCACTTGCATTTTTGATTTCCTTCTCAGGTTATTTTTACCTTATTTCTAAGTCTGATTTTTCTTGTGCAGCAAAATAACTATATGGATATGTATACATATATTGTATTTAACATATACTTTAACATATTTAACATGTATAGGACTATCTGCCATCTAGGGAAAGGGATGGGGGAAGGAGGGAAAAAGTTGGAACAGAAGGGTCAGAATTTGCAAGGGTCAATGCTGAAAAATTATCCATGCATATATCTTGTAAATAAAAAGCGATAAAAAATAATTTTAAAATCCTCATGGAGAAGGTAGTGGGTGAGTTGGAGCTGTGTTTGGAGCTTTGAATGGAGCAGGGAGGCTGAGGATTTCAAAGGTGAGAGATGGAATTCCAATTATGACAAACAAGTCAGTGTGACTGGAACTCAAAAGATTTTCAAGAAGGGTATTAAGGAATAAGGATGGAAAGTTAGGTCAGGGTCCAATGGTCCAATTGTTAAGAGTTTTAAATTCTGGAAAGAATGCTCTAAGAAGGTACTTAAGCAGAGGAGTGACATGATTTGAGCTGTTCCTTTCTCCCAGATTATAAGAAAGAGGTGGAGTACTGAGCCATAGGTATGGAATGAAGTGTATATTTTTGGACAAGGCCAATATGTTGGTTTACCATGCTTACTGTATTTTGTTATGAGGGAGGATTCTAAAGTGGGGGAAAAGGGTCATTAAGAAGTTTGTTTTAAAGTTTCAATCAGACATTTATTTAAAAAAACAAAAATGAAAGATAATTTTTCTCCCCCTCAAAATTGGAACCCTCCACTCCTCTTCTATTCCTGCAATCCATTTAGCATTCAACTTAAGGTATAAGATTATTTCAATTAAGTCTTTGCAGACAAACTAGGGATACCAGAGGAAATTTCCTCAACATCATCATTATCATCATCATTACTGATGTCCCTTGTTCTAAATCAACTTTAAAATTTCAAATCTACAATAAAAACGAGAGGATAATTGACTAACTGTTATTTCAATGGGAGCTTTACAGGCAACCCAAGAAATTCTCTCTGACCATGGCTATTTTCTTAGGGAAACGGTAGGTCAATGTTTTTAAGACCTGGAAGATAAATGCTCACGAGTGGACAAAAAACAGCTCTGCCCCAGAGAGCCTTAACAGGGATGCTTTGATCTGGGGTTTCTTAGGGAACGCCTTCCTCAACATGGTTATTTCCAGTCATTTCCTGATTGGAATCGAGATGGAAATGCTGCCAGCAGAAACTCTTTATTGCAATTTCCTGATTTTTTATTTTTTATTTTCTTTACAAAAATCAGGAAATGCCAAGATATTAAGTATAAAAACAATCACAAGCTCAATATCAGATTATTAGAACTGACACACTGGGGCCGACCTAGACACTAGACATCTAGAGTCATTCGTTTACCTCTGTCAGTAGCACCAAGTGGTGAGACACTGTCTGGCTCTGGAGTCAGAGAATGTGTTTGAAACCTGGCTCTCTCAACTGGGGTCTCTGAGACTTTGGCCGGTCACTTCCCTTCTGATAGGCTCCTGGCCACGGTCCACTCTCTTATTACCTCTACCCACTGGGAAATGGAATTCTACCTCAGACTCTCCCTCTCCACATTCTCCACCTCTTCCCCCATCCCTGCCTGGTTCCCATAAATTGGAGCTGATGGCTTTACCTTGCCATAGTAATTTCTTAATTAATAAACAATAAACTCATTCATCTCTCTCTCTCTCTCTCTCTCTCTCTCTCTCTCTCTCTCTCTCTCTCTCTCTCTCTCTGTCTCTAGTTCCCTTACATTTTTCTCAGCTATAAAATGAGGGCATTTCACTAGCTGATTTCCTAGGTCCCTTTCATCTCCAGCTTTTCTGTGCTCTTTGGGACTTTCTTGCCCTGTGGCTCATATTAGATATGGAGCCAGAAGGTATCATGGCAACTAAGTGTTCCCTATGTTAAGTTCTGGGGACACAAAGGCAAGCAAGAGAGGAGAGAGTCCTCAGGCTGCTTTAATAAAGCTCTCAGAAGCGTCGGCTTGGCCAATGAAGCTAAGGTACCTTTATCAGTTCATTTTAACTCACCAAAGCAAACTCATTAGAGCTACCAGGAATCACTCAGGGGCTTGAGAAGGGGGCAAGGATATGTCCTGATCCCATCACCAGGTAGACAGCCAGGGGAGATAATTTTGAGTCCATAACAGGAGAATGACATCCCTGACCCAGTGAGAACCAGCTGTTCTGCTGGAGTCAGAAAGACCTGAGTTCAAATCAAAATACTAACTAGCTGTTAGTGCTAGTCCCTGGGCTAGCACTCAACCTCATCTGGAAAATGGGGGCGAGCCCCCCCTGCCAGGGTGGTTCTGAGAGTCAACTGAGATAATAAAAAAGCACTAAGCGCAGTAAGCTTAAAGGGCAAGAGACTTAATCAGATACGAAAGAACACCATTAATTTTTAAGATACAGCTTAGAAAGCTGCTTGGTTCTCTTCCCCAAGCCATGGATGACCATTTCCTCAGGTTCCTCCTCTTTGTGCCCATAATCCCAGCTGGGCAGCTCTTGCTACATGTGAATACCTGCCCACGCCTACCCCTGTAAACCCTGAGAGAGGGGAAAAAAATGACTGAATACCTGGAAAAACCCAGAGAAGCCTCTGAGACTTGATCCCCCTGCTACTGTTGAGAAGGCAGTTTTGGCCAGGTGCCCCGCTGCCTTTCATTTTATATTATCTAAAATGGACTTATCCTCTGGGAGGCAATCAGGGATATTCATCAGGCCATGAGGAGCTGAGCCTGTTTCCTTTAAGTCATGAGATATGGTGAGAATTATGTCATTTTGACATGAGGCGCTTTTGCTCTTGACAAGTGGGAAAAGGCAGAAAGCACTCTTACTCTACAGCTGTTTCTAGCCATCATGGTTATTCCATTTTCTTGGTTTTTAAATTATTTTTTGGAAATGTGGGCGTTAGGAAAGTCACCTGTGAAATCCATCACAATCCACTTCAGGATTCCTGGATTACAGCTCCCTGGACTGCAGCTTTAGATTCTAGGGCAGTCTGGACAAAATATAGGCCCAAACTGATGTAGAAGTGATGATTTCTGGCATGAGTTAGAAGTGCAGGATGGATGGAACGCTAGCCAACTCCATCTAAAATTGGGGGAATCATGTTCTGGACAAGTGGAGAAAAGTATTCCTCATGCCCCTCTTTCTAGGGAAACATATGGTAAAAATGGCATGGGCAAAAGTCAAGTATAAGCATATTTTGGTAAGGATTAACAATTAGTAAATAATAGGAGATTATATATATAAGATAATGCATAATCTTTTTAAAATTTCATTTTGTCTGCTTTCCTATTTTGCATTTTTTTTAGATATTTAAGTTTAAATTTATATTAGAAAAAAAAGAAAAAGAAAGGAAAAACTCCACATACATTCCCACAGGACTTGGTGGCTTCCAGGGAGAAAGGGCAGCAAGGTAGTTTACAGTACAAGGAGAGGCCATTAGGTTTGCTGTTAGAAAGACTTGAGTTCAAGTCTAGCCTCAGATATGTCCTAGCTGTGTGACCCTGAGTGAGTCACTTAACCCCATTTGTTTCAGTTTCCTCATCTGTAAAAAGAACTATAGAAAATAAAAATAAATTACTCCAATATTTTTGCCAAGAACACCCCAAATGAGACATGAAGAATCAGACATAACTGCAAAACTACCAAAAAACAATCACAAGGGTTATGAAGGACCTTTAGGTTGTTGTTGTTTATTTGCAGGTGTACTTCCTGCTCTTTCACAGATGATTACAGTTCAATTCAGCAAGCACTTTGGGGTTCCTGTTTTGTGACCTATTAAGGTCACTTGGTGACCTGAGAGTCAGTCTCCCTGATAGAATGGAAGCTCTTAGGGCAGGGACTATTTCTTGCTTTCCTTTGTATCCCCTTAGCAGAATACTTGGTATATAAAAAGTGCTTAATAAATGCATGTTGATTGATTGACTTGCCCAGGAATGCTAGAGTCAGGATTTGAATCCAAGGCTCTGTCTTTTGACTCCTAAGTCATTTACTCTATTATACCATGAGATTAAGTTTCTTTTCTGAGTCTAAATATTCACTAATAGCCTTCCTGTGTATCCATAATTTTTAGGAGATGGTACATAACATAACACAGCTTTTGGCCACTGGCCTAATTATTGGATGAGTGCATGCATGTTTCACAGACTTAGGGAGAGAAAATGGAAGGATGTGCAATTAGCAACTGTCCCCGGGCTCTCCAGTAAGTGTGCACAGGACACTGGGTTCATTTTTCAGTCCAGGGATTTTGTGAAGTTGGTACTGGGAAACCTGAGGGATGGAGAGAAGAAAAGACAGGGAAGAATTCCTTAGGGGGAAGATGGAGAAATACTCTTAACATCTCTGTCTCTGTTCCACATTATTCCCTTCTTGAACATTTCCTTTCACCAGAATAGAATAAAGTACTTAGCCTGAAATCTGCCCTCCCCCCACGCCACTAGATATTTGACAAGAGTATTTAAAATAACAGATTTATAATAATCCTCCCACAGTCAGGAAAATCCATTAGTAACATTTAATCCCTTCACTTGAGCTCCAGAAGGTAGACGTTGTTTTGGCCACAGCTACAGAAGTATCCATGTTTGGTCCCCAGTGAGAACAAGCCATTGATTAGTCTCATTCATGCCAATATTTTCACGGTCACCTAGAAAACATGATTCTCTCCATAACTCTGTAATCCAGGAATAGGGAATCTGATATAAATGGGGTTCTGGTGCACTTGGTTTGGTTATTTATTTTCTTCTCTTTCTTCTAATGAAGACTTCTTTTATTTATCATGTTTTTAATCTAATGATTAGCACCCCATGATACCATTGGTTCTCTTCGGATAAACAACAACAATTTAGCTGGTTAATGAGCACAGGAGGACTTTTTAAAAACGACACTATATGTTAGCAAAGTGAGTTTCCATATTATGTAATTCAGTTAAATTATGTAAGAGCACCTTATATCATAGTAACGGATTTCAGTGAGGATAATCAGAATGTGTCAGAATTATGACATGGAAGCTAAAGAAACTAAGTCGATTTTAGACTGCATTAATAAATGAATGAATGAAAAAGCATTTATTAAGTGCTTACTATATGCAGAGCACTGTGTTTAATTGGAAGTACAGAAACAAAAGTGAAGATGGTCCTTGCATTCTAATGGAGAGACAATATAGATAGATTGATGATACATAGAGAGATATATACAAATAGATTTTGTAGAGATTTGTAGAGAGATTTATAATCTATCATAGACGTTAAAGAGATAGAGATGGATATAAATAAATGATAGATCTATGATCTATCATAGATGATAGATAGATAGATAGATAGATAGGAAAATAGGTGGGCCAAAGGGGATGCATTTGTTAGAAATACACTCTTGACACTGAAAATCAACTATCAAGTCCTTCAGATCATGGGATGAGAGGCAGAGGGCTCAGAAACATGGAGGTGAGAGACTCACTGTGTCTTGCCCTGGGCAGAGCACACCTGGAGTACTGTGCTCAGTTCTGGATGCCACATTTTAGAAATGGCTCTTTGTCCAGAGGAAGGTGACCAAGGAAGCATTTTGTCAATGCTGGAAGACAGGAGATTTTCTCTATAGACCTATTTCTGCTTCCCTCTGGCTGTTTGATATTTAGTAGCTCCTTCTCTGTAAAATGACCAGGTTTGACTGGATAATCTCTAAGATCTCTCCACCTTAAGATGTGTATGAGTAGTTGCTTGTAGAATGTAAACCAGTAGAAGATTTCTGGTGTTATGTTCCAAGAATAATCATGCTCCTTGACCCCAAAATTCTCTTGTTGGGAATAACACCTGAAGGTGTTAGAAAAACAAAGCCAAAAAAGTCATCTTTTCAGAATTTTTTTTTTTTAACAACAGCAGCATTTGTGGTTGCAAACAAAACTGGGAACAGCATAAACATCCAACAGGAGGGGGATGGTTAAATGAGCTGTGGGACAGTGGCTTAAGAAACTTGTAAATATTTTTATGAAATAATGCAAAGAAAAAAATGCAAAACCAGAAGAGAGTACCACTAATTGATACATCTAGATAGTGCTGTGGTGGATAGAGCTGGACCTGAGTTCAAATGTGGCCTCAGACACTTACTAGCTATGTGACCCTGGCCAAGTCACTTAACCCTTTTTGCCTCAGTTTCCTCATATGTAAAATGAACTGAAGAAGGAAATAGCAAAGCACTTCAATATTTCTGCCAAGAAATTCCCAAATGAGGTCACAAAGAATCAGACCCAGCTGAAAACAATTAAACAACAGTTACTTAAAAGGTAAATGTAGATAGGGATCTTCAAGAAAACCCCATTGGACAGTATAATTTGGGGTCATATGGAGTCAGATATGACTGAACAACCACATGCAGAAGACAGAAAAGCAGCATCTCAGAAAAATGTGTGTTCAGATCCCACCTCTGACCCCTAGTGATACAATGGGATAGGGAGACTAAGAAATCTGATGGAAGTGTAGAGAAAGTTATGGAAGTTTTTAACTGGAAGGCAATGTGGCTTTGAACAATAGATTGTGACTGACTACATGTAGACCTTTGTCAAGGCATTTGATTTCTCTAGATCTTAGTTTCTTTACCCATACGCTGAATGGCATTGAACTAGATAACTTATTGAACTTTCCCAGTTCTAAAGCTTTTATCCTAGAACATTTGTTTATTTAGCTGTAAGTTGAAAGCAAATTGGATCGGTCCTATCGATGTTTAATGAGAAGTTTATAATAACTTGTAGGCAGTCGCTGTGTCCATCTATCACTGCTATCAACCTATATCTCTCCTCCTTATGGTGGCTAAATTCCTTGAGAAGACTTCATACCATAGGTATGTCCCATTCCTTCCCTCTCTCTACAATCTGACTTCCAACCTCATCTTTCAATCAAAACTTTTGTTCAGTAGTGTCCCACTTTCTGTGTTCCCATTTCTTGGATCAAATATAAAACCCTCTGTTGTTCAAAGCCTTTCGTAAACAGCTTCCCAGCCCATCTTTCAAGTCTTCTTGTACTTTATACTCCTCCATCTCCCCAATTAAAGTTGTAAGCATTTTGAGAGTAAAGATTATTTCCTTGTTATTTTTTCTATCATAAGCATTTAATGTAATGCTTAACACATAAGTACTTAATAAAATTTTCCATTAATTCATTCATCCTCTACTCCAGAAGATTCATCCTCTGCTTCCAACTTTTTACCTTGCATATACCTTCCCTCTGGCTCCCACTGTATTTTCCATTTCTAGAGCTATGATCAAAGCAGTATTGTCATTGTACCTGGAAGGGCTGTGCCAATTTACCACCTTGTGGGGTCAGTTACTGTGTTTGTAACTGGGAGGACCAAAGAGCTTCTCCCTGGCCACCATTCTATAGATGCTACTTCGTTACTCCTTTTTGGATTGTAAACTCCCGGAAGGCAGGAATTATTTATGCTTTTATATTTATATGCTCAGTTCTTGGCACATATAGTAAGCATTTAATATGTTTATTTCCCTAATTTATTAAGCATTCTTTCTCTTATCCATTTTTTCATTTTAGTAAACTAGACCCTGAAAAAAATCATCCCTAAGTATTCACACTTTTCTCTCAGAATTCCCTCCATCAATGCAAATCACAATTTATCAATAATGTATAGATTTAGGGAGTTTAGGAGATGAATTGCACCCTTCCCCCATGGCTACAGAGCTTGTCAAAGTTAGGATATGAACTCAGGTCTCCCAGTCTTTCCCTCCAAGATTCTAGTTATTACACCTGTTTCTTGACTCTAACAGGTGCATAATTGAAAATTGCAGAGTTGCTTTGAAATCTTCCTCCCTAAACAAAAGGGTGACTGACCCCCAAGAACCTCCGAGCTGGGTGCTGTATCCTGCCAGGCAGTAGCACCCAGTCAAGACAGCTAGTAGCTCCTTTTTCTCTCTGTCTCCTAGAATTCCAGACTGCTCACTTTGAATGTCATTAATGCTTCCATTGATAGAGTCCCTGAGGAACAGTTTCTTAAAGGGATACAGAAAATCCATTTGGCAGTCAATAAACTCAAGTCTGACAAAAGATTATTTACCCTGCCACAAATAAATGCACCTGAGCCTGGAGTCTCTCAGGCTGCTAAAAGGCTGAATTGTAAATGAGCTAATTAGCTCATTATCAGAGACCCCTGGTTCCCACATGGTCCCTGTTTTTGGTTTAGCTGAATTCTGGGAATGCCTGGAAGCCTCAGAAATTTGGCCACATGTTTATGAGCACATAAGAACTCTGGTTTGGGATTCAATGGGAATAGCTTAGATTTTATTTTAAAATAGTTTTTGCCTTATGATGATGTTTGGACATTTATAAAAGTGTTGTGACTCCAGCTGTCTTATCAGGAGGGGCGCCGTGCTGGAGCAGCTGCTGGATCATGGATCCAATAATCCTTGGAAATAGCTGTTGAATCCAGGGTCTTTGGGACAAAGACTAGGAAGTTGTTGGAGGTTGTACTTTCAGCAGGAGTTAACAGAGTCACACAGATTTTCCTAGACCATTTTGTCTGGATCTCAGCTTGGTTTTCATTTGGTGTATTACATTTGGGCTTAGAGGATCTGAGAGGCTATTAGAGAAGTCATTTAATTCTACCTGCTCATTTCCAAGACAAGTCAGCTAAGGTCTGGACAAGTGAATTAACTTGTTCAGGGTCACTGAGAGAAGATTCAAACCCAAGCACTCCATGGCTAAGTCCAGTACTTTCCCCCCACCGTATAGCACTATCTTCCCAGTACTACACTGCCTTGCCCTGCTGTACCCTTCAGTGAAATGTGATCCCCTCAAAGGCTGTGCCAGAACATTTATATCCATAGTGTTTTTATATCCATAGTGTCTTGTAAATTTGAAGTAGGAGGCAGGGTTTCCTGAGTAGGGGGACTTCCTGGTGAGAAAACTCCATCCACCAATACATACCAGCATCCATTCTGCAATTTATGATTTTAGAGCGCTTCCCGGGGCAGTTAGAAGCAGAAGGCTTGGCCCAGGATCACACAGTTACTAGGGATCGGAGGTGAGATTTGAACTCACATGTTTCTGAAATGCTACTTTTCTGTCTTCTGCATGTGGTTGTTCAGTCATATCTGACTCTGTATGACCCCAGACTACATTGTCCAATGGGATTTTCTTGAAGATACTGGAATGGTTCGCCATTTCCTTTTCCAGTAGATTTAGGCAAACAGAAGGTGACTTGGTCCAAGATCATTCAGCTAATAAGTGTCTGGAGCCACATTTGAACTTGGCTCTTTCTGATGCAGAATTACTGGGTCACTTTCTTATCTTTTGCATGGTAGCTGCATGGTATAAATTTATTAAATGAATTAGAGGTGAAGGAAGGAACTTTCTGCCATCCCTGCTTGCTGTCCCTCTCTCATGGTCCTCTTAAAATGATGGAGAAGGACCCCTTATTCTTGAGGTATTGCAATCTTTTCTTAGAAATCACCCCTTTTTGGAGAGAACAGGGTGAGACAAAGTCCTTTTTGGCAACCTTCTGGTTTCCCTCTAGGATGAATAACTAACAGACTTGGTTAGCGAGATCTGTGGGGGGAATCAAGCTGTCTAGACCTCCCAGCTGTTTCTCATTAGGGGATACAGACCTCATTGAGCGCTGCATTTTGTTTCCAGCCTGAATGAATATAGGGTGACCTCATTTTTCCTGTGACCCATAGTTTACATGGCAATGGAAGGGGCAAAACATGTGCATGTAGCTTACTGAGATGGTGATGGGCTTTTGGTCACAGGTCATTTTACCTCTTTTCCTTAAATTCAAGGAAAAAAAAGTTTATATTTTCCAACTATTACTGATGGGCTATTGATTCTGAGTCATTTTACTTCTCTTCCTTAAATCCAAGGAAAAAAATGTTTCTACTTTCCAACTATCAATGACAATTTGTAGCCAAGAGACTTCTTCAATATCTAACCAAGAAAAAGATTGTTTAGAGAAAAATGGGCCAAGATACTGAATGGTCCTTTCACCTTCAATCAATTAATTAGCATTTAAAAAGCCTTTGCTTCTTGCCAGGTACCTTACCAAATACTGGAAGGGAAGGACAAAAACAAAAACACCCTCTGATTCCAAGGCACATATGATGGGGGTGGAGAGAACAAAATATGAGTAACTGTGGTAGGGATGGCATTAATCCATTAGGTCTCCTTAATGGATTTGATAAAAATCTCAGGATATAAAGGATAGTTAAGAGAGATCATGAGATGTAAGGGTATATCTTCTTTGGACTACAAATGACCCAGTTGCTTACAAAAGGGCTGGAAAACTGGGCTAAAGAATGGCCAATTGCTCTTTTCTCTACCTACTCACATCTACACTGATGTGGTAGAATGAGGATAAAGAGAGGTTACAACTGGCCCTATGGGCTGCAAAAATAGTTGAGAAAAAAAAGCAGGAGGTGGAAGAAGACTCTGATTCTTCACTTTAACTTTGAAGACCGTGGCAAGAGGGAGATGGGGAGATTTCTCTCCTCTCCATCCTCATAGCAGAGGCACATGGCAGTGGATCCAGTTGTGGAGCCAAGCTAGCTAGAAGAGCTAAGAATCCCACTAGGTTGTGAATGCCTCAAAAATGGGGATTTTGTATCCCCAATGGCTAGCACAAAGTGGGTGCTTAATAAATGGTATATGACTGATTACTTAGAGTTGGAATCCTATTAGGGAGATGAAAAGTCTTTTTTGTCTTCAGGGTCTGGACTTTGGTCCTTGAAGTGGGATGACAGCTCATTTTGAGGTTGGAGCAGGTAAATCCTGTAGATATTATAATATCAAGAACGTGGGATTAGAAACCACCAGAAGAATTGACAACATGAGTTAAGACCTCCTCTGATATTTTTTGGCTATATATCCTACTGATAGTGTTAACTTCTAAAAGAAATATAGCAGTAATTCTGAGGTCCCTAATCCTTAGTACTATTGTTCTAACAATCTGATTGTCAATGAGCCGAAAATTTCTTGGATTTAGGAATACTAAAGGGTAGTCCTACTACCAGATAACAATATATTGGTCAGTAATAACAGGGTTTCTGAGACAAATGATAAGGTGCATACCAGACCACTGCTCTGTTCTATCTCTAAGCCATAAAATTAGCATATCAGTGACACGAAGAACCAGATCTTTCTGTCTTTTCCTATCTTTTTGTTTCTGCTTCTTTGCTAAATGCTTTTGGAACTTAGCCTGCTTTAATTAGTATTACAATTATAATAAACTTTGTCTCTTGACTTAGAGATGGATTCAAGCTTGCAAATTCTTTTTTGAGACATCTTTGCAACCTCAACCTTTTGGGGATCTCCTTTTGAACCTTAACACTACCCATGTTTGTGCCTTCTCTACTTGTGAATTCTGTGTCCTCTCTTCCCATTGACACTGTATTTGTGGGAAAAATGATGAGAAATGTTATTGCCATTGTTCTTATTATGCAGTTTTGGTAAATACCTTTGCTTGGAGTTCATTGTGTCTTTTGGTTGGTTACTCAAGGCAAATGCACTGGTGGGGGCTTGTGAGCTTTAATTTTAGGAGTTTGGATGTTCAATGCTCCTTGAAAAGAAACTAATTCCTTTTGGACTTGACTTTAAAATTTGAATTGGTGGGTGGGGAGGGGCACTACATAATGAAATTCAAAATATACAGAATTAAATACAAAGTAATTGAAGAGATGCTAATAACTAGAGGAATAAGCAAACGTCTCTCATCTGAGGAGATATGGAATACAAAATCTACAGAATTAAATACAAAGTAATTGGAGAGAGGCTAATGATTAGGGGAATCAGGAAAAGTCTCTCATCTGAGGAGGTATTTGTACCATGAAGAGAGCTCAGGGATTCTGAGCACAAGTCTTCTGTAGTAAGTGGAAATTAGTCCTTCAAAGGAAGCTAGAGGCAGGATTGAAAAGGGAGAACTGCATGGGGGCAATAGCCCCTGTCAGTGCCACAGATAAAAGATGAAATGTCACATGGAGAGAAAAGCAAACAGATCATGGTTGGATTATGGAGTACAAATCAGTCTGGAAAGATGGACTAGAGAGACTCCATATTAGAAGTGGAATTTTAACCCAGGCTCTGAAGCTGGCTTTCTGTCTACTACTCCATACTACCTCTTGGAGAAATGTCAAACAGAAAAGGTTGTATTTTATTTAGAGACAACAGGATTTGACAAAAGCTTCTTGAGCAGGGATGAAGATCTGGAGGAGGATATAGTAGCATTCAAAGATGGCACTATCTTGTTTTAATTCTCTAAGCCGATCGTACATCAACCCGATATTCTGAGAGAGGGAAGAGACGATGAAATATGGAGAAACACGGGCCCTGAGCAGAAAGTGTTATTGCAATGAAGGCTGTATTTCCTTCTTCCCGAAGGCTGTGGCCACTGACAAGAGACATTTCTGTGGTGTTTGGGAATTTTTTCTTTCTCCTACATGTGGTTCACCCAAAACAAATTATGCTAGATTCCAGGCATGTTTCCTTTCTCCTATCATTCCCCACCATAAGTAATCATGAGAATTATAAATTTCATAAAAGCTGGGAGGGGCCTGAAAAGTAATCTAGTCTAACACCTTCAATTTATAAATGAGGAAATTGAGCCCCACATGAGTGAAGTCAGAGATGTTGCTAGGCAAAGACTTTTGCAGTGTAAATGGAAAGAATGATAATGATTTAAAAAAAAAATTCTGCCTCAAATTAAATGTGAAATTATAATGACCAAATTTGGCTAAGAAGAGATTTGAGAATGGTCTTCTTCTTTGTAGAAGTGGGGGAGATGAAAATGGAACATTACATTAAGTCACAGTTGGGTGATGTATTGGTTAGTTTTGTCAAGCTTTTTTCCTTTTAATTGATGTTGTAAGTGATGATTTAAGGGATGGCTCTCTCAGGAGAAGAACAGTATATTGGGAAATTAAAGTGACAAATGCAAAAAATAGGTTCAAATTCTGTTCTTCTGCTCTTTTTCTGTGTGATTTTAATTCCCTTAATTGAATGTAGCAGGAAATCCTGTAGGAGTATTTTTCATGGAGTTAGATATTCCTGGCTTGCCTCTATTGGAGAAGGACATACCCTCTGGTCCCTTAGAAAAGGACATGTGTGACCATAGTCTTATTTTTAAGCTTCTTGAGGACAGGGATTGCTTTTGTACTTGGCACATAGGAGGTACTTAACAAATGTTTGGTTCCTTAATTTGAGGGAGTCTGCCAAAGAGGGTTGGTGAATGAGCCAGTAAGGCAGTCAACATTTATTAATCACCTAGTATGTGAAACATCTCATAAGGAATAAAGAGAGACTCATTGATCTCTAAGGCTCCTTCCTGTTCCACCTCTATTACACTACATCCCCTTATAATAATACTAATTACTTTGATAGTACTTTGATAGTTCTTGAGGTGCTTTTAACGAATTTCCCGTGTTAAGTTTCACAGCCTTGTAAGTTAGCATCTTTCCATTTTACAGATAAGGAAACTGAGGCTCTAAGCATTGAGGTGATTTTGCTCCTGGTCCTCCAGCCAATCAGCATCAGAACTGGGAAGTGAACTAGGGTCTCTTCAAGCCCAGAACTCTTGCCACTCCATTTCCTGGGTCCCCTCTCTCCTCCCTTGCTCTCTCATAATGAATCTGATTAAACCATTTTCCTTAAGAGGAAGCTATAGAGTTCTTGACTTCTTTTCCAGCACAGAGAAAAGGTGGCTGAAATAATTTTTGAATTGGACTGAAGGGGAACAAAGCCTTAGAGCCTCTGCCAAAAGATCTGTTTTTTCTGCAGAACTGAAAATAGACTTCCCTGTCACCCCTCCAATCCCTTGATCTTAGAGAGACAGTCACAGAGTAAGAAGATGAGAAAATTGAGAGAGGTCAAACTGGTTTTTTTGGGTGGGAGTGAGATGAGATAGGATTTAAGAAGAGGATTTTGTTTGGATTTGAAATGTTGTTTTGAAAATATTCAGCAGTAGATATTTGCTAAAAAAAAATTCAAACTCAACCAAAATCCTCTTCCCAGATCCTTTCCCAAGTCACTGTCCTAAAATGGTATGTACTATTCACTAGCAATAGATAAAGATAGTTAGTTGTCCGGTGGATAGATTGGTCCTGGAGTCAGGAAGACCTGAATCCAAATGTAACCTCAGATATTTATTAGTTGTGTGACCCTGGGGAGGTCACAACTCTGTTTGCCTCAGTTTCCTCATCTGTAAAATGAGCTAGAGAAGGAAATGTTAATTCACTCTAGTATATCTCTGCCAAGGAAACCCCAAATAGGATTTCAAAGACTTGTGACTCAACAACAAACCAACAAAGTAATAGATAGGAAACTAAAGGCTGGACTTTCTTCCAGCCTCTTTGAACCTCTGAATTATCAGAAGAATCATCTTATAACAGCATAATCTCTGACAAATCTTGAATAGCTTTCCAAGTATAATTTTCATTTTTTATTTCTCACCATTTCTGGATAACATGGAAGTTTTCACTCACCCGGGGGTTTCTTTTTTTTTCTTCTCTTCTGCAGATGAAATCATGCAGCAGGAAATTCGGCCCCTTGCGGCAGTGGACATCATAGAACAGCTTCACAGACAATTTGCCATCTTGTCAGGTAAGATTGAGGCTCGATCACTATGGAAACAGGCCAGGAAATCCCAGACTAGGGAACACATTGATGAGCATTTTCCCCACTGTTCCCAACACCTCAAACCAAGCACAGGATTGATATGTGTCATTGTCCACCCAAGTTGCGAATGGAGGATAGGATCAAATGAATGAGTTCAACCAGTGGTTTGCCAGTAAATGGTTTTTGTCAGTATTTTATTTTTCCAAATGCATGTAAAGATAGTTCTTTAACATTCATTTTTGTAAAACTTTGTCTTCCAAATTTTTCTCCTTCCCCAAAGCAGCAAACAATCTGATATAGCTTAAATATGTGTGATTCTTTTAAACATATTTCCATATTTGACATGTTGTGCAAGAAAGCACAGATGATGAAAAGGGAAAAAAAAAGCACAAGAAAGGAAAAAAACCAACCAAACAACAAAAAAGGTGAAAATCCTATGCTTTGATTCACATTCATCTCCATAGTTCTCTCCCTGGATGCAGATGGCACTTTCTGTCCCAAGTCTTTTGGAATTGCCTTGAATCTCCTCATTGTTGAAAAAGTCCACTTCCATAAGAATTGATCATCACATAATCTTGTTGCTGTGTACAATGTTCTCTTGGCTCTGTTTACTTCACTCAGCATCAGTTCATGGAAGTCCAGGCTTTCATGAAATCAGCCGGCTCATCATTTTCTATAGAACAATAATATTCCATAACATTCATCTACAGTAACTTATTCAGCCATTCCCTAACTGATGGGCATCCACTCACCTTCCAGTTCTTTGCCATCACAAAAATGGCTGCTACAAACATTTGTACACGTGTGGGTCCATTTCTCACTTTTCTGATCTCTTTGGGATACAGGCTGGTTAAATGTTTAACAACCATCTTTCCCAGAAAAAAAAAGTTGTGCATCAGGACATACATTTATTTTAATTTCTTAAATCTAGCCAAGCAACAGCATGATAAATTAAGTCCTGATTTATTGTGTTTGCCAATTTCTCAGGTAAAGATGCTCATGCTAGAAATTGAACTCTCAGACTCTAGAGAAAGCTAGCCTCAGCTCATCCTTGGATTCAACTTTTTAGTATTGGGAATGATTTGGTTTCATCCAAGCACTTCTGTTCTTGACCACCTAGAAAGGAATGCAGAAAAGGGTGCAAAAGGAGGAGGAGAAAATGAACAACCACTCAATCAACAAGCATTTATTAAGCCTTTGTTATATACCAGGCACTAAAGTAAGCCTTGGTGATACCAAGACAAAAATCACAATTCCTGCTCTCACAGAACTCACCTTTTATTGGGGTGACAATATGTAAGCAACAATGTCAGATAATCATAGATAAATGAACAATTATCACCCTAATCTATCATTAGTTTTCTGTCTTAGCTTTGTATTCTTAATGCCCATCATGATGTCTTGTACAGAATCAGGTTGGTACAGTGGAAAGAACCCTGGGATGGAATCAAAAGTCCTGTGTTTAAATTCTACCTGAGACAACTACTACATTCATGATCTTGGACAAGTCTCTTAAATGAGCATCTGTTTATTCATCTGTAAAATGAAGGGGACGTGACTTTTGAGATCCCTGCTGAAGACTTCTGATCCTAAGTTACTTCTCCAGGCCTGTTTCTATTCTGAAAAGTGAAGAAGTTATACTAGGTGATGAAGGATTCTCCCAGTTCAGGCGCCATGTTCTTATGTTCCCAATAAATTCTTAAAAGTCCAATTTTGGTTATAAAAATTTATTAGAAAATATTAAAGCAGGGAAGTTATCATCTAATCTACCCCCTTTCATTTCTCAGATCCAAGGAAACAAGAAGCTCTGAGGGAATAGAGGGGGTATGGGCCAGAAGTGACTTCTTTATCTTAAAACCATCTTTACCTCATAAGAGTGGGTTTTGTGGTTTTTTTCCCCAAAATTATTTATTTATTCTGAACTTAAGAAATAAAACAAGTATTTCCCTGACAAAGTGATATAGAAAAACTGAGTATTGCACCTGAAATTGCAGATCCATTATGTACAACTTGCTATTCCTTTCAAATATACCACAAAGTTATCATGTAGTTTTCTTTTCCCTCTTCTATCCCAAAGTTCAAAATAGCTACCATTAGACACAAATCTGTGTGTGTGTGTGTGTGTGTGTGTGTGTCTATATCTACATAGCTCTATATATGGGTTCAAACAGCACCTTCCAACAGAGGATCTTTGTGGTTAATTTAGGTATAATGGTAATTTTTGTAACTTACACTTAAATATAAAATGAGAAAAGAAAAAAAATGCCATATATACAGCAAAACATAAGAGAGAATTCAATATAAAATGATAAATTTCCATTTCAAGAAAACTTATATAATAAATATTTCACATTGTTTTCAAATCTACCTCCGGTTCCTTGTACAATTTCCTTTGTGCATTTTTCACTTTATTTTTTCCCTTCTCTTCTCCTTCCCACCTTTAACAAGGTTCAATTAAGCCTGATTATATATGCCTATACTATACATATATATCTACATATATAGAGATCTATAAATATAGACATATATGCACATATAAAATTAAACATATACATGTTGACTGTACTATGCTTATTTCTTTCTATCATTTGTTTCTCTCAAGGTGGGAAGCATCTTCTTTCATAAGTTTAAGTCTTTCCATGGTTTTCTGCATCAATCAATTCATCATTTCAAATCAGGGGTCCTCAAACTTTTTAAATAGGGGCCAGTTCACTGTCCCTCAGACTGTTGGAGGGCTGGACTATAGTAAAAACAAAAACTTTATTTTGTGGGGCTTTAAATAAAGAAACTTCATAGCCCTGGGTGAGAGGGATAATCGTACTCAGCTGCCCCATCTGGCCCGTGGGCCATAGTTTGAGGACCCCTGGATTAAATGTGGATACACACATTAATATGTATATATATATATATATACATATACATACATGTCAATAAATATATACATATTTATATTTATATGCTCATATGCATGAATGTAAGATTGTACTATATATATTTTCTCCTATCATCTGTTTCTCTGAAAGTGGATAGCATTTTCCTTCATAAGTCCAAGTCTTTCAATGTATTTTTCCCCTAAATCAACTAGCTCACCATTTCCTATATAACAATATTATTCTCTGGATTCAAACAGCATTTTAAAAATAGGATCTTTGAGGTTAATTTGGGTATTTATAATAATCAGAATGACTTAGTTGCTCAAAGTTGTTCTTAAAACAATACTGCTCTTCCTGTATACAATGTTCTCTTGATTCTGCTCATTTTGCTCTTCATTCATTCCTGGAAGTTTTTCTATGCTTTTCTAAAATCATTAAGCTCAATAGCAGAGAAATATTTCATCATGAATATGTACCACAATCTGTTTATCCATTCTCCAATTGATGGGCATCCCCACAATTTCCAGTTCTTTGACAACTCAAAGAGAATTGCTATAAATATTTTAGAACATGTAAGTTTTTTTTTTTCATTTTTCATCTTGGGAAATAGATCTATATTGGAATTGTTGAGTCAAAGGGAATAGGCACTTTAATAACTCTTTGGGCATAATTCCAAATCTTTTTCCAAAATAGTTGGATCACTTCATAGTTCCAATGAATTAGTGTCCCAATTTTTCCCCATCTCCTCCAACATTTATCACTTGCTCCTTCAATCGTTTTAGCCAATCTGATAAATATAAAATAATATCTCAAGGTTTTTTTTTTAAATCTGCACTTCTCTAATCAATAATGATTTAAAACATTTTTCATATGACTATAAATTGTTTTGATTTCTTCATTGGAAAGCTGCCTGTTCATATCTTTTGACCATTCATCAATCAGGAAACAAGTTACATTCTTATAATAGATTTGACAGAGTTCTTTATATATTTGGGATACGAGACCTTTATTTGAGGAACCATTTGTACATTTCCTCTGTACTTTTCTGCTTTTCTTCTGATTATATTTATTTGTACAAAACTTTTTAAATTTAATGTAATCAAAATTATGCATCTTATACCTCACAACACTCTCTATTTCTTGTTTGTTAATAAAGTTTTCAGCTATCCATAAGTCTGATAGGTAGCAATGTTCCATATTCTTCAAATTTTGTTGTAATATCTCCCTTTATATTTAGGTAATACGTCTATTTTGACCTTATCATGGTAACTGGTATAAGATAGTAGTCTATGCCTAATTTGTGACAAACTGCTTTCCAACTTTCTCAACATTTTTTTAAAAACCAAATAATGAATTTTTATTCCTAAGACTTAGCTTTACACTTGTCAAAGTCTAGGTTACTCTATTTGTTTGCTTCTGTAGATTGTATGTCTACTCTGTTCCACTAATTTACCTTTCTGTTTCTTAATCAGTATCAGATAATTTTGATAATTATTGCCTTATAATATAGTTTGAGATGTGGTACTGCTGATCTTCTTTTACAGGTTTTTTCCCCCATTAGTTCCTTTGATATTTGTGACCGTTTGCTCTTTCACATGAATTTTATTGTTTTTTTTCTAGTTCAGTAAAATAATTTTTTTTTGGTATTTAATTGGGATTTAGATTAATTTTGGTAAAATTATAATTTTTATTAAATTGACCCTACCTACCCATAAACAATTAATATTTCTCCATTTATTTAAATCTGATTTTATTTCATAAGAGTTGGTTTTGAGAATTATTTTAAAACTACTTTGTGAAGTTGGTGTTACTGATATTTTGTAATTGAAGAAACAGATCCAAACTGACTAGTCAAGAATTAAATAAGCCAGTAAGTATTAGAGACAGGATCTGAGGTGGGAGGGCTTCTGACTCTTGAGTCCCATATGCTTTCCACTTTAGTACACTGCCTCACAGAGACATCAAAGTATGTCATTTAAGTGTTAGCATCATGTTTCACACGCACATACATCACACTAGAACATGGAGGAAGCAGGAAGAGGATGGGGCTGTCAGCTTAATTAACTGCTGACACTACAACCCAGTCAGAAGCACAGGTGTTATTTTATCAGAGAAAGTAGAATTATCTAAACTTTCTCCTGACAAAATAAAATTTAAAATCCAACAATAAGTCAAAGAGCTTTGGTTAATGGGTCAAAGATAATCTTTTCATTTTTCTTTCTTTGTTTCTTTTTTTAGGTTTTTAGGCAATGAATCAGACCGATTTTAACTCTTTCAGTGTCCTTTTAATTCACACAATTGTGATTATTAATTATAGTATTCTCTTGGTTTTGCTTTTTATTCTGCATCCGTTCATACAATCTTCCCACGTTTCCCTGAATTCCTTATATTTGTCTTACCAATATTCCATTTTCTTCATAAGCTACAGGTTGTTCAGCCATTCCCCAATCCAAGTGCATGGAGTTTAAGTATTTTGAACCTGATCATAGGATTGTAGATCATAGACTGGGAACTCATTAAGTCCAATACACTTTTTTTTTTTTTACAGAGGAAGAAATTAATAGCCCTTTCCTATTTTATCTGCAGGGTTTGCAGGGCTTAAGGGTGGTCTTATTTTATAATCAGGAGAATAATGGCTGGGGGAGTTTGACCTATGGAGGGAACCTGATTCAGGTGAGGAAGTTAATGATCCCTTAGGAGAAGATGGCCCCAAGAAAAACCTCTGCCAGCCTGGGAAGAGTTCGAAGGCAGAGGAATTAGCAAACGGCGCAGTAGAAGGTGGAGGATTTTTTTAAACCAGGCAAAGCTAGACAATGAGGTCATGGCTCCTTTCTTTGCCATGTGTGGCTTTGGTGTCTGCCAAGCAGCGAACAAGAAAGCAAGCTGGATGGAGCTCAGGGTACTCACTGGTGGTGAGAGAACATTGGATTTGAAGTCAGAAGATGTGGATTTAAATTTTACTTCTGATGCTTATTATTAGGGTTTAGATGGCCCCTGGGGCCCATTATGGCTCTGTACCAAGGTCTGTAGGATTTCTTAGTCAGACAAAGCCACCTGGCTGGGAATGGCAGGAGGCAGTGGTTCTTGGTGGGAACCCAAGCTGCTAGGGAGGCAAGGAGGATTCTCATGGGATTGGTGATGGTTTGCCCTTGACTTCCACCTTTATGACCAGACAGCCCTGATTATGTCTGTGTCCACTGCCTACCTCCCTTTGGAGATGATCTGTGGTCCTATGGCATATGGAAAATGAGGTGAGCAGTTAAGTATCAGTCATGAGCTGATTGCAGGATCATAGATTTGGAGCTAGAAATGATATTGGAGTATTCTGGTCTAATCCCCTCATTTTATAGATGAAGATACTGAGGTCCAATCAGATTAAATAATTTACCTGTGGTCACACAGTTAGGAAGGGTGGGATTGAAGTTTTCCTGACTCCCAGCCCAATCTCAAGTTTGGAAAGATACTAGTCCAACTTGAGATTCTAGGGGAAAGTTGAATAAAGAGCTAAAATCATTTGAATCCAGTTACTTGGTGATTATCATCCAATTCCATGATTTAAAAAGTTCCTATGATTTAAGCCAAGTAAGTACTTGAGTATAAGATACCAGTCCAACCTGTATCTGAAAAAGAACACCATTTGTATCCTCAGCTAGTGGTCATTCAGCCTCTGCTTGAAGTCATCCAGGGAGGAGGATGCCATCTCCTAAGGAAGCCCAGTCTCTTTCAAGGGACAGCTCTAATTGTCAGGAAGTTTTCCCCAACATCAAACCTTAATGTGTCTCTGTGGAACTTTCTCATATTCCCACCCTCATCCCTCTCACTCTTAGTTCTGTTTTCTGGCGTCACACAGAACAATTCTACTCCATCTTCCCCATGTCCTCAATAGACAGCTATTGAGATCTCCCCAAGACTTTCTCGTCTCTAGCTTAAATATGTCCACTTTCATCACTCAGTTCTCATATGGTATAATCTTAAAGTCCTCTACCATAATAGTTGATTTTCTCTGGAGACTGGTTAGTTTTTCACTATCCTTCTTAAAATATGGCACCCAGGACTCAATACTCTAGATGTGTTTTGACCAGGACAGGTACTCTCTAAATACAACCTGAGAACATTCATTCTTTTGGCCATCTTGTCAATGATAAGGAAGGCATAGACAACTGTCTTGTTTCTGTATTTATATCTCCATGTGTTTGACATAGCACTAGGTAGACAGTAGTCACTTAAATGTTTGTGTTAACTGATATCTTGAAGTCTATTAAAACATTTTGTTTTTTTTTTTCCAAAGGAATGATTTTCTATCCATGCTTCCTCCATCTTTTACTTGTGAAGTTGACTTTGTTTTGAACCCAGGTGTAAGACTTTACATTTATTCCTATTAAATTCATTCATTAATTTGACAAATATTTGTTACTTTTTCATGAGTTTATTCAATATTTCTGAGTTAAAATTCATTCATAGTCATCCTACTACATTTGCCATATCTATTTCTCAAAAGGAATTCAGAATATCTTGAGGGTATTAATTCCAACATTCCAATAGCTCGATGAACTATTATACATTATTTTCCTGAAGAGAAATTGAAACATGATAACCTGACTCACTTGCAGTTCCTGATAAGGAGATGGAAGGATTGATATTATATTAGCCAAGATACTCACCTCATTTGTTAGGGTTCTCTTGGTTCAATGTATGTGTTCACAGTTGAAAGAAATTTGAGATTTACAATCATTTGTTCTAAGATCACGACAAGAATTTGATCTGAATAGTCAAATTGGTGGGACATTGGGTCATTTGGGAACCTGGGAAATAGGATAAATTCAGATTTTTGTAAGAAGGTCCAAAGAAATAAAATAAAGCATAGGATTGATTAGATAAGGTATACAGAGTTTTCTACTTGGAGTCAGGAAGGGCTGGTTTCAAATCACTTCTGTGACCATGGACAAACTTTGGCTAATGGAGAGGGAGACTTTTAGTCAGGAAGAACTGGGTTTAAGACTTGCCTCTGACACAGATCAACTGTGTGGTTTTGGGCAAGATATTTAATCTCTCAGTCCTCACAGACTTTCTAAGGCTAAAAGTTGTAGAATAAACTAAATCAGCCATGGTGGAAGAAATTTCCTTACTGGGAATTCTCTATAACAATAAATTGGACTCCTAATAAAATAAATATAAGTATTGATACTTTTAAATCAGACTATAATTTCATTATTAGATTTTAGAATTGTAAAAAATTATAGCATTATAAAAGTCATCGAAATTATAAGATTATACAAAATATAGCATTATATAAAATTAGAAATCATAATTTCATGTATTAGAATGAGTATTGAACTGGGAATTAGGAGGAGCTGTGTTTGAATCTCTACTCCAGCAGTTAAGACCCCAAATTTCTTTCAACTTCATTTTTCTTATCTGTAGTATAGGCATAATACTACTCAATTTATACTCAATTTATTCTCTCAATACTCAAATTACCTCTCCCTATGTTTGTTGTGTAGATCAAATGATTTCATTTATGGAAACACTTTGCAAGCCTTAAGCACTATAAATAAATAGGTCAGCTATCGTTATCCTTGTAATTATTGACTACTACTACTACTATCAGTCTGCTCAGCTCTCTCTGACATGTGACTACTTCTTGAGAATATGGGAAAGGAATGGTTTCATTGGTAGAATATCAGCCTCTTGAGGGCAGGTACTGCTTTTTGGTTTTATTTTTATACGTATTCTACCTTTCCCTTCTTACATGTACTCCAGTTTTATTACAATGCATTGTAAATAGTTGGTGCTTAATAAATATTTCTTGAATGATTGAATTAAATCCTTTGAGAGACCTATTAGAGCCAGGCTGGGACTTACTCAGTCTTACCCTATAGATAGTTATTCCTGTGGTATCTTGGGATTTTCAGAGAATTTTTATGTTTTTAAATTATTGCTCAACTACTCACAGGAACGAGATCATTGGCAGGAAAAACTCATTGCCATTTTGTAGTCATTCACAGGACCCTCAATTTAGAACTAGATGGTCATCTAGTCCAATGCTGCCATTTTATAGATGAGGAACCCGAGATCCAGAGAGGTGTCCAAGACCATACAGGTAATAAGTCTCAAAGGCAGATTTGTACCCAGGTTCTCTGGCTCCAGAGACAGTAAATTTTCCCCCACAGAGTTTGCCAAGTGTTTTACATACCCTTTGTTTTTCAAACAACCCCATTTTATAGATGAGGAAACTGAGGCTGGGAGAGTTAAGTGACTCTTTTAGGATTACAGAGTTTATAAATGATGGAGCCCTTGGCATTCTGCCCAGTCCATCATGCTTATGCCAGTGAACAGGACGATCTGGGTGGCCGGCTCAGAGAGAAGAGCACCACCTGCTGTTGGTCTGAGACTAGGTAGGATTAGGGAAGCTGATTCTATTCAATGCAACAAGTTTCCTAAGAATTTATCTTATATAAGACCAAAGAGCTGATACAGGTTCTAAGGGACACAGTGATTAGTAAGATACATAAATCAGAGGCATGATCCCTGCCCTTCCAAAGCTTACTGTCTCATAAGGCTCAAGTGACATCATGAATAAGGGTATTTCCTGACTTAACAGGTCAATTGGGCCAATCAGAACTTATTAAGTTCCACCCTGGCAAAAGTCACTTAAAGATTCATTGCCTCAGTTTCCTCATCTGAAAAAATGAGGGAATTTGTCTAGATGGCTCCTGAGATCCTTAATGTTCCTGGAACTTCAGGGAATTGCAGAATCTCAAAACTGGAAGGGAACTCCTAAATGACCTCATCCATTTTTTTCTAGCTAGTAATCCTCTGTAACATCCCCAATAAGTGATCATCCAAGTGATCTTCTGCTTGAAGATTTGTATTGAGGGAAAACATGTTACCTCTCCCCTCCCAGGCAGCTCCCTCCACCATGACATAATCCTAATTGTTGAGAAGTTTCTCCCTGAATTTAATCCAGCCCTGCCTTTTTGTGATCTCCACCCAGCTATAGCATACAAATAACTTGCATTTACCAAGTTTCTGGCCAAAGGAGCTTCTCACTTCATCAGTTTGCGAATTTGCTCATTTAGTTTTTTGTTATCAAGTGTTAGCTCACCAGCATGACTGCATTTAGAGTCTGGGAGACCTGGGGAGAAGTCCTAGCTCAGATCTGGATTCAAGTCTGGCAAATGACATCTGCTGGCTGTGGGACTCTGGGCACTCAATGTCTCAGTATCCCTTCTTCTTGACTTCCACACCCCATCAACTTCTGAAGACTCTAAGCTGCAGAACAGGGGCCAATCTACACTGATAGAGGGAATTTCCTTACTGGGAGTTCCTAGCATTAATGAGATATCAGGTTGGTCCTTTCTTTCCCCCCAAATAGAACCTTTTAGGTGGTTGGAATGGCTTGTGCTAGAAAAGTGAGTAGATAGGGAAGTAGCAGGTATGTTCAGGCAAGAGCAAACAGGATACTTTGGCTGGAGTGGAAAGTTAGGAAAAATGATCCGTGTAAGATAAAACCAGAAGGGTTGACAGGACCAGATTGTAAAAGGCTTGAATGCCTATACAAGGCAGAGTGAGAAAGAAACTAGAAACAGAAAGACCAGATAGGAAGTAATTAAAGTAATCCAGGTATGAAGTCACGGGATCAAGATCTGGAAAGGGCCATACAGGCCATCAAGCCACAGAGTTAGCTTCAAAAGGGATCTTGGGGAGGGCCATTTAGATCAACTACTGATTTTACAGATGAGAAAACCAAGGCCCAGAAAAGTTAAAAGTGACTTGCCAGTGAGCATTGCTGTGCTTACACATAATTTTGAACATTCTTAATAATAATAATAATAATAACTGGAATTTATGCAGCCAATTAATCTGAACTCCACAAAAACAAACAAATAAACAACAACAACAACAACAAAAACTCCACAATCCTATGAGAGAGAAATTATGGCTATTACTACCTCTGAGGAAACTGAAGTTCAGAGAAATCATTAATTTGTTTATGGTCACGAAATAAATCTACCCAGGTCTTCCTGACTCCAAATCTAGTGCCTGATCCATTATATCATGCTACTTCATAAATGATAAAGTTCATTAAAATGCTTTTTATTTCTGCCAGCTTCAAATTTTGAGCCAACACTCTGCATCTAAGAACATTTGTGATCTGGG
Organism: Sarcophilus harrisii; assembly: GCF_902635505.1. Taxonomy (NCBI): domain Eukaryota; kingdom Metazoa; phylum Chordata; class Mammalia; order Dasyuromorphia; family Dasyuridae; genus Sarcophilus; species Sarcophilus harrisii. Next base: position 40,812,036 of record NC_045428.1, on the reverse strand, counting down.
TTGGATGCTTGCTTTGGTTGGGGGACCACCTAGCTGTTCAGGCACATGGTACTGCTTCATCCTACCCTGGAAACAAAGCACAGGTTATGTCGGATTATAGATCTGTTTGATGTGGAAGGGGAAACACCAGAATCCCAAGGGGACAGTGTCAATTCTGAAGGAGAAGTTCTTCTGAACTCTGTAAGATGATCCCCGTTCTAGCTGTAGGGTTTTATATTTCCGATGATGTTAGCTGGGTCTCATTACTCTCCATGGTGAGGTGAGGTTGGAACATGATATCTGAACATGGTGCCAGTCTCCTCAGATCTGTAAACAAGGAAGATTCATTAGCACATCTATCAATTGAGATTTTTATCACACTTTTACTGACAACTTGAATCATGTGTTGGCTAGAATGAAGCTTTGCTGACTTTGGAATCATTTGGTGCCAGTCAGGCTATTGTCACGTGTCTCCATAGCTGTTTGGAGACCTAGACTCAAGTAGCATTTTTAAATGCTGATATTAAGGCCAAGGGTCTCACTTAAAGAGGTCATTCTTCCTCAAAGAACCATAAATGGAACTTATATTAATGAATTTGCTAATTGTTCTTCCTTTCAGTTCACATCAATTCCCAGTCTTTGGTGTCGAGTCATGATTATAGAGCAATTGATCATCCAAGCACCTTTTACCTCTTGCTCCTGATTTTTGATAGCTTGCTATTTTTAGGAGTTCACCAAAGAACAAACACAGGAACAAGAGAAATTAAAATTATAACAGCTCATTTTTGCCCATTATTAGAAGTCTGGGGAATGATTTTACTCAGAGAAGAAATTGGAGACACTTAACTTAAATGATTATTAGATGAATTTGTAGACCTGCATCATTCCTTGGTTTTCATTATTAAAGGAAGTAATCTCCTTTTTTGGCAGCATCTCCTTTTTTGAAAATTATATTTATTATACTAGAATCAGGTGCAGATGCTTTAATTTCGGGTATTGCTATCATGCTTAGGAGATTCATGGCAGTTCTTATAGATTCTCCACTTCTTGCCAGGAAGTTAGACCCCAAAGAACAGCATTTTTGTTAATTCTTGCTTCATTTGTCTAGTTTCTTTCCTATATAATGATTCTTCAGTAATAATAATATCAGAATAGCTAGTATTTATATAGTGCTGTAAGATTTGTGAAGCATCTCAGGTTCTTTATAAAATCAGGGGAATAGACTTCTTGGTTTCTGAGACATAGGTCTAAAGCAAGTTCCTCAACCTTCAGGACCCTCAGTTTCTTCCTCTGTAAGATGAGAACACCGGACCATATGATTTTTGAAGTTCCTTTTAGCTCTATATCTGTGATCTGAGTTCCTGTGTTCCAGATTTAACCATATTTTAACCAAAGAAATTTGGTTGAGAATCCTTTCCAATTTCTCATGTATTACCATTTTTTCCTCACAAGATGGCAGTAAATACTTTATTGTCTTCCATGGCAGTTCATGATCTTGGTGGTAGTTCCACTTTTGGAATAAATGTTCATTCTGAGACTATTATCCACTTTTAACCAGAACAACAACAAAGAAAATATTCAGTATTCTGTGTAAATCCAAATAGCCAAACATCTCAATCTTTTCCTTCCAGATATGAAGTTGAATTTGCACAATCACTTGTAAAACCATAAGTCTAATTATATGCCAACTATGTGCTTTCTGGGGTTTTAGTTAAACTAAACATTAACCAGTTCTCTAAGTTAATAATAAAAGTGGAGAATCACATGAGTTTTCCCTTACTGGAGGCCTTTAAATGGAGGCTGGATGATCATTGGTTGGAGGTATGGTTGAGGTCAGTGTTGGTCATGGAAAGAGTTAGTCTAAATGACCTCTGAGCAAGTATCCAACTCTGACATTTCTTGATAATTTCTAATATATAAGATTACAGTTCTAACATTAAAAAACAAATGCTTTTAGAACACTTTAGTTTAAGAGAACACTTTTCCAGGGCAGTTAGGTGACACAATGGATAGAAGTTGGCCCTGGAGTCAAGAGGATCTGAATTCAAATCAGATCTCAGATACTTGACACTTAATAGTCGTGTGACTTGGGAAGGTCATTTAACCCCAATGCTTTCCCCCCCCCGAAAAAGGCCCCTCACAGAATGTGGGTATGGTGGAGGGGAAAGGAACAATTATTTATTAAGCACCCTGCTATATAAGCACTTTACGAATATCTTGATAATAGGAAGCAGAGGAGAAAGCAACCTCTGAGGTTATGGATCCTCAAATCTTAAAATTCTAGTGTTAAAAAGGATCTCAGAGTCCATCTTGTCTTCCATACTTTAGTGAAAATCTCTACTACATCATGCCCGAAAAGAGTTCATCTACTCTTTGCTTATAGATGTCCAATCAGAGCTACCATTTAATTTCCTGAGCATTCTATTCCTCGCTGGGACAACTATCATTGTTAAGGAGTTTTTACTAACTGAATCTAGCACAGGGTACAATATAGACCTTTAATACATATTTGTTGGCTGATTTATTAGCATCAAAGCTAAATTGGCTTTTCAACTTCTAGTTTTGCCTTATGAGGCCAAAAGGAACAAATAAAACCTTTCTTTCCAAAAATGGCCCTTCAAATACTGAACTGCAGCTAACATGTCTGCCTCCTACTGCAATCCCAGTCTTTTCTTCTCCTTCCACTCAAATTCATGTTGGTAACTCAAAGCCCTTTATCATCCTGGTAGCCCTCTCCAGCTTATCAACGTGCTTTCTAAACTGTGGCAATCAGAACCCAGAATATGGCAACTCCAGATGAAGTCTAAATAGGGAAGAGAATATCATCTCCTTCCTCCTGGAAGCTGTGTTTCTCTTGTGGCAACCTAAAATTGAATGAGCTCTCTTGGGTGCCATATTGCATCTTGTCCCATGCCATCATTTGACAGACAAGAAGCTAAATCCAGAGAATCAAAATGACTTCTGCCCGGTGTGCAATAAATCAGTGGCAAGAGCTGGAAGTCTAAAATTTAGCTTCAGCTTTTTATACTGTGATATCTCCCATGAACACAAACTGGTTAGAATCCTGTTCTAACATGTCTAAATTCATCTTTCTTAGGGGAGACTGTAGACCTCATTCCAGCTGTGAAAAAGCAGAGATAGAAACTAATAAATATCCTCATCTAGTCTATTTTGAAGACACAAGAGAAATGGTTATGCAAGCTTGGACAAGAAGATAATTTCCTTTTGTATGACTAATGTTGTTACATCTTAAAGGCAACCCTAACTATTTTGCTAGTGTTCCAAAAAATAGCTTCTAAATTGCTTTACATAAATTAACTCATTTGAATCTCCCAACAACCCTGGCAGATGGGTACTATTAATGTTGTGAATTCCCAAATAGAAGAATGGATTGTAGTGGAGAAGGGTGAAGAGAAAGGATGGAATTGTAACCATCTAGCTTGCATGAGGATGAATAACTCTTCTGTAATAATAGCAATAACAAACAATATTTACCCTTTTGCCATTAGATTGTAAATTCCTTGAGGGTAGGAACCATATTTTGCCTTTCTTCATATTCCCAGTGTGTAACACAATGTCTGGTACATAGCAGAAGCCTAATCAATATTGATTGATTGATTGACTTATTATTTCTTTGGTGTGGGAGACTTCTGATGAGAGAACGCTAGTTTCTATGACTACATATTGACACCAGTCTGAAATTTATAGTAGACAGTTGCTTGGGACTTTGAAGAAGTAAAGTACGGTCACCCAGATAGTCTCAGAAGTGGGACCTGATGATTCAGGCTAATTCCAATAGACTTGTGATGGAGAGGGCTATCTGCATCCAGAGAAAGAACTATGGAGACCAAATGTGGATCACAGTATAGTATTTTCAACATTTTTGTTGTATTTTGCTTGCTTTTTTCTCTCTCTCATTTCCCCCCTTTTTTGATCTGATTTTTCTTGTGCAGTATGATAAATGTGGAAATACATATAGAAGAATTGCATATGTTTAACCTATATTGGATTATTTGGTGTCTAGGGAAGGGTGCAGGGGGAAGGGAGAAAGAAAAATTTGAAACACAAGGCTTTGCAATGGAGACCAAATGTAGATTACAACATAGTATTTTCACTATTTTTGTTGTTTTTTGTTTGTTTTTTTTTCTCTGTCATTTTTTTCCCTTTTTGATTTGATTTTTCTTGTGCAGCCTGATAAATGTGGAAATATGTATAGAAGAATTGCACATGTTTAACCTATATTGGATCATTTGGTGTCTAGGGAAGGGGGCAAGGGGAAGGGAGAAAGAAAAATTTGGAACACAAGGTTTTACAAGGGTGAATGTTGAAAACTATCTTTACATGTATTTGGAAAATAAAGCTAATATTAAGAAAAAAAGAAGTGGAACTAAACTCAAGTACTCCTTACCCTATTGGGGACTCTTTTTCTATTTCTTACTATTTCTCAACCAATATAACTACCATTACACTAATGATAATAGTAATAGCAATAATAATAATAGAAATGATAATACTAATAAGGAATATTTATAAAGAGCTTTAAAGTTTGCAAAGTACCTTTAAAAAACATTTAACACCCTTTAGGGGCTCACCCAATTCTCACTACTACCACCACCACTGGCCACCCAGAGATGTGGCTTCAGGGTTCTAGGAGGTAACCCTATGGTTATCTTTTTAAACACTAGCTGTAAGCCCCTACAGGCGTGCTTCCCCTTAATCAGTCAAGAGACTGAGTTCTTTAACAAAGGCATTTATTCAAATGGTGTTACAAAGCATTTCACCAAAATATCTGGGTTGTATGCAACCAGAAATACACTCAGAGTCCCCCAGGGAGAAGATGGACCACTTGCTCGTTTTACAATGGTAGCGAGGGACACGTGTAAGAACCACAATCTCAATTCCTGAATTGCAGATCCCTCCATGATTTTTCTTCCCCACAGAAGAGTCTGGGAGTCATCCTCCCACTCATGATGGGAGGTCCAATCCAGTTCTGAGCTGGACCACACTCTGTGCTTGGCTGGCTTATATAGATGAATGCTTAGGTGCAAGGCGCGAATGCAGTCCATACTTTTTTAGGTAGGTTCATGGTCTTGCTGATCATCTCATAAGCAATGAAGGCATTCAAGCCTCCCACCCTTCTCAGTTTAGGCAATATTTATTTTGCATCTAAAAGTTTTCCCATTTACTTTCAATGTTTCTATCATTTAGCCTCCGTACTCTGGTCCACATTCTCATTACCTCATAGCTGGACTAATGCTGTAACCTTATGTCTGGTATCCTTGCTTCAAATCCTTCCTCATCCTATTCCATTGTTTCACTCTGCTCCCAAAGTAATCTTATGAAAGATTATTCAGGTCTAACCATGTCACTTCCCTACTCTATAAACCCTAGTTGCTCCTCCAGGAGCAAGTAGAAAATGATCTTTTTGGCTTTTAAAGCCTTTCTGATGTTGGCCCTTTTCTTCCTTTCTATACTTTGGGACCTTCCACGTATTCTGTGCCCCAGTGACACTGGTCTCCTTATTGTCCCTCATATGCGACATTTTATCTAATGATTTCATGCCTTTTCACTTGTGACAGCTCATCTCCAACTCTTAGCTTCTCTGGCTACTTTCCAGACTGAAGTTAAATTCTGCCTTCCACCTTTTTCAATTCCCCTCCCTCCTAGTGCCTTCCCCCTGAAGTTATCTCTAATTTGTCCTGATATGTCTTAATTGTACATAGGTGTTTGCATGTGGTCTCTTCCATCGGAATGTGAGGTTCTTGAGGGCAAGGAGAGTGTTTTTGCCTTTTTTTGTATCCCCAGTGATCAGCACAGCCCTTAACACATGGTAAATGCTTAGTAAATACTTGTTGCCTGCCTTAACTGCTTCTCATTTCTATGGAAAACATGAAAATCCCCATAAAATTATGAATATGTTTCCTCTCTTGTCACAGGAGGTCGAGGAAAAGATGGCGCTCCAATCATAACCTTCCCTGAGTTTGCAGGTTTCAGCGAGATCCCTGATGAAGATTTCCTGAATGTTGTGACCTACTTGACCAGCATCCCCAGGTAAGCAGGATGCTCTGATCTGATCCTTTCCTAGACTCTTCCCTCCTGTGTCTGTCTGTCTGTCTGTCTGTCTCTCTTTTCTTCCCCATCAGTACATTTCTGATGAATGGGCTGCTTATTTCAATGAAGGAGATAAAATCAGACCTTGGGACTCGAGAGAGAATAGAATCTAAAAACAGTCATTTTGAACAAGTGTTTATGCCTAAAATGACATATTTAGAACTAGACTAGAACAAATTAGGACCACACAGCTTTTACACCTCTGAGATGAAATTTTATATAGTCCTCTTGACTCCAGGTCCATTATCCTATCCAATATATCATACTACCTTCCTATTCTAAAGGCAGCATGATATAGTATGTAGAAAACTTAATTTTGAAGCCAGGAGAGACTTGGATTCCAATTCTGATTTTGACATTTGAAAGCTTTATGACTGAGAAAGTCATTTAATGTTTCTGAAGCTGTTTCCACATCTATAAAAAGGGGATTACAGTACTGCCACTATCTCTGCCCTAAGTTTATTTGGAGTAGGGAAGAATGAACTTTGCAGAGCTTAAAACATTATAAAAATGTTCATCTGGGATACTTGCCCTAAGACTAAGGTGAGCTTTGGCAAAAGGGTAATTTCTTTTTACAAATACTGTAAATGTTTTATGAGAAACAATATTGAACACCCATTCATGCAAGCAGCTTGATATTTGCTTGATTACAATTTATATTTAATTTAATAAATTTGTATTTAAATTCATTAATTTGAATGTGTAAAATGTCTTAACATTTTCTCACTTATTCCAGATCACTCTTCGTTTTTCCTCATATGACTAGTTACTATGGATTACTCCATTTTTCTGGGTCTGCTTTTTCTCTTTTTGTTATCTCATAAAGATCTTCCAAGGTTTTAGTTCCATTAATGTCCCATGATTTATTTCATCATTTCCTTATTGTGAAACATTTAGGTGGTTCTTAGAGACTTGTGGGTTTTTTTCCAATTATATAAAACAAGGACTTTTTTAAAAAATACCTGACTTATTTTGGTAGTTGTTATTGTTTTTAATAACATTATCGAAGTCCATTTCAAACAATAGAACTATTGGTTCAAAGAATGTTATTATTTATTGTGAACTACTAATTTGCTCTCCAGAAAGATTCTCCAATTTTTCAATTCTATCTCTAATGAATGACAACCTTTTCCCCTCCAAAATCCTACCAGATTTCAGATTCTTTGTTTTTGTTATTTTCACAAAGTTGATGGTTGTGAAATAGTACCTCAAAGATGCTTTTATTTACATGTTGTATCTCCTAGTAGAGTATAAGCTCTTTGAGGAAAGAGGTGTTTTTGCCTAGCTCCTTTGTTTGTTTGTTTTGTTTTTGGACTGCACTGAATTTCACTTTTTTTTTTCAATGAGGGAACTCTCTCTGCCAGTGTCGATCAGCAAATATTGTGTAACTTCTTGTTTTAGAAGAAGTTACCTGTAGTCTTTCAGATTTGAAGAGAAACCAGTATTTGCCAGATGTGGGACTTGAACTTAGGTTTCCTTTGCTCATTATGCCTTTCCTTCCTTCTATACGGTAGTCCCTTAATAAGTGCTTGTTGAGTTAATTGAATTGACTGATTTATCTGTTAGTTGGTTAAGTTGGGGCTTATATATATTAATATCTATATATGGGGAAATATATAAATATCTATATATGGAAAGGGAAAGAGAGAGCTAGAGAGAAGGAGATACACACAGAGAGAGAAGAGAAAGAAAGGGGGAGAAAGAGAAAGAGAGAGGAACAAAGGAGGAAGAGGGAAAGGAGGAGAGAGGGACAAAAAAGAGAGACATAGAGAAGACAAAAAGAGAGAAGAGAAAGAGAGAGAAAAAGAGAAAAAGAAAGAGAGGGAGAGAGAAAGAAAGAGAGATGCTTTCTTGCTTAGTTGGTAAGCATTTTGTTTTTTCTTGGAATGACATTTGTCTTTGAAGAAAAATCAGTTCATAATTCTATTTATTGTGATCATCTCTTTCCCCCATCATTCTCTTTTATTTCCCATCTACGCTTCATTCTGCCATCTTGGCAAGAAAAGTGGGGGTAAAGGAGGGAACCTGAGATAGGGAAATTGGAGTGATTTGTTTCCAGTTTTCAATTGTGTCTAGATCAGAATAGATGCTGTGACTAGTTTCATGAGTTCATGGATTCGTGGCACTCCGGAAGACTGGCTCATATGTCCCCGTGGTGTCTGTAAGATACTATGTTCTAAAGTCAGTGGGAGCAGGCTCTGGACCCCAGAGGAACCACTCCGCTCAGGCTTTCACTCCACAAACATTTATTAAATGCCTGCTCTGTGCTGTGCCCCATTCTGGATCCTGGGGGGAAGATGTTCCTTCATTACAAAGAGGGTGTTATATTGCTGGCCAGCCTCTCCCCACTGGCACAGAACCCGGTTGAGGATCATAAGTTTAGGGCTAGAGGAAAGGGACCTTAGAGACAATGTAGTCCAACCTCCTTGCTTTACATATGGGGAAACTAAGACCCAGAGAAGTTTTAAAAAGCTCTACACTGAGAGGATCAGAGTTCTCAGGGACAGGGAGGAGACTTTGGACTCTTTTGACCTCACTTGGAGTACTGGGTTCAGTTCTAGACATCAATTTTTTTTCCCACTGGCAAAGATCATAAATCATAGAATCATAGTTTGTGGAAGAAATTCAGAGATAGTGATTCTTAATAGATGCTTGTTGAGGAAACTGAGACCCAGAAACACAGTAGGTGCTTAATAAATGCAGAAGGCCCTTGTGCTCATGCCATATGAGGATTGCTTAAAGGGGTCAGACATATTTAATTTGGATTGGGGGAACATGAGAGCTTCCTTCAAGAATCTGAAGGTAACTATCTTGCGGAGGAGGGATAACCCTTATTTTCTTTGGTTCCAGAGGGCAGAACTTGGAGCAGTGAGTAGAGTTGCAAGGAGAACAATTTAGGCTCAATGTCAGGAAGAACTTCTTAAAGTTAAGGCATCTATGTAGCAACTGACCTAGAGTCAAGAAGACCTGAGTTCAAATGTTGCCTCAGACTCTTACTAGCTCTGTGACCCTGGGCAAGACACTTAGGCTCTGTTTGCCTCAGTTTCCTCATCTGTAAAATGAGCTGGAGAAGGAAATGGCAAAGCACTCCAGTATCTCTGCCAAGAAAACCCCAGGAAGGTCACAAAGAGTCAAACGTGACTGAAATGACTGAACAACAATAACAATCAGGGATATAAAAACTCAAAAGAAAAAAGGTATCCTTAAGTAGCGAGATATTATGGGATATTGGAGAAAGGGTGGATTTTTATTTGTTCATTTAAAAAAGAGGGAGTACACACCTACTCTGTATCATGTGCTGCATTTTGGTAGGAAGATCTGAGAGAGGATGTTATGTGAAAATAAGGATATGAGCACAGGCAGGAAGGTGGGAGAGTAAAATAGATCAAATTTCAGAGTAAAAAGAGATCCCAGTGGTAACTCACTCCAGTATGTGATGTGATGGGGAAACCCTGGCTCTGGGATCAGAGGAGCTGAGTTCAAATCCTGCCTTACTCTCTGGGTGACCTTGACCAAATATTTTCCCTTCATTTTCTGGGTCTTCTTCTCTGAAATGAGGGGACTGGGGACCAGAGCCTCTAAATCAACCCCAAATTTGCCTTTCTATAATTTTCACCACTGTTCCTCTGGCCAAACAGAAATGGTCTACTCTTTCCTTCCCTGTGATTCTTAATAGATGCTTGTTGTTGCTGCTCCTTCATCCCTTCATCTTCTTCATCTTTCATGAAGAAACCTAGAATCTTCTCATCCACATCCTAACTTTTCCTTTATAAGCAAAACACTCCCACTTCTTCTAACTGATCCTCCCAGGGCATCCTCCTTTGGACCTATTCCAGTTCATGGATATCCTTCCTAAGATGTGAATTCTAGGACTGAGCTTGTGCATGCCTAAAGCAGATTCATAACTGGTGATTTCTTGGAAATGCCTAGGAGTATCTGGACTACCTTTGCACATTTTGACTCACAGAGAGCTTAGGATATGCTTTTAAAAAAAACCAGATTTTTTTCCACATGAACAGTCTTTCCACTAACTCCCACTATCTTTTGTTGTGAAATTGCTATTTCCCAACTATTCAGATATACAGGCATATCGGGAAAGGAAAGAGCCAGAGCAATCAGAGGTGATTCATTAACTGAAATAAGGATGTCAGGAGGAAGAACTGATTTAGCCTAGAAGTGATTTTATTCAAGTTCCCTGTGCCAAGGGAATGTCCAGGTAGAAATGCCCAGTGTGGGGCAGTAGATGATAGAACACTGGCTCTATAGTGACTCTGGGCCTGTCATTTAACTTCAATTGTCTCCCCCCCAAAAAATAATAATAAAGGAAGCAAGGGAAAGAGAGAGGAAGGAAAGATAGAAAGAAAGAGAGAGGAAGGGAGGAAAAAGGAAAGGGAAAGGGGAAGGAGGGAGGGAGAGAGATAGATAGAGAAAGACAGAGAGACAGAGACACAAAAACAGAGAGAGATGCCCAGTGGACAATTGGAAGGTAACCAGAGATCCACATGTGTTCTGGAACTTTTACAGGGAGCTCTCCCTCTTAATTCTGATGCCTTCTTTGTGTTAAATATTTCCTATTTACTCCATCTATAGCTTGCTGTGTATATATTTGTTTGTATCTCTCCCCTTCCCCCTTTTGGACTGTAAGCTCACTGAGGGCTACCAGGAGTCCTCAAACTTTTTAAATAGTTCACTGTCCCTCAGACTGTTGGAGGGCTGGACTATAGTAAAAACAAAAACTTTGTTTTGTGGGCCTTTAAATAAAGAAACTTCATAGCCCTGGGTGAGGGGGATAATAGTCCTCAGCTGCTGCATCTGGCCCATGGGCCGTAGTTTGAGGACCACTGAGACTGTCTGCCTTTTTTTTACATCCCGGCACTTAATAAGTGCTTCTTGATTGACTGAAAGCATGAGATATTGACTACATATAGAACCTATATTGTATTGTTTGCCATCTCAAGGATAAGGAAGGGGAAAGGAGAAAAGAAAGGGAGAAAGGGAAGAATTTGGAATTCAAAAATTTAGAGAATGAGTGTTAAAATTTATTTTACATATAATTAAAAAAGAATAAAAGAAACAAAAAGAAAAACAAAACAAAGAGAAAGCAAGAGAGATTAGAGGAGTTAACTGGAGGGGAGTTGTTATAGAGCCGGAAGAGAAGCAGAATATATCCATTCTTCCACCGATTCATCCATCCACCTATTCCACAAGTAGGTACTAAGTGCCAACCACAAGCATGGTGTGGGGCTGAATATACAGTCATAAAGGGGTCCTGGTTCTTGCCTTCAAGGAACTGATAACCCAGTAAGGGAAAGGATCAAAAATTGGGGATATGGATTCATTGAAGCTTGCACAGGAATGCCTCAAGCACCCTTGCACACTGTGGGCTATCTAGATATAGATGTGGGGGTACAGTTGAGCCATAGGACTATTTATCCCTATTTTCTATCTTAGTCATAGATTCATGTGGTGTCATCGAGTCCCATCTCCTCCAAATGCTTGAAATCAACTTTGCATAATAATAGAAAAAGTAATTCTTTCTTCTCTAGGCTGGTGACTTGAGCTATACCTTATCAACTCTTTATTAAATAACTCTGGTTTTAGTCCAATCCCACACAAAATCTGCCCTTTTCTGGCAAGGACTAGGAAACTTTTAGGTTAGTGGCATGCAGGAGAAATACACTTCAAGTTTATTGTTAGGCAGAGTTATGATGATTTGCTTACAGGGAATCCTCTGTAATGAAAAGTTCTGTAAAACAAATTTTTTTTCTGCTATTTGTTCATATAATAGTCACATTTTAAAATAAAAGGATGTGAAAACTCCAGGATTATTTATTACATAACAATAAGTATACAAATAGTTCAATTAATTTTAAAAAACGGAATTAAGAGAATATAACTTAAATAATTAAATTATTGACTTAAATATATATATTTAAAATATAACGTAACAGGACCAAATAATTTTGGTAATGTAATTAATTATTCATTAAACTGCTTTTGACTTGGTTTGTCTAAAGTTCTGAATTAACATGCCTGGTCCTTCCAGTGTTAAAGGGGGATGTTCTGAGGTCGAGATAAGATCGAGATAGAGGTGGTATGGAGAACAGAGAGCCCTAGCTTGGCTAGATTGCAGAGCATGAGAAAGGAGAGTAATATCTGAAGAGATTGAAAAGATAGGTTGGGGCCAGGCTGTACGGTGTAGGACTTTGCAAACAAAGCACTTTATATTTGATTCTATCAACGTTGAAGCTGATCACTCATGACTTGGTTCATTGCATATCTCAGGCTGTCTTTTTCTCCTCCATCCCCATTATCCTGGAAAGTACACAGTGAACAGGAGGCACAGCTGAGAAGGAAGCTGCCTGTGTATTCAAGATTTATTGGGGAGGAAAATCTGGAACCAAATCTGATGGGTAGAGAGTATGATGAAGGGAGGTGAAAAGTAGGCAAGTTGTAGGTGAAGATGTTGGGACAGCACCAGAATAGTGTTTGCATCCCTTGTTTTTAATGAGGAGAAAACTTAATTTGCTTATACCCTAGATCTGGAGAAAAGTTGGCCATTGTCTACCAGTTTTAAGAGAAAAGGGAACAAAACTCTAACAGAGGGAGCTATTGCTTCCCCTTTTACTGTAGTCCTTTATTTTTGTAATTGAGCTTTTTATTTCTTCCAGGAACAATTGGGGGGGCTTCCTCTAGACAGCTAGTTACTATCTGTTGCATAATTTGTCAGGTTATACCCGAGTAAACTAGAGACGACTCATTTTGAAGTCAGAAGACCAAGGGTTTAGTTAGTTTCTCTTCTGCTTTTCACTTTCCTGAACATCAGTTTTTCCCATCTGTCAGATGGGAATGAAGTGGGTAGAATTTATAAAATCCATCTCACTGATTGTTATGAGGAAAGAATTTTGGGTATTGTAAAGCTTGAGTCCCACATAAAAGACCCTCTCTGTTAATTTCAAACTCTCAGTCTTTAGTTGTGTTAATGACACAGTGATTAATATTTCTGAGAGGTGACATTTAAAAAAAATAAATTTAATTGATGCTCATTTTAAAATTATTATTGTTACAGGGAGTAATTGTAGGAAATGCTTGTTTCCCTCCTAACTATTCCCTCAAGATAGTCCCTTTGTAACAAAGCAAAATTAAATTCTCTCTCTCTCTGTATTTTCTCTGTCTCTTTCAGTCTATTTCTTTCTCTCTGTATTTCTCTCTTTTTCTGTCTGTTTATCTATAAGAATTAAATTAAATTACACACACACACACACACACACACACACACACACACACATACACACACACACACAGCCCCTTCAGGTAACCACCTGACAGTACATACTCTACCATAGTTTCTTTTCTCTTTGGCATGAAAAGGACTTTTCAGTTGGTTAGGTTTTGACTTCCCTCTAGGGAGCTTTCTATTTGGCATATAGTTACTGTGTATGGTATTCTCTTGGTTCTGCTTATTTCTTTTTGCACCAGTCCATGACAGTCTTCCCAGTACGCTTCTTCAAAACTCAAGGTTTTTATCACAGCTCATTGAGCTTTTATTTCTCCATTTTTAGAGCTATTTCCCTTGTCCAGTTGTGTTTTCACTGTTAGACAGCTGTCCAGAAAGCAGAAATACATACTCATCGTGGCATTATTTGTCCTATTTTAAATTTATTCTCTTTTCCCTTTTCCTTTCTTCCTTCCATCCCCCTTCCTCCTTCTGTCTCTCTGTTTCTGTCTCTGTCTCTCTCTGTGTGTCTCTGGGTCTCTATATCTCTGCCTCTATCTCTTGTCTTTCTCTCTGTATATCTCTTTCTTTGTCTCTTTTTCTTTCTCTCTCTGTATCTCTCTCTTTCTCTTTCTCTGTCTCTGCCTTTCTCTGTGAATTGATTTCTCTCTTTCTCTGTATCTGTCTCTCTGTCTCTGTCTCTTTCAGTCTCTATTTCTTTCTCTCTGTATTTCTCTCTTTTTTGTCTGTTTATCTATAAGAATCAATGCATTGAACATTTTTAAAAGGAGTAGATGCTATTATTGTCTCTAATTTTTTCTTAAAATTACACCCACTTGTACACACACACACACACACACACACACATACACACAGAATATCTACACAATAGTCTCACTACAGAAATATCAGGCAGGGTGACAGAATGGAGCTATAGCTGGTCTCAGAGCTGGAAGGAGCCAAGCCTTGCTTCTGACACATGCTGTCCTGAGCAAGTCCCCTTACTTTCCTATTTTTTTAGATAACTCTTTGAGAAACTAAGAGACATGATGAGTTGGCTAATCCCTGGCCTACAGGGCCAGTCATGCAAGAATTCCCAGGAAAACCTCATCCCACTCATTTTTTTGCCAGTCTTTGGACATCCAGTGCTCTCAGCAGGAGATAAAGGATGGATTTTTGATGAACAAAAACCTTTTCTGTGCTTGCTTATTCTTCTTCAGGGATTGAAAGTATATTGTGGAAATGAGGGGCTAGATCTGGCAATATCCCATCTGAGTGCCTGGTAGCCACAGCCATCTCCTTTATCTCTCCAGAGTTCCCTGCAAATTCCCAGAGCCCGGGGAGATCCGAGCTAGATAGCCTCCCTCAGCTGGTTCTGAGGTGCCTTTGTTCCAGAGTGAGGATGCTCCCCAAGGGAAGATTAGGGAGAAATATTCCAAGTGTTAACGACACGGCCTTCAAGAGCAGCTCTTGTAGATTGGTGTCTAGGACTGGCCAACTTGCGGCTTACTTGTCCAGACTTCTCTCCCTTCCTTTCCCCGTATTCCCGGCATTCCAGTGATATCAGTCTCCTTTCTGGTCCTGACATGAAACATCCATCGCCTGACTCTGGGAATGTTCACTAGCTGCCTCCCATCCCTGGAATCCTCTCCCCCTTATCGTCTCCACTTCCTGACTTTCCCAAGTCACAGCTGAAATCCTGCTTTCCACAAGGAGACTTTCCTCCTGTTTTCCTCTGAGATTTTCCATAGGTTAAGTTCTGCCTCCTGTGAAGAGGTTGAGATGTCTTAGGTGGTTGGCCCAAGGGGAACACCAGCACCCTTAAGGGTAAAGCTGGATGTATTTTGATTTTACTCTCTTCTAGAACAGCAACTTGTTCAAGTCTTCCATCAAAGCAGCCAGGTTTCCTGTTCACTTGAGGGATTGTGGGTGGCTGGATGCCTAGAAGAAGGATATGGAAATGGTCCAACGGGTCCCTGACTTCTGCCTACTGAGAGCTTCTGCTCTCTGTCCTTTCCCCATTCTGGAGACTTGTACTGTCTCTACCTCCTTTTTTTAAGCCCTCAAACTGTCTGAATTTTCTCTTGGCCAGCCCTAGCCTAAGGTTCCTCACTGAAAATAGGAGAGGGAAGGGGGGAAAGAGAGTGGAGAAGGAGGAGGGAGTGACAAAGTGGATAGAGTACCACCAGCTCTAGAATCAGGAGGACCTGGGTTAAAATCTGGCTTTAAGACACTTAACACTTACTGGCTGTGTGACTCTGGGCAAGTCACTCAAACCTGATTGAAAGAAAGAAGAAGGCAGGGAAGGAAGAAATAAAGGAGGGAGGAAAGGAAGGGGAGAGAGGGAGAGAGAGAGAGAGGAGGAAGGAGGAAAAGGAGGAAGAGGAAGAAGAGGAAGAGAAAGAGGAGGAGGGGAAGAGAAGAAGAAAAGAAGGAAGGAAGAAAAAAGGAGAGAGGGAAAGAAGAAAAGAAGGATGGAAAGAAGGAAGGAAGGGAGGGAGGGAGGGAGGAAGGAAGAAAGAAAGGAAGGAAAGAAGGAAGAGAGAAACAGAGAGAGAGAAAAAAGGAGAGAAGAGAAGAGAAAAAAGAAAAGAACATAGGAGTTGGGACTGTTGTTTGGTGCCAAATATTGGAAAACAGCTTTCATGTTTCCCCAGAGCCTTCTTTCTTCCAAGCTAAACATCTCCAGTTCACAGGGCATCTGTGATCTTGAATCTCTTCCTCAATCATGTTGCCCTCCTTCCTATCTTATGAGCTTGTTTTTCATATAGTTAATTTTCCTCTGTACTGCTGGGCTGGGATATTGTGGGATTCAATGCAGGTTCTAGGCAAAGCCTACTACAAATAGCCATTTTGTGTATGGTACTTTGAGATCTGCAGAAGCTTTACATGTATTATCTTACTTGGATCTCACAACCATTTAGGAAGGTGCTATTATTATCCCCACTTTAAAGTGAGGGAACTAATATCCAAAAAGATTTAGCAACTGGTCCAACATCAAATGTCCCATAAGTGCCTGAGGTGGGATTTGAACTCAAGTCTTCCTGATATTGAATCCAGACCTCATCCGTTATGCTAGGTTCCTTTGGTATTAGTTTAAAGAGCATATATACATATATACATACATCTCTCTTTAATGTTATTTGGTATTTACCCATTAAAATTGATCTTTAAAAATGGAGTTTGTTAAAATTAAATTGCTTCAAGACATATATAAAATCTCCACAAGTGATAAACAAACAACCTTAGTTGAAACCCACTCTACAATATAAGTAGTCTTGAAAATTTCATTCTCATTTTGTGCAAAGATTCTCATTTTGTATCCCATTTACTTATAAGGAATTCTACAACACAGAAAACTCTTATAGAGGATTGATAAGAATTTTTGATTAGCTGATTCTAAGAATCCTTGTAAGTTTACAAAGGAAATTTTACAAGGTCCTTTCTTTGTACAATTACAAATTTCCCCTTTTAAAATACATAGGCAAATACTTGATTAAGACAATAACTCTAGGGTGCTGCTAGATGGTGCAGTGTCTAGAGCACGAGAGCCTGAGTTCAAATCTAGGTTTCAGACACCTAATATTTATTAGCTATGTGACCCCAGCCAAGTCACTTAACTCCAATTGCTTCACCAAAAACAAAAAACAAAAAATCCCACAATAACTCCAAATAATATAGTTAATAAGTCTATTAATTTTTGTAAGTCATAGTCAAATAATTTTAGGTGAAACTTCCTTTTATATATAGACAAAATTTGGAAGTTTATAAGTTCTTAATTACAGTGTTTCAGAATATTAAGCACATGAGCGATAGGGCTGATAGCTTCAACCTATCCATTCACTTTTTCTAACAGTAAAATTCTTAGTTTGACCACATCTACATTATAAGAGAAATTGCTTTTCTAACAACATAGCTGATGTAATTTTTTACCAAATTACACAATAGAAGAAAATTTAGAAATATAACACCATACATATATAATTTAGAAATATAACATCAGGGGTAGCTAGGTGGCGCAGTGGATAGAGCACCAGCCCTGAAGTCAGGAGGACCTGGGTTCAAATTTGGTCTCAGACACTTAACACTTCCTGGCTGTGTGACCTTAGGCAAGTCACTTAACTCCAATTGCCTCAGCAAAAAAATAAAATAAAAACACTATAAACAACATTATGTTGTTGACCAATCAGATGATCTCTAACACAGAAAATCATTCACCTCAACTTTGGCAAATATTGATCATATGTAAAAAAAACTTACAAAAAGTTATCAAGTATGAATTGATTACATCCAATAAAAAACCCAATTAACATTCATTAACCTTTCACTTATAAATTAAAACTATTCTGGGATTTCAGACATACACCAAATAAGTGGTAGATTAGTAACATCAACTAAATATATCTCATTAAATATTAACAGTTTGCAAATATCCAGAAAATATTTATTTTCTTTAAAAGTCTAATTCACGTGTAACAATATCCAGCACTTGTCAAATTTCATAATCTAGATTTAGAAATACAACACAATTTAGAAACATAGTAATTACATAGACAATAAATTTCAGGTGATACCAGTTGCATTTGCAAATTATCATTCCTAAAAACCATTAATCTTATTACCTCTGGCGTTATAAAACCGCTTTTGAGTTGTCGGGTATGGAACAATTCCATTCATTTATATAAATCATAATAATGGAGAGCTTAGCCTAGGCTATGTCCCTATGTTAAGTGCTTTGCAATCATTATGTTACTTGGATCTCCCCAAAGGAAAGGAGCAAGGGGATGATTAAAAGATGCTTTTAGATGTCTAATGGGCCTTTGCGTTGATTGGTTTGTAATTGGTCCAGTTTGGACCAATCATAGGAGCCCCAGCAGAACCCAAGGCTGTCTTTGATGAGCTCGCCAGCGCTGGCAATACTTACGGTCATCAGCCTTCTAACTTAGCTTCGGAGTGGGACTCCGGCTGCCCCGTGTCCAAGTTACGTGCCTTGAGTGGAGACCTGCCCAAGGCGGTGCTGTCTCCGACCCCACAGAAGGTTAGAGAGGAATCTCAACATCTGGACTCCAAGCTAGGATCCGGGCATTTGGGGAAGGAACTCACTCCCGCGTCAACGTCCAGGCTTTAGTTCTGTGGTTCCAAGTCCGGTTGCTGGTGGGGGGGGGGGGAATGGAGGGGAGGAGAAGAAAGGGGGAGAAAAGAAGGGGAAGAGAGTTGGGGGGGGAGGGTCCAAATTCTCCAGATTTCCATCGACCTATCGAAGTCACTTGACAGCATTAATGGCAACCTTTTTTCCCCCAGAGTTCTAAAAAAGACGCAACTGTTGGATTGGATCTGGGCGTTTATTCCTCTAAGCAAGTGGACATGGGAGAGCTTCGGGTGGAGGAGGGCAGCCAGAGGTTAAGAAGATAAAAATCGCAGAGTCGGGGGGTGCGATCTCGCGTATTGATCTTATCGGCTCCTCTCGGGGCTGGGCTCTCCCAGAACCGGGAGCTGGTTATCTGGCAGAGCCCAGAGAGTCCTGGGCTCAGTATGTCAGCCCCACGAAGAATTTCGGGTACGCTTGGTTTGATCTCTGGCGGGATAGTAAGAGCCCCAGCAGAACAAGGTGCTTAGGTAAAGTCATTAACCTTCCCATTTTTACACAGCCAAGGACGCAGAAAGGTCCCAGCCAGGACTACTGAGCTCCTTCCACGGAACTCCTCCATCATGGCTACCTTTCTCTTCCCTGTGGCATGTGGGGATTTGATCTTCCATATTGGTTCTCCCTGCCTTGTTCGTCCTATCTCCAGTCCTGGGTCTTTCCCTAACTTCTCTGATACTCTGCTCACACTTTTTCCTGGAACTACTGGGCTGATCCCGTCTCTTGGCTCAAACCCCCTTTTTTTTTGGGGGGGGGGGAAGAAGGGGGAAGAGAATATCAATCAAGATTAAGTGACTTGCTCAGATTCACACAGCGAGTAAGTCAGGTATCTGAGGTGGATTTGAATTCAGGTCCTCCTGACTCCAGGGCCAGGGTTCTATCCACTGAGCCACCTAGCTGCCCCGCCTCAGACCACTTCTTAACAAGTTCCTGACAAGGGGAAGGGAGGGAATGGAGCCAGTTATTAGAGAAAAAGGCTTGCCGCAACCTTTACCCTATAGACTTAGTATTTCATCTTTAAGGCTATGAGTCTCTCTTAAAATCAATAACACTTAAGAGAAAGAGAAAAATCAATAAAATTATACGGAAGATTTCTGGGAAAACACTTAGTCTGTATATCATTAATTATTGCTGCTGAACTCAGCAGAAAGAAAAAGCTATTGACTTCTATCTAATGAATTCATTAATTTTTTCTTTATGGATGCTGGTCTATAGGCACTGTGGATTCAATGATAACAAACCTAATCTCTTCTCTTCTCTTCTCTTCTTTTCTCTCTTTCCCTCTCCCTCCCTCCCTCCTTCCTTCCTTCCTTTTTTCCTTCTTTTCTTTCTTTTTTTCTTCCTTCCTTTTTTCCTTCTTTCTTTCTTTCTTTCTTTCTTTCTTTCTCTCTCTTTTCTTTCTCTTTCTCTTTCTTTTCTTTCTCTCTTTTTCTTTTCTTTCTCTCTCTCTCTTTCTCTCTCCGTCCCTCCCTCCCTCTCTCCCTCCGTCTCTCTCTCTTTCTTTCTTTCTTTCTCTTTCTTTTCTTTCTTTCTTTCTTTCTTTCTCTCTCTTTTCTTTCTCTTTCTCTTTCTTTTCTTTCTCTCTTTTTCTTTCTTTCTCTCTCTCTCTTTCTCTCTCCGTCCCTCCCTCCCTCTCTCCCTCCGTCTCTCTCTCTTTCTTTCTTTCTTTCTCTTTCTTTTCTTTCTCTTTCTCTTTCTTTTCTTTCTCTCTTTTTCTTTTCTTTCTCTCTCTCTCTTTCTTTCTCCCTCTGTCCCTCCCTCCCTCTCTCCCTCCGTCTCTCTCTCTCTTTCTCTCTCTTTCTTTCTTTCTTTCTTTCTTTCTTTCTTTCTTTCTTTCTTTCTTTCTTTCTTTCTTTCTTATAAAAACTGGTTTCCAAATTGCCAGGCAATCTGAAACTCAGATTGCCTTCTCATAAAGCATCAAGCAGTCTTAGTAGTAAGAATACAAACCTGAGAATCAGGAGTTTTGAGTTTTCTGCCATGTTAGCCATGAATAGTTAAATAGCCTCAAGAAATTCACTTAGCCTTTCTGACACTCAGTTTTCTTATCTATAAAATGAGTGTAAGCATTTATACCTTGGAAGTCAGTAAACACTTCAGATCAGATTTTGATTTATTGTTTTGTTCATGGCCTAAACTTAAGAGAATGATGGAGAAAATGTTAATAATGAAGATTAAACTTTAAAGTATGTCTTGAGTCTGACTCTTGAACATTCCAACACAAACTTACCTTCTATGATCCATTCCACTTTATCTCTTTAGTCCACCCTCATTTCCCCCTCTCTCATTCCTCATCCTCTACCATCCAATCATGGTGTCATGTCTTATTTTACAGCTATCACGTATCTTTGTAGTCACACCCTCCTTTTCACTCATGAGGCTACAACTCTAGTTGAGACTTTCATCACCCTTCTTAGAGTTTCTCATTTGGTTTTCCTACTTTTAATTTTTTCTCTTTTTCAATTCCTCTTTTACGTAATTGCTAAATCACCTTCCTGATGTACATAGACCTAACCACATCACTCTCAAATTCAAAATCCTTGAGTGATTCCCCTCATCTCCAGAATAAAAGAGAAGCTTCTCATTTGAGTATCTTACTGATCTCACTGTAGCCTACTTTTTCTAGGTTCACATTATTCCTTTCACAAACTCTACCTTTCACTCAGAGTCACCATCTTATTATTCCTTGAATTTAGGATCCCATCTCTCACTTTGGAAGCTTTGCACGGGGTGCCCCTGATATCTAGAATGCTCTCTTCTCACTTTTATGTCTTAGAATTCCTGGATTTAACTTGGGTCTCATCTTCCACCAGAAGCCGTTCTTAATCCTCTTAATCATTAGTGTACTTTCCCTCAGTGAATTATCCTGTATTACTTATGTTTATACACTGTATCTTCTAGTAAAAATGTAAGCTATTTGAAGGCAGGCTTTTTTTTTTTTTTTTTAAGCCAGTGACCAGCACAATGTCTAAATATTTTATTATTGTTCAGTCATTTTTCAGTTGTGTCTGACTCTTCACGGTTCCATGTGGGGTTTTCTTGGCAAAGAAACTGTAGCAGTTTGCCATTTCCTTCTTCAGTTCACTTCACAGATGAGGAAACAGAGGCAGAGGGGATTAAGAGACTTGCCCATGATAACAGTCAATAAGTATCTGAGGCTGGATTTGAACTCAGGTCCTTCTGACTACAGGTCCAGTATTCCAACCACATTGTCACTTAACTGTCCCAGCTGCTATTTCTACTCTTGCCTAATTGTAATCTACTCTTCATGTCACTCTCAGAATAATCTTTTTAATGCATACAATTTGCCATGTCAATCCTCTGATTAAAAGTCTTTATTTGCTCTTTATTGCCTTCTAGATAAAGTTCAGACTCCTCTGGAATCTGTGGCTTCCTGCCACTGGTACCATCCTTCTTCCCCAAGTTTATCTCCTAGTTTTGTTCTCCATTTGCTCAGCACCCAGATAAGGCAAGACAGAGCTCTTCTTCCTGAACCCATCCTGTTCTCAATACTTTCCCTCTTCCTCCTCCTCTTCTCTTGTTAACTTCCTCCTCATCCTTCAAAGCCCAATCCTCATATTATCTCCTCCTCCACAGATTTCTCTGCTGCTCCTGACCAATAATGACCCTCCCCTCAGATTTTCCACAGCACATCTATAACTCTAATGCATTTCCCATGCAACAGTATGTATGAGAGCCAATGTGCTCATTCCTTTTCTCCCTACAAAGCTACAAATTTTGGTGGTAGGAAATCTGTTTTGTGCAGATCTTTGGTTCTCCCCCTCCTTCTCTGACCATTCTTTCTCCATCTTCTTTGTTCATTCATCGTTCATATCAAGTCCACTAACTGCAGCTGGCCCTAGAGGCTCTGTCCTGGTCCCTCTTTTTTTCTCTCTTCACTTTCTCCCATGTTTAATTATCAGCTTCCTAATGGTGACTTCCCAATAAAAAAGAGTTAGCTCATGTGTAACTTATATCAAATTACTTACCTTTTCAATAAGAGGGGATGGGAGGGAGGGAGAGAATTTGAAACTCAAAGTTTTAAAAAAATGAATGTTAAAAATTGTTTTTACATGTAATTGGAGAAAAGTAAAAAATTAAATAAACATGCTTAAAGATGGTGGTCACACACACACAGAGTAAGATCTGCATTTATATGATCTTTGTTTGCCAAACTTGCAAAGCTTTACAATATGATCTCATTTATTCTCGAAAAAACCTTGGAAAGGAGCTGCTATTATAATCCCTTTGCTTTACAGATAGGAAATTGAGGTCGAGAAAGATAAATTATTTTATCTATCTATGGATATAGTATTAGTCACACAGCTAATAAATAGTTGAGGCAGGATTTGGACTCAGATCTCCCCAATTCAAAGTCCAGTGTTCTATCCTCACAGACACATTCCTGCCTCTATAACATATTGTGACATAATATATTGATACTGATACAAGACTTCTTTCGATTAAGCTCAGCTGATGTCTTCTTCCCTGCTCAACTCCCAAGGCTCAACTCCAATTACTCCTCCCATGGCCAACCTCCTTCCCCCAAGGGGTTCTTACAACTATTTTGTCTAAGAAACAAGTTGAATAATTATGATTCCTGGCACTTTAAAAAAAAGTTATAGTCACCCTGGAAGTTAGGAAAATAAAAGTGGGAACATTAAAAATAAATGAATAAAAGGAGTGCCTCAAAAACTCTTAGGCTAAACAGAAGGGGAAAAAAATCCTAGTATTTTGGAGAGGAGAGAACCTTAGTCCAATGTCCCCATTTTATTGATAGGTAAACTGAGTTTAAGGGAATGGTAGTGACTTGCCCAAAGTCACAAAGGCAGCAAGTAGGATTTGAACCCAGGTTTTTTGACTACAAGTGGTACAGTGGATAGAACATCTGGAGTTAGAAAATCTGAGTTCAAATCTGACATCAGACAATCCTGGGCAAGTCAGTTAACCCTGTTTGCCTCAGTTTCCTCACGTATAAAAGGAACTGGAGAAGAAAATAGCAAATCACTCCAGGATCTTTGTCAAGCAATCCTCAAGTGGGATCAAGAAGAGCCAGATATGACTGAAAAAATGAGTGAACAGCTCTCCAACTTTAAATCCCATGCTTTTTCTCTGTGCTGTGGTCCCCTAAAAATGAACCAAAAGTAATTGGATTTAGACTTATCTCATTAGAAAGGATGTGAGTCCTTGAAGGGAGAGCTTGTTTTGTTTTTATCTTTCAGCCCCCAAAGCTTGCCTGGCCCAGAGTAGGCACTTAATGTATGCTACATTGATGAGTTAACAGATAGCATGTCTCTTCCTTGTGGGGAGCTTTATTTTCGTTTTTACTTATTTTGAAATTTTATTTATTTATTTATTTTTTGCAAAGCAATTGCAAGTTAAGTGACTTGCCCAGAGTCACACAGCTAAGAAGTGTTAAATATCGGAGACCACATTTGAATTCAGGTCCTCCTGACTCCAGGACAGGTGCTCTGTTCCCTGTGCCATCTAACTGCCCCATGGATCTCTTTATGTCGGGCATTTTGCGTGTTCTAAGAACAAGAAAGGGAGGAAACGTCCATCCTGGAGGCTTTGCTTTTAAAAGGATCCAAATATCTTTGGATTTAGGGCTAGAAGGGACTTTGGGATTATCCGGTCTCATGCCTCCCTGTACAGAGAAGCAGGGGAGGGGGCCAGTGAGTGATGGGGCTGACACATTTCCCTTCATGCGTGTTCTGATCCAAGCTCCATTTCGCTCCCCTGATTTCTGGTGAGCCGTTTGCACCTTGTGCTGAGTGTGTTGCCTTCTCCCACAGCCCGGGTGGAATCCTCAGGAGAAGGAGCCAACCCCAGCCCCATGACGTGTCAGTGTTTTGGGAGGAACACGACAGGGTCCAAGATGGGGGTGTCCGCCTCCCTCAGGCATCTGCCGGCCCCCGGCACGTTCAGCCATGGAGCCATGTGGCCCTAGCCCACATCCCTGCATTTCCCAGCCAGGGATGCAGGAGCGAAGAGATAGGAACAGATAAAGCATGCATGTTTTATGAGGGCTGCCAGGCAGCCTCGGGGTACAGAGTGGGAGCTGCCTCTGCTTTCCGAGGCTGGGCAGGGGCACTTAGAGCCACACGGGCAGCGGCATGGAGTCGGGTCATCCCAAACTCCCGTGGATCCCTGTAACCCCCCACATCTCTTCATGTTTCTTTGCAGTCTGGAGGCTGCCAGCATTGGGTTCATCATTGTTATTGACAGAAGAAGAGACAAATGGAGCTCCGTGAGGGCATCCTTGACCCGAATCGCAGTGAGTACCCATGATGTTTGTGTTTACTCTGCTGCTGATGATGGAGAAAACGTAAGCTTTCCTGACCTGGAAAGGGGACCTTTCCAAGTGCCTGCAAAGCAAGCTTCCCAGGTCTCTCGGAAGGTGAGGAGCTGGGGAACGTGTCAGAAAATACTAAATACTGAAGGCTAAAAGAACTCACTTAAATCCTGGGTCTGGCTAGACAGAGAGAGCAGAGCAGCCAGGGTTCTTGGCCATGAATAGATCAAGCAGAATATTGCATCTGTGTTTAAAATACAAGAGCATCCTGTGAGTGCAGCCTAGACCGTGTGGCTTTGGGGAGGTCAGAGTGAGCAGGGTGTATTGAAATTATTCTTTCTGAGGGTTTAGGAAGACAGATCAGGAAGAACTCAAATCCTATCTTAGATCCTTAGTAGCTGTGTGACCCCGGGGAACTCACTCAGTAGCTCTGTGCTCAGTTTCCTCATCTGCAGAATGAAGGCACTGGATTCTAAGGTCCCTTCCAGTGTAAAACTATGACCTTATGCTCATTTCTTTTAAGCGATAATTCTTCAGTTCTTTTTCAGTCAAATTCATGGGAAAGGAGGGTGGGAATTACTATTTATTGAAAAGTTTTTTTCCTGCAGTTGGGGTTTGTGAGAGCATTCTGATGCTCTCAGATAATGCACTTGTCCAGATCCCTTCTCATCACCCTTCCCTTTTAAAATAAAAAGGGTCTGATTTCTTAAAGTTTGAGTAACAAAGGCAATAGAGGCAGCATGAGGGAGCCGACCAGCAAGGCTGCGCAGCCGGGGAAGGCTGGAGAGAGTTCACCACCTGCCCTCAAGTGGAATCCTGAGAGGAGTGAAAGAAAGAAATTCCTTCCTGGTAGATTTAGTGCTTCTTTCCTTCATCTGTTGACAGAGTCTAGATCTAGACTTGAAATTAGGAAGATGAGTTCCAATCCAGACTCAGCCACTTAACTAGCCAGTGTGACCCTGGGTAAGACACAGCCACTCCCAGCCTCAGTTTCCTCATCTGTAAATTGGGGATAATAATAGCATCTTCCTCCCAGGGTTGTTATGAAACTCAAATGATATAATATCTTTAAAGCAATTAGCATACTTAAAGTGTTATATAAATGTTATATTATTGCCTATGATTTCATTGCTATGGAGAAGTCTCTGGTTGGAAACCTCCTGCATCCATATACATTCACCATTACTTAGAGTTTTAAAAGAGTTGCCTGGCCAGTTCCAGTGTCTTGTGACGGAGAGAGCCATCTACACCCGGAGGGAAGACTGTGGGAACTGAACGTGGATCACAACATAGCATTCTCACTCTTTTTGTTGTTGTTTGCTTGCGTTTTATTTTCTTTCTTGTTTTTTCCCCACTCTTTTTGTTGTTGTTTGCTTGCATTTTATTTTCTTTCTTGTTTTTTTTCCCTTTTTGATTTGATTTTTCTTGTGCAGCATGATAATTGTATAAATATGTATGCATATATTGGATTTAACATATAGTTTAACATGTTTAACATACTTGCCATCTAGAGGAGGGGAAAATTTGGAACACAAGGTTTTGCAAGGGTCAATGTTGAAGAATTTTGAAAATTAAAAAAAAAAAAAGTTGCCCAGGAAACCAAAGGGTTAAGTGACTTTATACAGCCAAGAATGATCAGAGGTGGGACTTAAACCCAGGTCTTTCTGATGATAAGACTGGCCCTCTCTCCTCACTTTTTTTGTTGTGCTTCAGGATACATAGAATTCCAGCTAATTATAGTGATGTGATTTAGCAAAATTCCAGCTTCTTCTGAGGGTTACATACAAGCATGACCTAGGCTAAGAGATCTCAGCTTTGTGCGTGTGCCATGGTGCCCTTTGGCAATCTCTGTCTAAGGATCCCCTCTGGGAAAAATGCTTTTAAATGCATAAAATAAAATGCATGGAATTACAAAAGAAAATAATTATATCAAAATCTAGTTATCAAAAGGGGCTTTTTTTCCTTTTTAACTTTAATATTTTATCTTTTTCCAACTGCATGTAAATATTGTTGTTTTTAAAAATTTTATCAAAATATATATATTTTTAAATCAACAGATTCTCAGACCCCAGCTTTAGAACCCCTATTCTTAAGAGACAGGGAGGGGAAGACACTGTTCCACCCTGACAACTTGATAACTTGAGTCTATTTGGGGCTGTAGAATTATCCTTTCTAGTGGCTACACCCACACTTGGCATCCTGAGAATACAATTCTAACTTCAGAGTCTTATAACAATTTCTTGCTCACTTAATCCCAAGACATATAAAATTTGGGAGAGTTGACCTAAGGGAGGTGGGTGGAAAGAACAGGGAAAGGAATAACTAAATAGAGTTGATATTCTTTTTAGAAGCTTCCTAGTCACAGTTAATTAAAGAGGGGTAATGGCAGTTTTTTTGTGTCCTCTACTGTTTCCCAAGAACTCTCTGGCAGAGTTTGCCTGCCAAGAGACCCCTAGTTTCCTCCAGACCAGTGGGTTCTGGGTCAGTTGTGGTACTTCTCATGGATCTTCTCACCTTCAGTACCTTCAGCTGTTGGGGTGCCCATTGAGGTGATGAGCCTTTAGATAACATTTCCCTTTACTCATTAGTGTCCTGCAGAGAATGAGTCCAGATTTAGTGCTACAAGAGGCCGTAGTAATGATCAGTTTAATAAATAATCTAATATCTAGTGAACCTAAGAGATATGGCACAGGACATATATGTTTTGAGTGAAAGAGTCAAGTCCTCTCATTGGCCATCTGACAATTCATCATTTTGCGCTCCCCTCTTAAATCTTAAACCTTAATATAGCAATCACCTCCAATGTGTGACTGGGTAACAGAACTGTTAGCAATAGCAACCATTGAATGGAGTGCTGTACTCAGCCTGAGGCATTTAAGCAGATTAAGGACATGCATTGAGCTCAGGTTGTCTGTTCTCTGCACCCAAATTTCTAAACCTGGGGGCAAAGGCACATAAAAGGGAGATAGTTCCTGTCCTCAGAGAGTTTACAACTGGTAGATGTCCTGAGGATGTGGAACGGTAAATTTATGGTAGTTTGAGAAAGAAGAAGGTATCACCAACCACAATTTGTATAAGAGCTCTTAATAGGAAGAGAACTAGAGGAGGGGCTCAGGAGGGTTTCAGTTCAGTTCAGTTCAGGGGAGTTTGAGATGTGCTACTTATTTCAACAGGTATTTATTTGTTTCTTCGGTGCCCAGGGAAAGCTCAACAAGTATTTATTGTGTTTATTGTGTTAGTGGCTGGGAAAACCCATGCCCAATTGAGAGTCCCTGCCCCTTAAGAACTTACCTTTTCCCATATATCACAGAAATGATTTCATTTGATCTGCCTCCCAGATTCTTCCATCCCCATCCAAAATGGCCCATTTGGAGCACTTCTCTGGGCCTCTTGACCTTCCCCTTTATTTACTGGTGATTCACTCCAGGCCAGTTGCATCACCTCGAATGAAATTCAAATGCAAGGGAGTCTTGACTGTGAGATGCCTTTCCTCATGAGCTTTTCTCACCATTCCAGGGAGCATTTCCAGGAAACCTGCAGCTTGTCTTTGTCCTTCGGCCATCTCGCTTTATCCAAAGGACCATCGCTGACATTGGCATTAAACTCTATAGAGATGACTTTAAAATGAAGGTACCGGTAAGCACACCCTTCCATTTTCCATTCTCTTTGTCAAAATTTTTGTTTCTACTTCTCTTATCTCCTTTTCTTCTTCCTCTTTTCTCTTTTTCCTATTTCTTTTCATCCTCTTCTTCCCATCCCTTTTCTCCTTTCTCCTCTTCATCTCTTCTTCCTTTTCCTCTTCCTTTTCCTCCTCTTTCTCCTCTTCCTCTTCCTTCTCCTCCTCTTCCTCCTTATTCTTCCTTCATCTATTCCTAACTTTCTTTTTTAGGCACCAAATATTTCACAAGTGCTTTTCACTATATGTGAATATAAAGATAAAATATAGTCCTCAGAGCCAAGGAGATTTATAGTCTAGTTCCAGGGACAAGACAATATGCTCATAAAAATATTACTGACAATCCAGAGCAGTATATATAATTTAGGTGTCAATGGCTTGGTTCAATTCAATCTAACACATGCCCTCCTATGGGCAGGGCACTGTGCTAATAACCTGAAAAACAAAGAGACAGATTTAAAATACCCTTTACATTCTACTGAGAAAATAAATGAAATCAAGAGATGGTATGGACTAATTAATAGAGAGCTCACCTCCAAATCATTTAACCTTCTATGTCCTAGGAAATGCTCTAAAAGACTGGTTTTCAGAAAAAAAAGTGCTGACTAAATGAGTAAAAGATGAGTCCTGACCAGGATTTCCCTACACCAATAAAATCACAGGTCTAGACAAAGCAAAAAAGTGTTTTAGGAATTTAACAAAGGGAAAGAGACTATGGCTTTGGAGTAGTCCCAGATCACGGTGTGCTTTAGAAGCAGAGTGAGGAGACTGGCAGAGAGGAGGGGGCAGAATTTCAGGAGGAAGGAGTAGAAACCTGACTTGAGAAAGTGGTGAGAAGTGAGGTCTGGAAGGTGTGTTGTATCAGACTAAGAGTTTGGCATTGATCCAAGAATTTCAAGAGTTTTCCAAGAAAGGGAATGTGTGTGTGTGTGTGTGTGTGTGTGTGTGTGTGTTGAAAATGATGTTTATAGCATTATAATCCCAGGATTAAGCTAGGAATGATGTGCATGAGAGGGCGGTGGTCACAAGTACAGAAGCCCTACAATTGCTTCTTGCACTGTATGAAAGATATAGAAAGGTAAAATGGAGTTCCTATCTTAAGGAACTTAGAGCCTATTTATAAAGAAGAAACCTATCCATAGGAAATATTTAGCAATTCAAGGCAGAGTCTATTAGGAGATATGGGTATAGGAGTAATTCAATTCAATTTAATTCAGTTCCATTCAATTCAGAACAGTAAGCATGCACTCAGTAGAGATGGGAAGGTCAGTTAAAGTGGCAATGACATAGTAGGGGGCAGAGGTAATTAGAATTTGAGCCTGAATTGATGCAGGCAGATGGAAAGTGGAAAGAAATTGGGTAGATTTGAGAGCTAGAAGGAAGAAAAAACACCCCAAAGTGATGACTGGATGTTGAGGCAAGGCTTTTCATTTTCTTCTTGCTTCCCTTTTTGGTTTGGGGTTTTTGTTTTGGTTTGCTTATCAACTGATTTGTTCTGTACCCTTTGGAATTAAGCCAACCTTTATTTTCTCCCCTCTGCCAAAGAACTTTTCTCCTGGGTTTAAGAATTGAGGTGAGCATTAAAGGAAATATAGCCCAGATGGTTCTGATTCAATTATCCTGAATTCAGCCAAAAAAAAATCATTAAAAAAAAAAAAGTAAATCAACCTTCAAAGTGCAGGAAACTTTCCATACTTGTACTTTCCATAAACCAGCCGTGCCTGTTTTTCCCCTTATAGAAATGAGGCTTTTGACAACTCCTGAAATTTACATTCCTAGGAGATCAGGATTTGATAATTAGAAAAACTTGGTGAAGTTCCAGATATATTCCAAATGTCTTATCGAAAGATCTTTACAAGTAGCATGTACAGATGTAAATATGTATGTCTGAAGATCATTTTCCTGTTCCTTGGTGAGTCTTCCTTGGAACTTGAATGGAACGCTGTTATCCTGATAGCAAGAACTTTTTTTTTTTGTTGGTCACTCAACAAGCCTTTGTTCAAATGAGGTTATATCTGTAAAGTGATTAATACAATGCTTTTCATAGAGTAGACACTCAATGAAGGCTTATTATTCCCTCTCTTGTCATTCATTAAGTACCTTCTATGTGCCAGGCTCTGTGTTAAAAAATGAGGATACAAAGAAAGGTAAAAGTCAGTCCAGAAAAGAGTGTTTTCTGGAATGATTTCTGGACTGAGATTCTAGAAAAGTGTACTTACTTTCTGGACTGAAAGTCTAGAAAAGGAGTGCAAATCTAGAAATGAGCACTTTCTAGCTTGAGAGTCCAGAAAAGAGTGCTTCCTAGAGCACTTTCTAGATTGAGAGTGTAGGGAGGGAGTGCTTTCTAAAATGAGAGTCTAGAAGAGGGCTTTCTAAAGAGCTTTCTGGACTAAGATTCTAAAAGAGAGTGCTTTCTGAGCTAACAGTCTAGAGGAGTGCTTTCTAGGGTGCTTTCTGATCTGACAGTCTAGAAAAGAGTGCTTTCTAGAGTGCAATCTAGAAACAAGTACTTTGAGAGATTGAGAGTCCAGAAAAGAGTGCTTTTTAGACACTTTATAGATTGAGAGTCCAGAAAAGAGTGCTTTCTAGACACTTTATAGATTGAGAGTCCAGAAAAGAGTGCTTTCTAGACACTTTATAAATTGAGGGTCTGGGGGGAGGGTGGTGCTTTCTAGAATGATAGTCTAGAAGAGGATGCTTTCTACAATGCTTTCTGGATTAACAGTTGGAAAAATGCTTTCTATAGTGCATTCTGGATTAACACTCTAGAAAAGAGTACTTTCTACTCTAAGATTCTAGAAGAGTGCTTTTTGGACTGATGTTCTAGAAAAGAGTGCTTTCTAGAGTGCTTTCTGGACTAACAGTCTAGAAAAGAGAGTTTTCTGAACTAACAGTCTAGAAAAGGAATGCTTTCTATATTGGAGATCTAGAAATAAGTATTTTCTAGATTGAGAGTCCAGAAAAGAATTCTTTTTAGAGCACTTTCTGGATTGAGAGTCTAGGGAAAAAGTGCTTTCTAGAATGAGAGTCTATAAGAGGGTGCTTTCTAAAGTGTTTTTTGAACTAAGATTCTAGAAAAGAGTTTTATGGACTGACAGTCTAGAAAAGGAGTGTTTTATGGACTGGTGATTTAGAAAAAGAGTGCTTCATAGAGCATTTTCTGGGCTGACAGCCTAGAAAAGAATAGTTTCTAGATTGGAGATCTAGAAACGAGTGTCTTTTAAATTGAGAATCTAGAAAAAAGTGTTTTCTAGAGCACTTTCTAGATTGAGAGTCAGAGGGGTGAGTGTTTTTTAGAATGAGAGTCTAGAAGAGGGTGATTTCTAGAGTGCTTTCTGGGCTGACAGTCTAGAAAAGAGTGCTTTCTGCACCACAAGTCTAGAAAGGAGTACTTTTTAAAGTATTTTCTGGACTAAGATTCTACAAGAGAGAGCTTTCTGGACTAACAGTCTAATAAAAGAGTGCTTTCTAGAGTGTTTTCTGGGCTGACAGTCTAGAAAAGGAATGCTTTCTAGATCGGAGATCTAGAAACAAGTGCTTTCTAGATTGAGAGTCCAGGAAAGCGTGCTTTCTAGAACATTTTCTAGATTAAGAAACTAAAAAAGAATGCTTTCTAGAATGAGAGTCTAGAAGAGGGTGCTTTCTAGAGTGCTTTCTGGACTAAGATTCTAGAAAGGAGTGCTTTCTAGATTGGAGATCTAGAAATGAGTGCCTTCTAGATTGAGAGTCCAGAAAAGAGTGCTTTGTAGAGTACTTTCTTGATTGAGAGTTAAAAGAGGGTGAGTGTTTTATAGAATGAGAATCTAGAAGAGGGTGTTTTCTACAGTGCTTTCTGGACTAACAGTCTAGAAAAAGAGTGCTTTCTAGACAAAGATTCTAGAAAAGGGGGCTTTTGGGACTAACAGCTTTTTTTAAAAAGTCCTTTTTAGAGTGCAAATCTAGAAATGAATGCTTTCTAGATTGAGAGTCCAGAAACAAGTGTTTCCTAGAGCAATTTCTAGATTGAGAATGTAGAGGGAGTGCTTTCTGTAGCAATAGTCTAGAAAAGAGTGTTTTCTGGATTGCAAGTCTAGAAAGGAGTGCTTTCTAGAGTATTTTCTGGACTAAGATTCTAGAAGAGAGTGCTTTTTGGACAAGGAGTCTAAAAAAGGAGCGCTTTCTAAAGTGTGAATCTAGAAATGAGTTTTTTCTAGTTTGAGAGCCCAGAAAAGAGTGCTTTCTAGACCACTTTCTATATTAAGAGTCTATATTAAGGAGTCTATATTAATTCTTGTCTTCTAGAATGAGTCTAGTAGAGAGTGATTTCCAGAGTGATTTCTGGACTAACAGTCTATAAAGGAATACTTTCTACTTTGTAGATGAAGATTCTAGATTAGAATGCTTTCTAGATCACTTTATAGATTGAGAGTCAGGGGGTAAGTATTTTCTAGAATGAGAGTCTAGAAGAGGGTGCTTTTTAGAGTATTTTATGGACTAACAGTCGAGAAAAAGAGTGTTTTGGGACTGAGGATCTAGAAAAAGAGTGCTTTGTAGAGTATTTTCTGGGCTGACAGCCTAGAAAAGAGTGCTTTATAGATTAACAATCTAGAGATAAGTGCTTTCTAGATTGAGACCCCAGAAAAGACTGCTTTGAAGACCACTTTCTTGTTTGAGAGTTAGGGTGTGTGTGAATGTTTTCTAAAATGAGAGTCTAGAAGAGGGTGTTTCTACAGTGCTTTCTGAACTAACAGTCTAGAAAAGGAATGCTTTTTCAAGTGAAGATCTAGAAATGGATGCTTTCTATATTGGGAGTGCAGAAAAGAGTGCTTTCTAGATCACTTTCTAGATTGAGTCTAGGGGTAGTACTTTCTAGAATGACAGCCTAGAAAAGGGTGTTTTCTAGAGTGCTTTCTGGGCTCACAGTCTAACAAGAGTGCTTTCTAGATGTTTTCTGGACTAAGAGTCTAGAAGAGAGTGCTTTCTGGACTGAGTTTTTTGTAGAGAAATACATGAATGGATGGTTCCATAGATTGACCGGAAGATAGAGAAAGGTAGATGGATAAGATAGATACCTAGATATATAGACAGATGGACAGGTAGATAGAAATAAGTAAATAGACAAATAGATACATTCGCTAGAGTAGATAGTTATAGAAAGTTAGAACCGGAAGGAGACAGCTGGCTAAATCACTGTTCTCTTCAGTCCTGTTATATTCGGAATTCTTCCCATATGTCCAAGAAGCTCACCATTAGAGAGCTGGTCACCCCTGGCCATCCTCAGCAATGAGATCAACTAAATCATTTCCAATGGAGCAGTAATGAACTGAACCAGCTACGCCCAGAGAAAGAACTCTGGGAGATGACTAAGAACCATTACATTGAATTCCCAATCCCTATATTTTTGCCCACCTGCATTTTTGATTTCCTTCACAGGTTAATTGTACAATATTTCAGAGTCTGATTCTTTTTGTACAGCAAAATAACGGTTTGGTCATGTATACTTATTGTGTATCTAATTTATATTTTAATATATTTAACATCTACTGGTCATCCTGCCATCTCGGGGAGGGGGTGGGAGTAAGAGGGGAAAAATTGGAACAAGAGGTTTGGCAATTGTTAATGCTGTAAAGTTACCCATACATATAACCTGTAAATAAAAGGCTATTAAATTAAAAAAAAAATAGAGAGCTGGTCACCAAGGGACGACTCTTTTGGCCCTACCACCTCATGGAGCCAGGCAGTTGAGCCACTGAAGGGTCTGCACAAGGAGACAGAATATCCCAAGTTAGGGATTCTCAAAGCCCATGTGCATCTGGAGATTGCAAACTTGTTTGTGTGTGCTCAGAAGAGCAACCCCCAGTCTCTTTACTCAGAGCACACACAAC
Source organism: Sarcophilus harrisii (assembly GCF_902635505.1). Taxonomy (NCBI): domain Eukaryota; kingdom Metazoa; phylum Chordata; class Mammalia; order Dasyuromorphia; family Dasyuridae; genus Sarcophilus; species Sarcophilus harrisii. Next base: position 40,777,752 of record NC_045428.1, on the reverse strand, counting down.
CAAAGCTTTTTTTTTTTTTAAATGAAATTAGATTTCATTATATTCCACTACATCCATCAGTTGTGTTCCCTTGTGTGTTTGATTTACAACTCTTACTGTTTATTTTTTTTTTCCTTTTAAAATGACCATCACAAGCCTATGGGGTTTGGATTTTTTTTTTTTAACTGAGTATGTTAAGCTTCTGTCTCCTAGAAGTTTTGTGATGAAATCAGGCCCTTCCCTTTGTTGAACTCTGGCCTCCAACCTCTCTGATCAAAATCCCTTTGGAAGCCAAGAGAGAATACCAGGTGGGTCAGTCATGGGAGAGAGTCCGTGACCCAGAACGTCCCCACCCTGAGCCTGGCCATCCAGAGAGCTGAGTGAGCAGGCTGGAAGCCTCTCTCAGACAACAAGATTCCAGGCTGTGCTGGGAAAAATCACATGTGTTGAATAGGACCTTGCATACCCAGCTTCCAAGAAACCATAAGGCATCTCCTTGACAACTGCTTGGCACCCTTCCTTTCCTGGATGTGGAATGCATTTTTAATTTTGTTAACATCTTGTATTCAGCTACAAAAATTCTTATTTTTAGAAGAGCCATTATCTAAAAGTAATTAAAATAAGGGAATGTGGAAGAGGCACATAGATAAGATCCAATGAGGTGGAAGGAAGGCATAGACATAAAATGGAGACAAAGAGAATTCAGGAAAAGGGAAAATCTCGAGCCCTGCTCAAGGGCAATAGAAAAAGAAGTCCAGACTAGGGGAGTGCCATCAAACCCACTTTTGTTGCCTTAAATCTGACTTTGATCTTAAATCTTTAGATATTAACATACCTCCTCTGGCCCCACAGAGGAATCCTGAAGTGGCTCAAAAATGTGGCCAAATGTATAAGGCAGGAACATTTTCCAGGCTGTGTTCTAGGAATTGTATCGAACCTTGTAAAGGAGGATTCCCCAATGATATTTTAAGTGCTGGCCCCTGACGTAGGGCTTTAGAATCCAAAAACTAAGGCTTCCAAGAGGGATAGAACACATCGGACCATACATTTGGAACTAGAGGGGAGTCAATATCCACTCTGATGTGACCACATCACAGCTAAGTATCAAAGCTTCTTAATGGGTTGCAAGGTAATGAAGGTGAGAAACACAAGTCTATAAACCAGAACGGGAAATCTTATCAGACAGAAATGGACTTTACCCTTCTCTACTAAATATTCACCCTTCTCCAGTCCCATCCCCCAAAGCAGGCTTCATGTCAACATGAAAACTGGGTATTTGCACTCATAAAACACTCTGTTATCCACGATTCATATTTTTTAAAAAGAGAGATTTCTAGAGGTCTTCAAACTGAGATCATTCTCCAAGCTTCATCCACCATCAAATCAACCTTATTTCTCATCAAATCTTTTCCCAGAGATACACAGAAACAGGCAAAATGAAAACATCAATTCCGTCTTCCCTCTTGCTTTTTCATAGAGAGAGAATTAGATTTATCCTTTAACCCTGAATTTATTCATTTGAAAAATGGGGAAAATCTTACCACTACAACTACCTATAACTACCAAAGTTGCTCTGAGGCTCAAATGAAATAACCAATAGAATACACTTTGCAAGCCTTAAAGAGCATCAGAAATATTTATTATTATCTACTATCTACTACTTAAGACTGTTAATAAATAGTATTATAATAATACATAACAAAAAGGTAATATTAGTGTTGATGTATTTACATCAATGGGATAATGTTATCTGCAGACAATAAATACCCTTCACCTCTGAAATATGAGATATAAAATTATATTTATATGAAAAATAATCTTGTTATATGTGTCAATTTTTTTTCAGTATAAAAATAGGCTTAATGTCTATTCCTTAGCTCCAAAATTTTCCAGCGATATTCCAATATTCCCCTAACCTCCGGATGGGTACTTATGGCTTCTGTTATATTTCAAACATCTGCAATAGGACTCATAGGACTCAGGAACCAGTTAGGGATTGCTATCATGCCAGCAAGGTACATGTCTGGTTCCGTGGAAAGAGTCTCAATATGGCAGAAAGAGCACAACATTGGAATGAGAACACTTGAGTCCCATCTGGGGTCTGCTGTACACTTCCTTGATGATCCAGGACACTTAAATTCAGCCTAGATCGGCGCTTCTAAGATGCCTTCAGTTCTAGCTATGTTAACTTTGATTCTTTATGAATCACAGTTTCTTCATCTGTACAATGGGAGGGTTGGATTATGATCTCTCCAGTTCTTTCTGATTTTCTCAATATTTTGATCCTATATACTCATGAATAGATGTTTCATGGCCAAACAGGTTTGAGGAAAAGCCTCTGCCCAGTATACCAGAAAAATCTTGCCATCTGCAAGAAATAAGCTGAAAGGCAAAAAGTAAAGGAGAAAGGTTAAAGATTAGATGGAAGGAATGTGCTTTGAGGGGAAATGTTTTGGAGGTAAGAGGTTACTCTGCAGAAGGTTTTTTTTTTGGTTTGTTTTTTGTTTTTAAATTTCAGAGAATGAGTGGGTTGGGATTTAGAGCCACGATCATTAAATGATCCACCAAGGAACATTTATTAAGTACCAGTAGCTGTCCTCAAGTTGTTTATCCACAATGGAATGGAATGAACATTTATCAAGTGACTGTCTTGTGTCAGGCACTGTGCTAAGCACTTTATAAATACTCTCTTGTTTGATCCTCACAACAACCCTGTGAGGTAGATTATATTATTATCTCCCCATTTTTTATCGTTGAGCAAGAAGATGCAGACTGAGATTAAGTGATTTGGCCAGGGTCACACAGCTAAATGTTATGGCTGAATTTGAATTCAGGAATTCCTGACTTCAGACCCAATATATTATCTATCCACTATGGTACCACCCAGCTACCTCTTATCTTTTGTTGCATCAACCTTTCATTGGATCTGTCTCCTGTGTGTTATCATAGAATGGAGTAATATTGAAGAAACCCTGATAGACTCTTTCCCTATTCAAAGTTTTTTCAGGGCAGAAACTGTTTATTTGTTTGTTTTTAATTTAATATTTTTCCTCAGTTATATTTAAAACCATTTTTTATATTTGTTTTTAAGATTTTTGAATTCTAGTTTCTCTCCCTTATCCCCACCCACAATTAAGAAACTACATGTCAAATTATGCAAAGCATTTTCATAAAAGTCAAGTTGCTAAAGAAAACATAGATCTCCTAATGAAAATAAAAACCCTCGAAAAAAATTAAATTTAAAAGAAAGAGAATACTTCAGTCAGTATTCAGACACAATCAGTTCCTTCTCTACATATGGACAGGATTTTTCATCAGAAGTCCTTCAGAATAGTTGTGGGTGATTGTACTTCTGAGAATAACAAAGTTATTTACAGTTGGTCCTCCCAGAACATTGCTATTAATTTACATGCAGTATATTTCACTTTGTTCACAGAGGACTTTCCAGGTGTTTTTTGTTTTTTGTTTTTTTGGTTTAGTTTGATTTTTGTTATTGTTTTGTTTTAGCAAGAAATGTTTTTAATTTATTTTGCATTTCTAGTGGCTTAGCCCAGTGCTTGGTACATAATAGTTACTAAATGCTTACTGAATAGTAGATTGATTAAGCCCCTTGCTTTGGGGTTTCAGTGAAGGGATTTCAAAAAAAAATATCTCATTCATTTTCAATTCAGTAGAGAAATCAGTTTGTCTAGTATATCAGCATTTCTTTAACAGGTTAAAAGAAAATTAATATTTTTAAACTTCTTTGAAGATGTCCCAGAGTCAATCCTTTCTGTTCCATTACTGGGATTTTCATCTTAGGTTTGGGGATGTCCACAAATCTGACAAGGATTTTGGCAGCCACAGCAAGGGCTTTTTCATTAAAATCTTCCTTTTAAAACCTTCTTACAATCCAGAGGTGACCCTGGCTGTCTTTGCCTTGAAGTCCAGGTTTTCCTGAAGACCAACCCCATAAAGCTCAGAGAGGTCCATCAGCAGGTTGGCCATTGGGTGATGAGTGGTTTAGTGATTCTTAAAATTCAGGGAGTTCAATAAAGAGTAGGAGTGAAGGAGGAGGGGTGAGAAGTTGCTACCCCAGAGAAATCACAAGCCAGTCTGATCATCATCTACTCAATCATCCAGTCATCTCAAACTAGCACTTATTAAGCACCTGCTATATACTAGGTACTGTTTTTATTGCTAGACATACAAAGATGAAGAGCAAAACCAGGAAATATTTCCCACTTTAAGGTTCCCTTGGAATTGACCTGCCTGCCTAAATTTCTCTTTTCTTTGGGGATTAGACTGGTGATTGAATTGATGTTGGGAACTCCTGGTAAGGAAATTCCCTCCCCCAATGCAGATTGGGCCTTATTCTGGTAGCCTTAAAAGTCACCTGGAGTAGAGAGATGAAATGACACGGACTTGAATCCAGATTTCTCTGTGTCTGAGACCACCATCCTGGTCTCTATGTTGTGGGTGCCCATCAGAGTCATCATTCATTCAGTTTTCAAACCTGCTTTGCTTCTTCTGTGATAGGTCCTGAGATCAATGAGGAAGGGATGGTTTCTGATTAAAACATTGTGGGATAGGGGGCAACTAGGTAGCTCAATGGATAGAGCACTAGCCTTGAAGTCAGGAGGACGAGTTCAAATCTGACCTCAGACACTTAACACTTCCTAGCTGTGTGATCCTGGGCAAATCACTTAACTCCAATTGCCTCAGGAAAGAAAAATTGTAGGACACAGAAGGTGAGATGAGTGGATGGAACTGAGCTCAGTGTTCTGGCTTCTTCCTCACCTCTTCTCAAGCAACATGACACTTTTTGTTCTTCCTTTTGTCCCATTCAGAGGAGGGGGACACTGATACATCCCTGTGGAGCTGGGGAAGGATGTGCCCATCCTCTTCCAGTGAACGTGAAGAAGCTGTCTGGGGGGAGAAGGGAGAACTAAGAACAGCAAGTGGATATGTGACCTGAAGGAAAACAGTCTGAGAGACCCCCCTCACTTTTTTCCCCTTTGGGGGATTGGTTGTATTTGTCCCCACAGATCATCATGTTGAACTCTGTTTCTGATCTCCATGGCTACATTGACAAGAGCCAGCTGACAAGGGAGCTGGGGGGCACTCTAGAATATGGTCACGGACAGTGGATACACCATCGAACGGTGAGTAACCAACCTGGGTGAAGGGTCTGTCCTTGAAGGTCCTGGGGGGTAAGGGAGTGAATGAAGGGGGATAATAACAGCAAGAAACAACAACAATAATATTGAGAACAATAATGTGATGTTATTATCCATAGTAAGAATAATAATTATGTAATTATTGTTATGATAGTACTAATAACAATTATGATTATAAAAATGGTTATTGGATTTTGGGACAAAGTTTACAAAGCACTTTACATATGACTTCATTTGCCTTGACAAACAATATAGCTCGGTGGAAGGAGCTTTAAATTTGGAATCAGGCAGATCTAGGTTGATCCCCTGTTTTAGTGACTCTGGATGAATTAGGTAACTGAGCTCGAGGTTCTAATATATGGGGGGTGGAGGAAGGTGACTTCTAAAGTCCCCTGCAGGTCTAAGTTAATGGTTCTGTGATCCTGCAAATGATGCTGTGAAATGGATACTGATAAATGATCTTATTTTATGGCTAAAGCCTCAAGGACAGGTAATTTGGTCCTTGTGACACAGCTAGAACTGACTCTAAGTTCTGGGTTCTACACAATACAATGGAAGACCTCCAGTGATCACAGACCCCTAGTTGCCAGCCATACCAAAAGAACCGTGCCATATCCCATAGGGCAGATTGGTTACAGAAGGTAAAGGGGGATGATTTCTGGTACCAAACAGAATCTCCTTTTTAGAGAAGTTCTTATTTCTCTCTGTATCTTCAATCTCTCAAAGTCCCTAATCCCTAGTCCAACATTCGAATTGAAGTCAAGAAGTCTGAAATTCATATCTAGAATACATTACTAGTTCTGCGTTCTCTGGACAAGTCACTTAACTGCTACGTGCCTCAGTTTCCTTATCTGTAAAATGGGGATATTCACAACCCCTGCCTCCCAGTATTAGTATGAAGGGTCAGGTAGGGTACAGTGGATAGAGTCCTGCAGTTCAAATCCAGCCTCAGATGTTTCGTAACTGTGTCACTTAACCTAGGCAAGTCATTTAACCCAAATTGCCTCTCCTTCCCCCAAAAAAGATGGAAGGAGAACATTTGTAAAATGCTTTGCAAACTTTAAAGAGTTATATAAATGTTTATTATTATCATCATTGATGATAAAAAAAATGTCATAAAACACAACTGGCATGGAGTAGGTACTTGATCAGTATTTGGGGATTGTTGTGGCAATATAACAATAATCAATATTCATTGTTTTCTGATTTTCCCCAAATTTGCAAGCAGCTCTCCTCCTTATTAGGGTTAGGGAAAAAACTTCCCAGTGGAGGAAAGTATGGACATGGGAGCCACATCTTGTGATCAAATAAACACCCTCTTCCTTTGACCAGGATGATAGAATCCAGGTCAGGCCCATGGCAGCCTGGAGGAAGTGGCCAAGTTCAGGTTTAATATTCTCTGCCTTGCTTTTTGTACCATCTTTTGGTATCTCTGCCCTCCCAACCTGCCACCAGGAGACTCTGGTCCTGGAGGCATCTCTGCTGGCTGCTCTTTCCCATGCAGGTAACTTGGTTTTCCTGTCCCATGCTCTCAGGGACAAGTTGTGGATTTACAGTAGACAAAGAGCATCTGATAAGATTCTTGTACTAATTAGCAAAGGAAGCTGGAGAAAGTCCTGGGCTTCCTACCGGGAAGCATGTGTACATTTCAGCCAATGCTTTCTGGACCCAAATTCTACCTTTGAGCGCTAATCCAAAGAGAGGGCTCTATTGGCGAAATTCAGAGTAAGCCTTTTCTTTTCTTTCCCTTTCTTTACTTTTCTCCCTTTTTCCCTCTCTTCCTCCCTCTTTCCCTTCCTCCCTCCTTCCCTCTCTTCCTCCCTCTTTCCCTTCCTCCCTCCTTTCCTCCTTCTTTCCTTTCCTTTTCCTTTCTTCCCTCCTCCTTTCCTTTCCTCTTCTTTTCCTTTCCTTTCCTTTCCTTTCCTTTCCTTTCCTTTCCTTTCCTTTCCTTTCCTTTCCTTTCCCTTTCCCTTTCCCTTTCCCTTTCCCTTTCCCTTTCCCTTTCCCTTTTCCTTTTCCTTTTCCTTTCCCTTTCCCTTTTCCTTTTCCTTTTCCTTTTCCTTTTCCTTTTCCTGTCCTATCCTGTCCTTTCTGACAGAGATTCCTCCAGATGCCAATAGGAAGGAAATCAGAACAGCGGACAGCTCCCCCTTCCTGGAAAGCTTCCAGTTTAAGCAGCAGGGGCAGAAAGGGCTTCTTCCAACTAAAGCTGCCACTCTCTGATTTCTTCCCCACCTTTTGGGGGCAAAGAGTGGCTGAGACACAAACTCTGTCCTGAGTGGATTTGGGCTCTCTCAACCTTGAAGCCCTAGGGGTAGGACTGTCCTGCTTGGTGGAGGGAAAGCAGCTGGAGCTGCCAAAGATTAGGGAAGTTAGGTTCAAACTTTTGAGGAAATCCCTATCATTTCCGCTCCTCAATTTCCCGGTGTCAAACAAATATTTGAATTGGGATCATATACAGCCTCAGGCAGAATCTGTGTGACTCCCTTGACTTTTTTGAAAACTGTATAAAATGGCAGTTGACCTGGATTTCCCTGAGGTCCAAATTTCACCCTATGGTCATTTATATGACCTTAGGCAAGACACTTCCTGTCCTTGGGGCTAAGTTTTCTTCTCTGTAAAAAGAGATAGGGGTGGACTGGATAACTTCAGAGGGTCCCTCTGGGATCTAGGAACCTGTTGTAGTTCTGTGTTAGTTACCATGGAGACAAGGGACAGAATCTACTAACTTGTGTTATTTGCTAGAGTATAAACCTTGATCTCTGCTCATCTTTTGGTGACTTATAAGCGGTAGAGGACAGGGATCAGAGTGGATCTGAAGCAGGATCTCCTGCTCCTACAGTGCCTCTCCTCTCTCTCTTTGCCCGGGTCTTGCCAGGACTCCTGGTATCCCTAGCTGAAGAGTTGTTTATGCTCCTCAGGTCTCAGGAAGGCCCCTGTTGAATAGATTTCTTATCCAAGGCCAATTGAGCTACAAAGCACGTAAGCAAAGGGGAAGTAACTAATGGGAAGGGATAGTTGAGAGACAGGTAAACTTTGTGAATGGGAAAGTAAGAAAAAAATCCTTTAGAGAGCATGACTTATGTTTCTGTGCCTGGCATTTTTTTTTAATTAAAATATTTTTTTTCACTTAATGAGCATTTATTTTCTCGCCTCCACCCAAAAGAAACAAAATCTTGGCTTTCTAGCTCTTGAGCCATCTGGTCCAACTCTCTCATTTTTCAAAGGAATAAACTGAGGTCCAGGTTATAGGACTGTATATTTAGAGGTAGGAGGGAACTCAAAACTCATCTAGTCCAATGCCTTCATTTTCCAGAGAAAAAAACTGGGACTCCAATCAGAGATTTAGAGTAGAGGGAAGATCAGAGGCAACGCCTGCATTTTGAGACCAGTAGGTGACTTAATGAGGGTCTCCCAGAAAGAAAGCAGCAAACTGAATTTGAATCCCACTTCTTTGACAACCATCCCAGCTTGCTTTCCACCGTAATGCATTGTTTTGGCATCTCCCCACTAGGTGCCACGTTATAATATATTCATTTTTGCTCTTGGAAAGCACCAGTGGGAATCCTCAGTGTGTTCTCATTCAGAGTCAGTGTGAAGAGGAACGGGCCCCACTTGGAGCCCCAGTTCTTCCCGCCTGTGTGATCACATCTAATTTCTAAACTCCATGACTCTTGGTTGCTCCATCTGCAATGATATGGGGGGACAATACTTGTACTACCTGCCTCCTGGGATTTGCTGTCTGGTTTGTAAACTTTAAAAATAAAACTCCAGAAATGGTGATGTTTGTCATTACTTCTTTATTGTAATGGGAGTCTAAGCAAGTCATTCACTTCTCAGTACTTTAGACACCTCGCTAAGGCCTTGAATTGCAGAAAAGGCTTCTACTTGAATTGATGGTGAGGTTACTTTTCCAAGAGCTCCCTATGCCAATGAAATTGTAGTCTCTCTATTCCCATTTCCTCCTTCTCTTTCTCTTCCTCCTTTTCCTCCTCCTCCACACCATCACCTTCCTCTCCTTCTCCTTCCTCTTCTCCATTTCCTCCTCTTCCTCCTTCTCTTCTTCCTCTTCTTCCTCCTCCTTCTTCTGGTCCTTCTCTTTTCCTCCCATTTCATCTCACTTTCTTCTCCTTTTTCTTCTCTTCTTTCTCTCCCTTTCTCCTCTTCTCCTTTTTCACTTCCTTTTCTTCTTTCTCCCCTTTCTTTCTTTTTCTTCTTCCTCCTCCTCCTCCCCTTGGATTCTGAGGCTTTACTGGAGAAGACAATGGGAATAGTCAGAGCATGGAGGTCTCTGCCATGTTATTCCACCCAATCTGACAAGCTTTAATGATCTTCCTCGCCTTTGACCTCTCAGGCCATAGAAAACTTTGCCCTGACAGTGAAAACCACAGCCCAGATGTTACAGACCTTCGGGACCGACCTGGCGGAGACAGAGCTACCCAATGATGTCCAGTGCACAGAGCAGCTTCTCCAGTCCCACACGGAGCAGCACAGCAAACTGAAGGTGGGTGCTCACCCGGTCTCTGGCATGGCAGGGAGGATGGGGGGGGCAGGGGGAAGCTGGCTGCTGACTCCGCTAGGATGCCAGCTGCAAATGCTGCAGGATGCTGAAGAAGGCTTCCTGCAAGTTAAAAATAAAGGTCCCTTGTCTCCTTTCCCTTCCAGTGAACTTACAACCAGTGATTATCCCAAGGGGTTCTGAAATAGGGGGACAGGAGCTAAGGGAAAGCCAGGAGCACCAAAGCCAGCCATCAGGTGCTGGGCCCTGTGCTTGCAGGCAGACACATTAGTCATTTGCCTTGAGTAAGGGGGGAGGACAGATGTAAAAAGGGGGGGCTTTAATGTGAATCATCCTGGGATCTCCTCTCCTGCCACCAAAAGTGAGTCCAAGGCCAAAAAGAGGGCAAATAACAAAAAATTAGCCACTCACATTTAGGCAAGCTTAAAGAAGCACAAAGTACTTACTGCAGCATGGTCCAGGACACAAACCTTCCTAGCTTTGGGACTAGGGGTTCTAGATTTGAATTTGGGCTCTGCAGCCTCCTGGCCTGGTAAGTAACTTACCCCCTCAGGGCCTTAATGGCCCTAGTGAGGGATTTGGGCTCAATGGCAGTTCTAGATCTTTGCTGTCCCCTGAATATCATTGTCATTGTTACCTTCATTTTACAGGTGGGAAGCCTGAATCTGGGAGGGTTAATGGGATTTGCTCAGGTTCTTGAAGCTGCCATGTAAATGCAATGTGATGTACTTCTCTGGGCCTCAGTTTCCCCATCAATAAAAACCAAGAGTTGGAAGAGATGATTTCTAAAGATCCTTTCAACTCTAAATTAGTGGAATCACAGATTCTTTTTATTGTAGACTTGGATTAGAAGGGAATACTAGAAATCCTCTTCCAAGCATGTGTTAATAAATATTTAACAACTGGTTTTCAGGAAGAAAACAAACTGCACAAAACACATTTTTAAGTTTCTTTCTCATTATTAACATTTTCTCCATTGCTTTCTTAAGTCTAGACAACCATTAAAACAATAAATTGAGTCCTGAATTTTTGTGAAATGTCAATGCTCACATTGGTTATTTAACAATCAACTCTTTAGAACCTGTAGGAGCTGCTTCCAGCACTCCTATGGGAAGAAAGGGCAATGAATATATAGATTGTCATTCTGAAGATAAGGGAAGTGGGAGGAGTAGGCTCCAAGAAACATAGCATTTGTAAAAAACAAACAAACAAACAAACAAAAAAAACCCTCTCGGTTCAATGAGATGGAGCAGGTCCTTTGGAGGGGAGAAATAGGTTTGAATGAGAAAAGGGATCCTGTTGGGATCCTGACTTGGAAGAGCAGAAATGGAGAAGGCTTGGAGAGGGGCATTAAGCCAGTTTAGGCTGAGCCATACAGAGGTCATTCAGAAACACAGATGGGGAGGATATTGGGGCTAAAGAAATGAGCCTGTACCCCCAAGAGTAACCCAGCTGTTTTACCTAAATTTGCTTCAGGCAACCAATCTGGACAAAAACAGGGAGAAAGAGCTTCTAGGGAGAGAACGCCTTCAATAGTAGAAAGGATACGGGTTTGGAGACATCAATTTGCTACCCATGTGATTTGAGAATCATTTCAACTCTTGATGTCTCATCTACAAAATGATGGGACTAGATTAAATGACCAGTGAGATCCCTTCTAGATCTGGATCTGGGATTCCCTTTTTGTGCCTCAGTTTCCATTTATGAAAAATAATTTAACATTTAAAAACAAAAGGTTGATCAAGGATTTTTTTTTTTTTTTGGCTAAACGTTCATTTGTCTTATCTCTGCCCAGGCTGAGCTGAAGCTGGCAGGGAGCCAGGGGGGAACCTTACTATCATGCATCCGAGAACCAGCCAGCAAGAACCCCACCAGCAAGCTCAACCCTGATGAACTGGAGAACGTCCTGACTGTTGAAAGGTGGGTAAAGATAGATCTGCCCTGTACTCCTTTTGCTTCATGCTAGTGGCTTGATTGCTGCCAGTAGCATCAATATATTCTCCTTTAAAAAGAAAATCCTACCCTTGAATATTCAGAGTCCTGGAAACACTAAGGCTGCTCATCCTCACATGGATTCTGGAATGGTAGGACCACCATTGCCCATGTCATCACCCACTTCACTGAGTGCTTAAGAAAGACATGGAACGGTGATGTCTCATCCTATCTGCCTTTCTTCCCTTTTTGTCTTGCTCCCTGAAAATCCCCAAGATGCTGAAGCAGTAATCACTACATTAGAGAGGCAGGAGTCCAGCAGCTCCCTAGTCCAAACCATGCAGGAAAAGGGGCAGTGAGGGAATGCCGTAGTGCATACAGCTCCAGGCCAACTGTCAGGAAGACTCATCTTCATGAGTTCAAATGTGGCCCCAGACACTTATTAGCTGTATGATCCTGGGAAAGTCTCTACACATTTTTTTTGCTTCAGTTTCCTCATCTATAAAATGAGCTGGTGAAGGAAATGGCAAACCACCCCAGTATCCTTGCCAAAAAAAACCCCAAATGGGGTCACAAAGAGCTAAACACAACTGTAACAACTCAACAACAAAATAAGATCCTACATTTGTATTGAACTTCATCTTGTTGGATTCAGTCCAAGGCTCTAGTTTGGCAGTTCCCAAATTTTTTGGGTTTAGGACCCTAAAAATTATTGAGAACCCCCTCCCTCATCCCACAAAGAGCTTTTGATTGGGTTGATTATATCTATCAGTATTAGAAGTTAAAACTCATAAATTTTAATTCAGTAAAATAATAATAAACTCATTACATAACAACATAAATAAAATCTTTTTAAGAAAAATAATTTCTTCCAAAACAAACAAAAAAAATTAATGAGCTGAGTAGCATTGTTAGTATACTTATAACTCTTTAATATCTGGTTAAATAGATAATAGCTGGATTCTTCTATCTGCTTCTGTTTTTAATCTGTTGTATTATGTTATTTTAGTTGAAATATATGAGGAAAATCTACCCTCATACAGAAAAGGGAGGAGGCTTTTGTATCTTAGTATTATGAAAATAGTTTTGACATCAAGTATCCCCTGGATGGTCCCCTTGAGAACCTTGGCTCTGCTCATGAAGATCTGGTTGAATCCTGACTGTTTTCCTAAGTATTATTGATGGATATCTTCCAGTTACAGACTTTAGGAAAATGGCATCCATGTCTCTACCTGTCTAAGCTGGTTCTTCCTCTTTGCTTATCTTTCTGATGTACTCCCAGTTCTTCCTTGTTTTCTTCTGTTCTTCATGAATGACACATATATAAAGCAGAGTGGGAGTCAGTCATTATCAGAAATCCTCATCCTCATTGAAATTTTAGAAAATCATTTTCAGAAAAGTTTTCTTTTTCTCCTCATACCTTTTGGTTATTGCTTTGCATTTTAACACTTTGCAGTCAATCTCCAATACCTTGAATGCCTTCTCTTAACCAAAAGTCCTGAATTGACTGTCTAAGCACAACGTTCTTAACAGGTTACACGGGGTAGCTTTCAATAATAATAACTTCTATATTTAAATACAGTTGCAAGATACCAGAATTAACCATTCAAATAATCAAAAATTCCTTAAGAAAAATAGTCTGAAAATTTTCTACAGTGGATTCCAGTAACATCTATTTCTGGATACACACACACACACACACACACACACACACATATATAGCATATGTATATGTGTATATTCATTTTACATAGATGTATATGTATATATATATATACATTTATGTATATGTGTGTGTATATATATATATATATATATATATATATATATATATATACCAATGGAAAAAAGGACTGCTATAGAAAAATGTAGATGAAAAATAAATCCCAAATTAATAATAGATGGAAAAGTTACTTCAAAGGATTAGTGATATAGTCAGTTACTTATGTTATGATCTCATTAGGGCGTCTCTTGGCAGAAATACTGGACTAGTTTGCCATTTCCTTCTCCAGTTTATTTTACAGATGAAAAATCTCTCTGTCTCTGTCTCTGTCTCTGTCTGTCTCTCTCTCTCTCTCACACACACACACACACACACACACAATATACACACTCTCTTCCCAGATATACCCCTATATTATTTTTTCAGTTCTTTCTCTGAGGTTCCTATGTCAGATTTATTCTCAAGTTCCTACATCGGAGACATAGTATGCAGACCCACACGATATATATAAATACACATATGTGTATATGTACATATATACACCTGTATCTATACACAGATCTATAGAGAGACCCCACAGATATAGATATACAATATATGACCCTATATACATTTAAAGCTATACGAAAGTGAAAGGATAACACTTAATGGTCTCTAAAGTCTTTCCTAGATCTAAGTCTGTGGTCCTTCATCCTAAGTCCTAAGGCTATACTTGATCCCAGGTTTAACCTTTACTTCTTGTATGGAAACTCAGTTTCTTCATCTATAAAATAAGGATGATAATAACATCTAGTTCAAAAAATCTGGATTGGGGGAGGGTGCTAGAATAGTACTTTGTAAGCCTTGAAGGTCTTAGAAATATGAGTAATTATATACACTTTTATAATAGGGGCAGGTAACACGTGACTGTAATGTTTTTAACCCCGGTTGCCTCAGTTGGGAATGAATGGACACTAGCCCGCTGTCCCTCATCTGTTTCTCCTAGGTTACTAGCTCAGCTGGATGAGACAGAAAAGGCCTTTGACCAGTTCTGGACCAAACATTACCTGAAGCTAAACCAATGCCTGCAGCTCCGGCACTTTGAGCATAATTTCCGAGAGGTATTTTATTTTCTCTCTCCCCCTCCTTCTTTTGTAAACTGTAGAGCTTCTTTCTCCGGGGACAGGCAATCTCTGGTGCTGAATTCTCCCCCACTCATTTCCCTTCTGAAGTGCTTGCTCACCCGCCAGACTCTCGATTATCTTCTGAGACAGAGAGCCAAGATGTAGATTTGGAGCCGCAGAATGGAGTTCTTTGTCTGTAAAAGGTTTTTGGCTAGCGGACCCATGACGTTCTTCCCAGCACTAGCCAAATCCATGATAATTGATTAGGCTCTTATGTGTGCCCAGGAACTGTGGTATATAAATGCAAGCAGAAGGAAAGCTGGTCCCTGCCTTCAGAATGAAAGCTAATGTAACACCCCCAATGTTACATCTGGAGAGTGAAAAGTCCTAGACCGGGGGACCATCCTCCTTCCTTCCCAGGCACTCATCTGTAATATGGAATTAAGAAGGATGAAAAGAATATCTGTATTTTTATTATATTATGTATAAACGTAAAAGGAGATTAGATCAAGTGATGTTATTATCCTCAGTGTTGGGGATTTGGGAGATTTTCCAGTGATGGTGGTAACTGGGAAAACCTGCCAATCTTCCTTCAGGACACTGGAGAATTCTTTAAACTAATCTCCTTGTAGATCATGGGCTCACAGAACTATAGCTGGAAAGCAACTCATTTTTACAGATGGGGTAACTGTATCCCAGTGAGATGAAGTCACTGGCTCAGGGTGGTCTCTAGAGTATACAGGCATCTGTAGAAATCCCACTTGAGACATTGGGGGCAATGATAAAGGGGAAAGGATATTTCTCTGGAGTTTTATAAAACTCTCTATTTCTGGGTGGGTATATCTAGAGCCCTCAGCCTGAAGTCCTGGAGACCAGAGTTCAAATCTTGACTATCTGATGCTGGATAAATCCCTTCATCTCTGTCTCAGATTGCGCAAATGTGAAATGGGATAATAATAGCACCCATTTCCCAGGATTGTCATAAGAAGCAAAGGAAACAGTAACTAAAGCATGAGAGGCAATATGGTGTGATGGGGAGAGCCCTGATGTCTGAGTCAGTAAGACCCGATACCCAGCATGTAATCCTGGGGAGGTCCTTCATGTGTCACTGCCTCGGGAAACTCTCTAAAAGGCTAGACTACAGAACAGGGAGTTTCATCACCAACAGCTCCTCCTGCCAGTGAAATCATTTCCGATACAACCAGGTCCAGTTGGATCGGATGCATTGACTTCTCTAAGCCACGTGTTCTTTATCTCTTTTCTGCAGCCATTGGCAGGTTTGTTGCTGTATTGCCCCACTCTGTTTTTCAGGTTAAACTGGCCCTGGATAGCCTCATGTGTGTACAGGCAAGATTCACAGTCATTGGGAACAGTGTGGCACGTGTGGAGCAGCTGCTGAAGGAGCGGAAGCATCTGGAGGAGAAAGGCCAGGTGGGTGAGAGAGATGCTGGCGTCTTGGGAACGGGTCAGTGACGGGCTGAGCTCTTCACAGGTCTGTCTGCAAGCCAGGAGCAGGCGGACCCACCAGCAGCTACTGCATAATCCAAGATGTGAGGGGAGGAGAGCCTCCACCAGGCTGGGGTGGGGGCTGAGGAGAGAACGGGACATAATGGGGAGATGTTGGGAAGGTACAAATGGCACATCTGGACAATCGGTGGAGATATCGACCTTTCTAACCTGAGTGGCTGGCAGGATGGTAGTGCCCTCAACAGTAATAAGGATGTTGGGAAGATAGGGAGGTTTAGGAGGAAAAATAATGTGCAGTTTGGGACATGTTGAGGTGGAGATGTCTACAGGACATCCACTTCAAATTTCTAACAGGTGGTTATTGAATATGACCATAAATGAGGAGACTAAATTAAATAGATAGATGAATGGATGGATGGATGGATGGATGGATGGATGGATAGATGTGGAGATAAATGAATAATAGATAGATATAGATAAAAATGATTGATAGAGATACATTTGTATCTCTATGAATGAATGATAGAAAGAAATATGTAGATGAATGATAGCTAAACAGACATTCAGACAGATACAGACAGATAGATGGATGGATGAATGGATGGATGGATAGATGTGGAGATAAATGAATGATAGATAAAGATAAATCATTGATAGATGTAGATACATTTGTATAGATGAAGGAATGATAGAAAGAAATATGTAGATGAATGATAACTTGACAGACATTTAGACAGATAGATAATAAATAGATAAATGGTTAGATAGATGAATGTGAAGATAGATGAATGATAAAGATAAATGATTGATAGATATAGAGACATTGATATAGATGAATGATGCTAATCAGAATTCAGACAGATGGACAGACAAACAAGACAGATAAACAGCTGGATGAGAAGGAATTTTTGCATGATTTCCACGATTTCTGATCTAATCAGAGGTGCTGTAGCTATCCATTTAACTCTTGCATTTAATTGACAAGAATTATGTTCAGTGTGATGAATGGGCGTGAGTATCTATCATTTAACCAGTCACTTAACCAATTTGGTCCAATTTAACAAAATTTACTAAGCCCCTCCTGTGTGCTAGAAGAGAAAAAGACAGAAATGGATGTCTTTGCCTTCAAGAAGCTTCATTCTACTCGGGGAAGCAATATGTCCTGAAGTAAGTGAATCCGTGGTGCATACAAAGTTTTATATATCCATATGCATGCATGTACATATAGAGAAAGGTCTGGATTCGTGCCCTCAGGCTAGGAACCTCAGAAACAAGGCTTCTTCAGCCCACCACGGGTCACGCCTGAGAGCAGGCTGCTTTTGACACATGGATTCTGTTTTCCAGGAGCCACTGGAGAAGGCCCAGTCCCTGGCAGTGACCGGTGACCAGCTTATCCAAAGCAACCACTATGCAGTGGACTCCATCCGGCCCAAGTGTGTGGAGCTCCGGCGCATCTGTGATGACTTCAGCAATGAAGCCAAGAAGAAGTGTGACATTTTAGGGAAGGCCCTGGAAATGCATAAGCAGCTGGATGCGGTGAGCAGAGCTAAGAGCCCTTGTTTCCCTCCCCCCCCCCACCCCCCCCTCCACCCCGGGGAACAAGAAAACAGTTTCCTAAGAAGGGTTAACGTGGAAAAAGAAATTTAGCCTTTGCTTTCAGCATCTTCCTGGTGTGGCTGACAACTCTCCACTCTTCCATGGGGCTAGCGGCCTTTGGGTCCCTATTATCTGTAGAGTTGGAGTGAATCAGTCAGGAGGAGAGCCTGATGTTAATTAGGCTAGTTAGGTCACTAACTAGCTGTGTGATCCTGGGAAGATGACTTCATTCCTCCTGGTAACAACAATGGGAAGCACTGGATTTGGGGGAAAAAGGTCTATATTCAAATCTTGTCTCTCTCACTTGAAATTTTTTCTTTATCTATAAAATTAAGGAGTGGGAGTAAGATTAGATGGTCCCTGAGGGCCCTTCCAACCCTACATTTATGGTATCGTTTTTGAGCAAGTTATTTAACTTACTTTGGGACTCAGTTTCTTTTCCTACAAAATGCAAGGATTAATCTAGATAGAATCTCAAATTCCTTCCAGGTATATTTCAAGGATTCATATGTTCCTGTGAACAGCTCTGAGAATCTCCCAGATCAGAGGATTGTTGTAATCCTCCAATCCTACTTTAGTTTTCTTTCTTTCTTTTTTTCTTTCTTTCTTTCTTTCTTTCTTTCTTTCTTTCTTTCTTGCTTTCTTGCTTTCTTGCTTTCTTGCTTTCTTGCTTTCTTGCTTTCTTGCTTTCTTGCTTTCTTTCTGACAATTGGGGTTAAATGAATTGCCCAAGGTCATACAACCAGGAAGTGTTAAGTGAATGAGGTCAAATTTGAACTCAGGTCCTCCTGACTTCAGGACTGGTGCTCTACCCACTGCACCACCCAGCTGCCCCAGTAGATTTTCTGCTGCTGCTACTGCAGCAGCAATAAAATTATTGTTATTAGGTGTTTATTTTAATAGAAATAATGCACCCAGGAGGAACAGAAATTGTAGAAATTAGCTGATTGTTGTTGAGTTCTGATATATATATTTTTTCCATTCTGGAATGTTTGGAAAATGAGTAGATGTGATATATATATATATTTTTAAATTTACTTACACATAGTTTTAAGGTTTGCGAAACATCTTACATTATTTCATTTGATTTTCACAATAATGAGGGAGTTGGAACAGGGTAGACAGTAGGAACGATGGAATTATTAATCCCAGTTTACATATGAGGAAAGTGAATAGTAAATGTCTGAGGCCAGATTTGAAACTCAGGTCTTCCTGCCTCTAATATGTGTTGTCCTTTTTATACCATAGGCAGGGCTGAAAAGTCACACTCTAGAGGCTGGTAACTAGATGATACAGTGGATTGAGTTTGGTGTCTGGAGTTAGGAAAAACTGAGTTCAAATTTGGCCTCAGACAGTAACTGTGTGACCTCGAGCAAGTACCTCAAATGTTTATTTGCCTCAATTTTCTTATCTATAAAATGAGAATAATAAGAGCACCCACCTCCTTAGGCTGTTGTCAGGATGAAATAAGATAATCATTATAAAGAGCTAAGCACAGTGCCTGATACATAGTAAGGGATATATAAATGTTAGCTAGCATCAGCAGCAGTAACAACAGTAGCAGCAGAAGCAGTAACAGTAGCAGCAGTATCATTAGTAGAAGTGGTAGTAGCAGCAACAGAAACAACAATAGCAGCAGCACTATCAGTAGTAGTAGTAGTAGTAGTAGTAGTAGTAGTAGTAGTAGCAGCAGCAGCAGCAGCAACAGCAGCAGTAGCAGCAGAAGCAGTAACAGTAGCAGCAGCAGTAGCAGCAGTATCATTAGTAGAAATAGTAGTAGCAGCAGCAGAAACAACAATAGCAGTAGCAACAGCAATAGTAGCAGCAGCTGCAGCAGTAATTATAATAGCATCAGCGGTAGTAGTTGTTATAGTAGTAGCAGCAGCAGAAACCACAATAGCAGTAGCACTACCAGTAGTAGTAGTAGTAGCAGCAGCAGCAGCAGCAGTAGCACTAGCAGCAGCAGCAGTATCATTAGAAGTGGTAGTAGCTGCAGCAGAAATAATAGCAGTAGCAACAGCAATAGTAGCTGCAACAGCAACAACATTAGCAGTAGCAGCTGCAGCAGCAGTATCATTAGTAGAAGTGGTAGAAGCAGCAGCAGAAACAATAGCAGTAGCAACAGCAATAGTAGCAGCAGCTGCAGCAGTAATTATAATAGCATCAGCAGTAATAGTTGTTATAGTAGTAGCAGCAGCAACAATAGTAGTTGTTGCTATAGTAATAGCAGCAGCAGCAGCAGTAATAGTATTAGCAATAGTAGTAGTTGTTGTTATAGTAGTAGTAGCAGCAGCAGTGTTTGTTGCTGCTATTATTATAATGGTAGTAGTAGCAAGAAGAGGAAGAGGAATAAGAATAAGCAGTTAATAAATGCTTTTTGTTTGATTGATTGAGTCACAATTTGAACCCAGGTCCTTTGATTCCAGAGCAGAATTTTTAATATATTTGTGTGCTCATAATGGAGAGAAAAAAGTTAAGTTTCAATTAGAAATGAGTGAAAATAAAGATGCAAAGATCACAGATCCCCTGGAATCTATCCCTAGATCCCTTGGGCATCTGTGGATTCAGGTGGAATCCCCCCCCCCCCCGACAGTCACCTCTGTCTCTGCTAAACCCTACTTCTCCCTTCTCTCCTTCTTCTTTTGAGAGTCCCAGTGTTTCCATTCCAAGGGCTTTAACAATGTCCTAGTCCCCATCTGGAAAGCCTCTGGTGCTTGGGGTCAGACATTCTGAGCCTGCATAAGGTGTGGGACTCAGCAGGGACCCTTGGAGCCTGCACCTCCAGCTGTTCCGAGCAGGACAGCAGTGAATCTGCCCCTGACTATGAATCAGTGTCCTTTATCCTTCCCCACCCCCATAATGTCCTCCTTCCCCCTCCCTGGCCTTGGCCCAGCTGGCTCTTCTTCCCACATGGGTGTCTCAAGCTGGTTCCTTCTAGTGCCTACTGATCCCCACAGAGCTGGAGCATGTACAAAAGTCTGGCCAGGGGCCCCCAGAGGAGCTGAGTCATCATACATGTGCATCCTGAGCTCCCTCTGTGCATCCGAGCTGCTGCTGTTGGCTTGCTTGGCTAACTTTCCACTCCAGGTTTCAGAAATGTGTGCGTATTATTCCCCTAAGAGTCAAATAGCCAAAAAGTTATTGAAATTCTCCTCTGTGTTCTGCTTGGTGCCAAACTGAGTCTGGTGCCTCAATGGGAATTTCAGAGCATGACTCAAATGAACCTTAACCTTATTTATAATGGATAGAAAGAAAAGCCTGGGCTAGTTGTTACCAGATTTCCCATGATTATTATTTCTCAGTCATTATCAGTGTCTTATATCCTCCCATTCAAATCTCTCTCTCATGGGGACAAAAAATTTAATAATTAAACATCTGCTCATGCTTATATAAGCACACACACAAATACATTATATAAATACAGTATATATACAAAAATGTAACAATATATATAAATATATGTAAGTCAATCAATGAGCATTTATCAAGCTCCTATTATGTGTCAGTATATACACAAGTGTGTATATGTACTCCTTATGTGTAAAGTCCATAGGTAAGCATCTATACAGCATGCATATAAATATATCTATAATGTAAATCTATATAAAAATAAAAATACATACATATTACACTTATTAGTACATCTAAATATATATAAAGTTAATCAAAAAAACATTTATTAAGCACCTACCATGTGCCAGTATGTAAACAAGGGTATATACGTACATACATGTATGTAAAAGTCCATATACAGGTCCATATATAAGTAAGTCTATACTATAATATACATTTTTATAAAATAGGTATCTAGAAGCAGCTAGGTGACATAATAAATTGGGCATCAGCTCTGAAGTCAGGAGGGCCTGAGTTCAAATCTGGTCTCAGACACTTCCTAGCTGTGTGACCCTGAGCAAGTCACTTAACCCCAATTGCCTTAGCAAAATAAAATAAAATATAATATGTATCTATAATACACATATCAGCACACTGAAGTATGTATGTAAAATTAATCATTTGTTACACATATAAAATCCATATATATCCATTTAGTATATTTATATAGTTCACACAATATGTATATCAATGTCTATATAAAAATAAAAATATAAACTGTATACATATCAGTACATCTAATATGCATAAAATTAATGAATAAGCTTTTATTAAGCACCTACTATGTACCAATATACCAGGTTCTAGAGGATGCAAGTACAAAGAATTAAACAGCCCTTACCATTTTAAAAAATCCTTATTGTTATAACTTGAAGTCTTCTGAAGACTATTAAGTACTTCAAAGACTTCTCATTTTGTTGCACAGTGAAGATTTCCATCACTTTTAAGATGGTCATCCCTGAGGCTAAAATGGGGATGAGCCTTAGTGGACTTAGCCAGACTCATGTGCTAAGGATAGACAGGCAGACTGTTCACACTCAGGCCTGTCATTGAAGACACTGAGGCTTGGTAAGACTAAGTACTACCTGCTTCTACTGGTCCAAGCTTCCTGCCCCTTCATACACACACCTCCATTCCACTTGTCTGTACATGTTAGGTGCTTTATAAATTAAATTTTAAAATAAAAAATAGTAAACAAATAAAATGAATTTAAATTAAAATAAATTAAAATGCCTCATTGAATCAAGCTAATCAGTTTTGTCATAGGGAATGACAAGGGAGATTATGTAGAAAGAAGTATTCTCAGTGCAGATACCATCTATTGTGTATACTTTATATGCAATAGAACCAAATAAATGCAAACAAAAAGGTGAAAACCCCAGACCAGGAAGGAAAATGTCACTGAATTAAACATCCAATCCAGTAAACATTGTTAGGTACAATGACAAAAAAAAAAAAAAAAAAAAAAAAGATGAAAAGTTCCTGCCCTCAAGAAGCTTACATTCTATTGGGAGAGACAACTGGAATATATATCAAGAAGCATTTATTAAGCAGTGTATATAGGCACTTCTAAACCCTAGCATCTGAAACTGACATTTGGCCCCATATGAAGCCTCATAACTGAAAATGGGAGTTACAAAATTATGATTTGTTATCAGTAAATGATTTGTATACCTGTTTTATATACGTATGTACTTGGGGCCAAGTGGAAATAGTTTAGGAAGCCCTACTCTAAAACATGGGAATCCAAATCACATTATATGCATATAAAATTATTTAGTAAGCATTTATTATATATAACACACACAATATTGCACATATTGTGTACATGTATAATTAATAAGCATTTATTAAGTACTTAGTATGTGCTTGATACTGGGCATACAAAGACAAAGATAAAAGTCTTTGCCCTCAAGAAGCTTTTATTCAATTGGGGTGAGGGAGGGCAACATGTACACATATAAGTGTATGCAAATTATGAACAAAGTTAATCCAAAATAATTTTAGGGAAGGGAGAGGAAATTAATAATTGGAGGGGAGGATCAGAAAAAGTCTCTTTAGAGTTAGATCTGAGCTTTGAAGGAAGCTAAGGATTCTAAGAGACATGAGGACAAATAAACTTTGTGAATAAATGCCTGGTGGGGAGGAACCATCATATTTAGTGTGGGGAGGAAATGTATACCCTACCTGTCTTCCATTTCATTTATTTAAGGTCAAAACATAGGGAATGCACATTCAAGTGGTTTTACTGATAAAGTTCCATCTTATATCAGCAGAAAATGAAAGAACACTTGGTTCTGAGGCAGAACCTGTGCTTGCTACTCAGGATAGGCTCTGGTTTGCAAAAGTCACCTCTATATCATGATGATCATGGAAGTTTTGTGAACCTTGTTTGTACAGACATTTGTGTCTGCCATCAAAGGGGTTCCCAGCGAAATTGGACATTCTCTGTGTGATTTCTTCTCTAGCAGAGACTTTTAGAATTTACTATTATTTAATAAATTCCATTTATCAAATGAGATGACATTGAGACCAAATGAGGTATTTATAAAGTGTTTAGCATAGAACATAGCTTAAAAAATGCTCATTCCCTTCCCATCCTCAAAATTTAATTCAGTAAATATATATATACACACATATTTACTGAATTAAATTTTATATATTATCATATATTATATGTATTATATATATATTACATTTATATATTACATTTATATATATTTATATATTATATATATTCATAAATTATATATATTATATATACATACACACATCATCTGCAAGCTTGACAAATGTTTATTCCCTTCCCATCCTCAAATTTTAATTTAGTAAATATATATATATATATATATATAATATATATGTATGTATACACACACACACACACACACCTACAAATTTAACAAATGTTTATTCCCTTCCCATCCTTATAATTTAATTCAGTATATATATATATATATGTGTGTGTGTGTGTGTGTGTGTGGATACTGAATACTAAAATACATATTTTATATATATATATGTATATATATCACCTGCAATTACCAGGTGCTATGCGCAATAGAAGAAAAACAAAGACAAAACGGACAAACAGAAATAATGAAAAATTAATCTCTGTTCTCAGAGACCTACATTATCCTGGAGATGATAGTGGAAGAGGGATAAAACAATGGTCACAAGAAAATTAGTACAAAGTAGATGCACAATAATACAAAGTAATTTAAAGAGCAAGAGAATGCTAATAAGCGGGAGGAATGGTCCAATGTTGGAGGTGACACCTGAACTATTCTTTGAAGAAGTTGTAAGGCTTTTTTGAGGTGGGAAGATACATGTTCCAGAAGTGGAAGCCCATGTTGGCAAAGGCATGGAGGTGGTGGATGGACTGCCAGAGTGACTGGGACAAGAGGGTATGAAGGAGATATGTGGGGGCTTGCTGATCACCTATTCTCTCTCTGCAGACCAGTAAGTGGTGTGAAGCCGGCATCTACCTTCTGGCTTCCCAAGCCCTGGACAAGTGTCAGACACAGGAGGGAGCTGAGACGGCCCTGGGAGACATCGAAAAGTTCCTGAGCACAGTCACGGAACACCAGCTGGTCAATCCCAAGGAATTTTACAGCCAGTTCAACTTGGTTCTTACCCCTGAAATAAAGGTAATAATAATGCCTCTGGTGCTTTGGTGGCGGAACTGAGGCCCAGTGGTATCACAGGGTCAGATTCTGAGCCCTTTGGCAGACTAAAGAGAGTAGAGGAGCTTCCTTAGCAAGGAGTGGCAGCTGTGGGGAGGCAGCTAAGTACAAATCCTAACTAGAGAGTCAGAGGGCGTAGGTCCAAATCTTGCTTCTGACACTTACAGCCTTTGTGACCTTAGGCAACTCCCAGTCCTCTCTGATTCTCAATTTGGACTTAGTGACCTTTGAGATTATTTTTTCTGGTTCCAAATCTATGGTTCTGTGATCTATGAATTCTGGATTGTCCTGCCTGCCTCTTCTGGACCCTGGGGGTAGTTGAATTGACCTTGTTTCTCTCCGCATGCCTTCCTTTACTTCAAGCCAATGAGCAGGTGGATCAGAATGTCAGAATGATAAAGTGGTCAGAAGCCAGGGAGTGGCAATGACAGCTCAGCCTGAGTCTACTTTTCTCCTTCCTTTCTTCTTTCCTTCTTTCCTACTTTCCTCCCCTCCTCCCTCCCTCCTTTCTTTCCTTCTTTTCTCCCTCCCTCCCTTCCTTCCTCCCTTCTTTATTTCCTTCTTTCCTTTTTTCCTCTCTTCCCTCCCTTCCTTTCTTCTTCTCTTCCTTTCCCTCTGTTCCTTCCTTCATTCTTTCCTTCCTTCCCTTCTTCCTTTCCTCCTCCCTCTCTTCTTTCCCTCCCTCCTTTCTTCCTTCTTTCCTTCTTTCATTCCCTTTCCCTCTCTTTTCCTTTCTTTTTTCTTCTTTCATTTCCTGCCTTTTCTTTTTTCTCTTTTTCTCCTCTTCATTTTCTTACTTTTTCTCTTTTTCTTCTCATTTTTCTTCTCCCTTTCTTTCTCTCTTTCTTTTTCCTTTTCTCTCATTCTCTTTGTCCTCTTCCTTCCTCCATCCTTCCCTCCATCCTTCCCTTCTTTTTCTCTTTCTTTCACAAAGCCATTTGCTCAAATGGTGTGGCAAATCTCCCAATATCAAAGGGTGACATCCCCCAAAATACATAACATCCATGGGGAGAAGATTGGGACCAAGTTACCGAAAATTGGTTCTGAGGGAGCATGCATAGCAGAATAAGAGTGATGAAAGCAATAAATATGATAATAGCTCACATTTATACAACATGCGTGGTACTGTGTAAGTAATAGGTGCTTTATAAATATTATCTCACTTGATCCTTTCAACAACTCTGGGAGGTAAGTGCTACTGTTATTCCCATCTTATGGATGAGGAAGCTGAGGCAAACAGAGATTATTTAGTATCACACAGCCAGTAAGTATCTGATATTGGATTTGAACTCAGGTTTTCAGAACTCAGTCACTACTGGCCATCAACATCAGCTTTTATGTACTTAAAAACCACATTCCCCTTTTCCTTGGCTCTTATTACTCATGAAAATCATTATCTCAGCCCCACCAGGAAGTTCTATGGCAGTAGCCATCAAATGAGCCAGGAGTCCTGAGCTGTGACTAATTGTGAGGACTGTATAATTTATTTTTTCAGGGGAATAAGTCTCCAAGCATTTATTAGGCTCTTACAGGATACCAGACCTTAAGCTGATAAGCACTGGGGATACAAGACAAGGCAAAAACAGTCCCAGCTCTCAGAGAGCTCACATTGTAATGAGACCTTTTGTAAACAACTACATCCATACAAGTTATGGAGCATGTAAATGGAGGCACTTGGACAGGTAAAGGCATTGACATCAAGGGGCACTGGGTCAGACCTCCTGCAGCAGGTGGAAATTGAGCTGGGTTTTGGAGGAAGCCAGGAGGTTTAGTTGTGGAGGAGAGCATTCTAGGCAGGGGCTAGAACCAGTGCAAAAGCATGGAGAGGGGAAATGGGAGCACGGTATTCAGGGAGTTACAAGTAGCTCAGTGTGGCTGTATAAGACTGAAAACAGAGGGACAAGGGAGATGGGGTGATGGGAAAAAAGTTTGTAAATTATCTTTTCTCACTTGGGAATCACAGTAGCAGCTTCCTTCCAGAGTTGTTGTGAGGATCAAAATGATCTAATATTTGTAAAGTGCTTTACAAGTGGCTGACACTTAATAGGTGCCTAATGAATGCTGAAGTTAAGCTAGATTTTTGCAGAAGCTGCCACGACTCTAATTGCTGGCAAATTTTGAGAGCTTTCTAGGAGCACAATATGGCCTTAGCACTTCTCCCATCTTACTTTTAATCAGAGAATCCAACCCAATCCAATGAGGATTTTAAGATGATAAGGACTAACAATTAGAAGGGATTTTAAAGGCACAATATCCTTATATGACAGAGGGGTAAACTGAGGCCCATAGAGGTCATAAGAGAGCCAGAATGGACCCTAAGTTCAAGTCAACAAGCATTTATCAGACATTTAATATTTTCCATCAGAGAAACAAAGAAAGGGAAACACAGTCCCTGCCCTAAGGAAGCTTGCATTCTAGCAGAGGAAAGCTGAATTAAAAGGAGTGGAAAAGTTGAGGGAAAATACCCACATAGAGAGGACATGTTGGAGAAGTCTGGAGAATCAGAAGTGAAGCCCAGAGAGGAGTGAAAGAGAGATCCTGGTTGTTTTAGGCATTCCCTCAAAAATGGAGGTCCCAACCCAGATTGACAAAGCATCTAGTCTGATGTCCTCATTTTATCGATGGGAATAAGACTCAGAAAAGTCATTGGATTATAGTTCCACAAAGGAACCTCAGAAGAATAGAGTCAGAGTTATAAGGAACTTAGAAGTCATTGAATCTATCCCTTCCTTCATTTTACAGAAAAGGGAAACTGAGGTACAGATATTTCAAGTGATTTGCACAGTCTCATAGCTAGTAAGTGTCTAAGGACAAATTTGAACTCATATCAGTAGCATGGACACATAAAGGAAATGGAGCAGGAAATGGAAAACCATTCCAGTATCTTTGCCAAGAAAACACCATGAATGATATCTAAGGGGTCACATAGAGTTGGGCATGACTGAAAAAATGACTGAACAACAAAACAACAGCCGCTTCCTCACCGTAAGCTATCCCCTACCCCCCATGACATCTGATTGGGCAGGTCAGTGCATCTCTCTGTGCCTCCTTTTCTACCTCTCTTGGATGTGAGGAGAGATGGCTGCCAGAGCCTCCTGCCAGCTCCTGATGATGATCAGTCACCTCTCAGTCTCCACAGTCAAAGCAGTGTGGGCCATGGCAGCTGTGAGTCACACACTTGAGATAGTAGGAAAGCCTTCAAGGGCTATCCATAAAAGACCATCAGCTGTTAGCTGAGGTTTCAGACAAGAGTTCTGGGCAAAGGAGAAAGTACAAAGCTGATAGTCACTCCCATTCAATGGGGAAGAGACCCAAGCTAATGGAAAACATGCAAACCAGTAGGGCTGGCTGCCTCGAAAGGATCCAATACCTGCCTGAGGCTTTAGCCACTCAATTACTGACAAAATTAATCAGTTTTCATTGAGTCATTTTTGGATACAGAAGCTCAAGATTCCTTGGAATCACATAATGTCACTGCTTGCCTCCCTCTGTACCTGGGAAAGATTGTCTAGCGGTTATCAAAAACCTTATGAAGAATATAGAGCTGTACAAAGGAGGACCCCTCCAGAATACTCTCAGTGGTACCTCCAGAATCTGGTTTTCTGGGGAATTCTGGACTCAGCATCTATCTCTGCTGATTGACTCTAGAAGCTGACAGCAGAATTCAATGGTATGACCCCATAGGATCACAGGATTCAGAGGTGGCAAAACTCTAAGATCAGCTAATAATCCTCCTTTTATAGTTTAGCTTAACAAAGCATTTGTTAAGCACCTGCTGTATGTACCAGTGTCCTTCATCCTTCCATTCAAATTTCCCAAGGTTTAAAGGTCAATGGGTGAGCAATTTTTGTAGTTGTTGTTCATTCATTTCAATCACTTTTGAGATTTTCTTGGCAAAGATACTAGAGTGGATTATCTCCGGCTCATTTTACACATGAGCACTTGCCCAGGTCAGTAAGTGTCTGGGGCCAGGTTTAAATTTAGGTTTTCCTGACTCACCCCAGGCTGAGTTCTATCCATCCTGCAATCTGGTTAGTTTAAAATTCAACCAGTGAGCATTTCCTTAAGCACCTATTGTGTGTCCTGTCTTCTCCCATTCAGATTTCATTCAGATCTCACCTTTTATGAGATAAATTATGATAAATTAGACCCTGCCCTTATGTAGCTTCCCTGTCTCTGGATAGGCAGGAAAGTAAACAATATACAGGAAGAATATAAAGTATTCTCAAGAGGAAGGGAACTCTGGCAATTATGGTGACCATGAAGGGTCCGGCGTAGGAGAGGGTGTTTTGGAGGGAGTCCCTGGTGAGGAAAGCAGGCTTTCTGGACAGAGGGGACACAAGGTGGTGTCTGTGGAGTGGCCAGAGCTGTGTACAGGGAACAGCTCAGTTTTGACCCTTTAAAGCACAGTTTCTTAATTTTGTTTGGGACATGAACCCTTTGCCTCCCAGTAAAGCCTATGGTCCCCTTCTGAGAATAAGATTTTCAAATGCTTAAAATAAAACACCTAAAGTTGCAAATAAAACCAATTACAGTGATCAAGATTTCTTTGTTTCTATGCATTTTAAATGAACATATTTAAAGTTAAGCATTTTAATTTGAATATGTTGATTTATTAAAGTTTTATATATATATCAGAACTATATTAATACATAAGAAATATTAGAACTATAGAATATGAGGAAGACCTGAGTTCTGACCTCAGACCCTTACTACTTGCATGACCCTGAGGAAGTCCTTTATGCCTATTTACCTCTGTTTCTTCATCTGTAAAATGATCTGGAAAGGAAATGGCAAATCGCTATAGTATCTGTGCCAAGATAACCCCCAAAAAGGATCATGATGAAAAATGACTGAGCAACAACAACCACCCTAGGTTGTTGTAAGGATCAAATGAGATATTTTTGAGATAACTGGTACATAGTAGACATTATAAATGCTTGTTAAGTTCCCTTCGCTTTTATGTGCTAAACTCGAAGCCCAGCAGATCCTAGGTTTAATTGCTAAATCTAGCACTTACTACCTAGATGGGCAGGAGTGAATCATGTAATCTCATTGAGCCTCAGATTCACCCATCTTTAAAATATATATAATAATATCTGTAATACCTATTTTACAGAGATAATGAAATTTTAAGATAAAGTATGTAGGGTGCTCTATAAATAGTAGTTCTTACAATGACGATGAACATTATTTTATGATTGATTCTCTCTTCAAATTTCATCTCTTTAGCCACAAAGGGAATATTTTAATTAGAGATTTTATTATTAATAGTGCTATTAATAGTCACCTGAAAATAAAATGTTACCCAGGAAAATAAGGTAGGGTTGTTGTTGTTGTTATTGTTGTTTTGGGGGGTAAGGCATTTTTCTAATTGATCAGTCTACCAACAAATATCAAACATATACTAAAACTCTATCTTAGTATGGAGCCCAAAAGAACGGAAAATTTAGACTTATTGGAGGTTCTCCCTCAGATTGTTAGGGATAGAACTTCCCGGTGAAATGACTTGAGATTTTCACAAAATCTCCAGAATCACCCCCTCCCCAGTTCTTCTAGGTCCAGAATTCCCCAAGTCCACACAGAGTTGCTCCATTTCTTCATGGTGTCCCATTGTGAAGATATTTGGACAGAACCCTGCGAAAGCCCCAGGATTTTAGGACTTTGTTGTCTAAGCCCAGTTCACCATGTGTTTCTTCCCCGTAGGAAAATGCAGACAAGATTGTTCAGAAGCTGGAAGATGTGCAAGAAATGTTCGAGAGGAGACAAGTGAGCCTGAAGAAGCTGGCAGCAAAACAGACACGGCCTGTGCAGCCCGTGGCCCCCCATCCAGAGTCTTCCCCGAAGCGGGCCTCCCCCAAGACCAACCGGCCCACCAACCTGGGTAAGAGCATGTCAGAGGCTCTGGTGGCCTTTAGACAGCATCTGAACATCAGCTGGTGTTCTTGTTCACATTAATAATGACCAGGGATGGATGCTCCATCCAGGATGCTTTGCTGGGAGCTGGGGGAGATGGCAATTCTGTAAGGGGCTCTGCAGACCCAAGGGCCTTTCTATGATCCCTGTTCATGAATGCTTCCTACAGTAATCCTTTGCTGGATAAGCTCCCTGAATCAGATCTCTCATCTTTCTGGTGAGAATTCCCCAAATTTCTGGTCCTCTCCTCCATCTCAAGGGAAAACCTTGAGTATCAACAGATTGCTCAGTCTGGGAACATAGGGCTTATTGAGAAGCAAATGTGAGAGAAAGCGACCATCTCAGACTGGATGAGGTTCAGCAAACATTTGGTAGGGTTGAGAAGGGTTTGGATGGGGGTTGACAAGAGTTGGTAGCTCACAAGCTATGGAAGATGAAGGAGGGGAAGAAGGGATAGCCAAGGCAAGCTCTGAGGTAGCAAACTTGGGTTATGGGGAAGAAATAAAAATGTTTGGAAGGAAGTAGGGTTTAGGTGGGAAGATGCTGAGCTCCATTTTGGATATGACAAAGGTAGCAGCTGGTCCAGAAGGATTCGAAATAATGGGAGCCATTGAGGCTGAATATATTAAGTTGGGAGTTGTATTTAGAGATGTTTATTGAACTAATTGGAGCTAATGAAGTCAACTAGAAAGAGAGAAAAAAGGGACAGGATGGAGCCCTGGGAGACGCCAAGGGGCAAGAAGTCAGGAATGGAAATTAAGACGGAACCGTGAGACTTCTGATACACTCATCTCTATGGCCCTCTTCAGTTCAAACATGCAGTAATGCTAGGAAAATTTTACATCAGCTATTATCAAGGCACAAACTGTCAAAAACCAGGATGTTATGGGAGAAAGGAGAGAACCTAGCAGTAATGACTTCTTTGCCAGGTACAACTCAGGAAGCATCCTTGCTAACCCTGCTCATTCTGCTAGAATTTTGGACTTCTTGTATAAATAGAAGAAGTAAAAGACAATGAGAACTGTGGCAGGAAACTTCCCATGTTTCCCACAAACATTGGACTATGTTCCCCAAAAGTTTTTATTGTGATCTAATTGTGCACAGCTGCTGTTTTCCCCACTGGACGAGGGACGTTTCATGGCCAGAAGCCTTTCCTTCTGGGAATGGGCACCTAAGATAACCTGCCAGCACATTACTGTGTGTAAGACATAGGGAGAGAAGAATATCCATAAGCAATACTCAAATGCAAGTTGTTGGGATACAGGTACAAGATAAATACTGACTAGAAGAGTACAGAATAACTGATCAAGGAATAATTGATATAGAGATGAGAATAACTCTGGGAGATCTGTGTTTAGACTGAGCGGGGAAAGGAAATCCTAAGAATGGTTGATGTTTGGTTACATGATCATATATAACATAATTTCTTTCTACATAATCTCATTCAATTCTTTAAAACTCTAAGAAATAATGAAGGGGAGAAATTCAGAGCAACATGGAAAGATTTATATGAACTGATGCAAAATGAAATTAAGCAGGATGAGGAGAATGGTATATCCAGTAATTAAAACGTGGAATGTTCAAGCAACCACTGAGTAGTTGTTAAGTTGGCAGAGGTTGGAACTCCCAGATGAAGAAGTTCTTTCTAGTAATGCAGGTAGAGAACGCTCTGTGCTATAAGTTGTAGCAGCATGCTAAGTGTTAGGGATATAAAGAAAGGCAGAAAGGCAGAAAGAAAGAAAGGCAGAAAGAAAGAAAGAAAGAAAGAATGAAAGAAAGCCCTTGTGCTTAGGGAGTTCATCTAGTGAGGGAGACAATGAATGTCCATGGTAAATTGGAAGTGATCTCAGAGGGGAGATGGCACTGGGAGGGAAGAGAGGGCAAGGGAACCAGCTGGTTCTCTCATTCACTGCCTTCTTTCTCTGGTTCCAATCTGACACATTATTCACATTGCAGGAAAGATTCAGCCTCTTTTCAGATCCTTTATAATTCTCTAAGGCTTGTCTCATGTGACTTTGACATCAAGATTATCTTTTCTTTCTTTTTCTCTTCCTCACCTTCATCCTTCTTTCCCTTCTCCTCCCATTTCTCCTCCCTTTTCTTCATCCTCTTTCTTTTTCTTCTCCTAATCCTCATCCTTCTTTCCCTTCTCCTCCTGTTTCTCCTCCCTTTTCTTTTCTTCATCCTCTTCCTTTCCCTTCTCCTAATCCTCATCCTCCTTTCCCTTCTCCTGTTTCTTGTCCCTTTTTTTCCTCTTCATCCTCTTCCTTTACCTTCTTCAACTTCATCGTTCTTTTCTTTGTTTCCTCTTTCTCATCATCATTGTTCTCTTCCTGCTCTCCTTCCTACGTCATGCAATTACTGCTAGTTGTGACATTCTGGGTAAATCTCTTTACTCTTTATCTCTCTCAGATTCAATTTTTCCTCACTTGTAAAATGGAAATAATAATAGCAGTTTCTATAAGAAATGATGAGCTGACAGATTTCAGAAAAACCTGCAAAGTCTTATATGAAGTGATGCTGACTGAAATGTGCAGAAGCAGAACATCGTACACACTTATAGCAACATTGTATGATGATCAAATATGTTAGACTTAGTTCTTCTCAGCAATACGGTGACCCAAGACAATTCCAAAAGACTCATGAACTATGGAGACGGAAGGCAGAGCAAAGCATACTATTTTCACTTTTCTTAAACTTGGTTTTTTTTTTCTTTCTTTGGTTTTCCTCATTTGATTTTTCTTTCACAACTTAACTAATCTGGAAATATGTTTAACATAATTATATATGTATAACTCGTAACAGATAGTTTGCTAACCTGGGGAGGGGAGAGGGAAGAAATGGAGGGAGAAAACTTTGGAACTCAAAATATTACAAAAATGAATGTTGAAAACTATCTTTACATGTATTTGGAAAAAAATTAAAAATATATAAAATATGAGAAAGAGAAAAAATCGTCCTCATAGAGTTAATGTGAGGATCAAATGAAATAATATTTGTAAAGTGTTTTGCAACTCGTAAAGCACTAAATAAATGGTGGCTATTTTTATTCTTCCTCCTTAATTTTTTTCCTTCTTCCCTTCCTGTTCCTTCTACTCATTCTGTATATTTGAAAGTTATTCTTCCTAAAGTTAGACTATCTTGGGAGGTTTCTGGCTCTGGTTTCCTTTCCTCAAAGCTTCCAGAAAGGATGGAAAAATTCAGCTTACTATTGTAATATTAACTATTAATTCATGTAAGCCACATTACCCCTAAGAGAGGTATATCAGTTAAATTTCCATAACCTTGAAATTTAAATAGGCATTTCCCTGAATGGGAAATGGCAACCAGGAAGAAGCCACTAGAAAATAAACTCATTCTTCCTAAATAATGTTGCTTAGAACAGAAACCTAGTACCAAATGGAAGGTTAATGAGCCAAAAATAATTTTTAAAGAAAAACATGTAAACTTAGGAAATAAATTGCCACCAAGGAGTAATAAAAAAGGACTTTCAGAGAGGTAAAACATAGTACTTTGGTCTCTGACTTGAATGAGAAAAGCAAATTGAATGAGGAAACATGTTCAACTAGAATCTAATAATAGATAGCATTTTAAGGTTCACAAAACACTTTACATATATTCTCTCAAATAGAATCATAGCAACTGTTTTAGATGATTGATAAGTGACAAAATGAAGAGATACAATAGACAGAGGGATGATAAATGTGAAATAAAATTGGGAGAGCATATGAAAGACAAGTTCCTCAGTGGAACTCACAATTACCTAATAGAAAGGGAGCCCCCATGAAGTTGGGACATGTTTTTAGCTGGCAGGCTAAGTCCTACAAGGGATTCAACCCTAAAAGAGTTTGTTAACTGTAAGGAGGAGAAGTGGAGTTGAGAAGCATAGTGGGGTTAGGGGAAATACCACCTGACATGGGGAAGGAGGAAGGGGAAAGATACTGATGAGGTGCAAATGATGAGGTTAGTGGTAGTTGTGATGAGGTGCGAGAATTGGGGTGGGAGATCCCCTCTGGTCGGAGGTACAAGTCCAATGTGAAAGAATTCAAAAACCCAAAATCTGTGTGGCAAAAAAGGGATTTCTTGGCCCTGAGAAGCCAGCTTGCTAGGAGGACAGACTTCTTAGTGGGCAAAAAGGTCCTGTTAGGAAGATAGCAAAGGTTAACACTGAGAAGAGAATATTTTCACCAGTGGGCAAAAAGTCCTGGCAGCACAGCTTGCTAAAACATTTTCCTTGGCAAGCATCATCCTGTTTAGGACTTCTGTGAAGATATCTGGGCATGTAGCCCTAGATATATTGGGGTTTGCTTTGATCTTTGGGGGGCCAACTCCTGAGAGACTGATTTTCAATTAAGTTTAAAACTGAATGAGATTATTTAACTGGGAGTTTGAGCCACTGAGAGTTTTTGTGGCAATTCAATGGAGGATGATTGACCAAGATCTCCAATTGAATGAGACCACTTAACTGGGAGTTTGCAGGCTTGGAGGGATGGACAAAAGATCTCAGTTTATGTCAATACCACAGGTAGAGTGCTATGGAGGACTGACCCAAAGGAAGATAGCAGCCAGGGGTGGCCCACAGATAAGTGTTAGAGGGAAGATTTAACCTCAGGGACATGCCTGGGATTTCTGACAGGGTATGGCAAAGTAGAACGCTCAGAGCTCAACCGATCTCTATCAGTGGCTCCTCCCTACCTGCTTCAGGGATTTTTTTCTCAATTCCTCCAAGCACACCCAACACAGAAGACCTTATCAAGAGAATGGGTTAGGAAAAAAAGATAGGGAAGAGAGGGATTGAAGAGGGAGGAAGGAGAAAGAAAAGGAGGAAAAGCAAACATTTATTAAGTACTTATATGTGCAGGTATTGGGTTAAGTTAATGGAGATACAGAAGAAAAAGAAAGAGCACCCTTGGCTTCAAGGAGTTTACATTCTAATAGGGTAAGACAATATAGAAAAAGGATCCATGGGCTGCAAAAGCTTAGTCGGTGCTTCTACAAATAGAGGTTTCTGGGACAGATTCATTAGTCAGAGGAAACCATGGAGCCTTGAGAGGAATACTGGGACAGAGGTAGGGAAGGGGGTGAGGGAGTCCTAGGGAGGTAAATCTGGAGTAAGGATGGTTGCAGTGAGAACTTCCTCAAGTGGACGTTCCTGGAATGAACTCACTAATAACATCATTATTTTCCACCTTTCCTCATTTTCTTCTTCTTCCGTGCCTCAATTTATTAAAGGCAATCTGGGTCAAGTGATTTGGCCAGAGTCACACAGCTGTTGAGTATCTGAGGCCAGATTTGAACTCAGGTTCATCTGACATGAGGACGGTTCTCTAACCACTGTGTCACTCAGCTGCCCTCAGTTTATTTTTTAATGCAACTTTTATTTTTTCAGTTAATAAGCATTTCTTTTTTCTCTCTTTTAACCCTCATTGAAAAACAAAGGGGAAAAAATCCTTATGACAAATATGACAGTCAAGCAAAACAAATTCTCAAAGTTGTTCATGTCCAAAAATGGACATCTCCTGTATCTTTTGTCCATCATCTCTCTTTCGGGAAGTAGGTTCATTGATTCTTTGGAATTATGGTTAGTCATTGAATTGATCTTAAGTCTTTCAGAGCTGTTTATCTTTACAATAAGGTTGTCAAACATGCATCCATCCATTCATTCACCTATCAACCCATCTATCTATATATATCCATCCATCCATCATCCATCCATTCATCTATCTATATATCCATCCATCCAAAATCCATCGATCCATTCATCCTTTATTTATTTATTTATATTATTTATTTATTTATTTATATTTCATCCTTCCATCATCCATCCTTTCATCTATCCACCTATTTATATATCCATTCATCCATCATCCATCCATTCATCCACCCATGTATTTATCTATATATCCATCCATCCACCATCTGATATTCATCTATTCATCTATCTATCTATATCCCTCCATCCATCATCTATCCTATCCATCTATTTCTCTATCTCAGACCATACAAGTTTCAGTTTTTAGTTGTTAGGTTTTGTTTTGTTTTTTTGTGAAACCATCTCCCTCGTCATTTTCTATGACATCATTCCATTAATGTCCTATAACTCATTCTCCCCTTCCTCACCTAGTTTCCAGTGATTTGTCCTCTTCTACATGAATTTGAATCCATTCTTTAGGGATGAAGTGAGGCCCAAGTTATTCATTTCTTTAGTTCTCTTTGCCCCATAATGTGCCTGACCCAGCACATCTCTTCCCTCTGAAAATCTAGTGCAAAAACTGCCTTCTCTGATGAACATTCAGACAGCAGCCAGTGCATCAGCACTCAAGTGTTCAGGCAGGTCACCCAGATTGCTGCTTTGTGATGGTGGCGATGTAGAAAGCGTGGCAGCTTCTGGCACAAGCACCCGCCGGGCATTTCATCCCACAGACTGGGCTCTCCCTTCAGATTTCTCCAGTAATCTTGCTGACTTTTCTGTCTCATTTTCATGTGATGGCTTTTATCTGAGTGAGTCATCATTTCCTGCTTGTCTAATAGGAAAGGTCCTGAACTGTCCTGAGGGCCAGGGGACCTCAAAACCAGCTAGCTTTCTGGGACCCCCTAGAATTTGGAGCACAGGGGTGCATAAGCCTAAGGAAAGCACTGAGCTTTAGAGGTTCCTAAGCCCAGCCCTGCTCCTGTAGGGCTGCCCTGGAGCCTTCAGGAAAGTACTGGGTGGGGCTTTTGCTAGGCCCCCACATTGCTGGTTGGTTCAGTTGGCAGCTCTTTGGCTTTCTGCTTTTTTTGATGACAAGTTCATGGATCTGTAACTGATGACTGTGAGTATTTTCCATGCTTTGTTCAGTGATTTTTCTGTCCATCCCTTCCTGACACCATTTAGGGTTTTCTTGGCAATGATACTGGAATGGTCTGCCATTTCCTTCTCCAGCTCATTTTACAGATGAGGAAACTGAGGCAAAAAGTGTTAAGTGATTTGTCCAGGATCACATAGCTGTGTCTGAAGCCAGATTTGAACTCAGGAACAGGATCCAGGCCCCCACTGCTCTATTCATTATAGCAAGTATTCAAGCATTGGCATCAATTCCTCTTAGCTGGCGACTTGAGTTGTAATTTAATTAAACTAATCCCATTAAATTTTAATTGAATTAGTTTCATAATGTCCCAAACTCTAGATTAATCTGGGGGCATGTTTATATATATTTCTTGATTAACACAACTTGAACATATCTTTCAATCAGCACTTCTGCCTCTATGATTATATGTCATTTTATTTAATCAACTGGAGAAACATCCTACTCCTATCCCTCTCTCTTAAATCCCTTGACCTTCTAGTATTAAATAAGTTATTAAATTTACAGCTTATTTTATTAATATCGAAGACACACAAAAAAGCAAAGATGTAGACAAAATGCAAAAAATAAAATAAAATCTGATCATATAGAAAGGAATAGGAATTGGACCTATAATTTTATTATAGAGGGACTGTTAGGTGAGCAATTTCCTTCCACCCCTATAGATAAACACCTTCTTTATCAGGGTATATTTTAGACTGTTGCCTCTTCCAGGAATGTCAAATAAAAATGAGGGCCACTAAATCTTCTACAAGAAGCAGGCTACATGTTGGCAGTTTTAAAATGCAATGTTATCTATCTTTTATTGTATTTTTATTAATTTTGTAAGTATTTGCCCATTGCATTTTAATCTGATTTATGATTAGCTTGTATAATTAAGGAAACATTAGAATAACAACAATATGACAATTAGCAATTACTTACTGTGTGTACTTAACTGTGTCAGATTCTATTCTAAACACCGGGAATCTGGGTATGTAAGTCCAAACTTTTTTTTTAACCAAAGATTACCATCAGAGTATGAGGTACTAAGGTGGCAAGTGACAATCTTCTGTCCATAAAAGCTCTGGAGACCCCATTCCTGTGAAGGCTCTTGCCTCTGTCTCTCTCTCTGAGCTATAGTCAAGTGGTCTCTTCCATTAGCCTGTCAGCATTAGCCTTTCTGAGAGCAGCAACTGGTGTCATGTTTACGTTGCTGCTATCACTGATCAGAGAGCTTCATTCTAGCCCCCACGTGGTAAAGTTTCTTCTAAAATTCAGCATTGACTCATCCAACCCAGGTGGAATTACTGCTGCGTTCCAGGTTTGATATCCATTGTCATGGACCTTATGTGGTCTGAGGCTACTCTGAGCCATGGAGGGCTTCTAAGAACCTGGAGGTGACCTAGTCCAAACAAGACCACACCTGGAGTCCTGTGTTCAGCCCTGGACATCTCATTCTAGGAAGGACCTTGATAAGATGGAGGGTGTCCAGAAAGGACAATGAGGATGGTGGAGAACCTTGAGTATGAGGGTCCATTGAAGAAACTGAGGGTATTTAGCCTGAAGAAGAGAGAGCTGGGAGAGACATGATAAGTTATCTTTGAATTGTTGAGGGATTGTTATGTGGAAGAAGGATTCGGGTTTTTCTATTTAAATACAGAGGGAAGAACTCAGTTCAATGAAAGTGGACTATGCAAAGGGGCAAATTCAGGCTTGGTATATTGAAAAATTGAACTATCAGAACCATTATAAAATATCATGAGCTTCCTCCAAGGTCCCAATGGATTCCTTCTCATTGGAAATCTTAAAATCGAATTAACAGTCACTTATTAAGCATCTTCTGTGTATGTAGGCTAAGGATACAGAGACAAAGGTAAAAGCTTTCTACTCCTTGATGAGTTTCTATCTTATGGAAGATGATATAATATGCATGCAGATGAGTGAATACAATTTAATGCAAAGTGATTTCAATAAAAGGAATACGAAGATCCAGAGGGAGCTCTGAAGGAAGCTGGCTTTCTGATTTCCCACTGATTTCCAAGGCAGCCCATTTCTAATTGTGGAGAAAATTTCCTGACATCAAGTCTGAATTTGTGTCTTTGCAACTTCCATTGACTGTTACAAATATTTTCCCTATTATTTCTTTTTGTTTCAGAGATAATTGTTTTTGTTGAGCAAATTCTATTTAACCTTGGACATAATCAGACGCACTTTGGTTTTTAACAATTTCTTCAATTTGTGCCTTCCCACAGTTGAGACAAATGTAGCATTCCTTTTTGCTCACAATTTTAAAATAATTCTGAAGTTTTTAATTATTGTTCTAGTTACTAATAACAATAACTGACATTTGCCAGATTGGAAATGTGGATAACTAGGATAGTAATGCACTTGACAGATATGAGGATGTTCAGAATATGGGAGGATTTAGGGGAGAAAGAAACTGAGTTCAGCTTTGGACCGGTTGATTATGTATGTAAAGTTGGAAGTATCTAGCGAGCATTTGGAGATGTTGAAATGGATCTCAGGAGAAAGACTAAGATGAAATATATCAGCTTGGGAGTCATATATCTATGTAGAGGAAAGCAATTTCTAGGTCAAACAGAAGAAAAGTGACTGCAATTAAAAAGAATTTTTAGAAAAAGGGAGTTGAGAGATAATAATTCCACCTATGAGAACCAATGAGAGGGAGAGAATTCTTATAGAGAGGATAGCCAAGGGCACAAGAGAGGGTCTTGGGCTATGACCATAATTAGGTGGTAATGTGGATGAAGAACCAGCCAAAAAGTCTGAAAAAGGAACAAGTGGAGAGATTGGAGGAGAACTAAGAGAGCAGTGTCATAACCCAGAGAGGAGAGGGGATCCCCCAGGAGGGACCAGTCAAATGTTAAACAGAAGTCTAGACGGACTGAGAAAAAAGCCATTCAATTTAGCCGTAACTTTGAAGAGGGGTTTCAGTTAAGAGATGGGGTCAGATGCTTCCAGGGCTTAAAAGTGAGTGAAAGTGGAGAAAGTGGAGACACTGGGTTTTAGTGGTTTACCTAAGACTGGAAGGATGGATAAAGGAGGATAAGTTAAGGAGATGCAAGGGCTTAGAGGATTTTGCTGTTTTATTTTTAAGATTAATAAGCAATAAAGAAGATAATTGGGTGATGAGAGAATCTCTGAAGCTTCTAGAATAGGAAAGTAATAATGTTTGGATTCATATTTTTTGGGGGGAGGAGTGAGGGCAACTGGGGTTAAGTGACTTACCCAGGGTCACACAACTAGGAAGTGTTAAGTGTCTGAGGTTGCATTTGAACTCAGGTCCTCCTGACTGCAGGGCCAGTGCTCTATCCACTGTGACATCTAGCTGCTCCCAGTTGGACCCATATTTTTTAAATATCAATTTGGCAACTATAGATGAATGGATTGGAAAGGGAAAGGCTATATATGCAAAGACCAACCAGGAGGCTATTTCAGTACTTCAAGAAAGCAGATAAAGTCATTAACCCTGTGGTGCCATTATGCCATATTTATGGCCAAACTAATCTTGTTTTTTCTTTGTTTTCTCAGCTCCCAGTAGGAGGATATCTGAAGTTCCTTGTCCTCCCAAGACAGTCAATGAAGCAGAGTTGTTGAAAAAGAAAAGCATCAAGAAACCCAAAGGTGGGATTAAGGTAAGACCACCTTTTTGTTTCTGAAACACAAACTTTGGTGGGAAAGAAGACCATCCATCCAAAACTGGTGACAAAACAGCTTCTAGCTGTCATCATCCTTACCCATTGTGGGCTCTGTATTCAGCCAGCGAATACATACCTCGAGATTTTGTTTTGTTGTTGTAAAAAGCAATGGGATCCTGCCACAGATTTAAGACATTGCGATGAGAAATGTTCTGGCTGGGGAATCAGTAGACTTTAGTTCTAGTCCCAACTCTACCACGTTGGGCAAATCACTTAATCCCTCTGTAAAATAAAGAGATTGTACTGAATGGGCTCTAAGATCAATCACTCTGACACTTTATGAAATTACACAGCTGCCAGCTTGCCGTTTCTCTATGTTTTACAAAAAGATTTGGTTGTGGACGCCTCCACTATCGTATCCCCACTAAGAACGGTCGTATCTCCTTGTTCCGTTTCCTTTTTGCCTCTTCTGTAATCAGACTCCATGTTTAATTTAATGGGGCTCCTGCTGTATCATCCCTCCCTTACTTAGCCTGTTTGAGCTTGAATTATTCATCTCTTTACTATGATCGTAACTCCTCCACTTCTCCAAAGGGGCCCCAAGCTTCCCACAGCACATCACCTCCCTTTTCCCTTTTCATAAACAAGAACTAACTCTTTACTGCGAGTATTAGTTGTGCCGGATCATGGATGTGTCCTGAGACTCATTTCCAAAGGTTTTTGGAGCTGAGAAACACCCAGAAGACATAATTATGTCACTAAGTGGCTAAGTGTTCTCTGAACGAATGCTTGTTTTATGTTTTAGGACCATGTCACCCAAGCAGCATGTAATAAGGGGTAGAGTGCTAGAGTCAGCAAGTTCAAATTTCACCTTAAAGACACTTAATAGCAGAGTGACTATGGGTGAGTCACTTGGTTTCCCTGAGTTTTGAAACAAGAATATCCAGAGTACCTACTCTGTTGTGAGGTTCAAGGTCCACAAAGTCTTCTGCAGACTTCAAAATGTCATATAAAATCAACAATTACTCTAGTAAAGCAGGTAGACATCTTTCTAAGACATCTCTCTCTTCTGGATCCAGGGGCAGCCTTGAATAGAGAACAGAGACCCTTCAAACATTCTTGCCCCCTCTGGGTTGTTGTGGGAGCCCTTAGTTCCATTGCCGTTCTTTGATACCTGAGCATGGCCACTGGCCACTATTCCTCTCCTGACCTCACGTTCAGACTCACGTCTGAAAGAAGCCATTATTAACCACTCCACCAGACTACCATTGAATAAAGAGAATGGTGCAAAAGAAAGAACACTAGATTTGGGCTTGGAAGGTTTGGGTTCCAATCCACCTGCTTTTTTCAATTGTGAGAGAATGAGCAAATCACTTTCCTTCTCTGGGGTTCATGGAGAGAGAATAACTGTACAATGGATCTCCAAGTTCCCAACTAGCTCTTAAATCTGTGATCATCTTGATCTAGCCATTGCCAAAGGCAACTAATATTTTTTCATCTAAAATTTAAATATGAAGATTTTCTACTTATGTCTTTCATATCTGTGTTTTTTAATGCAAAGTGAAAGGTTCTGTTTATTATTTTTTTAAACATTTTCACATGAGTCATGTTGGGAAAGAAAAAATAAAAAGGAAAAACCAAGAGATGACAACAAGAAATAAAAAAATCAAAATAGAATGGAGACATTCAGTCTCCATAGTCCTTTCTTTGGATACAGGTGACATTTTACATACAAAGTCTTTTAGAATTGCCTTGAATCACTATATTGCTAGGAAGAACTAAATTTATCATAGTTGATCATCACATAATCTTTGTGGGGGGTTTTAAAAAAGTGATATTAAGTATTTTTTTAGATTCATACCTTTCAACACTCAACTTCAAAATCTTCTTTTGCTCTTTTGTGCTTCTGGGAGAATGCATGCTCTGGAGGGCAAACCAGATGCCCAGGTCCCCTGTCCCTGAAGGCTCATGCATTTGTCACTGACTTTCTGTGTGATCTAGGATAAGTCACTGACTGTTTCTGTGCCTCATTTTCCCCATCTGTAAAATCAGAAGGGAGACAGTCCATGATCTTCATTCTGTACAAGAATGCTCCCAAAGACTGACATTTAAGCTCTCAGAGGTCCCCATAGGAAAGCAATGAATCCATCAATCAATCAACAAACAGAGGAAGCACATCCTCAGGGCCAATTATTGATTCTAGCATTACTGTGAAAGATTTGGAATGACAGTGAATTCTTTTGGAAACTATCCAGCCATGAATATTGCTAATTTAATTCATTTTATGGAAAGCAAATGGTCCATAATACAAAGTCCTTCTCTTCCAGACAGAGCCTCTGAGGATTTGTTGTCAGACAGTTCCCAGAAACATGTCTTTATTATTCATTCCCATTTTACAGATTAGGGAACTAATGGCACAGAAAAAAAAAAAAAAGGCTTCACCCTAAATCACCTCAGTAGCTAAGCCTTAGAACTGGGGGCAGGAAATCCTTGAGCCCCCAACCCCCTAGAACTTTCTTTCCTTCCTTTCCTTTACCATTGCTTGAATGTTGTTTTAGACTGAAGTTTTGTGCTAT
The DNA here is from genome assembly GCF_902635505.1 of Sarcophilus harrisii. Classification (NCBI taxonomy): domain Eukaryota; kingdom Metazoa; phylum Chordata; class Mammalia; order Dasyuromorphia; family Dasyuridae; genus Sarcophilus; species Sarcophilus harrisii. Next base: position 40,734,217 of record NC_045428.1, on the reverse strand, counting down.
GATGTTCCCTTTCAGTTGATTTTTCTCTTTACCCAACTTCTAGCACTTAAGGACCTACTCCCATCCCTGGTACCCTATACCCCACCCCCTCCACCTTTGATTTTTTTCTTTTAAGAGTGAATATTTTCCATCGAAAGACTCTATGGTAGACAGAAGAAGAGACTCATTCTCATATTTGTTTCTGTTTTCAAATATACTCCTATAAATAAATGCTCACCTTAAGACTATGCAATATTAAAGACAGCTTTCTGTAATGTGTGGGGTTTCTTTTGTTTGTTCTGTTTTGTTTTTCCCCTGCTGCTTGCTTGCAGCCATAGTCTGTCTCCAAGAGCTAGAGCAAACAAACACTCATTATTATTTCCATGGTCCAAGAGGTGAAGAATAGAAGCCTGGGGAGATTTAAGTGGACCATGAGGGTGATGCTCAGAGACACAGAGCAAGAATGACCCTTGTGCCCACTTTTCCAGTCTGGCTGAGCCCCTACTACCCACTTGGCCAACAGCCCAGAAAATGCTTCTTCTCAGCAGAGCAGGGGAATATTGAAAATTCCAATTAAAACCAAAGTTTTAGTCAAATTCCAAATATCCTTAACCTGGATCTTTGTTAAAAGCAATCTGAATATAGGAAAATTAGTCATTTATTAGCCCCACACCCATCCTCATAGCCCATAATGGAAACATAAGGTATTGTGGGTACAGGAACAGAACATTGACTAGCCCTCCATTCTATCCCCCATCCTGTAAAGGAAATACTAGATGTAGTGGGTCTAGCTTCATTTTTACAGCTAATTCAAGGCCTTGTAAAAAGTGGACATAAACTTAGACCAGATTGGCAGGGAGGTACATGGTAAGATACACATGTGGGGAAAGGCACTCAAAGGGTTTGGCTGCCCTTAGAACAAGTGACCAAAGGGACTTGATCAGGGCTAGTGTCCCCAGGGTCGTAGCTAATGTTTGCTCAGCTAATTGCCGTTCCCTCCTTGACTGAGGTGCCATACTTATAAGGATATTGTGGGTATCATATAATCAGTGGAGGAGTTTTACAGTCGGTGATCACATTCTGGGCTCGAGGGTTAATCCAAGACCAGCCTTTTTTTTTTTTTCTTTCTTCTTTTTTTTTTTTTTTTTAAATATTTCTTCCTTATTCATTTTCATGGAATTCCAGAGAACTAAAATTGTCAAAACTTGCCAGGAGGTTGTACTGTCTTCAAAGGCAAGAGACTACCCACAGGGACTGGCTGAGAGCTGGAGGAGACAGAAATGTCAGGAGAAATCATCTAAGAAACGTCCTCTCTTCTCCTCCCCCATCCAGGCTTCTCTTAAACCCTCCAGGATGGCCAATGGAAACCATCTGTGGCAGATAAAAGCTAGAAAGAAGGACTGGACGGGAGAGAGGGGTAAAAGGAGGTGGATCTCTCACCCCTTGTATCGTAGGACTTAGAACCAGAAAAGACTTTTGATATCATAGAGTCCAGTCAATAAAACAAGTGAAGAAACAATCCTAGAAAGGTGGTCTAAGTTGCGCAGAACCACATAGGTATTAAATAGAAAAGCCAGAATGGGACTCAGGTTTTCAGATTTGGAACCTGCTGTTCTTTTCATTATGACATGTTTAAAAAGATCGTAGATTTTCTAAGCCTGCCTTCTATGTTTCTGCCATTCACAACCTCTTCCCCTGTCTCCCCCAACTTGCACACATCCCTTCAAAGTGAGATCACTATTGGACAAGGTGATTTTACTCCTTAAACCCAAACTTCTTAAGAGAGCTGCAAGAAGAAATGGTAAAACTATAATAGTGGGAGATCTCAATCTTGCTCTCTCGGAACTAGATAAATCAAACTACAAAATAAGAAAGAAGTTAAAGAGGTAAACAAAATGTTAGAAAAGTTAGATATGATAGATCTTTGGAGAAAATTGAATGGAGACAGAAAGGAGTACACTTTTATCTCAGCAGTTCATGGAGCCTATACAAAAACTGACCATATATTAGGACATAAAGACCTCAAAATCAAAAGCAGAAAGGTAAAAATACTAAATACATTTTTTTCAGATCACAATTCAATAAAAATTACATTCAATAAAAGGCCAGGGGAAAATAGACCAAAAAGTAATTGGAAACTAAACAATCTCATCTTAAAGAATGGGTAAAACAGCAAATCACAGACGCAATCAATAACTTCAGCCAAGAGAATGACAATAATGAGACAACATACCAAAATTTGTGGGATGCAGCCAAAGTGGTAAGAAGGGGAAATTTATTATCTCTAGAGGCTTACTTGCATAAAATAGAGAAAGAGAAGATCAATAAATTGGGCTTGCAACTAAAAAAGCTAGAAAAAGAAAAAATTAAAAATCCCCAATCAAATACCAAACTTGTAATTCCAAAAATAAAAGGAAAGAGTAATAAAATTGAAAGTAAAAAGTCTATTGGGTTAATAAATAAAACTAAGAGGGTTTTTTTTTAAATAATTATAACTTTTTATCGACAGAACCCATGCCTGGGTAATTTTTTACATTATCTCTTGCACTCACTTCTGTTCTGACTTTTCCCCTCCCTCCCTTCATCCCCTCTCCCAGATGGCAAGCAGTCCTATACATGTTAAATATGTCACAGCCTAGGTACAATATATGTGTGCAGAACCACACAGTTCTCTTGTTGCACAGGAAGAATTGGATTCAGAAGGTAAAAATAACCCGGGAAGAAAAACAAAAATGCAAACAGTTTACATTCATTTCCCAGTGTTCTTTCTTTGGGTGTAGCTGCTTCTGTCCATCATTGATCAGTTGAAACTGAGTTAGATCTTCTCTTTGTCGAAGAAATGCACTTCCATCAGAATACATCTTCATACAGTATCATTGTTGAGATATATAATGATCTCCTGGTCCTGCTCATTTCACTCAGTATCAGTTCATATAAGACTCTCCAAGCCTTTCTGTATTCATCCTGCTGGTCATTTCTTACAGAACAATAATATTCCATAACATTCATATACCACAATTTACCCAGCCATTCTCCAATTGATGGGCGTCCATTCATTTTCCAGTTTCTAGCCATTACAAACAGGGCTGCCACAAACATTTTGGCACATACAGGGCCCTTTCCCTTCTTTAGTATCTCTTTGGGGTATAAGCCCAGTAGTAGCACTGCTGGATCAAAGGGTATGCATAGTTTGATAACTTTTTGGGCATAATCCCAGATTGCACTCCAGAATGGTTGGATTCGTTCACAAGGAGTTGTTTTTTTTGTTTTTTGGTTTTTTTTTTTTTTTTTTTGGAAAAAAAAATAGACAAACCTTTAGTTAATTTGATTAGAAAAAAGAAAGAGGAAAATCAAATTGTTAGTCTCAAAAATGAAAAGGGAGAACTTTTCATTAATGAAGAGGAAATAAGGGCAATAATTAGGAGTTATTTTGCCCAACTTTATGCCAATAAATTTGATAACCTAAGTGAAATGGAGGAATATCTACAAAAACATAAATTGCTTAGATTAACAGAAGAGGAAATAAAATACTTAAATAGTCCCATTTTAGAAAAAAGAAATAGAACAAGGTATTAATCAACTCCCTAAGAAAAAATTCCCAGGACTAGATGTATTTACATGTGAATTCTACCAAACATTTAAAGAACAATTAACTCCATTACTAAATAAACTATCATATGTATCATAACTATCATAAACTATCATATGCATCATATGTAATGGGAATAAAATGGAACCATTCCCAATAAGATCAGAGATGAAACAAGGTTGCCCACTATCACCATTACTATTCAACATTGTATTAGAAATGCTAGTTTTGGCAATAAGGAAAAAATGAGATTAAAGGAATTAGAATTAGGTAAGGAGGAAACCGAATTATCATTCTTTGCAGATGATATGATGGTATACTTAGAGAACCCCAGAGATTCTACTAAACCCAAATTTCATTTTGGATTCTTTCCTAAAAGCCTTTCTGTCTTGCCTCCCTCTCTCTCTGATACTTGAGTCAAGAGTTAGCCACTGTTAGCCAAATTTAACTTTTCTAAACACCAACAAGAGGATAATCCCTTTCTCTCCCAACATAAACCTGTGAAAGGGAAGATTCTTTCCAGATAAAACTTTTCTTCTCCCTGCCTTCTGATGGCCTGGGAGGTATGGCACTCTCTTAATCCAACCCAAACCCCTGATTGAAGTTCAGCAACGAATCCTTAACTCTTGGAGGACAATGGTTCTGATTCCTAAATCCCAGGATTACAATGGTCCTGATTCTTATGGTTCTGATGCCTTAATCCCAGGACTACAATGATCCTGATTCTTATGGTTCTGATTCCTTAATCCCAGGATTACAATGATCCTGATTCTTATGGTTCTGATGCCTTAATCCCAGGACTACAATGGTCTTGATTCTCATGGTTCATCTGCTCTTTAGAAACTTCTGTTTGCAATAAGCATCAAAAAACTTAAGAAATTCTTACAATTAGAGTTCAGAACCCCCAAGTGAGAATGACCTTAATTATTTTGAACCAAGAACATTCATTCTAATTGAACTATGTGAATTCCCAACTAGTCTCTCCCTCAAGTACATAAAAGTATACATGTGTGCATCATACAATAGTTCACTGAGCATCATTTCCACATGAAAGAAAATCTAGAAATTGAAATAGTTTTAAGAAATGGAGGAGATCATATAACAAAGCACCTTCCAGCAACAGGCCGTGGGGAGGGAGTTGGGTGTGTTAAACTTTCTGGAAGATTTTCCCTAGTTCTCAAAGGCAAGTCCTGAACATTCAGTCTCATCAGAATTCTTTTAGCAGGTGGGAAGAATCAGGGAAAAGTTGTCATTGCATCCATCCTACCCCATCCCATTATTAGTTTCTATTAAAATTATCAAGCATTATGCTGCTGCCAATAATAATAACTCTTCTGCTGCTGTCTCCTTCTAAAATTTCTGCGTCAGCAGGAAATCTACCTATGGCTTAGACCTCACAATAATTTCCCTCTTGCCCAAGATAGGAAGTGTACTGTCTGTCTAGGAATATAATCCCCAGAATTCACAATTAGGTTTCAGAATCATTTTTCTCCTGCCTTGGAGAAATCACTCTGAAATTCAGTTATATGTGTATCGAAGTCTTCTTCGTTTATTTTAAACATCAATTTTCTTTTAATAATTAATTAGAATCAGATTGAAACAAGCAAAATCCGTTAAAATTTTCTTATATTTACTGTGTATTGAAGTCTTCTAAAAGTATCTGAAATATTTTTAATATCTCTTAAAAAGTCCTAGAATGAACAATAACTCACACAGGCCTGATGGTACCTAAAAAGATCCATGTGGTAAGCAAATAGGAATTCTACTACTCTTTGGCATCAGAGTAGACCATACAGATGCTTTTTCCCCCCAGGGATATTGGGAGTCAAGGTGCAAGTTTCTGGTCCCACTCCCACTGGTGTGGTTACCATTTTTTCAATGCTAAATTTAGCAAACCTGGATTATTTTTTAGACCAAAGTCTTATCACTGATCTGTGCTAATTTTTTGATGACTTGTTAAGTGGAGTAGATTAGGCATCTTTGATTTTATAATCTCAAACTAGTCTAATAACTTAGATCTGAAGTTCTTCATTTCTTATCCTTATAAAATGAGCTTATTATTAGTAAGCACATGTGAAAAGTGTTTTGCTATAGTCTGAATCTTGCTAAATTAATCATTGAGGCAGATGATCTGCATGAAGAGAAATGGGCACATCTGTCAGATTTTTGGTGAAATGCTTAACTCATTTCCAAAGCCCCTGCCATTCTTCTCCTCATGGGCTCCTTAAAGTTTTTTGGTGACATGAATACCTTTGAACCTCTTCTAAGAATAATATTTTTAAATAAATAAAAGAAAATGATGGTTGTCCTTTGTTCTTGAAGAGGACCAAAATGACAAAATTATGGGGTTAAGGTACAGTGTGTGCGACTATGGCTGACAAAACCAATTTGATCTTGGAAGCCTGGAAGGGTACAAATAGTCCTTATGACTATGTCTCTAATTTGGGGATGGAGATGTTTCTAAATTTGCTTTTCTTTTGGGCTACTGCAATTCTTTGCTCATAGAGCACCTTCTTTGGTGTGGCCACATTGTCCAGGGCACTCCTCTGCCAGTGTCGTCCCAATTGATTCCAATTAAAATACATAGAACTACCAAGGAACTCAATTATATTGCAACACAATTTTTTTTTAGGTTCACAAACTTAATAAACCATTCCATTTCCCTTGTTTTTCCCCTACCTCCCCACTCTCCTTCATTCTATTCTGAGAAGCTTCTTTTTGTTATGTATGCCAGCAGTCCCTGCAAATATAGATTAATTGATGAATGTAAGGGCAAAAATTACTGACTCCTATTATTGTTGCCTAATAGAGCAATCAGAAAGCATGTATCATGTTCTTTTGCTACCTCTTAGGGAGCTGTTTCAAATCCTGACTTTTTTCTGAAGCACCCCATTCATAAGCACTTTATAATTTTCCCCAGCTAAACTCTCCATCTTCTTGCTCATAAACAGAATATAAGATTCTTTTTTTGGAGATAATTGAGATTAAGCGACATGACTGAGGTAACATACCTAGGAACTCTGAGGCAACATATGAATTCAGCTCCTCTTGATTCTATAATGGAGCCTCTTAAACTTTTTCCACTTGTGACTCCTTTTCACCTGAGAATTTTTTAACATGAACCTGAGTATATTGGTATGTAAAATAGGTATACAAATTAAACATTTCCTGATAATACAGCATAATTTCACAACCCCCAAAATTAGTTACAATACCCCATATGAGGTTGTGAATCAAAGTTTTAGAAACTAAACTCTAGCTGAGACTAGGGATGGTTTCTTTTTTTGGTATTTTTATGCCCATAATCTAGCACACACACAGAGTAGGGCATTAATTAGTCATAAATATAAACTACATTGAATGTAACTGAATTTTCATGTTCACAGTGGAAGAATTGATCAAGGATATTGGGAAGGCCCATGAATCAGTAACCTTTGCCCTTATATTCATTAATTAATCTTTATTTGCATGAACTACTGGTGCACATAACAGAAGCTTCTCAGAATAGAATGAAAGAGAGTGGGGAGATAGAAAGAAAAAAGGGAAAGGAATGGTTCATGAATGGTTTACTGCCAGTTTGGAAGGAGGAATCTAGCAAAGTGATCTAGGGAAGGTTGGGGATGAGGTAGTTCATCAAATATTAGTGAGTCATTTGGGGAATTGACCACTCTAGGAGCTGGAAAAAGTTTCCAAAATGGTTTAATATATGATTGTCATGAGATAATAATAAGAAGTTAATAAGTGCTTTCTAATTGATATCCAGAATGATGTTCAGTACCCTTTTTATTGGGTGTTGGACATTGAACTCCTCAATATATCTGAGTTCCCCTATCAGAGGGCAGGAGACTGCTCTGGAGGGATCGTGACTTTGGCGGAGGACCTGAGTTATTCTGTTCATTACATTTCCAAAGCCTAAATCTTAACAAAACGAAACCATCAGATTAAGTGGTAGGGATTCTTTGAAAGATTATGGGTGGGACTTGATGATTAATGAATTCCTTTCCAACTTTTCCAAGATTCCAGAATTTAGTGATAAATGTCTTAAGAACATCATTTCAACCAGGCCCCTTTCTCATTATCCCAAAGTGGGGAAACTCATACACGTCAGAAACACAGATCATCAAAACCCTCCCAATCCTTTCATGGTTCTAATTGGCCAAGGTCATGGAACCTTTCATGATGGAAAAAAAGTCCTTGATACAGAGGAAAGAGAAATGATTCAGGAGTCAGAGGACATGGATTCAAATCCTTCCTTGCTCCATCTTGTTCCTTAGTTTTCTCATCAATAACATGAATGGGATGGATTCAGTGGCTCCAGTGTTTCTCTGACAAGTGAGGAAACTGAGATAAAGTGCCTTGCCCAAGATCACACAACAAACAAGTAAAGACTGGAAGCTGAGGGTTCCTCAAATAGGGTGGTCTTTCTACTATAGCAGAAAGGATCCTTATTGTTCAGCAGATCAAATACTGGGATTCCTTAGCCAAGATAAATGGATTTAAGGGTTGGCTGGGAGAGGAAGGAGGAAGATTCTAGGTTTGTGATTTAATCTATGTGAGGAATTCCCTCCCACAATGATCCTAGCACTTCCCCCTGTTCCTAAACCCTTGCAATTTATACTATTTCTCTCTTTTTCTTTCTTTCTCTTTCTCTCTCTCTTTTTCTGTCTGTCTCTTTTTCTTTCTTCCTCTCCTCTCTCTCTGTCTTTCTCTCTCTCTCCCTTCCTCTCTCTCTCTTTCTCCCTGTCCTTCTCTTCCCCCCCCCCCTCATCTATTACCCCACATCTACAATGACACAAGATTTTGAGTCAAAGGCTCTAAATTCAAATCTCTGCTTCTTACTTGGGCAAGACCCTTCACCATTTCTCTAGCCTTCAATTTCCTCTGCTCTAAAACAAGAATATTGGAATACCTAACACTCTCCAAGCTCAGTCAGGCCCTAACTCTAAGGTTTTATGATTCTTAAAAACCTGGTATCTAGTCTCTTTTGCTGAACTCACCCAAAACTAATCTCCTGGTGGTTGGGCCCACAGAGGCCTTGGGCAGAGTTCACATGCCCATTCCAGAAAAGCCCTCAGTGGGAGAAGATTCATTTTCTTGAGGAAAAGCCATTTGATTCCTTATTTCCTGCTCTTCAAGGCACCTAGCTATCGCCAGAAAACATCTCATCAGGACTCATCAGAGAATTTGGACACCTGCTTGGAGATGAGCCCATTAAAAAAGAAGCCAGATTGTTCAGTTTTATTTTTCCTTCTTTATGAAGATTGGAGGGCATTTCCAAGTCTGCTATTATACATCTGATGGTGTGAGCCATATTTCTGGGCATAAAGCTATTTACCTGTACAAATTTTTTAGATCATTTCTCTCCCCACGCCAATCAAATCCACAAGATTTTCCTAAAGCCTGCATCTCATCCTGTCAGCCCTTCCACTACAGCTGTTTGGTTACCTCCAGGAACAAATACAAAATGCTCTGTTTGGCATTCAAAGCCCTTCACAGCCTAGCCCCTTCTGCTTTTCCAGTCACCTTAAACCTGACTCCCTGACACAGACACTTGGAACCAGTGACACTGGCCCCTGGTTGTTCCATGAACAAGACACTCCATTGCTCAGCTTCCAGTATTTTCTCTGGCTGTCCCTTATCCCTATAAGGCTTTCTCTCCTTCACTCTGATTATTATTCTTTCTGACATTTTTAAACCCCAGCTAAAAATCTCTTCTACTGGAAGCCTTCCCTAATCTTTAAATCCAGTGCCTTATCTTTTCATCATTTCCTATTTATCCTTAGTTTTTGTGTGTGTAATATTATATTAATTATAATATAATATATACATATTTAGTGATCCTTAGTACTTAACACAGTACCTGGCAGGTGATAGGTACTTAATAAATGTTTATTGAATTGATATTGAATTTCAAAACGTCAGGAAGACTTAGAAAAGTGGCAAAGAAACCCTTCTCCCTCCCAAAATAATAAAACATATTAGATTTTTCTCTTTAGTCCATTTAAAAGTTGATTTATTGGGGCAGTTAGGTGGTACAGTGGATAGAGCACCAGGCCTTAAGTCAGGAGGACCTGAGTTCAAATTTGGTCTCACCTGCTTAACACTTCCTAACTGTATAATCTTGGGCAAATCACTAATTAGCTCAGCAAAATAAAACATAATAATAACTAAATAAGTAAAAGTTGATTTATTATTTTTGTTTATAAATCACTCCACTTCCCAACATATCCCATGTCCCCTCTCCCTTTCTGAGAACTATCCCTTATAATGCTTAACTCAAGTCTAACATAGAGATATCATTTAGGTCCTCTTCTAGAATGAAAGACAACCACTAACAAAAGATAAAGAAAGAAAAACAGTTTGTCAAAACCAGCCAATGCTTCCACTTGAATTGTCATTCTGCAGCCTGTCTTGGTTGGTGAGAGACCACAATCTTGTCCAGCTTTTTTGCCCCACCATATTTATTTTGCCCCAAGTTCATGCCTCCTGTCCCTCTCCCTCCTGTCCCTACTATCTCCCTCACCCCATCTCCACTCCCTATATTCCATCCTTTGACTGGCTGTCTCCTAATCTTGAAATGCTTTCTTCCCCTCATATCCTGCTTCCTTCAGATCCCATTTAAATTCCCACCTTCTGCAAGAAGCATTTCCTGATTTTCCTTAATACCTGTGCCTTTCTCTGCCATTTATCAGGTCTCTGGTATATATAGTTGTTTGCTGGTTACCTTCCCCAATAGAGTGTTCTTGAGATCAGAAATTATTTTGGTCTTCCTTTGCCTCCCCAGTTAGACATTTAGAATTAATTGAACACCCACTATGAGGCAGGCACTCCCCTAAGTGCTGAGGAGGCAAAAGAAAAACTGTCCTTATTTTCAAATGAGCTCAAGGCTAATGGGAGAGAACAGTCAGTGATAAGCAAGCAATATACAGGATAAATTGAAAATCATCAATGGGGGGGGAGGGGGGGAGAAAGCATTAGTATTAAGGAGGATTGGGAAAGCCTTTTTGTAGAAAGTGGAAGCTGGGACTTCAAGAAAGCCAAGGGATGGAATTGAGAAGGGAGAGGATTCCAGACCTAGGGGACAACCAGTGAAAATGTCCAAAGTCAGGAAATGGTGTATCTTGTGCAAGGAGTAGCAAGGAGACCCGCTTTTTTTTTTTTTTTTTTTAAACATCTTAGACCTTACTGTGATTCTTAACACTTGTTTTGATTCTATGTGCCTTCAGAAATGGAGCGTATCACAGACAATAGTTTAACAAAAATGAAAAAAAGCCCCATTGTTACTATTGTTTTTAATGCATGTCATTCAATAATTAAATAATAAAATTTCTAAAATAACTAAGAAAACATTTTGACTACTTTGTTCCTGGGTCACTTGGTCTTTGTCCAATATTTGTGTTCTATTCTTTTTTTTTTCTTTTTTTCTTTTATTAAAGGTTTTTATTTACAAAACATCTGCATGGTTAATTTTTCAACATTAACCCTTGCAAAACCTTCTGTTCTAAATTTTCCCCTCCTTCCCCCCTTCCTATCCCCTAGATGGCAAGTAATCCAATACATGTTAAATATGTTTAAAAAATATATGTTAAATCCAATATATGTATACATATTTATACAATTATCTTGATTTGTGCTCCATTCTTGAAAAGATCTTTCTGCTTCAGTCTCAAATCAATCACTGGACCCGGATGATTCTGGAAGGAAAAGTAAGGCAGGTGACCTTGCCCAGCCCTCCGTCACTTAAATCCAATTCACTTGCATCACCTCCCTGATATCCTGGAGAACCAATGACCAACAGTAGCAATAGAAACACAGAAAACACAGAGAAATCACAGCTGAACCCACCCCCTCCCCCAGGGAAGAGAGGGACCTTCACCTGATCTTCCTCCTCTTGCCTCTTGACCCCCACTGCCCTACAAAATAGCTCCAGGATCTTTCCACTACCGTGTTCAGACTGTGAGAGCCATGCTATTGGCTCTCGTTCACGAAGAAGTCCACAATATAGGGCTGGGGCATTTAAAGACACGCTTGATATTTATGGCATTTAAATAGCAGGGACAAATGTTGAAGCTGTGAAGTTACAATGTTCTCTTTTTAGTCCCCCCTCCCCAGTCTTACTCTGCACTTCTGAGGTTCCCTACTGAAATTAAGTAGAGAATTTGGATGAGAAAAAAGGAAAATGACAATACAAATTATTATCAGACCACATGCATTTATGATCCCAGAATCATAGATTTAAAGCTGAAAGGAACTTAATTTCTGCATCTGAGAAACAAAGGATTTGGGCAGTATGATCTCCCTGACTCAGAGATCAAACCAGCCATAGAGCTGAGATGGGAATCAGGATCCCAGGTCCTTCCTTCTTCATCTCCATCCTTCTCCAATCAGGTATTATTTTTATGTCCTTAGATTTTTAGATCAAATATACAGAATAGATCTCTATGGTGATGGGAGCAAGAATGAACTTTAAATAACATTTTGAAGTTCACAAGGGGCTTTTCTTACATTTTGTCTCTATAAACTCACAACAACCCCACAAGATAGGGACAACAGGTATTATTATTATTCCCATTTTATAGATGAGGGAATTTGCAGCCTACATTTTGTTTCTATAACCTCACAACAACCCCACAAGGTAGGGACAGCAGGTATTATTATTCCCATTTTATAGATGAGGAAATTTGCAGCCTACATTTTGTTTCTATAACCTCACAACAACCCCACAAGGTGGGGACAACAGGTATTATTATTTCCATTTTATAGATGAGGGACTTTGCAACCTACATTTTGTTTCTATAACCTCACAACAACCCCACAAGGTGGGGACAACAGGTATTATTATTTCCATTTTATAGATGAGGGACTTTGCAACCTACATTTTGTTTCTATAACCTCACAACAACCTCACAAGGTAGGGACAACAGGTATTATTATTTCCATTTTACAGGTGAGGAAATTTGCATCCTAGAGATATTAAGTGACTTGTCTAGGCTCTCAGGACTAGTTAATGACAGAAAGGACTCTGTCCATTGGGCAAAAATACTTCCTATGAAGGAAATCTTAGAGGCTCTCTCAGGCAGCCTCCATACTGCTTGGGCCCAGCCTCTGAACTCCTCATGAGGCACCTTGGAAGGTCTCGACAAGGTTCAAGAATGACAGAGGGGGTATCTTGGGCCAGATCAGTTGGCAAGATCCGGACTGAATGTGGGAAACAGGCCGAGGAGCCACTTTGGGGAGGCTATGGGGAATTTCTGACTGGCCAGGTGAGCTCTGCTCTTGGAGCCCAGGACCCTAGAGAATTCCATCCTTGTCTTGCAGGCTCCTCGAGTGCAAACGCAGCTAAAACAATGTTCTGGGGCACTTATATGTAGCTATCCAGCAATTCTGATTCTAAGTACTTAGGATATCCTGAGACAAGAAGCCCACAGGTGGTACCCAGTATACCCCAAAACACTGTAGAAAGTGACCCCATAGTGTGCTCTCTCCAGTTTCTCCAATTTCCACTCAAGCCAGCCCACCCACCCACCACTAGCTTAGATATGGGTCTGCTTTTGAGTAGGAGACACCTTTATCAGGACTTCCGCCTCCTTACCCTAGGAATTCTAAAAACCATGACCCCCTTTCCAGAACCCTACAATATTCACACACCCATGTGTCTTTGATCTCTCATCTTCGATAATTTACTGCTTGTGAAGAGCAACTTCAAAGTGCTCCTGATTTGCCTTTCTTTTTGTGATAGTGACTTGGAGCAGCCTTTTATAAGGCACTTTAAAAAATAGACTATCCTTAGGCTTGTACCCCATATTCATTTTGGTCTTATATTCGTTTGCTCCCTATAGAATTTAGTTATCAGCCTCTGAGTAGAGATACTTGATACTAGACTCATCCATTCATTCTCCCAAATTCAACTATTTTTCTCTTTAGCATAATTGTATTAATTTTGTTTGTCCCCAAACTTTTCAATCATTGTGATTACCTGCTTTATTTTTTGTTATTGATTCTATTGTTTGGCTAATAATGAAGCCCCCTTATGCAGAGATATGAAAGGTATCTGCTCTGGCATTCATTCCTTCTCCCTCAGTTTGACTTTTCACATTTAGGTCACAGACTGATACTTGAGGGATTTAAGAATTTTTTTGGTGTGGCACATGGTACAGTATGTTCATTTCTGTCGCTGTCAGCATCTGGTGCAGGTCCTTATTACTCCAAGACTATGCAAAAGCCCCATGGCTGGTCTGCTTGCCTCATTCCCCACTCAGCTGTCAAAGTTACCTTTCTAAAGCACAGGTTTAGCCATGTCATTCCTCTTCTCAATAAACTCCAGCAACTTCCCATAGACTCCAGGATCAGGTACAAACCCTGTGCTTGGCAGTCAAAGCCCCTAAAGTCTGCCCCTCTCCCCTTTACAGTCATTTTACATGTACACCACCATGAAGTTGGCTGAAGCAGGGGCTGCAGAGAGCTTAGAGCTTGGTCAGACATCAGAGATGGCAAGGGCACCTGCTGCTCCTAGGCCATCTCTAGTTACCTTCGCTTTTCTTAGGTCCCTAGACTTTGGTGACTCAGGAAGAGAAAGTGGGCTGGGGACTTTGTGCAACTCTGACACTTAAATACAAACCCTACATGAGTCCAGACATCGCCCGTGATGTCCCTGGTCCTCTCCGGACAGGACGGGTAACTAGAATGACACCTTGTATCTTTGCCATCTGCCCCTTTTGACCCAGGGACAGACCACAGTGGGAATTTAATGGCCAGTTTTACACACAGCATTTTAGGAAGGACTAAATGAGCTGAATGGCATCAAGAGAATAGCCAGAATGGTCAAAAGCTGCAAATTCATGTCAAATCAATTGAAACAATTTAGCCTAGGAAAAAAGAAGACTGAGATTGGGGAGCAGCATATAATATGGCACATAGTAAGTATTTAATAAATGTGTTGGTTGAGTAATTAGTATGGGAGCTGTCTCGATATTTGTTAAACTTGGATTTGATTGGATCAAATCATCCAATGATTGGGGATGAATGGGGCCCAGGACAAATGTTCATTTTGGGAGGTTCTGCTAGCTTTCCTGGAAGCTCCCAGGAAAGTCAGGAGGCATTTGATGTGGGTCTGATGGCAAGCTGTGTCAGAGCACCTGGTGAGACAAGCATGAAGGTGCTTATCTCTCTAGAAGACTAGCTACTAAAAAAAATGCACCTTTTGGCCATGGGAAGCCATCAATAGAATTGGGGAAAAAAGCAAAAAAGCCTCATCTTCATTGCTGTGTAAATCTACTTTCATCCACAGCACCCAGTGAAGATGGGCAAAGTAGGGAGTGGGGATGGGGCAGGAGAGGAAATATCCCTAAAAACAGTAAGTTCTTGGACTATCCCAGTGACAGCCAACATGAATCAAATTAGTTCTCAAGTGTGATCTTAGTCTGCTAAGCAATGAATTAACATATTTTCAAAGGAAAAGAATCATGTTATATCAAACCAGATAATACACGTATTGTTATCAGCATATCTGTATTGAAACCTTGCTATCACTGAAACCAGAAGGAATAAAGGTTTTGTGGCTCATTACAGGATCACTCCCAGGTTTTTCTCAAACAGACCAATAAAAGACTTGGAGGGGTTGGTTCCATTAGGTGCCCATGGCAACAAAAAGCATCACTTCCATTGGATGCCCATGGCAACAAAAAGCATCACTTCCATTGGGTGCCCATGGCAACAAAAAGCATCACTTCCATTGGGTGCCCATGGCAACAAAAAGCATCACTTCACGGGATGGGCATCTCACTTCTGTGGTAAATGACAGGGTATGATGCAAAGCCTCAGGTGGCTGTGGGAATTCTCTGAAGATCTGCAGATCACAACCCTTCTCTGTCTCCCATGCTAAATGACTCTCAGCCGGCTTCTTCCACAAGGGTCTCCTCAGGGCCTCCCCCCACACTCTGTTATATGAGAGGGCTTCTCTGCTTTTCCTCAGCCCCTTGAGGGTTCCCAGGGAACCCCAGGATGTCCCCCTGGCATCCCCTATTCTTGCCAAAGGACTTCCTCATCTATTCTTGTGACATTCTTTGCTCTGTTTTGCTGGATCCTTGACAGGCACATGTCACATTCTGCTCACACCATTCTCATATCTTTCCATTATTCTCTCTGGGTGCTCATCTTTAGTTCTTCAAGGGCAACGGTCTTGCTGTGATTCAGCAAAACTAGTAAAACGTTCATACTACCAAGATGGGCCTTTGATTCCTTTTAAATAAGATGCATTTAAAATACTAAATAAAACTCCTTTTTAAATAAAAATTTTAAAATACATGCTATGTATTTTTTCCCCCATATTTAAAAACTTTATTTTGAGAAGCGGTCCACAGGTTTCACCAGGCTACCCAAGAAATTGACAAAAAAGTGAAGAATCCCCAGTGTACAAGGATTTGTGGTTATTTGCATATCTTTAGCAGCTCAGTACCCCACAATTAAGTAATAATACAAAATTAGTTCACAGTAATTATAAGTAAGAAGTTTCAGTCTCTCTCAAATATGGACTGTGTTTGAAATGCAACAAAAACATAATCTGATTTCCTTGGTGGGGGTACTCCCTCCACCCATGCAAATTACAGCCTTTCCAAGCATTCTCATCTGGTACTAAGCCTTATCGAAAGCTCCCATAAATCTCCTGGACAGAGCGAATACGGCCAGTGTAGTGGAGCCTTAGAGTCTGTGGGATCATTTGGACTATGTGTTGTGTCAATTTTGTTACATAATTGTATCACAAGCCTCCCTTTTTCTGCATATCTCTGCATATCTCAATGATGTCTTTTAGGTGACTTTTCAAATGAGAATAAAACATACACCAAAAATCTTTATTTCAACATACATCTTTCCATGAAGAAAGGACAAACATTACAAGATTAGAATAAGGAAACACTTCTTTCAATTTTTTTAAAATAAGATTTTTACCTCTCAGAGTAGGGGTTGTTAACCTCTTCGCTGTTCTGGACCCTGTTGGCAGGGTTCTGGTAAAGCCTATGGAACCCTTCTTAGAATCATGCTTGAAATATATAGGACTCCAATGGAAGCTAATTACATTGAAAGACAGATATAAAGTATACATATACATACATACACACACATATATATAAATAAAGTTAATGGATCTCAGGTTGAGAACTTCTATCTTTAGAGGACCAATTGTTTTAAGAGATTAATCATTGTGATTTGGCTTTAATTGAGTTTTAAAAAGGCAGGAGCCTGTACTATGACCAGTTATTTGGTATACAAGAATTTTTTCAATCCTAGTTTGAGTTACACATTTTCATTGTTCATAGAAATGAAAGAAGCCCACTCTCAATGGTACCGGTGACAAATTTGGGGGAAAGGTATGGAGATGTTAGAGTTTGTGCAAAATATGGGCATTGCTTTTTGGTAGGGCTCTTTGGTAATGAATCTATAATTTGAAAAATGGACTGAAATATTGATACCTTTATTGTTAATAACTGCTGTATATTTATACAGAAGTATAAGCCCTTTCTTATGGTCCCATCTGTAGGGTGAGTCATTATTATTTTCAAAGAAATTGTCAAATTTAATTCCATGAAAGAAAGAATATGATATTTAATTTCAGCAAAATGAAATTTTAACAGAGGACTAGTAGCTTAAAGCTCAGCACTAACAATTAGAAAATCTCATTAATTTGTATTATTTAATGAATGGAAATGTTGCAGAATCTCTATGTTTATTTTCATTTGTCTCCTGGAACGATGAAGAATAAGAGCAAATTTTAAAAGTGCATCTTCTACAAAGTAAAGAGAATTTATCCTTATGCTTACCTTCAATAATTTAAGGAATTCTAGACTAATGGGTTTAGAAAAACCACTTGTTCATGTCTCTGAAATTCACCAGCCCCACAAAGTGGGAAAGAGCAAGCCAAGAAAGAAAAAATTGGAGGCTGAAAAGTAAAACAGGATATAATGTGACCACAAATGATGACAATAAGTAAAAACCTCAGGATAGTATTTTTTTTTAATTTTATAAAAATTTCAATTAAGGAACACAATATCTCACCAACATTTCTTTAAACTTAGATCGAAGTGATGCATGAAGCCAGTCAAGGAGGGTCCAGCAGAATATTGGTGATGAGTGAAAGTGAAGAGAACCTCTCCACCAGGAGGAGGTAAGCCTAAAGGATTCCTGGGAAGAAGCAGGAGGGCTGGGTAGGGCAATTGAAAGATGGAAGGGAATTCATTATAGTTCATCTTTCTCTCCAGACACTTAACAGGATAAAACTACAAGAGTGCATTGTATTTCGGAAGTATTTGTTATGATCAAAGTTAAAATAATCTTACAACACAAATCCACATACACAAAACAAAAACAAAACTACCATTTTAAAACCGGACATTTTAATTCAAGAAGTCTAATGAATACAGAATTCAAAATACTTCATATTCAAATTATAGTTTAAATTATTTGTGGGTTTTTCCCCCAGCTCTGAAATTTTAACCTAGCAATATATAAGTTGGATGGCATCTTGGTCCATGTACAACCCCCTAGATATGGCAGTTATTTAGGAAGCATGTAGAAGTGGAAGAGCAAAATATTGGTCAAATGTATATGCATGTATGTATACATCAACATGCATATGCATATTTACATAAACATACATGTTTATACTTTGTGAAAAATTTTTAAATGGAAAAAAAATAGGTTTAGCAAAACAAATCAGCCATTTCTTATGGTATATATAATGATTCCCCATAATCCCCTACTCCTGCAAAAAAAACAAAGGGGGAAGGAGGTATATTTTCTCACGTCTTCCTTGGGACTAAAGCCTAGTTATTATGTGTAATTATGTACACAATGGTCAGTTTCATTTTTTTCCTTTCTATTTACATTGTTATAATTGTAGAAAGTGTTTTTCTGAGTTTGCTTACCTTAACATCGATTTCACGCGTCTTCATATTCCTAATTCCTTATAGCACAGTAATACTCCATTTATACAACACAGTTTGGTCTGTCATTCTCCAAATGATAGACTTTTAAAAAAATATTATTAAATGCAGAAATATGTTTAGAAGAATTGTACATGTGTAACCTATACTGGATTACTTGCTTTCTAGGAGAAAGGACTGGGGAAGAAGGGAGGGAGAAAGATTTGGAACAAGGTTTTGCAGGGTGAATGTTGAAAACTATCTTTGCATCTATTTTGAAAATAAAAAGCTATTAAAAATCTATTATAAAAAAAGTAAAAGAAAAAAGCGTAGTAAAGGGAGGGCTAATGCTAAGAATAACTTTAAGACAACAATAATCCCTTTTTAAAAGAAACAAAGAGCTAAAATTTGGAAGCAAGAGGAATATCAGAGCTAGGACCACTCTTCAGAATGCTAACAGCAAAAACAGATGAAAGACAAGACGGAATGAGACTCTTTTTTGGCACATCTTTTTGCCATGGAGAAAGACTCTTGAATTATATATAATTATTAAACCAATGAATTATCTCTGAAAAATCAAAGGTAATAAGAGAGTTGTCAGTGGCCATTGTTTGGGGTAATTGCACCTACCTAAACTGACTACTCAGGAGTCACTCTAAATGATGCACAGAAAGAATTTATTAGAATCTCGAGAAGCAGACCATCCTGGCCTGTGGGCCTGAAAGGACAGCAAGGATACCCACAGGAGGAGAGTCATTCACTTGAAGATGCTTACAACTTTTATACATTTCAGACAAAGAACCCCCAAAATCCCACCCTCTATAGGTTGTGATTGGTCACATAAACCTTTATCTCCCTATTTGGTCAGTGGAATGCAGTGAAAAAGGTGATCTACAACTTTAGCCACTTAATTCCTTCTTTGCACAATGGAATGCACTCCAGGTCTCATCTAAAATCTCACGTGACTGGGGCCTATAGGCCTGATCTACTTGAGTTAACAGTCTCTGATCAATATGTGCTTAATCTGTAAGTTCTTCACCTTTTCACACAATCCCCCCTGTTATTCATAAATATATATGTATATGTACATATATATATATATATATATATATATATATATATATATATATATTTCCTCATGAAGAACTAACATTGTGGTGAAATTCGATTAACATCTCTACACATTGCTTGTTAATCTCTTCATCAGGATCATCCCCTGCTATGGTCTCCCATCCTTCCTTTTGTAAAATCATCATTTTAATGGCATCCTCTGTCTGTAAGACTCTTGACAGTGACCTCCGAACTATTTTTGTTACCAACGTAATCATACAGGGCAAACATAGTGGCAACAGGATGATTCCACATATAGCTACTAACCCATATCCCAACAGTTGTTTCCACCAGCTTCCACCGAACCATGACCACTAGCCAGTACCAAAGGGAGATTCCAAACCTGCACGGGTACATGTGCAATCTTACGGATGTTCTTGGTGATTTCCTTAACAATTTGCCCATTATCATCAATCTGCATACAGAGGTGGACAAATTCAGTTTCCCACAGACCTCTCCTTCCTCTGGCTAGTCTAAGACTAGCCGATGTTGTAACACTGCTTTCCTTGTCTGAGTTGCCTGATCAGCAGTAAGTCTAAGGCTTGAGCGGTTTGATTGATTATTATCTCTAAAACTACCTGTAGCCTAATCAACCGATTTAACATGTATATCTGCGTTTGGTGCCCCCAACTACCGTCCTGGGCTCCTGTTGCCGGTGCGTACTCTTTTATAATTCTCTCCGGAGGCCAGGCATCTCCCCACCCATAACCGTATCCCCAATGCCTGCCAATGCTTGATGAGAGAAAGAAAAATTTAGATCTAATTATACCTATATAACAAACTCCAGTCCAATTTTTGGGTATATGGGTATAAGCCCTCTCACCACAGATCCAATAATGCCCCTTCAGGGCAGGATTATTATCATACCAAAATATAACGGGTCCACTTGAAGGTGGAAAATACCTGGCATCCCAGGGACCTAAGGGCCCTCCTCCTGTAGTAGAATTACATCTCCAAAGATGACTTTTAACTACCCATTGGCAGATGCAACCATTTTCCCAGTTAGCTCCTGATGGCTCCAGAAATTATTAAACATTTTCCTAACAGGGCCTTCTCTATTCTCCCACTTCTATGGAATGGATTGAAGTATAAGTTGAACCTGGTGCTGTGCTATTCAAGGTTATACGTGTCCATATCTGGGGTCCCTCTGGATCAGGGATTAAACAGGCAGGTGGCATTTTCCTCACACACCCCTCACTACTATTAGAACATTTGATACAGGGAACCACTGATCCATCATAACTGGTTTGATTCCATCTATTCACATACCTACTGCAGTCTATGGCAGTTCCCTTTTCTGGTTTGTGAGTGAATGTCCATGTACATTGACTTTCTCCCATCCATGGCCCTGTGCCAGTCTGATTCAGGCAATATCTCCCTAAAACTGTACTGGTCAGAGTCCAGTGGTGCTTTTCTTCTGCTGACCAGAAACCTGTTCCATTGTGTATTATTGACCTGTTGCTCAAGATCCAGGCTGGAGACAAGGGAACAGGAACCTAGGGCCACTGTGTAAGCTGATCAGGTCCCCCACATATCCAACAGTCAGTCAATCTAAAGCTAGTGGCTATTGTTTGGATCAGGGTTTGAAAGGTATTTTCATACCCCACTGCTCTCGAGGTACCAGTACAAAAGGAGTACCCACATAGAATTACACATACATATAGAAGGCGCAGTCCCCAACCCTTTGAGTTTGGTTCACACCCCATTCTTCCTGATAGTATATAATACCCCCAATCCTAACAATACAGTTCAACAAAATGTAATATCTAATACAAACAAGAAAAGTCCCAAGAGAGTTCCCCAAATGAGACAAGTCAAAAAAATTTTACATGCACAATTCATCAGTCTTTGCTAGGCTTCTTGTAATTTCAACCGCACTTTCAATGTTCCTGGATCAGTCTCTACTGCCCACTTCTTTGGTGCATCCACGGGACCTTTGACTCGAGTGTGATGTGTCCAACCTTTCTCTTTGGTGTGTATTGCCATATCTAAAGTCAACAGGATCTGGAATGGTCCTTCCCAGCTCAGGGTCAGCTTGTCCTCCTTTCATGTCCAAACCAGGACCCAGTCTTCTAGAACTTATGCACTGTGAATCCTAAGGGAGGAGTCTGAGCAATAAGCCCTTTCAGTTGTAAAGTTTTCAGATATTACAGTAAAGACAGAACATATTCCTTTAAAAACAAATCCTTGGTCTCAAATATTGGATCCAAGGAAGAATTTTGAATCCCTTTTGGATAAAGGTGACCATACAATAATTCATAAAGTGATAACCCCACATCCCTTCAGGGTTTTGTTCTATTCTTAATAAGGGAAGGGGAAGGCACTTGGTCCACGGCAATTGTGTCTCTAATGCCAATTTAGTCAGTTGCTGTTTAATTTCCTTATTCATCCTTTCTACTTTATCTGATGAGGGTGGATGCCTTGGGGTATGTAAGTCCCAGGATATTTCTAGAGCTTGGGCCACAGATCAGAGGACCTTAGCTGTGAAACGGGTACCTTGGTCTGAATCTTCCTGTTCCACCAACCCATACCCTGGAATGATATGCTCAAGGAGGACTTTTACGACTTCCGAGTCAGTTGCCCAGGCAAGGGGGGAGGCCTCCACCCATGAGGTCAGATGGTCCACTACGACCACAGATATTTGAGACGCCCCACTGATGCAGCTCGGTAAAGTCCACCTGAATGCTTTGGAAAGGCCTGATACCAGGGGGCCTTTCTCCTTTCTGGACTTGTCATTGGGCCGCTCTATTCATCCTCTGGCAAACAGGACACCCGCTGACCAGTTGCCTGCTATTGTGTACAGGCCAGTGCCACAAACTTAGCACTGCATCACACAGATCTTGGACACCCCAAAGACTGCCCTGATGTAAATGTTGGAGTACAAGTCCCATACCTGCTGTGGTCAGTACCTCTCTGCCGTCAGGGAGGAACCAGTGCCCCTCTTTATCCTCCTGAGCGCCAAGGCTTTGGATTTCCTGCTTCTCTTCTGGGGTAAGGGAAGGTGGAGGCATCGGAGGCAGAAATGCCAGAATTAGCACCATCATTTCCTCCATACTTACAGATTCCTCTTCTCCAGCCCATATTGCCTCCTCATCCACAAAGCAGTTTCCCTTGTCTCAAATGAATCTCCTCTTTGGTGCCCCTGCACATGAATCACTGCAATTTTCTTAGGTAATATAAGATTAGTCAAAATTTTAGTGACCAATACCCTGTGTGCCAATCCCTTACCTTTACTGTTTCCATTCTTTCCCTCAAATAATTTACAGGATCTAAATTTTTTTTCCTTCACTTATATAATGAACTAAATGTTTTACCTCACATTTCACAAATTGCAATTGGTCTTGAGAAATTCTCAGTCCCTGTGCTCCTAAATAATTTAACAAACTGATAGTGACTTGGACAAGGTCACTCTTTTTCCTTCCTGCCACAAGAGGATCATCTACATATTGTAAGACTTTTAACAGTAAGAAATTTATCCCAGAATGTTCACACAATTTTTACATAGCCAAGTAGATGTTTCATAAATTGAATATTATACCAATCATTTTGTTTTTAAAATACCCAATACACAGAAAAATCCCAAACTACATATTGTCCATAACAAAAACTTTTTCAAAAGGACAAAGGCAAAAACTATTATCCTTGGAGTCCCTTTAAATAATTGGCATCAATACAATTAATTAAAACTTCCTGTTTTCACATAAAAGAATCTGAAAAGTTCTTAAAAACATAAATTAAACTTTTTGAAATAACCCTTTCAAACTATAGATCGCATTTATGATCATATTCCTTAAACAAGAAAACCATTATGTTTCAAAGAAACAAATATTCAGTAAATTAACCAAGCCACTACAGAAAATGACTGAACGCACTTGGTGGGAGTGAAGGAAGGAGAGGATTGCATGTGGCCACCCTTCCCCCACTCCTTCACTCCTGGACAAAGGATTCCCTCCTGTTTCTCCACTCAATTTCCTACCCGGGAATCCTTCTCAAGATTTAGGCAATCAGTTTATTTCCTTTCATTTTCCAACTGATTCCTTCTTGATATCATTCAGGCTCTCAATTTGCTCCTACAAATCAATCCTTCAGTCTCCTGCCTTCTTCTTTCCAGTTCTCTTCAGAACTTTTAAGATTCACAATGTAGTGAATAGCTAGAAAAACTCCATAAAGCATAACTTACAATGTTAATAAATTACCCAATGTTTCCTTGTTTTCCACATGTCCAACATTCTAAATTTGTATTCCTCAATGCACCCTTTCCTTTATTGTTTCTTGCAGACTCCCAGCCCCTCCTGGGTCCCTTATATTTCTTTTTAGCAGCATCTGAGTTATGGATCTGCTGAATCATGATCCTATTTCTCTCTCTTTCTCTCTTATCCCTGGGCTTTTCCCATTCCTTTCTCTGCCTCTCTTTTTCCTTAGCCCAGTCCTCATCTCTCCTTACATAAACCTTTGTAGCTTCCTCCAATAAAGTTTCCAAAGAAGATCGCATCCACCCTTCAATCTTCTGTAACTTCCTATTTATATCCGGCCAGGAATTAGATACAAACTGCACCTTTAACATCTGTTCATTCTCTGGGCTATTAGGATCTGTTCCTGAATATTTTCTTATTCCTTCTCTAATTCTAACTACTGCGTTGGTGACTCCGTCCTTTTCTTGGGTGATAGCTAAGGCCTTGTTTATATTTTGCCTCTTTGGGAAAGCATCCCTCAACCCCACAACTATTAACTCCCTCAGATCTTGCATATTCTGTCTATGCGCCTGATTATTACCATCCCACCCTGGGTCATTCACAGGATACTTCTGTGACAGGGACCGCCCCGTCATTCAGGCGTGGGTGCCTCCTTTCTCATTCCTGCATGGCTAAATGCCCTGACCTCACTTCTTAATAGGGGTGCATTCACATATCCAATGCCCCCTTGAGCCCCACCTAACGGAACTTCCCTGAGGGGGAACATATCGACATCCCCAGCCAGGAGGGGGACCTCTCTACGTATATCCCCCCCTGTACTCCGTGTCTTTCTTGGGAGTGATCCTGCCTCCTCCCTAAAGGGGAGTCTCTGAATATCTGCAGTTGGTGCAATTCCCTGGAAGTAGGAGCATACGGTCCTTCTATTATCTGCTCTCTGGGAGCTTCAGCCACAAACTGGGCCTCAACTGGCTGAGGGGGCAGAGCTTCTAAAGGGTCCCAATCCTGCTTCTCTTCCTTTACTACTTTCTCTTTAGCCCCTGGCTCTTTTTCTGTTTTCTTTACTCTGGTTTCTGGGGTTGGTTCAAAAAGACTTTAGCAGACCCATCAAGCCAGAGATTAGCATAAACGGATTCCTCTGGGTTAAAAGGTCTTTACCATTCACATACAAATTCAATTGTTGACATACACAATCCTAGGAAGAACCAAAACTCAGCCAAATAAGTTCCCCTACCAATATTTTGGCTGCTCCAAACAAAGCAGCAATATTTAACGATCTTTCTTTTGTCTTTTCCTTTGTATCTGGGAAGTTCCTCCCAGTTCTTAAGTCAATTTCCTAATGGGCTGTCGACTGGAATTTCCTGACTAAGGTCCTGACACTCACTTTTGGACTGTGATTTCCCCATATCACTTAGTCCCCCAAACTAAGTTCAGCAGTTTATCAGCAGCCTCCCTTGGCAGTTCTTTACCACTGGGGCCTATCACAGTCCAGCACTCAACAAAATTTAGTGAGGGCTATTCCCTTGGGTTCCCTAAAACCCAGCCAATAAGACCCCCAAACTATTCCAAGAGCTTACCGAGCCACACGGTGCAGATTCTAAACTGCGCCGGCCAGTCAGGACATTCGTTTCTTCCAAAGTATTCGTTTCTGTACTTCACTGAGTCCCCCCTGCTTCGGTCCGTTGTCTGATGGGGAGGGAGGACACACACACTTGAGTCAGAGACCACTGGAAAAATTCTTCCATGGGCGCCCGCCTCTACTCAAGGTGCACACCCATTTCTCCAAAAGACACCAATCCCGGACGAGCCCCCAAAACTGTTTGGGGCAATTGCACCTACCCAAACTGACTACTCAGGAGTCACTCCAAATGATGTACAGAAAGAATTTATTAGAATCTCGAGAAGCAGACCGCCCTGGCCTGTGGGCCCGAAAGGATAGCAAGGATACCCACAAGAGGAGAGTCATTCACTTGAAGATGCTTATAACTTTTATATATTTCAGACAAAGAACCCCCCAAATCCCACCCTCTATAGGTTGTGACTGGTTACATAAGCCTTTATCTCCCTATTTGGTCAGTGGAATACAGTGAACAAGGTGATATACAGCTTCGGCCACTTAATTCCTTCTTTGCACAATGGAATGCAGTCCAGGTCTCATCTAAAATCTCACGTGACTGGGGCCTATAGGCCTGATCTACTTGAGTTAACAGTTTCTGATCAATATGTGCTTAATCTGTAAGTTTGTCACCTTTCCACACACCATGCATCTGCCACTTCATTCAGATGTAGTTCACGTAAGCCTTGTACCTTCAAACCATAGAGGGTAGCTTGGTGCCCTCGACTCTTATCTTACATTTCAATTCCTTGAGAACTATTTTTGTTCTAATTCTCCCAATTCAAATTTCCATAATATTATTTCATGACATATAGCTTTTTATTAATTTTTGTGTCACTGTATTATTAAATTTAATATTTAATATAGTATATTTAAATTTAAATTATTAAATTATTATTCACCATGTTAAAAATATCATTATAATTATTTTTCATTGACCTGTAAAAACAGTTTTAAACTTTTTAAAATTTTGAGTTCAAATTCCCTTCCCCTCCTTAAAAAGACAAGAATTTTGATTCTTGACTGTGCAATCATATAACACATATTTCCATGTTAGCCATGTTGCAAAAGAAATAAAAAAGTCTTAAAAGTATGTCTTCATTTGTATTCAGACTCCATCAGTTCTTTCTCTGACACTGGATAGAATGCTTCATTATTAGTCCTTTGGAATTGCATTGCTGAGAGTAGCTAAGTTATTCACCATTGATCAGCATATAATATTGCTGTTCTGGTTCTGCTTACTTCACTTTACATAGTTCATATAGGTCTTTCCAGACTTCCTTTTACTTTTATTTTTATAGCTACATTAGAGGTTTTATTTACATTTAATAGCTGCTTATGGATTCAAAGACCACATGAAGATCTCTGATAGCCTGAGATGGTCATACTTATTGTCATGTCTAGTATTATCACTGATAAGTAAAATTTGTTAAAAATCTTTTCCATTATTTTCTTCAGACAATATATCTTAATTTAAAAAAAAAATTTCCAAGACACATAAATGGAAAGTTTTTATAAGATAATAAAGAATCAACTCTTTTAAGTCGAGTAAGCTGAAAAAGAAATGCCAGCCTGCACTGGTGGATAGTAGCCAATTCTACCAGTGAAGTCATGGGTCCAATTCCCAGGTCTCTGTCTCAGCAAAGATGCAGGATTGTGCAATGCAAAGAGGCATAAGGACAATTTTTTACAAAGTCACTTAAATTTTAATGGGGTTCTTGAAAGGAAGAATTACAGTATTTACTTTGGAAAATAAAGGAACTTTGAGAGTCTTTGCCAAGCTCGTATTCAGCGAGTAACTGGGCCCCCAGACCCATCTCTGACACTTCATAAGCAGGTGATCTTGGATTATCTTTAACCTGGCTGTTCCAATTTCCTTTTGAGTTCTGCCTACTGACCTCCCTGACTTCCTTTAAGTCCCAACAAAAATCCCACCACCTTCCAGAAGCTTTAAGGATTCCCCTTAATTCTCGTGCCTTCCCTGTGTTGATTATCTCCAATTCTCCGGGATATATCTTGTTTTCACATAATTTACATGTTGTCTTCCCCATTAGACTGTGAGCTTCTCAAGAGTGGAAAGTCTTTTGCCTTTCTTTGCATTTATACTGCTTCATACAGTGCCCGACACAAAATAGGCAGTTAAATGTTTACTGACTAATTGGCTGAGAGATAACAAAGACTTATTAAAAGAAAGAAAAGAAGGAAGAAAGAAACTTTCAACACTATGAAAGTGATTATATACTTTAAAAAGGAAAAGATACAGACAAAACAGCTTTGTGAATAGTATGGCAGATGGGGAATAAAGCATTAGATAAGAGAAGCTAGTCTTGTCTCATTCCTAGTTTGGGTCATTTAAAAAAGTTGCTTAATCTTATTTTATCAGAATTCTGAAGATATAAAGATTAAAACAAGAAAGAAAGTTATAAATCAGTCCTGAAGTAAAGCTAATAAAATTAGGTACAATAGAAATGTAAATTGGTACAGATAAAGCTACCTTATAGCAAATTCTATTAGATGAAGAGTTCTGTATTTTGATGCAGTCTCTTCCCTGATGGTTTACCCAAACTAGTCTTTCTTTCTATAACACCCAAAGGGATTTCTTAAGCACCTTAGAGGTCTGTTGGATTTCCTGGGATATAAAAGTTTAGGACCCAATCCCATTACTCAAAGAGCTCCAGCTCTAGCTGGAGAGAGAGTTTAAGAATAATTCATGATAACAGGCAATCAAGCTTTAATTGTACAATTTAGGAATTCAGAGAGGAAAGGTCAAAGAGAACTGGAGTCCTCAGCAAAGTTTGAATGGAGGAGGTAGAATTGGAGTTGGTTCTTAAAGAGAGCAAAGGTGAAGGATAAAGGGCGGAGGTTCCAGGAAAGGGAATCAACTAGAGAGGGGCCTTAACCTGCTTACAAGCTCCTGCGGAATCAGCCTAATTTGAGCAACGGGTTCAAACTGGAAAAAAAAGAAAACAAGGGGCCGATAGAAAGAATGGGGTCAAATTACAGGGGCACCTAAACCCAGACAAAGAAAGTTAGATTTGTTGTGAAGGAAAATAAGGATATCATTAAAGGGCTTTTAAATATTGAGTAGCAAATTGGAAACTGCTAAAAATGGGAAGTTAGCCTGGCAATTGTATATAAAAGAGATTAATTAGAGGGAAGTGAGAATGGAGTCAGAACTGCTGATTACTAAGAGGTGATCTAATTGCAATAAAATGGAAATACTTGTTCTACAAATATTGTAGTGAAACAGTATCATGGTATAGTGAAAAGGGTGTACTTAGATACTGAAGATATTCGATAGATTTGAATATCAGCCTCTTACTCTGGGAGTGACCTCTTTCTTTTGTAAATGAAGAGGTAAGAGTAGGTGACAGCTAAATTCTTTCAGTTCTAAATCCAAGTCTGTTTATAAATCTATGAACTTAAGACACTACTATGTTAATCTATCAACTGATATAGGTCAAAGAAAAAGGAAAAAGACCTATACATACCAACATATTTATAGCAGCTCTTTAAACTGGGGAATTGGCTGAAAGTTATGGTATGTGATTGTGACTGTACAGTAAGAAATGATGGAGGGGCTGGTTTCAGACCTGATGAAAAGTGACGTGAGCAGAACCACAGCAATATCACAATGATAATCAACTGACTTAGCTAACTGAGCAATACGATGATCCACAACAATTCAAAGGAATCATGATAAAAAACACCATTTACCTTCAGACAGAAAACCAATAGACACTGAATGCTGATTGAATGTGTACTTTTTTTCTTTTTATTTTTCTTGCTTTATTTTTCACATTATGTGAAAAGGTTTTGGACGACTTCATATGTATAACAGGCATTATATTTCTTGCCTTCTCAATGGAAGGGGTAAAAGGAGAGAAAATTTGGAAATGAAAATTAAAAAAATTAAACGTCTGGTAGACAGTTGATGACCCAGAACTTGAGCTCAGAAGAGATTAAGGCTGAACATAAAGATGTGGAGTCATCTGCATGAAACATGATGATTCATGAGAGTTCAAGAAAATACAGAGGACTCGGGACAAAAAAAAATCTGACACTCAAGGCCCTATACCTTTCAACTTCGTTTTTAGCCTTATTCTATAGTACTACCCTTCATTTGATTCAGCTGGACTGAATTATTATACTTCACCCCCGTTGAGTACCTCCTGTAAATGTAGAACCCTTCCCTCCTTCCCACTCTTTGCATTTTGAAATCCTTCCTATTACCCAAGGCACTACTTCCTCTTTATTTCAAATAAGCCTTTTCTGTCATCCCTTATGAAAATTACCTTTCTCTTCTGGGATCTCACTTTGTACCTCTCGTTCTTTTCTGATTTTGATGATTTTTTTATTGCATATTTACATATAATGTCTCCTAGAATATTGTAAACTTCATGAGATTATATCTTAATTATATCTCCCTTAGTACTATGCGCCGGGTATACTGGGATAGGAATATTCACTATATTTTTTCAAATGAAAGATAACATTTTTATTTGTATACTTTATGCCCAGTGAGTTAGTGTTAGAGTCAGGACAAATGACTTCAAACTTTGCCTGAGACATTTACTACTTGTGTGGTCCCTCCCAGGCAAGTATGTTGCAAACCTAAGAGCTATTTAAGTGCTAGCTATTATTATTATTATTATTATTATATTCTGAAAATGTTAGGCGATAAGGACATTTCCTTCCAGAAATTAAAATGTTTTCTGAATGGTAATTCTAGCATACCAGATCACCTAAGATACAGCACATAGAAGAAATATACCATACAGTATCACTCATAAGTTTAAAAATAGCTTTACACTGTAAAGGTCAATTGGGAAGCAACAGGGTGTGTGTATGAGGGGGAGGGGTGGTTAGGAAACTTGAATCAGTGAGTAGGTAGGTAACAAACCTTAGATCTTTTCTCTAAGGGAGTATCCCTTCTGCTTTTAAAGACATCTAAGATTCTCTAGTTTCTATGTCAAGAATTGTTTGAACAGAAACAGCAGATTGCTTTGCCCCAGAAAGCAAGTCCTACACAAAGTTGACCACATGAAGTATATTGTGTTTAGAAATGAATTTTAAAACTCTTTCGAACTGGTATCAATTTTCAAATTATTTATTGGAAATGCCAAAAAGATTTTTCAAAATAAAAACAAAACAAAACAAAAAACCACACGCCTCAGTTCTCTTTTGCAATATCAGAGCAAAGTTTGAGGACTATAAATATTTTACATTTTTGTATAAAATCAGCAATAAGGAAAAAGATACAAAAAACAACCAGAGGTAAAAACAAATTTCAGCAATAACACTGTGTGCAATCATCTCACTGCTACTCAAGTGACCATTCAGGCTGATTTTTAAAATTTCAGTAATGATAAAATTCACACCACAACAGCCCAGCATTGGAGCACCAGCAGGTTTTATTTCCTTCCTTTTTTAAAAGGTTGGAATCCTTTTATTTGTAAATACTAATGACTAAGAAAGTTTCTAGCAACTCCATTCTTAAAAAGGAATGCCTTCATTCTTTCTTTAAATTCAAACAAGTTTCATTTCTATTTTGAAGCAAGAATAGTAATAATAAACAACCATGAACAATAAAGCATGAGGGTCCTTTTAAAGCAAATAAATAATTGTTTAACTAAACAGACTTGCTGTATTCAAAGCACAGACCTGCTGTAAAAACACAAGAGGATTTCAATGGTCAGGGAGACATTGATATTTTTATCCAATGGCAAATTTAAATAGCTACAAGTCACAGATGAATCTAGCACATACCTAAAAGTCAAAGGGATATCAGTCTCAATCACCAACTAGTGCAAAGTGATCACCAAGTATAAACTCGTCTTTATTAAAAGTTATGAATCAAGTTATGTATCATTTGCAGTATTTAAAATGGCAAGGAAAGTTTAAATCTAACAATACAAAAAGTGCTACTCTACTTTAGATCTACCTGGAATTTATAATTGTTATATGTCATTTCATTCAATTGGGTTAATTAAACTAAATTACTGCCTGAGCAATGTAAACAAGCCTTTAGGAAATTAAAAAAAAACAAACAGATTTATCTGCCAGTAAACTGCATAAATACATAATGAGCCAGGTGTATAGAAGGGAAGTTTATGTTTGCTTATTTCAAGGCATATCTTCTTGGAGAAATAGTTTAATAATTGAGAATAAGCCTTTTTTGCAGTTATATATGTAAAGACCGATTCAGAATGGGTCCACACTATAGTTTTCATTTTGAAGAATCACCATTTTGACTTGAATATACTACCTTTGAAATAGATTATGCAGTTAATCTATTAGTGTTTATTTTTTAAATCCCTATTTAAAGTACAATATTAGGCATATATTAGGATGTATTTATCATACCCTTTCCTCCTCTTAGTTGTGGGCTTATGTTTTCTGTGGAACCCAATTTGGGCAATTTTTTCCATCAAAATATGAGCCCATTTTCCTCTCAAGCTTGAAATACTGAAGTCCTCTATGGCCATGGTTTTGATGTTAGGAGGAAGGGTTTTTAATGCTGAAGTCTGTGACATTCAACCAAATCAAAATCGGTATCCTATTTAAAATAGAGTATAGAGCCAATACAGAATTTATGGATTAGGATAATTTTGCACTAACAGATTCTTTTACTACCTTCTTATTTTTTTTTTCTTTTTAAGAAATACTAAATCATTTAAATGTGAATTATATTGGGAAAATGGAATAGACTCCATATGTAGCTACCCTTTCCTTTTGAAATTTTTCTAATAGTTTTCTCAGATATCAATAAAATCCTTTAACAATAACCTATTTGAAAATCGCTCAAGGCTTTTCTTCTGTGAAAGAATACATGTTTCCTAAATCAGTAATAGTTTCTATTCTCAATTTTGTTTTGAAAAGAGAATTTAAGGTATCAATCAAAAATGTGTCAATTAAATAAAACCTTATTAAAATTAAGACTACACTGCAATTTCACCCTAGAAAAGGAAATATTTAGTGAATAAGCAGGTCGTTTTTTTTCTTTTTTTTTGCTGTTTCTTCCTAGTCAAATTCAAAAATGCTTAAATTTTGAAGAGTACAGATTAGAACAGTACCAAAAAACAAAAAAAAACAAAAATAAAACATGCTTCTTTCTCTTAAAGCTTTAGGGAGGGAAAAGATAGTAGAATATAAATTAGCCTAACACTATTTAGAGACTGTTACTATATTGATGTGAAACAAAAATTATTTTGCCAACATCAATTTCAGTGACATGTTTTTCTTCCTTCTAAATCTTTTTTAAAAGAATGCCCAGATTTACCAGATCCTTATTGACAACTCCTCTGTCACAAATATTGGTCAGGTTCATTTTCCTTCTTACCCTTGAAGTACTAGTTTAAAATGCATTTCAGTATTACACCGATGTAACAGATTTCTTTAAAATGGTGTTTTCCCCAAGTTAGCCAATTCAATTTCTTAAAATGGTGTTTTCCAAGTTAGCCAATTCAATTTCTTAAAATGGTGTTTTCCAAGTTAGCCAATTCAATTTCTTAAAATGGTGTTTTCCAAGTTAGCCAATTCAATTTCTTAAAATGGTGTTTTCCAAGTTAAAGTTAATTCAATTCTAACACTAAAAAAAAAAAAAAAGATAAACCAACAACTCTCTGTACTTTAAAATATACATGGGGTCTATTAAGTGAGGACATTTTTATTTTCATTTCAAAAGTCTTAAATTTCTCAAGTTGGAGTTTATAGCTTTAGGCTGCAAAATCGAAGATGTAGAGTGGATTTCGTTCTTTAATCGAAGAAACATTCTGACAGGCTTTACTTTGGAGCTGGATAAACACTGAAAGGTTTTCTTTCAGATTTGGCTCAGTGAAGGTTAAGACAAAATTCAAGTACTATTAGTAGAATGCTGCTCTACAAGGATAGGTGTCCACATATTTAATTTTGCAAAGAAGCATTATTTTAACCACTCTACAGTATATCTCTCCAAAAAAGCCTTTAGAAATCGTTTTGACTTGAGAATCCGTCGCTGCCTCCCAGAGGTCCTGCAGGTCTTGCAAATGTCCGTGAGATGTTATCATTTTTTCATAAATGCACGGGTGATAGGGAGCTTTTCCTTCTCCAGAAAAAAACACATGATGCTGCGGTACAATTTTCATTTTGTTGGCACACAGACCCATGAACACGTCATCTATGTACAGGCTGGAATTGAGCGTCTGCGAGGCCTCGTACACCTTGGCCGCTACGTCCCCGGAGATCACGTAGGCGGCCCCCGCCGTGTAGTCCGGGTAAGCGGGCCACTGGTACATCTCGTAGGGGACGTAGTACTTGCTGCTCTTGTCCCTCACGGGCGGGGACCCTCTGTGGACCCGCCCTACCCAGAAGTCCTGAACCCCGCCTTGCTCCGCGCTCCGCAGGTAGGCGATGAGATTGGGCAGGTGGATGAATATGTCGTCGTCGGCCGACATCACGAACTTGGCGTGCGCGCAGTACGCGTTGACCCATCGGAACTGCAGGAGCAGTTTCAGGGTGAGGTTGTAGAACGTGTCGGCGAAGTCCTGCTGGATTAAGTCGTGATGCTCTCGGTCCTCCGCAAGGAGCTCCCGCTGCAGCCTCTCCCTCTCCGACTGCAGGGGCTCGCCGGGGCTCCCCAGCGCGAACAGGGTCTTGACGTTGGCGTTCAGCCGGGCGCGGGCGAAGCGGTCGTTGCCCCACGTTTGGCGGATCGCGTCCCGCCGCTGGCGGTTCTCGGGCGAGGTCTTCACGAAGAGCAGGAGCAGCACGTCCTGGTCGCGGCATTTCTCCCGATGGTTGATCAGGTAGCGGAAGCCGGCGCCGCCGTCCGGGTGGTGCCTCAGAGACAGGCTGTCGTTCACGAAGGCGTAGCTGTTGATGAGGTATCTGTACGAGTAGGACTTCACGTGGCTCACGACGTGGGTGTCCAGGGGCCCCCAGAACACCATGAGGCTCAGCAAGAAGCAAGTGGCGCACAATTGCACAAACTGCCACTTTTTCACTCGGCGGCCACTCCCAAACATTCTGATGTCCGCCGCAGGAGCCGCCCTCTAGAACATTTTGGCCAGCGCGCTGGAGGAGAGGAAACGGGGGTCCGGCGCCGTTAGGGCATCCTCGGCGTTAGTGAGGCGTCCGGGGCTGCTCCCGTCCAAGGCCTGGCTTGGCGAAGCGCATTTCCCCCGAGGGCCGGGGCCGGCTCGCCGGGCTGCGGACCCCCAGAGCCGCGCGGTTACTCCACACTGGCATGCTTCCCCCGGGGCGCCGCTGGGGGGCTTCTCTGGGGGGCCTGTGGGGGAAGGGCCGAGAAGAGGTAGGTCAGTGGCCGGAGGCCGAGGAGGGCCCAACACCCCCCACCCCCACACCCCCCTCCCTGCGGCTCCTTACAAAAAGGAAACCCGTTAATCCCTCCCCCGGAGTCGGTGTCCTCCTCAGGCTGGGCCAAGGGCCGGCCCCGGCTCCCCCTCTGCCCCCTCTTAATTCTAGAGGGGGTTCTAGGGGGTCCCAGGGAAGCCTCTGGAGCCCGAAGCCCTGGGTTCCAAAGCTGCCGGCCCGCGCGGGGCTAGGGACCCGGGGGTCGAATCACGGCGCCAGCCTCGAGGGACCCCAGGCCGGCGGGAGACCCGAAGTCCCCTGGGAGGGCGGAGCCGCGGGCAGGGAGCGCTCTGACTGGCTCGGAGGGGCCGCCAGTCACACTCGCCCCCCCCCCCCCCCCCCAGCAGGAGCGAGCCCTTCCCCCTCGTGCCCTCCCCCACCCTTTTCCTCAACTGTAAAATGAACCTAAGAATAGCTGTGAGGATCCCGGGATAAAATAGGTGACACACGGGAGCGCAGAATAGGCTCCCGAGAGGGGGCCCACCCTTCCACCCCTTCAAATCTAGGTGTGGGATGAGTTCTGCCCCCTCCCCCAGGGCTGAGGGGGCAGCTGGTCTTCCCCCTCAGCTTCCCAGAGTCCTCCACCCCCCCTCATCCCCTGCCCAAGCTCCCCCAAGTTTGAGACAAGACTCTAACCCTCCCCCAATAAGGAACACTCCCCTCCCCCCAGGAAAGGCAGCTCCTCTCTGGACAGATGGACCCAATGGGGGGTACAGAAAGAACCTGCTGGGTTTTGTCTGGTTCCCCCTTACCCAGCCCTTTCCCTATGGTCCCGAGCCAGTTACTTAACTGAGCCCCCTCTTAAAGCAGCCACCCCTCCTCCTCGGGTACTTCCACAGAACCCCTGAGCAGCCGAGGCCCCGTGGTCCCCCGCCTGCTGGGCTTGGGGGCCAAGAAGTGGGGAGACAGTTTGACAGGAATCTGGAGACCCTCCTTCTGCAATTCTAACAGAGAACCCCGCCTCCCCCTAGGTACACAGATCACCAAGGGCTCCCCAGGAATTCCCTTAAAGGTCCTGAGCCCCGCCCCCCCACACCTCCCGTGACTTCCCCAAGACCCTTCCCCTAGATCACACAGGCCGAGCTGTGAACGCTGGTCCTCCCCCTCCCAGCTTCCCCAGCCCTTAAAATGTTCCCCTTTATTGTATCTCCGTCTTCTCGGGCTAAGCGCGTCCTAGCTTGGCCAGGGACAAGGAGCTTCTCTGGGAGCCTTTTAGTCCTCTCTCAGCCACAGTCACAGAGCAGGCCCAGAAGGCAGAAATATGAGCTGCCAGCTCCCACTGGGTTTCTGCTCACAGATCTGGTCCCCACGGGAGACTCGCCACCTTGTCTTTGGAGGGACCACCACTCCTTGCACTTTATGTCTGCCAGCCGCCACCTTGGCCCAAGAAAGAAATAGCCGTTCTCAAGTGATCTTCCTGACTTCATCTACTCTCTCCAATTCCCACTTTACAAGGGCCCCCTACTTCTTCTGTTTGTCGGGGAACCGGCCAAAGGACAGAGAATCCTTACATTTTAACTAGCACATTCACCAGGTGGGATTTCGAGTAGTGTTATGCCACAGTCTCCTTGAACTGTTCTACCTCAGTTTCCCTGCATTATATCTCCATTACAACGCCCACCTTTTTTCCTGTCCATCAGGGCGGTACTACTCACTCTAAACATTCCAAAAGATGAGATTATCTCAGGTACCTAATTGACTTCTTTACTTCCTGACTCTGGCCTCCCAGTTAGTAAGAATTTATAGTTTTCACCTCCATCCTGCTAGAATCAAATTTTTGGTCCATCCCTGAAAATTCCTGCTCTTTTTTGCCTCCTGCTTTTGTTTCTCTTCTTACTAGAGTCCTATTTAAAAAAAACCTGGGAGTCTCACATTCACCGCTGGATACTTTTGAGTTGAGAGTCCTGTCCAATCAATTAAGCTCTCCAATAAAATATTAAAACTCTCTAATCTCTATCTTGCCTCAGTTTCTCCAGCATTAAATTTGGAGGTTCCACCAAGATAACAGAAGCTGAGAACTGGATTAGAGATTAGAGACCTTTGGGTCTCCACCTTGGGCCTGGGGCAGTTGGGGATCTGGGTTTTTTTCTTGGGAAAGGTTAGTTCTCTGGATTTCTCCAGAGTCTCTGGGGAGAGAGCACATCTCCAGCCACAACCATGCTGAAGGTGGACACCATTTTGGCCATAGAAGAGTAAGTCTGGGTGTCTTACGATGCAATCTGATATTTGTTCTGTCTATGTTAGCATCTGGATTCTTAGTATAATAAAATGCTGACGGGCATTAAATTCTGAGAAGGATATCATTCCGGGACACTGAAAGATATCCTCTGTTCTGAGTGTCACATATCTGGTTCTGTGTGCCAGTGGCACAACTCTGAGTATTCTAAAGTATAATAAATCTGGGTGTTTTTAAGACATCATCTGGTTCTGGTTCTGAGTCCGAGTTATGTTCATGTTTGTGTTTTGGCTTTTGTTTGGTGCTTTGTGTGTCTTGTCTGCCTGTCTTGTTGCTTAGGTTTTAAGAACTATGGTTGAGAAATTTGGCCACTGGTCATAAGGGACAGAAAAGATAGACTATTCTGTCTGCAAGAAGCAGTGTTCAAAGATGGTAGGAGTTCTCCCCTAGTGGTATAAGGTTATCTGTCAACTCAGCCACTTTATCATGGGAAACTCTGCTTCAAAAACAGTAACTCCATTTGAATGTTTTCTTAGTCATTTTTCTGTGACATTTAAACATTATGATTATGGAATATTGTGGAGAAAGGATAAACTAAAACTGTTTTGCCAAAAGGAGTGGCCTTCCTTTGGGGTGGGATGGCCACCGGAAGGCCTATATGATAGAGACATAGCATTGGCGACGCACCAGGTAGTTACTGGTGAGCCTGGCCATCCAGATCAGACTTATAGAACCTATAGCCAGGGGTCCTCAAACTTTTTAAACAGGGGGCTAGTTCACTGTCCCTCAGACTGTTGGAGGGCAGGACTAGAGTAAAAATAAACACTTTGTTTTGTGGGCCTTTAAATAAAGAAACTTCATAGCCCTGGGTGAGGGGAATAAACGTCCTCAGCTGCCACATCTGGCCGTGGCCGTAGTTTGAGGACCCCTGCTATGACACAACAGACCTGGAAGCGCCCAAGAACTATTTGTGATCTGTGAATCTTGCCTTTGTCAGTCAGTCTGCTCTGGACATATGCAGAAAGTTACAGAAACAGGAGGGATTTGAGGACATGAATATATCTCAACTAGCTGAGATAGCTCTGAAAGTCTTTAATACCCGGGGCCCACCAACTCTGGCAGCAGGTAAAGAAAGAGTGGGCCAAAGCAATCGTGATAGCCATGAGAAAATCAAACAACCTCTCTGGGAGCACTTCCCATGGGCGGCAGTCGTTAGGCTCAAACCAGTGTGCCCATTGTATGAGAACAAGGCCCTGGAAGAGTGAATGCCCGATCTGAAATCATCCCAGGAATGTCCTCGCTCTCGAGGGCACAGACTGAGGCAGCCCGGGCTCTCTCTCTCTTTCTCTAGACCCCAGAGAACCTAGAGTGTGCTTACAAATTGGGGGTCAGCCTATTGAGTTCCTGGTGTATACTGGAGCCACACACTCTGCTCTAACAAAACCTTTGGGTCCATTATCTCCAAAACCTACTCCTAGACAAGGTGCTACTGGTAAATCATCTCTTATCCCTGGACTACTGAGTGCAGAGTCCATCTGGGGCGCAGCACAGTCACCCATTCGTTTCTGGTCATGCCAGATTGCCCATACCCACTGCTTGGTAGGGACTTGCTTCGGAAACTTCAGGCAACCATCTCCTTCTCTGAGGACCAGACTTCTCTGACCCTAAATCCTCCCGGTCCAAAACACCTTCTTATCACCCTGCCCCTCCAGGGTGGTTTCCTCTCCTGCTCCAGCCCCTCCTCTCTCAGCTGCAAGCAGATCTCCCTCAGGTGTGGGCAGAAAATAAACCCCCCAGGCCTGGCGGCCGGAGTCAGGATAAGGAAAAGTCCTTAGTCTTTAGACTCAGGATTGAACAGGATGGAAGCAGAATCTCCACGACTGCCTTCTCCCTCATCTACCGCCCAAGAGTAACTAACCCTGGCTCATCTTACCCCACTCCCTTCTCCCTCCTACAATCCTCTGTATGCACCAATCATCGAGCCAGCACAGGATAGTGGGAAGGGCCATTTTCCAAGCATGTGCCCATAGAGTATTGTCCAATCGGTAGTTAGCCTCAAGTGCTCGGCTGTCCTGACTTCAGTGCATGGACTCGAGTTTCAGCCCCCTACAATGCAGCTTCTGGCCACTGTCTCTCCTGTATCTGTCAAGCAGTACCCTATGTCGAGGGAAGCCCTCCTGGGTATTTCTGTTCACTTTAACCAATTGAGAGATGCTGGTATCTTAGTGACCTGCAAGTCCCTTTGGAACACCCCTTTGTTTCCATCAGGAAGCCTGGATCTGTGGATTTCTGTCCTGCTCAGGATCTTTGGGAAGTTAACAAAAGGGTTGAAATTATCCATCCCACTGTTCCAAATTCATAAACTTTACTCAGCTTGCAGCCTCCTACTCACACTGTGGATACTGTTCTGGACCTAAAAGGTGCTTTCTTTTCAATACCCCTTGTGCCAGTCAGTTAGCCTCCCCTGTGGTCTTCTTCCCTCCCGTCTGGGTCTTCTGCCCAGAAGGCCGAGCTCGTTGCCCTGACTCACGCCCTGCGCAGAGCAGAAGGGAAATGGGCAAACATAGTCACTGACAGCCCTTATGCTTTCACAGCAGCTCCTGTCCACGCCTCTCCTTACAAAGAAAAGGGATCTCCGCTGGGAGGGAAATTAAGAATAAGGCAGAAATACTTTCCTTATTCCCCTCTCTGTTGCTATTATCCACTGTCCGGGCCATCAATGGAAGCAGTGGGAAATCGGGCTGCGCCTTGGTGACCTCCCCCCTCTGGCAGCCCCCTTCTTCCTCCATCCCTGCATACTCCCCTTCGGAAGGTTCTTTCGATCTCGGAGGGGAGGACAGAGGGAGGGACCTTGGTGGTGCATAGAGGACAACATTTTTATTCCACAAGCATTAAGCAGAATGCCGGGGAAGGACTTGCATGATTTCACTCATTTGGGTGAAAAGAAAATGCTTCAGTTATTAAGCAGATATTACATAAAGGATATTAGCCAACTGATCAGAAGTTATATTCACAGATGTAACACTTGCGCCCAAATAAATATAAAAAGTATTAAAGAGTTCTCCCAGTTAGTAAGAATTTATAGTTTTCACCCCCATCCTGCTAGAACCAAATTTATGGTCCATTCCTGAAAATTCCCGCTCTTTGCCTCTTGCCTTTGTTTCTCTTCTTACTAGAGGCCTATAAAAACCTGAAAGTCTCACATTCACCGCTGGATACTTTGAGACGAGAGTCCTGTCCAATCAGTCCATTAAGCTCTCCAATAAATAAAATATTAAAACTCTCTAATCTCTATCTTGTCTCAGTTTCTCCAGCATTATAGTAGAACTGTAACTGAAAAGAGAGGGGATCTCTTACTCTAACCACTGGTATTCAGAAGTGAGAGAAACTGCCTTGCAAAACAGAAGGGAGCTTTGGAAAAATTAGCTGAGCATTTAGAAAGAGATAACTAGTCCAATTCCATTCAATATACATTACTTAACTGGTAGCCTTTAAAAGTATTCTATTACCTCCTGGGTAGACTGACTCAGAATGTTTTTGAAGTTGTTCAATAGCTCTCTAGCTATCCAGAAGTCCTCAGTCAGGGTTAGAGAAACCAGTTTTTTAAAAGCAATTGTGTGTGTGTGTGTGTGTGTGTGTGTGTGTGTGTGTGTGAGAGAGAGAGAGAGAGAGAGAGAGAGAGAGAGAGAGAAATCACACTCTCCTCACCAAAGAAGTGGGAGTCTTAAAAGTTTCTTTGGACAGAAAACTCCCCCTCTTTTGGAGGCTGCACTACACCTTGAACTGTTTATTTGAATTGTAACAAGATCTTTGATGGGAAAAATTTTTTGAAAATCTCAGCCTTTCCTTTAAGGGTCCAAAAATGGGGGTGGGTGGATAAGGAAGATACTAAATTCCACTCAAAAATTTAGCTCCAGCAGGAAAATTACCAAAAGAGTTTTGAATTCTCTCTCTGCTCCAAAGACAAAAGTCGTTGTCTTGTGTGGGGGTCTTATTTCCACAAGACCGGACGATTCTTAGCACTGCCATTTTCAGATATGGATTTGTCAATGGAAATGTCCTTCATGAGGACGGTTGGCTTTGCACCTCAACAGACCATTGGGTCTTTTTCTGTCTTGTAAGTGAAACCTCTTCCATGGGTTGTCTTAGACTCCCATGAGCTGAGGACAG
Source organism: Sarcophilus harrisii (assembly GCF_902635505.1). Taxonomy (NCBI): domain Eukaryota; kingdom Metazoa; phylum Chordata; class Mammalia; order Dasyuromorphia; family Dasyuridae; genus Sarcophilus; species Sarcophilus harrisii. Next base: position 40,693,119 of record NC_045428.1, on the reverse strand, counting down.
ATTCAATTTTTTCTTTGTATTTTGAACAGAGTAGATGATTAATAAATAACTCATTAATTCAGTGACTAAAGTGAAAAAAAAAAGGCAACAATCTGAAAGAATCCAAGTCAATTTTCATATTCAGAATTGATGTGCATTTTAAAAAAAGAGTTGATGATTAATAAATACTCATTCATTCAGGAACTAAAGTGAAAAAAATACTGGCAATGGTCTGAAGAAGTCCAAGTCAGTTTTTATATTCAGAATTGATGTGCATTTTTTAAAAAGAGTAGATACTTAATAAATACTCATTCATCCAGTAACTAAAGGGAAAAAATACTGGCAATGGTCTGAAGGAGTCTGTCAGTTTCCATATTCAGAGTTGATGTGCATTTTTAAAAAGACTTTCACCTGCAAAAGTTCTGGAGAATGAGAGGGCAGAAATATTTTGTCAGAGGCAGAAAATGCTGGGTGTTTAAGAACACAAAGCTTCATAACCAGGAATATAGTGCTCAGCAACTAACTGCCACAACAAATTGCTGTTACAGGTTTCCTTTTGTGTAACTACAACATAGTCCAGTGATTCAACAAACTGGAAACTCAGAGAGTATAAAGAGTTTTAGCCTCCATTTGGGCCAAAATTTAATTGTATGACCCTTTCCTGGTGGTTTGGCTATATCAACTGGTTGGGAAAGGGGAAAGGGAATGTGTGGAGAAGGGGGATCCTCAGCTTATTTTCTACTGTAACTGAAAGAGAACAAAAGCATGGGATTTCAAAACCTTTTGAAAAAAATAAACAATGGGACATAGATTGGGGAGAGAAAGGGGAAAAACAATGGCCACTGGAAAGTTCCAAAGCTGCTAAATCACTTAATCCCTCTAGAGCTTTCCTCCTTTCCTAGTTCACAGTAGGTATTTAATGTATTCTAAATGGAATTCTTCATTGCAAAATGAGAGGGGATTAATTCCATGATTTCTAAGTCCTCTTCCAGCTCTAACATTCTAGGATTTAATGAATATGACTAACTTGACTTATATTTGACCTACTTAAAAGAAAAAAAAAAGTTTATTGTCAACTACGCTTTTAATTTTATTTTTATTTTTCCCTATGAAGTACTGTAAACTAACCTTTGAAAAACATTTCTTGACTCCATCAAAATATTTCTGTCAATGTTTAGCCACGTGTAGAAAATATTAACAATAACTGATTGAGAACTGGAGCTGTCCGAGGGAATCATCTAAAAGATTCAGGAAATGGGGGTGGAAGAGGAGTGAGGAAAATAGAGTAGATGCCATCTTAAAAAAAAAAAAATGTTTTTTGTTTTGTTTTGGTTTTTTTTGGGGGGAACCTGGCTGTATTTCAAAGTCCTTGCTGGCTTTAAATTTTAGGCTATATTCTCTCCCCAGTTTTTCCCGTGATGATTCAGATCCAAGGTTCTCATAACATTTCCTGTAAAAAGAAGTTGTTTTTTCTACCCTTTTACATGGGAATACTGCTTTATCAAACAACAAGGATGTGTGTGTGTGTGTGTGTGTGTGTTTGGTTTGTTAGACACAGGGCTAAGAGCTGGGGATACAAAAAAAGGGGGGGAGGCAAAATTCTGTGTTGAGTATCAAGTTGCTAAAGGAGAAAACATGCACATATTTAAAAAAAATATGTAGCATATTTGCTTAATATCTTGCAGATTCTAGTTAATCTAAAACACTAATAAAATACTCCACTAATGCCAGTTAGAAACTTCCACCTTCTACTCAGTACCTTTCAAGCTGTCTAGATTCTTGTGAAACTACGGGCATCATGGTAACTCTCAGCAATCTTCCTTCCTGCTACCCTACCCTCTTTTCTTTTAGTCAGCATCTAAGTTCAGGGGCAGGGCCCCCACCATTATTTTTCCACCTCAGTGTTCAAATGCATCATTGTCTCGGTGGTTTCAGTTATCTTACCAACTGTTCTCGACCCCATTTGGGCTTTTCCTGGCAAGGATACTGGAGTGGTTTGCCATTTAAGTGTTTAAATAATCAATGACTAGAAAACTGAATTGGGCAGCAGGCTAAAATGTGGCAAAAAAATTTGGCTTGCTAAATGGAATAGTGGACCATACACAAGCCTGGACCTACTCTGTGTGTTCCATCGTCTCTCATGTTGTATTTTTTTTTTTTAATCAAATCTGTCCTTACAAATAATTCCAGAAAAGGATTTTACTAAAATGAATGTATTTGCTTCTTAATTGCTAGGCACATTATATCTAAGATTCTTTTATTTTATGTCAACCACTCAACAAATGAAGTGGCTACTAGATCTGACTATTTGATGCACTATGCAAGGCAACAATTCCTGTTCTCTGGGATCTTACATTCTAATAGAGGAGACAAGTACATATATAAAAACAGTATCAATACTAAATATATATCTATTATATATATACATATATACTAAATAAAATATTTATGAAGCGGTTAAATTCAATGTTGTTTAGGAAGTATTGCACCAGCAATAGTGGAAATGGGGGAGGATATTGAAATTAAATGATTCATGAAGAAAGGTATTTTTCCTAAATGTAGGGACTCTATAAGATAGATGTGAAGAGGACAAGCATTGCAAGCATGAAAGAAAGCCAACAGAAAGGTATGAAGACAGAATATAGATTATTAAATGTCAAAACCAGGAAGTTAGTTAGGTTGGGCTATAAACTCTGGGAGGGAAAGTAATGTCCCATGAGGGACAAGTTTATTTTTTTGATCCTGGAAGCAACTGGAAGCCGCCCGAGTTAATTAAGAAGCAAAAGCACATGGTCAGATCTCCATTTAAGAAAAATGACTTTAGCAACAGTTTTTAGGATGGATTAAGGTTATGAGAGTCTTGAGGTGAGGAGAGCAGTTGGGAAACTGTGGCAAAAACTAGATGAGGCAATAAGGGTCTGAATTAAGGCAGTAAGAGGGGTTGGAAGCTTATGATCATGATGAAATGACAAGCTCTGGCTACTGACTGGCACGTGGCTGAGAATAATGCCCAAGTTAGGAACCTTTGATCCTGAAAGGACGAGGTGACCTTCAGCAGAACATTCTAAGAAAACATCACCAATTTTCTCTGGAAGGTAATCTAACCTTCGGTCTCAGTTTTCTTTCTTTTTTCCTACTCTGAAACAAAAGGGAGACTGGGCTATCTGCCAGTTACATATGGCCTTGGTGAGGATGGTGACACTTTCAGCTAAATTCCTTGATATCTTATTGAACAGTCAAGAGTTATGCTAAGATCAATCATCCAAATTACAGTTTGTTTCTAAAAGCAATTTATCACTATTTAAAAAAAAATTCAACATGTTATCCAGGCTGAAGTCCCATCTGCTAACAAGCTGAGTGACTTTTAGGAGAGATCAAGTTAAGGTTCAGAACCAAGATTTTCACAATTACAAAAATGGAAACAGTCTCTGTTCTCCCTCCCTCTCAGAGTTGTCAGGACAGAACAGACTCCCTGAACTTGATTTGTCTTAAGGTGTTATAGGGACACAAGGTAAATTCTAGGTTATTTTCTCTCCCCAGTCTTTCCCATAGTGATTCAAATGCAAGGTTCTCAAAACATTTCCTGTAAAAAGAAGTTGTTTTTTCCATCCTTTTACACAGGAATTCTTCTTTATCAATCAACAAGGATTTTGGGGGATTTGTGTGTGTGTGTTTGATTTTCTGGTTTACTTTTTGTTAGGCACAGGAGTAAGAGCTGGGAATACCAAAAAAAAAAAAAAAAAAAAAAAAAAAAAAAGGCAAAATTCTGTGTTTAGTATCAAGTTCCTAAAGGAGAAGATATGCACATTTTTTAAAATGTGTAGCATATTTGCTTAATATCATGCAGATTCTAGTTAACTTCAAACACTAATAAAGTGGTTGGCCCACTAATGTCAGATCTGCCAGCTAGGTGGTGAAGTAATAGAGTGCTGTTCAAGTCAGGAACACTCATCTTCCAAAGATTGGCAGATTCAAGGATTGACGGTTGGAATCCCAACTCTGTACCTACAGTGACTTTGGACAAGTCACTTCACTGGACCCCAGGGTTGTGGACCCAGATAGTAGGTAATGAGTTAGCTACTGAAAAGACAGGTTATTGTATTGTTAGGCAAGAGAAAAACCTCATCAAGAAAAGCTGCCTGTAGAAGTCTTTGTGTATTTTCAGCTGAAGGGCTTCAAAGAGAATATTGATCAGAATATTTGGCAAGAGAATACAGATGGAAAGCATGTCTCAAGATCTTGGTGTTTGGGACAGTTTTTAAAAGCTTTTGAAAGCTTTTGTTTTGTGTTATTGGCAATTAGTGAGGGAACAGACCTGTGATTTATGATATTTTCTGCTTTTCTTCTACTTAATGTAATCTGATCCACACCCATGGCTATAGTTATCCCTTCTATATAAATGACTCTCAGATCTATTTATCCTTCCCTGATCTCAGCTCTAACTGCCTTGCTAAACAAAGATTTCCATGTGGATGTCCTAATGGCTATAACTAGGACATGGCAAGTGGGTCTCTGCCGAGGGCCAAAGCCTTATCTATTGTTAGCATCAGGGAAAATGGGTACCCCAGGATCATACCTGTTTGTAGGAAAGGGATGGAGATAGTGGAAGGGAGGGGTCACGGTACCCCTAGACCCAGTTACTTTTATTATTATTTAGCACCTTGCTAACAACGACAATGAATTAAAACAGGAAGCTAATAGAAGTTCCACAGGGATGAACTCTTTTCCCCTCCCACATCCCTTGAACAATTATCTGGCTCTCCTTGCTGTTCCTATCCCTCTGAAGATGACTTTTCTTCCTCTTCCTAATTTAGATAGGAAAAATTCTAGTTATATCTCTGCCAATGGCACTGTAAGACTCAGTGTTCAAAACAAAGATTATCATCTACTTTCTCTGGAAACCTGTTTCTCTTCCCAGTTTCCCTTATTTCTGTTACAACCGTCTAACCGGTTTCTCCATTCATCCTTCCTACAATGTACAAATAATTTGCTTACAACATAAGTCTGACCAAGTCATTTCTGCTCAAAACCTTCAGCAACTCCCTGCTGCCCAGAACACAGCAGATTTCTCAGCATAACATTAGACATCCTAATGACTCCTCCTCTGATTTTATCCCTGAAGGTATTCTTCTCTCATCCCCAATTTCCTGAGAACACTTTTTTCTCCTCCTAATCATGTCCATCTGGCTTCCCCCTCCTAGTAATAAGCAAGTTCTTGGTGCAGAGATTGTCAGTTTTGTCCAGTGCCCAGTACTGTGCTCTGCACGCAGCTGACACTTGATAATTCCTGAATGGAAAAGTTGACACTCGAATCTTCCCAGTCATCAGCATCTTTCCTCTCCTTCATCTTCATCCTCACTTCCAATGAGGTAGACTCGATCTCCATAATGTCTGTAACATCCTTTATTCCTTGCTCACATTGCGACACCCTAATTCAGGCCTTTTTACCTAAGAACTACCAACTGTCTCTTTTGCTTCTACTTGGTCTAATGGTTTATTTTTTTATGATGAAAGTGTGAGGATAGCATAAGGCAATGATCTGTACTGTTATCCCTGGAAAAAATCTAGAACACTTTAACATTCTAACCTGTTCTATTTTTTTTTTAATTTCTGGGAAAGGGATTCTACAAAGTTCCTCCATCCTACAGTGGTATTGAATAATCTTCTGACAAACAGGAGGGAATTCTATTTTCTAGAAGAATGTTTACTGAATTAAAGGATAACCCAATTTAGTTTACACCCATTTTCTTTAGCCTGCATATTAGGTTACCCTTCCTTCTATAACCCAACTACTCCCATTTTACAAAAAGGTATTAAATGTTGGCCGGCTCACACAACTTTGGGCCTAAAGGCAAACAACAATGCACAAAAGCCACCCTCCCTTCCAGGATGTGATGTACACAAGGACATTTTTATTGCTGCTATTTACTCTATACAAGCTCCCAGTGTCTCAGCCTGAAGAGCTCTTTCTCCTCACCTTCACCTCTCCCAGTCCCTGGCTCCCCTCCAAACTCATTTCCAGTCATGCAGGAGGCCTTGTCTGGTTCCCAGCCCTCGCTGCTAGGAGACTTCCTCAGTGACGCTCCCATCAGCAGCCTCTCTGCCTTGGACGTACATGCTCTTTCCTCTATTCAGACTTAATTCCCTTGCGGCACACCGTTAAGCAGGGGGCCCCAACTGACCAACAGGCACTAGAACTAGAAGGACAGCGTCAGGAAGGCTCTATCAGTGAGCGTGAGGGGAAGGACAATTTCCATGCGAAGCCGCGACCGTGTGTTTCCTGCCCTCCGCTCCTCACTTCCCCTTCCATCATTCTCGACCCCTCGACATAGAAGTTCAGCCGTGGCCTGGGGAGCCTTCTCATTTGACACACAGCTCATCCCAAACGCAGGCTACGCTGGGCCGCTGGAAGGTTGGGGGGGCCAGGATTCCTCACTAATGGTGGGACTCCCCAGAAAGGAGGCAAACACAACAAAAAGGGCCCTGACTTACATCCACCTGTGGCTTCTGTCGGTGGCGGTGCCGAACCTCCGAGATTCATGGCCCCGGAGCATGAGCCTAGAACTCGGGGCGGGGGGTGGAGGGAACAAGTGGCTGAAGCCTTTCTATTGCCAGGATTAGGGCCCCCAGCGAGAGTCCGGACACAGTCGGCTGCCTTATGGAAGGACAGTGATCTGGGTTTGGGACTGACTAGGGGAATTCTATGGCTGTTAGGAGCTAGGCTACAATGCTCCAATCCTACCCCCCATTAAAATCTACGTTCTCGCAGTGATGTTATGGGGTCACTAGTTAACGTGATCCTGATGTGATCATAAGGCAGATGGAGGCTCCTAAGTGTGCGTCAGTAAGCTCCGAGGTGCATCCTTAATGGAGAAAGGGGCTTTCAGACATATAAAGGACATTCTCAACCTGGGCTGACTCACATCCTTTTCTCCCTATAAAGCACTGACTTCAGGCCGGCCATAGAATACTAGGGCTTTATTCCCACCTCCTCTATTAGCACTGACACAAAGGATGGCCCCAACGACAGCAGGGGACGTTCGGCGTACCCAGCAGCACCCAAGTGCCAGCAAAGAGCCAGGGAGGAGAGTACCAGAAACATACGGTCAGAGCGGCCGGCGGGCTGGACGATCTCGGCTAGGCTGCTTCTCAGGGCCTGGGCAGTTCCTCCTGGGCGAGCTTGGCAACGGATCCCTGCACAGCCTGGACATGGTGTCACCTCCAGCACGCTCTGGGCTCGCTCGCGCGGCTCCCCGGCTTCCTTTTGGCCATTCTTACTGTTCTGGGCGGCCCATCAGAGACGGAGAAGTCCAAATGGACGAATGCCACTGTCATTGAAGAAAGCAGCTCGTTAGGGAGTGTCCACACGGCCCTTCCAAGAGGCTGCAGCTACTGTCAACAAGGAGCAGGCAGACACAGCTTGTGGGGCTGCTCAGCCACTGGTGCACACACGTGCACGTCTAACTATCACGCTGGGTGGTACGCGGTGCCGAGGCTGGGTCCACTTCCAGTCTGCTCCCAGACACTTCCCAGCTGGCTGACCCTGGGCAAGGCACTTCACCCCATTTGCCTCCGTTTCCTCATCTGTAAATGAGCTGGAGAAGGAAATGGCAGCCTCTTGGCCAAGAATCACACAAGAATAAAAAAGGATGAGGGAATGGCTCGTGGCCAAGCTGAGAGGGAGAAACTCTCCGGGTATCCTTCCTAGGCGTGGCCCGAGAAGGAGAGTAAAGTCTCTGACACAAGGGAAGGGATCCCCGGGGAGGATTTCCCCAGAGAAGGAGAAGCTGTGGTCAGGTTGCAATCTGTACCGCCGGAAGGAATAATCTCATGGATAGAATCCCAGATCTGCAGAGAGCTCAAGAAGCAAGACCGACTGTCGTAAACGAGACAGTCCCAGATCTCCAGTCCCAAGCAGTCCTAGCATTTCTAGCCTCCTGCCACAGGCCCTTTCTAAATTCTGCCCAGGAATATTTTAGGAAAAATACAACAGTGCCCAGCTCAGCTTTGTTCTGTTTCCATATTCCAGGGATTTTCAACCTTACTACAATACCTACAATAAAGAACAGTGTTTAAGAAGAAAATGGTGAAGTTAAAATTAGCTAAGATAAACTAGAAACTTTTCTGCTTCTCTCACTTGCCTTTTTCTTCTGCCTTTTCTTTGCTCCAAAATCTATTTCCACATTACGTTTAAGGGAAAAACTGTTTTCATAGGTTTTCTTTTAACTGTATACTTCCCAAAAGGACCTCTCTTACCTTGTAGAAAATACCAGAAAACATGGAGAAAGAAAGGGAGAGAGGAACAGAAAAAAAAAGGTGGAGAAATGGGGATTATATAGGATGTCTTTGGGGAATAAGAGCACGGGTAGCAGCTATTTGGGAAAATGGAGTACAGAGAGAACTAATGGAATAGCTGCTGATGTTTTCGGAAAATATTTTTAAATTATAGAACATGAGGGAGACACAAAATGTTGGTACAAAATAGACTTCCTAATTCAGGTACATAATGAAAAATGAATCAAGGATCTAATATTTTATGCAGCACATCTTGTTTGCATTTTTAAAAAGTCATAGTTGTTTCAAAGGTCATTTAAGCAAGGTGATTTTTCCCTAAAATACATTCCATGGAATCTTGATATTGTTCTACAGGGTATTTCACAAGTGGTATTGGGCTTTATAGGAAATTATCTATCCCGAGCCATTTTGAGTTTGCTTTAGAAGAGACATTATTTATGAATCCACTTCCTTTCTCTTCTGCAGGCTTCACCCAGTATAGCATCTTTGTTTCCAAATACAGTTGGGAAGCAGTGAGTTCTCTCTAGACACAGACCAATGATTATATTTGTTACGCTGCACCCTAGACGAGGGACATCAAAAGGAGGAGAAATAATACTCTCTGTCTTAAAAATCTTCATTCCTTAGTCTTACTGTAATACTTCAAGGTGAGCAGTCCTTCCAGTGTCAGATATGTAACCCTCCCACAATTTAATTTGAGTTTTTGAGACTTGCTAAAACTGAAAAGAGAATCACCTCACAGACAACCTAGTTCTGAGTCCCTGGGCATTTGGCTAGGCTGTCCTTCTGGACTCAGGAGAACCCCCCTAAAATGCCTTTCCTCCTTGGGATAACCTTCTAGAGCTTTTCTGAGAAACCCAATTCCCTTCCCTTCTCCTGCCCCAAACCTTCCCAGACACCAGGAGAACCTTTCTTTGCAACCATCCCATTCACTTTAATCACTCAGCCTTATTTCACATGGAATGTCAGTTACACAGATTTGTACACATTTGATCATACACACACACATACACCCCCATCCATTAAGATTTTGTCACTTGATCAAGGTTTTATTTTAAATTTAAGCTCTTCTCAATTTAATCCACTGTCAGCACTCAGGTACAAACTTTGTCACAGCCTACATCATAACACTGAAAAAGGGTAGGGCCTTTTTCTAGACAAAATCTAATTGTTTTTCTGTGGTTGTTTATAAGAAAATACTAAATTCCTTTGGATCCTTATTAACTAAATAAGCCTGGCCATGAGCCTACCACATATATGGAAGGAGGAATCATTCCATTAGATACTTAGCCCTGAAGGATAATCAGAGAATTAGGATGGTGCCTTGTAGGCTACCCCAAAGTGATCTTAATCTGGTAGTTTATTTTGGGCATGCCTCCTAATTATATTTAGAGATGTTAGCATACCAGAATGGTGTTTGTGGCTTTGGCAAAGCCATGCTCTGTTTATTTCCATTCTAACTCCAAAGGGTAATTTTTTTTTAGATCTACCAACTCTAATCTAAGTCTGGTAGGCTTAACACATCCCCACCTTAGGGGGTTTAGTAAGGGTGCTTCCCTAGTCAGGATTGACTCAATGGATGGTAGCCTCTGTAATACTATCCAAAAATGGGTTTTTCTTCTTTCTCTCTAATTTTTTGTAGATTTCATATGTACAGCAGAAAGATAAGTAACAACACAAGGTGGCCCTTTTCATTTGATAAACTGATACCAGGAAGTTCACCCCACCCCATTCTACCTCAAATTCAAGTTGAATCTATCTGAACTTCTTCTATAAATCAGTCAAGTCAGTTCAATGATTTTATAGCCAAAAAAAATAAAGAAATATTCTTTTCTTCATTTTCTGCAAATTAGGATGTTTCCCTCTTCTCTAGCCATTTTTGTTTTAATCATATTAGTAATAATTGGAGCCTAAAAAAATCACTCTAGTTTGCTGATGTCAGATGGATAGTCTTTCACAAATGACTTTGCGATTTAATAGAACAGTAGATTACTCTGACAAGCATTCAAAGGGAATGTTAATCAAGGCCTTAAATGATAAAGAAGAAAAAAAGGTCCAGAGAGCTACATTTCTGCCACCTTTTCGAAGATTTTACCTCAATGGCTGAAATCCATGAGTCAGTTGTAAAAGTCAGCAAAGCTTTCACACAGAGAATTCAGTAAGTAGCTAAGGAAGAAATAGGCAAGTTCCTCAAGCCTTGCAAGTCAACCTCATACAACTTAGTGGTTTTCTCAGAGGACAATTTTTTCCACTGAGAAAATGTAGTTCTGGGGTCAGAATCTAATCTACAGGATGTAGGGATGTTTTATGATCATGTGCTAAGAGGTTGAAACCAGGAATAGCACATCCTTAGCCCAGCTAGCCTCGGTTATTGTGACACATGAAAGACTTGGATGATTTCAGTGCTAAAATTCTCTGAGCCATCTTAGATACTAAGTTTTTTGTTTGTTTTTTTTTAATCAGTCTCCTTAGTATACTTTTCTATTTTAGAATGACTGGATAGTGGTTGTCCTGTATTCTCAAAGAGCACCAAAATGACATCCCTATGTTACAGTCAAGTTACAGTGTGTCCGACTGTGGCTGATCAGACCAATATAAGCTCAGAATGCTCTGCCACAGGTTGGACACAAATAGTTCCTATAGACATTTGGGGTGGCTGCTCTAACTCTGTGTACCTCGAGTTTCTTCTGAGATAATTCAATTCTGCTTTGTTCATAGAGCACAGCACCCTCTCTGATGAGCCCCCCGCCATGCTGGGTGGTCCTGTGCCCATGTCTCCCATGTCTTACAATCATTTCTAAAGTCTTTAAGAGTATTTTGAAGGGTGTATTTTTCTGACCACCTTATGAGTGCTTGCACTGTGTGAATTCTTCAAGTTGACTACAGATATCACTAGATCTTTCTCCTTCCTCCAAGTGATTTTTGCAGATTAGACTAACTAGAAACTGATTTGCTAAATTGCTGAGAATTCAAATCTCACTGAAGTATCACAATTTATTTTTTTCATGTGATGTTTGTGTCTTCTCTAACAAGTCAAATATCCCTTGGTGAAAAGTAAAGGTTGTTAACATGAGGGCTATAAACTTGCTTAATATATATCATGACTCTCAGAAAGGACCTGTGATTTCCCCAGACTTTGAAAAGGGAAACATGACAAAAAATTGTTAAGAATCCCTGAAATGCAGGAATGTCAAACTTTAGATTCTGGATTATGTTCAAAGAATTTAAGATCCTAGATCAAGTCAAGGATGGCAGAAGTGCAGCACCCCAGGATTATAAGGAGTCTGCAAGATTGTACAGTCGAATCTGGTCCCTTTATAGGTGGATAAATTGAGGGAGCACAGAATAAAAGTCTGATTCCCCGCTTCCTAGACTGGTGCTCTCAATGTCAGGTTTACTATAATTTTGACTTCCTTCTCTGTGTATCAGGGGACACAGCTTTTTCTTTCCTCCTGCCTCCAAGGATGACTGTGTGTTTGACAAGATCTTATCTTGTTTTTCCTTGAAAACTCAAGAAGGTTTATGACAAATATATCAGGCTATCTGATACGAAGGACTAAGATCCTTTCCAACTCTAAAATTCTGTGGGTTGCCACGTATTTATCAAAATTATCATTAAAAACGAGAACTTATCTTGTCCCCACAGTAATCCCACGAGGTAGGAGAGGAGGGCTGTGTGCCCTGCATGATGGCAGTAGTAGCCAGAGCCCAGAAAATGGAGTGGACATAGCACCTAGTACTATGGGTGGGCCACAGGAAGCCCACCTTCTGGTTCAACTTTCTCATCTGTAAAATAGCAGGATCAGACCCTAAGACTTGAAGATCCCTTTTCAGTTCTGAAATGTTTCTGTCCCACGAATCCTATCTCTAATCAGTGTTATGCGTGGTAATAATACAATAATACAAAATGCGTGGTAACAAAACAACTTTTTACAAAGTGTTACAAAGGACTATCCCACAAAGGACAAAAAAGAGAGGGGCAAAATAGAAGGAACACATTGTAACATGCAAGCAATGAGAGGCTGCACAGAACAGCCACCAAGAAGTAAGATAGAAAGAAGAGATGGGCTAATCCCTTGTAAGAGTACTTGTGATGTCAAGAGAATGCAAGGGAGGCCGCCAGGACACTGGGTAGTTCCCTTGTGATGAGCTCATGGCAGGGCATCCACAGACAAGAGACACATAGGCCAGCATGGATGCATCATGATCTGAATCATTTCACTCATTTCACTCATTTCACTCAGCATCAGTTCATGTAAGTCTCTCCAGGACTTTCTGAAATTATCCTGCTGAATCCAGTTGAGTCCTGAGTATGACAAATGCAAGGTATGAAACTATTCACTCAGGATCCACCAGATGATCAGATAGAAGTGAGCATTTTTTTCTTTGAAAAACAAAGGGCAGCTAGTTTTCTAGTTGACTTTTGTCACTTCCCAGAATGAGCCCACATTCTACTCTGAAAGTGTTAGTATTATGTTCAAGATGATGACAACGTGTCTTAAAAAGTGACTCATTTTTCCTAACCCATAAGCTACTATAGTGTAGAGGCTTGTATATTTTTCCTTTAGAAAGTTGGTCATTCTTCTTCTGTTAAAATAGTATCACTTGAATTATCGCTGTGAATTAATTCTAGCTATTACCATTTTAATAAGCCTTTTATAATACAGAATCCTAATTTGTATTTATTTAGGATACTTTAGGTTGAAAATATAACCTCTGTATTGTCTTTTCTGGATAAGGAAGGAACATAATAAAAATCAAGACAGCAAAAATAAAATGATATTTTATAGGAACTAGATAAAGTATGAAAATTCCATTTGGAATACTAATTCCTAGTTGGTCGCTGATGTCCTTAAGGAGAACAGCCTGAGTTCACAATTTGCTTTGACTTACAAATGTTTTTAGTTTTACACTATTCACTTTAGAGAAAAAAAAAAATTATTGACTGAGCTCCTGAAACTTTAATGAATGAAAAACATGGGAATATTTCTTACTAGGCTTATAATTGTTAACTTCCAGTTAAAACTAAAAGTAACCTATCATAGTTTGCATTTGTGCAAAACTTTTTTCAAGCCCTTCCATACATCTTCAGTACTTCCTATGCATAAATAGGGAACCTTAAGCACCTGACAGCCAGTTCTCTTTTCTTTAGGCCAAGGGTTCTTAAACTGGGCATTACAGCCACTTAAGCTGGGGGGTATAGATTTCTGAGGGAACATGAATTTTAAAAATTTGACCACTGTACTTTCATATAATTGTTTTCCTTTGTAGTCTATGCATTTTATCTTGTGTATTTAAAAACGAGGACTTCACAGACTTCCAGCAGACTGTGGAAGGTGTGTGATACACAAAATTCAAGAACCTTTGTCTAGATAATATAGTAAAGTGGATTGCTCTATTTGGAATCGGAGGAAGTGGGTTAGAATCTTGGCTCTGCTATAGTGAGCAAAGACTTTCACCTGTGGGAGCCTCAGTTTCCCCATCTGAAAAATGAAAAGGTCATGCTGACCATGATCTTTCAAAGTCTGTGGCATTAATTAGCCTATGAAGGGTTGGGCTATACTTGGAATTCACACACTAAATAATGACAATTCCTTGTGTGGGTGGGGGGAACACAATCAAGTACTATTTGTAAATGTCAGTAATTCAGAATGCCACATCTGGCAGAAGGGAAAAGGGAAAGGAGCTCTGAAAAGATGCACCCCAGAAGGGTATGAATCTAATCATTAGCTCTGGAAGTGAGGAAAGGTTATTGACACAGTTTTCACTGACCTGCAGACCTGTTTTGGATGGAAACAAGGGAGATGAGGGGAAAGAAAGGGAAGGAAGTCTTAAGACATCATCCTTGGTCACCCTCATGGTGACCAAGAGAGAGTACAAATGCATTTTTTTAAAAAGATGTTTGCATTGACAAGTACAATTGTCTCGGAGGGGTCGACCTACTTCTTTTAATTCCAGAGAGTTAGGGCCTTTTCCAAAACTGATGCTTCAATTATGGCAGATATATTTAGAGAGATAATGAAAAAAATTTCTGCAAGGAATACATCTGAGTGCATTGTCACTTCTGGCCCAGATGCAGCAAAACTGGGCCCTTTTCAACTGTACTAATGCAGCATTAGAATGGATTATATGCATTATTATTAAAAAGATTATTGCAGGGCAATATTTCACTTTTCTGGAGGTTTTTTAATGGTTAGCTTAAAGGGTTCCCTCTTTTTCTTCTTAAGCAAAAAGACTAACAAGATGAAAACCAGTCAGTTTCTCCCTGAAAACTGCCCTTTTAGGGTTGATTGTACTCATCTTCTCACTAGGGTTGTGATCAATTAGGCAATTCAACATCCGGGGATACTATTTCAGAGAAGTGCCTTTCATCACCCTTTTCTAGGGGACCACTCCCATCACACACCTCACAGTAAATCAATGGGAGGATAAAGGAAACGAACAATATTTCCAAAATGAAACGTCAGCTCGAAGTCAGGCAGTAATTAGAACACCAGTGTACTGAGGCTGAATGGTTCCAGAGTCTGGGGAGCCACAAATGAATGCTTCTTAGACAAGGGCGGACACACAGTTCTTAAACTCCCAAACTTAAAGCTAATGCATCACCTGGATGGAGGATGCAGCAGATGCAGGACTGGAGGAGGAAACACCCCCTCCCCTCCATGGCAGGGATTTCTCACTCTGAGGTTTATTTTGTGCCATCCTGGCTCAAATACCCGACTTTTCACATTAGAACCTGAGGGGGGGCGGAGCGCATAAAATCTGCCCTACCTGATTATTGAAAATTTGTACCCTGATTTTAAAACTAGAGACATAGAAATCAGACGGAAGGCTTCCCGGAGCCCCAGAAAATTGAGGCCGGAGCAGGAGGCTCGCATCCTTCTTTCTTTGTAAACCCCTATCCCCCCACCTCCACATGCTGTTGGGGATTCCCAAGGCCAAGCTTTGGACTCGAACCTGCAGCCTGAGGAGCCCAAAGTAGGGGCCAGGACAACGGCGGGCCGCGCAGACTGGCCCAGGGCCCCCCGGGGGGACAATGCAGGGTCGGGGTCACCGGGGAGGAGCAGCCACAGGCGGGTCCCCGAACAAAAGGAGGCTGATCAGGTTTGAGGGAATGGCTCTGCAGGGACGCGGGGCAGGGGCCGATCCTCTCTCTCCGCGCCGCACGGCCAGCTTCCACACCGAAGCCCGCAGTTCCCAGGCCGGGTCCTCCCAGGCTCATGCCCCCGAGCTCTCCCCTTCCCAGCCGCCCTCCCGGCCCCGCCCAGTCTGCTAGGACCCGAGCCGCGCCGGGCGGCAGGGGCCGGACGAGTTCACACTACTTCTGGCCCGAGACCCGGTACCGGCGGGGGCCCCTATGAGGAGCGGGCCGAGGGGCTGGCGGGCGAGGGCCCGGGCAGGGGGCGTGAGCGGGAGGGGGAAGGGAGGAGTGGGCGGGAGGGGGGAGGGGAGCCTGAGCAGGAGAGAGCGGGCTGCGAGGAGGAGTGGGCTGGGAGGGGAAGGAGGAAGGAGTCAGGGACCGGAGTGAGCCGCGGAGGCCGAGGTGGAGGAGGGATCGGGCTGCGGGAAGGAGAGGGGCTGGAGAGGAGGGGAACGGGCTGGAGAGCCGGCGAGAGGTTAGGAGAGGGGAGAGAGCTGGAGAGAGGGCGGGAGACGGGCTGGCCCCCGCCGGCGCCGAGAGGGAGGCTGACGGAGAAAAGATGGGGCTAGGGTGGCAAACCGTGCTGGGACCGGGCGGTTTCGGGCTCCGGAGTCCCGGAGCGACCTCCCCTTCTGGGCCGGGGGGTGTGGGCGCTTCGGGGGCAGCACGAGGAGTCCGAGGCCGGAGGGCGAGGAAGGAGATTCGCCCCGAGCCGAGGGGCACGGGGGGGGGGCGCGCCCGCTGCCCCCGCCTGCCGTGGGCACCGCCAGGCAGCGGCCTCCCCAAGGGGTCAGCGAGCCGGGAGCCGGGCGGCTCGAGAGCGGACAAAGGACTCGGCCACGGCCACTGCCCGCGTGGGACTCCTTTCCCCACGGAGCCCGGCTCCGGGCAGCCAAGCCAGCCCCGGCTCCGGAGAGGCGCGGGGCCCCTTCGCCAAGAGAAAAGCGTCCCCGGCCCTCGAGCAAACTCACCCAGTGCGGCCGCGGCTGTCCACGCCGCCGGGCAGAGGCGGGCTCCCCGCTCCGCGGCCGTCCGGCGCTAGCAAGTCCCCCGAACAAAAACTTCCACGTTTTAAGGCTCCGGCCGAGGCTGGCGGCTCTCCCCAGACAGACGCAGCCCCGCTGTTTTCCCTCCCCCTGCAGGACCGGCCGATTAGGAGCCGTGCAAGAGAAGGCGGTCCAATCAGAGGCCGACGCCTCCGGACGGGGAGGAGGGAGAGCGGGGAGGAGGGAGAGCGGGGAGTGATCTTTAAACTTCTCCAGCCCCGAGCCCCCCGCCTGCGGGCACTGGCTGCAAGCTGGTGCGGACGCCCGCCCGCCGGCCGGAGACTCGGGGGCGCGGGGGGCTGGCCCTGCATGACTGGGCGGAACACGCGAACTTTCCCCCGACCTGCCCGGCCTGGGTCGGAAGGAGCCAGACAATCTGTTAAAGTGCCCGGCTTTTCGGGCAGCTGGACCCCCTTGGGAAAAGACCCCAACTCGCACCCTTAGCCAGTGTAGCCAAAGACGACAGGGCCGGGGCAGCTGGGGGGGCGCAGTGATAGAGCACCCGCCCTGAAGTCGGGGGGACCCGAGTTCAAACGTGACCCCAGACACTTAACACCTATCTCCCAGCTGTGTGACCCTGGCTAGTCGCTTAACCCCAATTGCCTCAGGGAAAAAATTATAAATGTGCCCCGAGAACAATGGAGGAGACGCTTCTCTCCGCCCCTGCCCAGCATCCATCTCCAAGATCCAACCACCTCCCTGTTTAATCCCAGGCTAGATTCTCTGTGGTCATCTACCCGCTTGGTACTCTGAGGAAACGGTGAGGGCGAGCTGGTAGTAAGGTTATCGTTTATTTCGTTTTGCTTGAGGTTGGAGTTGGAAGCTCGAAGCTGTAGGGACCTTTCCTCCTTCCCAAGATCTTGCTAGCTAATTCAGGAAGAAACATACAGGACGGAGCTCAAACCATGGACAGGAGTCGTTTATATAAAGGGATTTGTTGTGGGACCTCGTGAAAAATCCCATGATTCAAATGATCATGGCTCTCTGAATTTGGATCAAAAGTATCAGGGCTCGATGTGTTATGAATTAATCAAGGATCGGAGATACCCAAAACCAATAAAAACTCTCCAAAGCGAATGGAGTTGTGGTTTTTAAACTCCCGCCCTCCCATGGATCACCCAGTCTCCTCCCAGTCGTTCCTCATTTGTCGATATTCTGCCAACAGTATTTCTCCGTCTTCTTCATGTCCCCTCTCCCTCGGCAGGCATCCCATGTTCGAAGATGGTAGAAAACGCCTTCAGTTGTGTTTGTTAATATGCAGTTAGTTTATTAAGTATGTTCACTGCCCATTTGCCTTTGCCAGATCTTTGACTCTGACCAGTTTGAGCCAGGTTGGGGTTGGTGATAAGAGTGTAGTAGAAGAGACTATGAACCCATTTCTGATTGAATCCACCTGTTAAGCAGTTTTGTTAATTATTATCATAATTCTCAGAATTCTAGCTCTCTGTAAAAAGAAAACTATTTTGTTGCCCTATCCTGGGGTCCATCTAACACAATCTTAAACATATGGTATTCATTTCCCATGCAAAAACAAAACAAAGAATTTGGCCATATTGAGTTCCTTGAAATTGATTTTTGATTATAGGCTCTTACATGTTAAATTTTCTAAGTTCAGGTTTGACTGAGAAAATCCTGAAAAACTACAAATACATAATTTTGCTAGATGATACTTTTGGCTTTAGACTTAGTTCTTTTCATCACGAGTAGATAAGATTCCAAGACCTATGGTCTTTTATTGTGGTTGCTGATAAGTCCTGTACAATTCTAACTCGAATTATTTGAATTGTTTTTTTTTTTTCTTGTTTCTTGCACAATTTTCTCTTTGATCTGGGTTTTTTGAAATTTGACCATAATATTCCTATGTGTTTTCCAAATAGGATTTTGTTGACATGGTGGTCAGTGCAATTCTTCTATCTCTACTTTCCCCTCATGTTCTATCACTCCAGGACAATATTCTAAGATTATTTCTTTCATTATTGTATCAAGGTCCTTCTTTTTGGTCACGCTTTCAGGTTGTCCAATTATTCTTATGTTTTCTCTTCTTGATCTGTTCTCCAACTGTCTTTTTCTATTAAGATGTTTCACATTCTGTTTTAATTTTTTCATTCTTTGTAATCCATTTTGTCATTTCTTGGTCGCTCATAGCTTTGCTAGCTTCCCCTTGCTCATTCTAATTTTCAGATAATTATTTTCAGCCTTGAGATTATATCTCCTTTCTAATTAACTTTTTTTTCATAATCTTGTTTTTTCTTGGATGGTTTTTATTTTTATTTTTTAAAGTTTTTCCTCAATGTCTCTCATTTGATTTTTAAATTCTTTTTCAAGTTCTATGAATTCTCTCTGGGCAGGAAGCCATTTCACTTTACTCTTTGGGGTAGAAGCTTTTTTTATTTCAGTGTCCTCCTCCGAAGATGAGCTCTGCTTTCCCCTGTTCCCATAGTATGTTTCAGTGGAGAGGTTCTTTCTTCTTTGTGGATTCTTTTGTTTTTTTTTTTTTTTAAATAAGAGGTATTAGTGTTAGCACTTTTAATCATGGGGAATGTTGCCTCAAGCTTCCCTTACACTTTCTACTCTGACCAGGAAGCCAAATCAAGATCTTCCCCAAGCACGTGCTTGTAGCCAGGGCATATCCTTTGAACACTTATCAATTGCCAATCCACATTTTTGTTGATGCTTGACCACCAAAAGAGGGAGAATTCAAATCCTGCTGCTATTTGACTCCTTGTTTTGAACTGGCCAGGCATCCCAAATGGAACTCCAATAGCATCCAAATAAATTCTGTCATCAAACCTTCCTTTTTATCTCTTATTCCTTTGGCTTTCCTCATCTGTGTCAACCAGGACCTGATAGCCTACAATAAACAGGAGAGCCAATTGCTTCAGTACAGAAGTACCTGCTCATTGGGGGCGGGGGGAGTGAGATGGAAGTGTTTTTCCCCCAAAGAACCACCATAAATCTGCCCTGGGGGAGGGGGGCAGTAATTGTTACCGCTGTTCTTAGTCACATTCCACAGCTGGGTTCAGAAGGCCCTTCCATCTTCATTCCAAAATCCTTCCCCCTTGAAAGGCAGGTAGAGTTTGCCCATCCCAGAGATAATGGTGGGAATACCCATCCATAGCAGTGCCTTTCTTGACAGGAGAGAGAATGCAGTACAATTTTTCACAGTGCTGTTGAGGAACAGCCATGCCCTTCACTTAAATTCAGCCTCATGACCCTCCCATCCTAAGGGAAATGGTACTGTGTGTGCTGCTGGTCTGCCTGAAGCACAAGTGTAACCATCACTTACTTGAGCTTTTAACAGTGTATTTGACCCATTCCATCCAGTATTAGTGTCCCTGTATCTTGTCTCTATTTCTAATTCCTCCTTTAAATCTTTTATTTCTACTGCCTTAACTCTTTGGGGGTCATTTATAGACATGTCTTTTGTATCTAGCATTTCTCCAGTTGGTGATTTACTAGCTCCAGAGGAGTTTATGGGTGAGCCTCCAGACTGGAGATGGGTTAGGGCCCATCAAGCACTAGAATCCTAAATCTACCTACAGGATCCTCCCTCTAACATCTATTCCCATTCCAAAAATCCCAGTCACACTTATGTCTGCCCTTTTAATTGTGATGTGTATGGGATTACAGTTTAGATTCCCATACTTCGGCCCCACCATATCCTTAAAGATTATCTATTTTAACTCATGTTGAGGGGCTTCTTGACTGAGCCCAACCCCTACACTGGGTGGTCCATCACATATCATTCCAAACTGCACAAGGGGAGTCTCTGCACTCCATATCTGGAGTTTCATCTTTTTTTTTTGTCCACATAAGGGTATTTACACTCATTTCCTAGCCTCCGGCTATCAATGTCCCCACATGCAGTTGTTTGACAGGGATCTACTTGAATCATTTGTGGTCCCCTGTTTTGTCAAATTAACCCATAACTCAACCTTTCTTAGAGTGCCCCCTCCCAGAGCGTATCACCTGTTATCATAAGCCTTATCCTCTTCCCTCCACTCAGTCAAGGGGTTATCCTTTAACATCCCCAGACTCCAGTTGATGACAAGCCCCAGGCACGTTCTGAGTTTGAGCGAGGGGGGCAGTGGGGATATAAAATATAATCCCACAAATTCCAACCACAAGTATCGCTAACTCAAACACCAAAGCCAGTCCCTCAGGTCCAGTCATTTGGAGGACTCAGCCATCCTTCTTCCAACGAAGTTCCTCACACAAAAGTTGCCTCCAAAACATGCCTCAGTTCACAAAAGGAATCCAAAACCCAAGACCATGAGTCCCCAGTCTGTATCCCATAGCAGATCCAGCTTTCTGGAGGGTCAGTTTCAATGGAGAGTCGCCAGGCCCGATGATCCTGCCTCACTGGTTTTACTCTGATTTCCATGGTTTCCAGGAGTAATGGGTGGGGATGGTCCCAGCCAGGTTGCAGCTTTGTTTCCTTCCAGGTTTTAATCAGCACCCAGGCTCGTGGTTGGAGGAAGTGTGCAGCAAACTCCAAGAGTGGGCACGGGGGAGTGGTCCTGTCCATCTAAGATCTGAAAGGGAGGATGATACTGTCGGGACACAATCTTGTTTGTGGTTTCAAAAGTGGGCAGCCCCTCCTACCATCCTAAGCAGAAGATCCTCTCCTAGGGGGATGGCCCAGATCCTCCTTGGTTCTCAATGAGACAAGGGGTAAACAATAGTCTGAGGGAGTTTGGTTTCAATGATCGATTTGGTCATTTGTTTCTTAAGCAGTTCATTCATCCTCTCTACTTTTCCTGAGGAGGGTGGGTACCACGTAAACCCTTGTAAACCCTCATCTTCTCTGCTGCAACAGCTTTGAGGTGAAGTGAGTCTAAATCAATCTTTCCACCAGCCCATACCTTGGAATTATTTGCTCTAGGAGTGTGGCCGAGCTGGGGCAGAAGCCTCCACCCATCCCATCAAATGGGGAGTCCTGCAATTACCAACAGGTCTTTGAGTCTCTTTTACAGGCATCCATGTGAAATCTAGGGTGAACCTCCCGCTCCCTACCTCTTTACTGCAGTCTCCTCATGGCCTTTCTATTCACCTCCTGGCATTCCGGGTATCGTTCGGTGACCCGTTTGGCTGTTGTACAGAGCCCCATTCCCCTGTGTGCTCCCCAGCCCCCAAACTCCCCAACATCCCCCCTGTGTACCACACCCAGCACCAGTCTGATTATCCCTTTACTCAACATTTTCCTCCCTCATCCCTAACCTCCCGTCTCTCTCCTCTACCTCCCTTCTGCTGAGAAAATACAGAGGCGGGGATAACTTGACAAAGGGGAGCCCAGTGTCATCACCAACATTCTAACCTCCTCCTGGCAGGCTGCCTCCTTTGCCACCTCTTCAGTTAAGCAGTTTCCCATGGCTTCAGGGGAAGGGCACTCAGATGGCCCAACTATTTCACTTGGTCCTGACAGATTTTCTGACACTTGTTTATTTCCCCATGTGCCGATTCTTTCCCCTTACTATCCATCAGTCCTCGTTCTTCCCAAATTTTTCCAAAAAGTATGCACCACCTCATAAACATATTTTGAACTGGTATAAACTGTCCCTTCCCTGATTTCTTCAGACCCTGATTTAATAATTTAATTATAAAATAATTTTATAATCTAAAATAAATTTAATGATTTAATGAATTTAAACCAGTTCCCAGGTTTGTGCTGGCCAATCTTTCAGAAGTGTTTCTGCTTCAAGAGTTAATCTGTTCTTCCCATCCACTACCACATATCCGTTGCATTTTTTCCCCATTAGTCACCTGGGATGATCTATCTATAACCAATCTTTCTTCCTCTTCCAAGGGTCTGACAGACCCTTATCAATTTTGGATTGATAAATGCTATATATCCAAACACTATGTGTGCTAGCGTTTGGTAAGTGATCTCTACTTGGGAAGGTGGCTGGATTAACCCTCTTGTCCACTGTTAGCACCAGGTCATCATCCCTCTCAGGATTGCCTCGTTTTTCAAAATTCTAGAGCTGGTGAGTCACTTCCACTCTAGCTCACCTGGCTGTTCTTCCACCACCTTCTTGTATAAATCTTTGCTCCATTGGCCATACAGATTGATCCATAACTGGCAATATCCTACCACCCTCCCATATTTCCTCAGTTCCCTCTTTGCCTTTGCCTTTGATAATTCCAATATTCCCTTCACTCTCTCTGGGTTAATCTTTTGGAATTGTTTTGGATCACTATGTTACTGAGAAGAGTTAAGTCAGTTGTAGTTGGTCATCGCACAATACTGCTGTTATGACGTTCTCCTGGGTCTGCTCATTTCACCAGCATCAGTTCATGGAAATCTTTCCAGGTTTTTCTGAAATGTGTCAGCTCATCATTTCTTATAGCCCGATAGCATACTGTTACATTTATAAAACACAACTTGTTCAGCCATTTGATAGGCATCCCCTCAATGTCCAGTTCTTTGCCACTGCAAAAAGAGCTGCTTTAAATATTTTTGCAAATATAGGTCTTTCCCCACCTTTTTGATGATTTCTTTGGAAAACAGGCCTAGTAGTGGTAGTGGTATTGTGTAAAAATAATGTATGTGGAGTTTGATTGCTCCTTGGGCATAGTTCCAAATTACTCTCCTGAACGATTAGATCAGTTCACAATTCCATCAGCCGTCATTAGTGCCCCATTTTCCCCATATCTTCCTCATCACTTAGCATGTTCCTTTCTGTCTGAATAGTCAATCTGAGAGGTGTGAGGTGGAATCTCAGAACTGTTTTAATTTGTATTTCTCTAATCAATAATGACAGAGTACTTTTTCATATGACTATAGATAGCTTTGATTGCTTCACCTGAAAAGTTCCTGTTTATGCCCTTTGACCATTTATCGATTGGGGAATGACGTGTACTCTAAAAAAATTAATTCTCTGTATATCTGAGAAATGAGGGCTTTGTCAGAGGTAACCTACTGTAAAAGTTGTTTCCTCGCTGAATGCTTTCTTTCTAAGGCTGTTGCTTTGGCTTTGTGTCCAATAGCAGTTAGTTATGTGAGACTGGAGTTCAGGAGTGAGGTGGGGTTATGCAGATTTCAGAGGTAAGTGCACAGAAATGATCATAGAACCCTTGAGAGCTGGCGGATTTCTTATCAAAAAAGAGACTTTAGGGGGCAGCCAGGGGGTGCAGTGGATAGAGCCCCAGTCCTGAAGTCAGGAGGACCTGAGTTCAAATCTGGTCACAGACACTTAAAATTTCTGAGCTGTGTGACCCTGGGCAAGTCACTTAACCCCAATTGCCTCAGTAAAAAGAAAAGAAAAAGGGGAGAGAGAGAGAGAGAGAGAGAGAGAGAGAGAGAGAGAGAGAGAGAGAGAGAGAGACTTTAGCTAGAGAAGAGGGTCCAGAAAGAGTTCTAGAGAATGCTCACAGTCTGAGGTGACATAAAAGTCACCAAGGAAGTGGTGAGATGGCACAGCTTCCACCCCTGGATTCAGTCTCTTAGTCAGTATTCACCAGGGCTGGTCCACAGGCTGCACTTCTTAAATAGCATCCTCCCTGTTGACTCAAACAAATTCTCCGGTGTTCAAGATCTTGGCTGCCTGAGTGATTCAGATGACACCGAGGTCTTGGTTTCCTGCCTCATTTCCTGGGGGGAGAGGGATGATGGGTTCAGTCTAGGGGGTACCTGCCTCAATGAGATGTTCTCCAGAGATGTTCTGCCTTTGGTCAACTGACCTCAGAGGAGCTGGTCAAGGGGGACCGGGGAGCTGCTGCTGTTATTTGGCTGTTCCTCCGCCTTGTTTGGTAGAAATATCTCTCTGCAGGAGGCTGCATTTGATACCAGAAAGAGACTCAGTTTGGCTTTAGTTTATCTAGGTGTGGTCTCCTGCCCTCCGTGAAGTCTGTAGATTGCCAAATTCCACCTGGGATACACAGCTAGAAGCCATCAATGGCTTATCATAGCGACCTGACTTTCCCAGTGTAAAGAGTCTAAATAGTTCTCTCTCCGCAGTTTCTCCAAGCTGGAGGCAGGCTTATAAGGGAGCCCTGTTAAAACTGGGCCTTTTTATTCCATGGATTCAGACCACAGCTCAACCATGGATCCTGATAGAACAACTTCATATTGAGGAGAAACACACTTAACTCTAGAAGTGGGTGTTAACTCTGCCTCCCTGTGTGTCAAAGGGCCATTGTACTTATTCCCCTGGGAGAATGATTTTATTTATTTTTTATTTATATTTTATTTATAATTTATTATATATAATATATTTATAAAATATATACTATAAATATAATATATATTTATAATATTTTATTTATTTCATTCATTCACTTAGTTTTTAGAATTGCTGTTCTAAAAATTCCTTGTTTTTAGCTTTTTGTTTTCAATACATGTATAGTTTTCAACATTTAACCTTGCAAAATTTTGTGTTCCAAAATGTTTTTTCTCTCCCTTTCCCTCACCCCCTTCATTAGACAGCAAGTAATCCAATATATATATTAAACATGTGCAAGAGAACGTTTTTATTTTAAGGGATCCTAATGTATTTTCCTTGTGCCAAGTCAAAGGGAAGGAGTGTGGGGTGGGAGAATGACTCACTTTATGGTGCTTTTCTAAATTAAAACAAACCAAAAATAAATAAACAAATAAATAAGGAAAGAAGGTTCCTGAACCTATCCCTCATTCTGTAGCAGAGCTGTTGAAACGGCTAAAGTTGGCAGACTGCTGTGATTTCTCCGGGCTTCTTTCTGAAGTAGTCCAATCTTTCATCGATACATGTCTAAATAGGGTGGGGCCCTCCATGATAGAGTGGACATCCAAACTCCAGAGAGCAGGATAAGCTTATTTTGATAACTTCTCCTATTTGGAGAAGGGAAAAGTCATCTCTCTTTGTGTGTGTTTGTTTATCTATCTATCCATCGATCTATCTAATCACAAGACTTTCCCCAAAGATATGTTCAAGTAAGTGAGACTTCTGTCAGTGACAAACTGGGATCCTGAAACACCAAGTTCAATGCCAAGAAGTATTTAGAATAGAATTATGTGACTTTATCTAGAGCTTTACTTTCTACTTATGATATTCTCTATTGTAACATTATTTAATTTAGAAGAGACTGGCCCCTTCCCCCAAGATAATTTTTAAGATCTGTAAAATGGACTAGAAATAATGTGGTTTTCATGGATTTTTAAATAACTCTTGGAGTAATAAACCAGCAGCCAAAACCCCCATCCAGAGGAAATGTTTTTATTAGCTGAAAGCAAGTCTAGAAAGTTATCTAACGTGTAGTTTTAGTAATGTCTTCATCTTGTATTTCTTTGGAAAGTACTGGCTAACAATTTTTGATGGTATGGGGTCTTTGATGTGGTCACATTTGTTCCATGTGCAATGTATTCCTTTTATTAAAAAAAGAAAACCATATTACAGTCATGCAAATAGGGAATTAACCTCAGTAACTGGGACAGACAGAGGAGGATGCAAATGAACATGCAAACACATACAATGCCTATAGCTCAAGGCATTGATTTCTTAACCATTTGGACTTATACTCGACTTCATAGACATGTTTTTCCTGCTTGGAGAACTTTCCTTTGCTCTCTTGGGGGACCCATCTGGTCTACTTTTCTTTGCAATATTTAAAGACAAAACCATTCATCCTGTCATCATTTCTTTCCCCTTATTGCTGATCACTGAGTTCTTGAAGGTTTAAAACTTGGGGCTTATTTTCAAAATATATGCATGGAAAATTTTCAACATTCACCCTTGCAAAACCTTGTGTTCCAAATTTTTCTCTTTCCCTTCCTCCCTCCCCTTGATAGCAAGTAATCCAATATATATTAAACATGTGCAATTCATCTATACATATTTCCGCATGTATCATGCTGCATAAGAAAAATAGATGAAAAAGGAAAAAAATGAGAAAGAAAATAAAAATCAAGCAAACAGCAACAAAAAAGTGAAAATACTATGTTGTGATTCTCATTCAACCCCCACAGTCCTTCTGGATGTAAATGACTCTCCCTATCACAGGTCTATTGGAATTGACCTAAATCACCTCATTGTTGAAATGAGCCGCGTCCACCAGATTTCATCATCACATAATCTTCTTGCTGTGTGTACAGTGTTCTCTTGGTTCTGCTTACTTCACTTAGCATCAGTTCATATAAGTCTCTTGGGGGTTATTTCTAACCCACTTTTTATTCTGTCTGAGTTAGTGATAGCCTTCTTGCTTTCTAAAGGATTATAGACTATCCTGATAGTTCCTCCTCCATTTTTTTGGCTTGCTTTCTTCCATCTATTGATAATGCTACCCACCATCTCACTTACTTTTTGTGGGATCTTCATTCCTCTCCTAAGGTTTTCAGCAATTTGGGTAAGAATACTTAATCCAAATGATTGCTCGAAGCAGCTATAACGGAGTTCAGAGACTGATGGTTTGGTATCTCACAGTTATTGCCAACTGCTCTATTCCCCATCTGGTATTTTCTAGGTAGTAGCTATGAACTTGAGTTAAGCAGCGCTTCCGTCCACCAAATAAATAATAGCCTGATTTAAATGAGGAATAATGAGATGATGATGTCAAAGAATTTTGAGCTGCTCTGTTAATATGGAGATTCTAAAATATAGGGAAAGAAATTTATTATCATTGTCTTATAGAAAATATTTCAATGAATTAAAATGCCATATTTTGGACAGCCTGTGCAACATGGCTGTAATGATATCAAATGTATAGGAAGTGTTTGATTAGAAAAGAATATCATACAGAGAAAGAAAGGAATGAAAGAAACTTAAATGCTTTTGCTGGTTCCTGTGGAATAGGAAATGGCAACAGATTCTCTGGCACATGGATTTTACATGGATGATCTATAGGAGACCTGGGATAAGAATTATATAAGATGAGAAGATGTGAAGGAATTGCAATCCAGGACTATTCATAGGAACTGCTATAATTTCACAATCTTTCATTCCAACTCAGTGTACTGGGCATTCTACTGTCCATCAGTTGGCATTTCTGAACCTTCCATTTTCCCTTACCACTGTTTTTTGCTCTATGGTAAGGCAATGCTATTCATAAGCTGCCATTCTCCTCTGTACTATTTTTTAACCATTTGTTTACTAGTGCTTAGAATATTTCATAATACCAAACAACCTGCATCTAAGGATGCTTCAATTTTGCCATTTTATAAGGACCAAAATTTCCTTTTGCTTAAAAAAAAAATCTCTTTTAGGACCAAATGTAATTGTTTGTGATCTTTTTTACCAGTAATTTATATGTCTCAAAATGAACTATATTCTGTGTGTCATGTAATAAAAAATTAAAGATCCAAAAAACTCAAACCATCTCCATTGCTCTCTTTAGTTTGAATGTTTATCAACTCAAATCTAGACCACCACAACCTTTTACCTGATCTCCCTGTCCCCAGTTTACCCTCTCTAATCTAGCTAACATACCAATGCCAAATTAATTTTCTTAAAAGACAATTAAATTGCATTACTTTTAGGGTGAAAATAGTCATCAGTTCCCTCTCCCCTGTTTCATCAAATCCAAACTCTTATTTTTCAATGCTTTCTATAATCAGACTGCCACCTTGCCATGCAATACTTTCCTATACTTTTCCTGAACACAAACCTATTTTTAATGAGTAGGGTCCCTCCAAAATAAAAGATTCATGTCAAATCTAAGATTTAGTTCCTGAAATTCCTCCCTCCTGGCATATCTTTCCCCTTGTCCCTAACTCAACCTTATGTGTCTTCTGAAGTCCAGCTAATATCTTAACTCTTCAAAGATGACTCAGTTCCATTGTTACCCCTTCTTCTCGCAATTTGATGATAATTAAAACAGTAATAAATGGAGGCCATGGGTGATTACAAATATTTATGGGATGCTTTGAAGATTTGAGGTGATGTTTGTGAGATGGATAGCTTTTCTCAGCAGCAGCATTCTTTCACTGATTTTTGGATAACTGTAAACATGGAATTCTATGATCTCCAAAGAACTGAAGTTAATGGGCACCCAAAGGGCAGCAAGGTGGTTTGTGGTGGATACGAACATTCTAAAACACATTATAAATGAGAAATAATTCTGTAGAAGGGTATTGAATGCTATCTGAGATTCTCCCTCTGTTCACTCATTATGTGATCTTAGATGATGCCCTCTGAAGTTCTTCCCAGCTCTAGCTCTGAATTCTTCTGATGCTTAACGAAAACACATAGGTTTGTTACCGCAAGAGCAAGAACTAATTAATAGACATCCCACATGCTCCATTGGTATTCTTATGTCTTTAACAGAAGGAGAGGAAGTCCCTTTAGTGTATTAGATGGACCTTAGGACACAAGATCAACAAGCAAGAATGGGCAGCCATCTGCATTGTTAATGGGAGAACCAATCTACATCAATGCAAAATTGCATATCTATGAGTATTCCAAATAGAAAAACCCAGGAAGTCAGTATTGTGGCATATAACAAATAAGTGTCAGAATTGGCTAGACGGCAAAGAAGCAAACCTTACTTTATTGTTTTTCCTGTTTACATTGTTGTAATCTTTGCGTATTTTGTTTTTCTTCTGCTTATTTCAGTTAGTTCACATATATCTTTTGAATTTTTCAAATTTACATCTTATTACCCAGTAATAATTCATGACATTCATATCTATTATTTATTAAGCCACACCCTAGTCAATAGTCAAAACTATTCCTAATTCTTTACGATATTCTTTACTATAATAAAAATGTTTATGATAATAAAAAGTGCCCTTCCTCCCCCTCTCCCAGTATGTATGGAATCTTCCTTTTTTGATCTCTTTAATATGTATATCTGGTACTGAAATCACTGGGTCCAATGGTAGAGATATTTTAATCACACTTTTGTAGCATAATTTCTAAATGTTTCAAGAATTGTTGTGCCAACAATGCCATCTTTTCATACATAGTCCCTCCAATATTGACTATTTCTGCTGTTTTTTCATCTTTGTCAATTTTCTCCACAGGAAGACTTAAGAATAGTTTTAATATGTGTTTCTCTTAGTGATTTAGAGTAATGTTTTAGTATAGTTGTTAACACTTTTTAAATCTTTTGGGAACTATTCATATTCTTTGACAATTTATCCACTGAAGCATGTCTCTTTGATATAAGTGTATATATAACATAGAACATATATACATATGTATATATAAATGTTTGTGTATATTAATATCCTACATATCCGTGATACTTGCAAAAAAGATTTATTTCCATTCTCTCTTTATACTAGCTGCATCGATTCCTTTTTCTATAAGAGCTTTTCAATTTCATATAATTGAAATTGTCACTTTGATCTTTTTGTGATCTCCTTTATCCCTTGTTTTGTTAAGAATTCTTCCCTAATCATGATTGTGAAAGGCACATTTATCCACTTGTCTCTAATTTTTAAAAACAGTAGTCCTTTTATATTCACTTAAACATTGGGAAATTATCATGGAATATGATGTGAAATTCTACTCTAAACCTATTTTTTTTTTTTTTTTGGCTAAAAATACTTTCCAACTTTCCTAGAGGATTTTACTGAATAAGGAGTACTTCTACCAAGTAATATATAATCTAGGGTTCATCGAACACTAGGCTACTGAGTTAGAAAGTTTCTAATTCTTGTTTAATATATTCCTCCTTCCTTCCTTTTCTCCCTCCTTCCCTCTCTTTCTCCCTCCCTCCCTCTCTCCCTTCCTTCCTTCCTTTCTTCCTTCTTTCCTTTCTTCCTTCTTTTTCTTCCTTTCTTCCCTCCCTTCCTTAAAAAAAAAAAAAACTAATACTAAATATATATAATTTAGATAGTTTGAGGTCAGAAGGGAGTAAAGGCCTGGTTAATAGAATTTTCTATGTCAGAGGCAATAAGAAACCTGTACTGTCTGGAGGAGAGGGTGTATGTTGAGATGAAAATCAATGGGATGCATGAGATAGAAGCAAATTATGAAAGGTTTTGAGAGCCGCCAGATGAATTTGGTCATGCTACAATGACATAGAGGCAGTAGGCTCTTGGGAAGAGCAATGACATGAAGAAAGCAGTGTCTCAGAAGATTAGTTTGCTAGAGTTTGATCGTGTGAATTTAAGGGGTTTTGGAGGGATAGAAATGCGCTCAGTTATAGGGTTAAAGCAGGATGTGGGTAAAAAGAGTAGCTAAAAGTCTGTTATAGAGTGCCAGGTGTGAAGTCCTAAGTGGCTGCTTAGAGAAAAGTAGAAATTAATTCAAGTTTTTAGTGGAGAATGACAACAGCTGGTGATGGAAATCTTATGATTCTTGAGTTTGAGAGAAGGGAGGAACCAGACAGGATTTCTTGCCTGGAGGAGTACAGCTGACATCCAACTGGAAACCACCTAATAACCATTTAGGGAAGTGAGAGACTAAGTGGGATTGGGGGGAATGGAATGGGATGAAATGTGGTCCACTGGAGAGAGGACTTAGTTTGGAGTCACAGGATCCCTGGTCAAATCCTCACCCTCTCATTTCCCCGCTGTGTCCTTGGTCAATCATGCAATCTCAGGCAAAATGAGGCCACAGAAAAGATGGCCCCAGAGACCTTTAAAGTTTCTGATCTCTAAGTGCAGATTGAGGCTAGTTGAATCTGAGAAAATGGCAAGACATCCAGTATAGGTGGGTAGCAGGCAGTGAGCAAAAGAGCACCAGGACAAATTCAAAAGATGCGGAAAGATGTCAGTTGGAAGGAAATTGGCAGAGAATCTGCATAGGAGCTCATTGAGGGAGAAGGTGAGGGAAGAAAAGAGCAGGGAGAAGATCTGGAAGAGTATTCAGCAATACCAAGGGATTTGATTAGAGAGATAAAGAAGAATCAAGAAATAAAATGTATCACTGAAGTCACGAGAGAGGATACTTTAAAAATATTAACATTTTTATTTAAAGTTTTGAGTTCCAAATTTTTTCCCTCCCTTCTGCTCCTCCCCTACTCCTTGGCAATGTGATATTAATTATATATATATGCAAAACATTTTTCCATATTAGCCATGTTGCAAAAGAAAAATACACATACAAAAAATAAAGTGAAAAAAGTTTGCTTCCATCTGTACTCAAAATTATCAGTTCTTTTTTTTTCTGTATCCCAAAAAAATTTTATTTTTTTTTTATTGTAACTTTTTATTGACAGAACATATGCATGGGTAATTTTTTTTACAACATTATACCTTGCACTCACTTCTGTTCCGACTTTTCCCCTCCCTTCCTCCACTCCCTCCCCCAGATGGCAAGCAGTCCTATACATGTTAAATATGTCACAGTGTATCCTATATACAATATATATGTGCAGAACCGAACAGTTCTCTTGTTGCACAGAAAGAATTGGATTCAGAAGGTAAAAATAACCCGGGAAGAAAAACAAAAATGCAAACAGTTTACACTCATTTTCCAGTGTTTCTTCCCTGGGTGTAGCTGCTTCTGTCCATCACTGATCAGTTGAAACTGAGTTAGATCTTCTCTTTGTCGAAGAAATCCACTTCCATCAGAATACATCCTCATACAGTATCGTTGTTGAGATATATAATGATCTCCTGGTTCTGCTCATTTCACTCAGCATCAGTTCATGTAAGTCTCTCCAGGACTTTCTGAAATTATCCTGTTGGTCATTTCTTACAGAACAATAATATTCCATAATATTCATATACCACAATTTATTCAGCCATTCTCCAATTGATGAGCATCTATTCATTTTCCAGCTTCTAGCCACTACAAACAGGGCTGCCACAAACATTTTGACACATACAGGTCCCTTTCCCTTCTTTAGTATCTCTTTGGGATATAAGCCCAGTAGTAGCACTATCAGTTCTTTTTTGAAGTGGATAACATTTTCAACATGGGTCCTTGAGAATTGTCTTAGATCATTGTCTCGTTACAAGTGGCTAAGTCTTTCACAGTTGGTCATCATTACAATATTTCAACTACTATGTTTGATGTTCTCCTGGCCCTGCTCCCTTTATCTTGTATCAATGCATGTAAGTCTCCTCAGGTTTTTTCTGAAGCCATCCTGCCCATCATTTCTTAAAGCACAATAGTATTTCATCACAATCATCCACCACAACTTGTTCAGTCACTCTTTAACTTCAGTTAATCAATTATTGATTTGTATACCTCTGAAAAGGAAATCATGAGCTAGTTAGAACAAACTAAGAGCAATAGTATTCTCCTTCCATTCTATTTTTGTCACAAAATGCACAAAGTAGCATTTTACTTCATTTGAATGAAAAACAAGCCAACCCTCTCTTAAAGAAAAAGAGAATGAGCTACTTAAAAAAGGAAAGGCAAACTACTAAAGAGGGAAATAAACTGCTAGCGAAACTTTCCCTCCATAAGGATACAGCAAATGAATTCTATAAACATGCTCAGTAGATGTTCATAGCCAGGTCTTCCTTATTTCCACAAGACTAACTTCTACTCATGATATATGCTGTTTGTATTTTCCTTCCTTGAGAGAGGACTTTCCAGGAAAGATGATACTCAATCACCATAATTGTCATATTAGTTTTTTTTTTTTTCTAGACCAATGTGGGAAAGTCCCGAAATAAAATACTTAAAACGAGAGGATTGAACTAGATGGTCTCCAAGGACTGATAAGATTATATGCTTCTATGTTCTCTGTGATTGAAAACTTGTCACTAGAAAGTTAGAGAGATTTCATCTCTGGGCAGATACATATGTTGGATTCTCCTTTGAGTCACTTGCTGTCTGTCATTTGTTGTGTAAAAATGACCCACTTTACCTCCAAAGTTTCACCTAAAAGTTCAATATTGAACACCTTTCATTGGGAAGGTCTTTTGTCCTCAAAATTCCCAAATGCTTAATTTTTTATTTTTTGCTTTAAATTTTCTTTGTTCTTTTCCATGCTTGTTAAAGAGATGAACTAAAATAAATAAATGAAGAAATGAACTATAAGATTAACTTCTGCCTGTTATCAACTAGATTAGGTCATTGGATAAGCCAGAAAACCTATGAACTGGGATTGGTGTCTCTTTTTTTGTGTGTTAGTTTCTTTATCTGTGAAATAGGAGTCATCATTCCTTTTGAACTTACTCCACAGAGTTGTTAATAAGAATCAAACAATAAATAATAAAACAAACATTCATCAAGCATCTTCTATGTGCCAGGTACTGTGTTAATTAATGGGGATAAAAAGGTAAAAAAATGAAATAGTCTCTAATCTCAAGGAGTTTACATTCTATAGAGACAGACACTATATAACTATATACAGAAATAATATAAAGCAAATATAGTAAGGGAGAGTTAGTTGTTGTAGAAGATAGAGCACCAGCCCTTAAGTCAGGAGGATCTGAATTCAAATTTGACTTCAGACACTTAACACTTGGCTGTGTGACCTGGGCAACCCCAATTGGCTCAGCAACAAAAAAGAAAGAAAGAAAGAAAGAAAGAAAGAAAGAAAGAAAGAAAGAAAGAAAGAAAGAAAGAAAGAAAGAAAGAAAGAAAGAAAGAAAGAAAGAAAGAAAGAAAGAGAGAAAGAAAGAGAAAGAAAGAAAGGAAAGAAAGAAAGAAAGAAAGAAAGAAAGAAAGAAAGAAAGAAAGAAAGAAAGAAGGAAAGAAAGAAAAGTGAATGAATGAATGAATAAAAATAAATAAATAAAGCAAATTCAGTATACATTTGAGTTAGTTAAATACAAGCTATGTTTTGGAGGGAATTGAGGGGAATAAGAAAAGAAAGGCACCACAGAGAAAGTCATGCTTGAGCAGAGCCTTAAAGGAAGGTGAAAAATTCCAAGAGGCAAAATTGAAACCATTACAGAGACATGACAGATTTCTCTGTAGGTCTTTTTTTATAATACATTTTTGTCATGGTTTGAGAAAATCTTTTTAAGAAAAAGGAAATGATATATAATAAGATTCTTTCCTGGAATGAATGTCTTGAGCATGGTGATGGACATTTTCTTGAACAACTATTAAGACTTGTTCTGACAAGGGATGGTCCTTTGGCAAAGAAAGTACATATCTTTCTTTTCTCTCATCTTCCTTGAAATCAGATCTTTCCTAGAAAACCTGTTCTGAAAGCGCAGAGTAGACAGAGGATGTGCTAGTCCACAACAGTTATTAAACCAGGATGGATATAATCAACAGGGCTCCCCATTGTTAGTAACAAGACTTGCTCTGAATGAGTATTGTGGAGTTGGGTAGTTGAGGCTAAAGAATGATGGAATTCTAAGAAGTGGAGGATTGGACATAGCACAGGACACTGGAAGGAACAGTGACTATGAAACCAAAGGCTGTGATACTTATTCCCTGCATGACCATGGTTCTTGTTTCAATTAACTTCCCTGGACCTGAGTTTCTTCAAACTGAAAAGACTGGGCCAGTTGAGGTCCCTTTCAGCTTTAAATCTATGATACATTTTCTTAGTTTCTTCATTTGCAAAAAAGAAGAACTTGGACTAGCTGGCCTCCAAGACCTCTCCCATCCCGAAATCTATCATCTTAGAAGATCTGTGAAGGCTACAGTTGTCAGGAAGGACTTCATTGAAGAGGGAACCCTGGAACTAAAACTGGGAGAATGGAGAGAGGGACGAGACATGACCTTATACTTGGAGAGCCCTCCTGAGGTCATCGTTCTCTAGAAGGAAGGACAAATAGCAGCTTAAAGCCTGACTGGAGAACTAAGATGTGAAGAAATAAAGGAGAAGATTTCATTAAGTGCTAAGCCATTTGGACATGAGAATGGAGGTGGTTCTTAAGGCCATTTTTGTTAAATTCAGCTCCTTAAAGTAAGGACAGAAAGGGGGTGAGCTCATCATTCGCCTGGCTCTGTAAATATAAAGTAGAGCAATTTTAAGCTACTATTTTGATTTGTTAGGAGATAATGATTCCTTCAAGAGACATGAAAGAGAACAGACTTCAGAGCCAAGAAGACATGGGTTAAAAGCCCTTTCCACAAAATTATTTAATCTCTTAGTGCTCTAGCCAACTCTCTGAGACTCGAAATTGTAGGAAAAAATGCTGATCTTTATTAAGGGAAGGAGTTCTCTCCGCCAGGAATTTCCTACACCAATAAAGACACAAACTTAGGGTAAGAAAGGGAGACACAGAGAAAAGCTGAGACAGAGAAAAACAGAGGGAGAAAGAAACAGAAACAGGGGGAGAAGCTACATACATCTTACAGGTATGTAAGTTAGGTTCTAGCCATAAAATAAAAAAAAAAAAATTGAATTCTTGAGAAAGAAGTATCCTTGAATTTTATCTCTTTAGCTCCCTAATAAGTCTATCAGCAAGCCACCAGCATTTATGAAGCTAATATAAGGGCAGAAATTGAGAAGATGATGAGCTTGGTACTGTGATGGGCACTGGCGAAACAGATAAAAAGAAGACTGAAAGAAGCTCTACCTTTAAGGAACTTCCATTGTAATGGGGGAGACAGAATAGGGAAGACTATCCACAAAATAAATGGGGAAGCAGTTGTAGGTGAGAGAATTAATTAGGTTTGGGAAGCATTGAGTTTGCGATGACTCTTCAACATTCATTTTGAAATGTCCAGTGGGCAGTTGTTGATCCAAGAATGAAACTCGAGGAGACTGAGCCTAGACAGATAGATGTGGGGTCATTTGGGGAGAGTTAGGACATCAGAGAGCATCTAGTCCAGCCTTCTAATGTCATAATTGAGGAAATTGAGACCTAATAATAATAGTATAATAATAACTGTTTATATATTGCCAAGTTCTTCACAAGCACCTTCTTGGCTGATCTTCAGAACAACCTGAGAGGTAGATGTTATTATTATCCCCATTTTACAGATGAGGAAACTGAGTTAAACAACATAGAGTGAATTGCCCCAAATCATACAACTAGCAAGTGTCTTAAACTAGATTGGATTGAGTGGATTAGAATTCAGATCTTCCTGACTCTAGGCTGAACTCTATTAGCTGCCTCACAAAAGGCAGATGCATCTCTCCTCCTAATGCAGAATAATGTTTTATATTATCATCATAAAATCCAATTATACCCGTATCTCTAAGTATACCCACAACAGAAATACAGTTCTCAAGAGTTCTTTCCTTTTTATGCTTCTCTTGAGTTCTATGTTTGGACATCAAATTTTTTATTCAATTTTGGTCTTTTTGTCAGAAATAGATGAAATTCACCTAAATCACTGAACAGAATAGTGTTTTAAGCTAGAGATGGAGAGAAAGCCTCAGGGTGAGGAAGACCTGGATTCAAATCTACTTCCTGACACATACTGGCTGGGTAACACTGGAAAAGTCCATCAGCCCCTCATTTCTGTAGGTGACTCTCAGAGGACTGTGGATGAGATGTTGCTCTGCAGTGTTGGGGGGAGCTCGTCTCTTGGGGCTTCCCATGACTCAGGAAATGTCCAAATAAAACACAGCCCTTTCTTCACAGGCTTATTACAAAGCTCAAATGAGAGAATGTTCATAAACTGCTTTACTAACCTGACAGAGCCATAGCAATGGCAACTATCATTAATGGTATGTCTTATCCCCTCTTTTATTGATTTTATTTTTCTAATAGGGGAGATAGCCATAAAATGTGCTGACTATATATATATATATATATATATATATAATCATAATAAGTTTGCTGTCCACTAAAACCACTGGATTTTTTTTCTAGAAAAATTTCTTTGTAACCATACTTTTCCCATTCTTCTATTAGTGACCCGGGTGTAAATCTGAATGACTATAAAGAAAAAATAAAATAATAAAAAAATAATAAATTATCATAAAAATAATTTTTAAAAAGAAAAATAGAATAATTAGTCCAAGGGAGTTTGAGAGAAAGGCAGTAGCAATTCAGGGAATCAGGAATGGCTTCATGTAGGAGATGGGGCTTGATCTGTGTCTCAAAGGAAGAGGGAAATTCTGTGAAGCACAGAAGAAGAAGAATGATATTCCAGACATGGGGGACAGCTAGAACAAGGCAAAGAAATGGGAGCCAGAGTGCCACAGGCAAGAAATAGAAGGTGGGTTTGGCCAGATCACTGAATGGAAGGGGATGATGGCACGCTGCCTATTGAAGTTGGAAAGCAGCAAGGTGATGAAGGGTTTTAAAAGCTAAACAGAGCAGTTTATATTTTTTTCTAGCGGTAATAGGGAGCCAGTGGAGTTTATTATGTAAGGGAGAAACACGGTCAGATCCGTGCTGAAGGAAACTCTCTTTGGCAGCAATGTTGAGGATGGATGGAGGTATGGAAGCTGGAGACAGAGACTAATGGGGAGGTGCTGCAATAATCTAGGGAAGAAGTGATGACAATTGTGGGAGGGGGAGAAGAGGTCAAATTGGGAAGATATAAATGCTGAGATTTGTCAATGAATTGTTCGGGTTATTAAGAAAGAGACTGAAGGGAGAAGAGAAGAGAGTCCATGAGGAAATCTTGGAAAGACCCCAGGTTTAGCCAGGCAGAGTAGGTCATAGGCCAGTAAAGAAGTTGTAAAAGAAGCCATCAGGCAGGTGGAAGATAAATTTGGAGAGAGCAGAATCATGAAAACCTGAAGAGGAGAATATATGGGAGCAGGGGATGGCCAAGAATGGCAAATGAAGCCAATGGAGATCAGAAAAAAGGGGGCAATTAAAAGATTTTTGGTTACTTTGCAACAGGGAATTTCAGTTGAGTGATGAGATCAAAAACCAGTCTACAAAAGGTTATATGGAGTTAATAAGAATAGAGGAAGTGAAAGCAATGGATACAGACATTTTTTCCAAGGGATAATCACAAGCTGGATTTCATCATTCCTCACAAATGGCAATAGACCAAGGGGCAAGATCCAAGATCATAGAACAATGTTGAAGTGAAATGGCTAATTTTGGGGACTGAAATTGGAAAGGGGCAAAAGTATAGTCAGATTGCTTACCATCTAGGGGAGGGGGTGGGGGGAAGGAGGGGAAAATATGAAACACAAGGCTGAGCAAGGGTCAATGTTGAAAAATTATCTGTGCATATGTTTTGAAAATAAAAAGCTTTAAAAATAAAAAAAAATTATAAAATTTTTAAAAAGTGTAGTTAGCAATAGTGGTTTCAGAAGGTGCCAAGAGCTAGAGGCATTAAAGGCTCAATGAGGGTGAAGAACAGATTTAGGAGAAGAGTGAGACTTAAGAATGGAGCAGTAAGAGTTTGAAGAAACAAAGGAATGTCAGACTTTCATGGAGTCCTGGAAATGGAGAACTTGGAGGCAATGGTGTGATCTCATGAGTTCACTTCCCAAAGTGTGGCTGAAGCAGAGTGAAGGGTTTAAGGAACCTGGGAGTTTGAAGGATCATCAGTGTGAACACAGAAATCCCTTAGTGAAGGGCAGAAACTGGGGAGAAAAAGTGAGCCAGAAAGGATGGAGAATATATAAAAGTCACAGTGCTAGGAACTGGGGGAAATTCTTGATCAAGTGGGTTTCAAAGGTCAAGATATGGGTGAGTTATGATGGTTAAAGGGAGCGGGGATCAGGGAGTATCTGACTCCTCCTTTAGGACCAGTGTGTCAAGGGCTGTGAGAGAAGGAACAGCCAGTGCTGGAGAGGACGATGGGAATGCTGATGAAGTCAGGTCTAGACAGAGCTTTTAGGTGGAAGGAGAATGAGACAAAGGGGCCAAGGGAAACTCCCTCTCTGGGAATGAGAAATCTGGGCAGTACCATGGGTGGGGTGGGAACAGGGGTGGAAAATGGGGAGCATGGGGATGAGAGAATGGGAGATGGGCCAGCGGAGAGTTCACTCCTATGTGGCAGATGGTTGGTTAATGCAGAGAAGCAGTTGTTTGTGGAGCAGTGAGTAAATGGTAAAGCTCTTAGTCTCCCGAGGTATTTTGGACCGTGTTACACGGGACCCCCACAGGAGGGCGGGCAGCAGATGAGGGGTGGTCCTCCCTAATTGTTTTGCTTTTTTGTTTTTGGATCCACAATGCATGGCAATAGGTGCTTAATAGAAATGGTCGCTGATTGTCTTTACCAAATCTGGTCTGTGTCATCATTGGGAAAAAATTAAAAGGCAAAGCCAATCTCATTGTGGCTCAATAGACAATCACAAACAGTACCCACAAGTGTAAAAATATACATGTGTACCAGGGCAGAACAAGGCGCTCCTTGTGACCGGGCTGCTGGGGCCATGAAAGTGAATACAGAGTGGTTGGGGAGGAAATGGGGAGTGCCTCCCAGCTCACCTGCCCCTCTGTGCTCCAGGTGCTCTACCTGCCTTTCTGTTTAGTAAAGCCAAAGGGGGAGATGCCAGCCTGGAGGGCACCCTGACCCCACGGGCCAGGGCGAAGGCAGAGGAAGCCCAGCTTCCCTCCCTGACCATCCGCCGGACATTATTAAGCTCCTACTGGGAGCTTGGGATGCAAAAACAAATAATTACAAGCTCCAACTCCACAGGGCCCAAACTGAGCTCATTATCCCCCTTTCCCCATGAAGAACCAAACCCTCTACTCTTCTAAGCCTCTTTTTTCTGTCCAAGCCCCCAAGTTTGTAACTTTGGACCCTATCCTCCCCTCACTATAGAGAGTCATCGTTGACAAATCTCACCATTTATATCTTCCCAATCTGATCTCTTCTCCTCCTTCCACAATCAACATCACTTCTTCCCTAGATTATTGCAGCAACTCCCCATTAGTCTCTTGTCTCCAGCTTCCACACCTCCATCCATCCTCAGCATTGCTGCCAAAGGGAGTTTCCTTCAGCACAGATCTGGCCATATTTCTCCCTTACTCAATAAACTCCACTGGCTCCCTTTCTACCTCTAGAAAAAAAAATAAAAACTGCTTTGTTTAGCTTTTAAAGCCCTTCATCACCTTGCTGCTTTCCAACTTCAATAGACAGCATGCCATCATCCACTTCCATTCAGTGATCTGGCCAAACCCACCTTCTATTTCTTGCGTGTGGCACTCCGGCTCCCATTTCTTTGCCTTGTTCTAGTTATCCTCCTTATCTGGAATATCATTCTTCTTCTTCTTCTTCTTCTTCTTCTTCTTCTTCTTCTTCTTCTTCTTTTTCTTCTTCTTGTTTTCTTGTTCTTCTTGTTCTTGTTCTTCTTGTTCTTCTTCTTCTCCTTGTTCTTTTTGTTGTTGTTGTTGTTCTTCTTCTTCTTCTTCTTCTTTTTCTCTTCATAGAATTCATTCCCTCTTCCTTTGAGGCACAGGTCAAGCCCCATCTCCTGTATGAAACCATTCTTGATTCCCTGAATTGCTAGTGCCCCTCTTCCAAACTCCCTTGGACTAATTATTCTAGTTTTCTTTTTTAAAAAAATTTATAAAAATTTATTTTTTTATTATTCTATTTTCTCTTTATAGTCATTCAGATTTATACCTGGGTCACTAATAGAAGAATGGGAAAAATATGGTTACAAAGAAATTTTTCTAGAAAAAAAAACAGTGGTTTTAGTGGACAGTAAACTTATTATGAGTTTATATATATATATATATATATATATATATATATAATATAGTCAGCACATTTTTATGTCTGTCTCCCCTATTAGAAAAATAAAATCAATAAAAGAGGGGATAAGACATAGCATTAATGATAGTTGCCATTGCTATGGCTCTGTCAGGTTAGTAAAGCAGTTTATAAACATTCTCTCATTTGAGCTTTGCAATAAACCTGGGAAGAAGGGGCTGTGTTTTATTTGGACATTTCCTGAGTCATGGGAAGCCCCAAGAGACGAGCTCCCCCCAACACTGCAGAGAAACATCTCATCACAGTCCTCTGAGAGTCACCTACAGAAATGAGGGACTGATGGACTTCTCCGGTGTTACCCAGCCAGTATGTGTCAGGAGGTAGATTTGAATCGAGGTCTTCCTCACTCTGAGGCTGACTGTCTCTCCATTTCTAGCATAAAACACTATTCTGTTCAATGATTTAGGTGAATTTCATTTATTTCTGACAAAAAGACCAGAACTGAACAAAAAATTTGATCTCCAAACACAGACCTCAAGAGAAGCATAAAAAGGAAAGAACTCTTGAGAACTGTATTTCTGTTGTGGGTATACTTAGAGATACGGGTATAATTGGATTTTATGATGGTAATATAAAACACTATTCTGCATTAGGAGGAGAGATGCATCTGCTTTTTGTGAGGCAGCTAATAGAGTTCAGCCTAGAGTCAGGAAGATCTGAATTCCAATCCACTCAATCCAGTCTAGTTTAAGAAACCTGCTAGTTTGGGGCAATTCACTCTACCTCATTTAACTCAGTTTTCTCATCTGTAAAATGGGGATAATAATAGCATCTACCTCTCAGGTTGTTCTGAAGACCAGCTAAGAAGGCACTTGTGAAGAGCCTGGCAATATATAAACAGTTATTATTGTGCTATTATTATTAGGTCTCAATTTCCTCAATTAGGACCTTAGAGGGTTGGATAGATGCCCTCTGATGTCCTAAGAGATCATTAGCCTGTGACCCTGGATTCTAAGTGAATTCTCTTCCCTGGACCTCAGGTCTCCATTGGCAAAGTGGTAAAGGGACGCGAGGCGGGGTCCCATCCAGCTCTGTGATAGTTCTGTAATTCTGCGCTCCGGGAGACTGCAGTAGGGCAGGGAGCAAAGGCAGAGTAGAATCCCAGCGGGTGGGAGAGTGAACGAGGGGCCGGCGGGGCTGGCGAAGGGCTGAAGGCTCTGGGAGGCGCCCCACCCTTGGCACGGAGTCGCCAGAAGGGGCAGCGAGGCAGGACGGCGGCTATCTGGGCATCCGCCAGGCTTGTGCCCATCCGCTCTGGCCTTGTCTGAGCAATAATTTCATTCCTTGGAATATAGAGGATATAATTAACGGGAAGCATTCTTCTGGCTTTTCCTAATCTAATTAAGAAGTGATGAGAACTTGGGAGGAAGTCATGAGTTACTGCGTTTTTGTGACGCAGAAGGGGGATAAAGCCAGGGGTTGTGTTCACTTGGGTCAGGGCAGGCTCCAGGGCAGAGAAAGGCTGGCCAGGGTCACTGGTCCTGGAGCCAGGAGCCAGAGAATCTCTGACAGAGAACCCACGCCGAGTCTAACACGTCAGAACGGAATTAGATTAAAGGAAGAGTGTATGGCCTGAAACATGGACTGAGAACTCCTCAGAGGAAAGGAGGTCATCCAGAAACACACTTAATCAGAAGGGGAGATGAGCTGCTCATGTGGGAAAGGGGGGGAGCGAAAAGTAAGCAGCCCGAGCCCTCCCGGTCGGGTCTGTCCCCACAATGTCGGAGGAAGTTGAGGGAGATTCTGGTCTTTAGATGAACCTCCCAAGATGAAGCATCGGAAAGACATTATCAAAAACTGCACACATGAAAGGAACGGGATCGTCATTGTCTAAAGAAATCAGAATTAGAGAGATCATATGTCCATTGGAATATCTGAGTCAATGGAAAGATTTACACTGGGGTCACTAATACAAGAACGGGAAAATATGGCTATGAAGAAATTTTTTTAGAAAAGAATCCAGGGGTTTTAGTGAACTGCAAACTTATTATTATTCAGTAGTATGAAATGATAGGAAAAAGTAATTCTGGGACAGCCAGGTGGTGCAGTGGATAAAGCTCCGACCCTGAAGTCAGGAGGACCTGAATTCAAATGTGACCTCAGACACTCAACACTTACTAGCTGTATGACCCTTGCCAAGTCACTTAACCCGTAAAAAAAAGTTAATGCTAACTTGGACTACACAGAGAGACGAATGGCTTCCAGGAACAAGACAGTACCTTTTGGATGCTACCTTAGT
Source organism: Sarcophilus harrisii (assembly GCF_902635505.1). NCBI lineage: Eukaryota > Metazoa > Chordata > Mammalia > Dasyuromorphia > Dasyuridae > Sarcophilus > Sarcophilus harrisii. The sequence continues at coordinate 40,650,045 of NC_045428.1, read as the reverse complement.
TTGCTCACACCTGGGATATTGCATCTGGCTACCACCATTTAGGAAGTGTTTGATAAGTGGGAAGTTGTTTGAAGGAGATAACCCGGCTGGTTAAGTATCTTGGTCCTTGTCAGCTAAGAATCAGCTGAAGGAATTGAGCAAGAAGATTCATGGGTGACATAATGGCTGTCTTCAAGTACTTAAAGGATTGCTTTGTAGAATAGATGCTAAACTTGATCTGTTTGGTAACACTGGCTAGGACTAGGAGAAATGGATGGAAGTTACAAGGAAACGAATCTTGATATTAGGAAGAAACTCCTAACAGTGAAAATTGAGCCAAAGTAGAATGGGCTCCCCTTCTTGAAGGCCTTCCAGCCAATGAGAGATGACCACTTGTCAGCCAGGCTATAAATAGGATTCTTGTTCAGATGGGTCAGACTAGACAGCCCTGTCAACTCTCAAACTCTAGGATTCTGTAATAAAAAAATAACAGGAGAAAGATTGAGGTACTCAAATCTGAGCTTATTTCTGTTTTCTTCCCCAAAGAGAAAAAACAGAACAAATTCAGTTGGATTTTTTTGACTTTTTTAAATTAAAGTTTTATTTTCAAAGCACATGCATGGATATTTTTTCAATACTGACCCTTGCAAAACCTTGTGTTTCAAATTCTTCCCCCCTCCCACCTCCTTCCCTAGATGGCAAGCAATCCACTATATGTTCAACATTTTTAAAATATGTTAAATCCAATATATACATACATATTTATACAATTATCATGTTGCACAAGAAAAATCAGATCAAAAAGGAAAAAATGAGAAAGAAAACATAATGCAAGCAAACCACAACAAAAAGAGTGAGAATGTTATGTTGTGAAGCACACTGAGTTCCCACAGTCTTCTCTCTGAATGTAGATGGCTCTCTCCATCACAAGACATTGGAACTGGTCTGAATCATCTCATTGTTGAAGAGAGCCGCGTTCGTCAGAATAGATCCTCATATAATCTTGTTGTTTCTGTGTATAATGATCTGCCGGTTCTGCTCATTTCACTCAGCATCAGTTCATGGAAGTCTCTCCAGACCTCTCTGAAATCCCGGTTGGATTTTTTTTGAACTGGAAACATCTGACTTTTGTACTTACTAAATTTCATCTGGGATGACAGTGTAGGGCTTAATGGAGAGAGACCTGGCCTTGGAGCCAGTTCAAATCCTTCCCAGGCTTCTTCTAGTGACTAGTAGCCCTGGCCCCTCTCTAAGATAGAGATTGATAGTATTTCCTCACATTATGGACAACACAGGACTCAGAGACCTCCAAGATGGTCCCTAAGTGTCCGAGGCTGTGGCCAGTCTCGTTCTCTGGTCACGTTCTCTCTGGCTGCTATTCTTCCCAGCTGGGAGGGTCCCTGTGGCTGCACCTCAGCTGCTGCACTAGGAGATCAGGAGGGGCTTTTGGGGTGTGTTCATTCATTCACTGGAGGGCCAGACAGCTGAGCATGTGAGCTGAGCTCAACCACAAGATTAGGCAAGCTGTCCTGCTTGAAGGCTGTTGCCGGCCGAGACTGCAGGACCTGTGACAGGACCCATCCACTGCTCTCCCCAGCGAGAACAGAAACGCCCCTCGTTTGTCATGATCAAGTTCTGATAGAAGCACTTAGAGAGGCTTAGGGCCGGATTCTTTGCCTTTTGGGGAGAGGATGGTCATAGCAGCCTTGAGCTGTCGGCAGAAACCCTTGTCAGAATTAGGCTTTTAAGTGCAGGAAATGAAATAGGATCATAAGGGAAACCAAATTATACTGAAATACAATTATCAAAATATTTTAAGAACACATTCACAGCCCCTTCCTAGCCAGAATGCTTCTCTTAGGCTCCTTTCTATCAGGAGAAAGCTCAGATAACCCAATGTCTGGAAAGTGCTTTGAAGGCCATGAAAAGCTCTGCAAATGGCAGCTGGGAATTTTTAATTATAGTTCAATCGAACTGGGTATTCTGAATTTCTTGGGATCCTGTGACTAATTCTGCACACCAGAAGGAAGGGCCTTTCAACCAGTCAAGGATTTATCACATATCTCATGTGCAAAAATGTTTGTGGCGGCCCTTTTTGTAGTGGCCAGAAACTGGAAACTGAGTGGATGCTCATCAATTGGGGAATGGCTGAATAATTTATGAGACTTACATGAACTGATGCTGAGTGAAATGAGCAGAACCAGGAAATCATTGCACGCAAGATGATTATGTCATGATCAACTCTAATGGACATGACTCTCATCAGCAATGAGATGATTCAGGCCTGTTCCAATAATCTTGTGATCATGACAGCCGTCTGCACCCAGAGAGAGAACTGTGGGAACTGAGTGTGGAGCATAACATACCATTTTCACTTCTGTTGTTGTTTGCTTGAATCTTATTTTCTTTCTCAGTTTTTTTTTTTTTCCTTTTTGACCTGATTTTTCTCATGTAGCAAGTTAATGTATAAATCTGTATGCATATATTGGATTTAATATATTTAACATCTATTGGATTACTTGCCATCTAGGGAAAGGGGTGGAAGGAAGGAGAGAAAAATCGGAACATGAGGTTTTGCAAGAGTCAATATGGAAAAATTATCCTTGCATATGTTTTGAAAATAAAAAGCTTCAATGACAAAAAAAAGGCATTTTAAAAAACAACCAAAAAATGATAAAAATGTTCTTCACATATAGTTGGGGAAAGAAATATTATTTAAATATTTGGGAGGAAAGCAATTTTGTTTTATCTTTTTCAATCTTTTATCTCTTCAAATTCTTTTTCTTGTCTATTGCTATACCTATCATTTCTCAGCACACTTAAATATTAATGGTGATGATGGTAAAAAAAAGAAAAGAAAAGAAAAGAAAAGAAAAACAAGAAAAAGAAATGTCTTTGTGCATTTGAGAAGAGAAATTAAGGCAGATGGGACAACAACATTCAGAGTATGTTATTGTCACTTTGAACAGAACGACTTTGAAAAATAGACCTAAATTGCTTAAAATTTGATTCTAAATTTGTATGCTAAAAAGCAATGGTAGGTCCTTGATTGTACCACATCCATTTATCTCCCCAGACTTAATTGTATAACATCCACTCATTTCCCCATATTTCTAAGGTCTAACATTTAAATCTTTTGTCACTTCTTAGATTGGTTTGTGGGAAAATAAATGCAAAAGACTTTTTTTCCAGATCTGTCCAAAAGAGCTTTTTAAGACAGCACAATATTTGCAAATCACATGGAAAAAAATGAAAGTCATATTTAATTCATTTGAAAATTAAATATTAAATAATGTTAAATAGGAAATTAATGAAGCCTCTCATTTATGGTTACTCAAAATTGTTTTTAAGTTCATCTTTAATAGAAATTAATGAAGGAGCAGGCATCTCCTGGCTCCTTAGAAAACATTTTGTATTTTCTTGGATAAGTCTCTTCATCTGCTTCAAGTTTCAGAATTTTTGCCTAAAAATCAGATTCAAAATAACAGGTTTTTTTTCCTACACCCTCACTGACATCATCAGGATTTTCTTGTGAATCTTGAGCTATTTAGAAGATTAAGATTAAATACCCACTTATTTTGGTCTGGGTCAGTGACTTCTTTGGTGTGAGGAGCGTCCCCCATGTAGAAACTCCCTCCATTGATGTAGGTCACTAACTCTCCTATAACTTTAAGTCTTACAGAGTTGCCTGGGTGGAAGTAGGTGGTAAATATGTCCAGTTAGGCACTTAGCAATTAGGTGACTTTCCCAAGTACATACAAAACATGTCAGAGATAGGATTAGAACTCAGGTCTTCCTTTGGGACTAGTCCTTTACCTGCTCAACCATGATGCTACTGGCAAGGTGGACCAGCAGACAGACCGCTGAGCCTGGAATCAGAAGAACTTGAGTGACATGTGGCCCCAAATACTTACCAGCTGTGTCATTTTGGGCAAGTCCTGTGATCTCTCTCAGACTCAGATTTCTAGAAAATGGGGAACAGTACCTACTTCACAGGGTAAGGATCAACAAGAATAATATCTGTAAAATACTTTGCAAACTATTATGTGTTCAATATATTTATATGTTTACATAATTTACATACATATGTATCTATATATCTACATATAAATATATCTACCAATGGAAAGGTAGATGCAGGTTCACAGCATTTATATACAAGAATCTGAAAAAGGGAGTCTTTGTACTTGATTAATGACTTCTTGGAAACATCCCATTAGCTCCCTAGAATTTCAGCTTTCTGATAAAGTCTTTGGCAACTGGTGATGCTTTTTCTTCCTCGGAGGGTATTGGATTGCATAACCCTAAAACACTTTTCTTTTTAAATAAGTGTATCTACTCATAAGTTTTTAAATTGATTTCTTTGCTTGGAGTATGAGGTCTCTTTTGAAAATAGTTCCAGATGAAGAGAATTGTGGAAAAACCAGAAAATGTATTTTCAAGTACAAAATAGGATAGTGATTCCCTAGAAATAGCAACTTTTTAGAGTTAAATTTGGGGCAGCTAAGTGGCAAAGTGGGTAGAACACTGAACCTGTAGTTAAGAAGACACATCTGGCTTCAGACACTTATTAGTGATGTGACCCTAGGCTAGTCACTTCACCCTATTTTGCTTCAGTTTTCTTATGTGTTAAAATGGGCTGGAAAAGGGAATGACCAACCAGTCCAATATCTCTGCCAAGGCAACCCCCAAGGGGATCATAAAGAGTCAGATAAAAATAAACATTAACAAAAGTACATTTGTCTTGTAATATAATTGTAGTTAAAGTTGGAAGGGATCTAAAGGGTATCTAATCCAACTCTAGGAACCAGTTGAGATCTGAGGAAGTTCGGCAACATTTAAAGTCAGCCTTGGTGAGGGGCAGAGACAGGACTGAAGGCCGATCTGCTGATGCCAGAACCAGCCCCTTTTCAGGAAACCAAGATCCAGGTCTATTTTAAAGAAAATCATGAAAGAAGGAAAGAAAGAAAGAAAGAAAGAAAGAAAGAAAGAAAGAAAGAAAGAAAGAAAGAAAGAAAGAAAGAAAGAAAGAAAGAAAGAAAGAAAGAAAGAAAGAGAGAGAGAAAAAAAAGGAAGGAAGGAAAGAAAGAAAGACAGAAAGAAAGAAAGAAAGACAGAAAGAAGGAAAGAAAGAAAGAAAGAAAGAAAGAAAGAAAGAAAGAAAAAGAAAGAAAGAAAGAAAGAAAGAAAGAAAGAAAGAAAGGAAGGAAGGAAGGAAGGAAGGAAGGAAGGAAGGAAGGAAGGAAGGAAGGAAGGAAGGAAGGAAGGAAGGAAGGAAGGAAGAAAGGAAGGAAAGGAGGAATATATTAAACAAACAAGAATCAGAAACATTCTAACTCAGGAGCCTAGCGTTTGAAAGATAACTTTGTGGTTTTCTTTGGGGCCTTTGAGAGATCAGATTCAAAATAGCCCCAATGGGTGTCCCAGAGGTGCATCATCCTTTCTAACAAGATGCTGCTGATGTTCACCTGGAGCTGGATAACATGCACCCTGATGGATTTTCCCAGTAGTCCTGCCGTTTCACGTTAATCAAACATACTTTCTAGTATGTTTGTAATCAGCAAATCAAAAATGCAGGAGGCTCTCGTTACCTTGACCCTATCAATCAGCTGTGTGCCAGTGGGGATTGCATTTGCAGCAGAAAATGGGCTTATGTCTCATCAACCTGTACAAAGTAGTGATTGGCAAAGGAATATTTGTATATTCTTACTCCAGCAGTGGCTGCTGTCTGGCCAGCTTGTGGCAAAGATCAGGGGGTGATAGCAGGACCAAGAGAACAGGCCTAAGAAATGCAAATTAAGACAACTCTGAGATACCACTACACAACTCTTAGACTGGCTAAGATGACAGGAAAAGATAATGATGAATGTTGGAGGGGATGCGGGAAAACTGGGACATTGATGCATTGTTGGTGGAGTTGTGAACGAATCCAACCATTATGGAGAACAATCTGGAATTATGCCCCAAAAGTTATCAAACTGTGCATACCCTTTGATCCAGTAGTGTTTCTACTGGGCTTATATCCCAAAGAGATCTTAAAGGAGGGAAAGGGACCTATGTGTGCAAGAATGTTTGTAGCAGCCTTTTTGTGGTAACAAAGAACTGGAAAAGGAATGGATGCCCATCAGTTGGAGAATGGCTGAATAAATTGTGGTATATTAAAGTAATGGAATATTATTGTCCTGTAAAAAAAAATTGATGAACAAGCTGATTTTAGAAAGAACTGAAAAGATTTATATGAATTGATGGTGAGGAAAACAAGCAGAATCAGGAATACATTGTACACAATAACAGTAAAAATGTTCAATGATCAACTATGAAAAACTTGGTTCTTTTCAGTGGTTCAGTGATCCAAGGCAATCCCAATAGACTTTGGACAGAAAATGCCATCTGCATCCAGAAAAAGAACTATGGAGACTGAGTGTAAATCAACAATACTATGTTCACTTCTTTTTTCTGTTTTTTTTTCTCTCCTGTGGTTTTTCCCTTTTGCTCTGATTTTTCTCTCCCAACATGATTCATAGAGCAATGTGTATTAAAAATAAATAAACTTACTACAATTTAAGAGAGAGAGAACAGGCTTATATTGACATTGAATTAATGGCTTTGATTCATTAGAATTCTATTCCAACCACTTGAAAATACTTACTTGCTTATTAGGGATCTATAATTTTGTTGGTAGAATTCTCTCTGGGCAACTGTTCTGTGTCTACATCTCAAAAACATCATAAAAAAAGGAAAAGGAACTACATGTGAAAAAGTGTTTATGGCAACCCTTTTTGTGATGGCAAAATATTGGAAATTGAAGAGAGACCCATTGCTTGGGAAATGGCTGAAAAAGCAATAAGGTGTGAATTTGATGGAGTACTATTGTTCAGTAAGAAATTATGAGTAGGCAGATTTCAGAGAGACCCGGAAAGACTTGAACTGATACTGAGTGAAATGAGCAGAATCAGGAGATCATTGTACACAATATCATCAACACTGTGTGATGGTCAACTATGACTGACTCAGCTCTTGTCAGAAACACAATGATCCAAGAACAAAGAACTCAAGCAGGAAAATGTTATCCATAAACAGATAAAGAACTGATGGACTCTGAATACAGATGGAAGCATTTTTTCCCACTTAATTCTATTCTTTCTTGTAGGGTTTTTTCCCCTTTTGATCTGTTTCTTCTTTCTGTGATTAATGTGGAAATGTTTTACATGATAAGCACTTGCATAAACTATATTTAAAAAACATCTTCAGAAGAGGAGAGGGGAGGGAGAGAATGATAAAAATTTGGAATTTAAAGTCTTATAAAAATGAATATTAAAAATTTTCTTGACATGAAATTGGGGAAAAAACTATTTTAAAAATTGCCTAGAGCTCTGAGGTTTAATAACATGACAGGATTTTGTTCTTTTTAAAATTTTTTATTAAAGCATTTTTATTTTCAAAACATATGCACAGGGGCAGCTAGGTGATGCAGTGGGTAGAACACCAGCTCTGAAGTCAGAAGGATTTGAGTTCAAATCTGGTCTCAGACTCTTAACACTGCCTAGGTGTGTGACCCTGGGCAAGTCATTTAACCGCAATTGCCTCAGTAAAAAAAAAAAAAAAATACGCACAGTTAATTTTTCAGCACTGACCTTGCATAACCTTGTGTTCCAAATTTTCCCCTCTTTTCCTCCAACCCCTTCCCTAGATGGCAAGCAACAGGATTTCTTTCTTTCCTCCCTCCCTGTCTTCCTTCTTTCTTTATCTGTTTCCTTCTTCTCTCCCTTCAGTCCTTCCTCCTTTTTCCTTCTTCCCTCCCTCCCTCCCTTCCTTATTTCCTTTCTCCTTCTTGTTATATTTCTTTTGCAAGGTGATTACTATCAAGTGTTCCATTCAATGATGCTCTTTGTTACCTTGCAGTGCACACTCTCCACTACCACTTTTAGTTGCTATTATCATCCTCATTTTACAGATGAGGAAATTGAGGATGAAAAATTAAATAATATATATTGGATTACTTGCCATCTAGGGCAGGGGTGGGGGAATAGAGGGGGAAAATTGGAACATAAGGTTTTTCAGTGTTGAAAAATTATCTTTATATATGTTTTGAAAATTAAAAATTCAATTAAAAAAGAAAAGAAAAAAAGAAAAGTTAAGTAACACTTGCCCAGGACCACACAGCTAATAAATGTCGGAGGCAGAATTGAAAATTTTATCTTCTTGTCTTCAATGCCAGCATTCTATCCAGTATGGTACCTCACTGCCCACCATGTTTGTAAGAAGAGGGGGTTGGACTCCATGGCCTCCAACGTCTTTTCCAGATCTAACTCTACGACATTATGTTTGCAGTTTAAACTCCTTTCCCTTTTATTTCTGTTTGTGGCTCTTACTGCAGGTGAAGGAGTTCAATGTGCCCTCTTTTCTAAAGTTCCCAGCAAATGAGCATGTTACTACAGCAACAAACTACAAAGCTGAAGCATACTTGAGTAGCGTCTAGTGTTTGATCAAGAATGACTTACAAGAAAGTTAATCCGGCACTTTTGCCATGTGTGTGGGAGTTATTATGCCACCTGGTAATTAAGTACATAAGTATTCCTGGAAGCTGATGGTGGAGCAGATCAGCCCTTCTCTCTGGTGGACAAAGATCCCTGGAGGGAGCTCCCCAAACTCTCTACTGTGTTCTGCCCTAAACTGGACCTTAGAGGAGGGCTTTGTGGGCCTAGAGGAGTGCCAAAACTGGGCTTCTTTCCCAGTACTATTGCCCAATCCTTCATTGTAACATTAAAGACTTTATCATGAGACAGATATCAATGTGCCATGGAGAAAGAACTTTTTCTTTTTGTTGGTTTTTTTTTTAATTTTCAAAACATATGCAAGGATAACTTTTTCAATATTGATCCTTGAAAGACCTTGTGTTCCAATTTTCCCCCTCCTTCCCCCATCCCCTCCCCCAGACGGCATGTAATCCAATATATATTAAACATGGTAAAAATATGTGTTAAATTCAATATATGTGTACATATTTATACCATTATCTTGCAGCACAAGAAGAATCAGATCAAAAAGGAAAAAAATGAGAAAGAAAATAAAATTCAAGTAAATCACAACAAAAAGAGTGAAAATGCTATGTTGTAATCCACCCTCAGTTCGCACAGTCCTGAGAGAGAATTTTTCATTTAAATTATGACCCCCTGAGTCTTCTCTTCTCCAGGCTAAACATCCCTCGTTCCTCTTACCCATTCTCATATTAAATAAAATAATATCTGTAAAATACTTAGCACAGTGTCTGGCACATAGTGGATACTTCATAAACGTGTATTCCCTTTCCTTCCCTTTTCTTTGTGTGACCTGAACTCAAGGTCCTCCATCCTCGGGGTTGCCTCCTCTGGTTATCCTCCTCCTTCGGTTCCTCAATATTCTTCTTAAAATGTGGCACTAAAACCCTAATGCAATCTTTCCAGGATGGAGAGATAGCCAGGGCAAGGATTCCGACCATGTCACCTCGTTGACTCTGCAGGAACCCAAAACTGTTTGATGGGAACTATCTGCCGCTCTTACCCAGCACCATTCTATCCTGGTGAAATGGAGTATTTGAACCCAGTTGTAGAACTTGACATTCATCCCAATTCAGTTCCATCTAATTCAATTCAATTGATAGTTCTTCTATCCGTCATCCAGTACTAGCCATAGATCAGTTTTGTATCTACAATGGTCTATGGCGTCATTCTAGTCTTTGGTGAACATATGAAACCTCCCAGTCACTGATAGACTCTGGACAGCTCCCCTGACCCCTCTCTGCAGACTCTGGACAGCTCTCCTGACCCCTCTCTGGTAGACTCTGGATAGTTCTCCTGACCTCTCTCTGACAGACTTTGGACAGCTCTCCTGACTGGCTCTCCCCAGAACTCCACTTTAACACTGACCTAGGAAATGCAAGCTCTTCTAATCTGCTCATAGAATCTAGCCCACATCTCTCCACTTTGTCTCCACCTTTCAGTTGGCATTTGTGCGTCAATGGGGAAAATGAGTTTTTAATAGCTCTGAATTTGGTTTGTGGACAAAGCAGTGAAACATAGAAAATATATTAATAATCAATTATTTCTTTTATATAGAAAATGACTGTCTCACATAATAAAGAAAATCTGTAGCCCATTTATAGCCACTGGATCTTTGAGATTTATGCATATTGTCCCAGTTTTCCCTTGTGTAGAAAGGTATGCATTAAGATAATAAAACAGAACAAAGCTAAATCCTTCATTTTTATTAATATCCAGAGATATGAAGTAGGAGAAAAAAATCAGCAGTACAGTGTTTCTGTGGATTCTGAAGCATCTTGGTCTTTTCTCTGTTTTAGCCACATCATGCATGAGCTGATTGAAACAGAACGAGTTTATGTTGAGGAACTTCAAAGTATAATTGAGGTAAGCTGACTGTGTTTCTGGAATACTTTGATCCTGCTGAGCTTCTGTTGCACAACAAAAATCCATTATGTTAATACATAAAGAACCAGCTTAGGATTCAGGAAAGCTTGGATTCAAATCCCACTTCTGACATTTACTACCTATTTAAACATCAGCAAGAGATTCAACTCCCAGGGCCCTAAGCAACCAACTCTTCAAGAGTAGAGGCTCCTATTCTCTACTTGCAGAGAGAGTTTTCATACCCCTATTCTAAAAATCTATAAAAGATTCCCCATTCTAAAGAAATTGTACATCCACTAAAAACACAGTTTCTTTAATCTTAGTAATTTCCATCAAGATTTTAATAAAAACAAACCTTTCTGCTTTTATAAGATCATATATTTTCTACCATTCAGGGTGGACTTATAGAGAAACAAGTATAATCATTTACTGTTGGTAGAATTGCAAAGATATAAAATCGAGATAGCAATCTGGCAGTACCTAGTAAATGTTATTAAAATAATCACACCTTTTTACTCATGATTTCATTGTTAAGAATATGACCTTCCCAAAAGTGATTATCAAAAAAAATCTTTTTAAATCGAATCAAAGATTTTTATAGCATTGTGTGGCCATGTTTGTATAGAACATTCTACATATATGAAAATAAAATGAAAGACAACCTAAATGTCCAAAAATAGGATAATGGTTAAACAAATTATGTTATACACATTTTTTTAATATTACAAGGCAATTAAGGGAGTTAAATGTGAGGAATACAAAGAAGAAAAGTTCATGAGAATGAAGAAACAAAAAAATCTCATGGAGATTTAGAGGGAGAAACTGGGGGAGAAAACATTTTGATATCTTATACATTGAAATTAATTAATTTAAATATAAAGTCATTAAGCAAACATAGTTGTTTGCCTTGATGTTGAACATCAAGTGGTTAACAAGATATTCAGTTTAAATTGCATTGAGGGCTGGCATTTCATCTGATAGAGCAAAATCAAACCTGAGGTGAAACTTTTTTCAAATTATGCCTTAGGAAAACCTTAGATTTTTTTTTTTGTACTTCCATGCTGATTAAAAACTAGGAAAATTTACCCTTTTTGTATATGATTAGAAAGCCTGTTTCTCTTCTTAAGTACAGACTTCATAAAAATACAACCCCTGCAAAGTATTTTGATCACTGTCTTACAAACAATGGGCACATACGCTGGAGGGAATTTTGAATTTTGTGAAATAAAGAATATGTCAGGGAGATGGTTTCCTTTTCATTTTGTTATCTAGGAAACTGAATGGCAGGTAAAGGGGATGGGATAGGGTGTTAAGTGACTTACCCAAGATCGTGCAGGTTATCAAGTCATAGACTGAGAGCTTAGAGATCAATGGCATCAAAGGCAAATAGAAAGTGATCCCTGCGGGCTGCATAGAGAATCAATTTATTTATTTTGTTAAACATTTCCCAATTACATTGTAATCTGGTTCTCAGTGAGAGTCTGGCAGCTGTGGATTGGGTATCTCTCTTCCCTATCCAAGCTCTTTTATAGATGAGATAACTAAGGTCCAGTTACTTGCCCAAGATCATACGGATGATCAGCAGAGTAAGGATTTGAACCCTTGTCCTCTCACTCCAAATCCAGTGTCTGTTCCATCTACCAAGAATGAGAGTTTCTTTTTCCAGACCTAACTTATTGGGACCAGGGACCCAGCAAAGTGGTGCTTTAGCATTAGGAGAAGAACCAGCCTTCAGTTACATTTTGCAAACCCTCTGGTGCATCTCTGGAAGCACAAAGGCTGCCTCCTTCCAGTCCTCTGGCTGGGTCAGGGACTTGTCAAAGCAATTTGGCAGGAGAGTAGAGAGCAGCTCAGACGGAAGCCAGGGGAAGGGGGTGGATTGCCCATTTGTCAGTTTGTTGGTGTTGGGGTCCTAAGTGGGGGCTGGGGGGAAAGGGAGCAGCATCCGAATTCTGAAAGAAGAAGACCAAGAACCCATCCAGTGCCATTGCCTCATTTTACCTCTGATTTTTCTGATTGTAAAGCCAGTTCCTTCTCCCCAGAGTGGGTGAGAGGGGAAGGGCTGAATCAGGAGCATCTTCCTCCCATGTTCCCATCTGTGATTCTTCCCATCTGCCCACCCTCTGCAGGGTTATGCAGCAGAAATGGACAATCCAGACTTAAATCACCTGATCCCGGTTGCTCTTCAGAACAAAAAGGAAATTCTCTTTGGAAATCTCCCTGAAATCCACGAGTTCCACAACAGGTGTGTATCTCCCAGGGGGTCCCTGCTCTGTGGAAGGTTCTCGTTCCCTCCTCACCTTCTACCCTTAACATCCCTCATTCCCTTTAGAACTCAGCTCCAATACCATCCACTCTACAAAAGATTGTGCTCAACAATGGAGCAGTTAGGGTCTTCGAGGAGCTTCTGTGGGGATGGGGAGGATTGAAAGGTCTGGACTGTGAACCGAGAAGAGTATTCACAAGTGGGAGGAAGATGGAACAATGACAACTCAAGAGGTCAGGGAAGACTTCCCGAGAACGTGGTAGAGGGACTTCTGAGCCATTTTTCTCTCCAATGGGGAAAATGAGTGTATGTGAGAAGCTCACCCCACTGAAGAATGGGCAGAAAACAATGGACTTTCTTTAATTGAAAAGCTTTAAGTTAGAAGGATGAAGGAAAAATCATTGTTGATTTGCTTATTCTTTTCATAAATATGCTATAGAGTATAATGTAGTTAAAGTTCATTAGGGCTATGGACTGTCCCTGTGATTTCATGGATGTGAGGAAATCCCTCTATCTCGCTATCAACGCAAGTGAGCATCTTCTGGCCTTAGATTGCATGTTGATCCCTGCACAATTCAGGGATTTGTCCAAGGTCACCCAGCCAGATGTATCCGGGAAGGGATTTGCACTCAGTTCTTCTCCACCCTGGGGTCAATGCTCCATGTGCTCCGCCACATTGTCTCACAAATAGACATCCATACCCAGGTCAGTAAAGGCAAACGCAGGTTGCCTGATTTGGGTGAACAGACTAGTCCCCCAAGATTCCAAAGAAGGAAGGTGAGGGTAGAGTTTCCATCATTTCCGTGTCCGTGTCACGGATGAGCGAGGACTTTCTGGATAATACCCAAACTCGGTAGAAATGGCAGCCCCAGTAATTTCGTGGGCCTCCCAGTCACTGATTACCCTGGTCAGAGGAATGAATTCTTGCTTAACCTCCCCGCATTAAGGAGGAAGCAGTGTAATGCTCAGGCTGCAGCTTGTAGCTTGTAATTAAATCACTGCCCAAGCCAGACTGGTTCCATCCCTAGTCTTAAACGTTGCCTGGCTCATTGCACAGCTTGAGAATTTTCCTGGTGGGGTTAGGAGTTGAATAAAACAAAAATGGCTTTTTTTCCCTCTTCACTTAATTCAATTGAGAATTTAAAACAGACTTTTCATCAATGTAGCCTGGGAATGGAGGCAATTAAGGCAAGTTCTTGTGATTTTATTTTAGGAAAGGGCATTCAAACTCAGGCAAAAGGGAATCTTATTTTTTATGGCATTTTGTCCAGTACTGACTACAGTCAGTGAGAACAATTAATTGGCATCTGGGCTGACCATATTGGGCCGTATGTCCCTGAAAGCTCTTGAACTGGGGTTGTGGATTTACATCTGGAAGAAACCTCAAAGATCAACAGGCTCAGCCCTCTCCTTCTACAGATGAGGAAGCTGGCCCTCAGGGAGGAAGCATCTGGTCAGGGCCCCACACCCCCTCCAACCAGAAATAGAAAATACCCCCTCCTCATGGCTTACCATGGAGAGAGACTAGATCTCCAAGGGGTCCGAGGCGGGTCCAAGATGGGAATTCATGAATCCATAAAGAATAAGCATTTTTAAGCACTTACTGGGAGCCGGGCAGAGCTGAGACACAAAGAGACCATGTTAGAAGGCGAGACCCCCAGGAGCCTTGATGATCAAAGCTGACATACAAGAGGCTTGGGAGGGGTTGTCACTGATGTTTTCACAGAAGAAATTGGTTTTCAGAGACTAGTGATCGCCGAAGGTCACACAGCTAGGGAGTGAGCGAGGTGGGATTGGAGGTCAGGTCTCCTAGGGCTCTGCCCACCACGAGACTCTGCCCTTCCTCTGCTTCAACCCCATTTTGCACCCAAATCCATTAAGTGCTTACTTGGTGCTAATGAGCACTGGAAATACAAAGAAAGACAAACTTGCCTCTCAAGGGTGGACATAGAAATTGATAGACAAGTCAACTTAGACATTGTTAAATAAATATGGCTAAATGGATTTAATAGGTGATTGATGTCTATGTATATATAGCTAGATATGTAGCTAGACAGATGACTACATAAGGAGATAAATGGCCTTGGACATTGATTAATATCTAAGTCCAATAAGTAATAAATGTCTGCATTTATAGGTAGATGTAGAACTATACATCTATGGAGAGATGTAGAACTAGATAGACAAGTTAACTTAAATATTGGTAAATAGATATGGATAGATGGATTTAATAGATGATGTATATGTATACATATACACATATAGATAGATATGTGCTAGATAGATGGGTAGATATGGAGATAAATGGCTTTGGACATTGATTAATATCTAATAAGTAATAAATGTCTACATCTATGGATAGATGTAGAACTAGATAGATAGATAGACCAGTAGACTTAAATAAACATTAATAGATTGGATGGATGGATGGATGGATGATTGTTAGATCTTCATGGATAGAAATGGGTACAGAAATAGGTAATATATTGATTAGACTCTTTCCATTGACAGAGTGTTCCCAGTTATAGAGGGGAAGATGGGAAGACAACCCAAATCCCCTCCCCTGCTGTCACTAATAAATGCTCTTGGTTGAGGGGAACACGTAGCTGTGTGACCCTAGTCCACCCGCCTCAGTGTTTTCCCAGAAACCTGAGCCTATGAGAAGCAGCGGGGCTTAGAGAGCATCCATCCCTCCCCTTCATTTGCCAGAGTCCCCATAGGGGAATTCCTTACCCAAGTAGAAAGGGACAGGGAGGGACGCAGCCCAGCTCTTCCAAATGCCCCTTCTCTCCCCATTCTCACACTGAGAGGAGTGTCCAGGCTGTTTCCCACTAGGCCTTGGAGCTGGCAGGGCAGCCTTGGGCCTAGGCTGCTGCTAATAACAAGGAGACTCCAGAGTGAGGGAGAACAGCATGGTATATTTTTAGTTTCCCTTCCTTCCCTCCAGCCCCCCTTCAAACTTTGATCATTGTTCTTAACCCAGTATATTTTTTAAAAAACCCAAACCATCTACATTTTTCTCCTTAGAATTTTTCTTAAAGAACTAGAAAACTGCGTCGAAAATCCTGAATTCCTCGGCCGGTGTTTTCTAAAAAGGGTAAGTTCTCCTTTCCTGGATTCAGCCCATTTCATACATGCTCCGGATCAGCCGGTGAGTCCGAGGCACTGGTCTTGAGCCTTTTATTCTTCAGGCCTTTGCCTGGTGACCCACTGATCTACAAGCATTTGCTAAGTGCCTGATACACAGCCCTGCAGGTCGCCGGAGTTTTGTTGTTGCTGCCGAGCTGTTCCATGGCATCTGACCTGATACAGGAGCAATTTGCCATTTCCTTCTCCAATTCAATTAACAGATGAAGAAACTGAGGCAGAGTTAAGTGCTTTGTCCAGGGTCACAGGCTAGTTAGTGTCTAAGGCTGCATGTAAACTCATGGAGACACAAAGACAAAAAGGAAACAGTTCTAGCCCTCCAGGTTCTTATACTCTATTGGGAAGATGATGGGTACATCTGTGAATATACACAAAAAGAATATAGATCAATCGATCAACAAGCATTTATTAGACATCCACTCTGCATCATATACTGTGTATGGAGACATAGACAAAAATGGAACAGGCCCTGCCCTCAGGGAGCCTACATTCTATAAAACTCTCTCATAAATAATTGTAAGGGAGGGAGAATTTGGTCCTCCACTCCCAACTCTTTTGCTATCCTAAAGATCATGTAGTGTTAATTTTTTAAATTAAAGTTTTTAATACCTTGTGATATCTTATAAGAGGTTAACATTTTTCCCTGATGAAATTAGGAAATGCAGGACCTGCTGGAGCAACAATGAAAAATAATCGATAGGCCCACAACCCTTCTGCCTCCCCCGAAATATTTCATCTCCTTTCCCCCCCCACCTCCCACCCCCAATCACCCTGAACTAAAAATAGTTGGTGTCAGTCCAGCTCAGAGTGAGCTGGGAGAGGAGAGGGGAGATCAAATCCCCCCTCCTTTTTATGGAAAATAAACCCAAAATAAATGCAGGGTAACTTGTTAGTGTAAGTAGGAATGATGGGATTGGCGGTCGGGAATCCACAGATCTAACCAGCATCCTTTAGATTCTTACCTCAGCCCGGGACGTGATGTTCCTGAAAAGTATTTGCCTTCCTGTTGATATTTTACTTAGACTAATAATAGGATGAATTAATGTGGCCTTCCACCTGCTGTCCGGTGGGAGGAGGTCACCAAGCTCGGTACTGGGGGTGGGGAAGGAGCTGAAGTCAGAGACTGTGAATATTTACCAGAGGCAAGGGAGTCGAAATGAGGCTCCTCATGTTGGTTTAAAAGTCCTGATGAATGGGATAGCCTACATTATCAGTCTTTGGGGATTAAAAATAGCACCAGCTTGAAAATGGCAGCGGGCCCTTTGCTGAGAAGATGCCGGTCCTTGCTTAGGGTAGAGTGACATGTTTTGTAGATTTAGGAGTTTCTTGCTTTTGTGTTTTATATACAAATACTCCTTCAGCCATGAGCACCTGACCTTTGTGGCTTCCATCTATACTTATGCCTTTTTCACCAAGGGCATTTCTGCGTAGTAACCCTGCATCCAAAGATCAGTCCATTCTGGGCCAGAATGCACCTGGTAGCCAATAAGGAAAGGGTATGGCTAATTTCAGTTCAGTCATCTTCATCCCTGACCCTAGATCAGCACCTTCTTGCTTTCCCCCAGGGGGATCATGTATACACATGTGGACATACATGTACATGTGGACATACATATACATGTGGACATACATGTACCTTTGCCAGCTACTTTCTCATCCTTTTCCAGACTTCTTCTTTCAGCCCATTTCTTGGGAATCACAGAATTTGAGCAGCCCTGAAAGAAATGACAAATGGTCACTCTGCAGAAAGACCTCTAGTGACCTGTTTCCTCTCAGCATCAGCCATTCTAGCTCTAGACTTCAGTCTAAATTGGTCTCTTAGTAACTTCCATCCATTGTTTCTGGTCCTGCCCTCTGGGACCAAACAGAATGTGTCTCATCTATCTTTCCTCAAGAGAGCCCCTCGAGCCAGAACACAATAACTGAGGAGTGCCCTCCCCACTTCTTCTCTGAGACTTGGGCTGAGCATCCTTCCCACCCCTCACCTGGCAGAGATTCCGGGTTTTGTGCCCCATTTTTATGGTCTGTCTTCCTTTGGATGTTCTCCAACAATATTCTTTCAAAATTGTAGTGCCCAGAATGGAACTAGTAACTCTTTCTTCTAACTTCTTCCAGGAAGCGTTGAGGTAGCAATAAGTTAGCCTATGGGTTCTGGAAAACAATTTGGAATTATCACAGAAAAGTCATCAAACCTTTGATTCAGTGATCCTGTTGCAGAGTAAATACTCTAGGGAAGTGAAAAGAAGAAGAGGAAGAGGAAGAGGAAGAAGAAGAAGAAGAAGAACAAGAACAAGAACAAGAACAAGAACAAGAACAAGAACAAGAACAAGAACAAGAACAAGAACAAGAACAAGAAGAACAAGAAGAACAAGAACAAGAACAAGAACAAGAACAAGAACAAGAACAAGAACAAGAACAAGAACAACAAGAAGAAAAGAACAAGAAGACTGAGAAGAACAACAAGAACAAGAAGAACAACAAGAAGAAATATGACTTTACTTTCTCTCTCTTTCTCTCCTTTTTCTCCCTCTTTGTCTCTGTATTTCTCTCTATCTCTCATCTTTTGGTCAGTCACTTGTGAGGAAGATAAGCGAGCCAGGTTAGTTGAACTAAAGATTGTCTGAAAGGGGAAAAAAATATATGAGACAAGTATGTCCACTCGTGATGGATCACAGAGAGTTCATGGAAGGAAGTAAAGAAAATTGGAAAAATAGGAAGGGATAATGTAGTTGTGAAGGACTTTGGGGGTTTTCGTGTTGTTGTTATTGTGCTGGCCAGGTTTTTTTTTTTTTTAATAGTATCTTATTTTTTCCCCACAATTACAAATCAAGAAAAATTTTAACATTCATTTTGACACAATTTTGAGTTCCAAATTTTTCTTTCCTGCTTTCCCTCCCTCTTCCAAAAAATGGTAGGCAGTTTGATCTAGTTTATACATGTACTATCAGGCAAAAAAAAATTGCCATAAAGTCACAGTTGTGAAAGAAGAAACAGATCAGACAGAAAAAGAAATTCAAAAAAATAGACTAAATGGGGGGCGGGGAATGCTTCGATCCGCATTCAGAGATCATCAGTTATTTGTCTTGATGTAGGTATTGTTTTCCTTTGTGACTCCTTTGTCTTGTCTGGGATCATTAGTCTCTGAGAAGAGCTGGCTTAGTCTTATTGATCATCGTACACCTCTGCTGATTCTGTGTACAAGGTTCTCCTGGTTCTGCTCACTTCACTTTGCATCAGTTCCCACAAATCTTTCCAGGTTTTTCTGAAATCTGCCTGTTTATTATTTCTTATTGCATAATGTTTCATTACATTCCCATATCCCAGCTTGCTCAGTCATTCCCTTATTGATTGGCCTCCCCTCAGTTTCCAACATTTTGCCATCCCCAAAAGCGGCTATAAATGGTTTAGTCCGAGTTGGCCATTTTTGGTCTCTCTGGGTCAAAGATATCCCCATTTTGGTTGCCTTTGGGACATAGGCTGCTCTCCAGAATGGTTGGCGAAGGTGGGAAGGACTTTAAGTGACCAACAGGGGACTTTGTGCTTGATCTTGGAAAAGAGAGGAAGCTTGACCAGAGCTGGTCAAGTTCCTGGAAGCAAGGAGTCCAATTAAAGGGTTGTTATAATAATTCAGGCTACAAGTGATCGTGGGAGAGGTGGGAAATCCAGGAGGCAAACGGAGGAGACTGAAGAGATGGAGGGGCTCTGGACAGGAGCAGAGAAGTGAGGAAGAGGGCAGGCCCAAGAGGAGGGAGACCAGCCCTGCTCCAGCCCTGAGTGTTCTACGGGGGAATAAAAGCAAGGAGGGGGCAAGTTCACTGACAAGCAAGTGATCTCAAGGTGACAGACCCTGTTACCGTCCAAGAGGCTGAGCACTGTAGAGCCAGAAGGCAGCAGCTGTTGCCAATGTGCCACCAGGGCGCCAGGCTCTCCTTCTCTGAGGGGCGTTCCCAGCTGATAAAGCCGCATTAGCCCAAGGCCCGGCTGTGTGCCCGCCACCCCTTGGTGTTAGCTGGGAGCTGACTGACATCCTGGAGCCTGCAGGTCGGAGGGAGGAGCGGGCACTCCCTCCCAGCCCCATGAGCAGTTTCTTGGAGGCACCAGACTGAGTCACACCTAAAAGGAACACACCCAGCCTATGAGTAGGGAGCTCCAGAGCGGATCCAGAAAGGAGCAGGAGCACTGGAGCAACCGGCAAACGGAGAAAGAAAGATTCCAGGCCGAGAAGGGCCGTTTTTTCCAAGGATGGAGTTAATGTCCACATATTTGACCCAGCTCTGAGGGTCCCCCCCCAGATATGGCTCTTCCCACAGAGACCTTTCTCTGAGCCTGACCACCCACTCAAGTCCTTATCTGAATGCTTTCTGGAGCCTGAATTTTTGTTTTAACTAAAAAAAAAAAAAAAAGACCAGGGATTATCTAGGGAGAAATCCAAACCAAAAAGGCAAGCTCCTGCTTAAATGTTGCAGATTATCCCAATTGGGAACTACACCCATGACTGTTATTTTCCTGAAACGGGAAGATCCCCATAAACTCCAGGAGCATCTGAGCCGGACAGACCTGCATGGCCTTATAATGCCCTCGTTAAAAACAAACAAAACCCCCAAACCTAATGACAATACTATGTCCCTGCTAGCCTCTTCGGAGATAAAGGGGAAGGAAGGAGGGATTGCGATAAGAAAGGAGTGCTGGGAATGCTCTGTAAATGCTTGCAATAGAACTTTTAGAAAAGCAGAGATAACAAAGCAGACTCTGTTAGAGGATGGAGAATTGTGTATATATTTATACATATATAAATGTATATGTGTATCTATATGTATATACAATACTATATATACACACATACTTATGTATACAATACACATATACATACTATATATACAATACAGATATATATTATGTGTATATATATTTATATACAATACAATATATACACACATATATGACCATATACACACATACCCGTACATGTATGTACACGCATATATATGAATCACTCTCTGGTACTGCTCCCCTTGCAAAAGCATACAGATGGGAAATGGAAAAGGGAGGGGCTGGCGGGTAAAAGGAAGGATGAAAAGCTTGAGTGCGGTTTGGGAAGGCGTTCGGTGTGGGCTTGTTCATTCTGTCCAGTCTGACAGAGCGAGGCCGCCCTCCCTCCCTTGGGATGGCAGCCAGGACCGGCCTCCCTGAGATGCTGAGGGTGCTGAGTGAGTGACCCAGGAGTGGTCCTGAAGGAGGGGCCGGCCCGGCCAGCAGTTCCAGCTCCCTCCCTTCTGCCTCCGGCAAGAGCCTGAGAGGAAAGACTGGTCCTGCAGTGAGAAAGGCGGTGCCGGAAACCCCGGCTCTGGCTGTCTGGGGGGGGAGCCTCTGGGTGACCCCCCCTCCTCTCCTCCAGGGGTATTCTTCCCTTTGGGGGAGCTCCACAGCCTGCCCCCAGTGGTCCCTATTATTCTGCCCCCATTCCTTGGGGAATGGCCCAAATGGCCTCTAGGTGCTCTCTTGCCATCTCAACCCTCTTCCTCCAGATGTGTTCCAGATGACCCACATCCTTCCTAAAGCGAATTCAGTTCTCAGGTATGGGCCCAGCGCTAGAGAGCCTGCCTAAGTGAGC
Source organism: Sarcophilus harrisii (assembly GCF_902635505.1). Lineage (NCBI taxonomy): Eukaryota > Metazoa > Chordata > Mammalia > Dasyuromorphia > Dasyuridae > Sarcophilus > Sarcophilus harrisii. The sequence goes on along the minus strand of NC_045428.1, from coordinate 40,628,639 downwards.
TATACTCGGTCCCTCCCAAGTTCTGGGCCCCAGACCCTTTATGCAGCTGCTGTTCCCTTTTGGGGACTTCCATGCTGGGTCATTGGCCCCCACCGAGCTGATCGCCCATTAGCAGCCCCAGACCTTTGCTCCAACGGGCGCCTTCCAGCCTCGTGCCATTCATGGTGTGCAAGGGGAGTCACCTAATAAGTATGAGACTTGTTCTCCTCGATGACATTCTATTTTATTTTCTGGGGCCCTGTCGAGATTCTTGGGGCTCCCAAATGCCATCCCTGGGTGAGTCCCCCACTAATGTGGGGGCATGTCTCATGACTCAGTGTGAGGTCACTGGACCCTAAATCTGGAGCTCCCCTCAGGCTCAGATTCTGCCCTTCTCTGACGGGCACAAGAAGCCAGCGCTTCCACGCTCTCCCAACACAAACACAGCTCAGGTTTTAGTCGCTGAGCTATCGTCGAGCATTTATGGGACTCCTACTGTGTGCCTACCATTATAGTGTGTTGGGAGTGATGTCCCACTTCCCAGAGGGGGTCCGTTGTGCACCGTAGGAACCTGAGGCCGAGAGAGGCGAATCCGCTTGCCCACGGTCCCTTCTGGGCTGGCCTCAGACTCGGCCCTCCCAGCACAGTTACCCTCGGAAAGCCCTGACATTTCCCAGGTCGGCCAGTCTGAACGGCGTCTTGAGCCCCCACTTCAGGGAGAAACCCGTAACTTCTGTACAAGTGAAGTGGCAAACACCGGGCAAAGAACTCCTGGAGTCCTCTACACCCCCTCCCAAAAAACAGAAGTGAGGGAAGGACAATGTCCAGAGACCAAAGGCTTCTGGGAGCGGCCCCCTGAGGGTGGGGAGGGGCGGCTAATAGTGGGAGCTGCAGAAAAGATGCATATGCAAATCCTGAATGGATGGCCTGGGCCGTGGGAGAACAAATGCAAATGCTCTGGAGGAGGAGGGAGCCGGCTGGAGCCACAGCTCGGGAGGCAGACCCTGATGTGGTTCAGGTGGGTCCCGCTCTTTGTGGCCCTGTTTGGGGCTTCTTGGCAGAGCCGCTGGAAGGGCTTCCACGTCCTCCTCAGCTCTGCCCAGATGCCCAATCACACAGTCAGCGTGGGAACTCAGCAAGAAGGGGCTTCTTGACGTCAGTCAACACTATTCTCTGAAGCAGCCGGCACCCCTTGGTGCCCAGATTCTGCCAATGTTAAATGTCAGGATTGGTCTGTCTTCCTCTGTGTCACCTGAGAAAACTTACAGCCCCTTCTCTAGGGGACAAGGAAGGGTTTTGAGCAATTGTGATATAAAGCGTAGTTGGAGAACTGAGAACTCACCATGTTGCCATCTTCCTATCTCTGATGCCCCATTGGCTGCCGTGTTTAAAGAGATAGAATATAAGGGTCAAAAGGGACCTTAAAGATCATCCCACCCAATGTCCTCATTTTTATTTTTTAAAGCTTTTTATTTTACCAAATACATGCAAGGATAGTTTTCAACATTCCTCTTTGCAAATCCTTGTGTTCCAACTTTTTCTCCCTCTTTCCCCTCTCCCCACAGACAGCAAGAAATATAATATAGGTTAAACATGTGCATTTCTTCTAAACATACTTCTATATTTGTCATCCTGAATGAGAAAAAAAAACAAGCAAACAACAAAACAGATGAAAATCCAACACTTTGATCCATATTCAGTATCGATACTTCTCTCTCTGCATGTGGATGGCACTTTCCTTCCCAGGTCTTGGAATCACCTTGAAGCACCTCATTGTTGAAAAGAGCCAAGTCAGCGCGGTTGATGATCCCATAATCTTGTTGCTGTGCATGATACTGTGTATAATGTTCTCTTCTCCCTGCTCACTTCACTCAGCATCAGTTCCTGTAAGTCCCTCCAGCCTCTCTGAAATCATCCTGCTGGTCATTTCTTACAGAACAATAACATTTCATTACCTTCACATGCCATATATAACTTATTCAGCCATTCCCCAACCGATGAATATCCCCATTTTTAAAATGAGGGAACTGATGATGGAGAGAGAGGGCATTCCCTGAGTCACACAGCCGGAGGCAAAGGCAGAGCAGCCATAGTCATTGGCCATTAGTTAATGCTTCTGAGGAAACATGAGGAGGCTGAGTAGCTTATTTCCTGCCTCTAACAGCTCTGTTTCCTATTTTTATTCTGAAGCCTTCAGATCATTTTTTAGCTTTCAGTTGAACTATAAAGAACATGACAGTGGGCACGGGGCCAGGCAGGATCGCTCTCTTCATCAGGCCCTTTATAGAGTTGGGTTTCCAAGGTTTCCATGAAGGTCAGATGGCTTCCAGAATCACACAGCTAATGGGCATCTGAGGTTGGATTTGACCTTGGATTTTCCTGGCTCCCAATATGATGCTTTCCATGCCCTTTCACTTAGTCCCTCTGCACCCTGGTGCCTCTAGAGGAATCCCCATCTGAGCTCCAGGGCCATCATTAAAATTAAAATAACTCCTCTACATGGGACAGAGGGCGTGGAAGGAAGGCCTCGGCTGGCTCTGCTGACCCTCGTGCTCGGGATTGCTGAAATAGCCAAGAAGCGGAGCCCTCTCATGCTTTTTCTCCTCCCGGATCCAAAGTTCCAAGGCACACAATTTGGGCCGTGTAGGGGCAATAAGTGGGGATAGAGCACTGGGTCTAGAGGCAGGAGGACCTGACCTTAGACACATTAATTAAACTTAATTAAATTAATTAAAATCCGACCTTAGGCCCATTAGCTGTGTGATCCTGGACTTAACCCTGATGCCCTACCTTGTTACAGGTGGAAGGACCAGACTCTTGGGAGGAAGGCCTGGCGCCCTCTGTTATTAGACTGTTGTACCCACCATGATACCCTTTCTTCTCCACCTGTCCTTCCCAGGCAGGGTCTGCTCAGAATGGTGAAGCCTTTGTCTCTTAGCTTAGCTCAGACACTGACCTCACAGAGCCCACAGGGTGAGAATCTGCTCCTGGGTCCCCACCCCAACCGGGTGCCCTAACCTGAAATCAGGAACCCCCAGGCTCAGGTTCAGACACTTCTAGCTCTATGGCTCCCCGGGCTCAGGTTCAGATACGGCTTGCTAGGACACCACGAGGGCTCTCCAGGGACCTGAATTTAACTGGGCAGCCGGTGCTTCAGAGGCCGTCCGGTTCAGTCCCTTCCCCTTACAGATAAGAAAACTGAGGTATAATATAACCAAGTAACTTGTTCAGGCCCACAGGTGGTGAATATTGGGGATGGAATTAGAACTCAGGTCCTCCAATCCCAGGGCAGCTGGTACAGTGGATGGAGAGCCTGGAGTCGGCTAGATGGGTCTTCATGGATTCAAATCCAGTCTCAGACTCTTTTTGGCTTTGTGACCCTGGGCAAGGTATTTCACCCTGGCTGCCTCAGTTTCCACATCTGTAAAATGAGCTGGAGAAGGAAGGGGCCTAACCGCCCAGAAAACCCCAAATGGGGCAGACCCTGCCTGTCTCCAGCACCAGGCTCTTTCTGCTGAAGCTCACCGTCGGATAACGGTCTTCACGATTGAAGGGTTGTTGTGTGAAATAGTATTTAGGCTTGTTTTGCTTGGCTCCGGGACAGATCTAGGAACAGGAATACAGGGAGACAAATTCTAACTCCAGAGTTACAGAGACAGAAACAGTGAGAAAGACAGAGACAGAGGGAGGGAGGAGGAAAGAGAGAGAGACAGAAACAGTGAGAGAGAGAGAGGGAGGGAGAAGGAAAGAGAGATAGTGAGTGATAGAAACAAAGGGAAGGGGGGAGGAAAAAGAGAGAAAGAGATAGAGACAGTGAGAGAGATGGAGGGAAAAAAGAGAGAGAGAAAGAAACAATGAGACAGACAGAGGGAGGGGGGAGGAAAGAGACGGTGAAAGAGACAGAGGGTAGAGGAAAAAGAGAGGAGATAGAGACAGAGACAGGGAGGGACACAAAGACACACCGAGAGAGACAGAGAAGGGGAAAGAGAAAGAAAGAGAGCTAGACAGTGAAAGAGAGACAGAGGGAGGGGGGAAGAAAGAGAAAGACAGAGATAGTGAGAGCAATGAGGGGAAGGAAAGAGAGAAACAGAGAAAGAGATAAAGAGACAGTGAAAAAGAGAGAGAGAGGGGGAGGAAAGAGAAAAAGAGATAGAGACAGAGGGAGGGAGAGAAAAGAGAGAGACAGAGATAGACAGAGACAGACAGAGGAAGGAAGGAGAGGGAGAAGAGGAAGAAGAAATGAGAAGAAGGAAGTTGCTTATTTGTGGTTGAGTTAGGAAAGGCCAAGTAATGGTTCATTGTTGGTACCAGATATGGAGAAAAGGATAATTAACAACTGGAGAAGCAGGAGCCTCAGTCACAGAGGATGAACGTACTGGCCAGAACCTACATACTGGGAAAGAATGAGGGAACAGGAATTTTCTTGGGTTAAAGAAATCCAGAATGTATAAAGATCTTGAAAGTCCGGTGGTTTTCATATTTCCCCCCCCCACCATATTTCCAGACAGAAGGAGAAGAAAATTAACTTGGAATTAACAACATCGTTTAGAACCTAAGTGTCTAAAACAGGGCCTCAAGATGCACGCAGCCTGAGGCCCCAAACCAGATTAACAAGTTGAGAAATTTTTAACCAAGTAAATAAAAATGCAATAAAACATAGACAATTTTAATATGTGGTTTTCTAAGTCAACATACCCCTGCAGGGATCTGGAGCACGTTTGAGTGGCTCCCATTTATTTCTATTTGAGTTTGACACAAGTGCCTTAAAACCTACAGACCTTGAGAATGTGGATGGTTCCATTATTTTGTTGGCCTTTGTCTCCCTAGTACCTAAAACGGCATGTGGTAAACTGTAGGTGATTAATAAATGTTTGTTGATTGATCCTACTTTCCAGCTATCTATTTTCAGGAATATGTTTACTCAATTGTGTTTGTTTTTTCCTCCTTTTCAGAAAGAAGATCTTCAGGTCTATGAAAAATACTGTCAAAATAAGCCACGGTCTGAAACTCTGTGGAGACAATGTGGGGACAGCATCTTCTTTCAGGTAGAGCTCACTACAGGTCACCGAGTGCTTGAAAAAGCCACAACCTTCCTTCTTATTCCAGAGCCGAGGCGCAAGCTCTTGACTCCAACTCCCAGGGGCCCTGGGTTCGAATGTGGTCTCCCAAAGGCTCCCAGCTCTGTGACCCTGGGCAAGGCATCTCACCTGAGTCTGTTTCCTCTGTGCCATCTACCTCACAAGGTTGTTGTGAGACTTACGTGAAATGGGGGAAAGAAAGAGACTTTGATTGATAAATGATCAAAGGATACAAACAGATAATTTTCAGATGATGAAATTAAAGCTATCCATAGTTGTATTGGGGGGAAAAATGCTCTAAATCACTATTGATTAGAGAAATGCAAATTAAAACAACTCTGAGATATCATCTCACACCTGTCAGGTTGACTAAGATGGCAGGAAAAGACCAATGACAAATGTGGGGGGAGATGTGGGAAAACTGGGACACTGATACATAGTTGGTGGAATTGTGAACTGATCCAATCATTCTGGAGAGCAATCTGGAACTCTGCCCAAAAGGCTATAAATCTGTGCTTACCCTCTGACCCAGCAGTGCCATTACTGGGTCTGTATCCCAAGGAAATCTTAAAGGAGGAAAAAGACCCACATGTAAAAACATGGTTGTATCAGCTCTTTTTGTGGTGGGAAAGAATTGGAAAATGAGTAGCTGCCCATCAGCTGGGGAATGACTGGATAAGTTGTAGTATGTGAAGGTAATGGAATATTATTATTCTATAAGGAATGATGAACAAGCTGATTTTAGAAAGGCCTGGAAAGATTTACATGAACTGATGCTGAATAAAACAAGCAAAACGAGGAAAAAGAAAGGGAGGAAGAAAAAGAAAGAAAAAGGAAAAAAGAAAGGGAGGGAAAGAAGAAGAAAGAGGGAGGGAGGAAAGAGAGAAGGAAGGAGGGAGGAAAGGAAGCTTTGCAAAATACCATATAAATTTACCCCCCAAAAAAGATATAAAAGTCATTTGTCTGACCCAAACTTGTGACTTTATAGATATAAGGAGGAGGAGATTAGCACCCATTCTGCACTTAAATAGATTTAGGAAGTTTCCTGAAATATTAAGCATTTGGTGACTTCTTTGGGGTCACAGAGCCAATAGAAACCAGAGGCATTACTTGCCCCCAAATCTTGCTGTTTCTGAGATCTGCTCTTATCTTCCCACTGCCTATATTGTCATTTTCATCATCATCATCTTTATCAGATCTTTTCATCCACCAATAGGAGTTTGGTCCTAGGGCCAAAATGAGGTATTTGATTAAAGTAGTCTTTTTTGTTCTTCAGACAACTTGTAGAGATAGTAGATGGTGATAATAATCTCTTAATAGCAGAAATGAAAAATAAATTTGCTTTTTTTGTCCATCCAGAGTCTAAATGACTTGTCCAGTAGAATAACCAGTGTGTCTCAAAGGTCAAATTTTAACTGTTTTACTGGTTTCAAGGCCACTTCTCTATACACTACTCCATGGTGTTTATCACCACCCTCACTAGCATTACCATGTAATAACCATCAGAATTTGTCATCCACTCAGAGGACGTTGGTCCTGGGGCCAAAAGAGTCCACTGTTGTCTGGAGAAGAAAGGTGGAAACAAGTCAGACTTTAGGCTCTGAGACATTGGAGCCTGTAGCGGAGGAGCAGCCGTAGTTAGGAAAAAAATCAGCCAGCTTTGCCTTGGTGATGGGAGGATGCTTCTGAGCAAGGGAAAAGACTCACTGTCAGCTCTGTGATTTCCACCAGAATCCAGCCCACAGGAGAAGGGGTAAATTCCTCCCACCAAGTGTCTGCTCTTTTCAGGAGAAAATAAAATTCTCTTGCTTCCCACCTGACTCGCTCATCAAAGGCCTGTGCCTTTGGGAAAATCTCTTGTCTCCTAAGCAATCCAATGGAAGCAACCATCCCAGGCCCACCTTATTTCCTGTTCCCCCTCTGTCCCACACCTTTCACTCCAAACACTGGAGACCAAGATGATTTAATGCTGAAAACGACGAGCAGCTCCTCTGCAGTAGCCCAAAAGGGTCCCAATTCAAGCTTGTCAAATGACTCTCCTTTCTCTCCCTTTTCCCTTTTCTTCTTTTAAAGGAATGTCAGCGCAAATTGGACCACAAACTCTCCCTGGATGCTTACCTCTTAAAGCCAGTCCAGAGAATCACCAAGTACCAGCTGCTGTTAAAGGTACAAGGAAATAAGTCGCTTGTTTGTACTTTTGAAACATGGAGCTCACATGTAGATGGTCACCATGTGTCAGGGATTTCTCTGGGGCAGCCCAGATTCCAAATATTCACAGGATCATGGGATTTAGATTAGAAGGACCTAGTGATCACCTAATTAGTCCAACCCTCTCGTTTTGTGGATTTCTATCCCACTCTTTCCACAAAGCATCAGAATGCCCCAGAAATGACCATTTTTTGGTAAATAATAGTTAAATGAATTTTAGCTCAGTGGGCATTACAATGGAAACATGCAGATGTCCCAGAAGTCTTAGTGTTGTTTTAAACAGCTTAAAGCTGGATGTCGTTTAAACTGGACCTACTTTTAAGCTATTTTAAAATGACCGAGGACCTTTGAGACACCCTGTATGTGAATACCAAGGATCCATGATATTTTAGCAGGGGAAACTCCTCTTTTGGGAGCTTTGTCCACCAACACAGATCAACGTGTGACTTAGTGGAAAAGTCTAAGGGATTGTCTGAGGCTCAGAGCACACGGGCAGGTAGCAAGAAACTTGGAATGAAAAACCCTAGCTTGAGTTTTGGCAGTACCTTTTGTTTGTGGAGATGACCAGGACATCTGGGATGCCATGCAAATGAATTCTTACCCAGCCTTCATCACTGAAGGGGCAGTTGTCTCAAACCAAGAAGGATCTTAGCTTCAAAAGGCCAAGGGTCCCACTGTGTCCGGGGCCATCTCAAGTCCTCCTAATCTCTATCTGGCCACTGAACCCAAACGACTCTGGCAAGGAAAGTGAGGCAGGTGACTCTACCCAGACCTCCCTCACCTAAGTCCAGCTCTCTTGTGTCACATAACAAAGAACAAGCAACAACCTCTGAGAAGAAGCTGCCCCACTGAGGATTAAGCCACAGAGCTTCCTTCCTTCCTTCCTTCCTTCCTTCCTTCCTTCCTTCCTTCCTTTCTTCCTTTCTTCCTTCCTTCCTTCCTTCCTTCCTTTCTTCCTTTCTTCCTTCCTTCCTTCCTTCCTTCCTTCCTTCCTTCCTTCCTTCTTTCCTTCTTTCTTTCCTTCCCTCCTTCCTCCCTCCCTCCCTCCCTTCTTCCCTCCTCCTTCCTTTCTTTCTTCCCTCCCTCCCTCCTTTGTCCTTTCTTCCCTCTCTGCCTCCCTCCCTCCCTTCCTCCTTCCCTTCTTCCCTTCCTTCCCTCTTTCCTCCTTTCTTTCTTCCCTTCCTTCCCTCTTTCCTCTCTCTCTCTCTCTCCCCCTCCCTTCCTTTCCTCTTTCCGTCCTTCCTTCCCTTTCTCCCTTCTTCCCTTCCACCCTCTCTTTATTTCAGCCCTGATTGCCTCAGGTTAGTGGCTTTACCCAGCCCTTCCTCACCCAAATCTGATTCACTTGCTGGCCTCAGAGTCACCTTTCTGTCAGAGTTGTCTTCCAAGAAGGAAACACAAACAACTACAGATTGCCTCAGAGTAAGCATAAATAGTAGTTGTTGTGGTTATGGCCAGAAATCCAGAGTCTTTCCCTTCCAGATTGATTAATCAATCCTTTTATTTCTTGCATAATTGGGAATGTCACTCCATCTCTGGGGCCCTCACTTTCCTCACCTGTAAAATTAGGGGATTGAGGATAGAACTAATTGCCCTCCTGAAGTCTCTTCTGGCTCAGAATCCATGGCTCTAGAATCCTATCAGCGTTTAACTATTCCCAGGGCAATGAAAATAACAGGAACAAGATTCTCTGCAAAGCCTCGGATAAAAGTTTCTTGTCTTATATCTTTCAAGAAGGAAAAGGTTGTTTAAAAGATTTAGGGATGTTTTTATGTTTTAAAAGTCTGGGCTCTTGGTCTTACAGGTTTTTCTCACGCCCAGGTCTTTCCCATTAATTGGGACCATTTTTGGTTGATGGTCTCCTCTTCTCAGCCAATAGCACCAAATAACAGAGAAGTCAGTTGCAAGGCTATCTCAAAAGATAACCGCTGACTCGCCTTCTCCATCCCACTAGCTGGACCTGAGTGATTTTCTTTGTCAGTGCTTTGCCCAGGATCTGGGGCCATTTTCATTGTATGTTGGGACGATCTTGGTCCTTTTGACTCCCCGGATGATCCTTTGGTTCCCACAGGAGATGCTAAAGTGTAGCAAGAATTCAGAAGACACTGCAGAGCTGGAAGAGGCCCTGGCCACCGTCCTGGACATCATCAAGTCGGTGAATGACTCCATGCATCAGATTGCCATCACTGGCTACGAGGTAGGTCTGGACCTCGAGGGACATGAGAGCAGGCATCTGCTCCAGAAGGCCAGTCAGAAAGGAGGAGGGTAGGGGTCAGGGAAGGCAAGAAGGAAGCAAAGAATTGCAGAGAAATTCTTTTTCTGGAGGTAGGGAGCAGGAACATATCCTTTTAAGGCATTTCCTGGTGTCTTGCTTTCTCTTGGGGCCAGAAATGTTTTCATCTGAATAGACCAGAAATATCGGAAACAGAATTCATATGGGTAGGGTAAAGGTGCTGGGGGCTTGACTTGAAGACTTACAGGCTCTCTCAGGTGGTTTTGGGTGAGGGGAGCGATGGGAAGGAGAAATCCCAATTTTCTTCTTGCTGGAAAAAAAAAATTTTGTATTAATCAATGGAAATTAACTTTCTAAAACAAGTCCTTACTTGGACTCTGATCTCACATAATTTATATGAGGAACAGTGAGTTATTTGTCTGTCTTTTGGTAACTTAAGAGAATGTAGAACCTGGTATATGTACTTCTATGGAAGGAGAGTAATTCCCCATCAAGAGTCATTGATGGCTATTTCACAAGCATAGGGAATTCGAGAGCAGAAATGCTCTCCACTGATAACACATCAGCAGATCCTCTGTAGCTCACAGTCCTCGAGATTTTTCAGAGAACCCAACGATATCTGTAATGAAGAGTCATGTGGCTAGAATGTGTCAGAAAGGGTTGGTTGGTGATGATTAGGTGATATGTATGGTTTCGGTCTTTCCCTTGATTCAGTTTTGAAACTTTGAACTGACTTTGTAATCAGTTACCAACTTGCAATAGTTATTTGGTGTCTGATACACTGAGTGCACTAGATTTCCTGGTTTAATAATTATCTTTGAATTATTGTACTAATTATTATTAGGTAATCAGATAATATCTAGTTTCCAACCTGAAACTTGATTATTTTGCTTTTTCCTCCTAGAAAGATGTTAACTATTATTATTTTCAGGTTGAAAAAGCATGATGTCTAACATTTAATGCTTAGTAACATAACTATCAAAAATAATAATTATTACAATTATGGATCTGAAGTATCAAAGCAGTCTTTAGCTGTGCCAAAGAAGTCTGAAAAATAAGGCTTAAGGAAAGATTTTGCTCCATTAATGGGGGGGGGGGCGGGGAACGCACTAAGAGGCATCAGGATGCTTACAGTATCGTGACAATCTTTGAGTTTAAGGAATCTGGAGAACTGAATTGCTGGACAGTTTTGGAAGAGAGAGTTTCCTCCTTTCCACATTCCTGTAGTGATGAAACAATTGGTCTCATCCTAAACTAAAATAAAATTATATATATATATACATATATGCACACATATATAATTATATATTATGAAATATTATATATATATATATAAAATTATCTCCAAGTAATTTGCTTAGGCTAATATAGACAGTTTTTGTCAAAGGGAAGAATTGAACTCAAGCTTTTCTAGTTCAGAAGCTAGATTCCTATTCACTATCATGCTGCCTTTCAATAATAAAATTCCATTTTAGGTGGATTTTGCTGATTGAATTTTTTTTTATTTATAGCTTTTTATTTATAGGTTATATGCATGGGTAACTTTACAGCATTGACAACTGCCAAACCTTTTGTTCCAATTTTCCCCCTCCTTCCCCCCCACCCCCTCCCCTAGATGACAGGTTGACCAATACATGTTAAATATGTTAAAGTATAAATTAAATAACAATATACATATACATATCCATACAGTTATTTTGCTGTACAAAAAGAATCAGACTCTGAAATATTGTACAATTAGCCTGTGAAGGAAATAAAAAATGCAGGTGAACAAAAATAGAGGGATTGGGAATTCTATGTAGTGGTTCATAGTCATCTCCCGGAGTTCTTTCTCTGGGCGTAGCTGGTTCAGTTCATTCCTGCTCTATTGGAAATGATTTGGTTGATCTCATTGCTGGAGATGGCCACGTCCATTAGATTGATCATCATATAGTATTGTTGTTGAAGTATAGAATGATCTCCTGGTCCTGCTCATTTCACTCAGCATTGGTTCATGTAAGTCTCTCCAGGCCTTTTTGAAATCAGCTGATTGAATTTTTTTTTAATTTTTAAATCAAGTTTTAGCACTTTGACATTTTCAAAGTTTAAAATATTCTTATTTCCTTTACTCTCATATGAATCTCATCACAACCACATGAGGTGCTGTTCTCATTTCTATTTTCTAAATAACGACATTAAACATTAGAGAGGTCTCCCAGGCTATGGTACGATTCAAATGCAGATCTTTTTGACCCTAATCCCATACTCTCTACATCATATCACTGACCTGCCTCTATGATAGTTTCAGGTCCTCAGAAGCTCTCTGAGCAAACTCTCTCCATTGTTCCTAGAGGCTGGAGTCCTGGATTGGGGGCCAAACCCAGTTTTTCCACTCACTACCTGTTTGATTTTGGACCAGTCACTTTTAGCTTTTTGAACCTCAGTTTCCTTTTCTACCAAAGAGAAACTTGGATTAACAACCTCCAGTGCTGAAGCTTTGGCCCTAGACATCGCATAGTACTACTCTGTGCGAGGGCAGATGAAGCCTCCAGGGAAATAACAGAAATGTCTCCATGCCAGATTCTGAACAGGTACAATTAAAAACCCAGGTATGGCCTTAAATATACAAACGGTGTCTCTTGGTGGAACTTTTTCAAGGCCAAATCCAGTTCTCTGGGGTCTCTCCTAGTTCATCACTGAGCAGTTCCTCCTGGATGGTAAAAAGCACATCAGGTGCTCTTCACCTTTAGAGCAGAAGCGGGTTAGATTTCTTCTCACTCCTCTTAGACTTCATGGAGCCCAGCATGATTCCAATGAAGAAGATGGTGTAGAAGGACATGACAACCAGAATGCAAAGTACTCACTCCCGCTCCCACAGGGCTGGGACTCGGGCAGGGAGCTGGAGGCAAGGAAGTGTTAGCCACTGCATCGTCCATCTCGGGCATCAAAGTCCAGCTTTCACAACCTGGATCTGACAGAGAAATCATGCAGATTAGTTCTTCCTAAAATCCTCAGACAATAAAAGCAAAAAACAAGTTTTGCTACTTTGCATGAAGAGAAGGGGTGAGGAAACCCTAGAAAGTACAATTTTAGTATAATGCCTTTCTTTCCAAGTGAGAAAAGACCATCTCAAGAGAATAAAACTTGCAGACTTGCAAAATTCATCTCTCTAACTTTAACAATGCTCTGTGTATCTTGCCAATGTTTCCTTAGATAATTTTTTTAATGGAAAACTAGAACAATCATGTGTTAGACATACCCCTCAAAGAGGGGTAAGAGACAGATCTGGGGAAATCTGAATGAAATCCTTATTCCTTCTAACACAAAGTCCAACAGAAATCTTCCTCTCCCAGACGCCTGAAGTTCTGAAAGCCTTTTTGCTCCCGCAGCTGGGATATATATTCAAGAAATGTATTGTCATGTGTCCTGGAGGGAAAGTTTACAACAGAAGTTGGTCATTTTGGAGTGAATGGATGAACTCAGAAGTACTGCAGTTCAACTCACTGAAGCAGATGCTGTGGAAAGACTTGGGAATCTGCATTTACTTCTTACTTCCGAATTGTGAGCCAAAGTTTCAGGTGGCAATGGAAACAAAGCAAAGGGAGTAGGAGGGGTGGGTGGAAGGAAGGGGGGAGAGAGAGAGACACTGAAAGACAAAGAGACAGAGAAATGGACAGAGACAGACAGAGATGAAGACATAGAGACAGACAAACAGGTAGAGAAAGAGAGACAGAGACAGAAAGACAGAGATTAATTAATGAAGCATATTCCCTGCCTCCAGAGAAAGCATTTGATAGATTCGATTTAAACTTCCATCTCTTCTTCAGAAATTTCCTAGAGATGATGCAAAACCATTAAAGCCTACCACATGCTAAAGCCTCTATCTTAATCCCAATAACCCATGTAAAACACTGGATTATAAATCACTGTTGCACTCCACACATCTAGTCATATCGTTTACCAGGACTGGAGGATGTTATTCTGAACAATACCTTTAATGCTGATTAGTCAGGAAAATTTCCATGAGACTTTTGTAAAAACAATGGCTAAAAATGTGGATGTTTCCCTTTCACATCTAGATAACAAAGAAGATTTGTTGTTTTAAAAGCTTTAGAATTACATCCAGATGAGACTATCTGTCTCTCTGATCCATTAGATTTAAATGAAGCAACATATTTGAAAGCACTTTGAAAAATGCAAGAAAGGGGCCAGTGACTCTGGAGACAGAAGGACCTGAGTTCAAATTCAACCTCAGAGCAAGTTTTTACCATGTTTAACATATATTGGATTACTTACCATCTAGGGGAAGGGTGGGAGGAAGGGGGAGGAATTGGAACACAAGGTTTTGCAGGGGTTAATGCTGAAAAAGTATCCATGCATATCTTTTGAAAATTAAAAAGCTTTAATAAAAAAAATTTTTTTAAAGAACAAAATCATGGTAGATATTTCTGCACATTGACTGGAATATTAGAGAACCAGAGACTATTTCCAGACATTTCTCTGGGATAAGAATATAATTTGGTCTCAATATTTAGCTCCTCTTTATAAGTGTTTAGAATAAGGCTATGAATAGATAATGGTGTTTAATACATATTTTTGATAATAAAAAAAAAGAGGCACATCAGGACGATAGTGGAACAAATAGGAGTATTCGAGTCAGAGGACATGGGTTGTCTCAGAGCTGTCACTTATTATTTATTACTTTTGTAAGTTTAACCAAGTCACTTAAATTCATTTCCTCATTTATAAAATTAAGGGATTAGATTAGATGAAAGTCCCTTCCCACTGAAAACTTATGATCCTATGAAAGGAAGAGTATGTACTATGTTCACTTCATCTCATTTTGCCTGAGGAATAAAAATTTCCAGTTATTACTCTGAGCCACAACTTGGGGAAGATTTAGACATCTAAATGTGGAGATGGGGAAGAGTCTGCTGTAGTTAATCTGTGGCTTTGCATTGTGTGGCAAGCAGGGGAGAAGTGGAGCCGTGAGGCAGAATGAAACATGGGGATTGTTTTCCACATCCCTGAGTAGTCTATATAATGAATCTTTGTCTTGGGGGAGTAGGGAGGCTGGGATGGGTGGGTTGTATTGTAGAAAAAATGACATGAAGTTGGATAGACTTGAAGAGATTGTGGAGGAGAGAAGGTCCCTGTTGTAGTCCTTGAGATCATGAAAAGTTAGATAAAACTGAATAACAACAAAGCCTATGTGTGTGTATATATATATATATATATATATATATATATATATATATATCTACATGCAGTTGGACAAAGAAATCTATCTAGCCCAATAGGAAAGTAAATGATGAAGAATATAAGAGTTAAGAGCATAAAGAAAGGGTACATTAAAGCGGAAGTAATCAGAAGTAATTTGAAGAGGGAAATAAAAAAACGGGGCGGGGAGGGGGAGAGAAGGATGAGGAGGAAAAAAATAAAATGGAGACAATTATACAGTAATTATAACCATGAATGTGAATGAAAGCAAGTAACAGAATGGATTCAAGATGCAGATCCAACAACAAACTTGAACCAGAAAGACATACACAGAGTTAAAATAAAGGGCTGCAGCAGAATCTATTGTTTCAAATGAAGTTAAAAAAGGCAGGCTTGACCATCATGATCTCAAAGTAGAAATAGACTTAAATTAAAGATAATTAGAGAAACTATATTTTTATAAAAGTTACCATAGACAATAAAGTAATAATTGAATTTTTTATAACAAGTGTCTCTGAAAAAAAGGTGTCATTTATCAAATATATAAGGAACTGAGTGAAATTTATAAAAATTAGAGCTAATTTCCAATTGATAATTTAGCAAATAATATATATGGCAGCTTTTCAGGAGAAGAAATCATATATATATACACACACACACACATATATATATATATTCATGAAAAAAATGTACTGTATCATTGTTGATTAGATTAATGAAAAGCAAAGCAACTTTAAGGTACCACCGTACATCTATTAGAAATGACTAACACTGAAGAGGATGAAGGAAAATAAATAAAGTATTGATGGAGCTGTGAATTGGTTCAGTAATTTCAAAAAAAAATCTAGACAACAAAGACAGGGAGCCCTGGTCATCTAGAAATCAAAGACAGGGAGCCTTGTGATCTAGAACCAAAGACAAAGGAAATGGCTGGTCTAGACCTCAAAGACAGAGAAAGCTTCAGATCTGGAACACAAAGACAAGGAATGCAAGGACGGGCCTGAGGTAATCTAGAATCAAAGACAGGGGAAATGGCTAATATAGAACACAAAGACTGGGAGCTGGGTGACCTAGAACACAAAGACGGGGAGCAGGGGGCATAGCTTGGAGTGATCTAGAATGCAGAACCAGAGAGCCAATGTGCTCTAGAACCAAAGTTTTGGTTGGTCTAGAATGCAGAGGGAGATTGCATGTCCTGGGATCGCATGCCTTTGCATTCTAGATAGATCACTCAGATTACATGTCCCAGATTACATCTTTACTTCTGGGTCACCCAGATTACATGTCTTTGCACTCTAGATCACCTAGATTAGCAGTCACAGATTACATGTTTTTGCATTCTAGATCTACATTATCTGTCCTGGATTGCCTATCTTGGATTACATGCCTTTGTGTTGCAGATCGTCTGGATTACAAGTCTTTTCGTTCTTGGTCACCTGGATTAACTGTCCCGGACTGTGGATCTTTGTGTTCTAGAAAAAGCATCTAGAAAAAATTGGTTTCTGGATTGAGGCTAGAAAAAGATCTCGAAAAGATTGAGACTCTAGAAAAGAGATTTTTCCCCTAGAGAGAGGATCCAGAAACTTAACTATCACATGCCTTTGTGTTCTAGATCAAATAAATGGTGTGGTTTGTGTTTTAGACCATCCAGACTGTGAAATTGTGTGTTTGATCTGGATCTAGATCACCTGAGTTGCACACGTGTGTGTTCTAGATCATCCAGATTGCATGTCTTTCTGTTCTAGATCGCCCTGAATTGTGCATCTTTGTATTCTAGATTTCTTGGATTTATATGGTCTTTGTGTTCTAGATCACCCAGGTTATCTGTCTCGCTTATGTGTCTTTGTTTTTTAGATCACCCAAATTAGCTAGAAAAGATTGAGGATCCAAAAAAAGAATCTAGAAAATAATTTTCTGAACTCAGACTCTAGAAAACAATCTTAAAAAAATTTTTTTTCAAGAGAGAGAGAGATCCAGAAAAGAATCTAGATAAGATTGAGAATGCAGAAAATAATCCAGAAAAAGGTTTTCTAGAGAGATGATTCAGAAAATAATCTAGAAAGAATCTAGAAAAGATCAAGGATGCAAAAAAAGAATCTAGAAAAGACTGAAGCTCCAGAAAAGAATCTAGAAAAGATTTTTTTTTTTTCTAGACAGCTTTTTTTTTCTGGCTTTTCTAGCCAGAAAGAATGTTCTTTGGATTGAGGCTCTGGAAAATAATGATTTCTGGATTGGGGCTCCAGAAAAAAATCCTGCTCAGTACAAGAGGAACCGCAGGATCCAGAAAGATGCTCCAGAGAGGTGCTCCAGAACAGAATCTAGAAAGAATCTAGATATCAAGGATCCAGAGAAGAATCTAGAAAAGACTGAGGATCCAGAAAAGAATTTAGAAAAGAGTTTTTCTAGAGAGATGATCCAGAAAAGAAGCTAGAAAAAATCTGGAAGAGATTGGGTATCCAGAAAAGAATCTAGAAAATTATGTTGAGGATCTAGAAAATAATTTTTCTGGATTGAGGCTCTAGAAAATACTCTAGAAATGAATTTTTCCAAATTGAGGCTCTAGAAAATGATCTAAAAAAAGATTGAGGCTCCAGAAAAGAATCTAGAAAAAATGTTTTCTGGATTTGTGGCTCTGGAAAGAATTTATAAAAAAAAATTCCAGATTACATGTCTTTGTGCTCTAGATCACCTGAGCTATGTGACTTTGTGTTCTAGATTGCCCAGGTTGTGTGTCTCTAGATTATCTGAGCTATGTGACTTTGTAGTCTAGATCACCCTGAATGACGTGTCTTTGTGTTCTTCTAGATCATCCTGATTGCCTTCCCGGATTGCAAGTGTTTGAACATTTTAGATCACCCAGATTACATGCCCTAGGTTACCTGTCCCAGATCACATGTCGTTGTGTTCTAGATCACCTGAGTGATGTGGGGTGTTCTAGATCATCCAGATTGTGTTTTTGTTCTGGATCACCCTGATTAACTAGCCCAGATTACAGGTCTTTGTGTTCTAAATCACCTGGATTAACTGTCTTGGATTGCATGTCTTTGTGTTCCAGATTACATGTCTTTGTGTTTTAGATCACCTCCGTCTACAGTATTGAGTTTAGTTTTTATGACAGTTTTGGGAGACCAGAAATCTGGAAACATTGATATGAATAATAATAAGTGAAAATCAATCAGCCAAGGCAGGATTTAAGGCAGGATTGGGGTAGAAAGCATCTAAAGGCATCCCTGTTTCATTTGTTTGTTTTGTTTTGTTTTGTTTTAAGTTTAAAAAAAAAAAAAAAGACATGACCTCTAAGGTCTCTTCCAGCTCTAAAATGATGATGGTGAGATCTCCGATCCCAGGAGGATTTTCTCTCCCTAGCGGACATCTGCTCACTTCTCCTTGTGCCTCTGTGTGTCCCCAGGGAGACCTCCACGAGCTGGGCAAGCTGCTGATGCAGGGCTCCTTCAGCGTCTGGACCGACCACAAGAAGGGACACAACAAGGTCAAAGACCTGGCCAGATTCAAGCCCATGCAACGGCACCTCTTCCTCTACGCCAAGATCCTGCTCTTCTGCAAGAAGCGAGAGGACACCGCCGACGGCCATGAGAAGTCTCCGTCCTACAGCTTTAAACACTCTCTCAAAGTAAGAGCGGTCCCCTGGGAAGGACATCAGGCTGGGACAGAGTGAGGCACATGGGGTGGCCCCTTCTCCATATTGGTGTGAAGCCTTCATTGAGACTGGGAACAGCTAGCTGATACTTTTTTTTAAGCTATTTTCTTTTTTTCCCCATTTATTTATTTTAAAAACAAAATAGTAAATATATATATATATATATATATATATATATATATATATAATTGTCATATATAAAACAGAACATAAGACAGAATGCAAAATATAAGGCAATAAATTTCCATTTCAAAAAAGCCTATATAATAAATACTACACATTAATTCAGAGCTGCCCATCTTTGCTTCCTTATGGGTTTTCTTTTGTTCTCTGCTTTACTTTTTGTTTTATTCTTTTTTCCACCTTCTTTCCTCCTCTCCCTTAGAAGGCTACAATTAAGTACACAAATGTGTGTATTTTTGTTTATGTGTATATACATGATTCATATGTACATATGCACATAGTCCGTACCCATGCATAGAAATCTATAATTATATACATATACATTCATACATTCATATACACCTATGTAAGACTGTACTACGCTTGTTCTTGTTTCTCTGAAGGTGGAGAACATCTTCCTTTGTCTTTCTATATTTTTCTGATTCCATCCTGTATCACATTATTTTATAAGCACTCCATTAAAAAAAAATAAGGATATCTTTTATTTTATATTTTTTCATTACTGTCTTTCCTCTCCTCTGTCCCAGAGTCATCTATTTTAAAATAAAGACTAAAACAAGAGGGAAAAAAATCGGTTCATCAAAACTACCCCATCAATTAAGTGCTATATCATGTAGTGCTTCTCAAGCACAGTCCCCTACCTCTGCAATGGACAAATGACTAAAAGCATTTATTAAGTACCTACTGTGTGCCAAATTCTGTGTTAATAAATGGGAAAAGTGAGCCAATCCCTGATCTGAAGGAGCTCACATTTTAATGAACAGAAACCATATGTCTGGCTGTCTCTCTCCCCTTCTCCCTCTCTGTCTGTCTGTCTGTCTCCCTCTCTCTGTGTGTCTCTGTCTCTCTCTCTCTGTGTCTCTGTCTCTCTCTGTGTCTCTGTCTGTCTCTTCCTTTTTGTCTCTATCTCTCTCCATTTCTCTCTCTGTGTGTCTCTCTGTCTCTCTTGATCTCTCTTTGTCTCTCTGTTTTCTGATCTATAAAAGGAGAGACTAAATCATGAGTTCACTGATTACACCTAAAGGAACCTCAGAAGCATCTATTTCAGCCCTCCTGTTTTATAGATGAGAAAACTGAGGCCCAGGGTTCCCAGCTAAAAACTGTGGGATTTAAACCCACTTTTGCCTTAGCATCCTGAGCTCCACCCAGTACACCGCCTCCCATCCAGTCCACCGTCCTGTGACCCTTTGCTCAGCCCAGTGTTTGGCACATTATTCAGTCCTGTCTGACTCTTCCTGGCCCTTTTTGAGCTTCCTTGGCAGAGAAACTAGAGGGCTTTGCCATTTCCTTCTCCAGCTCATTTTACAGATGAGGAAACTGAGGCACACAGAGTGAAATGACCTGGCCAGGATCACACAGCTAGAAGACGTCAGAAACACAGGTTCCCCGTGCACCGTGGCGTCAACTAGCTGCCATAACCAGCGCTTAATCAGTGCTTTTGGGATCGACTAATGGACTGAATATGCCTTAGAAACCAGGATGCTGCTTGAATTCTAGGATGTACCTCTCCCTTGCAAAGCCCATCACCCTCACTTGTTTGGCTTAAGAAGTTTTTCCCAATAACAATAGCTAACATTGATATAACGCTTGCTGTGGGCTGGTACTTTTTCATTATTCATTTGATCCTCACAGTAACCCTGGGAGGGTTGCTAGAATTAGCCCCATTTTACAGATGGGGTAACTGAGGATGAGTGACTCGCTCAGAATCACACGACTAGTAAGCATCTGAGCCTGGGTTAGAACTCGGGTTTTCCTGACTCCAGGACCACCCTCTGGCTTCCAGGCAGGTGAGCTTGTTTTCTCAGCTCCAGGAGAATTCACCGTGGAAGTTCCTTAGAAAGAATGCAAGCTTTGGTGGGCTTCCCTGCCCACCCCCACCCCCACCCCCCAGGTAGGGTCCCTTTCAGAGACTGGCCCCCTGCTCCTGCACCAGCATGACTAGGTGCTTAGGAACCGGGAGGGTTCAGACTCCCAAGACAGTCTATTTATCCAGATATTCCTAAATCCATTTTAAATTCACTCCTTGCCTATACTGCTGGGGGCTGACAAGTCCTTTTCGTCAGTTCTTTAGTTCCTCTCAAGAACTTCTGCTGTTTCCTATTATGCTCATTCCACTTAGTATGAAGAAAGAGTCAGAGTCGGTTTTTAAAATCCCTGCTGTTTCCTAAGCTCTCCTTTGCGCAGGGGCTCCCCTTACACAAGAAACTGAATCTTGCTCGCCAAATGTCCAGGAGCCAAGAACCGAGCAAGTCTTGTGAATGAGAGGGGACTCTGGAGAAAAGGCAGGTGGCCTAGAGTGGAACCTTGCTGAGAAGAAGCAAAGCCCTGGGTTCAAAATCTACACCTAAAGGCTGTAGGTTCTAAACATCCTGGAGCCTCAGTTTCTCCATCTGTAAAATGGGAAATCAGTCATATCAGCATCAGATAGGGCTTGGGTGAGATCATGCATGGGAAGGTCTTTATAAACACACACACACATACACACACACACACACACGTACACTCCTAAAGGAGAAGCATAAAAGAGGTATTCATTGAGTGTACACCCTGGGTCCCAGATAAAGGTGACAGCTGGGGAAGAAATAGGGCCACGAGCAATTTCCAAATGTTCACTCGCAGAAGTTGGGCAGACGGAAAGAAAGAGGAAGATGTTTGGTTCCGGCAAAAGAAAGATTCTAATTGAGACATACTCTCAGAGATTTGTCCATTTGTAAGATAATTTTGCTTCCTTTACAAGTCTACCCTTCAACTTACAGCCTTTGTTTGCTTTATAGATTTTTAATACTCGAAGACATATATTATTTTTTCATTAAGAATTTTATATATGGGACAGCTAGGTGGTGCAGTGGATAGAGCTCCAGTCCTAAAGTCAGGAGGACCTGAGTTCAAATTTAGTCTCAGACACTTAATACTTCCTAGCTGAGTGACCTTGGACAAGTTACTTGGACAAGCTGAGTGGACCCTTGGACACTCATCCAGTTGCCTCAGAAGAAAGAAAAGAAAGGAAGGAAGGAAGGAAGGAAGGAAGGAAGGAAGGAAGGAAGGAAGGAAGGAAAGAAAGAAAAGAAAGGAAGGAAGGAAGGAAGGAAGGAAGGAAAGAAAGAAAGAAAGAAAGAAAGAAAGAAAGAAAGAAAGAAAGAAAGAAAGAAAGAAAGAAAGAAAGAAAGAAAGAAAGAGAGAAAAAAAGAAAGAAAGAAAGAAAGAAAGAAAAAGAAAGAAAGAAAGAAAGAAAGAAAGAAAGAAAGAAAGAAAGAAAGAAAGAAAGAAAGGAAAGAAAGAAGAGAGAAAGAAAGGAGAGAAAGAAAGAAACAAACAAAGAAAGAAAGAGAGAAAAAAAGAAAGAGAAAGAGCCATAGCCATTCTTTTGTGAAATTCTTACTGGGCATGTAATCTTTGTGAATGGAAATTCCATGGTAAATCAAATGTGATTAAATCAGTTATCCTGATTTTAGGCAGTTAGGAAAGTTGAGAAACTTGATACGGACGGGTGTGTGATCCTCCTAAGGAAGAATAAATGAAATGCTGATGAAGAAACACATTGAATGCATTGAATTTCCTAAGACACATGGAAGCTTGAAAGTCATCTGGAATGACTTCAGGTTGCTTGGGAGTTGGAAATGACAGTGTTCATGTAAATATTCTTAAATAGACCTAGAGGATATGCAATACTTTCCAAAAAGTGGTTTATTACAGCTTATTTAGGGCTTTTGCAGAATAGGTGAATGTTGAGCAAACTCTGAAGAGAAATTATAGTCAGATATTAAGAAAATTATGATCTGAAATGTAACAGCAGAGAATCACAGCATTTTAAGAGCATGAAGGAAATGGAAATATATTAATTTTTAAAAGAATATATTATTTTTTTAAACTATTAATTTATGAAAGATATATGAAATATATCTGAATACCAATGGAATGTTTTGCAGATAAAATCCAGGCACCTCTTTTACCTGATAACTTAAAGCAATATGAAATTATTTCCTCCTTTCATTCATAAATTTCATTGTTGGAGAGCTCTAAAATGGATAACACTCATCGAAGAGTTTGTTGAGCCAACAAAATATGAGTTCACTATTGTTGAATTTGAGATAATAGTCTTATTAATTATTAATTATGAATAATAATAGTTTTTATAATTTTCATTTGTCTCCCTTTAGACTAGCATGGTCATATAAATGTATAAAATGATTCCTTTATGGATTATTCTGATAATTCATTATGCCTCTAACTCTAGCACTAAAAGGCATTTACAAGGTGGTGGCAAAGTTAAACAATAAACATATAAAAAGAAGTTAAAGACCATTAAAAATATGCAGTAGGAAAAATATATGTAACATGGAATGCTTATATAAATATGGGCAAACAGATTAAAGCAATAATTATAATTTTGGTAACCAATAAATTCAGACATTTAAATACATAAAGAGGAATTTTAAAATTAATTGTAAATAACTATTATGTACAGCTTATATAGAAAAAAGCCTATAGCTTTAATCATATCATTTGTTCCCACATCCCTTTCTAAACATTTTTTCTCCTGTACAATTTTCCTGGTTTTTGTGCTAGCTGTTATTTGAATAATTAATGTCAGTTTGGTTCTTGGCCCATCATGGAATTCCCTCATGTTTTCCTGTATTTCTTTGAGTTTTCATGTATCTCATTTCTTATAGCATAATAACTAACTAGATCTAGAAAAGATCTTAATGCAGAGAGGCCGAGTTCACTCACGGCATCCTGACTTCTGTCTTGTCACTGGACTTTGCTGCCTCTGAAGGAGAGAGTGAGGTTTATCTCTGCCTCTCTTAGACCCATTTCACAGAGACAGAAACAGAGAGAAAGAGAGAAACAGAGAGAGAGACAGAGACAGAAACAGAGAGAAAGAGAGAAACAGAGAGAGACAGAGACAGAAACAGAGAGAAAGAGAGAAACAGAGAGAGACCGAGACAGAGAGACAGAGACAGAGAGACAGAGACAGAGACAGAGAGACAAAGAGAGAGAGAGACAGAGAGACAGAGACAGAGAGACAGAGAGAGAAAGAGACAGAGAGAGAGAGGAGAGACACAGAGAACAGAAACAGAAAGAAAGAGACCATCAGAAACACAAAGACAAAGACAGAGAGACAGAGAGATAAAGAAAAACACACAGAGAGACAGAGAAACAGACAGACAGACGGGAAGGAAAGGCAGAGAGGTGATCACGATCATTCAACCTTGGCAAATAGAAAAACTGATTCCAGGTATTTCTTTTTTGCACTAGATGAGCATGGTCGGCATCACAGAGAATGTGAAAGGAGACAACAAGAAGTTTGAAATTTGGTATAATGGTCGGGAAGAAGTATACATCATCCAGGTGAGCCCCATGTCTAGCTGTGGGACGGCTCTTCTCTCCCCCCCTCCCCCATTCCCAGCTTGTGACTGTTGGGAGCTTTTTATCTCCCATCAGTCAATCAGGCAAACGATGATTTATTAACGTATTACCCAGCACATAGCAGGTGTTTAATAAATGCTTGGGGGCTGAGTGACTGAGGGGTGCCATAGCCCTGTATACCAAGAAGAGCTCTAGTTCCCAAGAACAATGTCCATCACTGGTCAGGCCCGATGCCCATAGAGTTTCTCTCTGTGATCTTCTCCCTACAGGCGTCTTCAGTAGAACTGAAAAACCTTTGGGTTTCTGAGATCCGGAAAGTCTTGACGGGACAACTGGAAGCTTGCAGAGGTAGGGAAGCCCTTCCTGACTCACCTCTCTCTCCCCACCCAACACCCATTGACAGCCCTTTACCCTCCCCTTCCCTGCACGGGAGAGTGTTTGTTCCCAGCAGAATATTGAAGGAGAAGGGATCTCCGTGGCTGTGGAGTTTAACCATACATCCCCGCATAGCCAGGTCATGGGGTCCTACAGCTTTTGCTTAAGACTTTGGGTGGCTCCCAAGGGGGCCAGATCCTCTTTTCCCTCTGCACCAGTCTGTGTCTGTGCCCACAGCATCTGAGCAGAATCCCTGGCCCCTCACTTTGCCTTCTTCTGCCCTGGGAGGCAGGCGCCCAAAGTGGGGTTAGCTCCATTTTACAGGCATAATAACTAGCATGGCTTTCTGACTCTCAGGGCCCTTCCCTCAAAACCAGACTGAATCTTTGTCATCGATCTCTGGGTGCCAGGATCAAAACTGTGAAGAGATGGCTCAATGGGCAGTGTTTAATTCAAACACGTCTGAGACTAGCACACTTTCAGTTTCTGCGAATGTGTGAAAGTCTACATAAAATAGAAGGAGACAAAAAACCAGAGAAGGGTTTGAAACCTGATGATTCAGTGTGGCATCTGCCTAGCAGGAGGGAAACAAGGGCTTGGCCCCATCTACCAGCCTTAGGTCCAAGGAAGAAATACAAGTTAATCTCTCTCTTTTTTTTAAATTAAAGCTTTTTATTTACAAAACATATGGATGGGTAATTTTTCAGCATTGACTCCTGCAAAACTTTGTGTCCTAAATTTTTCCTCAACTAATTTCTTTTGTGTAGAAAGTTATGTTCTAGGGCACCTAGTTGGTGTAGTGGATAGAGCACCAGCTCTGAAGTTAGGGGGACCTGAGTTTAAATCTGGTCTCAGACACTTAACATTTCCTGACTGTGTGACCCTGGGCAAGTCACTTAACCCCAATTGCCTTAGTCACAGAACATAACTCAGAGCTCACTCTGGAGATCGGAAATATACTTCTAAAACTGAAAAAGACAGAGAAATGAGTGGGGAAATCAGACCAGAATATTTACTGTTATCCATGCATTCATTTATGCATTTATTTATCCATATAAACATAGCAATATTAAATGAAATGGTATAAGCCAAAAGATATGAGAGGTAAGAAAACAGTTGGCAAGCCCAGAATTCCATGAGAACCCTAGAGCTCATTTTATCTGCTGTCCTCCTTTGACAGGTAAGGAAATGGAGGTATGAAGGAGCATGGTGACATGCCTGTGGTCCCACAAAAAGTTTGTAATTGAATTAGAACTAGAAACCGAGTCTCCTGAGTCTCAGTCTAGGGTCCTGCTTCTTATACCCCAACATGAAACAGAAACTGCATGACATGGGAATTTGTGTTTAAAAAGAAGGGATGCTTAGGGTGAATGTGTTCAAGGAGGTAGAGCACACTGTGGGCTGGCATATCTTACTAGGCAAAGCTCAATGGGCTGGAAAGACCACCCATGAAAAAATGGTAAAGGAAGAGTATCGAGGCAGTGGGATTAACCCAAACAGAAACTTCCCGGCAGGGCCAGGCCAGCCTCCGCTGCTCATCTCTTGGAGGAGGGATGGAAATGACTTTCAGAGGAAACAGATCTCTGGGCATCTTTCTGGCCTGCAAACTGCCTCCAGCTGTGGTGGGTTGGTTCCCTTTAGATAGTGCTCTCAATCAATCAATCCTAAATGAATTATTTTCTAGGCCAGCAACTTAGGTGACAAACTCACAGAGGCCAGGAGGCAGTAATGGCTCTGATTGAATGGTTCTGCTAGGATTGGGAGGGTGGGCCCCCTCATCAATTGCCAGGACTGTGGACTGAGCTTTTGTGAGTCACAGGGTGGAATGAATGAAAGAATAAGTGAATGGATGGAAAATGCTTATTAATGGTACCCAGGATGAAGATCACAGAGTAGAGCCATGGGGAATGAGGAGCTGGCTGCCTTGGGCACCTTCGTTGAATGGAAAATCTGCCTTCCACCCTCCATCTTAATACACAGATACCCTTAATATATGATTATTCTTTTTTATTATTATTATAGCTTTTTATTTACAAGATATATGCATGGGTAATTTTTCAATATTGACCCTTACAAAACCTTCTGTTCCAACTTTTTACCTCCTTCCCCCCCACCCCCTCCCCCAGATGGCAGGTAGTCCCATACATGTTAAACATGTTAAAGTATATGATAAGTACAATATATGTATACATATTTATACAGTTCTCTTGTTGCACAAGAAAAATCAGATTTAGAAAGAAGGTAAAAATAACCTGGGAAGAAAAACAAAAATGCAAGCGGACAAAAACAGAGGGAGTGTAAAAGCTATTTTGTGGTTCATACTCATTTCCCAGAGTTCTTTTCTCTGGGTGTAGCTGGTTCGGTTCATCACTGATCAATTGGAACTGATTTGGATCCTTTCATCATTGAAGAGGACCACATCCATCAGAATTGATCCTCATGTAGTATTGTTGTTGAAGTATATAATGAATATCTGATTATTCTTAGACATCAGTGAATCAGTAAAATTAGGGTGTAGATTTCTGGAGGATTAAGAGTTTTGTTTTGTTTTGAACAGAAGCAAGTCAGCTACACCAAAGAATCACAGAAAGCGTCTACCATGCACCTATGGACACATCCAGCTCCTCCAGGTAAGTATCCCCTAACCTGAGGCTCCTCTTACTGTTCTCTGTGCCTTTACTATAGTTATTATTCTGTATTTGCACAGGAATCACTCCAGAGAAGCATCCTGTTAGTCATCAATGAACAAGCATTTATTGAACATGCGCCAGGCACTGTGTTAAACAAAAGGATAAAAAATAGTCAACCAATATATAATTGGGGGAAAAAATAAAATACCATTAAAAACCAAAAATTTTTAAACATAGTCCTCCCCAAAAAACAATCAGTCCATTTACTCCTACAGTCAAGAAGTTGATATTCTAATGGGGATAATGAGTATATATTTAGCAATTTAATATGGAGTAATAATTTAAAAGAAATATCAATAAAATCAATAAATACAAAGCATTTTGGAAGGACACCAGCAGGTGGGGAGACGAGGAAGAGGGAGATCAGGAAAGACTTTACAGAGAACAGAGGTGAAAAACTCACCAGCTCAGCATATAACTCCTCAGTGTCACTCAAACCAGATTAAAATGTAATTAGAAAGTGTTTGACACAGTAAATGCACAGCAGGATATAATGTTAACTTGTGATTTTCTGAGTCAGTGGCAGTTAGATAGAGCAGTGGATAGAGTGCCAGACCTGGCTTCATAAAGACTCATCTAGCTGAGTGACTCTGGGCAAGTCACTTTACCTTGTGTGCCTCAGTTTCCCTTTCTGTAAAATGAGTTGGAAAAGGAAATGGCAAACCGCTCTCGGGGTCTTTGCTAAGAAAACCCCACATGGGGTCATGGGGGCTAAGACACAACCGTAGAACAACCCAACAAGAAGGCAATATGAGGAATGCAGGAATCCATTTGATCCGGCTGGTGTAGAAGATGGGGTGGGAGCAGAGGAATTAAGGGATTCCCCAGGGCAGAGTTGGGGAGAGAGGCCCAGTGTCAGCCAGGGTGAGTCTGCAGGCAGGGCAGTGCTGAGTGCTGGAGCCCCATCTTAGCCGGGGAAGGGAAAGCTGGAAGAAAACCAGAAAGATCAGTCATTGACGTTATAGGAACTGGAAGTGAGGGAGTACCAGATATACTTAGAAAACCCTCTGCCCACATCCTCTGCCATCTTCACAGGTTTGTGGGCCAGGGCTCCTGGGGCTGCCTTGGCATTGGGCAAAAGCCCCACTCAGTGATAATCACGATATATATGATGTAAAATGTAACATAGGTACATTCACCAGACCTCCTCTCACTTGCTCTTTGTAAGCCTGTGAGGTATTATTACCAGTTGACAGGTGGGGAAACCGAGGCAGACAGTAGCCGAGTTTTACGCCAAGACTCAAGATGATTGAATGTTCATTGTGTGTTTAATGAGAATTCTAAAAGGAATAAAGGGGAAATACTTATCTCTGTAATGAGATATATAAGTGAAAATCCTTTAAGCATATGGACTTCTAGGGGAAAATCCCCAGGTGGGTACAAATATGCAAATCTATCAAAAAAATAAATTGAAAACTGCCGATGAAGTGAAAAATAGAATCCTTAGCAGTGACCCTAAAAATAAGTACTCAAAGATTTCTGAAAAGAGGAAGGTGTGGATTGGAAGCTGGGGCTGCTGCCCGCTCCCTCTCCTTTGGCCCGCCGGGAGTAGAGAAGGGGTCGGGCAGAGAGAGCTGCTCCCCTGGCTGCTGCCCCGCCGGCTCTGCCCAAAGTGGCTGAGCAGGTTCTGGAGGGTTCCCCCATGGCCCGGGAGATATTAGCCGGCCTGCTCCCCAGCCTGCGATGGCCAAAGTGGGAAAATCCCTAACGGTGCCGACAGGGATGAATGGAAGACTCGCAGAGAGGGGGCTGTTAGCCTGAGGGGAGGAGGCTTGGGGTGATAACTGTGGTCAGCCATGTGAAGGACTGACATGGGCAAGAGGGCTTAGATTTGTCCTGTGGGGGGCCAGAGGGTGGGTCCGGGAACAGAAGGCCACAAAGATTCATTATTGTTGTTAAGTTGTTTCCCTCCTGTCCCCATTTCCCGTTTTCTTGGCAAACATACAGCAGCGGTTGGTCATTTCCTTCTCCAGCTTATTCATATGTGAGGAAACTGAGGCAGACAAGGTTACGTGTGCCCAGGGTCTCATAGCTAGGAAGTCTCAGGGGCTGAATTTGAACTCGGATCTTCCTGGCTCTCTGCACTGTCCCACCTAGCTGGGGGTGTAGGGGAAAGCTGTCCCACTGTGGAATAGGCTCCCTTGGAAGGGGCTGGTTTCCCCTTCTATTAGGCAAGTTAGAGCCGTGGTCTATGCTGAAGGGGACTTGCTTGACTCCTTCCCTTTTCTCATCTGTAAAATGGGCACAGCCACACTTACACACGCATGAACCAGTGGGAAAGTGGACTTTGTGAAGGAGAGTGAAAAATCCAAGAAACTTGCCAGAGTGAAGGAATCACCTCCAGGGGCGAAGGTCCTTCCCACAGCCTTCCGGCTAGAGCTGGGCTCCAGGCAGGGCTGGCTTATTTTATTATTATTTATTTAATGTCATCATCAACCCTTCCTATCAACTTTCAGCTTATTCTGGCGTCACAAAACCCAGAAAATGAAAGGGAAACTGTGGGAGCAGAAGCAGCAGGGACGAGGGCCGCCTTGGCACTGGGCAAAAGCCCCACTGGGTGATAATCACTATGTAAACATACATAGATATATATATGATATAAAATGTAATATAGATATATTCACCAAACAGCCTCTCCCTTGGTCCTGGTGAGCCTGCAATTAGCCACGAGACCTCAGATACTGCAGGCTCCTCATCTCAGAAAGGAGGGATTGGAAGTCTTTATGGCTCTGAGAGCTCGCAAGTCTGGGGGCTCCTCTGGACAAATGCTGGCCTGGTGAGAGCGCTTCCCAAGCGCTTACTCACGAGCAGGGAATTGTGCTAAACAAGGGCAGGAAGAAAAAGCAAAAATATCCCCTGCTCGCAAGAAGCTCACATTCTAATTGGGGACATGCATGTGAAAACTTGTGCAGGGAGAATAATGCAGTCACCATAAAGCCCCAAAGGGGAGGGGACAGGGATGGCGGCCTGTAAGGGCCGGTCCCTCGAGCCATCCTAATGCAAGGCAGGGCAGCAGGGAGAAGGAAGGGCGTTCCAGGCAGTGTGTAAAAAGAACCAAGGGGTGGTTAAATTAAACCGAAAATGTCCCAACTTCCTTCTCGCTGATGGCCTCATCTCAGAGATGGGGACTTCCTCCTTCTTTTTTAAAAATAAAATCATCTACAATCTGAGCTGGTTTGGACTTCCCCCTGCTTTTGACACACCAAGATTCTGGCCTTCATTCCGGTGGTTTGGGTCATTTCCTTGAACATTTGTTCTTTTCCTGTTGAAGATATTATCCGAGTTGCGGCTGCCATATTAATCTAGAAATCCTTATTCAGCAGAAGGAGGCAAGGATTCCCCTGGTGAACTTCTCCCCAAGTGTTGTGTCCATAGGCCAGGGAAGCGGATGACCAGGGAGTATGGGGGGGACTTCAGAGGGGGGCCCCTCGTGCTGGTCTAGGCCCAGGGCCTTGTCCCTCCTTGTTACCACTGCCCTGTGTCTTCCCAGCCCCTGACACCCCAGAAACAACAGCTTCCTGGGTCTGGCAGGGATTACACACAGTCTAAACATGAGTTTTCTGGCCTCGGGCTCTGGGAGAGCCGGAGAGCAAGAATGTGGTTCATGGCAGTCACTGAACCAAAAAATGTGTCCCAGAGATGTCAGCCATTCCATTGTCTTTGGTTGTTTTTTTTTCTTCTTTTTCCTCCATTACTCATAATAAATGGTGTGATTATTTGCACATTAGCTTTGCTACACATCAGGTCTTATTTATGGCTTCAGTGACGTTGGAAAGAAACTCTCTCTGGAGGAAGAGCTGCAACTAGGGTAGGGCAATAAGGGTTTCTCCCTAGGGTGTGAATGTTTAGAGGGGATAATGACAGCAATATTCCAGAGGACTCTTCTTCCCTGATCAGGGCTCTCTTTACAAATGGCTTCAGCCTCATCTCTCGGGGTGTCCTTCCTCCCTCTTTAGCAGTTTAGGAACTTCCTGAGCACTTCCCATGTCCCCTCTACTTCTCTTACTAACCTTCCCATGACCCTCTACTCCTCTTAACAGCAGCCACATCACTGATGAATCTACCTCCTCTTCTCAACACTTGCCCCAGATACAAAAATCACTAGTTCCAACTCTGCCTGGATCCCACCCCACTGCCCACCCACATCAGACCTACAGGAAGGTGACAGAGCTTCCCCTAGAGCCTTTACCATTTGACCTCCAGGTATGATGCTTAAAGTCTGCTATTGGCTGGATGGATGATCTTGGCCAAGGGGCTGTCAAGGCCTCAATCTCTTGATCTCTATAATGGGTAGTTTGGATTAAAAAAAACATTAAGTCCCTCCCAGCTCTCAAAATATTAGACTTTTAAGGGTGTCACCTCCATGTTGCCCAATGAAGTGACAGCCAGAATAGCTGTCCTTGCAGATCAGACCAGGACTATTTGCCATCTCTCAAATGAACTTGAGTCTCTGGGGGACTCTCTGAAGAAAAAACAGACACACATGGCCTGGTTCTCCTTGGTTGTGCCTCCCTTCTTATTTCCTTCCTGGTGGAAAAGAGAGCCACCAAGTGTCTCAGAGGCTATTGGGGGGTATTCCCACTCTCCACCATTTCTTCTCCTTTTCTCCCATTTGCTTTGCCCCTCCCCTCCTTTTTATCTTACTCCAAATCCCTTCCCCCTACCTCTTTGTTCATTTTCTCCCAAGCACACCTTAGACTTATCAGTGGCTAAAGAGATTACAGGTCCCTACTTTAGAAAAGGCTGTTCCTTTTTTCTTTAGAATAATGATAGTAATATTTACTACTAAATGCTATAAAAGAAATCATATGTAGACCTTAGATAAGAATACCCTGACCTCTGTCCTCAGGCAAAAAAACTGGATTGCCTCAACTCTCAGGGTGATATTCTGTAGTCCAGAGAATAACTTCTACTGTAACCTCTATTTGAATGGAAGCTCTGTAGACTGAAGGATTAGAAGAATTGGGCAACAGGAATCAGGATTTCAAAAGGGAGCAGAGGGCAGACAGCGTCCTGAGATGTGACTTCTGGTTAATATTCCCCTAAAAACCTACCTTGTTTCCCCCTTCTCACACCTTTACCTGTACTGTCCGTATTTTCTCTTTCTTCCTCTTCTACCTTCCATTTATAATTGGAGGTAGGAGAAATAATTTGTGGTTTAACGTGGATAAATTAGCTGAAGCTCCGACCTGAGGCTCCGCTCCCCAGGCTAGGGGCTCCCTCTCTGGGCCCACTGTTTTAGGAAGAACCCTGGGTATGTGTCACCTCACACACACTTGGACGTTCTCTCTCCAGACTTCTCCTCACTCTGACATTGTGTTCCCCCATTAGAACGTAAGCTCTTTGAGAATAAGTGAAGACGGTCTTGTCTGTATTTGTATCCCCAGCATTTAACAATATAGCAAGGGCTGAAAACAAAATACTTCTATCCATTTATCTATCAATTATCTATCCATGTATCCATCTTCCATCTATCTCTCTATCATCCACCCAACTCTCTATAATCTGTTTCATTTATCTTTCTATATCTATAATCTATTGATCATCTATTATTTATTCATTTCTCTACCAACTCTATGAATCTGCCTACATATCCATGTGTCTATCATCTATCTACTGCCATCTTATCTATCCTTTCATCTATCCATCTTCTATCTCTTTTATCATCTACCATCTTTCATCATTCATCTATCCATGTATCTATCTTCCATCTATCTAATTTATCATCCACCCATCTCTCAATAATCTATTTCATTTGTTTATTTTCCTATACAATTTATTGATCATCTATCATTTATCCATTTGTTTACCAACTCTCTCTATGAATCTGCCTACATCTAAGTATCTATTGTCTATCTACTATCTGTCATCTTACTTATCTATCCATCTAGTCTCCATCTTCTATCTATCATCTTCCATTCATTTATTTTGTTTGTATATTTGGGGGGGGGTGTATGATGAGGGTCTCCAGATCTGTTGAGATCCCCAGTCAACTAGATGATGGAGAGTGGGAGTACCCTGCAATGGCCTCCAAGACACTCCGTGGCTCTCTTTTATTCCAGGAAGGAAATAAGAAGGGAGGGAAAACCAGGAGAACCAGGTCGTTTGTCTCTGTTTTTTCTTCAGAGAATCCTCATTGGAGAGTTGGCAAATAGTGCTGCTCTGATCTGCAAGGACGGCTATTCTGGCTGCCACTTCACTGGGAGCTTCTGAGTCATCCGAGTTAGGAACTCCTGGGGGTGATGACAGAACAGGTTGTAATTTGAAGTCAGAGGACATGAGCAGTAAGATGGGCTGGATTGCTTGGGACTGTGTACACTTCCCCTCCCCAGTCCTCAGCTTTCTCATCTCTAAAAGGACACGGTTGCCCTCCCCTCCCTCCAGTTCTACCTGTGATTCACCTGGCACAGCACCCCCTGGTTCTTCCTGACTCACCCCCCTGGGGCATGGGCTCGGCCAATAATTTCACCTTGACTTTCCTGACTGTGAGCCAAGGTTATGTTTTCTGCCTGTGAGGGATTCCACACGTCACTACCTACAAATCCCCCACCACCGCACCTTCCTTGAGCTGCCTAGGGAGAGGAGCGGCCCCAAAAGCACAGAACAAGGGCTGCCTGTCTCTCTCAAGACCCAAGAGAGAAGACTCTCAAGACTCTCTACCCCACCATCCTCTGCTTCACCCTTCGAACACCGGGAACACCCAGTAATAATGGCACCCATTGTTATCCCTCGGGCTTCTCCCCCAACCTCCCATTTTCCCATCCTCCCAGACCTGCCCCAGTCCCCTCCAACCCCACCACCCACCCCTTCTATCTTGTTCCTTAGAATTCCTAATCCACCACAAGCAAACTCCCTTTGGTCCTAAATCTTTTTCTCACACCTAAAAGCTCCATATGAGACCTGACTTCTGTCCATAGGGGCTCAACATCTGCAAAAGCACGGGCTAAATCTTCCCTTCTACCTCTCCACACCTGTTCCCGAAGAAGTCAGACACTTCTCAGTCCCCACTTCCACACTTTCTTTTACCACCATCACTCATTATCATCTCCACCTCTGAAACTCATGCCATCCAGACTTCCTGCCTTACCCAATCATAGCAGCTGTTATACACTGTTGTTGCAAAACCATCTGCCTCTGACTTACCATCTTATTCTCCCCAACTTCAGCCGTTATAATGCCTTATAATAAACATCAGTGTTCACACTAGTAATTCCTCAAACTCCCTAGCCTCCCAATTCCTCAGTTCCCTTCAACCTCCAAGAGAACTCTTCTCACCAAATCTCAACTCTGGATTACTCCCATCACCCACTTCCTCTGATGCTATTCATGAGCCGCCAAATAGAGCTGGAAGAAGTTATACAATGGTGCATGTTATAAATTCATGTTATCCAATTTTATCTGGACCCTCACTGCAGCAAGGGAGTCCTTTTATTCCTCCCTAGATGATTCCTTATATATAATATATAAATAATATAATAAATATTATATATATATATATATATATATATATATATATATATATATTACTCTCTACAGAAATGATTCCAAACCTTTATTTCTCTATTCAAGCTTTCATAATTCCTGGTCGTCTCTCTCAAAAACCTTGAACTTTCTTTTATTGAAAATAGGTTATTCCATACAACTTCCTCTTCCACTTTCTTCATCTTAAACCCAATTTACTTCATCTTCTTTCTCCTTATCAAGGGTAACTTCTACACATGTTTGATCCCGTTCTTTCTCATTTTCTTTAGTGGAAGGCAAACTCAATAATCCTTTTGCTTTTAAATCTGTGACTTTAAAGGATGAAATAGAGGTTCTAGGGTGAAAATAGAGGGTCTAAAAAAAGAATCACAGGGAACACACAATTAAGGGAGAATGATCTGAAGACCATTCCATCAAAGGAAATGAAGAGGCAATGGTCAGCCAGAAGAACTAGGAGGGATCAATATCAGGAAAACGCAAAAGAGGGGAGATTGTTAACAATGTAAAATACAGAGAAGGAGAGGGACTGAGGAAAGACAACTTTAGCAATTAAGAAGTCATTGGCAACTTTGGAGAAAACAATTGCAAATGAGTTTGGAAACCAGATTGCAAAGGGTTCAGAAGTAAGTCAGACAAGGGAAGTAGAAGTAGCAAGTATATACAACTTTTTTCAGGAAGTCTAGCTGAGAAAGGAAGGAATATAAAATAATGTCTTAAGGGGACAGGAAAATGTTGTGAAAAGTTCCCTTTCCTCTCCCCCTCACCCCCCCACTCGATAATGAGAATCTGGACTGCCCACATCCTGAGTTGAAGAGAAACAGAGAACTGTCTGACTCAGTTGGGCAGCCCTGGGTATGGTTACTTGATTAATCTAGATTGCGGTTGGGTGTTCCTGGAGGTCTGCTTGAGGAAAGCCCAAATTCTGCTAATCCTCAAACATTTCTTGGTCAGGATGCTAATTTAAGTGATAAAGAGAACTTTGTTTTAAGGCTTGTGGTAGAAGCAGGAATCTCTAATATTATCTCAAAGGTATAATTTAGGGGAAGATGGGGGAGAGAAAGGGGAAGTGGAGAGCAGTGTAGCTGCTCCTAGGGGACCTGAGCCACTTCCAGAGTTCTGTTGGCTTCCCTAGGAGATAGATCATTTTGAGATCCGATAGGTATAAACCTCAAGGCCAGCCTAAACTTCCCCTGCCAATTCCAGGTGAGACAAGAGCTCCTTAGCTTCAGACTACCTAAAATCTAAGTTGAAATCATGTCCAAGAAGCATCCACTGCATATCCAACCCTTTTGCCATTACAAAACTAATTAAATAAAGTGTGAGAGTGGGAATATTTTGATTAAAAGGGCAATTAGATAGAGTGCTGGAGTCAGGAGTAGCTGAGTCCAAATCTCAGACACTTTCTAATGAACAAGTTACTTAACCCCTCCTGACCTCAGTTTTCTCATTGTAAAAATGGAAGAAATAATAGCACTTGAAATTTTTCCCAATATGTTTATCATGGTTCCTGGCACATGGGAGGTGCTATATTAGTTGGTTGTTTTTCATTCTCAAAGAGAACCAAAATGACATCACTATGTTCAGATCAAGTTAGTATGTCCAACTATGGCTGATCAGGTTGCCCCTCCTATGTCCAGGTCAAGTACCACCTCCTCCAGGAAGCCTCTCTCTAATTTCCCCCATGACTGATGCTACCCTGCCTCAAATAGTTTGTATTCATTTATTTTGTTTGTACATTTGGGGAGAGGGGTGTCTGATGAGGGTCTCCAGATCTATTGAGGCCCCCAGTCCCCAGAGGAAATTCAGGGTGTCAGACTTGGCCATCTGGGAGGTTCTCAGCCTACCCCTCCCCTGCTCCAGCCCTTTCAGATGGCCCCTTTGTGGAGGTAGCTGAGGTAATGAGATGCAAGGAAATGGCTCTTTCAGACTTTGGGCAGTTGTCCTTTGAGCTTCCCATGATCCCCAAACCCAATCTCCCTCTGACAACTTTCCTAAAACCTCATAATTTCATAAAGTGAATTGGACTACAATTGCATTTTCTTATCTATATACTTGTGATGATCTCCCTCAGGCAAAGAACTATGTATTTATTTGGTTTGGTCTTTATACTACTTAGGAGCTGAATTGAATTGACAACATGGGACCATGAAAATGGGCTTCATCTGGTTAGGAAAGTCTGGGTTTGAATCCTGGGTCCGGTGCTTCCTAGCTTTATAAATCTGGGCAAGTCATTTTCTATGTCTCTGTGTCCTCATCTGTAAAGGGGGAGTTGGACTTCCACGGCCTTCTCTGCTCCAAAATTGGGATCCTGTGATTTGGATGGAACCAAACAGAATAGATGAAGATGCTTTTTGTCATTCCTCCTTTCTCCTCTTGACTTCTGTTTTCTTTCTCCGAAGGTATAACCGAAAATCAGCAAGTATGTATGAAAACAAGCTCGAGTCTTCGGAGTTAGAAACTTCCAGCAGCAAAAACCAAAATCCCAGTCCCAACAGCACCAGGCAAAAGCCAGGTAAGAGACTCATGGGTGGGGAGGCTCAGTGGGCAAGGACTCCTCCTCCTCCTGAGGCCTCACTGGGGAATGGCGTCAGCGAGGGGAGCCCTGACACTGAATTCTAGGCCCACCATTAAACTGGGGGGAGAAAGAGATGGAAAAGTCATCAGAGCCGTGGCCATCTGTGGGCCACGATAGATCTATTTCCAGTTAGTTGTTGAGGTTGAATTAGGTGAAGGGAAGAGCAGGTCTCAGGTTGATCATATTGAAAAGCAATGGCCTCTCGAGGGAATTAGAAAAGTACAGGCTGTGCTGGGGACAGCTCTCACCGGCGAGGTTCATATCAATTGTTGAATTGAATCAAGAAATGGTTCAAATCAAGTTTTGATTTATTGTTTTTGTGGATTGTCTAGAAAATGTTAATAATGCAGATTCAATTTTTTTTTCTTTGAGAGTCAGTAATAACTGTTTAACAAAAGTCTAATATTTTCAGTAACATGTTTGAGTCCTTTGGGGCAGAAAGCTGCATTCTAGTCCCACTCAAAGCCAGGATTTGTAGGATTTGCTCTTCCCAGAGCCTAGGAGTGAGATCACCTGCTCTTGCTAATGTATATTCCTCTTCGAGCTTGGGAGAGAGTCATTCTGTGCACTGTACTTAATTTTTCCAACTGTAAAAATAAGGTGACCAGTCTTTGGGATCACTGATTTAAAGCTAGAAGTGAACGTGGCTTAAACCATTTTGTGCAGCAGCCTCCTTCTACAGAGGAGAGAGTGGAAGCCTGGAAATAAGTGGCCTGTAGGTCTCACCAAAGTGGCAGAAGTGAGATTTGAACCCAGCCTCTCTAATAGCAAATCTGGCATTCTTTCCCCTGCACCAGTCAGGCAAGGTGATCTGTAAAAGCCTTTTCACCTCTAAGGGTATGAGATACATCTCTATCATGTTAGCCACTTGACTTGGTGCACTAATATAAGCATTTTTTGTGGAGTCAAAGGATCTTGACTCGTGCCTCAGTTTCCCCATTTGTAAAAATGAGAGATTGGGCTCTGAGGTTCCTCCCAGGTCTATACATATATATATGTTCTTATGACAAAAAATTCCTGCCAAGCTCCCATCTCCCCTGTTGCATCATGGGTTCTTGCAGTGTTTCTTTTTTAAGCTGAAATTAAACTAATAGAGAATCACAAATTCAGCCTTCCCCCATTTTATAGATGAACAAACTGAGGCACAGAGAAGTTAGTTTTACAGAGAATCAGAGATCCTGAGCTATAAGGGACTTCAGAGGTCATTTAAGAAAACCACCTGATTTTATAGCTATGGAAACTAATGCTCGGAGACTCTGAGTCCATCCTTCAAGATCATTTTCAGACGAGATGGTTCCAATCCAAATAACTATATTTGGTCTCAGAGAATATTTTTAAATTTTTAAATTAAAAACTTAAAACCAAGGGATAGGAATCGGGGTGAGCTGAGAGCATCCAGAGAGTTGGGATGAAGATTAAGGGGGGGGAGACGGAGATGGTCATTTCAGGTCATCCAGGAAAGACCAGGACAGCCAGGATGGTAAAGGGTCTTGAGATTGGGTCACATGTAGAGTAGTCGAAATTCTCACTGGATTTACTGGATCAAAAAAAAAAATCGAAGACTCTGGGGCCAATTATCTCCTAAGTGAGAAGTCTCTTGAAATCGGACAGTTGGTCCATCCATGGAGCTCCGGCCATAGCCCTGAGCACAGCCTTTGGGGTTCCCCAGAGAGCTGCCCGTCAGAGGCATCAGAGGCAGGCGATCTGGACTGAATCCTAATTAAATTTTGGCTGAGACAGAAAAGTCTGTGACTAAACCCTCACCTGTTCATTTCCCGATTTAATTCTAGGCAACAAGCATTTATTAGGCTCCTACTTTGTGCCAGGAATTTATTAAGCACTTACTCTTTCAGGCATTTATTAAGCACCTATTCTGTCAGGCATTTATTAAGCACCTATTCTGTCAGGCATTTGTTAAGCATCTACTCTTAGTTAGACACTTAATAAGTCCCTATTCTGTGCCATGCACTGTAAGAAACTCAGGAGATAACAAAGAAAAAAAGTCACAATCTCTTTTCCTAGGAGCTTACCTTATCAAGGGTGGGATGGGGCTTAGAATCATGGGAACCCTGGGGACATTGTCTTGTCCTTTACAATAATAAAGGTAATATTGATTTGGTTATTGTTCCCAGAAAAAGAAAGAGATGGGAAGGGATGGTGGAGATGGGCGGGAACAGGGTGTGTGTACAATGATGGGGCAGGTGGCCATTTCCTGTGGTCCTACAATATCCTGTTGAGTCACATGCCTAGGGAAAAATACAAACTTCTTTATTTGTGCCTAGAATAGTGCCAGACACATAATAGGTGCTTAATAAATGCTTATTGATTGATTGATTTGCTATTTTAAGTACTATGACTCCACTTACCTTTCTAGCATTGTCATCCAATATTCCACTTTCACACACTCTTGCTGTTTCTCCTGCACCACCCTCCCATCTCCCACCTCTGGGACTTTGCATTGGCTGTCTCCCGTGACTAAAATGCACTCCCTTTTCACCTCTGGCTCTTAAAATCTGTAGTTCCCTTCAGAGTTTAGTCCAAAGTCACCTTCTACATGAATCCCTCCCAAGCTGTCTTCCCACTCCCACCCCAGTTACCCCATTATTTCTTTTGTCTCCCCGGGTGGAATATAAGCTCCTTGTGAGCCAAGATTGCTTTATTCGTTGTATTTACAGTCCCAATACCAATGGATGAGTGCCCAACACATTGATGGAGCTGGATGCTTAAATGCTTGTTCATTGATTGAATAATACTAGAGACGCATCCCCAGATGCTTACACGTACATTGACTGGGAGGGAGGGTGGAGAAAGGGGGTAAAAAAAATCATTCTAAAGAGGCAGACTGTGTGGAGTGAATCTCATATCACTGAGGGAGTTGGACTAAGACCTTCTAAGATCCTTTTCAGCTCTAAGTTTGTCATCATGGGCTCATCCAGAGCTGAAAGAGACCTCAGAGGTTTTATAGTCCATCCCCGTCATGCAGCAGGTAAAGAACTGGGCCCAAAGTGGCCCAGTGTGCTAATCTCATTTGGTTAACCTTAGTGGGTTTGCTTTTTTAGACATATTTTAATATCCACATTTCAACATAATTTATCTTTTCATCCTATGTATTTTGTTTTATGCATTTAAAAACATTATTCTAAGAAAGGAAAGTTATGGATTCCATAGCTTTCACCAGATTGCCTCACGTGATCCATGATACAAACAAGGATAATTGTTCATGAAATTTCATGGGCAATTATCTATATGAGGGAGTTCTTACTGGAACAGACTTCAGTCCTCTTCAAGGGTTTAAATAATTTTTTCCTTACTTCTATGCCCCCCTTCCCAAGTTCCTCTCCTTTTTCCTTTTCCTTCCTTTGCTCTTCCCTCCAGTCATTTTAGGGAAACTGTGGAAAAGTACCTGCTTATGCTCAGAAGCTGAATCTGATTTTACAAAGATTTAAGTCACTGATACTAATACTGTAGAAAATGGACTTAATCCAATGGTAGAGAATTGATGGGATTAAAATGAATTGAGGGCTAACTGCTAAAAAGGAGTGATGGTTGAGGGCTGCTAGAATCAGTGCTGGGCACTGGGGCCGGGTGGGGAGGGATGCAATGTCGGGAAGTGAGAGAGCCACGGATCCTAGAGAACGTCACACAGGGGTACTTTGGGGGACATAGATTTCCCGACTCCCCCACCTGTCACAACTGTCCAGACCCCTTGTCAGCTTGGGCGTTGTTGGTGACTCATGCCCTGTTTTTGGCACAAAACCCACCGATTTGTCTGGCTAACTCAGGTAACCAGTTGGGTGGTTTTCTCTGGGACTAGTTGGTACAACTTCAATGCTTTAGGAATCTATGATTTGAGTCTCATAGGTACATACCCTCCACTAAGACTGACTCCCTCTGTAACTGGGGGTGATTTTCAAGAATTGCTAAGGCCAAAAAACTTCCTCACTTTATGAGAAACTTGCTGATAAAGTTCTCTGAGCTTAGCAAGATTAGCTTGAAGTCAGCAAAATCATCCAAATCCTGCCTCAGCTCCTTACTAGATATGTGACCTTGGGCAAGTCCCTTAATCCTGTCTGCCTCAGTTCCTCATCTGTAAAGTGAGCTGGAGAAGGGAATGGCCAGCCACTTCAGGGTCTTTGCCCCCCAAAAAACAAGAAAACCCAAGACAGGGTCACAACTGAAACGGCTGAACAGTGCTTATGATGGTGGTCCCCAGAGAGTGCTTTAGGCTAATGTGTTTTTTTAAAAGAAAAAGGTTAATTTTCTTATTAAATAAATGATCGCATGTGGAGAATTCACCGGGCTACATCTAAAGAGCTGCTGCTGGCCCAAGTCCCCTTGTTTCCTTGCTACTAAACTCTGAGCAAGCCGTAGTCAGGGCATCCATTTGGAAAGGCTGAATGGGGTACCTGCTGCCCCTGTTTCCCAGGGGGTGGAGGGTGTTGAAAAATGAATCAGATTCTTTTAGGGTCTCCACTAGTCCTTACTCAGGGGGAACTCATTAGGTATTTCATGTCATTAATAAACCGGCATGGCAATTTGCCTGAGTTCCCCTAATGATTCAGAATGATCTGGCTTTTCCCACGGGTAAGAGCATAAGTATTCAGAGTGATGGCGAACCTCCCAGATAGACCATCCTTGACTGTTGACTAGCTTTGTGACTATGAACAAATCAGCTAACCTCCTGGAGCCTCATTTTCCACAGGTGTCAGGGATAAAAATAGGATCAGAGTTGTTAAAGGGACCAAAAGAGATACCATTTGTATAAAGTATCATTTAAATATCAGTTAATAATTATTTTAACTTACATAAATGGTATTTTCAGCTCTTCAAAGAGTGAGGAAACAGTGTTTTGACAAAAAAAAGTAAAAAAACTCTGTTCTGTTGTTTCCTCCCTTCTTTCCTCCTTTCCCCTCTCCCCCTTTCCTCCTTTTTCTTTTCTCTTTCTGCCCTTTCTTTTCTGGACAGCAGGTAACTCGCCTCGTTTCCCCGACTTTTGCACGTTTTGTCCGTCAGTGCCCCGGTAGTTTTTAATTTCATGGAAATGGAGATGGTTTGTGCACGTGTGCCTGTTCCCCATCGGCTTTCAAGGCTCTCGCGCTGAAGCCCCTCCTTGTGCCCCCCTTCCCGATGTGCGCTTTCCTGCCTTATTTCTTTCCCCTCTGCCTCTCTCTCCTAGCTGATGCTTCTGCCAACCTTCCCCTTGAGCGCTCAGCTCTTGCTAGAAAGCGATTCACATTGCAGGGGCTTTCCAACCGCCGAGCTCCACCCAAAGGTAAAACAAAAACCCAACAAACCAGTCACCGCATCTCATCAGCTGCCACCTTGTACCCCCGGCTCCCCCTCCATTCTTCCTCGGCTCCATCCTTTCCCTACCTCCCATCCCTTGAAAAGTGCAGTGTTTGGTACGGCTAATCTGAACCTACATCCATGCTACATTTCCACTCTGGCAATGTGGACAGGGCCCACTCAAGAATCAAGAGATCTGGACTGAAATTCTGATACTTTGTGTTTCACAGCCTCAGTTTCCCCAGTTGTAAAATACGGGTGATCATGTTTACATTGCCTTCCTCATGGGGTGGTTGTGAGGAAAACACTGTAAACTACTGTAAGATTTTAAACCAAAGTCAATCATATTTACATTGCCTTTGTCACAGGGTTATTGTGTGGAAAACAGTTTGTAAATCTGAAAGATTCGTAAATCAAAGTTATGTGTTATACTTGTGAAGGTGATGAAGGGAGGTGGGCTAGATGGATGGATTGAGAAATAAAAATGTTTTCAAACTTAAGATGCCACAAAATTGGGAAATATTGCTAACTCACGTCTGGTAGAATCATGGTCCCAGAGCACTGGGCTGAGAAAGTAAGAGGAAATCCAGGAGAGCTAAATGCAAAGTCTGGCACTTGGGTCCAAACCATCAATTTCACAAGTATAAGATGGCAAAGACTTGATAGGTAGCTGTTATTGGAAAAGAAAAAAAAAATCAAGGTACCATATGCTGCAAGCTCAGGAGGAGTGGGGATGGCTAGTTGGTCCAATGGATACAGCGCCAGGTCTGAATCAGGAGGATCTGAGTTCAAATCTGAGCTCAGACATTTACTAACTGTGTGACTCTGGGATAATCACTAAACCTACTCAGTTTGCTTATTTTTAAAATGGACTAAAGAAGAAAACCACTCTAGTGCCTTTGCCAATAACACCCCAAATGGGATCATGAAGAGTCAGACATGACTGAACAACAGCAACAACAATATGAGTGAGCAGTGTACAATGGCATCCAAAATTTATTAATGCGATTTTGGTGTACATTAAGGAGGGCGTAGCTTCCAGGAATAGGGAAAGGATTCCATCTTTTCACCTTTTTTTGATCAGTCTAGACCAGGAGTGCCAAACTCAAAAACAAATGAATTTTTGCAACTTATTTGAAGTCTGCAAACTAACATTATCTATGTTTTATTGTATTTTTATTTTATTGAATATTTCCCAATACATTTTAATCTGGTTCAGGATCATTGGAGAGTTTGGGACTCAGCTTGACTCCTCTGATCTAGGTCATCACTGTTTTAGAAGGTCATTCATAATCTGGAGTGTCAAAAGCAGAGAAACCAATATAGTAGAGTCCCTGACACTGAAGGATGATGAAGAAGAAGAAAGAAGAAGAGTAACAAGAAGAACAAGAACAGAAAGAAGAACAAGAACAAGAACAAGAACAAGAAAGAAGAAAGAAGAAAAAGAAAGGGAAGGAAGGAAGAAAGGGAAGGAAGGAAGGAAGAAAGAAAGAAAGAAAGAAAGAAAGAAAGAAAGAAAGAAAGAAAGAAAGAAAGAAAGAAAGAAAGAAAGAAAGAAAGAAAGAAAGAAAGAAAGAGAAAGAAAGAAAGGAAGAAAGGAAGAAAGGAAGAAAGGAAGGAAGGAAGGAAGGAAGGAAGGAAGGAAGGAAGGAAGAAAGAAAGAAAGAAAGAAAGAAAGAAAGAAAGAAAGAAAGAAAGAAAGAAAGAAAGAAAGAAAAAAGAAAGAAGGAAGGAAGGAAAGAAAGAAAGAAAGAAAGAAAGAAAGAAAGAAAGAAAGAAAGAAAGAAAGAAAGAAAGAAAGAGAAAGAAAGGAAGAAAGGAAGAAAGGAAGAAAGGAAGGAAGGAAGGAAGGAAGGAAGGAAGGAAGAAAGAAAGAAAGAAAGAAAGAAAGAAAGAAAGAAAGAAAGAAAGAAAGAAAGAAAAAAGAAAGAAGGAAGGAAGGAAAGAAAGAAAGAAAGAAAGAAAGAAAGAAAGAAAGAAAGAAAGAAAGAAAGAAAGAAAGAAAGGAAGGAAGGAAGAAAGGAAGAAAGGAAGAAAGGAAGAAAGGAAGGAAGGAAGGAAGGAAGGAAGGAAGGAAGGAAGGAAGAAAGAAAGAAAGAAAGAAAGAAAGAAAGAAAGAAAGAAAAAAGAAAGAAGGAAGGAAGGAAGGAAAGAAAGAAAGAAAGAAAGAAAGAAAGAAAGAAAGAAAGAAAGAAAGAAAGAAAGAAAGAAAGAAAGAAAGGAAGGAAGGAAGAAAGAAAGAAGCAGCCAATTTTGACTCAATATCAGGAAAAAATTATCAATTAGAAATGTACAAAAATGGGCCACCTAGAGTAGTGGTGAGTACCTCTTGAGAGCACTTCAAGCAGACACTGGAGGATCACTTTTTTGGTATTATAATGGATTATGATGGGTAATCTTTTGGTGTATACATTGGATTGCATGGCCTCTGAGATCCCTTTAAGTTCCAAGTCTATATGATCTTACATATGATCTTCCTGAGGCTCAGGCTCTTGTTTTGTGAAATGAGGGGTGGATCAGAAAGCCTCAGAAGTCTTTGTTGGCTCAGATCTATGATCCAATGACCCTTTGAGTCTTTAGGACCATAGATTCAATACTAGGAAAATTTTAAAAGTTGTGGTTTCCTCCCCCTCACTGGAGGTCTTTTTTTTTTTTAATTGAAGCCTTTTTATATATATATATAT
Organism: Sarcophilus harrisii; assembly: GCF_902635505.1. Lineage (NCBI taxonomy): Eukaryota > Metazoa > Chordata > Mammalia > Dasyuromorphia > Dasyuridae > Sarcophilus > Sarcophilus harrisii. The sequence goes on along the minus strand of NC_045428.1, from coordinate 40,583,642 downwards.
ATATATATATATATATATATATATATATATATATATATATATGGATAATTTTCAACCTTCACCATTACAGAATCTTGTGTTCTAAATTTTTTCCCTCTCTTCCCTCCATCCCCTCCCCTAGATGGCAAGTAATCCAATATATGTTAAACATGCAATTCTTCTATAGATATTTCCACAATTATCATGCAGCACAAGAAAATCAGATCAAAAAGGAAAAAAAAAAGAGAAATAAAATAAAATGCAAGCAAACAACAATAAGAGTGAAGGTTCTGTTATGATCCACACTCAGTTCCCACAGTCCTCTCTCTGGGTGTGATGGCTCTCTCCATCACAAGATCACTAGAACTGGCCCGAATCACCTCATTGTTGAAGAGAGCCACGTCCATCAGAATTGATCATCGGATAATCTTGTTGCTGTGTATAACGATTTCCTGGTTCTGCTCACTTCACTCAACATCAGTTCTTGTAAGTCCCTCCAGCCTTTCTGAAATCATTCTGCTGATTGTTTCTTATAGAACAATAATATTCCACGACATTCATATACCGTAATTTATTCAGCCATTCTCCAATTGAGAATTCCCTCAGTTTTCAGTTTCTGGCCACTACATAAAGGGCCACCACAAACATTTTTGTACACGTGGGTCCCTTTCGCCTCAAGGGAAGTCTTTAAGCAAGGGTTGGGCAAATTCTTGTCAGTCATATGACAGAAAACATTCTTGTTTGCTGAATGGCTGCCGAGGTTTCTTCCAATTCTAAGGTTCAATATTTCCAGAAACCCTAAAATACTATATAAATTGAGTTGTTTTTACTATTGTTCCCAGTGAATAATTGAGTGAAAACAATTATGAAAAGTGCTTGCTACAAGCCAGGAACTAACCTGAACCTTAGGGATACAAATACCAAGCCCTCCTGAGGTTGTCTTCGGGTCCTGAGGGAGGTGGGCAGCTCAGTGATGAAAGGCATGGTAGGCTAGGAAGGATGCTGGACTTGGAAACTCCTGGCCTGTGGACCTCAGGCAGAAGCTTCCCCTTCTAGGCCTGGGTTACCTCATCTATAGAGTGAGAGGCTCAGCTACAAGACCAGGAGGACCCTTTTCACAGCTTTTTGATCCTGGGCCAGGTCCTGCCCTCAAGCAGCTTATAAATTTATATATCATATAAAATATATGAAAATGGGAATTGGAATGGAAAAGAATGAAGAGATGACCAGGAAGTGTCACAAAGGCCTGCTCTCCAGCAAAATAAGGTACAAATCTCATCCATCAGAGCTAAGGGATAAAGAATAGAGAAGGAAGAAAAAATTATCAAGAAGTAACTGGGAAGGTAAACACACTTTCTGCAGAAACAAGGAATTTAGGAGGACTTAGCAGGTGTTGGAGGAAGATCGCTGACTTAGAGCAAAAAGAGAAGCCATCTGGTCCAACCTTATTTAATAGATAAGGAAGCTGAAGTCCAGGCTTGAATGGACAAACCAACAATTCTGATGGGGGGGGGGGGTTAGAAAGAAAAACAACAACAATAAAAAATAATAGTTTATGCATCAAAATTCATTTAAATGTGAATACTCTTTAAACCAGCTTAGTGGATTGTATTGATAGTTAGCTAAATAGTAAGCATCAGAGGCTGGATTTGAAGTCAGGTCTTTGGACTCCAGAGTCTGTGCCCTTTCTGTTCAGGAGCTATTGTGATATATGGCGGACACTTGGAAGAACCAGGCAGGACATCACTGGCAAATTGATCAGGAATAGCATTAACTGCATGGAGGCATGAGAGCCATAACAGTCATGGGTCTCAAAGAAAAAATCGTAGAGAAAGGAAATAGATCCGGGGGACCATCTTGCCCTTCCTCCTGATGGTATCCCACAAGCCAGGTATAAAACAAGCAATTTGTAGATTGGTTTTTTACAGTGAAATCAACTCTAACTTTGCCTTTTTCAATAAGTTAGTGACAAAAATGGAAGAGGCGTAGATGATCACCATTTCCTAAAGAAGTTTAACCAACAAATCTCAATTGACACAATGAGAAGGTCACTGGTTTCAGCCAGCAACTTAAAAACTCCTTTATAAAATTTTATAGTGAGGGATATCAAGTCAAATAAAGCACCTACTAAGTGCTAGAGATACAAAGAAAGACACCTCCCCTCCAAAAAAAAAAAAGAAAAACAACCAGTGCCTGCCCTCAAGGAGCTCCCCAAAGATACACCTATGTTCTGACAAGACAAATGTTGCATAAACTGGAATGAATTGTTGTCTTCGTATCCCCATTGCCTAACAGAGAATCTCCAACAGGAGACAGACATAATATCGATAAATTATTCAAACATCATTTTATAATTTATATAATATAATATATGTATAATATAATTTATTTGATTGAATAAATCCCTCCCACGAGCCAGATGCTGTGCAAGGTGGTTGGCTCCAAAACCCAAAAATGCGAGAGTTGCCTGCCCTCATGGAGCTTACACTCGCTCAAGGGAGACAACAGGTACATGTATAACCCCATACAAATCATTACAAGGTAATAATAGATGCTAATTTATTTCAGATGAGATACAAGGCTTCTCATCACATGCCCTGTGTGCAGCAGCTCAGAATCTCTAGAGAATAGAGGTCTGGGTCTTCCCAGTTCTAAGTGTCAAATTCTCTGGGAGTGTCAGGAGGACATGAGGGGGTCTGGGGGCGTAGGGTACGGCCAGAGACAACCAGGGCCTGAAAGTGACTCCTGAGCAAGGACCCTCCCCGCGGAGCTTTGGGCCCTGCCTGGTTCTGTCCACAAGAACAGTTCTGGGTGCTCCGCAGGTTTCTCTGCCCATCGGGTTCCATGTTGTAACATTTGTTTTGTATTTCTCTGAAAGCAATCATCCAGTCAAATTCTTTAAATGATTCAAGACTAGGGTCGAAATTCTACCTAAACCACTCCCTGGCCTGTGAGATCTGGACAAGTCACTTTAGCCTTTAGGAAACTCAGTTTTCCCATCTGTATAATAGGTATAATGGTGAGAGGGATGATAGCACCTACCTCTCAGAGTTGTTTCCAAAATTAAAAAATGGAAAAAGGACAACAAGGCTTGAGTTAGTTTATCAGCTGGGAGCTGCTCCAAGAATGCTCAGAGGCTTCTCTTAATTATTTCTTGTCAAATGATCTCCATTTTGACCTTTGCTCTTCTGACCAGAGGCAGAGAGGGTGATTTTGCAAGACTTTCACTTAAGAAGAGAGAGAAGAGAGGGAAGGAAGGAAGGAAGGAAGGAAGGAAGGAAGGAAGGAAGGAAGGAAGGAAGGAAGGAAGGAAGGAAGGAAGGAAGGAAGGAAGGAAAGAAGGAAGGAGGAAGGAAGGAAGGAAGGGGAAAAAAGGAAGGAAGAAGGAAGAAAGGAAGAAGGAAGGAAAAAAGGAAAGAAGGAAAAAAGGAAGGAAGGAAGGAAGGAAGGAAAGAAGGAAGGAAGGAAAAAAGGAAGGAAGGAAAAGGAAGGAAGAAAGGAAGGAGGGAAGGAAGGAAGGAAGGAAGGAAGGAAGGAAGGAAGGAAGGGAGAAAGAAGGAAAAGGAAGGAAGGAAGGAAGGCAGGCTGAGGTTCACAGAGGCAGTGCGGTTTGCCAGCCAGCTCTGCTTCTGTCTAGCTGTGTATAGTGGGGAAACACTTGAGCTCATTGGGCTCCAGATTTCTCATCTCCAAAATGGAGGGCTTCCAAAGTCTCTTCCAGCTGCAAATCTCTGATGATAGGAAGCAGCTAGGTGGATAGAGTTCTAGGTTTGCAGTCAGGAAGACCCAAATTCAAATCTGGCTTCAAATGTTTGTTACCTATGTGATACCAGGCAAGTTACTTCACCTCTGATTGCTTCAGTTTTTTTCATCTGTAAAATAAGAATAACAGCACCTACCTTCCAGGATCATTTTGAAGCTAAATTTATATATTTAGGAAGTACTTTGTATGTAGTAGATACTTAATATATGGTTGTTTCCTTACATCAGTAATAAAAGTGGCCAAATTAAGTTTAAAACTACAAGTTCCATCATCTGACATTCAAGACAATTTTTTTCTTTTCATTGATCCTATTCCTTTTCTTTAATTTCTTCTTTCTTTTTTTCCTTCCTTCCTTTCTTCTCTCTCTCTCTCTCTCTCTCTCTCTCTCTCTCTCTCTCTCTTCTGCCTTCCTTTCTTTTTAAAAATTTTAAAATATTAAATATCTGAAAATATCTGAAACTGGGCAAGCCCATGACAAAGAAACCAAGCATTATGTGAACTCTCTAGTAATTTTCTGATTCCCCAGACAGCTTTCAAAAAATCCTGGCTCCACTTTAAGAAGCAGGAGGATGCCCAGTTTGAAGGGCTGGGGAACTCCCAGTTGCCACTAATTACTTTTTTTTTTTTTTAAACTACCTATCCCCTGTCCAAAAACAGAAACCTTAGGAAATTCCCTCTTTATTTTTCTGTTCTTGTTTGAAATTTAAGCTCCAGATTTTAAAGTTAGGTGGAATTTTGCATTGTAGTACAACAGAATGCCATGTAAGGAAATATATTCTAGGTTTAAAGGTTCTTGAATTTGAGTAAGAAAGCTTGTCAGTACCAGTTCCAATGATCTTGTGATGAAGAGAGCCATCTAAATCCAGAGAGAAGACTGTGGGAACAAAGTGTGGTTCACAACTTAGCATTTTCACTCTTTTTATTGTTTGCATTTTATTTTCGACTTTTTTTCTGGTTTGATTTGAATTTTCTTGTGCAGCATGATAATATCATAAATATATATGTATATATTGAATTTAACATATTTTAACATTTTTAATATATATTGGACTATTTGCCATCTAGGGGAGAGGGTGAGGAAAGGAGGAGTAAATTGGAACACAAGATTTTGCAAGGGTTAATGTGGAAGAATTATCCATGCAAATGTTTTGAAAAATAAAAAGAGCAATTAAAATTAATTTAATTAAAATTATTTAATTAAATTATTAATTTAAAAAGAAAATCAATAAATCCAATTCAATAAAATCTACAGATAATTTGGAAGAAACAAAAAAAAAAAATCAAGAAAGCTTGTCAATAGAGCTATTTCTCCCTTCTTTCTCCATCCCCAAATTGGTCTGATTTGAAGTCTTTAGAATGAAATTTATAAAGACCACATTTTGAATATTTTTGTTAATTTTTAATTTTATATTACCTTTATTTTTAAAAAAATATATCATCCTCATCCCCATCCTGTAAACAGAAATCCACCGTGCCTGATATTTTACATTTTACATTATCTTTATTTTTTAAAAAATATCATCCTCATCCCCATCCTGTGAACAGAAATCCCCCGTGCCTGATATTTTTATCATATCTCTCTCTCTCCTCTCCCTAACACTCACACGCCACCGCCCTCTCCTCCAAAAGGAAACATTCATCAACAGGATGCTTCCTGCGCAGACAAGATTTCCCAACCATTCCTCTGGGGATGTGGCGAGGAAGGAAGGTTTATGGGAAAGGGTCTAGTGGTTGGAACTTCTGGGTGCCCTGGTTGTGGCCCAAGGCTCCCGAGCCACCTGCAGGGGCTGCCCTGGCCGGTGCACTTATCTGTGGGCAGTTTGTGACTGCCACCTGGAAGCTGCACCGGGCACCTGCTCCAGGTCCGTGGGTTTGGGGATGTGGTTCCCTCTCTGCTGCAGGCGTCAGCCGGTGTCTCCAGGAATGGGGAAAGTGGGGAAGGAGGACGGAGGAGAAAGGTGCGTGAAAGAGATCCCCTTGGAGAAACACAGGGGCCATAGCCAGAGGCCCCCAGATCCATCCTTCTTTTTCAGATGAGGAAACTGAGGCACAGAAAGGTTTAGGTGATTTACTCGGTGTTTTATATATATAAGCTAAATATATATCATATATATATAGATTTTGTGTATTTTATATATATCTACATAATGCATATATTAGGTACCATGTATATATAATATATGTGAACATGTGTATTTTATATATAATTAATTATATATCACATGTGTATATCATATATGCATATTTTCTATATCTACATACATGCATACATTATATATCATATATTAATATATGTGTGTTATATACATGCATTACATATAATGTATATGTGAATATACATTGTATATTATATACGAATATAAGTGTTTTATATATCTACATGCATATATACATTATATATAAATATATATGTGTGTTTCATATAGATCTATATACATGCATACATTATATAGCATGCATATATGAATATTGTGTATTTATATATACATGTGTACATTATATATTAATATATGTGTTTCATATATTCACATACATGCATACATTCTATATCATGTATATAAATATATTGTGTCTTTTTATATGTGAACACATGTGTGTTTTATATATTTACATGCATGCATGCAGTATATATCCGGTATATGGATGCATGTATTATATGTAATATATGTGTTTCATACATTCACATACATGCATACATTCTATATCATGTATATATTAATGTATTGTGTATTTTTACGTGTGAACATATATGTGTGTTATATATATTTACATACATATATACATTATATATCATCTATATATGAATATATTGTGTGCATGCATACATTGTATGTAATTTATGTGTTTCATATATTTACATACATGCTTACATTATATATTGTGTATTTTTACATACGAACACATATGGTTTTATATATTTACACACACGCAGACATTATATATCACATATATAAACATATTGTCTACTATACACGCACGTATACATTATATGTAATATGTGTGTGTCACACAGCTCTACACACATGCACACATCACACACACGCACCAGTTACCGCCCTCGCTCCTTGCTGAGTGGGTCCCGAAGATCAGCACCGCATCTCCTTCGGGTGGCTCAGTGACAGAGGGCTGGGCCGGAGTCCGTCCCCAAATCCAAATCCGGCCTCAGACACAAACAATCTGTGGGACCCTGGACAAGTCACCTCCTGCCTCAGTTTCCCCAATGCTAAAGTAGGGGCATAACAGTAGCTCCTTCACAGAACAGCGTGAGGAGCTAACGTGTGTCTGGAAAAGAGAAGGTGCCTTCCCTCTCAGAGTATAATGGACAGCTTGTGGCTAGAGGTAGAGTTTGTTCTCACTTATTCTGCAGGAGTTTTCTTTTTTCTATGGTTTTTCTCTTTATTCAGAGGGCTTTCTTTGCCCATCGTACCACAGCCCTGTCCTCCTGGCACAGAGAGAAGCAGAGCAGATGCCCTAGGCCAGACTAGAGTTCTGTCCAGCTCTGCCCCTACATAAATCTGGGGGATTTTTAATTTACTTAATTTTAATTTATTCAGTCCTACATGCATTCAGGGAGGGCCCACCTTGTGCCTGGAACGTCACGGCCTCTCTCGAGCTCATGTTGCTCTCCCATCTTCGAGGAGGGCTCCTAATCCCCCGGACTTGCCGCTTCTGGAGCCCACGGAGCCCTCGGTCCCTTTGTTCAGAGGAGGGATTGGGCAAGCCTTCCGAGGAGAAGCAGACAGTTAGACGGCGGGTGAAGGGGATGTGGAGAGAGGAGGAAAGGGGGTGAGGGGCCCTGTGGACCCCAACCAGGATGAGCTGAGCCCTGTCTGGACATTCCCTGCATGGGACCCTGAGCTCATGCTCCTGGCACCTCTCCCACACTCCCAGAGACTCCATCAGCTATATTGGTAAAGCAAGTTTTCACATCGGGAACTCCCCACATCAATGATGAAATCACAGATCTGGTCCCTTTCCCCCTGAAATCAATGTGCCCTTTGGGTTGGGAATTCCCACGATTTCACGGTCTGCCCTGAAAGTCCCTTCCAATTCCCACACTGTATTCTGTTTTACTAGCCCTCTGCCGATGGAAAATAATAATAGCTACCATTTCTATAGCGCCGCTATGTGCCAGGCCCTGTGCCAAGTGCTTCACGATTATTATTTCATTTGATCTTATTATCCCCATTTTACAGATGAGGAAACTGAGGCAAACAGGTGGAGTGACTTAGGCAGGCTCACACAGGGAGTGAGGGGCTGATTTTGTTTGCCCAGGACCCTCCTCCCATTTCCAGCCTGGATTCTCGCCAGGCAGCACAGATCATGTAAGACAAATCACATTAATTATTCACCAGGTGCCATCTTTGTGCCCTGGGCACTGGGCTAGACTCCGGGCATACAAGGACAAAGAATGTCCTTAAAGTTCCCCCCGACGGAGAAGAAAACAAGGACACAGGAAACGTGTAGCATAAATATGTTGGCTGGGTATAGTTATATGCAAAGTGCTTAAATGCAAGGAAGTAGGAGAAGGACCCTTGTGGATGAGGGACCAGAAGGAAGACAGACTGACCTTAAAATCAAGATGATCTGGGTTCAAATCCAGTCACAGACATTTCCTAGCTGGGCAGGCCGCTGCATCTCCTGGACCTCAGTTTCTTCATCTGTAAAATGGAAGAAATTTCATACCTGCAGCACCTAAGTGCTGCCATGAAGGTCTGAGGAAACAACGGGTACAGAGCACTAGAGAAAGGAACGCTGATGTGGTTCTCCCTCTCATCACCATTGTGAGTGTCTCATTCCCCGGACTGTTCTCACCAGAGGGATGGTTGGCTTGGGGAAAACCCCCAAACCTCATCTTCTACCCGAGCACCCCGGGTCTCCAAGGCACCCTAAACCTGTGTCTCTGCTTGTTCTACCAGATCCCGAGGCTAAAGAGAAAGATGTCACCAGGCGCTTCTCCCTCGCCTCCTCCCTCAGCACCGCGGCTCCCACCCCTACCGGCCCTACCAAAGGTACCAGATGACCCCTTCCCTCCCCATGCTGCCACCTGCGGCCCCCGGCACAGTGTCGGGCCAGTCTCCAGGCAGGGCTGCTGGGCTGGCAGTGAGAGAGGCAGATGGGCAGGCAGATGGATGGGCAGATGGGTGGTTGCATGGATGGACAGATGGATGGATGGATGGACAGATGGATGGGTGGATGGATGATGGACAGATGGATGGATGGATGGATGGACGGATGGATGGATGGACGGACAGATGGATGGATGGATGGATGGACGGATGGATGAATGGATGGACAGATGGATGGATGAACAAATGGATGGGTGGATAGACAGATGGATGAATGGATAGACAGATGGATGGATGAATGGATGATGGACAGATGGATGGATGGATGGATGGACAGATGGATGAATGGATAGACAGATGGATGGATGAACAAATGGATGGGTGGATAGACAGATGGATGGATGAATGGGATGGACAGATGGATGGATGGATGGATGGACAGATGGATGAATGGATGGACAGATGGATGGATGAACAAATGGATGGGTGGATAGACAGATGGATGGATGGATGGATGGATGGACAGATGGATGGATGGACGGATGGATGAATGGATGATGGACAGATGGATGGATGGATAGATAGACAGATGGACGGATGGATGGACGGATGGATGGATGGATGGAAGGATAGACAGATGGATGGATGGGTGGATGGATGGAAGGGCGGACAGATAGATGGCTAATTGGATGGAGAGGTAGTTGCATATATAAGCGAATAGATAGATAGATAAAAAGATAATTGGAAGATGAAAGAGGAAATTAATAGCTAAATAGGTAATAAATGATAGTAGATGACTGATCATTGCTTGTTAGATGATGGAAGATTGATAGATATGTTAGTAGATAATGTAGCTATGTAAATAGACGTGTAGATATATAACTATCGAGGTAAATGATTGATAGGTAGAAAGATGGACCATTTATTGAACACTGCTCTGTGTTGAACATCATGGTAAGATAAACAGGAAAAGAAATCAGAGAAAGAGCATTTGCTGAATGCTGACATGCTGGGTACTCTGCTAAACAATAGGGAGACAGAAAATAAGGCGTTTCCTGCCCTCTAGGAGATTCCATTTTAAAGGGGACCTGAAAAGGTGGAGAGGCAGAAGGAAGGGCACTCGGCAGAGAGACTTGGGGTAGAAATTCAGGGGCATTTTCTGAGCCCCAACCATCCTGTCAAGGAGGGGTGCACTCGCTTTGTTGGAACCCCTTCGCAAGGCCTGGGTTAATTCAAGCAGATAAAGGTTTTCAGCATTCCTGGGAAGCTCACCTACAGCTCTGGCTGCCAGGCCTGCCTCCCATTCCCACTCCCTGCCACATCCCAGGGCAGGAGAGACGCACTGGCCAAGCCTGGGCCACAGGGGCCCTTTGGAGCCAGATGTGACTTGGTTCACACTCCTCCCTCACTTCCTTCCTCGCTCCCCTCTTGCCACAAGGTCCTGACTTGGTCCTGAAGGCCGCAGATCCACAGAAGTGTAGTCACCTGCCTAAAGCATCCATCTGACTGTGAGACTCCCTAGCTCAAGAACCATAAAGGCTCCTTGTTGTCTCTGGGGGGAAAGCCTAAGGATTCTTCCTTTTGGTGTTTTAAGCCCTTCTCATTCTAGTCTACCCAGACTCCTCCAAAACCCCAAGTTCAGACCCCACTCCCTCCCTCCCCTGCCCTTTCTAGGGCAAAGCTCAGGTCCCGCCTCCTTTGAGAATCCTCCCCCTGTGCCTGGCTCAGAGTCAGCTCTTACTAAATTCTAGCTGATGGACCAACCTCAAATGACCTCATGTTTATAAAAACAAAACCATCTTTCTGACTCCTTCCCCCAAAGTGAGAACCTTGAGGGCCCAGAAGACTTGGGCCCGGCACCTGGCACTCAGAAGGGGCTTGTCCCCTTGGATTGAAGTGAGTAAAGAGTCTCAGAAAATGCAGAGAGAACATGATCTGAGATAACGCTGGCAGGGAGGTCAGAGGGTCTACATTCTACCACCATCTCTGCCCGTAAAGCGCCGGCAACAAGTTATTCCCCTCTGAGCCTCAGTTTCCCCATCTGTAAAATCACCTCAGTGGTCCCGTCTGGTCCTGAAGGAAAGCTCCCCCCACAACTCCAACCTAAGCGCTGGAGGACACTGACCTGACAATCAGGATGTCTAAGCTGCAGCTCCATCTCTGCTCTCTCTGGCAAAGGCAAGCTGGGAGAGGTTTGCCGGGCCAGTAGTTTCCAAATCTGTAAAATGGGGCAAGAGATATCTCACTCTCCTTTTCTCCTTGGAATCAATTAAACTTGTCTGCCCTGGGGGCTGCACCCTGAAAGGCTTCAAGTTGGAAATGAAATCACCAGCATCTTAGACCTTAGAAGCAAATAAAATTTACTAGCAATTCATACGTGCAAATGTTCCTCCCCAGTCAGAGGAATAAGTCAACAAAGCATTTTTTAATCTAGTCATACATTTATCATATTTATCAATTATTTATTATCTATGTATTTTTACTTGTTCATTTATTATATTTATCATGCATACAGTATTTATTTATTTATTAGGCACTCCATAAAATTTACTAGCAATTCATATAAACAAATGTCCCTCCATAGTCAGAGGGATGAGTCAAGTCAACAAAGCAATTATTTATTCATACAAATTTATTATTTTTTTATTTTGATATCATTGTTATATTATTAAATATTTATTATATTTATTATTTATAAATTATTCATTCATTCACTTATTTATTTATGTGTTGATTGATTGATTGATTTGGTGCTGGCTGGTAGGGCAGTTCTGTGGCGCTGTGGCTGAACATGGGGTCTGGAGTTAGGAGGACCTGAGTTCGAATATGTCCTGAGGCACATTAGCTGTGTGACCCTGTTGATCTCAGTTTGTTCCTCTGCAAAAATGAGCCGGAGAAAGAAAGGGCATCCAGTCCACCAGAAAGCCCCAAATGACTGAGCAACAGCAAGGGCCGGCACCGCACTAAGCTCTGGTGACACAAGGACAGTCCTTGCCAGGCTAATGCACGACATGTGAATAACTATGTACAAAACGAGATTTGTGCAGGAAAAGCGAGATCGCGGGAGGGAAGGCATGGAGAATAAAGCTTCTTGCTGAGGATGGGCCTCGGGCTAAGACCAAGAAGCCAGGAAGGAGAGGGAAGAAAGGAAAGAGTCCTGAATATAGGAGGCAGAAAAAGGTCCAAGGATGAGAAGGAGAGTGAGTCAGGTCCCCGCTGGGTGAAAGGCCAGTGTCCAGACCCTCCCTGCAGGCTCAAGGTTTGTGGTCCAGGAAGATGCTCTTCCTGGGGCCCAAAGGCTTTGTAGTGATTAGAAGGAGTGCTGGTGGAGCCAGGAGGGGGGCATTCTGAGCAGGGGGGAGGCCTTTATCTCAGTGTGGCAGGGATGCCAGATGGACTAAAGTGTCCATGAAACAAGGGGGTTAATGTAGCTGAGGAGAAGCCCCGTGACTGAAAGTGGCTGATGGGCTAGGGAAGCTGAGAAGGGACAGCCAGAAAGATGGGAGAACCGGAGCCCGGAGACCTGGTCTGTCATCCTGGCCCAGCAGATCCTCCATCCCAGGCAAAGCTGGAGGCCGCTCTGCAGAGGGAAGGCAGGATAATGAATAGAGGCCCTTGGACTGAAATTCTTTTGCATCCTTAAACTTCACACAGGTCCTCTCGGTCCCGCGGTTAAAGTCAAGAGACACGAAATTAAGAGTGACCCAACGCCCCTTGGGTTTGAAGGTACATGCATGGATGTGCTACTGCATGCACCCTCCCCCCTGCCTGTGCCCCGGGTACCAGCTGTAACATGCATGCCCCCTGGCTCCTTGCCAGCCAGCCGTACCCCGCTCTGGTGAGGTGCCCGCACTGTGGGCTGCTCTCAGTGACCGTGCAAGCTGCGCAAGTGGCAGGAGGGAGGAAACAGGGCCACGTGTTTGGGCTGATTTCTGATGTTTTTCTTGTATTCGCTTGTGTGCAAAGGGAAACTTCCCAGCAAGCTGGTCCACCTCAGAGGCTGTCCCCCTGGCGTTCCCATGACGGGCAAAACCATAGTCCGGTGCCATCCCATTCTTTAATTGGGAGATGGCTGGGGGGGAGGTGCCCACTGCCTTCCTTAAGCTCCCATGTACCCACGTTCAGAGTTGTCCTGGCTCCTTCCCCCCATACCTCCTACCAACCCCCCGAGGCTCTCTTATACCCAGTGAGTGCCCACTGGGACATCTGTGAGAGCTTGGGGACTCTCCATTCTGCTGCCCCCGTGACATCTCGTCTCCAAAGTGTCCTGAGATTTGAATGAATCAACTAGCACTTAAGCCCCTTCTATACATCAGGCACTAGTTCTGGGGATACAAGGAAAGCTTAACAAAAAAACCCTACACCTAAAACTAAAGACCCTGCTCTTGGGGACTCAAAGTCTAAGAATTCTAGCTCCCCTGATTGAAGCTGATGCAGAAGACAGACTGAGATAGAAAGGAGCATTTGGGCTGGTTGATTTAAAATGGCATCATTGGGCCATCTAGCTGACAGAAGTGGGAAGGATCCAAAATAAAAGAAGTCTTTTTGCTGTAATTCCCTCTCCCCACCTCCACTCTTCACCAGAGACCTAGATCTACTTCTAAAGTTTTTCCCAAATGGTCTAATTTTAATTCACTGGAAGCTCACTTCTGTCTCACTTGGGTGGTGCTGGTGACCTCCAGCCCCCTAGACTGGTAGTAGCGCAAATCAAGATACCTGAACCTAAAGTGTATGTAACTTTGTCTAAAGTAAAAATAGGCCAAGGAGAGAGAGAGAGAAGAGAGAGAACAGTGCCTCATTTTTCACTGTGTGTTTTGAGGTCAATGTTCACCACCTACCAACTTCCCTGACTTCTCCACCTCCACTGTCTCTGTTTGTTCTGCCTGTGAATGCTCCAGAGCTCTTGAATCCTCTGCATTTTTTAAAAAGCATGTGTCTGAAAATTGGGAGGGACCATAATCCTTCCCACACTCACCTTTCAAGGAACCAAACTCAACTTTAAAAGGTGATGTGTTTGAAAAAAAAAAAAGAAAGAAAGAAAGAAAAGGAAAGGAAAAAAAAGTTGGTGTTAAAAAAGAAAGAAAAGTTGCTGTGTTAAAAAAAGAAAAAAGTCAGTGTGTTAAAGAAAAAATTAGTGTGTTAAAAAAAGAAAGAAAAATAAGTTGGTTTGTTCAAAAAAAAGAAAGAAGTTGGTGTGTCAAAGAAAGAAAAAGGTGTGTTCAAAAAAAGAAAGAAAAATAAGTCGTGTTAAAAAAAAAAAGAAAATAAAAAGTTGGTGTGTTAAAGAAAGAAAAATAAGTTGATATGTTAAAAAAAAAGAAAGAAAAAAGTTGGTGTGTTAAATAAGAAAAAAAGTAGGTGTGTTAAATTTGATTGCTTCACAAGGGCTTGTGAAGTGGTATTTGGTTTTCTGGGGGCTCGTTTCTTTTTCTTTTCTTTCTTTTTTTCTTGAAGGATTTTCATTACAAACAAAGTCTGCTTCCTGTCTCAGATGCTTTTGAGAATGCCATCCTGGCCCAGGCTAAATGCAGTGGCCGACCCAGCACAAGAACGGTCCCCAGGTCTGCCTCCCAGACAGGTAAAGAAGTCCTTTGTTCTTCCTTTTTCTTAGGGGCTTGTAATGGACTCAGCCACATTTCAGGGCAGGTGCCATCCATCCCCATGTATCCCAGCCCTCATCCCTCTTGCACGGATCTGTCCCATGTCACCCCTGGCCTGCTGTACCTTTGTCACCCCAGAGGCTTCTCAAACTCCATGTGTACAAAAGTGAACTCTGACTTTCCTCCTCCCAGCTTCTCTGATAGGGCCATTAAGGAACCATTGTACTCCCTGTAACTCAGGTGAAACAATAGGTGTGGCCCTTGGTGCCTTCCTTGCCCCATGTTCAATCAGTCGTTTTTATTGATTTACTTCAGCATCCATTCTTTTCTCAGTCAATCAATAACATATATGAAGCCAGGGTGAGAAGCTTGGGGACTCTCCATTCTGCTGCCCCCGTGACATCTTGCCTCCAAAGTGTAGCTGTGTCCTGAGATTTGAGCGAGTCAACTAGGATTTAAGCACCTTCTATACATCAGGCACTAGTTCTGGGGACACAGAGAAAGCCTAAAAACCCTAAACCTAAGACTAAAGACCCTGCTTTTGGGGAACTCAAAGTTTAAGACGCCTGGCTCCCCTGGCTGAAGCTGATGCAGAAGATAAGACTGAAAACATTTGGGCTGGTTGATTTAAAATGGCACCATTGGGCCATCTAGCTGACAGAAGTGGGAAGGATCCAAAATTAAAAGAGTGAGTCTTTTTGCTGTAAGAGACCTTGATCTCCTAAACACCACCTGTTAGCACCACTAATACCTGAAACTGCTAGGTAGAGAAATAAAATTATTAAAGAGAGATGCTCCTTGAACCTAAGGGACTCATTCTGCTAGGACAATACAGGTGAGCACATATAGGAGCTACACAAAGAAAGCCATTCTGAGGGAACTAATAAAACATCTGGAAGGAAAAGATTCTCGACTGAGCATCGGAGGGATCTGGGATTCTCTCCATGCTGCTCCCCTACTCAGGAACTTTCAGTGACTTCCTGTTGCCCCCCAGGATCAAATACAAATGCCTCTGACATTTAAAGCCCTTCACGGTCTGCCTCTAGCCTATCCATCCAAGCTGATTACTCCTCTTCACATATTTCACACTACAGACAAACGGGACTAAGCAATATTCCATCTCCTCCGTTTTTGGGACATGCCCCTTGGGGCTGGAGCACCTTTCAGGCTCAGCTCAACCGCTTGCTTGCTCTTTCAAGAAACTTTAAAATTCCCCCCAACCTTGCTCAAATCAAGCCGGTTATTCATTTTTTTTAAAATAAATTTTATTTTTACTTATCTTATATCCAATGGAGTGTAAGCTGCTTGAGGGCAAAACAATCTTAATTTTCTATTTCTATTGCTAGCCTCAATTATAGTATCTAGTATTATTAAGAGTTTAATATGAATCTGGTCCATAAGAAATCATTAAGTGTTTACTTTGTGCCGGACTTGGGTAGCCACATAGTGCTTAGAGTGCTGGACCTGGAGTCAGGAAGGCTCATTTCTGTAAGTTCCAACCTGTCCTCAGACCCTTCCTAGCTGTGTGACTCTGGGAAAGTCACTTCACCCTGTTTGCCTCAGTTTCCTCATCTATAAAATGAGCTGGGGAAAGACATAGCCAGACACTCTGTATCTTTCCCAAGAAAACCCTAAATGGGGTCACAAAGAAATAACAACAAAAGAGAGTTTGGAACAAGATAGATAGATTTTAGAACTGTCAGCCTAGAGAGGAGAATGAAATCCTAGGAGCTGATAAAATCACCAAATGTAGTAATGTAGAGGGAGAAGAGAAAAGGGTCCAGAACAAGTGAGAGATGCTTAGGACCCTAAGAACAAGATCCAGCAAAGCACAGAGAGAAGGGGAATCAGAGAGGGTAGGAAGAAAGGCGGGAGAAGAGATCAGTGTGAAAACCCAGAGGGAAGAGAGTTTCAGGGAGGAGATAACCAGGAGGGTCAAGGGCTGAAGACAGGCCCAGGAGAATGTTTCCCTGTTAGATGGGGATTCAGAGAGGGAGAGAAAGAGGAGGAGGGTTCCTCCTGGCTCCTTACCCGCTCATCCTCTAAAATTCTACTCCCTGGATGAAGCCTTTTCAGCCCACCACAACCCGTAGGGTTGTAATGTGGTCTCTAGAGACAGACGCAGAGACACAGAGACAAAGACAGACAAACACACACACACACACACACACACACACACACACACACAAACACACACACACAGAGACGAGAGACAGAAGAATGCATGGACTAGTTATGATTTGGTCCAACTTCTTTTTGATATTTCAGATTATGATAGAAATTAATTCCTAGAGAATAATACTAAAGGTCATGCAGCCTGCTGAAGCCATTGTGTCACTGACAGTAGGAACCAGAGACTGGATTTTGCTGGGTGACCCCACTGCAAGCACCTGCCTTAATTCTTCACTTTGCTTTCTTTTGCCAAGGCTGGCCCGGCAGACAACTTCCCTCTCTGGATACCTTTGAGGATTTTGAAGTCATCCCCTCCAGTACAGATGAGCTCTCTAACTCTTCAGACATGGAAGAAGACACTAGCACTCAAAATGTAATATTTTGCTCTCTTTCTACTTCTTATATTCATCATTTGTTCTCCTTCCCTCCTCCTCTTCTTTCCTCTCTTCCTTCCTTCTCTCCCTCCCTCCTTTCCTTCCTTCCTTCCTTCCTTCCTTCCTTCCTTCTTTCCTTCTTTCCTTCCTTCCTTCCTTCCTTCCTTCCTTCCTTCCTTCCTTCCTTCCTTCCTTCCTTCTTTCCTTCCTTCTTTTCTTCCTTCCTTCCTTCCTTCCTTCTCTTCTTTCCTTCCTTCCTTCCTTCCTTCTTTCCTTCCTTCCTTCCTTCCTTTCCTTCCTTCCTTCCTTCCTTCCTTCCTTCCTTCTCTCCCTCCCTCCTTTCCTTCCTTCCTTCCTTCCTTCCTTCCTTCCTTCTTTCCTTCTTTCCTTCCTTCCTTCCTTTTTTCTTTCCTCCATCTTTTTCTCCTCTCTGTATACCTGTGACTATCCACCTCTCTCCTCTCATGCTAACTCACAGGCAATCACACTTTGACAAGCCCAGTTTGAGTCTGGAACCAGACAGAATTGGGTGGAAGACTATGATCTCTTGCAATGACTACAGTCCTTGGAGTCAGGAAGACCTAGATTGAAATCCTCCCTGTGATATTTAGGAGCTGTGCGACTCTGGGCAAATCAGTTCAGCTTCAAGCTTTACTCCACTGTCAAAAGAAAAGAGGGAAGGGGGAGGCAGGGAAGGCCTGCTAGACACCCCTGGAGGCAGCAGCCTCTTGTGAGGCCCCCGGGAGACCAGCTGCTAAGGCTCTAGGAGGGCCAGTCCCTCTCGCTAAGTCTCAGTCCTTTGCTGACCAGAGTGAGGGATGGTGATGGTCAGGCAAGTCTAGAGCCTTGATGTCTACCTAGGGATGGGGCCAGTGAGATGCTGAGGGACCAACAAACTATTAGAATTAGAAGCTGCCCTGCCCTGGTGGAGTGGATGTAGCAAGGCTCTGACCGCCTGGCTAACGAATGTCGCCCAGCCCGCCCTTCCCAATCTGCCTTTTCGGAGACTCAGACAACCTAAGTCCCCAGGCTCGGGGGCACTGGCTCTTAGAGCTTCTTCCTTCATTTTACCCCCGAGTAGGGATTGGCTTGCCCAAGGTCACCCAGGGAGTAATGCCCAAGCACCCCAACAGCCCCACGTCGTCCTCGTTGCCCAGTGGGAGAGCCATCGGAATCCCCCCTACCAAAGTAACCAAACTCTACCTATGGCAGGACAGCTTTCTGACCGGCCAGGGCCTTCCCCTGCTCCTCACCACTCCAGAGCTACATATTCCCAGGCATTTATATATTATCTCCCCCTCTTGACCCCATTAAGGGTGGGGTTGGTTCGTGCTTTGTATTCCCAGCCTTAGCACAGAGCCCAGCACAAAGTGCTCCAGAAATACTGGCTGGCCTCTGAGTCAGGAGGACAAGTTCAAAGTGCAGATATTCATTCATTCATTTAATGAGCAGTCATTAAACATCTACTCTGGGCTAGCCTGGAAATACAAGGAGATCCCATCCTTAATGAACTTTGGGGGACGGTCCCCTTGGGGTGAGGGGAGAAGGGGAAAATGTAAAAGTAGAAAATATAAAGTAATTTCTGGAGGGAGGACACCAGGATCTGAAAGATCCAGATGGATTTTCTGTAGGAGGTGACCCTGGAACTTAGCCTTGATCCCAGGAGGGAGAGATGGGTAGGAAGGTATTTCTAGGTATGAAATACATTACATAGAGACCACCAGCCCATGGTTATTCAGCGCCTGCTGATCCAAAGGGCTTTGAAAGCAGAGTCACTTGGATCGAGTTTCCAGGAGCAAAAGGCAGCAGCCACAGGAGCCTCTCCATGAGCCGAGGAGGGTCACTCTGGGAGGATCCATTAGATTCATGGAGAAAACATGAGAAAAAAAAAAATCAAAGCTGGGAATCTCTGGGATTGTCTAGTCTAGGCCCCAGATGGGGTAAGTGACTCCCACAGGAATAGGAGATTTACCCAAGAACACAGAAGGACGAATAAGGTTCAAAACCACAATTTAACTTGAGTTCCCCCAAATCCAAATCCCCCCCCATCCATAATTTTTGTTCTTTTCTCTTTCCACTCCATCAGATAGACTGGATGCATAGGAATACAGACCTTTTCCTCATAGAGTTCACAGTCTAGGGCTGAATGTTGGGACATGTCTTTGAGGTATTTTATGATAGGTAAGAGAAGGGCTCCTACAAGATTGAATACAGCATTGAAAAACATTTTAATTTATTTGAGTTCTACTTTAAATGGCCTAGGAGAGCTTGGTCTATTAAAAAAAAAAAGTGAGTGAAACCTTTTTCTGGAGTCCAGAATCCTTTCAGAAATCTTTCCCCCTGATATTACAACACTGGATTTTGGTTCTCGAGATTTCTGAAGGTTCATGCATGGTACTCTTTATCACTCAGGGACAATGCACTCCTCCATGACCAAAGTGGGGGCAGCCTTGCCAGCATGGAACCTCTCCTGTGCCAGATGGCAGCTGACCCCTCCAAAAGAAGCAGCTAATCCCCTCCTCCTCTCACCCAGCTTCAACCCTCCTCCTCCTCCTGCCAAAAATAAAATAATGATTTTCTCCACCTGTCTTGACCAGAATGTTTTATATATTGATATCTCAGAAATTATTTTGGGGGGAAGGGGAAAGTGGAGGGATACTAAGGGAAGGAGCATAATGAAGGACAACCAACACAGGACCACAGAACTATAGTTTATGGGTGGAAGAGACCCTACCATGCATTTAGTAAGATCTAGAGATAAACTATGGCCCAGAGTCATCCATTAACTTGCCCAGGTCACATGGGTAATAATTCAAAAACCCAGCTCCTCTGACTCCAAATTCAACATTTCTTCCGTCTTTCCACACCTTATCATCTGCCCCAGTCCTGAGAGTTTTATACCTCCATCTCCTGAGTTTGTCCTATGAATAGGCAGAAGAATCCCTATCACTGTCCACTCTAAGGAAGAAGCCAGCTCTGGTTTCCAGAAAAGCAGATTCAGCCTTGGGGGAGCCTGGTCCCTCAAAAGGAAGAGCCGATCTTTCATTCTAAAGCTCACTGACCCTACCCAGGAGTTCTGGGGAACATCTCTACCATTTGTGTGGTACACGTGGCTCATGTCTAGGGTCTTCCCTAAAAGGAATTAATAGGATCCCTTCTAGAAAGGGTACTCAGTGTACAAAGTAATTTTTGGGTATAGAGAAGATAGCTCTTTATCTAATACCAAAAGAAATGTTCAAAGCCCTAAAGATTCGTAAGTGTGCATTAATAAATGTTTAGAATTTGAAATTCATCATCCTATTATAGCTGCCCCCATCTCTTCCTGCCAGCAGATACAGGCAACTTTGGTGGAAACGTTAAAAGTCTTCTCAGTGGACTTTATTAATCCTTTCGGCAGCAACTTCTTCCTAGAAGTTATCGTGTTCTCCTCTGAGAAATCCTTGTGGAAATTTTTTCCTATGGGGCATCTATCACCCTAATTTCTCAAGGAGGTTACTGTCAGGGTAGAAAACATCCCTTTCTCACAACCGATGATCAGTGGCCTGAGTTCTAGGAAAACACAATTGAAGGGGCAACTGGGGACATTGCAGTCCGGTCTCAAGCTCACAAAGGCATCCCATTGCTCCCATGCATGTGACTCCACCAAGAGAGGTGGGTGGGGAGGGAGAAAGGAAAGAAATTCACGCCTTACCTTTACTGGAAGTCCAAGAGAGCTGGAAATGGTGTCATCCTAATACAGCTTATTCCAGGAAGATTTTTTTTTTTTTTATTTTTAATAGCTCTTACATAAAAATCGGCAGTAGGTCCTCCCAATTGATCGCCAATGATCTTTGACACACTTCAATATGTAGGGATCAATTAGGACCTGGTGAGCATGTAAGACCCTTTAGCAAGAGGCCAGAGCTTGTGTCCATCCCCATGGACCCAAGTCCACAGAAAGCTGAGATTCTTCCCTTTTCTCATTGTCTTCTTCCTCTTCCTCATTAAGCAACCTGGGATTGGATTTCCCTTCACACCCACCTCTGAGCACTCAGGTGTCCTGTTTTCTTGTGCTCTGAGACGGATGCTCCTTTCCTTCTAGGTGTCCGGCCTTTTCCGAGTTGAGGGCAGTTATGAAACCTGCTCCCCAGATTCTCTCACCCTGGAGGATGGTGACTTGGTGCAGTTTGTACAGGAGGGAGAAAATGGACAGTGGTGAGTGTGGACACAGGAAAGGAAGAAAAAGGAGGGCAAGTGCATTTTTTAAAAAATTCTCTGATTCCCCGAATTTCTTGTTGACATTTCAGGTTAGTCAAGAAGTTGGTTTCTGAGAAAAGTGACTGGGTACCCTCCAGTCTCCTTCATCCTGCAGGGGTAGATGGTGACCAGGTTCATAAAAATAATAACACAGGTAAGTAAGTACTGGGCAGGAAGCAGGTGCAATGGGTAAGGGGATGGATGCATATAAATGGATTTAAAGATATAAAATATATAAATATATATAATAGAGATTTTCCCAAAGGAAAGTCATTCTATTAAAATTAAAATTAAGATAGTATTATTTTGTTTTTTCCCCCATCCAAATTCCTGAATTCCCTGAATTCTATCTGTGAATCAGCTTATCAGAGGATCTCAGGTTAAGAACTACTGCTGATTTACGTTTATCCTTTGTCTGGTATAGAAAATGATCCCCCAGGGGACTAGACCATTCTGATGTGCTGGAAGGACCATTCTGTCCAGAAACCCCTTGCTAATAAAATGTCAGCTCTTTGAGATATAGGGATAGTTTATTTTTTTTGTGATTGATATCACCACATCTGGCTTCCCATAAGCACTTAATAAATCCTTGCTGATCGATCATTAAAGCTAAATGACCTTCTAGTTGGTGCCCAGTACAAAATCTCCCCTGACTTTAGAAGTCTTTTGGGCTCCCCTTGCCCACACCCACTCATACAATAATAAAAATAATGGTGGTAACAATAATAACAGTAATACCTCTCATTTACTAGTCTCCCGTGTGTTTATGTTGCAGACACATATCCCAGTTCCCGTGACCAAGGGCTAACAGATTCAGAAAGGAAGGAGAACCTTGTGCAAAGACTGTCGGCTGCTCAGAAGGCTGAGAGCTGAGTCTGCCCACCGCTCTGCCCGCTCATCTCTTACCTTTGGTTTTGCTTTGGACATTTGCCTCCCCTTCCCCTTCCCAACCCCCCTCTCTTTCTCCTGGACACTGAGTCTACCTGGACTTCTGGGAAACTCCAGACCTACAGGAATCACTCCATCTGGTCAATAAGCAAAAGCAAAGAAGTCTTTTTCAGGATTCAAGGCAAAAACAGAGGCGTCCCAGCGGAACTGTGCAAGGATGTTGGTCTGAATCTGGTTTGCCACCAGTGATGTGTGTGTTAGCCAGGGCTCTGGGATTATTCAGTGGGGGCTGATTCTTTTCCTCACCTCAAGTACCCGGGATGCCCCATTCTCTGTTATGATTTCTCACCAAAGGTGTTCCTGGGGGGCGGGGAAGGGGGGCTGCATGAGACTTGTCCAAGGTGAGCGAGTGCAGACCTCAGCCAGGTGTTGTCAGAGAGGGGAAATGGAGAAATCACCCCCTGGATCCCCTGCCCAGTGAGGCTGTTTGCCCATGTGGGCAAAGGGGAGGCGATCTGGACGGCAACTGGACCTTTCATTACCCGGCACCAAAGCTCATCTGGGATGACCATCAGCATTGAAGCCCATGACCCTGTTTGTAATCACAGCTAGACCAGGTTTACTTTTGGAGCCTTTTTAGTGTTTCCCCTTAGGAGAGGCTGACCGCTGGTCATCAAACTCACCAATATTGTCCAGGGATGTCAGGTTGTTTCCCCTTGCACTCACACACCTGTTACTGAAGGACGGGGGATGGAGAGGGAGGAAACTCATCTGCTAGGAACGTACCCATACTAATTCTTGTGCCCTGCATCTGGAGGGGGATCCCAAGCTGCTGTTTTTCTAACTGGAACAAACTTCATGGTGCTAGGGAGCTGGGGAGAGCATGTGCTCCTTTGTCTAGAGAGGAAGACTTCAGGTCTAATGATTATCTTAGAAAACGATGTGTGATCTACAGGAAACCTGCCTGGAAGGTATAATGCAATGACAAAAGGAGGGAAGGGAAGTAAATTCCAGGAAGGACTTTAAAGGACTCCTAATAGACATTTTCAGCCCATTCTTTCCCCTCTCTCTCTCCAGCAGCCTTCTTTCTGCATTTCAATAAGGCTTCATCCACTACTAGCGACAGGTAGATAGATAAGCCCCATGGGGCAGACAGGGGCGTGGAAAAGAAGGGAGTCACTTATCCCAAAGAAAGCATCCTCACCTGTAATTACACCAGCCTTACCTGGCTCCAGCCCAGATACCGAGGCTCATAAGGGTCATTCATAGAATCTATTCACAGTGAACCCAGGATGGGGAAAAAGCCCTGAGCTGCACAAGCAGAGACTTATGGAAAACTTCACTTGTTGATCTCCTGATTTCCTGCCTTGGAGAATGATCAGGAATTGCTTTTTAAAAATTCCACCTAAGCTCACGGACCCTCAGTAAGAAACTAGAGGGCACATCCAGCTTCATGGGAAATGCCCCAATATGGCAAGTAAGACCCTCCTCCAAACCTGGCTGTATTTGGCAAGCTGATATCTCCTATCCGCTGTCATGGGCCAAACAGAGACCTCCCCAAACTGCCCTTGACCCGGTTGTGGGCGTCTGCTTTTCTGTCCAGCCCGGCTGTCTGCTCTATTGTCATGATTCCATGCCAGGAGAGCCATTCTGATATATTTTTGGTCATCATTGTGGTGTGGCTGTATTCTCCAGCTCAGTAACCAGTGACTCCAACCACCTCATCCCTGCCAGTCCCGTGGCTTATATCCTGATGTGACCCTAATCAAATTCAGTGTCTCTCAGGTTTTGCTACCTGAATTTAGAAAGCACCTGAATTTTGAGGAGACTGTAAATTAAGACACATTAATTTATGAAAACTCAAACACAAAGAGACACAGGGATAATTTTATCAGTTATCTTCCTGATCTGATCAGAAATCAGATCTGAGCAGAAATTCTTCCTGAGTATAAACCTATAAAACAGTATAAGGGGAGAATTTACTAGAGATCAAAAGAAGTACCAATCGCATGCCCTAATCAATTGAGAAAGGAAATAGCCATGTGAGGGAGAGAAAGGCTCTGGGGAATAACGAGAAGCTAGTCGGGGTTGCTTGCAAGTACTCCCGGACTTCCCCTTTGGTCTTGCTAGTCTCTTCCTCCCATATGTGGGTTAGGGAATTATTGGTTCTTTCGAGATCCATATTCCCCCATGCCAAAAGCTGCACTTTCTATTTGATAAGTATAAAGGCCAAAAAAAGCCCCCTTCCAGCTCTGCCCTGAGTGCTCCTGAGTCTCCTCCTGAGAGGGGATGCTCCAGCCTCCGGTCCACAGCCTCCTCCCAGATGTGGACGGGCTTTTCCCATTTCTCCTTCCTTCTCTCACTGGCTGACCTCAGAACCATTTGGGGTAGATTGGGGGAAGGAAGCTTCCTTTTTTCTCTAGGACCCATCCTTTCCCCAAGATCTTTTCAGCTAAATGGAATGCCTGGCCGGCTACCGCTTCTCCTGAATCCCCAAGTTTTATGAAAATAGCTGGACCAATCCGAAAAGACTTTAAAGAAAGACGTCCAATATTTATGACTGTAGATGTTTCTATCCCTCCTGTGTCGATGAATGTTCTGTGTGATTCTATTGGGATTCTCTCTGTAATTAGTACTTAATCTCAATGCCCCGTGTTAGTGCATGCATCTCACTGGAGGGACATTTGTGGCCCGTCCTTGGCCATTATTCCTGAAACTGCAGGTCTGTAATTTTTGTTTCTTTTTTTCTGCAAACCCAACATGTTTTTCAGCCTCAGTTTCCCCATCTCAGCAGATTCCTGGACTTTGAGTCTCCTGCTTTGTCTTTTCTTCAACCCAAGCTCTCTATCTTTCCTAATGCCTTGTCGGCTATTTTTTTTTTTAATTGCAGATTGGCAGAAAAACATTTTCTTTGTTACCAGAAGGGGCAAAACTGTCAAGACTGTATTGGGGAGTAGGGGAATCCAGACCTCATAGACTCATATCCAGGATAGACTGTTCACATTTCAGAAAAAGGATTTCATTTCCATCTTGCCATTCCCTCAAATACATAAGGGCAATTGTGTTCTCGTGGGCACGGAGAATGCCTTTGGATAAAAAGGAGGTCTTGAGTCTTTAAAGAATCTCCGTGGAATGATATTAGATTGGGGGTGGGGGGAAGTCGGGAGGGTTAGATGAAGATTAGGTAAAGTATTTGGGTGCTGCTCTGTTTTATGTCATTCTGTTCACCTTTGCCAGGACAATCTTCTCTGCAGTGTGTCGTTTTCCGGTAAACAGGGAATTATTAACTAGTGCATTACAATCCACACACTGTGCAAACTGGCACCATGAAATGCCAGGTGAGATGGCTTCTCTGGAAGCTTCTCCACCCACAGCCAAACCCATGGGCCTCTCCCACCCCCGGGCTCGGACGCTGCACTCTGCCCACAAGCGAGAGAAAAGTCACTTTAGTAGCTAATCTTTCATTCTCCAGTGCTCTGAGGTTTGGAACGGGTCCTAAATGAGAAGGATGGAGAAGGTTCCGGCCTTTTCTGATTCCACTGACCAAACCGGGAGGTTGTCAGAAGGACAATCAAGGACCCCCAAAATCTGTGGGTGATGTGTTGACGTCAGCCTTCCATTAGCCAGAAACCATCTCACCATGAGGACTCAAAACCATTGACACCTGCAACAGTTTGTGGTTCTTAGGGATTTTTTTTTCATTGTTGAAAGAAGTTATTTATATATTGTGATTGGGAAGAGAATCAGATGGGGGTCAAAACACGGAATTCTGCTGTTAAGTTGTCTGATTGTTTGGGCTGAATTTGAGTTGTTTGGGGTTTGTTTTGAGGATTTGGGGGTTATTTTTTCTTTTTCTTTTTGGCCAGAATTGAATGTATGAGTTTATACCTTAAAAAATGTGTGAAGCCAATTTTTTCTGTAAATATGCCATGATGTAGGACAACTCTGTTTGGACTTTATAAAAATGATACCTACAGTAATGCAGAAGCCTCCGTGTGTGCTTTTTGAAACTGGGGAAGACGTCCAACTAAGGCTTGCCCTGCCCATTCCCTCTCTGCTTTCTCCATCCCCACTAAGCTAAGACCATTGCAATGTGGGTTTCTAACTTCCCTTCTGAGCCTCCCTTTGGCTGGTCCCTTGCAAAGTCCTTTTAAGAGGCAGTCATTGCAAACTTCTCCCCCAGGTAAGATAGGGCCTGGTGGGGAAGAGTTTTAAAAGCTCAACCGAGGATGTTCTACTTGGCCCTGGAGGTAATAGGAAACCATTGTTTAGCTCAAAAGGACAGCTGAGACCATAACAACTCTCTCAATTCATAAATGAGAAAAAAGGCAGGGAGAAGATTTATCCAAGTTTCTTCATAAAACTGGATGAAATCTTAACAAGATGGAACAAATGACCAAGACTCTCCTAGATCCTGTAGGGATCCCATTGTGGGAAGAGGATGGACAATTGATAGGTTGTTCATTTCTAGTTTTTAAAACATTTTATAAAATGGTTATCATCAAAACAGAAAGTCAACATAGTATAGTGGATAATGGGTTAATCTTGACCTCAGGTTCCTAAAGAGTAGCAAATTGTGTCTAGATTGAAAGTAGAATGGGTCAAAACTTCCATATCTATCAGTAGTGAAGTTGGATCAATTAGTGGCCCCTGAATTTCTATTCTGGGTAAGATAGGGAAACCCAGGAAGGAGGGAGGGAAGAAAGGAAGAAAAGGAAGGAAGGAAGGAAGGAAGGAAGGAAGGAAGGAAGGAAGGAAGAAAAGAAGGAAGGAAGGAAGAAAAGAAGGAAGGAAGGAGGGAAGGAAGAAAGGAACTTCACCACAGATTGGCCCAACCAAATTAAAATGTAATTGGGAAATGTTTAATGAAATAAATAAAAATACAATATACATACGTAATATTTAACTGTGGTTTTCTAAGTCAATATGTGGCTACAGGAATCCAATGTTATTTGTGTTTTATTCTATTTCTATTTATTTTGTTAAATATTTCCCATTGACATTTTAATCTGGTTCCCACCCTTGTGCTTAGCATCTCTTTCTTAAGACAATCAGGTAATCAAGAATATGTTAATAAATATTTAACAACCAGTTTAGGGGAAAAAAAAAAAAACCTCAGATTTTAAAATTTAATCTGCATCATTAACATTTTCTGTATCACTTCTGAAGTCTAAACAATCAACAAAACAATAAATCAAGCCCTGATTTGTCATGTTTGCCAATTTCTGAAGTACAAATGCTCACACTGAAAACTTAATAATGGGCTCTCTGCAGTTAATTCAAATTGGCTCCAACAAACCTGAGCTCAATTTTTCACTGGTAACATATATAATAACCTCATTATTCCTCATCAAACAACTCTTTTTTGCCTCTGATGTGACTTGTAATTTTGCTTCTTCAGAAACTTTGCTCTTCCACGATATCATTCCCTAGAAAAGGCAATTGAAATATCAGTAACTATAGTCCCACTTTCTCATTTTTATAAAATCCATATAAAAAAGACCTGCACATACTTCAGGAATATTCTTAATGAAAATATAATAATGGAATATAAATAAGGAAAGGTTTTTTTAAATGATTATATGATTGTACATGTAAAACCTATGTCAGATCGCTTTCTGAATTGAGGAGAAAGGAAGGAAAAGAGAGGGAGAAAAAAATTTGAAACTCAAAATCTTATAAAAGTGATTGTTGAAAAGTATTTTTACATGTAATTGGAAAAGATAAAAAAATGGGAGGGGAAAATTTAAAAAGGAAGAAAGAAATGATTGGGGGTAGATTTGTGTGGTAAAGAGCTGATCTCCAAGTCATAAACATTTGGTTTCAAGTCAGATCCTGACCCATACTGACCATACACTTAACTTCTTGGAGTTCTAAGCAATTAAGACAAGAAGTTGCAGAGAAAATGCCTCCCTCCCTCCCCTTTCCTCCCCTGGGAGATGTCTATACCAATGAAATACCTAGCTTATCCCCTTTCCCAATAGCAGCCCATATCTTTGCAATCATACAGCTGATAGAACAGCACAGATTTCAAGCTCTGTTTGGGATTTATCATTTCCTGATTAGACCCCTTTGATCCTGTAATACGGGTCTGAATCCCAGCTGTCCCAACTGCTGTCTGTGTGAACTTGAGCATGTCACCTTCATCACCTTTGGATCTCAATTTCTCAATGGCAAAATAAAGGATGGAAGTAGTTGGAGTCTAAGATTCCCAACTCTAGATCTATGACAATAATAATGAAATATTATCATTATTTCATCATCGTTATCATATCATATCATCGTTAATAATGAAAATGTTAGATAACTAACATTTATATAACACTTTAATGTCTCAAAGTACCTTACAAATAGCTCATTTTATCTTCACAAGCATCTTGCAACGTAGATATTATTTTTTAATTTTTATTTTCCCCAATTACATTTAAAAAACATTTTTGGTTATACATGTACATTCATTTTTGCAGTTATTATTACCCTCATTTTTACAGATGAGAAAACTGAGGCATCGAGGTTAAATGATTTTCTTAGAATCTCTAAGGCAAGTTTCTGCTCTTTCTGCCGGCTAAGTCCAAGGCTCTATCCACTTGGACTCAGTGCCTTCCATGATTTCTGTCATAAAGGGATTGTCTTTATGGACTCTTATATCACTTTCAGCTCCAAATCTGTGACCCCATACACTAGTGGATGGAATATTTAGCCTCTAGTCAGAAAGATCTGATAGATACTGACTGAGCAAATCAGTTAGCTTCTACCTCAGTTACTTCAGCTGTAAAATGGGGATAATAATAGCACCTACCTCATAGGGTTGCTGTAAAGCTCAAATGAGATATTTATAAAGTGTTTGACACAGCACAGTTGCTGATTAACAAATCATTCCCTTCTTTACTCCTATGACCCTGGTTTGTGCAATTCTGGATATTATTTGTAATTAGACAGCAAAAAATATTGTTGGATGAATACAGTGATGGATAGAAACAGAGAAGTCACTTCGAGAGCAAGCAAACATTTAGGATCGCCTGCCTCCTTGTGGAACTTGCCTCAATTCCCCAGAGCATCATCTGGTTGTGGTCCTTTGTAATGTCACCTGCATCCCACTAGAGGGCGCCAAACATCAGCTCTGATACAGAAGGACGTGCTACATGTTTACATAGATTACTAGCCATCTAGGGGATGGGGAGGAGGAAAGGGGAGGGAGGGAGAAAAAAAAAATGGAACACAAGGTTTTGCAAGGGTGAATGTTGAAATTATCTTTGTATATATTTTGAAAATAAAAGGCTATTATTAAAAAAAATAAAGATGATGTAAAACAAACAAATAAAATTATAGAAGAATATGCTAGGATCTTAGAAAAGCATCCGAAACATCAGCCCAGTAGAAAGTCCTATTTGTGCCCTGGCAAAGGTGCCCTGCTTGGTATTAGGAGCCAGAGCTCAGTCCTGGATCTCAGTAGCTGTAGGAGATGGAATATCTTGGAAGATTTTAAATATGAGCTTCTCTGTTTAAACCCTCAGGATCCCCTGGAAGAAGGGAGGACGGAGGTACCAGGCTTCTAATGGCAGCATCTGGCTTTGATTTCCAAGAGAGCTTTCTGAAGTGGTTGATGAGGCAGTGCAATGGGGCAGACATGTCCTGAGTCAATAGCACTCACCCACACAAGCTCTTTGGCTCGACATCTGTCCTGCCCATAAAACTCCCACTGACAACACTGGGGCTTTTGCCAGTCTTCTCACAACAAGGACCATCTGTGTCACTGTGTTTATAAACTAGGTGGGGAGTCCCCTGCAGCTCTTGACAAAATACTGGCATTAATTAAAAGGTCAACTCCAAAACAGAGTATTCAGTTCTTTCATTAAGTTGTGTTTTTGCAAAAACATTTTAAATTTGTTCTGTTGGTCTAATTCCAATTACTGCACATTTAAAATAAGTATACTGGTTAAGCATTATAATCTTATCTAAGAAAGTAAAATTCCATTTTACTCAGTGATGGAAATGTGTGATAGTCAACTGTAATAGACTTAACTCTTCTGAGCAATGCGATAATCCAAGACAATTCCCCAAAACTCCTGATGGATGGCTTACCACTTCCAGAGAAAAACCCATGGGATCTGAATGCAGATAGAAACATACTATTTTAACTTTTTTTTGTTTTTTGAGGTTTTTCCCTTTTGTTCTGGGTCTTTTTTCATTACATGTGTAATGTGGAAATATGCTTAAAATTATTGTACATATATAACCTGTAACAGATTCCTTGCTGTCTCGGGGAGGGAGGTGAAGAAGGGAGACAAATTTGGAGCTCAAACTCTTACAAGGATGAATGTTGAAAACTATCTTCACACATAATTGGAAAAAATGAAATATTATTAAATGGAAAATCAAAATAAAATAAAGTAAAAATCCACATATCATTCTTTAGTTAAAGAACAGCTGAAGCACTTAAAGAAGCAATGGAGTATGATGGAAAGAGGACAGGATTAGTAGTCACAGGTCTTGGGGTTCCCAGTTCTGTCACTGTGGCCATGGCCAGATTTCCTCATCTGTAAAAAGTGGGAGTTGGACTAGATGAACTTAAATGTCTCTTCCAGTTTCTGACCTATAACTTGGAAAAAGATGCTCACCAACTTGCTATTTGCTACAAGTGAGCTATAGGAAAGCCAACACAGTAGGTCCTTAGCAAATATTTGCTGGATCATTAAACAGATTCCTTCAGGAGCTTTCTTTTTTTATGACAACTTTTTATTTTCAAAACACATGCTTGGATAATTTTTCAACATCGATCCTTGCAAAACCTTGTGTTCTAAATTTTTCCCTCCCTTCCCCCTATCCCTCCCCTAGATATAATCCAATATATGTTAAATCCAATATATGTATATATATTTATACAATTATCATGCTGCACAAGAAAAACCAGATCAAAAAGGAAAAAATGAGAAAGAAAACAAAATGCAAGCAAACAACAACAGAGTGAGAATGCTATGTTGTGATCCACACTCAGTTCCCACAGTCCTTTCTCTGCATGCAGATGGCTCTCTTCATCATAAGAATATTGGAACTGGCCTCAATCACCTCATTGTTGAAATGAATCACATCCATCAGAATTGATCATCACATAATTTTGTTGTTGTTGTGTATAATAATCTCCTGGTTCTGCTCACTTCACTTAGCATCAGTTCATATAAGTCTCTCCAGGCCTTTCTGAAATCATCCTGTTGATCATTTCTTATAGAATAATAATATTCCATAACATTCATATACCACAATTTATTCAGTCATTCTCCAACTGATAGACATCCCACTCAGTTTCCAATTTCTGGCCACTACAAAAAGGTCTGCCACAAACATTTTTGTACATGTTTACCTTTCCCTCCTTTAAGATCTATTTGGGATATAAGCCCAGTAGAAACACTGCTGGATCAAAGGGTATGTACAGATTTATTGCAACTTTGTGCACAGTTCTAAATTGCTCTCCAGAATGGGTGGATTAGGTCACAACTCCACCAACAATTTATTTGTGTCTCAGTTTTCCTGCATCCCTTCCCAACATTCATCATTATTTTTTTCTATTATTTTAGCCAACCTGAGAGGTATGTAGTAGTACCTCAGAGTTGTCTTAATTTGCATTTCTCTGATCAATAGTGACTCAGAGCATTTTTTATATGGCTATAGATGGTTTTAATTTTGTCATCTGAAAACCGTTTATATCCTTTGATCAAGTGATCATTTTTTTTTTCTTTTTTTATGTGTGTATAGAGTTCTGTTTTGGTTTTTTTTAATCCATTCTGCTCTTTGCTTCCGTTTTATGGGAGAGTTCATCCCATTCGCATGAACAGTTATGATTACCAGCTCTGTATTTCCCTCTCCCCTGTATATACTTTTGTTCTTTTTTCTACCTTGTCCTTAGTTATGTTTTTTCACCCATCCCACTCACTACCTTATCTCCTATCACCTCCTGCTTCTCTTAGTAATGTTTTATTCCACCTAGTACCTTATCTTCTATTAACCCATCCCCCCTTCTCTTACATTTTTCCCTAGTGTTTCCACCCTTCCTTCTATCTTGCTCCTCCCTTTTCTTTTCCTCTATCTCCTCCTACTTTTTTATAGGATTAGATAAATTTCTCTAGCCAAATGAATGATTAAATTATTCCTTCTCAGAGCCAAAATTGATGAGATCAAGTTTCAAATAATACTCACCACCCCCCTTCTTTCTCTCGATTGTAAAAGGTTTTATGCGCCTCTTCATGTGAACTAATTGCCCCTTATATCTCCCCTTTCCTCTTTTTCCAGTATAGATCTTTTCCCACCCCTTAATGACTTTTTCTTTGATGTCATCAAATCAGAGTCCATTCACAACCACTCCCTCAGTCCATTTGTTGCTCCCCTTTGCCTGCTCAATGACAGGTACAATTCTCAAGAGTTACAAATATTGTTTTCCCACCGAGGGATGTAAACAGTTTAATCTTTAAATAATATATATTTTCCCCATTTATGTTTCTATGGTTCTCTTGAATTTCTGTTTAGTTCTGGTTTTTTCAACAGGAGTGATTGAAGGTCTCTTACTTCATCAAGCCCCATCACCTCCTCTGAAAGATGAAGCTGAGTCTCACTGGGTAATTAATTATTGGTTGTCAAGCCAGGTCCTTTGCCTTCAGGAATATGGTCTTCCAGGCCCTCTGATCCTTTATTGCAGAAGCTGCCAGATCTTGGGGAATCCTTACAATAATCCTTGATATTTGAATTGTTCTTATCTGGCAGCTTGAAGTATTTTTTCCTTGAGATTATAGTTTTGAAGTTTCACAATACAATGTTCCTTGGGGTTTTCCCTGTGGGCTCTCTTTCCAGAAATGATTGATGGATTCTTTCAATGAGTATTTCCCCCATTTATTTTTAGAATATTGGGGCAATTTTCCTTAATCATCCTTAATGACCTCTTGTAAAATGCTATCTAGGATCTTTTTTTGGTCATGAGCTTCAGCTAAGCCAATAATTTTTAAATCATCTCTTCTGGATCTATTTTCAAGGATCAGCTGTTTTGCAAATGAGGCATTTCACATTTTCTCCCATTTTTTCATTCTTTTTAATTTATTTGACTGATTCTTGCTGCCTCACAAAGTCGTTCACTTCCATTTACCCTGTTCTAATTTTTAATGTGTGATTTTCTTCAGTTATTTTTTCATCTCTTTTTCCATTTGGTTTATTCTATTGTTTAAGGTGTTGTTTTCTACAATTTTTTTCCTTCCTTTCCCTAACTTTTGACTCTCTCATGTGTACCTCTCATTTCTTTTCTCATTTTTTCTTCTCTCTCTCTTATTTACCTTTTGAAATCTTTTATGAGTTTTCCCCAATTTATTTCACTTTCTGAGATTTCTTCTGTGGATATTCTGTCTTCATCTCAATTTGTGTTTTGGGCAGCCCTGTCACCAGAGTAACTTTCTATGATCACAGTTCTTTTCTGTTCTTACTCATTTTCTTTTCTTTTCTTTTGGTATTTCCTCTTTTTTGACTTCCAAGGTGGAGCTCTGCTCCTGGGAAGCTGTCCCAAGCTTCCTGCACACCTCGGCTTTGAACACACGGGCCCCTTGTGTTTGTAGCGGGGTAGCTTGGAGTCTCTTTCCAGGAAACAGCCTGTTTTCCCAGAGTTTGCCCTCTGAGCTGGGACTGGAAGCTGCCCCCCTGATTTACTCCTACACTGAGCAGGACTGAGGGTCTTAGTTGCTGATTTGATGAGATGAAGACCCTCTCACCGGCTTTCCCAGAGTCTAGGCTGAGCACCCTTTCTCACCCCAGTGAGCCTGACCTTTCTTGAAGTTTTTTCAGTCTATCTTGAGCTGGAGAGGGTTTTTCCCATCAGATTCTATCTAGATGGTTTCAGGTGGTTTTGGAGGAAACAGGGAGAGCTGGAGCAGCTTCCTACCTTTACTCCAAAATCAAGGGTCATCTTTCAAAGCTGTCCTGCCTCTTTTAAGTATCCTCTTCTCCAAAATAAACACCACTTTACCTTCAATCCTCAAGTGGCCTGACTTGGAGGCCCTAGACTGTCCCGTTTCCCTCCTCTAGGCACATTTCAGGTTGTCAAAATCCTTCATAAATACGGCACTCAGAAGTTCATTGTTCCCAGGTGGTCGGACCACCTGAGAACACAAAGGAACCGCCACTTTCCTGGTCCCAGAACTAAATCTCTCCTAATGTAATCTGAATCAATATTTGCTTTCTTCCAGCCATAACACTCGGTAGCTCATTGATCTTGCACAGTCCCACCATGATTACAATGATACTCCAATACCATGACTTTTTTGTACAGATGCCTTTCCTGTCTTGTTCTTGTGAGCCCGATTTTCCCTTTTCCCTTATATTCCCACCATTGTCTTGCATGTAGTAGACACTTAATTGAATTGAATTCTTACAGTGTTATAGTCTGTCAAGAACTGTTATCCTGGGGGCAGCTAGGTGGTGCAGTGGATAGAGTACTGGCCCCAAAGTCAGGAGGACATGAGTTCAAATCTACTCTCTTCCTGGCTGTGTGACCCTGGGCAAGTCACTTAACCCCAATTGCCTCAGAGCAAAGGAAAAAAACTATTATTCTCCAATAGTCTGGTTAGTTACCCATTGAGCTAGCAGCATGGACAAATGGGATCAGTGCCCACAAAATTAGGGTTCCTTCTTCCTGCTGAAAATGCCGTGTGTTAAGTCATTGATGCTTTCTCCATTTTTATGAGGAAGAAGCTGGGACTTGGTTGGTCTAGATGTCTCACCCAAGATCGTGGGATGTCACTAAGGAGCAATGGCTCCTCCCCCTGGGAGCACTCCTGCCCCTGTTCTAGCTCCCAACGTCCTCCAGGAGGACGGAGGTCTATGATAAGGGCCTTGAAGAAGAGGGGGGCCTCTGAGAAGGAAGCCGGTGGGGCCCCCGTCTAGCTCTTGCAACCAAGTGCTTAGCTCAGGTGCTTGAGTCTCTGGCAGCCATGAGTCTTCATCCTTGGCAAACACTAAAAGCCTTGATGAAAAGCAGGTTCTGTCCCCAAGGCCATGGAGAGGTCCTTGACCCCACTGGCTGTGGTTTCTAATTTAAGAGGCGGCCCTAGAAAAATCCAGGGGCCTCTTTCACTTTCATCAGCCACTACAAACCCCTAGGACTAACTCGGCCTCTTCCTCCTCAAGCTCACGTGATTCTCAGGAACACAATGTGTGTGCTTTAAAGTGTTTAACTAGAGGAAGCCTAGTAGAGAGAGAAGCAGTGAACCTTCTCTGCAGCCATCCAGGACCGGCCCAGGCAGTCATGAAGAAGGCATTGGCAGTGCTGATAGTGCTCACCTTCTCTGCCGGTGAGTTACATAAACCCCAAGAACATATATATATATATATGTATATATATATATACATATATATATATATACATATATATATATATATACAGAATTATAATATACATACACATATACATGTAATATAATTATATATATTTGTAACATATATAATATAATGTGTATTATATATAAAACATATATATATATATATATATACACAAAATAGGTGATTCAGACATTCTCCTGCTCACTCCTGCTTTTGCTGGGGGCAAGAGGGCTCAATGGGACAAAGCCACTGATTTTGGAAGGAGAGGCCTCGGGGCCAGATCCCAGCTTCTGTGACCTCATGGAAGTCTGGTTCTCATCCATAAAGGAGGGCTGGACTTGGAGATGACCTGACTCTCCCTTCTGCCTCTCAATGAGAACTGCAGAGACAGTCACTAATAGGGCGGAAGGGCTGCTTCTGCTTTGATTCAGAAGGCCCCCGGCTCTGCTGCGGGACTTTGGGGAGTTTTTATTAGGCGCTAAGGGCAGGGCCTGGTTACAGATGCCCAGGGAGCTTGCCATGTGGCAGGGAGTGGCCAGAGAAGGAAGCTGGGAGTCCCAGACGCGGGGAGCAGATGGCCCAAAGGGCTATTTCTGGAAGTAATGGCCCTGTTGATTTGATGACTGTCTCGGTGCAGGGGAAAGGCAGTGGGTGGGCGGCCTGGGGGACAACAGCATGGCTGGCTAGGATGGGAAGGAAGGCAGGGCAAGTCCAGGTTTTGGTAACTCCTCTGCAGTAAGAGTCCCTTCCAAATCACTCTCAACTGCCCTTTATGGCTTGATTTGCACAATCATATCACTGACTCAGAGCCTCTGTTAAGATCTCTGCCTTTCCGGAATGATGCCCTGGAGCCCTGAGAGTTTTCTCCTTGCATTTTCTTGTGTTTCCTCCTGTTTTCTTCCCCGACAACCCTGTAAGTTAGACAGAGCAGGTACTATTTGGCTAATTCTACAGACAGAAATGGTGCCACATGAAATGGGTCCAGGACAGCTTAACGGGCCGTCTGGTTGAGAAGAGGGGGATCAGGGGGTCGGAGAAGTTAGCCTGGGCCTGGGACCTTTGGCATTCTTCAGCCCCTTCTTTTTGTCATTTCCCCAAAACTTTAGGTTAAAAGTCTTGGTAGCAAAGAAATAGACAGCAGTTGAGTTTGTTGAGTGGGTGGTTTGGAGATGGGGAAGTGCTCTGGGAAAAAAAAGGTTATTGTTCTGAATCTAATTTACTAATCAGTTAATCCAGTTTAATCACTTACTACTTATCTTTACCATTTGGGGGACCCTGGGCAAATGAGCTAATTTCTTTGGTCCTCAGTTTTCCCATCTGTGAAATGAGGGTTGGATTAACTGATCCTTCAGGTCCCTCTCAGATCTGAAACTATGATCTGCCACTTAGCTACATGGGTGAGTGATTTGGGCACTAACCTCTCTGGGTCTGTTTCTCATCTGTAAAATAACCACATTGGACTAGGGGGCTTTGAATGTACTTTCTAGCTCTGCATCTACAAGCTTGTGAACTGAAGATTCTCCTCTGATCCTCAGTTTCTGCATCTGTAAATGAGTCTAAGGTTTCCAAGGTCCATTTCAGCTCTTATGGCCTGAGATTTCATCAGTGTGGAGAATCTTAATAGTGGAAAATTCCTCCATACATAGCTCTCTCTCTCTCTGTCTCTCTCTGTCTGTCTGTCTCTCTGTTTCTCTCTGTCTCTGTCTCTCTGTGTCTCTTTGTCTCTCTCTTTGTCTCTCTGTCTGTCTGTCTCTGTCTTTCTGTCTCTCTCTAATATATATATATATATATATATATATATATATATATATATATATATCGTGTATAGTATGTAAGAGAGAGAGGAAGGGGGAGAGAGAGAGAGAGAGAAAGAGAGAGAGAGAGAGAGAGAGAGAGAGAGAGAGAGAGAGAGAGAGAGAGAAGGAGCAAAGGAGGGAGAGGGAGGAAGAGGAGGAGAAGGAAAATAAGTGCTTTTCAGATCTGTACATCCCCACCACTTAGCCCACTGTCTGGCACACAGTAGGTGCTTAATGAATGCTTGTTGACTTGACTTGACGTGGGTGCCCAGGCTGGCTGGCACCCTGATAGAGGGCCCACCAGCCAAGGACTACCTACAAGATCCTGAGAAATCATTTAACCTCTGAGCCACAGCTTCCTCTTCTCTCAGATGCACATAATGCTGGTGCTTCCAACCAACATTCCCCTCTTGCTCATCTACCAGAGGCAATGAATTTATTAAGAATATCCCCCATCTTCCCAGAGTGTCTTCCAGGAAATCGTTATCCGAGCATCTGGTTTTCCTCAAGAATAGGCGTATAATCTACTGGTCATCCTGCCATCTAGGGGAGGGGTTGGGGGGGGGGTAAGAGGTGAAAAATTGGAACAAGAGGTTTGGCAATTGTTAATCCTGTAAAGTTACCCATGTATATATCCTGTAAATAAAAGGCTATTAAATAAAAATAAAATAAAATATATTAAAAAAAAAAAAAAAGAATAGGCGTATAATTAAGGCTCGGATTCTTGACAAAGGACTCAGCACCTCAGCAGTTTATCTCTTCCTGCTGGTCCCACTGTCCATAGAGCTTACGTTGGTCCATCTGTTCAATAAGTGACACAGATAGCAGTGTTTGTGGGCCATATTCCAGGTTCAAGTTTCAGGTGTGCTGTGGAGAAAGTTACTGTTGGGGAAGGGAGAAAGGGGAGAGTCCAAGACTTCAAAATTTAGCCAAATTATTGTTATAAAACAATTTTTTATTTATATATAATATATAATATAAAGCATTTTATTAAAAAATGTTTAGTGATGGTGAAAAAAAAATCACATAACAATGCCATGGGAAAAAAACACTAAATTTAGAATAACAAGTCTGAATTCCAATCTAGGTTACCCATGGTAAGGTACGTAGCCTCTGTGGGCCTCAGTTTACCGAACTGTAAAATGAAATGATTGGATCAGATGCTTAGCCCCAGATCAGGGATCCACTTCTAACCCATCTGTTTCCTTACTTGCAGCAATTCTGAGTTACTACAGCGGTATAATAAATTGGAAACTGGTCGATGTCAGAGGATTCCCCAGGATATCTGTCCAAGTCGCCACAGAAACTTCCCTCATAAACCCAACCAGCCATGCCCCCCATGACCCTCTCCAAACGGGAGCAGCAGAAGGCCACACCTCTGCCTCCAGCTGGCAAACACCCCAGGAAAGCCTGAAAACAGTGTCCACAGCCACCCAGTCCATGGGGGCAAGCACATGGCCAGCTGGGCCAGCAACCCTCCCTGATGTCACCACAGAGGTCCAACAAGACAGAACCCACACCACAGCCCCCAAGGGTACAGACACTCCCGCTCCTGCTGGGTCACCCACCACCCCTAGTCCAGGATGGTCAAGCCCCTCCATCACCCAGAGGACCACAGCCCCTCAAACTACCACATCTGTGAATCCAGGTACTTCTTCTGCTCCTGAGTCACCCACCACTTCTAACCCAGGATGGTCAAGCCCCTCCATCACCCAGAGGACCACGGCCCCCCAAACTACCACGTCTGTGAATCCAGGTACTTCTTCTGCTCCTGGGTCACCCACCACCTCTAGCCCAGAATGGTCGAGCCCCTCCATCACCCAGAGGACCACGGCCCCTCAAACTACCACGTCTGTGAATCCAGGTACTTCTTCTGCTCCTGGGTCACCCACCACCTCTAGCCCAGGATGGTCGAGCCCCTCCATCACCCAGAGGACCACGGCCCCCCAAACTACCACGTCTGTGAATCCAGGTACTTCTTCTGCTCCTGGTTCACCCACCGCCTCTAGCCCAGAATGGTCGAGCCCCTCCATCACCCAGAGGACCACAGCCCCTCAAACTACCATGTCTGTGGATCCAGGTACTTCTTCTGCTCCTGGGTCACCCACCGCCTCTAGCCCAGAATGGTCGAGCCCCTCCATCACCCAGAGGACCACGGCCCCTCAAACTACCACGTCTGTGAATCCAGGTACTTCTTCTGCTCCTGGGTCACCCACCGCCTCTAGCCCAGAATGGTCGAGCCCCTCCTTCACCCAGAGGATCACGGCCCCTCAAACTACCACGTCTGTGAATCCAGGTACTTCTTCTGCTCCTGGTTCACCCACCACCTCTAGCCCAGAATGGTCGAGCCCCTCCATCACCCAGAGGACCATGACTCTTCAGTCAGTAGCTGGTCCCACAATCTTAAGAATTACTACACAAATGACCCCATCCAGTAAACAGACTTCCCTGGCAACATCTGGGAGCACAACCTCAGCCAAAGGGAAAACCACCCGGGCTCTCCCCACTGCCGTCACACACCACGTCACCGCCACAACTTCATCTACCAAGACAACCATGGGACCCACCCTTGCTCCCCAGCCGTCAGGCCCTCAGACTGGGAACTATCTGGTTTACAATGGAAGCAGGGCTTGTTTGAGAGCCGACATGGGTGTGCAGTTGCTCATTGAGGACAAGAAAACAGTAAGATGGGGACAGAAGAGTGGGAAGGCTGGGGGTGGTTTGGGGTCCTTCATTAGGCATGAGAGGTTCTGTCTTCCTTTGAAAGGGCCTCTCCCAAGCAATCTGTAATATAAAGAAAAATATAATCAAGGAGAATTTCCCTCCATTTATAACCTGGCAAATAGTAAATGCAGTATGGGAGCTTGCAGCTCCAGAATCCAGGGACGTGGTTGGACCAGCTCAAAAGACTGGGAAGAGTCAATTATTAAGTTTTCTGTGTGAGCATTTACTCCTCAAAAATAGGCAAGCTGCAAACCAAAGTTTGATTTTATTGCTTTTTTGATGGTTTACACCAGGGCTTCTTAAACTTTTTCTGCTCGTGCCCCTTTTTGCCTGAGAAATTTTTATATGACCTTGGGTATATAGATATATAAAATCTGTATACAAATCAAATATAATAAATCATAATTTCACAACCCCACATTCAGTTGTGTGATCCCATATAAGTTCATGATCCACAGTCTAAGAAGCTTTGATCTAAAGAGAAAAAGAAAATATTAATCAAAATGTGTCTTTTTTCTGGAGAGTTATGGGCCATTTACATCCTTGTTGTGTCCTATAGCTAATGAATGTCATATACATTTGAACCCCTCTCCCTGATTTCAAGCCCTGCAAACCCTCACTATGCCTTTTTCCCCCTCTGAGGCAATTGGGGTTAAGTGACTTGCCCAGGGTCACACAGCCAGGAAGTGTTAAGTGTCTGAGACTAAATTTGAACTCAGATCCTCCTGATTCAGGGCTAGTGCTCTATCCACTGAGTTACCTAGCTGCCCTCTCCACTATACTTTTAAGTTAAATATTTGGGAGCACTGTTCAACT
The DNA here is from genome assembly GCF_902635505.1 of Sarcophilus harrisii. NCBI lineage: Eukaryota > Metazoa > Chordata > Mammalia > Dasyuromorphia > Dasyuridae > Sarcophilus > Sarcophilus harrisii. Next base: position 40,542,878 of record NC_045428.1, on the reverse strand, counting down.
AAAGGCCTAATTGGTTTCAAAAAGTAAGTAAAAGGAGGAACAAAATATCCTGAGGAGGGGCATTTTCACACCAGAAAACTAAATCCATGTATCCTTAACTTTAAATTAAATCAAACCTACAGTGTGGTCTAATGGAAAGAATGTTGGACCATCCATCAGTGATCTTGACTCTTGTCCCTTGTCTGCCGGTAGCTGACCAGGGACTTCTGATAACAACTGGGTTAGTCTCGCAACTCCCTCATCTAATTAAGAGAGGGATGAGCCCAATGAGTTAGATTTTTCATGGTTCTGAAATTTCACATTGTAACAGAATGGGAAAAGTATGGATGCCTGGGACCCAGATCTGTCTATCTTAGTCTCCTCAGGAGGGACTGGCTTTCCACCAGTATCCCTATCATCCAATGAAGTGCAGGATTACACAAGAAGGTAAAGCTTGACAGCACAAGAGCTCCCAGTGCACCTCCATTATAAGCTAGTTGACAAAAATTGGATTTTTCTCATAACTTCTCATCACCAGATTGATGGGGGATTAGGTGAAATGTGAAATCGCTCTAGGGGGATTCGTTCTGTAAGCAGCATTGAGATGTCATGTAACAACCATCATAACAACAGCAATGACAATACTAGTAATAATAGCAGCTAGCATTTACTTCATGCTTTAAGACTTGCAAAGCACTTTATATATGTTAACTCCTCTGATCCCCACAACAAGCCTATGAGTAAGCACTATAATTATCTGTTTTTCAGATGAGGAAACTGAAGCTGCTCCGTGATTTGCCCAGGGTGACAGAGCTAGTAAACTTTCCTGTCTCAGTTCTTCATTCTAGCCCTTGTACTCCTTACCCGTTAATGAATATACTGGACTTTGAAAGAAGCAACAGAAAATAAGAGAAAGAATACTGGTTTTGAAATGGAAAATATGAGTTCAAATCCTCCCAGTGCCATTTACTCCCAATTCAATTTCTTCAACTATAAACTGAGAATATTGGACTAAGTCAGGGATTCTTAATCTGAAGGGGGGGGGTCTATATCTCCAAGGAGTCTGGATAGATTGCAAGGGATCTATTTTCACTATTTTTATTTTCGCTGCCCTCGCACTAGAATGTGATTCTGGGAAGGGAGCCATAGATTTCATCAGACTGCCAAAGTGTTCCATAACACTCCCTAAGACTCTCTGGAGTTGATAAATAACATCGAAGGGTCCTTCCCATTCTAAATCTCCTCTGCTGTTGCATCAGTACAGCTGCAACTCCCAGGGAAGACCCCCGGGATTTTGCTTCTGGGCTCCCCACAAGGGACCCAGTTTGTTTGGGAGAGAGAGGAAGATGAGGGAAGACAGGATGCTTAAGAAATTGAATCTTGTTTCCCATTTCATTGAGCTTCTCTTTCTTTCTCTCTGGCTTAGTATTTTACATCTCAAATGTACTTCAATCTGGACCCCAATGTGACTCAAGCATCGGGGAATTGTGGCCCCCAGAAATCCAACCTTCTCCTGACTTTCCCAGGTGGATTTGTGAACTTGACCTTCACAAAGGTAAGAAAACTTGATTCTTTTTCCTTTTTATTAGTTGTGGGAGGGGAAGACAAAAAGCTTTGACCCAAAGAGTAGTGCTCTCCCCACCCTTCAACCTAAGTTTCCAAGGGGCCAAATCTTGGGACCCTTTGAAATCTTTACAGATAAGACCTTTGGGGGAGGACCGGAGGAAATTGCCACACTTTCTGTTTGCTCTCTTTCCTCTTCAGTCCCCTTCACTGAAGGAAGTTTGCTTCTTAGGCTGCTCTTAGCCTCAAGTGACTCAAGAGGCAAATGGTTTGTGAAGGAATTAAAGAAGGAAGTTGGACAAATGAGCAAACCCTCAAAAATTCCAATGTGAGTCCAGTGCCTGAGTTCCTAAGAATAATTCAAGCAGGGACTAACCACCCAACCCAGTTCCAAAATGTCAGGACTCTCCAGCATGGGTTTGGAGCCTAGCCTTCAGCAGATCTAAAGCCACAATGCCCCATTGTTCTGACCAAGTTGTAATGATCAAAACTCACTTTCCAGAAAGGAGCCCACTCTCTTCTGGATAATCCCGAGTGTCCCCCTAATGTTTCCTAAAGTGGAAAAATAGGGCTAAAGTGGGGTGGTTATCAAACAGATCTCAGCACCCAGAATCTGTCTCCTCATCTGTGAAATGGTCTAAATTAGGTATTATTATCCCTTTTCTTTTTTTTTCTGGTCTCAGACTCTTTCAAAAGTCTAGTGAAACCTGTGGATCCCTTCTCAGAACAATGTTTTTAAATAACTGAAAGTCATTCAAGTTTCAGTTAAAAATTAGTAAAAACAAAGATAATTTTTTTCCCATTCAAATTCATGAGTCCCCTAGAATCTCACCTCAGATTCTTGTTTCTAAAGTTCTTGCTGGTTCTAAAGCAATGTTCTCCAGAGGTTCCTGAGTCGCTTTTTCTCTCCCCACCTCATTTCATCTCAAAGAGCTCTCTCCTTCTTGGGCACACTCTCCTTCTCCCCCTCTATGGGGTTTTTCATGGAAAGTTAGGACCCCACACTTATGCTTTAATCTGGTTTAGAATCCTCCCTCATCCAAGCTCCCTCTGGGAACTTCTCAAATGAAACTCAGAGACACCTCAGAGATCTGAATCCAAGTCCAAGGCAGTGCAACAAACCTAACCCCAGAGGTCAGAGGGTCCATCTCATTTTACAGAAGAAGAAACTGAGGTGCAGGGAGATTGAGCCACTAGGCCAAGTAGTAAGTGAATGCTTTTTGCTTTCTTTTGAGACTGGTTTCCCTCTCTTGCCCAGAAGTACAGGGGCTAACCCAGCACTGATCCCCTAAGAGGTTTGGCTCACTCTCTTCCTGTCCTGAGCTGTTTTGTCCCTCCTGAGACAACATAGGACCCCTCTCTCCCTGCCCCATTCCCAGAGAACCCTCATATTGAGACCAGACATCCAGCTGCCTCAGCCCATGGCAGCTCAAAACTCCTGAGGGCCAGGGACTGGCCCACCTGGGCTTCCTCCCACAGCCGGGATGACCATTGGCTATTCTGCCTTTACCCTTAGTCTATCTCTGTGTTTATATGTATACACATTCCTGTGAGTGTAAGCGAGCCTCCTGAGGTCAGGGACTGTCCTGTACCAGCCCCTGGCTAGATGTCGGCCATGATTCTGGCTTCTGTTCAGTCACTGCAGCCACGTACAAGTCTTCTTAGTCCAGCCGTCCACCTGGTCAATTAATGGAGGCTGATAGGAGATGATTTTCAAAGACACAAGGTGATCCCTACTGTCACGATCTTTTTGCAAAATTGGAAAGGAGAATAAGCATGTCACTCTTCCTTCTTACTCTTGTCTCTCACTTCCCATTGCCTGGAATCTCCTTAAGCTATTCCTGCATTATTCTCAGTACACCATTTTTCAGTAACAACATTGGGGAGGAAGGGCAGAAAAGCAGAGAGAACACTGACTAAGGAGCCAGAGGACATGGGTTCAATTGTTACTTCTGATGCTTAGGACCTGAGTCAAAGTCAAATGTAGTTCTTCCTATCTGTGGGGTTACTGAGCCTTTCTTAAAATAACAACAACAAACCCCACCTTTTACTGACATCTTTTTTTAACATTATCTAAATTTCCTCTGGTATACCTCCTACTTCCTCTGTGACAGAATCACATCACATAAAAAAAATAATTTTTTCTTGGGCCAATTTAAAATAAATAAGCGTTTATTATCAAGCAATCATATAACTGTCATTTCTCTATTATTTAATAATGCATTAGAAAGCTCAGATCTTGGGTCAAAAGACCTGGATTCAAATCCTGTCTCTGAAGCTTACTTCCTTTTGACTTTGTATAAGTCATTTAATTCTCTGGGTCTCAGTTTCCTCATCTGTAAAAATGTGTGTTGGACTAGATAACTTCTGAGGTCTTTTCTGCTCTAGATATATAATCCACATATACTGATTTGTAGACTTAAAATAAGTCAGTTGTTATTATTTCTCACTTTCAAGGGGAAGTTTAGTTCCATGGACCACAGGGCAGGGTAGTAACTACAACAACTCCACTATTTTCCTTCGGTTGACTCTGAAATAAACATGTCCTGAGTTGCCACTCCAAGTGAGAAAGGACTTCCTACAAATGTGAATGCTATAAATGCATTTTTTGGTGAGCTGGGTAATCCACGTCCGACCACCTGTGTCCCATAAATCTGTCATAGGAGGAGATGTGTGTTCCCCAGTGCCTCTGAGTCTTTTTGCATTCTACCTACTCAATTTCCCCTTAATTGTTCAATATCTGTTTCTGCTTTCTTCTATGTAGTCTTGTGCAGCCAGAGGAATGGCCCATCATTCCTAGAGGTGCCTTCATTGTGAGATTGGATAGCATACACATCAATGGATAGCACACACATCAATTTCTCCTATTTGAGAAGAGGTTGAGGGTCCTTGAAGAGAATTTAACCAGATGTTCTCTTTTGAAAACCTGTACAGTGGATAATAAACTCAGCAGCCCCTCCGCTGCTGCTGCTGCTCTGGACCACCCTGTTGCAATCTTCTTGTGGATCCCTTTTTGGGTGCCCTGCTTCAACTGTACCAAATTCATAGTTTCCTCCTCAAACCCACTGTTGTTCCCTAGATGCCCCCATTTTCAGCAGATGACATGGCCTCTGGTTTCACTGAAAAGATTGAGGTCAGCTGATATGAACTCTCTCAGAATTTTCTATTCCTCAGAATTTCTGTATTATGAACTTCTATTTCTTTCTCTTTTCTTCTTATCACAAATCTGCCTTAAGGCACTTCCTCCCTCCCCCAAGATCTTGCTCCAGGTCTCAGCCTCTCTCATGCTTCCTCAATCTCTCCTCTGCTTCTCCTTAACTACCCACCAACAGCCCCCATCTGCCCTAAGCAAAATCAGTGCCTTTCCTTGATTTGTTTCTCAAAGTTACTTCCTGGATTGAAAGTCAAAAGATCAAGGCTTAAGTTTACTGTCTGGTTGACCTGAGGCAAGACACTTGACTCTGAATCCCCAGTTTCTTTAATGGTATCAGACTTACAAGAGAAAACACTTTTTTGTTAAAGAAATCCTACCCATAGGTTACCATCTACTCTCTGACTTTGAAGTATTCTCCCTTCGTGGATTAAGGGTTCCACTGGCAAGCTCTCTCCTTCTTCCTCACCAAAGATGTTCAGTATCTGAAATCCTAAGAAATTCTGATTTATTTAAGCTTGGGTGTCATTGTCATAAAATGGAAAACATGCAAAAGTTAATATAAAGGGTTTTATTTTGTTTTTACAGGTAAAACAGTCATACCATATAGTAACAGTGGAGGCTTCTTTAACTGTCTCACCCTCAAGTAAGTAAAATATTTGTGAGGGAGTGGGTAGGGAGATAGTGAGAGAAAGAAGACAAAAAGAGCTATATAGGATCTCAACTCTGGACATTCGACTTCAAGTCCAGCACTTTGGGGGAAGGAGGGATATTATGCTGCCCAGAGTAACTAACGTTCTCTCTAAGAACTAAAAGCTGTGGGGCAAAGATCTATTGGATATAAGGTAGATAAATTCAACATAAGTCCAAAAGCTAATATCACAATCATTAGGTAAGCATGAGCTCGCTGGTATCTCATGTACATATTAGACATTAGCCAGCAAATAAGACTTTTCATAACATAAAATGACTCATGTCAACAATAGTCATGGGCAAGAGTTTAGCTAATGATCTTTAATTATTAAAGTTTGGTCCACTGGGCCAGGGTTAAGGGAATGATTACATTCTGATTACACAGGATGCTGAGTTGAGGAAGAGAGAAGCTCCAGGGCTGTAGCAACAAGCTATGGAGTGTGATGGGTGGTAGAGTTACGTGTATCATGTGGAATATTATTACTCTTCTAATTATAAAAATCAAAATCAAAAAGTCAATAACTCCCTATTTCCCTTCAAGTAAAATTCAAACCCATTTGCTAAACCTTCAAGATCATCCACTACCTGCCACCTTTCTAGTCTGTTTTATTGAACTTCCCTATCCTCTATCTGCTAACTAAACTAATGCTAATCTATGTCCCTGAAAATGGCTTGTGCTTTCCCACTTCTGTGTTTTTGATCATGATGTTCCTTATGCTTAAAAATTCCATACTTCCCCTTCTTCATCTGGTGAATTATTGCCCATATAAATAATAATAATAACTAATGTTTATATAGCATTTATGTGCCAGGCACTGTGCTATGAGCTTTACAATGATTATCTCATTAGATCCTCTATGAGTAAGAACCCTGTGAGGTGGGAACTAGTATAACTCTCATTTTACATTTAAGGCAGACTTAAAAACTTAATCCAGCTATTAAGTGTCTGAAGTCAAATTTGAAGTCAGGTCTTTCTTACTATAGACTTAGTGTTCTATCCACTGCACCCCTTAGCTCACTTTCCCTCCTCCATGAAGCCTTCCCTGATCTTTCCTAATATATAATTAAATCTACCCCCACTACCATCACTAATTCCCTCAGGCATTTAATTTTATACCTTATTAATGCTTTTGCCATCTATTAATTCATATTATAGTTATTTGTAATATTATTATATCTCCTTTGTTGTTCAGTCATTTCAGTGTGCCCAGCTCTTCGTGAACACAGTTGTAGTTTTCTCAGTAAAGATACTGGAATGACTTTTATTAATTTCTCCATATGGTTTTACAGATAAGGAACTGAGATAAACAGGATCAAGTGACCCAAGGTCAGACAGTTAGTAAGTGTCTAAGGCCAGAACTGAACCCAGGAAGATGAATCTTCCTGACTCCAGGCCTAGTATTCTGTCCACTGTGCCACCCGGTTGTCCATCACATCTCCTTATTATACTATAAGTTCATGAAGACAGGGTTGATGTCTTATCTAAACTTTGTGACTCAGCTCTTAGAACAGGGCTCTATAGCCATTAGTAGTTTAATAAATAGTTGAACTGAATTGGTGGCCCTTCGATGATTCTTTATAACTTTATTAATGACTCCATCAATCAATAAACATTTATTAAGTTCATGGGATACATAGAAATATCTAAAATAGTTCCTGCCTTCAAGGAGCTTGCATTCTAATTAGGCAGAGTGGCTACAAGGTAACTCTAGAGCAAAGGCACTAGTGGCTGGGGGCATTGCAAAGTAGGTCCAGGGTTCTTAATCCTTGTGCGTGACAAACTGAAAGTTTATAATGTATGATTAATGAATATGGATACACACAGTGTTAAGCAGGTATACATACTAGCACTGCCACCAGGATTTTAAATAGTAATGAAAAAATTTCAACCAACTCTTATTTCCTCTTTATTCTATTCTGGGTGGTGTGTGTGGGGATGGATTTCCCCTATGAGGTTTACTCATTTTAATATAAAGTGTCAAAAAAAATCCACCCAAATGCCACAGCCACATAATGGCTGACTTTCAGAGGGTCTCCAAGAAACGAGATCACCTAACCACCCAGGTTACCTCCATGTTTTCTTCCACATCAGATTGGGTGATTAAAGGAGTGGCTTCTCATCCCTTTGATGACTGTGACCTTTTGAGGAGGCAAAAGTCATTCACTATACCTAATAAAACTAAAAAGCCAATGCTTGCAACCCAGGGAAGCAGAATATTGGAAGAGAAAGAACGAAGGGATCCAGGCTCAAGGCCAAGTTCTATTCTAGTTAGCACATGACCTTAGACAAATCATTTTCCTTCTCTGCACCCCTGTTTTCTCATTATGATCTCTAGAGTCCATCCCAGCTCTAACCTTGTGATCCTTCTTGGTGTTTGCAGTGAACATCTACAGTGGCCGGAAAGATGGGCTGACAATGTTTGAGACCAAAGTGGGATACTCCTTCAAGTGTGTCAGTGAACAAAGTGTTAAGTTGTCATCCTCTCTCCAGTTACACACCACTGATGTCCAACTCCAAGCCTTTGATTTTGATGGTGAACACTTTGGGAATGGTAAGTTGGGAAGAAAGGGGCAAAAAACTCACACACTTTATATGGAGAGACACAAGAGGCAACTTCAAACATTGCTGAAGTAACCACAGCAATGGGCACTCTAGAAACTGTGTGCGTGCGTGTGTGTGTGTGTGTGTGTGTGTGTGTGTGTATTCAAATACAAATACAGACCTCCCTATCACTACCACCAGGATTTTAAATAGGACTTTGCAATTAAATAGGAATGCAATTAAATCATGCATTGGTACTTACTCATGCTCAGAAAAATATCCATTTATTTGTACTAAATCAAAGACATTTAAAATAGGAAAAGTATGATTTAAAGACAGCAGTGTAGTGCAATGGGATATGTAATGGAATGAAAAGAAAGATAGAAAAATTCCTGGCTCTGCATTTTACTACTTAGGTGACAATTGTTAAGTCATTTGACTTCTCTGGGCCTTAGTTTTCTCAATTGTAAAATGAAGAAATAATACTGGATAACTTCCTGGGACCCTTCCTTTGATCCTATATATATCAACAATATAATTAAGCAAGGCCAAGGCCTTACTCTTAAAACATACATTTATTTACTTTATCCACATGATCAAATAAGCATGGACAATAGTATATACATACATGGGCACTTGTGCATATGGACACACACATACACATACACATTCCTCAACCTTATTTACAAACACTTATTTGTTTCTGGATTGGCTGTATTGGAAGAACACCTTTGAGATCTTGCAAAACTTCTCAACTCAGACCTTAAATTTGTGCTTAAAAAGAGTTAAAATTCAGGATCTCAATTATAGAACCTATCTTGTTCTGATTATTAGAACTGTAAATCTCCATTAAAGGGAGAACTGATAACTCAGAACAACAGTAAGCCATTTTGGGAAACCATTCTTCTTAACTATTAGCAGATCTCCATTACCAGCCTTAAAGAGGACTTTCTCATAGTCATTTCTTTCTTTCTTTCTTTTTTTTTAATTTTATTTCCCCTCCAATCACATCAAGACAATTTTTAACATTCATTTCTATAAGATTCTGAGTTCTAATTTTTTTCTCCTTCCCTCACTTCCCCTCTTTTGAAAATGGTAGGCAATTTATAGATTATACATCATGTACCATGTAAAACATGTTCCCATATTAGTCACAATTGTGAAAGAGAAACAGATCAAAAGGGGAGGGGACTATGAAAAAGAATAAAGTAAGTGAAAAAAATATATTTCCATCTGCATTCAGAGTCCATCAGTTCTTTATCTGGTTGTGGAAAGCATTCTCCTTTGTGAATCTTTTGTACTTGTCTTAGATTATTGTGTTGCTGAGAAGACCTGAGTCATTCATAGTTGACCATCACACAATGTTGCTTATACTGTATATAGTATTTTTCGGATTCTGTTCATTTCATTTTGCATCAGTTCATACAAGTCTTTCCAGGCTTTTCTGAAATCCTGTTCATCATTCTTATTGCACAATACTATTCCACCATAGTTATTTCTTTTCCATCCAAATTCTGCTTTGATTTTAACCAACAAGGTAACCAACAATAATCACAAAATGATTCAGGATTTTGAAATTTTGATATTCCTGGAAGTTTTCATTTTGAGTTATCTTTCAAGATGTAACTGGTGAATTCTTTTGATTTTCATTTTACTCTCTCATTCTAGTAAACTTGACCACTTTTTCATTTATGATGCCTTGAAATACAGTATACAGGATTTTTTCAGGGTGGGGGAGGTGGTGGTTTGGAAGTAGATTGCTACCTCATTTTATGCTATTCCTGACCATCTGACTGAAAAACTCACTAAGCTTTTCTCCCCTTCAATATCCTGATATGTATATTCATCAATTCCTCCTGGCTGCCCCTCCACGGCTGTAATATTTCTCACTCTAACTTCAATTGCAGCGGATGAATGCTTCAGTGATAAAAACAGGAGAGCAATCCCTGTGGCTGTGGGCCTGAGTATCGCAGGATTATTTGGGGTTTTGCTTACTGCATGCCTGGTTGCCAGGAAGCGGCCCGGCAATGGATATGAACGCATCTAAAAGCACCTCCCTTCTACAAAATGTGCGTAGAAAGTTCAATAGCCTTGGCCATTGCATTCCGCTAGCTCAGTCTAATGACAGAATTGACTCTTTCCCCCCTAACAGTTCCATCAGGACGGTCTGGGATGAGGCTGGTTCACAGCTATGTCAGCAGAATTTTTCCGGGTTCAGAGGAGTGAGGGGGGGGCAGCTGGGACAGGAGTGTCCCCTACAGCTTACTCACTCTGACTTGTGAATCTCTCATTTCTGTAAAGGAGAAGAGTCTGGACAGCTCAATAAAGAGCAGGGAGCAAAGTAAGCCATGAATGATCTGGGCACTTAGAAAAGGAAGAAAACTTCTTAAAATTTAGGAGACCTGTTCTCAAACTGTGCAGATGCTTCTTGCATTTTTCATAGCTAATCTGAGTCTTCTTATGTTTATTAAGAAAATGATTGCACTTAGATCAGAAATTTATTTTATTTTATTTATTTATTATTATTATTGCTATTTATTTTTTTTCTTTTTTTTTTTAATTTAATAGCCTTTTATTTACAGGATATATACATGGGTAACTTTAGAGCATTAACAATTGCCAAACCTCTTGTTCCAACCCTTCACCTCTTACCCCCCCACCCCCTCCCCTAGATGGCAGGATGACCAGTAGATGTTAAATATATTAAAATATAAATTAGATACACAATAAGTATACATGACCAAAACGTTATTTTGCTGTACAAAAAGAATCAGACTCTGAGATATTGTACAATTAGCTTGTGAAGGAAATCAAAAATGCAGGTGTGCATAAATATAGGGATTGGGAATTCAATGTAATGGTTTTTAGTCATCTCCCAGAGTTCTTTTTCTGGGCATAGCTGGTGCAGTTCATTACTGCTCCATTGGAAATGATTTGGTTGATCTCGTTGCTGAGGATGGCCTGGTCCATCAGAACTGGTCATCATATAGTATTGTTGAAGTATATAATGACCTCCTGGTCCTGCTCATTTCACTCAGCATCAGTTCGTGTAAGTCTCTCCAGGCCTTAAATCAGAAATTTTTTAAAACTGCTAGATTCAGGACCAAAATCCAACTTCAGATTATGATTCAGTTGGAAAATTGACAAATTTTGCAAGAAATGACTTTAAAATTTCTACACCTTTACTTTTCACTTCAGGATTCATTTATTTTCTGTTCTCTCAATTCTTTTTCCATTCTGTTCATCTGTTTCTGGTATATCACTTGTCCCTGCTTCCAAATTTCTTCTTCTATATTTTGGGATAGTTTGGGTATACTTCTTTTTTTCTTTTGTAAAACATTAAAACATTATTAGAAGTTTCAGAATTAAAACTGCCTTCCTGAGGGTTCTCTCTCTCTCTCTCTCTCTCTCTCTCTCTCTCTCTCTCTCTCTCTCTCTCTCCCCCTCTCTCTTGTTCTCTCTCTCATTTTCTCACGCTCTCACTCTCTTTCTCTTTCTGTCTCACTCACTCACTCACACACACAAATATTTTAAGAATTATAAAGCAATGATTCTTGTCACAAAATATATCCAAAATAAAGGGAAAACTGTTTTGTTCTAGGAGACAACCTACCTTTTCCTGCAAAACAGGCTATATTTAAATATGATGACCTAGAATTTTGAGGCAACAGAGAATATAGTGGACAGAGTGAATTATTTGGAGTTGAGAATTTCTGGGTTCAAAATTGATCACTGACACTTAGCTAAAGGCAAGTCACGTAATCCCTCTGAGCCTCAGGCAACTTCTTAAAACTATTTAATACAATAACTATTTTTTTCAAACCACCATAAATCCTACAAAGAAAAGGAAAAATGAGATTCTACATATTAAAAATATTTTTTCAACTGTTTTTAAAGACCAAGACTTCCCCCCCCACAAAAGACACAATTCATAATTTATCTTATGACATTCATAAAAATTAGGAACTTCTGTTGTTGCAGATGTTTTTAGTTGTTATTTGGGAGAATTTCAATTCCCTAAATTTCTTGAAAGTATCAGGAATGAAATAGAGTCTGAAACCTCCAGAAGGCCTTGATACTATCATAGCCCCTCTAAAATGTCAAGAAATCCCACATTGGGTTACTAATGATTGCATACCCTGGAAATCCATTACAACTCTTCTCAATCATTGGCCAACCAGATTTCCCAAAGTAACTCAAGACTGACAGAATGCTCAACGGAGGAAACAATAGAAAGAATGATGGCTCAGGAGTCAGAAGATCAATTTTAAAGTCAAATCTGAGCTCAGAAAATTACTACCAATGTCAGTATGACCTAGTCACTTAACATCCCAAGGCCTCAGTTTCCTCATTTATAAATGAAGGTATACGTGGCCTTTGAAGTCTCAAAGCTCTAAAATTATCATGGACTTTCAGGATGAGGAATGGGGCTCAGAAACCTGCCCAATTTCACTGGAAGAGCCCCACATTCATCTGAAGTTTCCATGTTATCATGTTTGAAAGGTCAGAGAATACTAAACTCGCCTTTGTGATACATTGTCCATGTGTCCCGTCCCAGTATGAATAAAGCTATTGCTCATTTTGGTGTAGTATCCCAAAGCAAAGCTAATCTTTCCTAACTAGACCAAAATTTTGTTGATTAAATGGGATACCTAGAATAATGCAATGGAATTGGAAGTCCAGAACATAAAGTGAATTAGATCTGTTGGTTTTCCATTTCTCTTTCTCATAATCATGAATATGATTTAATATTCATTATCATAAAATCATTAGCTTCCCCTATAAAGAGATAAGGTTGGATTAGATGATCTCTAAGGTTCCTTCCAGCTCTAAATTCTAAATTTGGAAAAATGATTTTATTCTTTTCATTAGCTAAATGTTTCTTAAATTGTACTTGGAGTTAAAAGAGATCATGGAAGAGTTCTTAGTAAGCAGTGAAGAATGGAACTAGAGTTTGGAAGCATTTTTATTAGACGTGTCAAATCACAGCTTATATGAAGGGGGTGAGCCCGGCTCTCCATCTCTTTTGGATTCTGCCTTTGGGCAGGTTCCTGGCTTTGAAGTTGTGCTCTGATGCCAATGGAGCTGTGCAATGAGGAATATGATGGTATGGGAGTTGTGCCAAGTGGGCACAAGATTCTGTGCCAGAATGATACAAGGATAAGAAGCATATTCTACTAGGTCATGAAGGCATTCAAGTAACTAATGGCCTTGACATCTGTCAAAAGAGAAAGATGACTTCTTACCCTCTGCTCAGTGGCCAGAAGTTGCCCATTAGATCTAAGTCCTAAGAAGCTTGGCAATAGTTCTTGCTGATTGATGCTTATTTCTCAGGTCTCCAGCTCTCTGTTAACTTTTCTGTCATGCACATGCTTCCAATTCATTCTCTCATTCTATTATTTTTTCTAATGATATAGAGCTTTTTGACCTGAACTCCTACTACCTTCTCTCAATGCTGACTAAGCTTTTAGTGTCTGTTGCCAGGGGATAGTAATAGATTCTAATGAGTACTGTGGGGAAAGGGTTTTTCTACTCAGAGAAAAGGTTTGAACCAAGAAGGACTCATAACCTGAGATCCATCGATTCATTTGGACTTTGGGAACTTGGATGGGAAAAAATGAATAGTGGTTTTATAATCCTATGCATTTTATATGCATTTAAAACTATTTTTTCTAAAACAGGATCCTCATTTTCACCAGACACATACATAAAGAGAAGGATCTTTGGTGCTAGACTAAAATAAACTTTAAAGTTTTCTTTCTAGCTCTGTGATTCTGTTATTTGTGTATTCACAATGCTGTGTATTCAAAATGATTTGGAAGGAAAGAACACAATGATGCTGTTAAAAGCAGGTATCTTTCTTCAAGATAAATAGATTAATTTTTAAATTATGAATCACAGCACAGTGGAATAAAGTAAAATACAGCTTTCCCAAGTTGGCTAACATCCTCTTTTTTAGCTTTCATAAATACATGACAGTGAAACATAATGGTTAGAGGGAATCTGGGAGAACAGGATTCAAGTTCTGTTTCTGCTCTGGATTAACTGTGTGACTAGGCAAGTCACCTAATCTCTTAGTGCTCTAATCAACTTTCTAAGACTAAAAGTTATAGACAGGTTACTCAATGGTCAAGGAAAGTTCTATATGGGAGTTCTCCATACAGATGACACTCTCCCTCTCTTAACCTGACCTCTCCTACCCAAAAACAACAACAACAACAACAACAACAATCAAACCCTTAACTCAGGACTGCTTTGTAACGTTTTTGGTTCATTGAAAGAGAGGGAAAAAATCATTAAAATCTAAATATTATTATAAGTAGAAAACATGGGCGATTTCGTGTTTTCAAAATGCTACCCATCTAGTGACATAAATTATTTTCAATAATATTTGAGATCCTTCTTTGCAGGGCAAGTCCACAGAGGACTCCTTGTAATATGGAAAATTTAAGTTGTCACAGTCTTACTCTTTGACTACAATCCTGTATCTGTCTCTTCTTTTAGTGAATGAATGCACGTCTGACTACGCAATTATGGTTCCAATGATCGTTTTGATCGTCATTCCTCTCTGCATTGTGATCTTGGTTTTCTGCGGAATTCGTCTGAGGAAAAAATCAATGGGATACCAGAGGATCTAATTGATATAAGGAATTTCTGAAAGAAATGAAAGAGTTTGGAATTCCTTAGTCATCTCCAAGACTTTAGAGACTTCCCTAATTTTTTTTAATGTAATGTTCATTGCTCTGGTCTGAAACCCCAACATTTCCCAATTTTATCCAGGCCAATATTCAGTAGAAGAGAGAAAAAATATTCATGATTTGATGAGGGTGGGGGAAGATGAGAGGAGTGAGGAGGAGTATGTGTGACAATATTTAATTGATTACTGAAGAGCATTTATTGGTTTCCCCTGTAAGAAACAAGAGCACCAAAATAACAAAATATTTTCTGAAATGGAGCAAGCCTTTGTGCCTGTCAATCACACAGCTGGTGGTTGAAGGGGCCTACACTGGTGGCTATTTGTTAGTGTTTCATTTGCTTGGATGATGTGGCCTCCTTGGCCAAAAGTTAGACTTTCTTTTTTGTCTTTGACGTTATCAAGATATTTTCCCACTCTGAGCTTCCGTTTTCTCATCCATAAAGTGGGAGAATTAATCTTCTGGCCTCGAGTGCCTTCCATCTCCACATCCATGAATCTATGACCTCTCTGGACCTCAATTTCCTCCGGTGCGAAAAGGGGGTTGGATTCAATTCCTTTCAGCTCTAGATTCATGTTCTTTTGAACTCTGCCAAGAACACAAAGACAGTGCTTTTGCTGGCTCTTGAGTTTGTGACATGAACATACTAGTTGATGTTGTTCTCTTTTTTTGATGTAAGGTAGAAAAAGTTTTTTAAAAAGTGTATCTTTTATGTGCATTTATATAAAGTCTGTTTTTCTTCTTTCTACTCCCTGATCCTAGCACAGAGCCTTGTACACAGTTGGAATTTAATAAATGTTTATTAAATTGAGCTGAATTGAATTATATACTCTTCTCTTAAAGCAACAATTGAGGGGCAGCTAAGTGATGCGGTGGATGGAGCATCAGCCCTGAAGTCAGGAGGAACTGAGTTCAAATCTGGCCCAGACACTTAACACTTCCTGGCTCTGTGACCCTGGGAAAGTTGCTTAACCCCAATTGCCTCAGCAAAAAAAAAAAAAAAAAAAAAAAAAAAAAAAGGCAACAATTGGCTGAAGGGAGAAACAGATTAATGAGTATAAGTAACAAACCAGAAAATCTATTTCCAGTACCATAGATTTAAGTTGGAGACCTTGAAAATCATGTCATCTGACTACCTCATTTTATAGGCAGTCAGTCAACCATTATTTATTAAGCACTTTCTATGTGTTTGTCCCTATACTAAATATTTGAAGTCCAAAAAAAAAGCAAAAGCAGCCCCTACCCTTCAGAAGTTCACATTCTAATGAGGGAGACATGTAAATAAATAGATCTTACAGTATATATGTTGTTTGTCCATTTGTTCTGGAAGGTGAGCATGATATCAGTGAGTTGGATTTAAGTTGGGGGGAAGTGGAGGTGCAAAGTCCCCAGCCTTACTTTCTCTTCTCCAAATAGAGTCATCTGGGTCCAGTGGCCAGATAGAGATCAGGACAACTGGAGATGACCCTGAATGCAGTGCGAGGCTTTGGCCTTTTTAAACTAAGGTCCTTCCCAAACACCTCAGTTTGTCTGAGGCAATGCCCATTCAGTGAATAAGGCTAGGTAAAAATGAGACAAAGAATGACCTCTTTTTACTTAGTCAAAACAAAAATCTATCTGGAAGGAGAAGATCTTCAGGATTTCTAGCCAAAACAGAAACAACTGCCATTTACACTAATTCTGAGTCATCAGAACCCAAATAATGATCTAGTGAGGTTTAGTTTGGCACCTATTGTTGACCAATCAACGAAAGCCTAAGTGATTTGGGTTTAAAACATGGTACTTAAAAAATAAATCTAGTCTGGAAACACCAAGATCTCTAGTTAGGTATCAGTGATGAAAATTTATATTTTTTTGGGTCAAGCACTCACAGGTAAAGGTATAGTTCCCTATGTGGCCAGAAGGAGGAGAGGGAGAGAAAGGAAGGAAGGAAGGAAGGAAAGAAGGGAGGGAGGGAGGGAAGGAGGAAGAAAGGGAGGGAAGAAGGAAGGGAGGAAAGGAGGGAGGGAAGAAGGGAGGAGGGAAGGAGAGCGGGAAGAAGGGAGGGAGGAAAGGAGGGAGGGAAGAAGCAAAGAGCAAAGGAAAGATATACATAATTTATCCAGAGTGGATGGAAAGTAATCCTGGAAGGCAAGGTACAATTGGGGATGGTGATAGTGACTGATGCTAAAATTCTACAGATGAGGATTGAGAAAAAGTAATTTGATTTGGCAATTAAGAGATATAGGTAATTTTGAAGAGAGCAGTTTTGGTTGAAAAATGAAGCCAGAAACCAGATTATAGAAGATTTAAAAGAGAATTAGGGGGAAGGGAGTAGAAACATCAAATATAGATAGGCTTTTCAAGGAGTTTAGCTGAAAAATGAAGAAGTTGTCTAGTGGCATTTTGGGAACCAGAGATGTTGAACTTCCTTCTGCAGAAGTTAAATAATAGAAAATAAAATAGAGGTACAGTGGACTGAGTGCTGGGCCTGGAGTCAAACAGACTCTTCCTGAGTTCAAATATGGTCTTATATACCTACTAACTGAGTGACCCTGGGCAAATCACTTAACCCTATTTGCCTAAGTTTCCTTATCTGTAAAATGAGTTGGAGAAGGAAATGGCAAGATATTCAAGTATCTTTGCTAAGAAAACCTCAAAAAGATGTCACAAAGAATTGGACACAACTGAAAATGACTGAACAATAACAACAAAAATGAATAACAAGCATTGTATTGTAGGATGTCATCACTGAGTCCTAAGCAACTTCACACTTAGTTTTACAGAACAACGGATTTATTTGTGGTATATAAACTATGTAGGCTAGAAACAAGAAAGAAGTTCCAAATAGTGAAGGTTTTTCAAGTGGTTGAGTAAGAAAAAAAAATATTAAATACAGGAGAACTTCTGAGCTGTCCAGGAAAGAGCAGGAAATCTTTCCAAATCAATGAATAGGACTTCTGAAGTTCTTTTTCAGTTCTATGATTCTATTCCAATCTTCTTCAATTCTATTAAATTTTTGTATTTATTTCTTACTCAACGACAGCATAGCACCACCTTGTGGCCATATAGTTGAAAATGTTCTAAAGAAGCTGACTACCCACAGTAAAGGCAGACAGAAATATTGTCACCTCAATATATAGAACACCCAAAATAAGTTTAAGGAGCTTAGGAAACTGATCATAAGCCTAGCACAGAGAAATGCAGTAATTGCAAAAGGGAACTCCAGTTATCTCAATATTTCCTAGAACTCTACAGCAACTAGCATATTGCTAATATTAAAACAAATAACCTACATTTGTGAAGCACTTTGAGTTTTTTCTTTTTAAAACTTAGTTTATTTTTAACATTCATTTTTTAAATTAATTAAATTCCAAATTTCCCTGAATTCCCTAAAACCCTAAATGCGCAGCCCATGCTCTCAGTTCCTTAAGCTTACAATCCAGGAACTTACTTAAATCGGCCACTTTTCTGCTTTCCTGAAATCTTCCTGTACTACAAAATCATGCATGATCAGCATGAATTGCAAACATACCTGCTTCGGTGCAAACATTTCTCAGAACTGCTCCATTAAAGCTATTTGAGAGCTTCATAATCTATTTCACTATGTTTTGTGAAAGGACATACATGAATCTTCATTATGTCTAATCTTGCTTGTTCATTTGGTAAATCAATATATATTTTGCTATCTAATCTTCCTGCACCCAACAAAACAGGATCCAATGTGTCTAGTCTGTTTGTAGCCATGGTCATTTTTACTCTGTGTAAAGTATCAAATCTATCCATAGATTCAATAACTACATTATAGTTCTCTGAATTTATCAGCTGAAGTACACTTAGCAAAAAATAATGGCCACCAATAGCATCTATTTCATCCATGAAAAATTATGTATGGTGGGTGATCCCTGGCATAACTGAACATTTCTCTGATCAGATGAGCACTTTTACCAATGTATTTGTCTACAATAAAACTGGACATAATCTTTAAAAAGTTGCAATCTTGCTGGCTAGCAACACCTCTTGCCAAAGATGTTTTTCCTCTTCCCGGTAGTCCATATAGCAAACAACTTTTTTGGAGGAATTATTCTTACATGCTGGAATAACTCCGGATTTGTAAGGGGTGATTCTATTACTTCTCTCAATTCCCTGATTTGTTCAGATAGTCCTCCAATCTAAGAATAAGAAACATTCCCATGATCTTCATGAGACATGAGTTAAACCAGTGGTTCAACTAATTTCTCTTGGCAAGTGTCTCATGAAAATTAGTGCAGTCCGATCCAGAGCAATTTTGTCCCTGGTTTCAGCTTATTTTTGTCAAACTGACACTGACAACGCACAATATATCTTGGTCCATTTATGCTTAACAATAATTTTTTTTTTTTGTTAATTGTTTAAGCACTTTATCCACATTCTGTACAACCCTTTGTAAGGTCTTCAGATAATTTTCAGATTTTTCATATTGCTTGGTAAGCTAAAAGTGATTTTCCTAAAAATGAAGTCAAATCATGTCAATAAACTACTCAAACTCCAGTGGTTTCCTATTTGCCTCTATGATTAACTAAAAAAAATCTGTTTAGTCTTTAAAGCCCTTCATAACTCAGCTCCCTCTCACCTTTCTAGTATTCTCCCCAACACTGATTCTTTGATCTAGTGACACGTCTCCTGGCTGCTTTGAGAACAAGGCACTATTTTCTTGGCTATCCTTCATGCTTAAAGCATGTTCCTTCCTCAAATCGGCCTATAGACCTCCTTGGCATCTTTAACTCAGAACTAAAAACCCAGCTCCTCCAAGAAACCTCTCCCAACTCCTCTTAAACCAGGGCCTTCCCTCCATTAATTATTTCCTAGTTCTCCTATACTAGCTTGCTAGGTATATATTTGTTTGCATGTTATCTCCTCCATTAGATTGTAAATTCCTTGAGTCCAGGGACTGTGTTTTGCCTCCTTTTGTTTAGGAGTCAGTACAGGCATACAGTAGGTATTTAATAAATATTAATTGCAAAGTAAAATATTCTGGATTTGCAGTCAGAGGAGTTGCTGTTTATTACAGATATGTTGGATAAGTTATAACTTATTTGACCCTCGGTTTCTTTAACTGGGATTCAGCTGAAACACCTCTAAGGTCCCTTTCTAGGTTCATGATCCTACTGAAAGATTATGGAAAATAAGAGAAGCCATAGAGATAAAAGGAGCTCTGGGCATCACCTTTTCAGGACATTGATAAAGCTACAGAATGTCCAGAGAAAGTAATTAGAGAGAAATGCTTAAGGCTCATGGTATCTGAGGATCTGTTGACAGGAACTATTTCCCTTATAAAATAGAAGATTTAAGAGGTATATGATATTTGTCTTTAAGTATTTAAAAAGCTAACTTTTGGGAAAAGGAAGTGCCAGACTGGTTAGACAGTCAATAAACACTTCTTTTAAGCACTTACTCTGTGCCAGGAACTGATAAATTTCAAATCCAAGCTACTTGCAGAGCTGAGGATGTTGTATTCTTTGGATTTGAGAGCTCTGAGCTACAATAGGGCTAACAACAAGGTGAAAGCCAACCGTTTCCAAACTAGGGCTGGCATCTATTTGAGGGTGTTCCTCCCGAAGAAGGAAGTAATTGATCCTGCATCCAGGCTTGTTAATCGCTAAGATAGGAAGACCCAGTGTCACTCCCCCTTTAAAAAATGTTTCTTGTGTTTGAGGCTGAAAGAGCAGAACTATTTAATAATAGGAAGTTACAGAGACAAATTTGGGTTTGGTAAAAGGAAAAAAAAAAGATCTTAATAAAGCAGAACTACGGCAAAGTGGAATGCCTGAAGAGTCAGTAAGCTCTGCTTCCCCATTCCCAGGTTGGTAAACAAAGGGATATTTTTTGTTCAGATGTGGATTGGTTTAAGAATCAGGGGTTCTCAAACTACGGCCCGAGGGCCACACACTGCGGCAGCTGAGGACATTTATGCCCCTCACCCAGGGCTATGAAGTTTCTTTATTTAAAGGCCCACAAAACAAAATTTTTGTTTTTACTCTAGTCCCGCCCTCCAACAGTCTGAGGGACAGTGAACTGGCTCCCTATTTAAAAAGTTTGAGGACCCCGATCTAATTCCTTTCAGCTCAGACTCTGGGAGACAGTTGAAAGAAACAAAAATTTAATTACCTTGTCTCCTTCATTACAAGTGATCTCCTTCTCCAGTATTTCTAGAACACTTTAACTCTTGTCTTTTGCTCTTATAACTCCCTTATCTGTTATCATTCTAATATCTGTCTCTCTGGCTCCTTACCCCATCCCTCTCTTTTTCTATCGCTTTTTTTTTTTGTCTCTCCTGTTTTTGTCTGTCTCTCTCCTCTTTTCTCTCTGTTTCTCTCCTCTTTTCTCTCTGTTTCTCTCCTCTCTTTTGTTTCTTCTTCTCTCTCCTGTTTTTGTCTCTATTTCTCCTTTCTTTTTCTCTCTCCCTTTTTGTCTTTCCTGTTTTTGTCTCTCCTTTGTTTTTGTCTATCTCTCTCTCCTGTCTTTTTCTCTGTCTTTTTTCTTTCTGTCTCTCCTCTGTCTCTATCCTTTCTCTTTCTGTCTTTGTGCCTCTTTCTCTTTTTTCTCTGAAAAAGAGGGGCTCTTTGTTTCTCTTTTTCTGTCTCTCTATCTCTGTCTCTTTCTCTGTGTCTATCTCTATCTTTCCTTTTCTGTCTCTTTTCTTCCTGTCTCTTTCCTATCTCTTATCTCTCTCTTGTCTCTGTATGTTTGTGTCTCTGTCTCTTTTTTGTTCTCCATGGGTCTCTTTCTCTGTCTCTTCTCTGTGTGTCCGTGTCTCTCTCTGTCTTTCTCTCTGTCTCTTCTCTTTTTCTCTCTCCTGTCTCTTTTTCTGGCTCTTTCCCTGTGTGTTTATCTCTGTCTTTCCTTTTCTGTCTCTTTTCTTCCTGTCTCTTTCCTATCTCTTATCTCTCTCTTGTCTCTGTATGTGTGTCTCTGTCTTTTTTGTTCTCCATGGGTCTCTTTCTCTGTCTCTTCTCTGTGTGTCCGTGTCTCTCTCTGTCTCTTCTCTTTTTCTCTCTCCTGTCTCTCTTTTTCTGTCTCTCTATCTCTCTTTTTCTGTCTCTTTCTCTGTGTGTTTATCTCTCTTTCCTTTTCTGTCTCTTTTCTTCCTGTCTCTTTCCTATCTCTTATCTCTCTCTTGTCTCTGTATGTGTGTCTCTGTCTCTTTTTTGTTCTCCATGGGTCTCTTTCTCTGTCTCTTCTCTGTGTGTCCGTGTCTCTCTCTGTCTCTTCTCTCTCTCTCTCCTATCTCTCTGTCTCATCTCTTTTCTCTGTCTCTGTATGTGAGTGTCTCTGTCTCTTTCGGTTCTCTTTGTCTCTGTCCCCGCCTCTTTTTCTCACCCCACCCCCACCCCCGCATCCCCTCCCAACACCAGCCCCTGAGGGCCCCTGCAAAGAGAACGCCCTAGGCCGCAGACCCGGGGACCATCTCTCCCCGCGGGGGTCACAAAGGAAGCACCGGAAGCAGAATTTGCGCAGTCTCCTGCAGGGGGCCGGCCGTGGCTGAGGGGCGGGAGGAGCCGGGAAGCGCCGGGCCTGCATCCTCGCCCTTCACCTCACGGAGCCTTAGTTCCCCTCTTTATAATATAAGGAGAATCACGGGGGGTTCTGTTAGACAGAAGGGAGGGTCCCGGGAAGCCTGACGTCACAGGATCCACTCGGCCCCGGGCCTCAGTTTCCCCTCTGTAACTAGGAAGTCCCGGAAAGGACTCCGGCTACCCAGGGCCTGAGGAACCTTCAGAACAACCAATCCGAGGAGCGGGGGCAGCAGGTGCGCGCGCAGCCGGCAGGGGGCGGGGCGAGGCGAGGGAGGGGGCGGAGCTGGTTGCGCGCTCCTCCCCGAGCCCCACCCCACCTCCCACCCCCGCTCTAGGACGGGGAAAGGGCGAACTGGAAAAACTACCTGAACCGGAAAGACTCCTCAGAAGGGAATGACAGAAAACCCCGCCCTACATAGCCCCTCCCCACATGCCCCCGCCCCGCCCCTCGCTAGACTCCAACGGGGCTCGCCCCCTCAGCGCCCAAGCCCCGCTCCACCCCTCGGCCCCGTCTCCCGCCTCTGGACACTCCGCCCAAAATCCCTGCTGAGCCTGGGGCGACAGACAGCGAGCGGCCAATTGGGAGGCGAGAAGCCTTACAACGCCCCCATCCTGATGCTCATTGGCCGCTTCGGAAACACTCCCCCCCCGGGCCCGCTTCGGATTGGCTGCGTACGGGCCGACTTGTGGACGGTGGCCCGGCCGGGAGAACCTGCGGAAAGACCCCGGGGGGGAGTGGGAGATTTGGGGGCTGCGAGGAAGCCTCGTGACCGGGGCCATGGGGACTCCTCTCGGGGCTGTGGCCCTGATGGTGGTGGAGAAGAACCAGTGGCGACATCTGCCGGGCCTGCTGCTGTCGGGGTGCGTGGGGAAACCGAGTCTGGGGCGGCGGGGAGGAGGGGCGGCGCACGAGGCGTATTCCAGGGACGTGCGGTCGCGGGGTGCGGGGTTTGTGTGCAGCGGTACGAGGTGTGAGCCAGGAGTGTGGGGGCGGGGTGTGTGGCCGGGTGTCCACCTGATCCCCGAGTCCGCCGGCCTCCCCCGGACCTCCCGCTCGCTCTGCGGCCAGCCGCGCTCTCGGTGGGCAGCTGAGGACGCTTATCCCCCCCCCTCCGCCAGGGCTCTGAAGTTCCTTTACTTAAAGGCCCACAAAACTACGCGTTTGTTTTACTCTAGTCCGGCCTCCCACAGTCTGAGGGACAGGGAACTGGGCCCTATTGAAAAAGTTTGAGGGCCCTGCCCTGGCTCTCCTCCCACCTCTCTGGCCGTGCTCCCCAGATCGCCCCCTCCAACGCTAAGCATCCTTCTCGCCCTGGCTCCCTCCCTTTGTACTTCCCGTGGCGACCTCGCCTGGAACCAAGGATTTCTTTGGGCGGATTCTCAGCCGCCCTCTCCTCTGGCAGCCCCACCTGCTGCATCTGGAATTGGATGTAGACTGTTTGTGCCCGCTATGTCAAAGGCCCTGTTCCCTTCCCTCGGCTCTGGCCCTGCCCCGCCAGGCCTCCTCGCCCACTGCCGGCGGGCTGCTGTCTCAGGGCTGTCTCTGCAGTCCCGGCTCCCGCACCCACCGTGATTGTTCTAAAGTGAAGGGAAGAGAAGTCACTGCCATGACAACAGATCTCAGTGGCTGTTTATCCCAAGTTAATGTGGACTGGAGAGATAAGGACAGATAAGTAACAGTTATTCGGCATTGATTATGCATCAGTTTGGGGCATACTAATGCAGGCAAGCGGCAATTCCCTCCCTCAAGGAGCAGAAGTTGTAATAGAACAGATGCAGGGGAGCTAGAAAGGGGAGAGGAGCTTTGCGGACATGGCGGCCATCTGGGGTCTCACCGACTCAGCCCCAGGCTGGCTCCCAGGCCAGAGTCCAGGTTTGATGTGGAAGAAGGAGCTTGGTCTGGAGCGGCCAGGTGTGTCCCCAGCTCTTGTTGGCCCGTCAGTCTCCTTCCCTCCCGGCAGAACGTGGGTCCGGCCACGTGTCTCCCGCACAGTCATGGCAGCCGCCTGACTGGTCTTCTTGCGTCACCTCCTCTGCCTCTGCACATTCTGGATCCGAATGGGGAAAAGTAATTCTTCTGAAGAACACGCCTGACCCTGCTACTCTTCTGCTTTAGAAACTGCTGTGACTCCCGGTTATTTCAAGGGCCTCCCCGTTACCGCTCTGCCAGGCCTTGGAAGTCCAGCTAGCTTCACTGCTGCCTCCTCAAGGTGTTCTCCCTCCTGAACGCTGCTGTCCCAACCAGCTTTGCCATTTCCCACAGGCATCCAGGCTTCCTTTGTCCAGTGGTCCCCACTGCCTGTAATGTAGCCCCTTGCTCTTTGGCCATTTAGCTCCCTCCTTTCCCTGTGACGGCTTTCCAGATCCGCCCTCCACAGAATTACCACATTTTAACTTGATGTACATTTTGTATTTCTCATGTGCGGGCAAGCACATATTGTCAGTACTGCAACAGTATTTACATGTGCCATGAAGTCAAGGATTTCTTTATTTCTTTCTTCCTTCCTTCCTTCCTTCCTTCCTCTTCTTTCTTCCTTCTTTTCCTCCCTTACTTTTTCCTTTCTTTTTCTTTTTTCTTCTTTCTTTCTCTCTTCCTTTTTTCTTCCCTCCCTCTGCCCCCTCCCTCCCTTTATTACTTCTTCCTTCCTTTCTTTTTCTCTTCTTTCTTTCTGTCTTGCTTCCTTCGTTTCTTTTCTTTCCTCCCTCCCTTCCTTCTTCCTTCCTTTTTTTCTATTCTTTCTTTCTTCCTTTCTTCTCTCCTTTCCTTCCCTCCCTTCCTTCTTCTTCTTCCTTCCTTCCTGCCTTTTTTCTCTTCTTTCTTTCTATTATTCCCTCCTTCCATCCCTCCTTCTTTCCCCCTTCCTTCCTTCCTTCCTTCCTTCCTTTTGTTCTCTTTCCTACCTTCCTTCCTTTCCTTCTTTCCTCCTCCCAACCTCCCTCTCTTCATGTCTTCTTTCCCTTTCTTCCCTCCCTTCCTTTCCATCTTCCCTCCCTCCTCTTTCCTTCCTTCCTATCTTTTTCTCTTCTTTTTCTGTCTCATTCTTCCTTCCTTCCGTTTTTTCTTCTTTCTCTCTTCTCCCATCTCATCCTCAAGCCTACCATCCAATAGGCATGTATTTGATTGTTTTGGGTATAGCTCAATTAATGAGCATTTGTTAAGCACTGGCTGTGTGTCAGGCACTAGGTATGTGCATGCATGTGATTTAATGTGCCTCCTGGTTATCTGTGTGTAGTGTATGCAGTGCTGTGGGGATAGCGAGGTGTATTTTTGTTTTGGGGAGGGATGTAGTTCTTTTGAGCTCACTCTGACAGGAAGAAAACTCACAGGGGCCCTTTTGAGAAGATTCTGCAGACCTCACTCCAGGAAAGAAATCTCCTTCCAGGAGACATTTTGCATGGACAGATCTATACAAACACAGCTGCCTCAGTTTTCCTATTTAGGAAAACCCTCTTTGAGAGTGTGACTAGGTTGTGAAGGTGTCAGTCAGTGCCCATTACAGCAGGAAGACTCACAGAATTATACCTCAGTGTAGTTTAGTTGGTCAGTCACATCCAACTCTTTCTTGTCAAGGTACTGCAGTGGTTACAGAGGAGGCAACCGGGGCAAACAGGGTTAAGTGACTTGCCCAGGGTCACACAGCAGGGAAATGTCTGAGGCCAGGTTTGAACCTAGGTTTTCCTGGGCCAGCACTCTGTCCACTAGCCCACCCAAGCCCGTCCTCAGGGTTTGAGGAACTGTTCTTGGCTTCCCAAAGGGTGGGAGGCAGGGACAAAACTCGAAGAGGGAAATTGTATTGCGTTCCTCACAGTCAGCGAGTGGTGCTTTCATTCTGTAATGGTCAGCAAGGACAGACGCATTGTGCTGATGCGGCTTCATTCTTCAGGTCTGGCTCTCTGGAGCGCGGCTTCTTGGGGCAGAGCCTCCGCTCCAACTCAGCACCAGGGCTTTTGCATCTGCCCTTCCTTTCTCTTCCTAGTCCCCATAAAATCAGGCCACTTTTCCTCCTCTTCAGATTAGCACATCAGAAGTTTTTAGGGGCCAGAAGATGGAAGGAAGAAGTGTGAGCAAAAACCAGAAGGTGGAGGGAGAGGCTCACCCAGTTCAGAATCGCCTTGTGTCACTGACAGGACCAAATATGGGGCAAGGACTCAGGCTTCCAGTGTGACTCACAGCCCTTCAGGTAAGAAGAGATACAGAGAGACAGTTACCGGAGAGAAACAGACAAAGAGGCAAGAGTCACAGGAGAGAAACAGGCCAAGGCAGAAAGAGAGGCAGAGAAAGAGAAAGAGACACACAGAAAGAGAAACAGAGACAGAGAGACAGTTACAGGAGAGAAACAGACACAGAGAAAGAAAGAGACACAGAAAGAGAAACAGACAGAGAAAGAAACAAACAGAGAGACAGAAAGAAACAGAGATAAAGAAAGAGAAACAGAGAGACAGTTACAAGAGAAACAGAGAAAGAGAAATGCAGACAGAGAGATAGTCACAGGGGAGAAACAGACAGAGACAGAAACAGACAAGAGTCACAGGAGAGAAACGGTCAGATAAATAGAGAGAAAGAGAAACAGAAACAGAAAGAAAAACAGACAGAGAGATAGAGAAACAGAGACAGAGAAAGAAACAGACAACAGAGAGACAGAAAGAAACAGTCACAGGGGAGAAACAGTCACATAAGAGAAAGAAAGAGACAGAGAAATAGAGAAACAGTCACAGGAGAGAAACAGACAGAGACACAGAGTCATAGGAGAGAAACAGAGACAGACAGACAGACAGAGAGACAAAGGCAGAGATAGAGAGAGAACATTTGTTAAGTGCTAACTGTGTGCCAGGCAGCACTATTTGCAGTATATAATCAAAAGTCAACAGTGTTTCCAAATTGCTCTTGCTTTTATATGATTAAAGCAGCTTGACATGGAGCCCTAGATCTTCCGCCTTGGCAATAATACACGCCTCCACATAAAGGAAGCCTGGCCTCTTTGAAAGGGAAGTAGGTGGGCACAGTGAAGGTTCCAGATGCCAGCCCCTCCTCTCTCGCATCTCAATCTCTGTACCTTCTGTGTCCCTATTTATGCCATGCTGACTCTCTTGTTAGAATGGAAGCTCCTTGTTGTTGCCCTTTTTTTCTGTCTCCATCTCTTTGCTCCCAGACATGCCCTTCATAAATGCTAATCGATTGGTTGGTTTGGAGGGCCAGAAGTGGCTCCTCTGCACCAAAACTCTCTGTCCAATGCCTGCTGGTATGGTGCTTAAAATACTCCTCACCTATTATTTCCCTCATTAAAGCACTGTCTCTAGAAGGCTCCTTGATATGAATCCAGCATTCATAAGACTAAAGCTCTAAAGATGCAGAGCATTATCTAGGCTACTGCTTTCATTTTACAAGTGAAGTAACTGAGGTTGTGAAAGTTTAAGGTACTTGGCCGGGGTCATCCAGGATATCAGTGGCAAAGTTGGGACTAGAGTCCAGATTCTAGGTTCTAATTCTGTACTTGTAGAGGCACAAATAAGCCCCAAGTCTCTGGTTGGAAACTTTGAGGCCTAGTTTAGTTTCCTCATTGTATAGATAAGGAAATACAAACCCAGAAAGATGGATGCTGTGACTGATCCAAGGGCATGCATATTAGCACAACAATAATTAGACTGAGAATTTTGAAAGCTAGCATTTATATAAGGCCACACATATCAGAACGACAATAATTAGGCTAAAAACGATTGCTAGCACTAATATAAGGTCACAAATATCAGAAGAACAATAGCTAGATTAAGAATGATCACTAGTATTTATATAAGATCACACATGTCAGAATGACAATAATTAGACTGAGAATAATCGCTAACACTTATGTAAGGTCACAAATATCAGAACAACAATAGTTAGACTAATAATGATTTAATTAGACTAAGAATGATCACTAGTATTTATATAAGGTCACACATATCAGAACGACAATAATTAGACTGAGAATGATCGCTAGCACTTATATAGTATTTCAAGCTGGATGTATAGATTTGGGAATCATCTGCATAGACTTAATTGAACCCATGAGAATTGATGATACCATCAGGACATAAGGGATAAAGAGAAAAGAAATGTTGGTGTTCAAGGAGAAGGGTTGGCCTTGATGGAGAGAAGAGCCAAAAGCATATACTGGTTAAGGGGTAGACGCTGAATGATGAAACAGCAAAGGACGCAGAGGAGTAATCAGACAGGGCAGATGGACCCAGAAAGTGTCATCTTCAGAGCCCTAGTACCGTGTCCAAGAGGAAAGATTTGTCAACATGGGATAGAGAAAGACAATAAGAACTTTAAAAAAAAAAAAAAGACATTCGATTTATCAATTAATTGATTGTTGGTACCCTTGAAGAGAATCATTGCATCAGAAGCTGGAAAGAGGTGAGAAGTGAGTGGCTGGCGCTGAGAGTAGGCAGCTCTTTCTAAGAGAGGCAGTGAAAGGGAGGAGAGGTTTTAAATGGTAGTTTGAGGGAATGATCTTGGGGTGAACTAATGATTCCTTTTGACTTTTTTAAAAGTATGTCAGATATTTGGGTCTACTAGTAGACAAGGACGTAGCCAATGGAAAGAGAGAGCTTGAAGATGAGAGAGGGAACATGAGCATTCCTGAATGAGAAGAGCTTCTGAAAGAGATATCAGGACTGTCTTGAGAAGGGCCCAAGGGGATCAAGACAAGAACTATCTCTTCCTTAGATCTGGAGCAAAGGGAGGTGGGCAATGAAGGAGCTCTTAGCAGGGGGGCTCAGTTTTCTCAGGTTAAGTAGGAGATCAGGCCAGGCCAGCAGGATTTGAAACGAAATGTTCCTGACTCTCAGACCAGGACACTCTTTCTCTACAGCAGTGTTTCCCTTGAACTGATTTAATTTAGTCAAGCCTCCTAAGATTTTACCTGAGATGAAAAGGACCTTGGAGATCATTAGCCTAATACTCTCATTTTCCTGAAAGGACCATATGTGGTCAGTCACCACAGCTGTTTCCTGGAATAGTAGTGAGAAACCTTAAAGTGGAAAAGAACTTTGTTTAGTTTTTTTTTTTTTTTAATTTTACAAAAGCCCAAAATGAGGCTTCCCTGAAGTTACCCATTAGTTATTTGCAGAGCTGGGACTAGGCCCTGGATTTCCTGATCTTTAGTGTCATATATTTTCCACCAAAGCATTATGCATTTTTAGTGGCTAAAGATTAATGGAAAGCACAGCCAAACTTTGAGGATTTGTGGGGTGAGGAACACTAAAAGGGTCAATGTGACACTGAAATGACCTTTCTCATTGAATAATGACGTGCTTTTCTTTAGTCATTCTGTTTCTTCTTTCATTATAATGCTATTTGGATTTCTTTTACAGGAGATGGATTTGGAGACAAAGAACTATGAAATATTCATCAACTGGTACTAAATTTTAAAAATAATTTAATATTTCTTAATGGAAATATTTTAAAAGAGTATACTTTTTCTTTCAATCTGTGTTACATAAAGAGAAAAAAATTTTTCATAAGCAATTTAGTGATTTTGTGATACTTTTATTATGATGATGATGTTTTCTTTGTATTTGTAGCTCTTACATCAAAGTTCTTTTGATATTAAATATCTAAATACAAATAGGTTTTAATGGAACACATTTATGTGACTGATTTTGATCTATCGATTGAAATAGTATCTCCCTAGCTTTCAGGATTATAATAAGGAAAAATAATTATTATCATCTTTAAAATGTTTATTAAGAAATTCTTTGTCATAACATTGAATTTCTACATTATATATTTTATAGAACTTTCTTTTTTTAAATAAACCATCAAAATAGTTAAAGAACATCAAATGTGTGATGACAACTGGAGATTTTTTCGCTAGAACTCCATTACAAGTACTGATGTCTTGGTACAAAGATACCATCCACATCTAATGCCAGAGATATATGCAGAATGTATCTTTGCGTAAGCGAGTTAATTCGACCCTTGGTTTTACAGAATCTAAGGGAAAACAAAACACTTCCCACTGGGGTATGTAAACCTCAATTCCCACTTTTAAGCTTAAGAACTCTTACTATTTCCATTTTTCTGCTTATGCTGGTTAACTGTGGTAAGAAATGAGCTCATCAAAATTGGCTAAGATCATATTTTTTTGGACTTTGGAATGTTTAAAACCCATTTTTAGGTTGATTAACATGATAGCATACTACTTACTTGTCAGTCATGTTCCAAGTCCCAGTTTCATTTGTGTATTAAACAGGAAGAAGCAATATTACCAAGGTCCTTATTGCAAACAGAGGAGAAATTGCTTGCAGAGTGATGCGAACAGCTAGGAAAATGGGCGTGCAGTCCGTGGCTGTCTACAGCGAGGCCGACCGGAACTCCATGCATGTGGAGATGGTATGTGGTCAGACCTGGAGGAAGCTGGATACCTTCACCTTCAAACTTTTTGCCCCTTTCTAAGTTAGTATACTCAGTTTTTCCTTAAAATTAGCCCAGCCTAGTGGAAGTTTGTGGTAATGATTTTTTCTAGTAATGATGATCATATTTTGTGTTTGGTTAGAGCTTTACAGCTTATCTCATTTGATTTGATCCTTGAGATAATCCTGTGAACTAGATTTCCACAAAGGAGGAAGCTGAGACAAAATGATGTGTTTGACATCATCCAGGTAGTAAATAGATTTACTAGTGATTACAGCTTGAAGATTCTGAAAAAGATCACTTTACAACCCCTCGTTGTACCAAAGGGAACCTGAAGCCAAGGAAAGTAGAATCAATCAATAAGTATCTGTGAAGCACCCACTATGTTAGAGCCTGGGGTACAAAATGAAATAGTGCTTGCTCTCTAGGAGCCTCTGTATTACTGGGGAAAACACCATGCACAAGAGCTTTGCAAATTCCTTCATACATACCCTCCTCCGTTGCCTCCTTGCTGAGCAGAAGCATTGGTCAGTTCCTGCAGGCCAGGCGAGCAGAAGCCGCTTGTCTTTGAGCAGGAGTCCTGTTTGTGTTCATCATCATCTAAGGACGAGTTTGTAGGGCTTCCTCACTAGAAAACGGGTGCCTTCTGTCTGGCCACACTGTTGCTCTATACCCCCAAATCCCAAGGAAACTCCCCATCTTTCAGAATATCACAATAACAGTGATAGACTAGTAGTTCTGATTTAAAGGGCACCTTGGGGGAATGTATATTAAACAACCACCTAAGTGACATTTGGAAAAAGTTTTTATTTTTTGGCAGTAAGAAGCAGCTTGGCAAGGTGATTAGAGGTCAAGTTTTGGAGGTGACTCTGGTCTTTCTAAGGGTCCCTATGAGCTTGAACAGAATCTCAGTTTCCTTGTCTGTGATCAAAGAGTTGCACTAGCTCTTCTAAACTATCTTTCAGCTCTAAACCCTACAGTCTGATAATTGTATGACATTTGTGGAAACAGGCAGATGAAGCATACTTCATTGGTCCAGCTGCCTCACAACAGAGTTATCTTTCCATGGAAAAAATCATTCAAGTGGCCAAGGCTTCAGCATCACAGGTAAGGGTCATAAAGGTAGTTCATATGAAAAAAGAATCTGTTACAGAATTTTTTCTTTTATTGATACCTTTTTTTAAAATCACTTCTCTTTCCTAATATATCTCTCCTCCCTCCCTTACTCAGCAAGCCATCAACAGAGAATAGAAAAGAAAGAGGAAAAAAGGCAGTTCAGCAAAACTAACCAACATATCAGCCAAGTCTGGTAGTGTATGCAATGTTCCACATCCCTAGCCTCTCACTTCTCAGTAGAAGGGAGAAAAGTGCATTTTCTCTTCTTTTCTAGGGCCTAGCTTGGTTATTATATTCAGAACAGTGTTCAGAGTTGCTTCCATTTGACACTGTTGTAGTCAGTGCATGTGGTGTTTTCCTGGTTCTCCTCCCTTGACCCTGCATCATTGTAGAACTCTGTTCCTAGTTCGTTTCTCTCTGCATGTAGATTTAGTCTTGGATCTCTTGCTATCCAATGGCTATTTTCACTTGATACCCTTCAGTCTTCTGAGATGAATTGTGTCCTATGCTCTTTCATCTTCTCCAGTACTTAAATTCCCCTCCCTAATCTTAGTCAATGGCATCACCTTCCCCCTACTCATAGTCTTGAATCCTCTGAATTATATTTGATTGCTCCCTCAAAGCCCATAAGGCATTAAAACCAGGTGATCTCCCTCTGAAATGTCTGTCAAGCATACTTATCCTTTTCTTTCCATTCCTGATTCCCAAACCCATAACTTCAGGCTTTATTAACCACCACAGTACGTTAGCAGGTCTCCTTATCCCAGAATCATTACCAGGATAAGATGACTGGAGAGAGTTTCCCCCACTGACACCAGACTCAGCTGTTTCAGTATAGTGGTGAGGTCAGATGCCAGATTAGAAGGTGTTTAGAAATAAGTAGGAGAGGAAAAGTAGAACAGTCAAGAAAGATGACTTTTTCCCTAGGTATTTGGCTTTCAGAAGGTGAAGAAATGTAAGAAAGGGAATTGAGGAAATGAGAGGGTCTAGGGAAGAATGTTGTTGGTGGGTTGGTTTGTTTTGAGATCTTGACCAATAGAGAAAGATTAAAGATTATAGTGGGCAATTGCCTTGGAAAACTGTTGGAGAAGAGGAATTGGCCTTCCTCAGGAAAGGACCATTTGTCCAAGACTCAAGCAAAGCAAGAATAGAGAATGATGTTCAAGGGGCTTGTGTATGGGATTGAAGAAAGACACAGCTCACAGTGGAGGTCTTCTGTTTTTGCTGAGAAAAAAAGAAAAAGCGAGGGTGTGTTGGCTTGAGAAGAGAAGAGAAAGTTTGGAACAGAAGTTGTGGGGAATACATTAAAATGTCCGCATAAGAAGAGGAGAAGGACTGCCTGGGAGCAGTGAGAGCCCAGCTGAGATTATTAACACACATTTCTCGTGGGTGCATATGCTAGTTTCATGGTTTCTTTCACCTGTATTCCATGGCCCCAGAGTAGGAGCAGAGAAGGCACATGGGTGGAACAATTCAGGATTAAGGTTTAGAAAGAGATTCATGGTGATGGGAGGACCACGTAAAGGTGAGCTGGCCTTCAAGAGTCGGGTCCTTATGGAAAAGAGGAGTAAGGGCAGAGCAAGGATGATAAATGAGAAAGCAGGGAGAAGGAGGGCAGTGACTGGAAGTCATTTTAAGGATGAAGATGTTTGGGAGAAGTGAGACCAAGGGAGAGATGGAAGTGAAAGAGATTTTGGTCTGAAAGAAAAATTTCAGCATTCTCTGTCATAGAGAGTGATGGTGATGGATTGTCCCTAATGTGTGACTAAGGTTTATTAAAGGTACAGAACGTAGGGGATGGTGAGGCTGAAGAATTGGAAATTCAGTATGTTTAAGGGGATATTAGCATATATTTTGAAGTCTCCAGAAATGAAAAAATGAATGAATGAGCATTCATGAAAATCTTACTGTATGTTAGGCACTGTGCTAAGCCCTGTAAATACAAATAGAAAAAAAAAAGGCAAGACAGACTTTATTCTAACAAGTTAATGATTTAACTAATGAAGTTCATGAGGGAAGATAATAGTAAGGAATATAGTAATAGTAAGGAAGATAATAAATAATCACAGCAAGCATTTTATAGTACTAAAAGGTTTGCAAAGTGCTTTACAAATATTATTTCATTTTATCCTAACTACAATCTTAAAAAGTCAGTAGTATTATTGCTCCCTTTCATA
The DNA here is from genome assembly GCF_902635505.1 of Sarcophilus harrisii. Classification (NCBI taxonomy): domain Eukaryota; kingdom Metazoa; phylum Chordata; class Mammalia; order Dasyuromorphia; family Dasyuridae; genus Sarcophilus; species Sarcophilus harrisii. The sequence continues at coordinate 40,509,029 of NC_045428.1, read as the reverse complement.
TATGTATCTGTATTGGTTAGTATCTCTTCTCAAGAAGGACCAAAATGACATTACTCTGATGTGACGTGGTACCATGTATGTACATAAGTGCATGTGATGGATATATATGATGTCTCTAAAGTCTTAGTGCAGCTTAAACCTTAGGAAGTTTAAGGCAGCCAACTAGGTAGCTGAGGGAATGACTTCATAGGCATAAAGCACACTATAGGGACACCCAGTATAAAATAATACTTGAGCTTCAGACCTTAGGGCACATCAACAGTTTGGACGACATGCTTCATGGTCTAGAGGGCAAGGGTTTGTTTGGATGAAGGGGGAAGACTGTCTGCTAAGGACTGAACTCCTTGAGAAAGGAGTTGTGGGGCCAGAAGATCGATAACCTGCCATGGACAAGCGACTATCACTAGCTAGAGTGAAGGAGGAAGGAAAAGAGAGAGTTTGAGGGCCACATGCCAATCTCAGTCAATCTTTACATTTAGGTAGAGAAACAGCTCAGGAGATGTGATTTCAGGAGTGTTGGTAAAGTTGTATGCTCCTGCCCCTCCTCACACACCCTTATCCGAGCCTGAAATTTCAGCCTGGAACCTTTGTCCTTTTCATTTAAATCCTTGATCCCTCTGAGATGTAAGTGCCCTGATAAGGCTGAAACCGGACACCGCTGTCCATTATTTCCACTCTGGGAAGGCTCCCCATGGTGTTACTTTTTGTTCTTCCTTTTTAGGCTATTCATCCAGGGTATGGTTTCCTCTCAGAAAACACTGAGTTTGCAGAGTTGTGTAAGCAAGAGGGAATCATTTTCATAGGGCCCCCTTCATCTGCCATCAGAGATATGGGAATTAAGAGGTACGTCTTTATTTTTCTTCCCAATGTCCTTTTTTGTGCTAAGAGGAATAAGAGGTGGTACATGTCATAGGAGATGGAGGGCCAGGCTCGGAGTCAGAAAGATTTAGATTCAGTCCCTCCTCTGAGGTGCCTCAGCAAACCCTACCAAAATCTACCAAATCAATAAGATCTCTGGAGCGCCTGTGGAGCATTTTACAATGAGGAATTCACTGACCCTTATGTCTTTTGAACTGTGTCTTACTGCTGAAAGGGGAAGGATGTCTTACATGTTATTTCTCCTAATAAAACCATTATTTTTGTTCTAAAATGTTACTTAGGAAATGGACTTGGGGAAAGTTAGACATTTGTAATTATCCATCTGTAGTAACATTTAGTCAATGTAGAACTTTCTAATATTTGATGACCCATAGAGTATGAATTTCCTTATAAAGTTTCATTATATGACAAATGTTAGAGAAGATATGGGAAAACTGGAATACTAATGCATTTTTGGTGGAGTTATGAACTGATCTAGCCATTCTGAAAAGCAATTTAAAACTAAGCGCAAAACGGAGCTATAAAATTGTGCATACCCTTTGATCCAGCAATACCAACACTGTCTGTATCCCAAAGAGATTATAAAAAAGGGAAAAGGACCCGCATGTACAAAAATATTTATAGCAGCATTTTTGTGATGGCAATGAGTTGGAAATTGAAAGGATGTCTCTCTGTTGGAGAATGTAATGTAATGGTATATTGGAGATATGTGGTATAATGGTAATGGAGAATAAATGTAATGGTATATAAAGGTAAGGGGATACAGTTGTGCTATAAAAAATGATAATCAAGTGGATTTCAGAAAAACCTGGACTTATATGAACTGATGCTGATTGAACTAGGAAAACATTGTACACAGTAATAGCAACATTGTGAAAAAAAAAATAACTATGATAGATCATTGTATTTCTGAGGACAACTAAGTCTAAGACAACTCCAAAAAACTCATGATGGAAAATGCCATCCGTATCTAAAGAAAGAACTGTGGAGTCCGAATGCAGACCGAAGCATATTCTTTTCACTTTGTTTTTTTTTCTTTCTTGTGGTTTTTCTCTTTTGTTCTGACTTTTCTTTCACAACATGACTAATGTAGAAATGTGTTTAACATGATTGTTTATGTATAACCTATATCAGACTGCTTGCTATCTTGGCGAGGGGAGGGAAGAGAAAGGGGGAAAAATTTAGAACTCAAAATCTTACAAAAGTGAATGTTGAAAACTATCTTTACATATAATTGGAAAAATTAAAATACTATTAAGTGAAGAAAAAAAGAACAGTCTATGGTTTATTGAAATAATCGATTGTACTAAGGAACTCAGGGTGGCCTCTCAACCCCTTTTATTCCCCCTTACAGCACTTCCAAGGCAATCATGTCTGCTGCTGGGGTTCCTATTGTTGAAGGTTACCATGGGGAAGATCAGTCAGACCAACACCTGAAGGAACATGCAAGAAGAATTGGCTACCCCATCATGATTAAGGCGGTTCGTGGTGGAGGTGGAAAAGTAAGAGAGAACCCTTTGTGGGTTTCCCTGGAAAGCTGCCTTTGTTCATGTGACGTCACCCTTGTAACCACCTGGTTTCCTGCTGCAGGGCATGAGGATAGCGAGATCAGAAGGAGAGTTTCAAGAGCAGTTAGAATCAGCCAGGAGAGAAGCCAGGAAGTCTTTCAACGACGACGCCATGCTGCTAGAGAAGTTTGTGGACACCCCGAGGTAAGATCCCTTTTTCTAAGGCTGCACAGCATTGTCTGAGGAACTCAAGGAAGATGGAAAACAGGCCATATTGCACTGAAGTCAACGGCAGCGGGTTTTCTGAGAACTTTTGTGATCTGGAATATTCTTTTGTCAAATATTGACTGATTGACTTGGATTGACTTGTAGCTCTGTTTACTGTAAGGAAATTTGACTGAGGTCAGATTGACCGGTCCAACGACCTTGAGAAGAATGATTGAGTCTGGCAAATGATGGAGTCGGAAAAATAATTAACAAAATAGGTCATTTGGCATTATTAACTAGGCCATATGCCAGCTCATGTGGAGAAAGAGTTATTAAGGAAAGTTGTGAAGGCCCCTCTCCTGGAAACAGCCATCTATTCCTATTAGTACAACCTCTGGATAAGAATTAAAGGAATCAGTTTTCCAGTAAAGAATCCCACTGGGTATGAGCAAGGGACTCCTTTGGACAGGGGGCTAGTGATCCTGGGCAAACATCCGGGGAGCACATGACGGCAGTCATCTCACATATGGACGTCACATGCCCTGAGAAACTGCTTCTCTCCTTGCCCCAGTAACGTCATTGTTACTTCTTTTTGTTGTCCTTTGTTTTTGTGAGGTACTTGGGGTTAAGTGTTTGCCCAGAGTCCCCAGCCAGTAAGTGTCCTGGATCAGAGGATTTAAATTCAGTCCTCAAGACTCCAGAGCCAGTGCTCCATCTCCTGCTCCACCTAATTGCCTCGGGCTTCAGGTTCAGCACTTAGCATGAGATGGGGGTTCCTGTAAGGACCTGGGAATATATTCTGAATTGGTAACTTGTAGTTGTAGCACATTAGTATTTTTAAGGCTTTCTGGATTAACCATTTGTCTTTAGTAATTTGATTCAATCCTATATAAAGGTAGCAGTGACAGCCCTAACCCCTGTATTCTATGTGTGTGTGTGTGTGTGTGTGTGTGTGTGTGTGTGTGTGTGTGCACGAGAGAGAGAGAGAGAGAGAGAGAGAGAGAGAGAGAGAGAGACTGACTTAGTTTCATGTTGTCTTCTCCATTAGAGTATTAGCTTCTTGAAGGCAGAGACTAATTTCACTTTTCTTTGTATCCTCAGCATTAACAGTGTCTGGAACATAAATAAGTTTTAAATAAATACATATATTAATGTAGCACACAAATCAAACCTAAAAAACCCCCCAGTAGCTCACTAGAAGGTCACTGGAGAGCCCAGTGGTTTGGTTTAACAAAAGCCACATTACCCGTTCAGAACAAAGGATAATGATGTCAGTCTTTACCCTCAAACAGGCATGTAGAAGTCCAAGTATTTGGTGACCAACACGGCAATGCTGTGTACTTGTTTGAGAGAGACTGCAGTGTACAGAGAAGACACCAGAAAATCATTGAGGAGGCCCCGGGGGTAAGGAAAGTCTTTAAAGGAATTGATGCTTAATTCACCTTATTTATCCTAGGCCCGTAAAGTCTAGTCCTGCTTCCCTCAGGATCTTCTAGATTGAATGGTGAGGAAGTTGCTGCTGTGTGGTGGGTGAGAGAGTTTCCTCCAGGAAAGAAGGAAGGAAGCAGGCATTTATGTAGCACCTGCTGTGTGCCAGGCCCTGGGCTAAGGGCTGTACAACTATTATTTCACTTGATCCTCTCAATAACCCTGGAAGGAGATGCTGTTATTATCCCCATATTACTGTTGTGGAAATGGAGGCAGAGAGCAGTTAAATGACTTGCCCGTGGTCATACAACTAGTAAGAGTTTAAAACCAGATTTGAACTGAACTCTTCCTGACTCCAGACCTAGGGCTCTCTCTGCTCTTGGGCAGTCATTGGGAGCTTCCCTGTACTGATGACATCAGAGGCCTGATTAGGGCCAGGTGCTTATCATAACACACTTGGGGGCCACACAATGGCCTGCTCCATGATCACGTAATCATGTGTGATTGCCTACAGTGGGACAAACTTTAAGATGATTAGTATTTTACAGTAAGTTTTTCTTATACAGTTTAAAAATTAATTAAAAGTAAGGTTAATTTTTGATTGGCCAGAAATCTAAATTTTTTTGGAAAAGGTTTTGAAAAGTAGATTTGTTGAAAATTTTTCTCAAATATATTGTTTTTCTAGATAGAAATGAATATATAAACTCAATTTCCTGCTGTAGAATCTTGAACTTCATTAGAATCTTTCTTTGAGGCATTTCCATATCCTCACAGACAGGATATAAGCCTGGACTTCTTGCTTTACCTCTTTGGGTCTCAGTTTACTCATCTGTAAAATAGGAGGGCTGGATTAGGTTACCTCCATGATTCCATCTGATACTACATCTATGAGTTCTCAATTCACAACTTGTGAATTCACATTGTAGATGCAGAAAGTATAAGAGCCTAGGCTGGATGAGCTGGTCTCAGATTGTACAACCAAGTGGGTTAAAAAAAAAAATCTCTGATAGCTTGTTTATTATGATTCACCTCTTTTTCCTAAAATGCATGAAAATGTCAGTGAGCTTGGTGTTTCCGTTTCACTGTAATATTCTGGACATCCTGATTTACTTAGCAAATTGTTACCCAGTGAAACTCCATTTGTAGAGAATGAGCTTTCATTATAATTGAGGAAGTGGAGGCAGTTAATGTTCTACAGTTAATTGTTACCAAGGTCACTTGTTTATTCAGATGCACTTTTCCTATAAACACATCTTAATTGTCATTAGAAGCTTGACCAAATGAAATGGAGCTTTTTTATATTGTTGCCCAACATTCCAAGTTTATCTCTTGGTTCCATCACTTCCACTGATTTTGACTAATATTGCCTAAAGAGTCGTCTCAGTTCATTTGTGATGTATTTTAAGTAGCTTTTTATTTTTCAAAATACATGCAAAGATAGTTTTCATCATTCACTCTTGTTAAGCTTTGTGTTCCATATTTTTCTCCCTCCTTCCTTTCCTCCCTCTTCCCCTAGACAACAAGTAATCCAATATAGGTTAAACATGGGCAATTCTTTTAAACATATTTCCACATTTATCATGCTGCACAAGAATTTTGTGATGTATTTTGAAACAAAGAAGGGTCAGCAAAAGTTGTCAAATAGGCATTTGTGATTTTTATGAATTAAAATAAAAACTGGCCTGGAGCATAAAGGCAGAGGTGTAATTGGGGAAATCTACAGTTTATGGGCCAATCTAATGAGTCATTGATTTTGTTTGATAGTAACAGTTCCTGAAAATAAGACATTCCTTAATGAACATAAAGTTGGATTTTCTTTGAGTAAAAGATAGTGAGTAATGCCCATGATCCTCATGGGAGATTTAATTTTTAACTGTTTTAATTATTCACAGCCTGGAATTGATCCCGAAATAAGAAGGAAGCTTGGGGAAGCCGCTGTGAAAGCTGCGAAGGCCGTCAATTATGTGGGTGCAGGTGAGTGGGCAGGAGGGAGCTGAGTGAGAAGGGGGATGAGAAAGACCAGAAATGAGAGTGCATTTCTCCAGTTTTGAGAGCACAAGAAAACCAGAAAGCTTTTTTTTTTTTTTTTCCCCCTGTCTTTGGGCGGGGGAACACTTACAGAATGTGAATCCACTTCCATGTGGATTTAATTCCATGAATCTGGGCATGAGTCGGGGTTCCCATGGATGGAAGCATATTCTTTAAAGAAGCAAAATAATGATTTCCAGGTTCCTCAGCTGGACCAAAGTTAGCTACTGTCCTGAGCTTCACTACTCTTGGGTCACCTTGAGGTGACTTAGTCATAGTCTCATTGCTGAGACTTCTGGGACTGATTCTGAGGGCCTACTATGGTTTGCTCAGTGTTAACTCCAGGGAATCCCTCCTCTTAGATAAAGAGGCAACAATAGAGTTTTAATTGTTTTTTAATGTGTTTATTCAAAACTTAAATATAATATGAAGAAAAAAATTTCCATGTACACAGAACATGGAAAAGAATTCAAATATAAAACAATAAATTTCCATTTCAAGAAAGCCTATATAATAAATTCTACACATTGTATTCAGAGCTGTCTATCTTTGCTTCTTTTGATTTTCTTTTGTTATTGACTGTGCCTTTTTTATTTTATTCTTGTTATCCCCTTTCCTCCCTCTCATATCCCTCAAGAAGGCTACAATTAAACATAGATATATTTATGTATCCATATGTACATATACACACATACATAGATGTCTGTAATAATATGCACATATACATCTATGTAAGACAGTACAGTTTATATATCCTCTATTTCTCATTTTCATTCAAAAGTTCGAATCTTTTTATATTTTTCTAATTCCACCAACTCATTTTATCCTACACCAAATCAATATTCCAATCTTATATTGTCTAGTTATTTTAAATAGTTTTTAAAATATTAATTAATATGGATGATATATAGTAGTTTCCCTGTTTTCCTCTTTTGATTAAGTCTATTTTAGCTTTAAATTTCTCTGAGATCATGATCATTCCCCCTGCTTTTTTTAATCCAATAAATTCTACATCTGATCTTTATTATTATGTTTGCCTATTTCTCTTATTTCCTATCCCTCCCCAACCTTCTTTTTATTTATTTACCTTGCCTTTCTACTATTTAACTTATGTGTCTTCTCTCCCCTCTCTGCCCCCATCCCAAGAATCCTTCACTTATCCTCTCTCTCTACTGTTTCCCTTCCTTTTGTTTCTGACTGAATTTAGAAGACTTTTATAACCTTCTAGATAAATATGTATTGTCCCCTCTTTAAAGCATTCCTGAAGAGAATGAGGTTCCAGAACTGTCAGCCCTCTTCCCCTATCTAATTTCTCTGTGTCAGTTCTTCCTCTGGCACCTCATTTGTATAATTACTCTTTTTATGTTTTCCTTACAGTTTTGCTTTTTAGAATCACATTACATTCAGCTCTAACCCATTCTTTCTTTGGAACTACCCATTTACTAATGGTAATGATAATATACAATTTACATTTCCAATATAAAAAGTAAAAATTTTATCTTTATTTAAATTAGCCCTTTGTAATCAGTCTTTGATGTTTACTTTATAATTCTCTTGGATCTTATAGTCAAATTCAGGTGTCTTTTTTTTTTTTCCCTGAGGCAATTGGGGTTAAGTGACTTTACCAGGATCACACAACTAGGAAGGAATTCAGGTCTTTTTGCAATAAAATTCTGAAAATCTGGCAGTATATTGAATGGTTTTTTGTTAAGTTTTGTTTTGTTGTTTTTTTGTTTTTTGTTCAGGATTATGCTTTACTTTGGTGGGTGTGCTATTTTTGGCCACAATGCTCATTCTTTTGCTATTTGATATATAGTGTTCCAAGAGCTTTGATTTTTTAATGTAGCTAGATTCTGTGATTCTAATTGTAACTCCACCATATTTGAAATGGGTTTTTCCTTATTGCTTATGATATTTTCCCCTTGACCTGGGAATTTTACAATTTGGCTATTTTAATATCCTGTAGATTTTCCTCTACTTGTTGTATCTCTTTGAAGTGGTGATTGATGATTTTTTTTTCTTTTTCATTTTTACCTTCATCTCTTGTTCTAACTCTTCAGGACAATTTTCTTTAATAATTTCTTATGTTACTGTCAAAATTTTTTTTGATTTTCAGGTAGTCTGATTATTCTTACATTTTCTCTTCTTGATCTGTTCTCCAGATCCATTGATTTTCTTATGTCTCACATTCTCTTCTATTTTTTCATTCTGTACATTTTGTTTCATTTTTTTCTTGGTCTCTTATAACGTCACTGGCATCTCCTTGCCCAGTTCTAATTTTCAAGAAGTCATTTTCTTCCTTAAGATTCTGAATCCCCTTTTCTAGCTGGTTGATTTTCTTTTCATAATCTTCTAGTTTTTCTTGGATTGTTATTATTTTCTTTTTAAATTTTCTTCAGTCTCATTTGATTTTTAACTATTTTTATGAATTCTTTTTGGTCAGGTAACTATTTAATGATATTCTTTGGGGTAAAGAGGCTTTTTTTTTTTTTTTTAAACTTTAGTGTCCTCCTCTGAAGATGAATCCCTCATCTTTCTTTCCATAGAAATTTTCTGTGTTTGGGTTCTTTCTCTTTGTCTGCTTTTTTAAAAATTTATAGCAACTCATTATTATCACTTCTTCTGGTCTTAGGTCTTCCTTCAATTTTCTCCTGTAGCCTGAAACTGAAAACAAGAGTTCTCCACCCTGTTAAGTACTGGCAGCCGGCAGCTTTCCCTCACCTGGCGTGCTAGTCCAGCTCACCAGAGCCTTTTCTTGGCTAACACACACAGGCCTGCCATTCCTTATAAGCAGAGGTTCCCTCAATCTTCTCCCCCCCTCCCCCAGATACCTGACTCCCCACATTCTCTGGGAGGTGAAAGTTCCTGTGGCTGGGCCCAGACTCCCTCCCAGGCCAGCTAACCCCCGGGCTCCCTGCTTGTGCTTTCAATGGAACTAGCCTGGAGGTGTTCACCCTCCCAAGGACCAAAGCTCCATCCTGCTATCTTTCTTTGGATCTTCTCGGATCTCCCGGGAGATCTTCTGTTTTGTCCCAACTCTTGCTTATTTTTCTTGCTCTTCCTTTGCCCTGAGACATGGAAAGCCTGGAATTTTCTGACCCATGCAGTAGATCCTAGAGTTTGAATTGTTTAAATATCAAATAATTTTCATTGAATGGAGAATTAGAAATAAAATGACATCAGATGCATGTTTGGGGGCATTAAAAAAAAAAAGAGAATAAGCATTTATATAGCTGGTGCTATTTGTCAGGCACTGGGCTAAGTGCTCTTGCAAACATTATCTGCTTTGGCCCTCCTGACAGCCCCGGGGTGGAAGGGGAGAGGGGAGATGCTCCCATGTTCCCCATTTTACAGTTAAGGAAACGCAGACAAACAGCTAAGGGGCTTGCCCAAGTTTGCCCAGCTAGTGTCTGAGACCAGATTTGAATGCAGCCTCCCAGGCCTGTGCTCTGCCCACGTAGGACCACCAGGCTCCAGGTTATCTGAGGAAAAGACCCTGGGTCCTCCTGATCCAGCCCCTTCTTCCTAGGGCACGCCCTGCTCCAGGAGGGGGTCGGCTCGTGGCAGGGCTTAGGTTGAGGGCCTTCCCTACTTTGCTGCTGCAACTTAACCCAGGTCTTTGCTTGCAGGCACCGTGGAGTTCATCATGGACTCAAACCACAATTTCTACTTCATGGAGATGAACACGCGGCTGCAGGTGGAGCATCCTGTGACCGAGATGATCACAGGCACCGACCTAGTGGAATGGCAGCTCCGGGTGAGCAGACACTCTGGGGAAGGACCACGAGGAGGGGGTGCAGCCAGGCCTCCAGGGTGCCTCGGGGCAGCCCAGATCCAGCCTGGGCCTTGGGGGCTGCTGGGTGACCGAGCAAGGCTTTCTGCCTCATCTTCCTTGACTGCCCCTGAGGCCATTGCTGTGAGGGCCAAGGGAGAGTGAACAGAAAGACCTTAAACCGCTCTGTAAATGCAGGCTCTGCCTTTTAGCAAAAGACCATGAGACATGGAAGCCCAGGACAAAGTCAGTGGGCCAGGAGTGCCTCAGCCAATGGAGGGTATTCTGGAGTCAGAGCAAGTCTCAGAGCCCTCCAGATGGATCCCCTGCCTGCCCCCCCCCTCCCAATTTTACAGTAAGGGCTTCAGGAGACAGTGTGATTGAATACAGAGCCAGATGATTTTCCCAAGAACCATGTGGCTTCCTCTGGTTCCATTCAGCCCCAGTTCAACAACCATTTTTAGAGGCTGCTCCATACTAAGACACACAAAGATAGCTAAAACATTCACCCTTTGTAATATTATATATATAATATTTAATATGTAGTTATGGTCATTTGCCCTTTGTAATAATCCAATAATAAGAAGGAAGCTGGTAGGCAGGCAGGGTTCTGGGGAGTGCAGAAGCCCAAGGTCAGGGAGAGCAGATCAGAAAAAGTCGACCAGGAGAATCTGGCGGGGAGCCTTTTTTGAGCTCACGGGAAGCCGGAAGCAGGGTCTGCCTTCTGGCTAGCTCGGGCCAGGTGTGGAGGCCAGAGCTCTAGGGGTAAAACACCCCCACCTTGGGGCTAGGAGAGTGACCCCCTTTCCCATGGTCAATGATTTCTGGAGACTGTCACATCTTTACTCTTAGCCTCGGATTAACTAATGTTCGATGTTCATTAATGTTAATGAACTAATTAGCTCATTCCCTTCCCCATGTATTACCTCTCCTAGGCCAAATAAATATGAAACGGATTCAAAGCATATTCATTCCTCTGCTTTTCTTGAATAGTATCACCTTCCCCTGGTCAGCAGCCTCCCTCTGATAAAAATTCACGGGGGCTTAGATAGATTTAGGGCAGCTGGGAGATAAAACTCAGATCCTGCTGCTGACTCAGTTTCTCCTTCCCAATAATGAAGATTTAAGTCCTCACACTACTTGGGAGTCACCCGAGGCAGCTCCATAGTGCTGCTCTTTTAACAGGTATTTTCTGAATGGGATTTTAGTAATCTCAGTAATGCTGCCTGGTATTTACTTAGCTCAGTGAGGCTTGCAAAATGCTTCCCCTGTGTTATCTCACTGGGTTCTCACAACAACTCTCTGAGGTAAGTTCAGTTTTTATCCCCATTTTCCAGATGAGGAAAGTATGGCAAAAGAAGTTGAATGGTTTACCCAGAGTCTCCCAGCTAGCAAGATCTCAAATCCCAACTCAGATCTTCTTGACTTTTTGTGGCTTGATTTGAAATGTTGGTTCTTGCTCAAATGTTGAGTCTGAGTGAGTTTTATCTTTTTATTAGCCAAGAACATTTTGGATCTTCTGGTCCCTTATTCCTTTTTCCAGTTTGCTTGACAGTTCTGGCTAGATATATACGTTTTTGAGAAATTTAAAGTATACTTCCAAGCTGCCAAGAATCTCAGGGTTAAAATGCTTGACGTCAATACTAACTCTTCTTCTATCCCTGGTAACATGCATTTCCCTATTTATCTTAATTGGTTTTTGTTTTATGTATTATTAAAGACAGGTACCCCATTTTATCTCTATTTTATCTTGTAAGCCACGAGGCAGAATATAAATCCTTAACAAAACTAGTTTCGGCTCCTTCCAAGTTGTCTTTTGGATTATTTTGCCAACAACGAGGTTTTTAAGCCAGCTGCCAGCTACTCAAGCTTGCCATCACAATCCAAGTGACTGCAGCCATGTTCCAGCTGGACTCCACTGAGGCCGGAGGTCACTGTGCGAGTGGACAAGGCTCAGCCCATACTCTGGTAGAGGGCAGCTTCTTTTGGCAACTCTTGAGAAGCTGCATCTGTTTTTGTTCTCATTTCCAAAATGGGGTAAAGGATCAAACTTGACTGCAATTCTTGGCTCTTTTTTCATGTGGAAGCCAGCCTTTGGAGGCCAGGTTCAGGGACACTTCTTTTTTGATCAGTATCCCTTTCTCTTTCTTTTGCTTCTCCGATGAGGAGACATTATAGATACTCATGGTTTGTTGGGGAAAGCTACTTGCTGGTTCTTCTGGAATCAAAACCTTTCCTTTTCTGACTTTCTGGGCTCTCTGAGCTTATGGTCACCAGATTTCATAGAATTTTGATGTTCAGGGATATTGGTACCTGATATAAGAGATGTATGTCCAGGGGTAAGTGTCCAGGGTTCCAGGAAAATTATGTCATTCTAGAATGTGAGAAAAGAGGAAGATTGCAGGCTTTTGGGACACAGCATTATCAGAAAAGATGTATTTCTGGATTTCAGAGATTTACTTGGCTTTGGTCCCTAAGGCTTTGGTTTCTGAAACTTAGGGAAGACTACATAATTTTGAGGTTCACAGAAGAAGGAAGCTTCATAGACTGTCATGAAACCTAGTGTACATGCAGATATCTGAAATGCAGGGAAATTAGTGAAAGCAGAGATGGACTTTTAGGGATCTAAAAAAATAGAAACCAGTTTCTGTTGATTAAGGAAAACATGCTCAAAAGCATTGTCACATTTGGTTTTTGAAACTCCAGGATGTCTAGGCAGGGAGAGCCTATCATCCAGCCTCAGGTCCCGTGCAGGGTGCTGTTTATTGGAGCTCTGAGAGTCTAAGCTTGCAGGTCTTGGGAGAGATGCAGGAGGCTGCCAGGATCCCGGATGTAGATGGAGCAGTTTCCAGGGTTTGGGATGCCCCAAAGACATGGCAGTTCAGACAGGGATAGTTTCCTGGAAAAGTAGCTGCCAGAGAAGCCTCTGAAAGTGGCGGACCCCACTTTCCAAGGTGCCCACCCCAACATCCATGTTCCCACCTGGAGGAATGCCTCTGCTGGACCTGCAGGGTCCATGTCAAACAAGGAAGACTTTTCCTCCGTAGATGTTGTATCTTTAGGTTCAGCTTTGGAAGGTGACTGATTTGGGGACAGTTATAACCACACTTGATGCTTGTCTGAATTTGCTAACTAGAAGTGGATGAAAATGTTTCCTCAATAATGTGGGGTATTTATTCTCTTTTTTGAATATTTATTAAGTGGAATTTATTTATTTATGAAGTGGATTTATTATTTAGGAACAGAAACTTGACATATAGTGTTACTTCCTCTAAGTCCTAAGGTTCTCTCTTTTGTGAATAAAAGTGTGTGCTATAGAGAAGGTCCTTTCTGTTGTAGTTACTTCCTTTTTAATTTTGATAATAAGCATCCTGAAAACCCAACTTCCCTCAAACAAAAGAGAATGGAATACATCATGGAAATACAAAGAAACTTCAAATTGAATCATACACCTATTTCCTTTCCATATAGTTTTGCTATTATATATATACTATCATTAGATAGTAAAGGTCAATAGAAAATTTGATTCTTAGCTTACCTACATATAGAGATTAAAATAGAAAAATCATAATGCAACATGTATATACCATCAGAGAATTCTGGCAGCTATCTTAGTCCAAGAGTTGAATAATGGCTGTGCATGAGGAAGACTAAATGGAGGCTTGAGTATTCATGTATGAAAATAAGAAAAAAATCATTCTCAATTGTTTTCTTTTTAAATTATATTTTTAGTGGCAGCTAGATGGTATAGTGGATAGAGCACCACCCCTGAAGTTAGAAGGACCTGAGTTCAAATTTGGCCTCAGACACTTTATATTTCCTAGCTGTGTGACCCTGGGCAAGTAACTTAACCCTAATTGCTTCAGTCAAAAAAAATTATGTTTTTATTTCATTAAATATTTTCCAATTGCATTAAAAATTTTAATGTTCATTTCTTAAAATTTTGAGTATCAAATTCTTTCCTTCTCTTTAGCCTTTCCTCCATCCATTGAGAAGGGAAGTGGTATATCAACTATACATGTGAAGCATGCAAAATATATTTCCATATTAGCCATGTTGCAAAAATGAAACAAGAAAAACAAGAAACATAAAAATAGGTGTTTTTTTTTAAAGTATGCTTCAATCTGTACTCATAGTTTATCAGTTCTCATTCTGGAAATAGATAGCATTTTCCGTTTTAGGTTCTTTTTTGTTATGTGCAGAGTTGTTAAGTGTTTAGAGATGATCATCCTTACAGTATTATTGTTACTATGTATAATATTTTTCTGGTTCTACTTATTTCACTTTATTCATATAGGTCTTGCCAGTTTTTTTTTCTGAAACCATCATACTCATAATTTTTTATAGTATAGTAGTATTCCGTGACAATCATATTCCACAACTTGTTCAGCTATTTCCTAACTAATGTCCATCCTTTCAATTTCCAGTTCTTTGCTATCCCAAAAAAGAGCTGCTATAAATATTTTTGTACAAATAGGTCTTTTCCCCCTTTTTTGATCTTTTTGGGATACAGACCTAGGAGTACTAATGCTGGGTCAAAGGGTGGGCATATTTTTATCCCTTTTGGACATAGCTCCAAATTGTTCTCCAGAATGTTTGGGCCAGTTCATAACTCCATCAGAAGTGCATTAGTATCTATATTTTTCCACATCCCTTTCAGTATTTGTCATTTTTCTTTTCTGGAATGATAACCAACCTGATAAGTATAAGGTAGTATACCTTACTTAGGTTGCCTTAATTTGTATTTCTCTATCAATAGTCATTTAGAATTCTTTTCCATGTGACTGTCAATGGTTTTAATTTCTTCTGAAGACTGCCTATTCATTTCCTTTGACAGTTTATGAAATGGGGATTAGCTTTTTTTTTTTAAATAAATTTAGCCCAGTTCCCTGTATATTTGAGAAATAAGGCCTTTATCAGAGAAGCTTAGAGTAATATTTTCCACCAGTTTTCTTCTTTCCTCCTTATTTTCGCTGCATTGGTTTTGTTTGTACAAAAAAAAAAATTTCATGTAATCAAAATTATCCATTACTTCCTATGATCTTATCACTCTTGTTTTCTTATGAAATCTTCCTTTAGCCATAGATCTGACAGTTCAGTTTCACCATGATCCCCTAATTTGCTTATGATGTCACCCTTTATGTCTGTATTTGCTTATGATATCAGCTTTATGTTCATTATTTACCAATTTTGATTATATTTTGGTATACAGCAAAACATATATCAATGTTTGTCTATGTTTAGTTTCTGCCAAACTGCTGTCCAGTTTTCCCAGCAGTTTTTGTCAAATACTGAGTTCTTGCCTCAAAAACTTGGATCTTTATGTTTTATCAAACACTAGATTACTGGTCACTTATTCCTATGTATTATGTACTGAATCGATTCTACTGATTCCTCGTTCTTTCTTGACAAGTTATATTGTTTTCATGATTACCACTTTGTAATAGATTTTAAAATCTGATACTGTTTTTGTTTTTGTAATTGAATGGTCTTTTAGGCTTATAGTTTCCTTACTATTGAACTAGCACTACATTCCTAATATAAATCCAGCCCAATGACAGTATATAAGCATGATGATATAGTGCTGTAATCCCCTTGCTAGCATTTTTTTTTTTTTTTGCAAAAATATTCATCAGGGAAATTGGCCTATAGTTTTCTTTCTGTTTTTACTCTCTCTGGTTTAGCTATCAAGACCATATCTGTGTCATAGAATGTATCTGGTAGGACTCCTTTACCCATTTTTACAATGTATTTATTTATTTAGTTTTTTTTTTTTATTTTTTTTTGCTGAGGCATTTGGGGTTAAGTGACTTGCCCAGGGTCACATAGCTAGGAAGTATTAAGTGTCTGAGGCCAGATTTGAACTCAGGTCCTCCTGACTTCAGGGCTAATGCTCTATCCACTGTGTCACCTAGTTGCCCTTTTCAAATAATTTATAAAGCATTGGCATTAATTGTTCCTTAAACATTTGGCATAATTCACTTTTAAACCTATCTGGTCCTGGGAATTTTTTTTAGGCTTATTCAATTTCTTTTTTCTAAGATAAGTTTATTTCCTCTTCTGTTAATCTGGACAATTTATATTTTTGTAAATATTCTTCCATTTCACTTAAGAGTATTAGTTTTATTGCCATATTATTGGACAGAATAACTCCTAATAATTGCTTTAACTTCATCTTCATTGGTATTATATTTACCCTTTTCATTTTTGAAACTGGCAATTTGGATTCTTTTAAAAATCAAATTAGCCAGTTGTTTATCTATTTTATTGGGGTTTTTCCCATGAAACTAGCACCTAGTTTTATTTATTGGTTCAGTGACTTTTTATTTTCAATTTTATTCATTTCTCTTTTGATTTTTAGGATTTTTATCTTGGTATTTAATTGGGGATTTTTCCTTTGTTCTTTTTCTAGCTTTTTATTTTTTGATTATCTGTCCAGTTCATTGATTTGCTTTTTCTCTTTTTTTACTGATGTATAAATTTAGAGATATAAAATTTCCCCTAAGTACTGCTTTGGCTGCATCATACAGATTTTAGTTTTTGTCTCCATGGTATCATTGTTTTTAATGAAATTATTGTTTCTATAATTGATTCTTTGACCCAGTCATTCTTTAGAATCACATAATATAATTTTCGATCTATACTTCCATGACTCTTTATTGAATGTAATTTTTGTTGTATTATAACATAAAAGGGTATATTTAATAGTTCTACCTTTCTGCATTTGGTTGTGAGGCTTTATGCCCTAAAACATGGTCATTATTTTGTGTGTGGTGGTGCCATATTGCTGCTGAAAAAAGGAATGCTCCTTTTTTTTCCCCATTCAGTTTTCTTTAGAAGTCTATCATGACTTTTCTAAAACTCTGTTCATCTCCTTAACTTTTCTTATTTATCTGATGGCTAGATTTATGTAAGTCTAAGAGGGGAAAGTTAAGGATCCCATTAGTATAGTTTTGCCTTTTATTTCCTCTTGTAATTCATTAAACTTTTCCTTTAAGAATTTGGATGCTATGCCATATGTTTAGTAATGATACTACTTTGATATCTATTGTACCTTTTAGCAAGATGTAGTTTCCCAGTTTATTTCTTTTAATTAGTTTATTTTTTTGTTTTTGCTTTGTCTGAGATCATGATTGCTGACCCTGCCTTTTTTATTTCAGCTGAAATATAATAGATTCTGCACTACTTCCTCATTTTAGCTTTGCATGTGTATCTCAATTTCAAGTGTATTTCTTATAAACAATATATTGGATTCTGGTTTTTAATCCATTTTGCGATCTGCTTCCATTTTCTTCCTTTTCTCTTTCACTCTTTTTAATCTTGTCTTTCCTTGGAATTCTGTTTTGCTTCTGATTACTGCCTTCTCTTATCTATTCTCCCTTTTGTAATCTCCTCTTCTAATTCTTCTTTTCTTTTATTACTTTCCCCTTCTACTTCTGTGTTGGGTAAGATGTATTTCTATTTCCAATTGAGTGTGTGTGTGTGTATTTTTTTCTCTTTGAATTGCTTCGTTGCCCTACCAAACCTCAATATTTCCCCCCTTCACTGTAAAAGCTCTTCCTTACAAATCTCTTTTATGTGAGAAAATTTCTTCTATTCTACTTATCTTTTCCCAGTGTATCCCTTTTTCTCAGCTATCCATTTTTTTTAATATCATTCCAACATAATCAGATTACTCTAGTGCCCTTTGTTTATGTGGAGTCCTTCTAACTGACCTAATAATGATACTTCTTAGACATTCCATGTATCACCTTCTTATGTGGGAATATAAACAATTTCACCTCGCTAAATCCTTTATGATTTCTCTTTCATGTTTACCTTTTTGTGCTTCCCTGGAGTCTTATATTTGAAAGTCATATTTTCTTTTCTGTACTGGTTTTTCATGAGGAATATTTGAAAGTCTTCCATTTCATTAAATATCTATTTTCCCCCTGAAGGATATGCTCAGTTTTTCTGGGTATATGATTCTTGGTTGTAATCTTTGCTTTTTTGACTTCCAGAATATCATTCCTAGCCCTCCACTCCATTAATGTGGCAGTTGATAAATCTTATGTGATCCTAAATAATAGTTCTACAGTATGTGAATGGTTTCTTTCTGTCTACTTGGAGTATTTACTCTTTGACATGGCAGCTGTGAAATTCAGCTATAATGTTCCTGGAGGGGTTTCATTTTGGTATGTTTCAATTGCTGATCAGTGGATTCTTTCAGTTTCTAATTTACCCTCTAGTTCTAAAATATCACAGCAGTTTCCTTGATATTTTCTTGAAATATGATGACTAGGCTCTTTCATTGATCATGGCTTTAAAATAGTCCAATAATTCTTGTTATTTCTCTTTGCAGTGTTTTCCAGGTCACTAGTTTTTCCAATGAGATATTTCACATTTTCTTTTATTTTTTCATTCCTTTGACTTTGTTTTATAATCTTTCTTGATGCCTCCTGGAGTCATTAGCTTCATTTTATCCAATTTTAATTTTAAAGGAATAGTTTTCTTTAGCAAGCTTTTGCACTTCTTTTTCTGTTTGGCCAATTTTGGTTTTTAAGGAGTTACTTCATCATTTTTGTCCTTCTTTTGCCACTTGGCCAATTCTGGTTTTTAAGGTGTTGTTTTCTTTAATATTTTTGTGATTCTTTTACCATGTTCATTGTCTTTATAAAATTTTCTTGCATTACTCTCATTTCTTTTCCTAATTTTTTTCTCTACCATCCTTATTTGATTATAAAAATAATTTTTTAGCTCTTCCAGAAATTTTTTTTGGGCTTGTGTCCAATATACTTTTTTTCTGGGAGGTTTTGCTTACAGCTATTTTAACATCATTGTCTTCTGAGTTTGTGTTGTGGTCTTCCATTTCACCAGAGTACCTTTTTATAGTCAAGTTCTTGTTTGCTCATTTTCCCAGCTTTTGAACTTTATGTTAAAGTTGAGTTTGGGGCACTGTTTCAAACTTCAGATTTTTTCCTCATTACTGATTTCAGAGCTAGTTCTTGGGGGTTTGGAAGTTTTTGTTGCTTCCAAGATGGTGTGATCCAGGGAGAGGAATGGTCACTGCTCTCCTGGTTTGCTCTCTGGTCCTTATTCATGAAGGGTCCTGATCCTTTGCGATTTCCATTGATTCTGCTTTTCAGGACCCCTACTCCCTTAGGACAGCAAGTGCTTTTCTCTGTCTTGGAACTATGACCCAGGAGTGGACACAGGCCATGGAGTATTGCATTCAGTACTAGCACAGAAGCCCCTTGTAGTTTCTTTCCTACCGGTCCCCCAAACTCCTCACCATGTCTGGCTTAAGAGTTCCCCAAGGGGCTCTGCTCATGCTGCCATCCCCAAGTCCCACTCTGAGCCAGATTCCCCTCCCCCGTCACAGATCTCTCCGACCTCCTGCATTGTCTCGGGCTAGAAGAATGTCTCACCCTATGCTTTGTTCACTCTGTTGCTCCAAATTTATATTTGAAATATTATCTTATAAGTCATTCAGAGGGGAATGTTGGAAGAGCTTGGCTGAAGTGCTTCTACTTTGTCATCTTAGCTGCACCTCTGGAAATCCTCTTAATTATTTCCAACCACTGAGTGGCCAGTCTTGATACTTGGACTCACTTAACTGTTTTAAGGAGAAAGCTACGAAACTCCTTCTCATTCCTGTTCACTTGCAGATTATTTCCATCTTGCCACCAAGAGAAGGCATTTCACAAAGGGCTCAAAGCATATAAATAAAAGTGGATCAAAATACTGTTGTTTCTGTTAACTACACATTAAGCAAAATCCAATGCTCAGTCTAGAAAGAGCCAGAACCCATGTTTGCTAATGCTGTTAACTGTTATAGTAGTATTTTGCAGATGGAAAAATCTTCTTTTTTTAGATTGCTGCAGGAGAGAAGCTCCCTTTGAGTCAGAAAGAAATCAGACTGAAAGGCCATGCCTTTGAAGCAAGAATATATGCCGAAGACCCTCAGAATAATTTCATGCCTGGGGCAGGACCCCTTGTGCACTTGTCCACACCGCCACCAGAGCCGAGTCTTAGGATCGAAACGGGAGTGAGGCAAGGTGAGTGGGGATGGCCTCTGGCCCTTGTTAGTCTGGCTGTAAAGGAGGACAGTGATTGCTGTACTCACATCCCTCCCAGGGACCTTGGCCAGGAAGCAGGTGGCAAGTCCCCGGGGGCTCTGGCCATGGGACTCATTCTTACATTGGTGACAGCCCCATCATGAGGCCTTCAACAACAGCCAGATTCTCTCTTCTTTTTTTTCTTCAATGACATTCATGCATTTGCCATTGCTTTTCATTCTTTCAAAAATGATAGTGTATTTTATAAAAGAAAAAAGTTTGTGATGTTCAGGCTCCTATTTGGAAAGCTTTTGTTGTTCTCTCCATTCTCCGGTGCTTGCTGATAGCCTGCATTTCCTATGGACAGCATCATGGGGAATATTCAAGCCTGGTTGGGAAAAGAGTGTCTCTGTGCACTGAAGAGTGGGAAGGACATTAAATAGCAATTCCAGAATTAATTTACAGCATGGATTGTAGGGGGCCATCAGAGTTCATTGGAGGGGGATATACTATCACCCTGGGTGGGATTAGTCACAGTAAGCAGATTGCAGAAGGGGAGGATCTAGGCCAGAAGATGGGAACCCGGGGGGAAGACAGGCTCCCTAGAAATCAGCTGTGGACCCAGTGGGAGGAGGGAAGTTCCCTTTGGGCGGGGCCCTCGCTGGACCTCATCTGGAGAGTCCCAGCTAGAGGAGGACACTGATGGCTGGAGGCAGCGGGGATGGAGAAGGCCTGGAGTCCATATTGGGCAAGGAGAAAAGAAGGTTCAGGGAGACCTGAGAATGGCTTGACGGGCCCTTCCACAGGGGAGGGATCAGCCCAAGGGAATGGAGCAATGGGCACAATGGACACAGTGGGCATGGGCCGGGCATCAGCAAGTGCTCCCGGGCACTGGATGCCAGCACAGCTGCATTGGGAGGGGAGGTCTCCCTGCAGACCCCAGAGGGCTTTGTCAGCTCTGGGCTGGGCCAGGCGGTCTCTGATGGCTGGCATGCTGGGCCACAGGGAGGGAACCACCTTGGAAATAAGGTTAGGCTGGCAGATCGGAGCCAGCCTGGGAGGGCCTTGAAGGCCAACACCAAGAAGGCGTGTTCTGCTCCCAGGCAGCCCTGGCCTGTCCACACAGGCGTCCTTCCGTAGGTACCCAGAGAAGTTGGCGGTTCCAGGTCGGGAAGCTGCTGACAATTCTCTCTCAGTAAGAGGCACCCCCGCCAGGGCAGGGACTGGGTGTGGGCCATTGGGTCTCCAGGGCCTTGGCCCGTGTCAGGTCAGGTTGAGCCAGATCTGTGGGAAGCAGAACAAGCCCGTCTGTGGAGCCAGATCATGCCCTCGTTTGTACAAAGGGAGGATCGGGCCCTGGTGGCTCAGCGATCAGGGGGGGGGGGGCGCCCTCCATAACCAAGTGTATCAGCCGTTAGTCCTGGGGGGTTCCTGGGCCAGGTGACCCGTTTCTGGAGTTTGCGTTTCCCCGGATCCTCGGCTGAAGCTTTACTCCAGAAACCCGCCTCTTCTCTCTCAGGGGATGAAGTGTCGGTGCACTATGACCCCATGATTGCGAAGCTTGTTGTCTGGGCTGCCGACCGCCAAGCAGCATTGAAGAAGCTTCGGTACGGCCTTCGGCAGTACAACGTGAGTGATGGGGAGGCTCAGGTCACATGCAGAGAGGGCTGCGGTGGCCGAGGGGACGGCGTCCCAGGGCCACTCTTCCAGTGAGCCTACGGGTGGTCTAAGCTGGGTCCTTAGTCTCGATATGGGATAGTCACAGATGGGGCCGAACAAAATGGTGTCTCAACTAGGAGAGAAAAGTTCTATAAATGAGGATCTCAGGTAGTAGAGGAACTGTATACTGATTACCATAGGTCATGAGGTGACCTATGAAATTCCAGAATAGAGGTTTGCATAGTCACTTCCCCCCAGAAATTAAGAGAGTCGGTCTTGGATAATAGTTGATGCTGTTTGTTTTGGAGGATTATTCCCACTTCTCTAATATGTTATCTGATTGCAACCAAAAGATCTGGCAGATGAAGGGGTGTCTTTTTAGACAAATTGGAAAAGCACCAAATGACTGGTGTTGGTTTAATTTGCTCTAGCAACTACAACTCTCGCCTGAATGTCCAACAACCAACCCCACCCCCCACCCCTGCCATTTGTGTCATGATGTCATGGATCTATTGTTGGAAAGGGCCTCAGAAGCCATCTGTCACTGACATATTGGGGTGACATAATGGACAAGTCACCGAGCTTTTTCCTCAAGGAGCAAAGCAAAGAACTCATCAACTCAGATTTTTTAAAAAACATAAAAATTAGAAGCAAGGGCAGGTAACAGATGCCAGAGCAATTTAATTTTCTAATGCTTAGAATTAGGAAAAACTGATGTTGCGCAATAAAAAGAAACAAATGGGATTTTAAACACCTATGTTGGGAAGAAGATTGAATGAGGAGAGGAAACCAGCGCTTCCACTAATGAGCACATAAGCCCGGGGGCCCCAGGAGTGACCACGCTGCCCCAAAGCCCCAGGTCCTGTAGCCATGGCTGCTGTGGACCCACGAGAGGAGATTCACGCCGCCCAAGCCCTTGGCGTTGGCTGGGGCCCCCTGAGGAGGAGGAAGGAAAGATCTGTACACTAGTGCCATCAGGGTCCAGCCCACATATGTGTGTACATCTTGTCTCCCTTAAGACTCTAAGCTCGAGGGGGCAAGGGCTGCATGGCCTTTGTCTCTCCATCTCCAGTGCTTAGCACAGGCCTGAGCACCTGGAGACCCCCGACCGTTGGTTGGGGCTCCTGTGCTGGGGGAGAAACATCAGTGTTTCCTAATTCTAAGCATGAAAATCATCCTGCTCTAGTGTTCCAGGGCCTCCCTGAAAGCTTGCCTGCTTCCCCCTAGATCACAGGACTGAACACCAACATCGACTTCTTGCTGAGTCTTTCCAGACACCCTGAGTTTGAAGCTGGCAATGTGCATACAGACTTTATCCCGCAACACTACCAGGACTTGCTGCCCCCTCCGAGGCCCGCGGCCAGAGAGGTCTTGTGTCAGGCTGCCCTGGGACTCCTCCTGCGTGAGAAAGGGGTGACCGGCGCCTTCAGGGACCAGACGGAGGGTGAGGATCACTTTTCTCCTTCCAGTTAGCAGGTTTTTCAGACATCAGGTCTGGGGAAGCTTCTTCCTCTTTTTCCCCCATTCTCTGTTAACAGAGCCAGCCTTCCGCACTTGGCAGGTCCTAATGGCACTAACTCTGGGATCAGGAAATGATGGAATCCCAGGGTCAGAAGAGGCTTGAGAGCTTGCCTGGTCTGGCGCCCCTCTGCCTCTCCCATTTGTCATGAGAAAAGTGCCCTGAGAAGTATCAGGTGCCATCTGAATGTGAGCTGGGGGGGCTGGGAGGCCCAAAGGATAGGGCACCGGACCTGGAGTCAGGAGGACCTAAATTCAAATCTGGCCTCAGACGCTTGGCAGCTGGTCACCTCGCCCTGCTTGCTTAACTTTCTCATCTGTAAAATGAGGCAGAGAAGGAAACGGCAAACCAGCCAGCATCTTCGTCAAGAACACATCATGTGGTCAGACAAGACCGAACTAATTGCATGACCAAAAAACATGAATTAAAAACCTTTCTGACAAATGGTCCTTGGGCCCACCCCTGCAGCAACAACAAATTTCCTTGACCCTGGGAGCAGTCAGCACTTTGGGGACAAGCCACCGATCTCTAGGTGGCTGTGCAGTCCACGTCTGCCATTTCCGTGTGAGATAAAACTCCCCGTTTCTGTAATCTGTATAGTTCATCTAATAGTTTTGCCCACAGCTATGAAGGCTGCCTCCTTTTCTAGGCCCTCTCCTACCATCTCTGGAATTTGCAGAGAAGTGACATTACGTTATTGTTATACGGCCCATCTTCTTCCTCATTTCCTAGACTGGGCTGTCGGTAGTGCTCTGGCGCTTCTCCCAGCCTGCAGCTTCCTCCAAGACCCTGGCCCACCGCCCTTCATGTTGTATCCACACATTCTTTGAGAACACAGAGCAGCGGGCAGCCCCTTACCGACCATGTCCCTGGGAGCTTCTGTCCCCATAGCAGGAGGGGAACGCTGATTCTCCCCTTGTCACTGTGAAGATCCTTGACAAGAGAAGGGGGAAACAAAGGGGGAGTTGTCCGGTTCCCCTTTCCCCTCTGTCAGATGGCATTGCACGGTAGCCCCAGATAGGACATAAGTAGAAGTCTTGCGCCTCCCTCCCTGTTTTGTGCTTAAGGGTCACTCACTTAAGAGTCACTCCCGACTCTCCGTGTCCTTGGGGGGGGGGTTGTCACTTTGGCCTCTGGGGCCCCACTCATCTCACTTGAAAGTGGGGCCCAGACCAGGTGGTCCTGTGGTCCCTTCGAGCTCTAAGTCCTGTGACCCCCATGGAGCAGGGACAGGGCTGAGACCCGGAGAAGGGGCCGACTGCCTCCTTTCCTTCACCAGGGCTCTGGTGTTGTGGCTTTCAAGATACTGGAGGCGACTGCTAACTTGGCCCTTCTTTCCTGTTGCCGGGGGCATCTTCACAACAGAAAGGCTTTGATGTCATTTCAAAAACTTATTTCTGTAAGACCTGGTTTGTTTTCTGTGCCTGTGTAAGGACTTTCTGCTCTCTAGTTTGTGACTTTTTACAACACTTTTCCAGATCGGTTCTCACCTTTTGCCTCCGGTAGTGGCAGAAGATTAAATCTCTCTTACATCAGGAACATGACTCTTGAGGACGGGAAAAACAGTAAGTGACAAGGGAAGACCACGCCTGAGCTCCTGCTGCCTTCCAAGCTCAGGAGAAGAGTCTCTAGTGTTTCTGGCATTAGAAGTAATTAGGGGCAGGCCCTGATTGAGCGACTGGTAATACCAGGATTCTAAGCTCAGTGAATGGGAGAAGAAGGGGCTTTGATGAGGAGTTGGGTTGGAGACATTGGAGCTTGAGACAGTGAACGTTTGGGCAGAGAATTCGACTTGAGAGTCCTCTCCATATGGTAATTGGTCACCATATCATAAATCCAGAGCTGGGGAGGACCCCGTGGCTGTCTGAACAAACCATCGTATCTTACTGAGATCCAGACTGGAGGACCTCCAAATCACCCAGGCAGTGACCACTCTACATCCATACTTGTTCCAGCTATCCCCAGGAAAAACTTAGACTATTTTTTGCCTCCTCTGGATCCTACCGAGTCCATTATTGTGGTCTCTGGGACAGACTCACTAAAATACACACTGGGGATTGACTCCTTGTTTACAAAGAGAAAGCTGAGAACCAGACAGAGGGTCCCAGAGTTGCTCAGGTTGCTCCTGACAAATGTTGCTACAGTCCCCATCATTGGTATTCAAATCTAAGTGTTTTCCTTCATCAGAAGGAAAAAAAAAAACCTAGAAAAATCCCCTGATCCAAATACCTTTGAGCAAAGAGTGTCAGAGAGCCTTTTCTCTTCCTGGTCAGGAGAGCACTGGACAAGTGGTCAAGAAGTTGGGGTTAATAGGCCCCTAATGCCATTCTCTGGGCATTTGGCTTTGGGCAGAGCCCTGGGGTGAACGCTCTGGCCTCAGTGGCCACCGGTGACATTCACCCTCCAGCTTTCCTGTGTCAGTCCTAAGAGAAACCCCATCCCAGTTTTTATTGGCTTTACTCATCAGCAATAAGGAAGCAATATCCACGCCCTCAAGAGAATAGTTTTTTGTTTCAAATGAGAGGTTTTTGCTTCTTTGAACTTAAGAAGGAATTCCTTTTGGAAATGACTTGTGATTTTTCTTGTTCCTAGAGGTGGCCATCACCGTGAAGTACAACCGGGATGGATCCTACAGCATGCAGGTGGGTCACTTGGCTGTGCCACAGGGATTTTGTGACAGATCAGACATGGCTCTGATTGCTGAGGCGCCCTTATTCTGTGCCAGCTTCTGGAAACTAGTTCTGTTCATTTGATTCTTTCTTATGTGTGTCCAGCTCAGCTGTCATGTTTCCATAATGGAACCGAGCAAGCCCCACACTTGGAAATGAGATAACCTCCCAAGTCGGGCACGTATCAGCTGCCAGTATGCATCTCTGAGTTGGCGGTTTGTGGGCCTTTGGGGAGGACTGTCTTTTCCCCTTGTAAATAGCCATTATTGCCAAGAAGAGAGTTTAATGAAATACCCTAAATTCAAATTTAAGTAGAAGAATCAAATGAGAAGTCTTCTTGGCTAATAAAGTAAAAGAATCTTCTTATTCTGGTGAATCCAACCCTTTGTTACATGCTCAGACAGTGCCGCCATCCTTCCAGAAGCACAACTTGTCTAGGACCCTTAGCAAAGATCGACTTTCCTTCTCTAAAGCTGAGAAATTAGGAAAATCGATCTTGTGGGTGCTGTGTTGTGGAAAGGGAAAAGTGTCTGCCAAATAAAAGATGTGAGAAGGGATCATCTGCAGCCCAGAAAGATAGGGTAGAGCCAGATTTCAGAGCCCTTTGAACGCTATGCAGAGAAATTTGGATTTTGTCCTAAGGTATAATGGGAGACACTGAGTCTCCTTCAGCAGAGGAAGGCTGCGAGCCAACCAGCGTGTAGGACTATCGTTTGACAGCTGGGTGGAGGTCAGGCTGGACCGACTGGCTGTGTGCCATTGATCCACATGGGCTGTATTCTTTGGGGATGGAGAGGCTGTGAGGGATGTCCTTCTGGCCTCCATTTGCCTTTTATTGTCTCAGAGAACTAGGGCAAGCAACCCACAGTGACATGGCATAAGAAGGGCACCGTTGTCAAGGTGTGCCCCTGGAAAAGCAGAGGATGGGGGGTGCCGGGTGCCCCAGAAGCTGAGTGCACCCTGAGAGCTACGGGATCCAAATCAGAATTTGGAGAGTCTGCAACAAGGGGCTGGATCCTCTCTAGAGGCAGAAACAGAAGTCACCAGGATGGGGAAGTCTGGGGCCCCAGTGGAAAGACCTGGCCTCCCTGAGCCCAGAGAGCCACTGACACACAGAAGCCAAGTGTGTCTGCCCAGGAATCCGGGGAGTCACGGGCCCCTCGAGGCAGCCCCCGAGTTCTTCCAGCCCCGCTGCCAGCTTAGAAGGCGCCAGTCCTTCCTACCAGCAGCCCTCTGAGTGGTTCCAGCCAAACAGGCCAGGGAACCTGGGAGGGACACAAAAGATATGCAAAGGGCCAAAGGGCTCCAAGATGGAAGGCAGGAGAAGCCATGCATGAATGCCTTAGCCTTGCGTAATGTGCATTTTCAAAGAGTAGCCTGAATTATGGTGCCCCAGGATCAAGTGAATTGGAGTGGAAAATGTATTCACAGGCCAGACTGTTTTATGGAATCAAGGAACCTTTTCCTTTGCCTGTAAAGCTTTTCTGTGTGCACCCAAGGGGATAGAGACATAAATAGGTATACACATGTTTTGTTGTTCCCTTGTGTCATGGCCCCACTAACCATAGCCTGCCAGGCCCTTGTGTCCGCCACTGTCTCTCAAGTCCGGCCAGGCTCCAGGATACCATCCCTCCATCTCATCAGCGGCCGTCCCCCTTTTCCTTTTGTACAGATATAGCTATGGAGGCACATGCGTATCTACACATATGTATGTAAAGCTTATATGTAATTATTATATAATTACAGTAACAATGAGAGCTGACATTTATATTATACTCTAAGGTTTGTAAAACACTTTTAAAATTTCTCATTTGACCTTACAACAACCCTGAGAAAGGGGGGCTATTTTTGTTCCCGATTTGCAAATGAGGAAACTGAGGGTTGTTCATGATCACATACTAGCAGGGGTTTAGGGCTGAACTTGAACTCAAGTGTTCCTGACTCTCCGCTGCCTCACCAGCTGCCATAACATTATAGATATTTGAATTACTTTACAAAAGTATTACTTATTCACATTCAAAATTGTATGTACATATAGTTAAGCAAAATTATCTTGCCTTTTTCTTTCTTAGAGTAAAGAAACTTAGGCCACCATCATTCGTTCTCCAGTATCAGAGTGGAAGCTGGCAGAATGGGTCTGTGTGGCTCGAATGTGCTTTGGACACATGAATTAGTGTCTAGAGGGCTAAACTCCTTTGTCAGTATTCATAAATCCTTTTGCCTATGTGCACAAAGATGGCCAAATGTGTGACTTCAGACACTTAGGAGTTACTGATCAATTTTACTTCCAGTGGAAAGTTAGGTGTCCTGTCTCTTTTGTAATCATCCTGAATTTTTACCTGTTTTCTTTTTCTTTCTTTCTTTCTTTTTTAAATAACTTTTTATTGACAGAACCCATGCCAGGGTAATTTTTTTTACAACATTATCCCTTGCACTCACTTCTGTTCTGATTTTTCCCCTCCCTCCCTCCCTCCACCCCTTCCCCCAGATGGCAAGCACTCCTATACATGTTAAATAGCTTACAGTAGATCTTGGATACAATATATGTGTGCAGAACCGAGCAGTTCTCTTGTTGCTCAGGGAGAATTGGGTTTAGAAGGTATAAGTAACCCGGGAAGAAGAACAAAAATGCAAGCAGTTTACATTCATTTCCTAGTGTTCTTTCTTTGGGTGTAGCTGTTTCTGTTCATCATTGATCAATTGAAATTAAGTTAGATCTTCTCTTTGTCGAAGAAATCCACCTCCATCAGAATACATCCTCCTACAGTATAATTGTTGAGATATATAATGATCTCCTGGTTCTGCTCATTACCTGTTTTCTTTTAGCAATTTGTTTTTATTACTTTTCAGCATTTAAATTTTTTTTTAATTATAGTAACTTTTTATTGACAGAATCCATGCCAGGGTAATTTTTTTTACATTATCCCTTGCACTCACTTCTGTTCCGATTTTTCCCTCCCACCCTCCACCCCCTCCCCTAGATGGCAAGCAGTCCTATATATGTTGAATATGTCCTAGTATATCCTAGATACAATGTATGTGTGCAGATCCAAACAGTTTTCTTGTTGCTCAGGGAGAAGTGGGTTTAGAAGGTATAAATAACCCGGGAAGAAGAACAAAAATGCAAGCAGTTTACATTCATTTTCTAGTGTTCTTTCTTTGGGTGTAGCTGTTTCTGTTCATCATTGATCAATTGAAACTAAGTTAGATCTCTTTGTCGAAGAAATCCACTTCCATCAGAATACATCCTCCTACAGTATCATTGTTGAGATATATAATGATCTCCTGGTTCTGCTCATTACCTGTTTTCTTTTAGCAATTTGTTTTTATTACTTTTCAGCATTTAAATTTTTTTTTATTATAGTAACTTTTTATTGACAGAATCCATGCCAGGGTAATTTTTTACAACATTATCCCTTGCACTCACTTCTGTTCCGATTTTTCCCTCCTACCCTCCACCCCCTCCCCTAGATGGCAAGCAGTCCTATATATGTTGAATATGTCCTAGTATATCCTAGATACAATGTATGTGTGCAGATCCAAACAGTTTTCTTGTTGCACAGGGAGAATTGGATTCAGAAGGTAGAAATAACCCGGGAAGAAGAACAAAAATGCAAACAGTTTACATTCATTTCCCAATGTTTTTTCAGCATTTAAATTAACTTTATAATGTATATCACATTATGATATTAATTATATGTATTCTGAGTTTTTTTTCCTGATTGAGTAGAGCTAAATATTTAGTCACTGGGATGCCAAGGTGAGCACTGCCTCCCTACAAAACAAAGGTAAACAACCGAAACCAGAGCCAATAAAACCATTTCAGATTTGGTTCTTGCATCTTTACTGATGCATGCAAGGTTACTGATTACTGGTTCATGCTAAACATGAGGCGTTTTTAATGACTAGTAATGTTGGATCTCCTTCAGTACCTCATTGGGCCACAGAGGTGACTCTCTTCCTCCTCCAAGATGATGCCAGTGGAACACAAGCTCCTTCTTATAAGGGTTCTTTAAATGGGCTGGCACAGTGCAACAGGAGGTTTGAGTGGCCTGGAAGTAATTTTCTGTGGCTAGGGACTGCCCCATGGGCAGGGCTCTTGTCATATGGAGATAGCTTTGTAATGGGAGACAGCTCCCTCTCTGATTGGCTGTGTCTGACCTCACAGACCCTCTTTAAGCCCACTGCAAGCAGGAGGTCAATCTCTTTATCCTGGGGTAGCTGAGCCAAGTGGATGGATAGTGAACATGTGGGTCTCTAGATCACGGGTTTACTAGGGAGTTAACAAGTTAGAGCATTATGTGAGCAAGTATAAAAAAGACTTTTAAGTTTGCACGCTGCTGTTCTTGAGCATGCTATCGGTTAAACTACAATTCAAGAAATCATAGCCAGGGATCTCAAAGTAGGTGAGCCAGATAGAATTAGTTCATACTGCAAAGGTCAGTGGCCAGAGACATCTGACACCCTGAGAATTAGGAGAGACAGGTAATGTGAAATATCAGGTAATGGGAGGGCTTTTG
This sequence comes from Sarcophilus harrisii, assembly GCF_902635505.1. Classification (NCBI taxonomy): domain Eukaryota; kingdom Metazoa; phylum Chordata; class Mammalia; order Dasyuromorphia; family Dasyuridae; genus Sarcophilus; species Sarcophilus harrisii. Next base: position 40,478,803 of record NC_045428.1, on the reverse strand, counting down.
CAGATTAAGTGACTGTCCATGATTAAGTATTAAAATGGTATTTTACACCTTCTAATATCCTAATTATCTTTCTGATATTTTGCATCACATCCTTAGTTTCAGAAAATTTGAGTTGGGACTGTGTCTTTGGAAAAATATGAGGCTACTGTTTCAGAATCTAAAAGCTTTAAAGAGAAAACATACCATGTAGGATTCTAAATTCTAAATACAATGCTATTATTCTAACAATTTAACATTTTAAAAAATTTTTTGTTGTTTCAGATTGAAGATAAAACTTTTGAAGTCCTTGGTGATCTTTGTAACGAGGGAGGCTGCACCTACCTGAAATGTTCTGTTAATGGTGTCGTTAGTAAACCCAAGCTGATTATCTCGGAGAACACCATTTACCTGTTTTCCACGGTAACACTTCTTTATAATCCTGTACTTGGATCTGGGAAAACACTGACATGATTAGGGCATTCTGCTAAGAAGAGAGGGGAATTTCCTCTGAATGCTCCTGTTTCATTCATTTCTTTTGTCCTCATGTTGATAATCATAGAAACATCCTTTTATATGTACTGACCCACTTCTCTTAACTTTACTCCTCTCAATGCCTTGCTTCTGGTCTAACAGAGCCCATAGCCCAGTGACATGGATGCGTTCTCTCCCCTTCTTGCACACTCTCCGACTCCAGTCACTTCCCTGTACTTGTCAATGGTTTTCAAGATGTCTGTGAGGAAAATCTGGAAGACAAGCTTTAGAAAATAGTATTTCTTGTCCCCAGGGAATGGGCTTGGTGACTGACAGTAGAGGAGCTGACTAATGGGGTTGTCTCTCAGCATTGAAAGCCAGGGGTGAAATAGGAATGAGGAAAGGGGTTTTCCATGGACATTAGTTTGGTGTTTCACTTGGGAACTAGCCTCTCAATAAGCTTTCATTTAAATCATTTTATATACACTAAGTAATAGACAGCTATTAGCGTGCCACTTTGAGGCTACTATTTCTTAGAATCAACTCTAAGGAGGACTTTAATAGTAAGAAGAACATAGTGATACTTCTTGAGAGAAAAGTAGATTTTCTAATCTCAAAGAACTACTTTTAATAATCAAATCAAATAGGAAAAGGTTTTCATGTTGTTAGTTTTAAATAAATGTAACCCATGAGCCAAGAATGGTTTTCACATATTTAAACAAGGTCTTATTGTGTTTAAAAAGCAAAAATCAAAACAAAACAACACTCAGTTCATGGCAGTCCAAAAACATGTAGCTGGTATGATTTGACCCTTGGCCAAACCTTGTTGTAGACAAAAGATTCATTGCCTGTGACCAGAGCAGCAATGAACTGAGCCCAGCCAGTCCGCCTTAGAAGCCTTGCTGGCTCATTTTGTCCCTAAAGCTTTCGATAACCATGTTAAATTGCAAAGATACTTGAACAGAGTTGTGTAACCTCATGTTTTTCCTAGAGACAGGCTCCTGGTTCAGATTTCGTGCACACTAAAGTACATCGTGGTCCCTCGTCAGGCTGAACAGGGCTTGTATTCCGTTGGCTAACTGGGGAGGAGGTGGGAGGATCATCCTCGTGCCACATTAAGGCATCAGTAATGGACAGCATGAAAAATGGCTCATGCTTGAGTGAGCCGGGAAAATTGTGGCTCAGAAAGAAGCTTCTCTGCATGCATCAGTAGACTCAAAAGCCAGATCTGCAATGGTTTTAGAGTGTTGACTTTGGTTTGGGTTTGTTTGTTCCTAGGAAGGGAGCGCCCAGATCGGCATCCCGGTGCCCAAATATTTATCTGCAGCAAGAACTGAAGGCGGACAGGGGAGCACCCTGGCCCCCATGACGGGGACAATTGAGAAGGTAATAGAGCAAAATGTGGAGGAGGAAATGAGGCCTAATGAGCCACTTCCTTCCCATTTATCCAAGTGTATTCATAAAGTGGATCCTCCCTCACAAGCATGGGGAGCTCTGACAGAGTGAAGCTAGCAAATGGTGGGATTCAAGTGATTTTCTGAATATAGGGCTTTCCTTTCAGATGATGAAGAATCTAAAAAAAAATTTTAAGCAGTAAAAGATACAAAGTAGTTGGAATTTTCTCAAGGAATTTATTTTTTCTTTGTTTTTTTTTTTTTCATTTTTATGGATACCTTTTAAAAAATATTTTCTTCTAAATGCATCCCCTCCCTTGTATCCTATCTGAGAAACCATACTATATAACATTTTTTTTAAGGGTGGAAAAGTTCAGCAAAACTAAGACATCAGTTAAATCTAATAGCATATGAAGTATCATGTACCCATAGTTCCCCCACTTCTAAGGAAAAAGGAGAGAGGTCAACTTTGTTATCCCTTCAAAGGACTATTTTTCATAATCAAATCAAATAGGAAAAAATTTCCTCCAACATGTAAACTTTAATCTCTAACATTTTGAAGGTAATGTGATTATGTCTCAAAATGACTACATCATCAAGGTTCTACAGTAATATCACTTTCAAATATGACCACTGCAGAGCACCTTTTGTCTGGCCATTACTTTGTTCTAAGGGAGTCTCAGTAACTTTTTTCTTAATTTATTTTTTAACTTCTCTTAAATTCTTTTTCTGTTATACATGTATGTACATTTAAAAAAAGACATTTCTTTATGACTCATGTTGGGAAAGAAAAATCAGAACAAAAGGGGAAAACCATGAGAGAAAAAAAAAAGTGAACATAGTAAGAGTTGATTTACATTCAGTCTCTGGATGCAGATAATGTTTTCCGTCCAAAGTCTGTTGGGATTGCTTTGGATCACAGAACTGCCGAGAAGGACCAAGTCTCCCATAATTGATCATCGCATATTTTGGCTGTTCTTGTGCGTAGCGCATTCCTGCTTCTGCTTGTTCCCCTCGGCATCAGTCTGTGTAAATCTTTCCAGGCCTTTCTAACATCAGCTTGGCCATCATTTTTGATAGAACAACATACTACACTCTTACTCTCTGTGGGTATGAGCTCGGGCTCTGAGTGTACGGGACGCTTCCTTTCCCACCCTCTGACTCCCGGTGACTCTATAGCACCTGACCCGGGGCCTGTGTGGCGAGAAGGGAGCCCAGCGGGCGGCTGGGACTGGACTTGTCACAACCCTTGGCTTTCTCGGCACAGACAGGCCTGGATGAGAGAAGGCAGCCTCCAAGCCCTTGTGTTTGGGGCCCATCCGCACCCCCAGACTCTTAGCCAAGGGGCCTTAGCTCCAGCCGCAGGCACTGCTGGGGGGGCTCCCCTCCACCCCCCTGCAGGGGCTCCTTGGCCTCCAAGGGCCCGGCCCTGGGGCACCTCCCGCAGAGGGTACCCCAGGAATACCCTGGGCTGCTCACAGACTGGCCCCCCCAGGCCCTTCGTGGGGAGGGGGAGGGGGAGATGCATCATTGCTTGTCAGCACAGACGCGGCTCAGTTTACTCTTGAGTTTGGGGGGAGGGGATCCTGAGGCTGGCACAGGGCTGTCCCGTGTTAATCGCACCTGTTTACATTCTAGATTTTTGTGAAAGCTGGAGACAAAGTAAAGACTGGAGACATCCTCATGGTCATGATAGCCATGAAAATGGAGGTGAGTGAAAGGGACCAACACCGAGGGCCTGGTTCTGGCCGCCTCCCGCCCCGGAACTCACTCCCTTGCTGGGAGGGGGGGGGGTCTGGATCCGGGCCCTCTGGGGGGCTGCGGCCCTGAGAGCCGTCCCTGCCCTTCAAGAGCCGCCGCCATTCTTGCCTCCTTCTAAGCCCCCAGGAGAACCCTCCCTCACTGGATACAACAAAGGGCAGGGGGAGTCTCAGGCGCTCCCTGGCTGCGGGACCCTGGGCAAGAGCAGGGAAAAAGAACTTTGTTCTAAAAAGCAGCCTCAGTGCTTGGTCTCAGCCTGGGCGTTTGTCCATGGCCCGCTTCTGAGGGGGCAGAAATGACCCCTAGCTTGTCCATGGGCGACCCCACCCCCACCGGGGCTTCCTGCCTCCGCTTTGCTTGGAAATGGGCCGAGTTTGTGGCCCACCGAGGGCGTGGGGGCGGGTTGGGGCATCCGCCGGCTGCCCGGCTCTGCGGGCAGAGGCCCGGTGACTGGCCAGCTTCTCGTGCCCCTGAGGGCTGGGGCTCACTAAGGGCTGGGGGCTCAGAGGGCCGGGGGCTCCCCGAGGGCCAGGGCTCCCCAAGGGTCAGGCTCTCACCAAGGGCCAGGGGCTCCCCAGGGGCCGGGGGCTCACTGAGGGCTGTCACAAGGGCCAGGGATATCCTCGAGGGCCGGGGACCCACCGAGGGCCAGGGGCTCACTGAGGGCCGGGGGCTCCCTGTGGGCCGGGGGCTCACCAGGGGCCGGGCTCTCCCCGCAGCACACCATCAAGGCCCCCCAGGACGGCACGGTGAAGAAAGTGCTGTTCCGAGAAGGCGCGCAGGCCAACCGACACGCCTCCTTAATCGAGTTTGTGGAAGAAGAACCCAAGGAGCCAAATTGAGCCGGGCTGGAGAGCCTGAGTAGGAGCTGCGCACTTACCTGCGTCCCCACGTCGTGCCTTCCTGGCTCTCCTGGAGCCGAGACCTGCAGCACTTTGTACTCACCGCCATCATGGTTTCCGTTACTCCCTCCTACTGGAAATCATGGACCAGGGTCCTCCCCGCTGTTTTCTGTCAGAAAGATTTTAAGTTAATAAAACTGATTTTGTATAACCAGAAAGAGAAGCAGACCCACGTTTTTCATTCTGTAGATCTGAGGGAGGGAGGATGAGAAGCCCCTGAATGAGAGTAAAACACGTCCTTCAAGATAGTCACACTGGACACCTTCAGACTTGTGGGCTTCCCCTCAGTCGCTCCCCCTCTCTTACTCCTCGGACTTTTGTGTTTCTTCCCCTACCAATACTTGAGTGGATCCAGGATTTGGCTACAGGCCTGCCAGACCAGACCACGAATCCTTGCCATCCCCCGCTTCCCCAGTAACTTTTTCACTTTACAGTCTCATGTTTTATGATAAAATATTATTTCTAATGTATTAATTGTTTGATCAGTAACTCATACAAAAATACATATTTCTCTTAAGGAAGGATCTGGGAAATACTGGACTAAGAGAGTGGAGATCTGGTCCAGTCCTGACTCTCCCACTAACATCTCGGGTTCCATATCTCCAAAATGAAAGGGCTAGATTAATGATTTCTGATGTTTCTCCCAATGCCAATTAATCTTCTTTCATTTTTGTCCTTTTCATTTTTAGAAAGGATTTCATTTTATCTATTATAGACCAAAGTGAACTTTGTTTTATGTGATTCCTGCGCATTCTACCTCTGTCATTCTCTGTATCTGCTCTGTAGAACATATGACTAAATCTTGGGGTAGGGAGAATGGTAAATGAATAAATGTTATAAATGCACTTGTCCTTTGAGTTATGGTTCAGCCCACCAGCCCACCATCTTAAACAAAAATTAAATTACTAGCTATTTGAAACTAGGGAAGTCATTTAACGTCCAATTGTCTTCCTTCCACCCCCAAAATGATGGTCAATACAAGCAAGAAATGCTTTTATTTAAAGGGAAAAGTACATCTGCTTAAAAGGGGGGAGGGAAAGTCACCTGCCTTCATGAATAAGTTTATAAAAAGAAATTTCCTTACCATACTTATACACCTGAATGTTTTGTCTTGGGGCAGGAAAAAAAAAAAAAAAAGGAACACTTTTATGATATCAGAAATGCTCGTTTAACATTTTTCCTCCAGGACTCTTATTAGAAATCTCCCCTTTATCCACACTTGGTGATCCCGACCTCTGAGTCTGCGTGCATTCAGTAAATCATCATTACTCATGATCACCCATCATAAGTCACCATTAAACACTTTGTAGGTATATCATATATCACTTTGTCTGTGCCCCCACCCCCAGGAAGAGAAATTGAAGATAATTGGGGCCCTTGAGAAAAAGACAGCCATAGGATCAATGCTTCAGAATCTTATCATGGAGCTGGAAGGGAACCCTCAGGCCATACCCTGTGGTCTGTATCCATGGTATGACACAAAGCTGTATTTTAGGAACATTATTATTATTTTTTTAAATAATAGCTTCTTATTTTCAAAATACATAGTTTTCAACATTCACCCGTGCAAAACCCTGTGAGGACCATTCGTTATTACTATAATTCCTGCAATCAGGAAGCCCTGGTATTCTACACTGAAGAATGAGTTTTATCAGAGAACCACCTGACTGGGGTTTTCTGGGTGATGGAACAGAGCCGGGAAAACGAGGCAAGGAGATGAATTAGAGAAGGAAGAGGTGAGGAGGGTGGGGGAGAACAGGGATGGTTGGACCCTGCCCCCCTTCCTTTCTGATTCTCAAAGGAAGGCAGAGTTAGAATCCTGCCTCTGGCTTCTCCTTTACCTCTCTTAGAGCTTCCTCATCCATAAAGTGGAAATAACAGTGTCCATGGTCCCCTTGGAGACAGACAGTGGTGCAGAGGCTTGGAATCCCAAAGGCCTGAGTTCAAGTGCTGTTTCAGATACTTAGCTGAGCTCTTCCTCTATTTCCACATCCATAATATGGGTTTAATGCTAGCACCTATTTCACAGGACTGGTGTGAGGGTCAAATGAGATCATATGTAATCCTCTGAAAATACTTTTAAAGTAAAATATTAAGTACCCTTATTTCACGAGGTTTTTGTAAGGTTTATATAAGACTATATACATATATACATACACATGTACATACATATATATGGTATATGTACATGTGCATACATATATTGTTCACATATATACATGCCTAAGACTACATGAATATGTGTAATGTGTACACATATAATACACGCGATATATGACATTAATATCAAATACATCACCTATATTAAATATGTGGATATTTATAAAACATTTTGCAAACTTAAAGCTTGTAGTTCACAAAATGTTCTCTCTGGACCCCTTTCAGTATTCAAAGTTCAAGATCCTTTCAGGGAATACTTGAAGCCAAAACTATTTTCATAATAATATTAAGAAATTATTTACCTCCTCCCCTTTCCAACTCCATGTCCGTATGAGGCCAGGTTTTATTTATAGACTTCAACCAAAATAGCACGTCAGAGCAGACTGAGTGCCGAAGCAGATAGGAAAGTCCAGCTGTCTTTTTAAGAGCCTAAAGGAGTCCCAAGACCAAAACATTTGTGAATTGCTGCCATAAAGGATTATTTCAGTTATGATCATTTGTGTCTCAAAATTAACCAACCAAAAATCAAAAGTGGGATAGGAAATGAAATCTGTGTGACACACTCTGTGTGATGTTCCTCTGGCCTCCTACAGTAGTTTGATATGTGTTCAAATAATAACTGCTGTTTCCTACATTTGTGACCTAGTCACTGTCCAGCTGAGGGCCTGTTTCCTCATCTAAAATCAGGAAGTTGGACCATCTAACTTCCAGGTTACCTCCAGAGCTAAAGCTAGGATGCCCAGGAGAAAAACCACGCCATTGTGGGAGACAGAACCTAACAGTCCATTACAGAAAAGAGGAGTCCTCAGTTCTGAGATTCTCACCTCTTCCTTACCTTCCCTCACACTCTGGTCCCAGTCAGCTGGAAGTCTGGCAGCTCACTGCAATCTCGGCCACCCTATGGCCTATCTGCTGGCAAACAGCCCGAGGAAGCCGCACCGGGGCTGGACAGAGCCCCCGGCTCCCCTCCTTTGGCTTGTTAGCCACTGACCCCAGATGCAAAGACTTTGATCCTTGGGCATGCATGCGGACTGGCATTTGGGAAGAATGCCCAGTAAAGTCTACCAGTTACATACTCGCTTTCTTCTGCTGACTCACCAGAACCTGTGGTCTGTTTGCCCCTTCATGACTGAACAATAGCAGTTACTAAATGCTTATTATATGCCAGGGACTTTGTTAAATCCTAAGGACACTCTACCCTCTTCCCTCTCCCACTGCTGTAACTCCCAAATGTCTTTCTTAGGAATCATCAAAGTATTTGGCTAAAATGTGTATGGTCTTTGTATAGTCTTAACACTTTTTCTGCTGCTATTAAAATATTTACAGTGTCACTAGTGATACTTTGCACTTTCTATTGCAGTTTTCATCTAAAGATCCCCTGGATAGCTCTCTGAATATTAATTCCCTAAATTCTGAAGAGAAGAATTTGATTCATTCTCTGAGTAGCCTGGAGTTGCTCCACAGGGAGTAATTTCCCCTTTCTTGCCCATTTTCAATGAAAAAATACTCTACTACAACTGGTTACTGCCTCCTCCCTTTACTTCTGGGGTGCTGCTTTTATCTTGGTTCTCCTCTCCCAACCATTTTTGGTAGTTTCGTTTACCAAATTCTCTCCTTTTTTATTAGATGTCCCCCAAGTTGCTGTCATTAGCACTTACTTTCTATTCTTTCTTTTTTCTTCCCAACTTCATCAGCTCCTTTGTGGTCAATTATTAGCTCTATGCAAATGATTCCCATTTGTATTGCTAGACCTAATCACTGTCCCAGAGCCTCTTCTCTTCTTCATCCTACCCTCCCTCATCTTATTATATCTGCTCCCTTCTCCCCAACCCTCACAGTGTCTTCCCTGGTTCAGTGTTCCATGGCTATAATTACTAAATGTTCTCTTACTTTCTCTAGTTTTCCCTTTCTTTCCAATCCATCCTGCAAGTAGATAGCTGCCATGTTGATGTTGGGATCCCATGATGATGAAGGGATGGCTCCCTTCCCTCTCACTCAGAAATCTTCCCTGATAACATCTAAAATCTTTCACTTAGAAGTGATGGCTCTCAAAACCTGACTCTGGCCAACCTTAACAATCTTATTTCCTATCACTCTCCTCAGTCTTCCATTCTGGGACCCTGAATTGATGAGCATTTATCTGACCCAGATCTAGACCCACCACACAATTTCCCAATTTTCCATGGCCATGCTGCCCTGAAAAATCCTCCACTCTCTTCCACCCCTTTCCACCTCTAGCTGTGAGAATCAATCAAATTCATGTCATCATTTCCAGAAAGATTATGTCAATTCCAATCATCATCCCTCTGAGTCCAAAACAAAGAAGCAAGGTCTTTAAAAACAGGGACTATCTTGCTATGCTTCTGATGGCTAGCATATAGTGAGTGGCAAATAGTAAGTTCTTAATAAATTGCTTTTTATTCAGTCATTCATTTCTGTACTCTCGATTCCAGCCCAACTGATCTGCCACCAGTTCTTACATATTAAGCACCTGCTATGTGTCAAGCACTGGGAAAGTAGGAAAGGGGGTCTTGGGTTGGGGGAGAGGCAGGTACATGGCATGGAGCATGATGTAAAAGTGCAAAGTGCAGCCAGATGGGAAATGGAAAGAAGGCTTACCTGGATAACTTCCTTCCTTGGAGGATGTGGGAGGAACTCTCTACCCTCCAATCAGAGAGAAGAAGGGACCACAGGGGCAGAGGGAACTGACTGATGAGGTGAGAGTTCCAGGGCTGAAACGATCTTAAAAGATTAAGATGTTCCTGGGACATTGTCTAGTTGTCTCTCATAACTTTGTACAAGTGGACCCTCATGTCCAGAAAGCTTTCCCTTTCTGCCTACACTCTTTAAGGGTCCTTGATATCCTTCAAATCATAGCTCTGGTGCCAACTGCTAAAGAGCTTCCCAATTCCTTCTATGATTTGCACTTTCTCTTTAAAATTACTTAGCATATACATAACTGCATATAAATTGCATCTCTCCAGTAGAATATACATTCCTCAAAGACAGGAATTATTTCATTTTTTCCTGGCATCCACAATACCTTATACCATGCTTGGTACATATTAATCACTTTTGCTGATCAAATTGAACTTTCAATCATTTGGCAAATATTTCTTTCACACCTACTATGTGCAATCCAATACTTTTATGGATCCCTAGATACATATATATGTACATTACATACATATATATATATATATATATATATATATATATACACATCTGAACTATGGAACAGTTCTGTGTATTCTTTCATAAATCAACATTTTCTTCATGGAGATACAAGGACCAAGTAGTAATACCCAGCCCACTCTCCCAAAATCCTTCAACTCTTTTCACCTTTCCTTCTATACTTTGTATAATGCCAAGAATTTTTCCCTCAGTAATTCGATCTGATTACAATAAATGCTTTTAAATATACTTCTATATCTGCCTATTTTTAAGCCATAATATCAGTCCTGTATAAGGTCTAGTTTGTTTTTTTTCCAACCAGAAAGGAAATATTGGCTAAAAATAATGACCATAATAGGAATTTTTGGAATCTCTTTCTTGAAATTTCCAAATAATCATTTTTAATGTCCAGAGAATAGGAGAAATAGCTTAGCTCAGTGGAGAGAATGTTGGGTTGTCGTTGATATTGTGTGTCCTTTGTTCCAGAAGGAGATCGCGACATCAGGGAGGTGACGCTGTGGCATGTGAGTGAACTGGATTTGAGTGAGGGAGGGCAGGGCAAAGTTAGCCTCACTTTCTCCTCCAGAACCATCTGGGTCCAATGGGCAGATAGAGATCAGCACAACTGGAGATGGGTCTAGATGCAGTGGGACACTTGGCTTTTTTAAGCTAAGGCCTTTAACAGGTCTCAGTTTGATTGAGGCAATTGCTTTGGACCTAGGAGTCAGAAAGATAAGAATTTGAATCTTGTCTCTAACATGGACTAGCTCTGTGACCCTGGAGAAGAAGACACTTTAAAGGACTTGGGACTCAAAGCCATCTGACATCATCCCTTCCCACTCTCCATCTGTGATCCTTTAAGAGTGGGATCCAAGGGGATGCTAGAGGGAAAGGCTAGTCTTTTGCTTCTTTCTCCCTTCCTCTTCTGCCATCACCTCCCCCACACCATTCTTTATCAGAGAGGTCAAGAAAAGGAATCACAACTCAAGTTCCCCTTAGCTCAATGTGGAAGTTTCCCAAATTGCCTTTAGAAGCAAGTTCACGCCCCAACAAATGGGCCTCTCTGTTCCTGCAATGGAATCACAGGATACTTTCATTTCTTTCTGCAACTTTCTGAGCCTGTTGTGAATTGGAACAATGACTGTAATGATATTTAGAACATTTCAAGCTTAGAAAACAACAAAGGAGCCTTTGTGCCATTAAGTCAGCCATTGTTTCATGATCTTGAGTAATTTTCACTCAACCAATGGAATAAAGAAAGAGCTTTGTTTTTTTTTTTTGCCAATAACACAAATGAAAGATTTACGGAGCATCTCCTTTGGAAATAATAACAACAACATTTATATAATGCCTACTATGTGCCAAGCACTGTGCTAAGAACTTTACATGGCCTCATTTGATTCTCACTACAGTCCTGGGAGGCCGGTGCTGCTATTATTTTCATTTTATAGATGAGGGTCGCATAGCTGTGTCTGAAGCTAGATTTGAATTCAGGATTCCTGATCTAGATTTTCTGTCCACTATGCCTTTGTTCAGAGGGGAGGATCTCAAATGTAGCATGGATTAACTAGACTTTAAGTATAGAAAATATGCCAAGAATTTTGATAATTCGATAATTAGATCTGATTACAATATCTGCCTTTTAAAAATCCAGTTCTATTATGCTAAAAACCTGGAAAAAATCTGATTACAAATCTGGTCACAAGCTCTAGGTCTTCTGTTTGGGGAATGGCCTGTTCAAGCTCAGAAACTAAAAGGTTGATCACCAAGTGCCGATTTTTCATTTTTCTTAAGATTCTTGTTAAAGAAATCCATGAAGATTATAATCTTCTGTGATTTGGAGCATTTGCAGTCACATGGGTGGGAAGGGTCTGGGATCTTTCTTACTACTGAAATCACAGATTATCAAGCATTAAAACAAGTATATCATTCAGTATTACAGTTCTTAAAGCCCTTGCATAGACACTTCATTTTATCTTCACAATAATTGAGTGAGGCAGACAAATTGAGATCTATTTGGCACATGAAGAAGAGACTAAGTGAAATCATCTAAGGTTTTACAACTAGTAAATTGTGAAGTCAAGAATCCAAGTTTTGTGGCTCAGAGTTCACTGCTTTTTATGTAGCCATATTATATGTCAATATTCAAAAGCTCTTAATACTAACTTGTACTCTCAGGAATGGTAGGTCCCTGTATTATTTACTCTTTGGAGAAACCATCTAGCAGATTAATTTGACTTAAGCAACTTTAATTTAATGGTCTTCTTGTGCCAGAGAACAGTCTCTGCCCTCTACTTTTGTGCAGTTTCTATTTTAAGGCAATTATGGTTAAGTGACTTGCCCAGAGTCACACAGCTATGAAGAATATGAGGCCAAATATGAATTCAGGACCTACTGATCCCAGGGCCAGTACTGTATCCACTACACCAACTGAGCTGCTCTCTCTTTGTTTTTTATGCAGTTTCAGATACATGGCAACCCATCTGAAATAAGAGGGTATATTTTTCTTAAGATGAAAAGAAATAAAGTATTTTTTAATTATAGCTTTTTATTTACAAGATATATGCATGGATAATTTTTCAGCATTGACAATTGCAAAACCCTTTGTTCCAATTTTTCCCTTCCTTCCCCACACCTCCTCCCCCTGATGGCAGGTTGACCAATACATGTTAAACATGTTAAAGCATAAGTTAAATACATATATGTATACATGTCCATACAGTTATTTTGGTGTACAAAAAGAATTGGACTCTGAAATAGTGTACAATTAGCCTGTGAAGGAAATCAAAAATGCAAGCAGACAAAAATAGAGGGATTTTGAATTCTATGTAGTGGTTCACAGTCATCTCCCAGAGTTCTTTTGCTGGGTGAAGCTGGTTCAGTTCATTACTACTCTATTGGAACTGATTTGGTTCATCTCATCATCGAAAAAGGCCACGTGTGTCAAAATTGATCATCATATAGTATTGTTCTTGAAGTATATAATGATCTCCTGGTCCTGCTCATTTCACTCAGCATCAGTTCATGTAAGTCTCTCCAGGCCTTTCTGAAATCATCCTGTTGGTCATTTCTTACAGAACAATAATATTCCATAACATTCATGTACCACAATTTATTCAGCCATTCTCCAACTGATAGGCATCCACTCAGTTTCCAGTTTCTGGCCACTACAAAGAGGGCTGCCACAAACATTCGTGCACATGCAGGCCCCTTTCCCTTCTTTAAAATCTCTTTGGGATAAAAGCCCAGTAGTAGCACTGCTGGATCAAAGGATATGCACAGTTTGATAACTTTTTGAGCATAGTTCCAAATCATTCTCCAGAATGGCTGGATGTGTTCCCACATCTCTTCTAACATACCACATTATTTTTCCCTGTCATTCTAGCCAGTCTGACAAGTGTGTAGTGGTATCTCAGAGTTGTCTTAATTTGCATTTCTCTGATTAATAATAACTTGGAGCATCTTTTCATATGGCTAGAAATAGTTTCAATTTCTTCATCTGAGAATTGTCTGTTCATATTCTTTGACCATTTATCAGTTGGCGAATGGCTTGACTTTTTATAAGTTAGAGGCAATTCTCTCTATATTTTGGAAATGAAGCTTTTATCAGAACCATTGAATGTAAAAATGTTTTCCCACTTTATTGCTTCCCTTCTAATTTTGTCTGAATTAGTTTTGTTTGTACAAAAACTTTTCAATTTGATATAATCAAAATTTTCTATTTTGGGATCAATAATGATCTCTAGTTCTTCTTTGGTTATAAATTCTTTTCTCTTCCACAGGTTTGAGAGAGAAACTATCCTTTGTTCTTCTAATTTATTTATAATCTCATCCTTTACACCAGGGTCATGAACCCATTTTGATCTTATCTTGGTGTACAGTGTTAAGTGTGGGTCAATGCCTAGTTTCTGCCATACAAATTTCCAATTTTCCCAGCAGTTTTTGTCAAACAGTAAGTTCTTATCCCAAAAGCTAGGGTCTTTGAGTTTGTCAAACATGAGATTATTAAAGTTATTGACTGTTTTGTCCTTTGAACCTAACCTATTCCACTGATCAACTAGTCAATCTCTTAGCCAATACCAAGTGGTTTTGGTAACCACTGCTTTATAATATAATTTAAGATCTGGTATAGCTAGGCCACCTTCGTTTGATTTTTTTTCATTAGTTCCCTTGAAATTCTTGACCTTTTGTTTTTACATATGAACTTTGTTATTTTTTCTAGGTCATTAAAATAGTTTTTTGGGAGTCTAATTGGTATAGCACTAAATAAATAGATTCGACTAGGTAGTATTGTTATCTTTATTTTATTTGCTCACCTTATCCAAGAGAATTTAGGTTTTTTTTTCCAGTTGGTTAGATCTAACTTTATTTATGTGGAAAGTGTTTTGTAATTTTGCTCATATAGTTCCTGATTTTCCTTTGGCAGATAGATTCCTAAATATTTTATACTATCGGTAGTTACTTTAAATGGAATTTCTCTTTGTAACTCTGTTGGATTTTGTAAGTGATATATAAAAATGTTGATGACTTATGTGGGTTTATTTTGTATCCTGCAACTTTGCTAAAGGTGTGGATTATTTCTAATAGCTTTTTAGTAGAATCTCTGGAGTTCTCTAAGCATACCAGCATATCATCAGCAAAGAGAGATAATTTGGTTTCCTCTAATCTCTTTCTCAACTCTTATTGCCAAAGCTAGCATTTCTAATAAATACAATATTGAATAGTAATGATGATAGTGGGTAACCTTGTTTCACTCCTGATCTTATTGGGAATGGTTTCAGTTTATCTCCATTATGTATGATGCTTACTGATAGTTTTAAATAGATGCTACTGATTATTTTAAGGAAAAGTTCATTTATTCCTATACTCTCTAGTATTTTTAATTGGGATGGATGTTGGATTTTATCAAATGCTTTTTCTGCATCTATTGAGATGATCATATTATGGTTTTTGTTAATTTGGTTATTAATATGGTCAATTATACTAATAGTTTTCCTGATATTGAACCAGCCCTGCATTCCTGGTATAAATCCTACTTGATCATGATGTATTATCCTGGGTTTGATTTTCTGTAATCTTTTTGTTAATATCTTATTTAAGATTTTAGCATCAGTATTCATTAGGAAGATTGGTCTATAATTTTCTTTTTCTGTTTTCAACCTACCTGATTTAGGTATCAGCACCATGTCTGTGTCACAAAAGGAATTTGATGGGACTCCTTTATTTCCTATTTTTTCAAATAGTTTATATAGCATTGGGGCCAATTGTTCTTTAAATGTTTGGTAGAATTCACATGTAAATCCATCTGGTCCTGGGGATTTTTTCTTACAAAGTTGATTAATAGCTTGTTCTATTTCTTTTTCTGAAATGGGACTATTTACACGATTTACTTCCTCTGTTAATCTGGGGAGCTTATATTTTTGGAGATAGTCATCCATTTCACTTAGGTTATCAAATTGAAATAAAATATTTTGAAAATAGAATTTAATGACAGAAAATTCAATCATATTTTCTTATACAGCATAATGAATATGAAAATATGTTTAGAAGAGTTGCACGTTTAACCTAAATTAGATTGCTTACTATCTACAAGAGGGGTGAGTAGGGGAGGAAGGGAATAAAATTTGGAGCATGAGGTTTGCAAAGGTGAATGTTAAAAACTATCTTTGCATGTAACTGGAAAAATAAAATGCTATTAAAAAAACTTAATGTATAGTTTCTTCATATCATAGGTATTTGCAGTTCAGCAAATGTACCATCTACTCCTCACAAAATGGAGTTAATTCTGGTTGTCCAATGCCTATGCCTGCAGAGTGTAGGAAAGTGCTACTGTGTGAGAAGCTTCAAGAATAGTCCCAGAATTTTCCTGTTGTCAGAAAACAAATCTAGTTGGTCAGAGAGATTTGGTACCAATAGGCTGAATAGTAAATGATGACTTAGAGCTTGTGACCAGATTTGTAATCAGATTTCCCCCCCTTCCCCCAGGTTTCCAGCATAGTAGAATTGGATTTTTCAAAAGCAGATATTATAATCAGATCTAATTACCCATGAAACTAGAATGTAAAATAATCTTGTATATCCCTTTTTACCTTCCCCAAGGATAGTGGTAGCATGGCAAAAGAAAGGGCAGAGATTAAGCATCCCCAGTTTTAAGATCATGTAGTACAGTAGCAAAAGTATTCAATTTGGATTCAGAGAATGTGAATTTGAATCCTTACTATACCATCTACTTTTTGTGAGTTTGGACAATTACTGTCCAGTTTTGTTTCCCTTTCTATAAAATCAGATATTTGTACTGGCTAACATCTCAGATCTCCTCTAGTTCCAGGTCTAGGATAATGAACATAACTCTTGAGTCTTTTAATGTGAATTCTCTGTCTAACATTAATAAATTGACAAACAAAAGGAAAATTTTATTATTCTTGAGAAACCAAGACAAAAGGAAGGTGGGTTACAGATATTCCTTGGAGGGACAAAGAATGGATTTGGGGCCCATAAAAGCAGCATTTCTTGGGACACATGGTCAACTTGTCACATAGTATCAATAATGAGAGTAGTCTAGAACAAAGCTTCTTAAACTGTATGTCTTGATCCTATATTGAGTCATATAACTGAATGTGGGATTTGAAAAAAAATTGGCAATAATGAAATGTGTCAAATATTCTACCAAGATGTAATTCCTTTAAAAAATGTTTTATTATATCTTTTTATTTACAAAACATATGCATGGGTAATTTTTTCAACATTGACCCTTATAAAACCTGTTCCAAATTTCCCCCCTTTTCCTTCCACTCCCTCCCCTAGATGGCAGGTAGTCCAATACATGTTAAATATGTTAAATCCAATATAGGCATACTTATCTATACAGTTACAAGATTTAATTCTTTATGTAAAAATAAACAAGCCGTGCATCTCATTAGTATACAAGTTTGCTTTACTCTTGTGAATGGTAAAATAATATGTATACCAAAGAATTGCTTTAAACTAATTTTCCTTATTTATTATAAGTAAATGCTTTATTTGTATACTTATTTTATTATACCTATATACTGGAATTGTGTAAAAATTTCTAAGGTGAAAAGGGGTCGTGAATCAAAAAAATTTTAAAAGTCCTGGTTTTAATGACCATCATGAAGATAACTTCAACTTAGATGTCAACATCTATTGCAAAGATTCCAAAAGCAAATCTCTGCATATTTTATTATATAATGACTTTAATGGAAAGGTAGATTTAGAGAGGATGGCCAAGAACATATATGACTTAGGTTTAAGAGGAAAAGGAAATTAAATGGTATATAAACTACTCAGAAGCTTTGTATGTAATTCATACATACATACATGAATATTTCCTTCCAGAACAAGGTCAGAAGGACCTGGATATGGTGAATACCCACTAGAATCACAAAACATGAAAATATCCTGAGACTAACTCTTCAGCCCCTAATGTACTTTACAAGAAAGTTGGAATGATATTTTAGAAAACAAAGCTAGACTAAACTAAGAATACAACAAAGAAATTCATGTGAGAGTCAATATTACTTTTTTTTTTTATGAGATAACTTAGGGAAGGGGAGAGATGATTTCTACAAGCTATTTTAGGGAAAGTATCTAAAGAACGGGAAAAATTACAAATATTATTTCCCCCCAAGAGGGAATCAAAAAGAAAATAAGTGTCAACCCTTGTTTCTACTTTTTCATCTTTATAAAATCTACATTAGAATGCTCCACATATATAAAATATGAGAGGGGAAAAAAGCAAGGGATTTTCAAAAGATTATCCATATCAGACTTCATCTGTTCATTCTCACATTTGACAGAAATGGATCAAGAATGAATGCAAGTAAGTGAAATGAGCAGGACCAGGAGATCATTATATACTTCAACAACAATACTAGATGATGACCAGTCCTGATGGATCAGGCCATCCTCAGCAACGAGATCAACCAAATCATTTCTAATGGAGCAGTAATGAACTGAACTAGCTATACCCAGAAAAAGAACTCTGGGAGATGACTAAAAACCATTACATTGAATTCCCAGTCCCTATATTTATGCACACCTGCATCTTTGATTTCCTTCACAAGCTAATTGTACAATAATTCAGAGTCTGATTCTTTTTGTACAGCAAAATAATGTTTTGGTCATGTATACTTATTGTGTATCTAAGTTATATTTTAATATATTTAACATCTACTGGTCATCCTGCCATTTAGGGGAGGGGGTGGGGGGGGTAAGAGGTGAAAAATTGGAACAAGAGGTTTGGCAATTGTTAATGCTGTAAAGTTACCCATGTATATATCCTGTAAATTAAAGGCTATTAAAAAAAAAAAAAAAAGAATGAATGGAATGAATGCAAGGTTCTGCTACTTATTTTTTGTTGATTATAATATATAAATAGATGGATAGGTAGACAGAATAATTCAACTGCAAAAGCCAAGTAGCCTCAAAGGCTTTCCTTCAACAGTCTCTCCTGCAAATGTTAGCTTCTTACAAGTTTCTTACCATAAATTTGTTCATTAACCCTATAGTTATTCATGCCAAATAAGGCATAAAGCAGAAAAGATATTTACTCCCCAAATGTTTTCTCTTGTAATGGAAGCTGTGTTACCTTGTATTAATTCTGTATGTGTTTTGTTACCTCCTCTGTTAAAATGTAAGCTCTTCAGAATCAGGAGAATAATTTCCACATTCACAACAATGTTGTTAAAATGAGCATCTTTGAAAGACCAAATATCAATGCAATGATCTAACACTATTGCAGAAAACTGCTGAGAAACATGGTATCCACAAAGAAGAAATGGACTCAGGATACAGAATTAGTTCAAACATAACCAATGGGGGAATTTGTTATAAAGATTTCTTCTTCAGTGAGGGGGAGATAGGAAAGAGAGAATGTTGTTGGGTTTTTTTTTTTTTTTGGTAATTAAATAAAAAAAGATTTTTAAAGCCACTGATTTTTTATTTTGTCTTTTTTCACAGTATCTTAACACAGTAATGCTGACATAGTCAGTGCTTAATAAATGCTTACTTGCTTGAGTACCCTGTGCAAGTCCCAGATAGAAGACTTCTCTATAAATAATGAAGAGTTCCTAGGGTTCTTGTTTGTGACTGATGTGGCAATTATATTGTGCTTCAGGACACTATAAGTCCTTTTCAAATGAGATTACTCAAATGAGATTGGTATTTTTCTGATATCAGAAACATAAAATGGGTGAAAAATGGCTATCGTACAGACTTCAACATAGTTGAATAATAGGTTTAGTTAATATCTAGAGATGTGTCTCTGTTTGTGTTTCTGTGTGTATCTGTGTGTCTGTGTCTGTATTTATGTATTAGTGATTCCCATGCTACTTCTCGACAAGTATTAAATTTTTTAAAAAAATACAAATATTCTCCCAGTGATTTTATACTCTGTGAGGAGTAATTATGAAGAAATCTGTTATAACCATAGTCATGGTTATAAGTAGATTGCAGAATATTGCCATCCATCAATAACATATTTTGATATGTCATTCTGAAAATGCAGATCACAACCCAATGGCTCCTTTTTATCCTGTGAGATTCTTACCTATATTCTCTACCCTCACCCCTGAAAATGTTTCACAAGGGATCCATGTGTTCTATCTCTCACAGCAATACAACATCAGAAAAATATTAGTTAAAAAGATGAGGTTTTGTTTGAAGGAAAAGTTTAGGGTCCTTAAAAGCACTACACAATTTCCCAAAGGCAATCCAGGCTGCTTTTCTCCTATTGCGTGTTATTAATCCACAATGTCTATTTGAGATATATGTACTAATAGGCCAATTGCAGGGACTATTTCTTTAACCACATGTCATGGTATGGATAATAGACATTGTTATCCACTTAGTTTTTCCTGTGCGGAAAGTTAGTTTGAACTTTTCTGAATTTATGGATCTCATTTAGGAGCTTTTCTGATATTTTAGGTCTATATGAAATTAGGACATCATTCACTAGTAGGAACTTTTGAAGGATATAACCATCTGTAGTGAAAGCCTCTTCCATTTTGTCATTGTTCTGAAAGTGCTCTTTGACAATAGCAAACAGCTTTGAAAAGCATGCATTTTCCTGTTGGTATCTTGCTTGATAATTATAATTATCTGATTATTAAACAAATTATTCCTGTTTGTCATATATTTCAAGGAAATCTGAATGATTTTGATGTAAGCATAATAAACATCTTATTGGAAGAGAGCCTTTCAGGTAAAATTTTATTTTACCGCATCAAATTATTTTTTTTAATAGTCAACAAATAATTGGATCTTCTATATTCTATATCTCAATCTGGTGTGAAAAATGTGTGATCTGAAAAGGAGGTGGCCTGTTCAGTGTCCTGAGAATAAGGGAGTACCACAAAATGGAAAACCTGTAGAATGACCTCCAACACATTAAATGGATCACCTATGAAGGAACTCTGAACAGGAGTCACCAGGATGAGAAATAGCTTCCCATTACCTTAGCAACAAATATAAACGCCTCTAGTTGATATTTAAAGCTCTTTATAACCTGGCCTGTAGTCATTATTCTAATTTTCTTACAGATCGCTGCTTTCCACAAGCTCCTTAGTTTATCCATATTGAGCCACTCATTATTCATTATACACAACACTCCATCTATCTTTATTTGCACCGACTGTCCCCCATGCTTAGAAAGCAATGAACTCCCTCTTCACCTCCACATCTTAGAATCTTTTTATTTTTTGTTGTTTAGTCATTTTTCATGTGTCCAATTCTTCCTGACCCCATTTGGGGTTTTCTCTGCAGAGATCCTGGAGTCATTTGTCATTTCCTTCTCCAGCTCATTTCACAGATAAGAAAGCTGAGACAGACTTAAATGACTTGCTCAGGGTCACCCAATAGTAAGTGTCTGGGATTAGATTTGAACTCAGGAAAATGTGTCTTCCCAACTCCAGGCCAGACATTCTATTCAAGGAGCCAGCTAGGCTTCCTTCAATACTTTCAGGAGGTCTTCTGTAGTCGCCCTCTGCCCACCAACTGCTAGTCTTAAAGTTATTTGGATTTGAAATCAAATGTTGTGAGTTAAAATCCTTTTGAACGACATTTGATGCACCTGTTAAGAGTAATGCTTCTTGTGGTGGGGGATTAGTTTTGGTGTGTGTGTGTGTGTATTTTCCCAGAATTTAGCATACACTTATTGCTTAGAAATGCTTTTTGACTCAATAATTATAATCTGCTCCTGTGAAGGATCACCTATTTTAAAAAAAGTCATAGACTATTTGTAAGAAATTGTCAGACTACAAAGATTAACATTAGCCTTTTTCTCTTAATTTCTGGACTTAGAAAAGTACTATGATAGGTTATAATTGTGATTGGCATTTCCTCTAGCATAATTTTTCCAAATACAGTTCAAATCTTATAGTTAGACTCTTCTGTTAACAAACAAACGACCTGAAAAGACTTACATGAATTGATACAACATGAAATGAGTAGGAGTAGAAAAATATTGTATATAGTAGCAGCAATATTGTAAGATGATTAATTGTGAATGACATGGCTATTCTCAGAAATACAATGATCCAAAACAATTCTGAAGGACTTATGATGAAAAATGATACTCATCCCCGGAGAAAGAACCGATGGAATCTAAATACAAATTGAAGCAAATTTCTTTAAACTTATTTTTTCTTGTTTTTTTTTCCTGTTTCTTTTTACAATATGACTAATATGGAAATGCATTTTACATGGCTACAAATTCAGTGAGGGGAGTGGAAAGGGAAGGAGAGAATTTGGAACTCAATATTTTAAAAACGTGTTAAAAATTGTTTTTACATATCATTGGAGAAAAACTAAATACCAAACAAAAATTTTTTTAAAGGAATAAAAAAAACCCTCTTAAATTTTACTTTTTAATAAAAAGCAAATCAAACACTAGTTACGAGGAACTAAAAAATCTGTATTTATTTGTTTGTTTTTGCTTTTCTATCTCCAGAGCCTAGCACTGTAGCTGACATGTGGGAGACATTTAATAAATATTTGTGTATTTGACTTAGGTTCTTGCTCTAGCAACGTGTCTCTACTCCACAAAAATTAAGCCCTTCTCTCATTCTCCAAAATTCCAAGCCCTGAGCTCCTTTGCTTTTTGCTACATCTTAGAATCTGTCCTGCTTTGTATGAGGGGACATATCAGGAAAGGAAGAGATGTTTATAAGGAGAGCTAGTTATAATGAAAGTCTAGCATGTCTTTAAAACCAGGCCATGAGGAGTTTGGAGATAAAAACAGAACTGAGCCCCTGTAATAGGTTTATGTGAGCATTTCCACAGGACTGGTAGCTCTCTAATTCTTTAGAATGAAATTATCCATTTGGAGCTATAATCAAAATGACTGGCACCAGCACAGTCTATTAAAGGACCCTGGAATAAGCAGCATTGGGAGTAGCTACCTCTGCCAACTTTTCTTTTTCTGTTTTCATTTTAATTTGCCTGGCATTTGTCTGTGTTGCTTCCTGAACAGTAATTACTATAAACAGGTAGACTGATCTCACCCTAGATATCCATAGTCAAGCAAGTGAGGAATATGTTTAAGAAAAATTCTATTTCATTTCCCCAGATAATGAAACTCAGAGTGTTTTAGTTTCTCTCCTTCCTATCCCGATATTTCAATACAATTTACCCAGGAAATTGCTTTGATTTTACTTTCTTTTAATATTATAAAACCATTTCAATGACATACATGCTTGTGATTACATGATAAAGAGGAACAGCATGATATGATGGAAGGAGTATTGGACTCCAACCCCCAACAATGAATAATTCTGTGACCTTGAAAAAAAAAGCAAATCTTTAATTCTCAGTTTCTTCACTGGCAAAATGGGTCTAAGACCAAGGTACTTCACAAAGAAAAGATCTTGGTGAGCATGAGTACTACAGAAATATGAGGTAGTAGTTGGGTCTTTGTATGTTTTTAAATTAAAGTTGTCATTTGGAGAAGCAATTGGGAACTAAACATTTCCATGTGTGTCATGTTGTGCAAGAAAAATCATACCAAAAGGACAAAACTACAAAAAAGCAAACAAAGAAACAAACAAAAAAGGTGAAAATCCTGTACTTCAGTCTGCATTTAGTCTCCATAGTTCTCTTTCTGTATGCAGATGGTATTTTCCATCCCATGTCTACTGGAATTGTCTTGAATCACCACGTTGCTGAGAAGAACCAAGTCCATCACAGTTGATCATCACATAATCTTCTTATTGCTGTGTACAATGTTGTCTTGGTTCTTCTAACTTCACTCATCAGTTCGTGTAAGTCTTTCCAGGCTTTTCTGAAATCATCCTGCTCATCATTTCTCATAGAACAATAATATTCTATAACATTCAAATGCCATAACTCATTAAGCCATTCCCCAACTGAAGGATTTTCACTCAATTTCCAGTCCCTTGACACTACAAAAAAAGAGCTGTTACAAACATTTTAGCACATGTGGGTCCTTTTCCCTCTTTTATGATCTCTTTGGAATATAGACCCGGTAGTAACACTGCTAAATCAAAGGGTATGGACAGTTTCCTAGCCCTTTGGGCATAATTTCAAATTGTTTTTCAGAATTGTTAGATCATTTCACAACTCCAACAACAATGCATTAGTGTCCCAGTTTTTCCACATACCCTCCAACATTTATAATTGTCTGTTCCTGTCATCTTAACCAATCTAACCTCTTAATTTGCATTTCTCTAGTCAATAGTGATTTAGAGCATGTTTTCATATGACTAGAAATGGCTTTAATTTCTTCATCTGAAATGTCTATTTCTATCCTTTGACAATTTAACAGTTGGGGAATGACTTGTATTCTTATAAATTTGAGTCAGTCCTCTATATATTTATCAGAAACACTGGTTGTAACAATTGTTTCCAGATTTCTTCTTCCTTTTGAATCTTGGCTACATTGATTTTGTTGTGCAAAACTTTTAAATTTAATTTAGTCAAAGTTATACATTTTGCATGTCATAAGGCTCTCTTCACTTCTTTGACCATAAATTCCTCCCTTTGCCACCAAATCTGACAGATAAATTACACCTCGCTCTACTAATTTACTTATAGTATCATCCTTTATATTTAAATCATAAACCCATTTAGACTTTATCTTGGTATAGGGTGTTAGGTAATGGTCAATAGCTAGTTTCTGCCATGCTCTACAATTTTCTCAGCAATTATTTTTATTAAATAGTGAATTCTTATTCCAGAAGCTGGAATCTTTGGATTTCTCAAAAACTAGATTACTATACGTTTTAAATAATACTTTGACTATTGTGTCTTGTATACCTACCCTATTACACTGATCTGCTACTCTATTTCTTAGCCAGTTCCAAATGGTTTTGAAGCATGTGCAATCATTTTTAACATTTCCATATTAGTCATTTTGAGAGAAAAATCAGAACAAAAGAAAAAAAAAACAAAAGAGAGAAAACAAACAAAAAAGATGAAAATAGTATCCTTCAATCCACATTCAATTACCATATTCAATCACAATTCTCTGTCTGGAGGCAGATGTCATTTTCCATCTCACATTTATTGAAATTGTCTTGCATCAATGTATTCACAAATTATTTTTAAAAATTGAGAAAACCCTTCAGAATCCTTTTATGTAACAATGTAATCATAATTCCTACAATTAATAACTAATTAGGTATTTGTTGGATGAGCCTAATTAGGTTTAATGCCTAAACCAGGGAAGTATAAAGTGAAGAAATAGAACTATAGACCAATATCATTAATGACTATCAATCCAAAAATTTTAAATAAAATCTTATTGAATAGATTTCAGAGACTCAATCAAGAAATTATTTATCACGAACAAGTTAGCTTTATCCTAGGAAATGCAAGGATGGTTCAACATTAAGAAAACAACAGAATCATATTAAAAACAAAAATATCCCCCCCAAAACACATAATTATCTTAATAAATACAGAAAAACGTCTCTAACAAAGTAGGTTATTTATGCTAAAAATATATCCTACAAAGTATAAACACAGATGGACCTTTCTAATATCATGAAAAATATCTTCTAAAACCAAAAGCAAGTATTGTATCCAATGGGGATAAACTAGAATCTTTCCCAGTAAGAGGAAGCTGGGTAACACAGTGAATAGAGTGCTTGCTGTACCTTCAGTCAGGAAGACCTGAGTTTAAAATCTGGCCTCATATTATTGCATCATTTGATATGATAGCAAAGAATTGGAAATAAAGTAGATGTTTACCAATTGGCTAAACAAATTGTGGTACATAAATTAGAAAATTACTCTTCTATGAGAAGTGATAAATATGATGAATACAGAGAATCATGGAAAGATCTATATGAACTGATATAGAATAAAGTAACCAAATTCCTCCCATCCCCCCAAAGGGAAAAAACCATATATACAATGATCACAACAATGGAAATGGAAAGAACCATAAATTATCAAAGGTACATGTTGCAAAATTACAAAAAACAAAACAAAACAAAAAAACCAAGATTGGCCCCAAAGAAAAGAAATGAGAAGATACTTCTCCCCATTTCCTTTGGAGATAGGAAGTAGATGAGAATGGCATATTACATGTATTTTCAAACTCTTTTGATGTATTGATCTTAGTTTTGCTTCATTTTTTATTTAAAAATATTAGTAATTATATATGGAATAACTCTCTGGGAAGTGGGAAAGGGAAGGATACTGGAAGAAAAGTTGATGGTATAAAAAACAAAAGATATCAATAAAAAATAAAAAAAAGGAAATGAAGGGGTAGTATTAATTGCTCTTTAATATCCTTTCTAGTTTGAATATCCTGTTATGAACTGCCCCTATTATGAGCTCTATGAGATCTGCATGGATTTCAGCTTCAGTTAGTGGCCTCTCAATTCTATTGATTTTTTAAAATTTTAGATGTCTTTATTACATTTCATTGCTTGATATAACGTGCCAACAAGAAGGCAGAGGATTTTAATACAGAATTGTGAAAATATTGGGATGGTGGGGCATGGAATGTGTGCTGATGTTATTTAGCCTACGAACTTTAGATCATATATATTAGGGTTTATATACAAGAATGGAAATTGATTGAGCCAATCAATAAATTATCCTACCCCCACTTAAAATGTCAAGATGCTACATCGTAATACCTTAACTAGGTAAGGACACTTCTCCATTGAATCAATCAATCGGACTTTAGAGTAGGTGCCAAAATGTCCTTTATCAGTTTAGATGTGCTGAGAGACAAATTGGAGTGACATTACATAGGAAGAGTGTTTAGAATGATTGAAGATATTTGATCACACCCAGTGAGTCAGCTATAAAATAGCAAACCAGTTTGGGATTCAAGAGTCTAGTAGCTGGGTGATGGAAGCCTCCAGCAAAGCCATTGAGAATCTTGAATCTCTTGAATGATAAGAAAGTGCCCCATCTTCTTCCCCCTCTCCCTTGACTTCTGTTTAACTTCATGAAATTTATAGGGTTGGAAGATTTGGAGGTTTCCTAGTCTTAGCAACATACCTATAACAACTGGCATGGTGACTACATTTGGAGCAAGGACCAACTAGGCACACTGAGAAAAGACAGCTTTTAAATTTTAAAAGGAGCAAAGCAGAAAGCTACTACATACCTAAAATACCCCATGAAAAATAGAAAAGACTTCTAGCAAGAGTTGTAAGTTATCTCTTTGCCACAGTTCCCTTTTTCCTGGACTTTCTTGATCTTCCTCAAGCTCTCACCCAACTCTGCCCCACATTCAATCATTAAATAATCAAATTCCACCAGTGAGGATTATTCTACACAAATGGATTTTGAATGTCAGATTACACATCTTTGGCTCCTCCCTGCTCTTCACATTGTGAATTCCATAAGGTATGAAGTAAGGCTGGTCTATTTTATCTTCATAATGTTTTTTGTATCTGACTCCTCCTTATAATCTCTCTGATTTTCTAGTTCAGATCCTTATCACCATTCACAGGATCGAAAACAGTATTTTCCTACCAAGCACCACCTTTGCTCTCTTCCCTATCCAATCTATACACAACACATTCAAGTTGTTCTTCTTGATACACAGGCCATTCTATTGCTCAAACATCATTAATAACTCCCATTAAATAGAATAAAGACCAAACATCCTAGGCTTCATCTCTGGATACAGTTTCTCTTTCCAGTCTTATCTCTCCATATTCTTTAATCCCCAATTCTTTTTTTTTAATTTTATTGAAGCTTTTTATTTTCAAAACATATGCAAGGATAATTTTTAAGCATTGACTCTTGCAAAATCTTGTGTTCTAATTCTCCCCTTCTTCCCACCTCCTCCCCTAGATGGCAAGTAATCCAATATATGTTAAACATGGTAAAAAAATATATGTAAATTGAACATAGGCATGCATATTTATACAATTATCTTGCTGCACAGAAAAATCAGGTCAAAAGGGAAAAAAATGAGAAATAAAATTTAAGCAAACAACAAAAAAAAGTGAAAATGCTATTATGACTCTTATTGGAACTGGCCTGAATCGTCTTATTGTTATCAGTCAGAATTGAAATTTCCCCATTCTTTTTACACTTTTGTTAAATTGTTTTACTTGCTGTCCCCTAAACAGGTTCTTGAATTCCTATCACTATGTCTTTACTCATGCTTTCCCCTATACCTATAATTCTTTTTCCTCAAGCTTCCACCTCTCCACTCTTCAAAATACTGCTTATATATGCTATCTCCTCCATCAAACCTTCCCTGCTTTTCTCCAATTGCAACTGTTTGCTCCTGCATTCATATAATGACTCTTCTTATTTTTGTACCACTTTGCAAGACTGGAGCATGCCATATTTATTTTTGCATCTCTCTCACCTAATACCTAGATCAATACTCTGCACTTAGTAGGTCCTTAATAAAGCCTTAAGTAGGCCCTTAATAAATATCTGTTGAATTCAATGAATAAATATTGCATACTTTTTTATTCTTAAGATCTAATTATTCTTTCCAATTCTGCTGTATGCTAAGAATTCTCATTGTATCATTGAATCTTTGCTTTTCATTCTTCCATTCATTTTCTGGGGGTGTACATTTTTTCTAAAGTTTTCCACTTTCTGTTCTAAGTCTCTAATTCTCCAGTTTTCCTTATGAGCTCAAACTCCCCACTTGGTACTTTCTTCAACTCTTTTACTGAATCTCCCAATCACTTGTTGGAAATTCTTGTGGCCATTCTCTTCTCTTATCTGAGGTTTCTGCTTCCAGTCTCTTACCTGCTAATATTTCTTCCTTGTGTAACAACCTTTTGTTTGCTGGCTCCTTTTCTCAATCTCTTTGTTTTTTCTCAGTTCAGGTGATTTTTTTGCCCCCTATTTAGTCACTGTTATTCTTTTAGCTTATTTGACACATTTCTAACAGTTTTAAGGTACTAAGGGGGACTACTTATATACTTATATGTTTCCACAATATCCCCCTCAACCATTGTTCTGAAACATCCTTTTCTTTTTTCTTTTTTCAAATAACAGCATTCTATTTTCAAAATATATACAAAGTTAGTTTTCAACATTTACCCTTGCCAAACCTTGTATTCTAAATTTTTCTCCCTTCTTTTCTCCAACCCCTCTCCTAGATAGCAAACAATCCAATATATAGTAAACATGTGTAATTCTTCTATATGTATTTCCACTTTTATCATGCTGCACAAGAAAAATCAGGTCAAAAAGGAAAAAAGAAAAAAAAAAGCAAGTAAACAACAAAAAAGATGGAAATACTATGTTGTGATCCACATTCAGTTCCCACAAACCACTTTTTGTATGCAGATGGCTCTCTCCATTACAAATCTATTGGGATTACCTTGAATCACTTCACTGTTGAAAAGAGCCAAGTTTATCAGAATTGATCATCACATAATCTTGCTGCTGTGTATAATGATCTCCTGGTTCTGCTCATTTCACTCAGCATCAGTTCATGTAAGTCTCTCCAGGCCTCTCTGAAATCATCCTGCTGGTTGTTTCTTACAGAACAATAATATTCCATAACATTCAGATACCATAACTTAGCCAGCCATTCCCCAACTGATGGGCATCCACTCCTGAACTATCTTTTTCTAAACAGCTTGTCACTTTGACTGCCATCTTCCTTATGCAATATCTTCCAAAATATGTTCCCTTGCCATTTGTGTTTCAGATTCAAAACCCTCATTTATGATTTAACAATTCTTTACCCCAAAGAAATTACTTTTTACTAGGGGCTAGAGAATAAATGCAAAATAATTGGTGGGAAGAGAAGGTTACTCCATCTAAATTCTAGCACAATATGCTTTCATCTTTTGAACAATTTATGACACAAGAGGTTGTTTCAGACTAACTTTAAAAAGATATTTCATTTCCTTTAATATCTCCCTACCTAAGTATGCAGCTCTGGGAAACTCACAATTGTTTATATGAAATACACAAGTACTAAACTAAATACTAAACTTTATGTTTATGGATTTGTTTTATATTGGGTAGAAAAGAGCAGGGTATTTTTAGTCTCTGGGTCGGCTTCTATTTTCCTCAGTGTCTGTAATCTTAATGCTATAAAATCTAAGTGGTTTGAATTTTAATGCCCTCTAAGACAAGGAGACACCTTCCAATAGTTTCGAACTTCACAGAGATTTACAAATGAACTGTGCACAACTGTAGGTTTTTGCATTTAATTTTTAAATTGTCTTGAGAGACTGTTAGGTAGAGAATGGATTTGGACTCAGGAAAATGCAAGTTTGAATTGAGCCTCTGAGTTACTAGCAGTATGAATGGGGACAAAGCATTTAATCTCAAACCTTAAGGAACTCTCTAGGATCTTTATTTACCAAGTCATAACAGACTTGTCATCCACATCCCAAGTAAAGGGAATTCCTACACTAGGAATTCCTCTGCCTACATAATCACAGGTCCTTTGTGTATTTTTTCCCCTGAGGTGAGGGCAAAATAAGATATTTTCAATGCTAAAGTAAAATTTGATCAATGTTTTCCTAAACCAGCTGTGCCTGTGGGTGACTTAAATCCTTATCTTCAGACAAGTAAGTCTCTATAAGCTTTCTGGTCCAAGCATATTCAAATATAGACAAGGATAAATTAAAATCTAATAATGCAGGGTATTCCTCAGTGCCCTCCTCCTAAGAGGACAGTAAACTTCAGAGAGAAGCCTTCTGAAGGTACAGCAGAGAAGAAGGTTCTCTCTCTTCTTCTCTCTTCAGGTAGTAAAGGGGAAGGAAAAAGCTCCTAGGCAACTTCTGAGAAGCATCATCATGTCTCATCAGTCACATGTTGGCCTAGAAGCACCCCAACTGGATCTAAAATCCAAGTACTGCTAAGAGAAAACCCTCCTTCACTACTGGAGTGATCTGGGTGTTGAAATGATCTTGACAAGGGAGAGCTTGCTGTTTCCCCATAATAGGTAATCTCAACTTTCTGACATGGTCAGTTTGGGTTATTAATATATAAAAATGTATTCCAATGTTCCAATAGGAGGCATTATTTATAGAACCAGAGGTTCTGAAGCTAGGATCTTAAAAATTCAGTTTCTTCATCTGTAAAATGAGAATAATAAGACCTGCAAATACCTATCTTCTAGAGTTGTTGTGGGGCTGAAATGAGTGATGTGAAAAGCACTTTGGAAATCTTAAGGCACTACAGAAATGCCAGCTGTTGTTATTACTAAAGGCCATCAACTTTGCCCTCATTTTATAGAGACAGAAACTAAGACAAGCAAATTTAAGTGACTTGCCCAGGATTATGCAATTTATAAGTGTCTGAAGCTGGATTTGAACTCATGGAATTCAGTGTTAATTTTTAGTGATGACTTGAAAATATTCCCCAGTTTCTGAGCTAGAAGCTCATCTTAGATCTTTCTCTCTTATGGAAAAAACAAACAAACAAATAAACAGATGCTTGTCTAAATAGCTGATAGCTTCATGCCTCCATATACCTTCAGCTCTGTCAAATGTGTACTTTCTAAGTCAGGATGTCTTACGCATTTCATAGCTATGTTGTTATGCTGGTGAGCAATATCCTATTGATCAAGGAAAATAATAATTACTCTGCCTCTCCCCTCTAGCATTTCTTTCCAGCTGGACCTGATTTGTCAATTATCTCTTCACTATTTTCTCTCTTAGTCTCAGAGCTGTCACCTCTGGAGCATGTAACCATAAGCTATCTCTCTCTTAAAATTAACTGTTTTATCAGAAACTCAACATTAAATATTGACACAAGTGACCATACTTGCTTAATGATCATTTCTACTTGCATTAATGTTAATGCATATGAGGGATAGCCAATCTAAGGCCAGGAAGATGGGGGGAAGGTTTCAAGGCTAGCCTCTGACACATACTGTCCATATAACCCTGGGAAGTCTTTAATATCTCAGGGTGGTAGGCAGGGTGGTAGACCTAACTTTTAGAGCAGGTACCAACATAGATTGACAGAAGGATTTTTCCTCTACTATTGATGGCCTAGGACTAGTCCATCTCTCTTTAATTTTAATTCATATTACACTTGTACAGTTCTTCCCTCTGAATCTCCCATCAAGGTTCTTTGTTTATTCATTCTCATTTACATTGACTCCTATATTCATAGTATATATTCCAGTCTTCTGGTTCTGGGTTTTTGTTATTGTTTGTGAGGGTTTTTTTTTTTTTTTTTACTTTATGTTATTTTGGAGCTGTCATTCCAGATTTCTTTATAAAAAATCCACTTTTCTCTTTGGCTTGGGGCAACAAGGTAATACCAATAGATAAGAGTGCTAGGCCTGGATTCAGGAAAATCTAAGTTCAAATCTAGCCTCAAAAACTTACTAGCTATGTGTCCCTAGGCAGGTCATTTAACTCTGTTTTTCTGGATTTTGAAGAAAACAAGGGAGTTTAAAAAAAAAAAAAACATTTACTTCCATTTCTTTGGCTATACTTAGGCCTTTGACTATATGGATCACAACAAAGTATGGCAAATCCTTAAAGACATGGGAGTACCAGATCAGTTCTCGTCTCTTGATGAATCTGTATTTGGATCAAGAAGCAATAGTTAGAACTGAACATGGAACAACTGATTGGTTCAACATTGAAAAAGGAGTACAATAAGGCTACATAGTGTCACCTAATTCATTTAATTTACATGTAGAGTACATCCAGTGAAAAGCCAGAATGAAGGTTGCTGAAAGAAATATCAACAATCTCAGATATGTAGATGATACCACTCTGATGGCAGAAAGTGAAGAGGAACTAAGAAGCCTCTTAATGAAGATGAAAGAGGAGAGAGTAAAAGCTGGTCTCAAGCTTAACATCAAAAAAACTAATTTGGCAACTGGTCCTTTTACTTCTTGGCAAATAGAGGGAGAAAAAAATGAAAGCAGTGTCAGATTTTATATTTTTGGACTCAGAAGATCACTGCAGATGGGGACCACTGTCATGAAATTAAAAGGGGCTCTTTGGAAGGAAAGTTATAGCAAATCTGGATAGCATAATAAAAAGCAGAGACTATCCCTCACTGATAAAAATTCATATAACCAAAGCTATGGTTTTTCCAGGCGCAACGTATGGCTGTGAGAATTGGATTACAAGGAAAGCTGAGTGCTGCCAAATCGATGCATAATTGTGGTGCTGGAGAAAGCTTTTGGACAGCAAAGAGATAAGATCAGTCAATACTTAAAGAAATTAATTCAGGTTATTCACTGGAAGGTCAAACACTGACCGAAACTGAAGCTGAAATACTTTGTCCATCTAATGACAAGACAGGATCCACTAGAAAAGACCCTGATGTTGGGAATGACTGAAGGTAAAAGGAAAAGGGGATGACAGAAGATGAGATGGATAGATTGTGCCATGGAAACAGGGAATGAAAACTTGACCAGACTTCAAGAGACAGGGGAGGACAGAAGGGCCTGGTGTGATATGGCCATGAGGATCAGAAGATTTTCACAGGACTTCACAGGACTACTACTTTTTGGCTTGTTTTTTCTTTGACTGGACTTTGTCCTTTCCCTTCATCAATGAGGAGAGGCATCCTCTCTGAAACTTAATCTGAAAGAGGTACTTGGGAGCATAAAGAGAGTATATGCTTCATTCAAAGTTATAGAGTCAGTATCTGTCAGAAGTTTACCTTTAACTCACGGCTTCTGACCTTGAGGCCTGCTTTCTACCCACTGCTCCAAGCTGTCTTATGGCCTGATACCATCTGACTCCTGCCTACCTTTCCAGCCACGTTACTCTCCATTATGCGCACCAGGTTCCAGACAAATGCCCCTTCTTGGTCTTTTCCTTAGATGACAATCCACCTTTGGTACCCACCTTCACAATACTATTCTCCAGGCCTGGAAGAGCCTCCCTCTTCAGAATTCCTGACTTTCCTCAAATTTCAGCTCAAGTGACATCTCTTTCAGGAAGCCCAGTTCAATCCCTTTCCACTTTTTTTTTGCTAGTATCTTCACCCTGGAAGTTATTTTAGCTCTATCTTGTACTTAATCTGCTATATACATAGTTTTTTTCCCTCAATAGAATTAGAACTCCTCAAGGACAGTAACTTTTTTTTTGTTGTTGTTTTATCTCCAGTGGGTAGCACAAAGTAGGCTTGTAATAAGTGACTGCTTGCACAAATGAATGAACTTGCAAGATACTATGAGGGAAACACAAGGAGAAATGAGATGTAAAGCCTGCTTTCAAAATGCTCACAATCTAGTAGGCAGATAGCTGAACTATACAAATAATCTGAAATTAATATACAAATGCCCAAGAGAAGTACGAAGTGCTAAAGCATCTCAGAGTGCAGGAGAGATTTTTATTTTATTTTATTTTATTTTTGTTTTTCCTTTTTCTCTTTGCCTCTCTTGCAGATATATGGATTCTTTGCAACTTCTCTAGACCCCACACCTTTGTTTAAATTGTTACGTGGGTCTGTCATTGGGGCTATTCTTTACATCTTCCTTGCTTTTCACTTCTTTCATTTTAGATTGTGCCCA
Source organism: Sarcophilus harrisii (assembly GCF_902635505.1). Classification (NCBI taxonomy): domain Eukaryota; kingdom Metazoa; phylum Chordata; class Mammalia; order Dasyuromorphia; family Dasyuridae; genus Sarcophilus; species Sarcophilus harrisii. The sequence continues at coordinate 40,445,027 of NC_045428.1, read as the reverse complement.
AAATACTTTAGGTCAAGTATGCCTGGCTCACCCGTATAGTCCTTCGATAACATCATCACCTTACTGAAATCTCTTACCTGGCTTTCCATTGTTCCTCACAACAAATTAAACCTTGGTGCCTTCACTCTCAAGCCTCTTTCCTGCTTTCTCTTTTCTAGGGTGCTGCCGTCCTCTCCATTCTGCAATGGTATGCACATCATCTCCCCAATTTCTTCCCTTTAATACTTTAATTATGCTTTGTAGGTAGAATAGTCTTCTCTTACCTGACCACAATGCTAACTTCACTTCTGTCTTTCATATCAGTCTTTAAACCCTTCCTCTCCCACCAAACCCTCCCCTATTCCCCTCTCCCAAATAATTTCTCTGGACTAAAAGGACTTAGGGATGGCCAGCCATTAGAGGTACAATGAAGAAAACATCATTGGGTCATTTACTACATCTTGACAGAAACCACTTCCGGCCGGTGAGTGCCCGAGGAACTAGTTTCCAAGTTTCTTTGTCTTACTGAGATTGTAAACACCTTGTGCAGGGATTGCCTTTGTCATGAGGTTATCTTCATCCCTTTTATATTGTTGTTCTTCAGCGATCACTTATGTGTATTAAACAGTATTGGGGGAGGGATCTATTTTAAATCAATACTGTACATTGGATATAAAAACATTTAGTACCCATGGAAATGTAGCTTCCCTGTTCCTTTCTGACTGACCATTAGTTCTCAAATGAATATTCACTTAAGCTGGACTTCTGTGTGTTTGCTATAGAAAGACAGATAAATAGGTTGATAGATGATGGATAGATGGATGGATGGAAAGATAGGTAGATAATCATTGATACATAGATAGATAGAAAGACCAATAGAGAGACCAATAGAGTTCATATTTACTTTGGCTTTAGTTTCCTGGAAATGTTTTTTCTTGTTTAAGACAAAATTCTTTCTCAGTATTCTCTCTTATTTAAGACACCAACAAATAGTCATCATAGGGGAAAGTCTAGTGTTTTCCCTGTCATCCAAGGAAAAGCCCTGTGTGAAAGTTACCCTGACATTTTCCAGGGAAGAACATGCAGGATGACTGAGAAATTGCCAACCTGTTACTTAGTGGAGCTGATTCAGAGATCTCCAGATACAGGAAACTCTTTGGGTTTGACCCAAGTCATGAATGTCCTTGCTCCTCCAATCATAATTCAGTGGGACATTATGACATCATCAGTGATGATCTGGCATGGTCTCCAGTTCCTAGAGCTCCCTCCAGTCCCAGCCGTTATTGCAAGTACATTCCTCTACCATGAGTGTGGAGCACCTAAAAACAACCGATCCACATGTATCTTGAGGTGACAGACTGGCTCTGGTGATTATTTCCATTTTCATGTTTGGTTGGCTCACCCACTTCAATAGGGCTCTGGTTGTCTCATTTTCTAAGACTGGCCTGGCCTTGATTTCTCCAGGCTGTCCCTGATATTCATCCCTCTGTCCTTCACTGCAGTTTAATTCTGGAACTGTGCCCAGATCGTGGGAAACAGCTATAGCCAGCCAGTCAGGTCCATGGTCCATTGGCCAGGAACAGCCCTCCCTGGAACAAGGAGCAGAGCTAGGGTTTAATTCTCCCCCAACTCCCCAGTTTGCTCCTTGAAATCGGGAAGCTATTTTGAACATTGAAGGCAGTATGGGTCTTGCCACTGCCCTTCTTTTGCTGCCCATTGGTATGCTCAATCCCTCCCTCTCCTCATCCTATCTGCCCCTTTTAGAATTTTATCCTAATATATTTCTGGCCTGCCCAGCCCCGAATATTAGAATTTGATACCCGGGATAAGTTACAGGAATTAATTTCATTGTATTTTTACATATTTGTAATGAGGACCTTCTGAATCTTAGATATATAGATTAATTCATGTAAATAAACAGTCAAACTGGGTGTCCTCAGATTAAAGGTAGAACAATTTGTGTCTCTGTGCCCCAGAGTGCCTTTAATGCAATTATGCATTTTAAAACAGTCCCTTGGTGTGTTTCAAAGGTCTCTCTACTCTGCTTGCTTAATTCTAGCTAGCTAACTTCACAGAGACGCCTGTCGGCAGTCTAACTTCAATTTGTTCTCTTTTACAAGCTTTGCTTGAAAGACAGATTGCAAAGGTGTACAATTCTCAGTTTTCTGTGTTTCTTTATACAGTACTTGACAGCAAACATAAGATTTTGCAAATATTTAAATGGAGAACACAGTTTGTCTTAAAAATGGACTTTTTAAGCATTTGCAGCAACACTATTATTTTCAAGTGGTTGGATTGATTTGATGGATTTGCCTTGAAAAATGGTAATCTTCTTTACTATTTACAAATGCTCATTAGTGCTTACTGGTCAATATAGATAGATATGTATGTAAAGTATTTTCATTATTATCTTGAAATGTTTCCAACAGTATTTGATTCTCCCTCCCTGTTACCTCTGTTGTTTATAGAGAAGTGTGTCCCTGGGAGAATAATTGGATCAGGTTGACAAATATTTATCTTTGCCAAAAATCTGTCACCCAGTGCTAAGCACAGTGTTTTTGATTTGGGGTTTTCTGGTCCTAGACCTTGTGATTTCAGGTGGGGGAGGGGATGACTCCCACCAATGCAGACTTATCATTTCCAATCTTAAGAGATTCAACTGAGACACTGGTTGAGTCACTTGTGCCCATGGTCACATGTTTCAGAAGCAGGTTGGCCTTCAGTCTACTTTGTCCCACTGCTTTTCAGTGCAGGAGGGTTTTTTTAGTCCAAAACTATGAGGAGGAAATTTTTCAATGTTTCCCTCATTAAATTATGACAATTGGTACAATCAGCCAGTTTTTCCCATTCAGTGACAGAGCTCTAATTTGAAATCAGTCTAATTCAGAGCCCACAATGCTGCTCACCCTCAACTTACCTCTTCCCAAGGGAAGCAGGCCCCTGATGACTACAGTGGGTATGGTCTTGAGAGATGGAAAGGCATTAAATATTAGGAGACCAATGATGGGTATCCATTCCCTTGAAAACAAGCCTCTACAGAAGAAATAAACCAGTTGTTTTAGAATAACTTATATCAAGATTCCAAATGCTTAGGCAAAGTAATGTTGGAAAACCTCAGTAAATATTTACCATTAGGCAAAAGGCTAAGTGCATGGGGGCAAAGGCCTGGGAGTACTCTTTCCAATGCCTTCCTTAGCTTAGTTTTCTATTTCTATAAAACAGGTATAGAAGTGGCCGTTATTTATGTTAGGGAATTTTATTTGATTTTAAACAGATAGGTGTTGTTTGCCTGGAGGTAAGGTCTAATCTAGGACTATGAATTATTTTCAGAAAAAAAATACTTATTGATGTCTATATATATATATATATATATATATATATATATATATATATATATAAAGAGAGAGAGAGAAGTTAGAGCTAGCAAAGTTTAGGTATTCTTGATCTCTTTAGGTTAATGGAGGTATATATATATATTATATATATATATATATATATATATATATATATATGGGAGAGAGAGAGGAGAAGATAGAGCAAAGAGAGAGAGAGAGAGAGAGAGAGAGAGAGAAGATAGACAGGTTTAGGGGGATTTGATCTCTTCTAGGTACGGAGGCTATATATATATACATACATACATATTAGGGAGAGAGAGAGAGAGAGAGAAGAAGAGAAGGAGACAGAGAGAGAGAGAGAGAAGAAGGAGACAGAAAGTTTAGGTGTATTCTCAGATCCTTCTAGGTTACTTGAGGCCTATATATATATATAGGGAGAGAGAGAGAGAGAAGATAGAGACAGACAAAGAGAGAGAGAGAGAGAGAGAAGATAGAGACAGCAAAGTTTAGGCGTATCTCAGATCCTCTAGGCCACGGAGGCCTATATATATAGGGAGAGAGAGAGAGAGAGAGAAGATAGAGACAGACAAAGAGAGAGAGAGGGAAGATAGAGACAGACAAAGAGAGAGAGAGAGAGAGAGAGAGAGAGAGAGAGAGAGAGGAAGAGAGAAGATGAGACAGCAGGTTAAGGCGTATTCAGATCCTTCTAGCTTGGAGGCCTATATATATAGGGAGAGAGAGAGAGAGAAGATAGAGACAGACAGAGAGAGAGAGAGAGAGAAGATAGAGACAGACGAGAGAGAGAGAGAGAGAGAGAGAGAGAGAGAGAGAAGATAGACAGCAAAGTTTAGGCATATCTCAGATCCTTTAGGCCACGGAGGCATATATATATATATATATATATATATAGAGAGAGAGAGAGAGAGAGAGAGAGAGAGAGAGAGAGAGAGAGAGAGAGAGAGAGAGAAGATAGAGACAGCAAAGTTTAGGCGTATCTCAGATCCTCCAGGCCACGGAGGCTTGATTTGATTGGCATCTGAACTCTCAGGTGATCCAGACACCCATCCAAGTCCTTTCGAATGATGTACTCTTTAATGATAGAAAAGCACAAAGTGCCAGCCATATTTTACATATTTATATTTGAACTCCAGAGAGAACGTAATTGGTTCAAGGACACCTGCTTTATTCTTACTCCCTTTGATATTTCACCTAAGGCATCTTCCCTGCTGAACGGTAACCTCCTTTAGGCCTGTGAACATATCAAACACTTTGTTTTTACACTTTCTCCTCAGTCTACATGAGTTATTCAGTGAGTAGTGCTGGGTCAGGTTTGTCACCCTATAGCAGACTAATGCCCCTAACAGGGAGGGGACTGGCCTATCTTTCCGGTGCAGGTTCAGGACAAGAAGGAGAGCCCCAATTTTAATTTCTTGACGCATGGTTAAGGGAATCCTTCACAAAACGAGGGAGTTGGACTAGAGGCCTTTGCCCGTTGCTTTCGGCTCTGTGATGCTGCAATCCATCCTCTTTGTAGAGGCCGGCCGGTCACTCTCAGGGAGGAGTACTATATTCGGCGGGATTCTTGGCACGGTCCCGCTCCCAGCCGCCCCACTGCTCTCACCTGGCGCGGGGCAGGGCTGTCCTAGGGCGGGGGAAATCTGGAAGGGGCCGACCCAGACCTGAGGTTAATACGCGACTAAGTCTCGGTTGGAGTTTCTGACAGGGCAGCTCCCGTCGGTCCGCGCAGGCCCCGGATGGGGAGAAAACCGGGTTCGGAGGCAGAGAGCGGGTCCCAATGGGAAGTGTGTGGCGGGGCCAGGCTAATGACTCAACATCTTTAGGTCAGTTTCCTCATCTGTAAGGGGGGCTGGACTAGATAACAACTGCAGCCCCTCCATCTCAAACGTTGTTATTCAAGCACGGTAGCTGTGCCGACCATTTACGGGGCTGAGCTCCGACCCTCGGCTCTCGGCTTGCCCCCTGGCGCAGTTGGAGCGGGGGGCGCGCCAGCCGGAAGGCAGCGTGGGTTAGAGGCGGCGGATGCTCGCTCTCCCGGGTTTCAGGGTGGTTTGCTTGCCCGCCGTGCCCGCCTCGCTCCCCAAGGCTCCCTGCGGACAAGCTCGGCTTTTCCTCCCCAGCGCCCGCCCCGCTTAATGAGTCACCGGACGTTGGGAGGGAGGGGAGCGAGCTCGGGGAGCCCGGAGTCTCCGCGTGTTACGGGCCCGGGCAGTCCGGAGAAACCCCCGAGAGCGACGGTCGCGGAACAGTTCGGGCCTCAGGGGCCCAGGTGCACGAGGCCGGCTCTGGTCCAGTCCTTTTATTTCACCAAGAAAGGAAACAGCTCCTAGCGAGAAGGGGCTCGTTCCGCCCCGGCCGGATTCGAACTCGGTAGGATTCAGCCCCGGCTGGGGGGCGGCTCCGAGAGGTCCCAAACCCACCGCCGGCTGGGCAGGTCGGGGAGAAAGGGGGCTCCTCCTCCTCCCCCCCCCGGGCCGCCTCTCCCCCTTCTCCCCCACTCCTGCTGCTTCCCCTTCCATCTCCCTCCCTCTTCTCTTTCCCTCCCTCCCTCTCACAGCCTCCCTCTTCTCTCTCACCTCCCCCGCCCTCCTCCTCACTTCCAGGTCTCTTCCATTTCCCCTCTTTCTCCCTCCCTCCCGCTTCTTCCTTCTGCCTCCAGTCCCTCCCCTTCCAGGTCCCCTCTCCCTCCCCCCGGCCTCCCTACCCAGCCCCCCGCGCCCCGGGCCTTTCCGCCTCCCCTTCCAGGTCCCCCTCTGTCCCTCCCGCAGCTCTGTCCCCGCCTCTCAGCCGCCCGCCTTCCCCCCCACCCCCTCCTCCCTCCCCCAGCGCTGCTGCCCGTCCTCCCCTCCCCCCCAGAACAGCCTCCCCCGGCCCTCCCCCGGGGCGGGGGGCCGCCGGGGGCCCTCACGGCATGAGCGGGAGCCGGAAGCGCCGAGAGAGCAGCGCCGCCGCCGCCGCCGCCGAAAGGGCGCCGCCGTCCATTCGCGGGGGGGAGGGGGGAGGCGGCGGGGAAGGAAGGAGGAGGGGAGGAGGAGAGGAGGAGGAGGAGAGGAGAGGCCTGGAGGACACCAACATGGTGAGGAGGCGCCGCGCCTGTCCGCCCGCCCCCGGCCCGGCCCGGCTCCGCTCCCTGCCCGCCGCTACCGCCACGCGAGGGCCGAGGAGGGTGGGCCAGTCTGGGAGGCCCGGCTCCGGTTGGGCAGCTCCGGCCCGGGCGCCCGGAGCCCCCGGGCCGGGCCGGGCCATTGTGTGCGCGCCCGGAGAGAGGAAGGGCGCGGGCCGGGAGCGAGGCGGCTGGGAGCCCGCCCTGCGCGGCGCGGCGCTGTGCCCGGGGCCGTCCGGCTCGTGCCGCGAGGCCGGGCCGGGGGGGTACCGGGGGCCGGGGGCGAGGGGGGCCGGGGGGAGGGACGTTTGACATTGTCATGCCGCGAGGGTGAGTGCGCGCGTGTGTGGGAGGGCGAGTGCGCGTGTGCGGCTGAAGCGCCAGCACTTGTCCGGGCCTGGTGGGAGACAATGACTGGGGAAGCGCCGGTCGGCGCCCCGGGGCCGCGCGGGCAGGGGCCCGAGCCGAAGTTTGCCGGGGCCCCGAGTCCTTCCTGGGGCTCCGCGCAGACCCCGACAAGCGGAGGCCCGTGCCTTGTCACCCCCGGCACACGTGCTCCGGTGGGCGCTCTCCTGCGCGGGGGCGTGCGGGCTGGGTGGGGGAGGGGGAGTCCCCCTGGCTCTCCGCGCGCCTGGGACGCGTGGAACCAGCGGGCCGGGAAGGGGCGTCCCGTGGCGGGCCCCGCGGAGCGGGACGCGGTTGTGCTGTGCCCACGTCAGCGGCCAATAATTAGGGCTGAGCTTTAGTGGCCTTCTCCGGGATGCGATGTCAGCATATGCTGTGCGCTATCATGTGATGTGCTGTAGTAACCTGAAAGATGTAGCATCTAACGCTTCCTTCCCACGTGGCCGTGGCAGCGTAGAGAACAGTCGTGTCAGAGAGGGACTGCATGGTTCCTATAGGCGCCCCTCACTAACACGCAGACCTGCCCGCACAAAGGCAGTCTCTGCTGTCGCACCCACACGCACATATAAGGACGGGCCGCAAATTGTAGTAATTAGTAGGTGACCTATACTCCGCGTTAAAGTGCTTCGTATTACCCGGTACACACTTCGTTCTGTGGGAGAGTTTCAATGTACGTTGTACTGTTGTATACACTGCTATACATGAGTACGTAATAAATGCAATTTATTACTGTCTTATTATTACTATATGCTGTGTTGTTATATATCACTGACTACCTATGAAATAGGTAGGCAGTCATGCTCCTTACTTGGGTGACAACAAATCATTCTGAGAGATTAAATCCGGACCGTTAGAGCTACATAAAGTGGCTACGGGTTGTTGTTGTTGAGGCAATTGCGGTTAAGTGACTTCACCAGGGTCACACAGCTAGGAAGTAGTGCGGTCAGAGTTGCACTCAGCTGTTCCTGATTTCAGGGCCGATCCTCTCTCCCCTGCCATCTAGCCACCCCACACTACATTGTTTTTACTGAGCTAGTAATACATCCTAGGTGCTCAATGGATGTTATTAAATAAAGTGTAATGCTCCTAAACAGCATCTGTGTGCACTCAGGTATCACTGTTGTGCTCACAGATATTGTTTACTTAATATTGAAGCACAAAGAATGCTTCTTCATTGGATCAAATATTCTGTTAAGGTAATAATATAATTCTAGTATTTTTTTCCCCATCACTAATAAAAACCATGAAGCAAATAATAAGCTATGTAATTTTACTGTTAGAAAGTATATAATAGCATCTTACAGGATCCTCACACCGGGCTTGTGAGTAATAGAAGTGGTAGCCCTGTTTTACATAAGAATTGGAAACTAGGAGGTTTTTATTCATCCAAGATCACAATTCAATATTGGAAACCTGGAAGACTACTGCAAATTTTTTTTTTTATTATTATAAAACTACTGCTTTATCTGTATACTGCCCACTTCTCCTTAGTAGCAGGAACCTTCAAAGAATGGAGCTTTAATTCTTACATCATCTTGACAAAATTTTAAATGAAGCCAACACTGGGCAAGTGCTATAAGACATGTAGAAAACAAACAATACAGTATATTTTCATGATTTTAATTGTGATTTTTGTTTGTTGTGATTATGAGGAGTAGGTGAGCATGAAGAAGAAGTCTGGATGAGATGATAGGTCCTTCTTTCTAATAAAGAGTTTTCATGAGAATATGGGGAGATGACCTCAGGGGCTTGAAGGCAGAATCCTGTCTCAGTTTCTGCCAATTTGGAAAAGCTTCCAGAATGGAGGATAGATTCCATTACATAGTGGTTGTGCCACTAGCTGAGTTCAGAAGAGGTTAACCCCCACCAGATTGTGGGGGTTATGCAAGTGCATATGCATTTTTTTGTCCCTAACAATTTTTAGTCAACAATCATTTAAGCACTTATTGTATGCCAGGCCTTGTGCTGTAATAAACACTGGGGATGCAAAGAAAGGCAAAACCAGGTACAGAGTTCCTCTTTGATCTCCTACCATGAGCAGATGACAGATCCTTCGAAATGTGGAAGCTTCCCAAGTTTTATTAATGCCATAATATATACATTTTGGAAGGCAACGGTCTCGAACTCTAAAGAATACAATTATGAAAGTTTACAACAATTGTTTTATACTTTAGGTAGTTAACTTTGATAAGTTTCAAATCACAACAGTTTTGCAAATGTGAGGTTTTACTTTAAAAAATAATGATAATTTGGTAAAATGGAAAGAGGACTGATCTGGGAATTAGAAGACCTAGAGTCTGTCTAGTCTCAGCTGTCATTAACCTGACCTTGGGGTTTCACTTCCCTAGTTCTCACTTTTTTTGACTATGAAAATAAGGGGAACCAGCTGATCTCTCAGATCCTTTTCACCTCTCAAATTCTTTAACCTTATCTGCAATTCTGTGAATTTTACACTGACTGTTGTAGCTGAAATTTATATTCTTGTTATAACTAAATCTTTTAGCTAGCTTTAAATCTTAAGATTTGACAGGAAATTGAGATTGGAAAATTAAGATAGTAGTGCTTGTTTAAATCCTTTTTTAATTTAAAGAAACCAAATAATTTGAGTTAAATAATTAAAAAGTGGTATATTGTTGAATATATGATTATAATTTAAGGTTGAGATATCACTTTTGAATTACTTAGTTTTAATGACATGGCTTTAAAAAATCTGTATAAGATGAAACATGGATTTTTAAATTACCAGAAATTATATGTCCAAATGTGTACCATCTGGTCCAAAAGTATAAACACAAGAGGTTATAAACTGATGTCAGGGATCAGATTTTTCAGTGGTGATGCTATTCAGAAGACGTGTTAGAAGCTTTCGGAAGGTAATGTCAAAGAAGCCATTTCAAAAGTGCTTTGAACTACTTTGAAGGCATGTGTTGAATATTTGAATATATTTATTAAAAAGCAGTCTCATTCCTCACATACAAAAAGTATCCCTTATTCAGATGTTAGGACTAGGCTGGCGTAGTGAAAAGTTAGCTTAATAGGATGGAAAGAGCATTGGATTTAGAAATAAAAGACCTTGTTTGAAGTTCTAGCTGCTATTTATTACTTGCATGGACTTTAGTGAAGTAATATTGACTTGTAGTCCTCTAGTTTTCTTCTTTGTAAAATGAAGAACCTCTTTGGCCTCTTTCAGCTCTAAATTGATCTTTGTTCTGCTTTTTCATGTGTCCTATTATAAAGTTTGAAAATTATAACAATCTAGAATTAGTCTGTTCTGTCAGTCTACACAAAACCTCTATTGAAATCATCATTCCTTACGAGTAATAATTAGTCATGTACTTAACTAAATGTAAGGCTACAATAAAATATGTTGAATTTCACTTAATAGCTCTATGTTGGATCTCCACTGAAGTCCTACTTTTCATGCTGCATTATGAAGTAGATGTGACCATAAGCCCTCAAAAGATATTGCAAGCCAAGGCAGGTGCATCCAAACAGAAGAGTTAAAGTGTTATTACAAGGATGGGTTCTGTCTTGGTCATGGTATGGGAGTACCAGATTAGCTAAGCTTGGAAAGACTCAGCTCAGGAAAGTTGGCTGCCACTGAATGAATTTTTCCAGCCACAAGAATTCGTGAAGAAAGACAACAGCAAATCCTAGTGAAGTTGAGATCTAAATGAAGGTGGGGTAGAAATGGAGAATTAACTGGATGAAAACATGAGTCCTTGAAATATTTGAAAATATACATTAATGAAATAATTTAAAAAATCTTAATAAAATTATAAGTTGCTTTTTATGGAGAAAAATTTCAGGTAACTTGGGATTCTGGGCATATTTTTAATATATTTTGGACTAAAAAATATATATATTCTTAAAAGGTCATGTTCTTTTTGAAACTGAAGATCTAAGTTGTTATATCTTCCTTGCTACCATGGAACAATGACTTAAATCTCACATAAGTTGACAAAACCTACTGTTGAACCCCCAAAAAGTATTTTGGGCAGATCTTTGGAATTAAACCTCTTAGTTATTTATACTCCTATTAAATCTATACACAAAATAACTGACTTTTAATGCAAATACTCGTATAGAGGTGGTCTTCTAGATTGAATTCCATGTAATTTCTTCCCATATTGAATGGTGGCCTAATTCTATTTCCCTACCAAGCCAAAAATACTTTGGACAAAACATTTCACTTAACTGCAAAAAAAGCAAACCATTTGATGAAAGTGTAAAGTTTCCTTTTTCAATTTGGATATGTGTGTCTGTGGCAGGATTAGGTATAAAATTTGGCCTCTTTGATGAAGAGATATAGTTCTAAATAGGATTTGGTTGCTATGTAGATACAATTGTTTGAGTAGAACTAAATAATGTATCTAGATGCACTTCAGTTTTTTGGATTTTTTTTTTTTTTTTGACAGAGATCAAGAGACACATTGAAGCCATTTTATATAATGAATACTAATCAATGAAAGGCATCACTTTCAAGTTCTCCATAAAATGGCTAGTATAATTTAAAAAGTATTTTTTGTAAATTATTCTGTATTAAATTACATACTTTTATTTATTTTAATTTTCAGTAGTATTTTATTTTTCCAAATATATGTTGAGTTTTCTGTTTGCACAACACGTTTTTAATCTGCATTATTACATTTTCTTCATCACTTTTAAGTCTAGACGATAAACAAGATGATAAATAAAGCTCTTATTTGTAGAAATTCTCTGATTTCTGCCATGTAAAGCCTCATGCTGAAAATTGAAGAATGGGCTCTCAGAAGCCTGTCCACTGGCTTTCACCCATTCCTGACTTCATGCTTGCCCCAGGAAGAAAGTTCAGAGATAGAATGGACAGTTCTTAGCAAGCAGAATGTTTGATCTGGGAAAGAGTCAGAGGCAGTGAAGAAAAACTTACATAACCTAGTGATCCCTTATATATCAACCCCTCATAGTAGTTTTCCATCCTTTGCTTTAAAAGGTACAAGGAAAGAGAATCCACTATCTCCTAAGACAGTGTTTTCCACTTTAGAACAAGTAAATTTTGAGACACTTTGTCCTGATATCAAATCTAAATTTGCTACTTTGCAATTTTTACTAGGTTCTTTCAGGTTTTGCTTTGTTGTAATTTTTCTTCATTTTCTTTTTTTTTCTTTAATAGTATTTTATTTCCTCAAATACATGTAGAAATAGTTTTCAGCATTCATTGTTTTGAAAACTTTGTGTTTCAAATTTTTTTTCCTCTCTCCTTTACCTCACCAAGACAGCAAACAGTCTTATCTAGGTTAAATATGTATGATTCTTTTAAACATTTCCATAATTTTCATGTTGCGCAAGAAAAATACCAAAAGGCAAAGAACCACCCCATCCTGTCCTCCTTTCCCCCCAAAAAAGATGAAAATAGTGTTTTGATCCACATTCAGTCTCCATAGCACTCTTTGCGGATGCAGATGGCATTTTTCATCCCATGTCTATTGGAATTATCTCAGCTCATCAGATATGCATTTATTTAGAAAAATTACTCGGCATTGACCTCAAAGATGAGTGGTTCAGTTAGATGTTTGTTGTATGTGACATTTCTAATTATGTTTCCAACAATCCCTACTCTTAAGGTAATTAATTTCTACAGTGTGGGGAGTGGGAAAGGGAAACTACATGTACACAGATAATTAATATAAAATATGTTGAAAACTAATACAAAGTGATTTTGGGTGATATCTAAAGTTGCAAAGTGAGTATATCTCAAATCTTTCAACATAAACAATTGTTCTTTTTCCAAGAGCTGATTGTACAGGTTGTAAGACAAACTGGTCTGTTAACTTCTCTTCCTTTTTTCTTTTAATTAAAACCTTAAATAGAGAGCATGGTCATGGGAAAGGGAAAGTAGCCAAACTTGTCAGTTAATTTTACTACTACTTGGAAACTCTGCTAGAGAATTTATTGTGGGGAGAGTTGAAAATAATCATCGAATTTTTAAGCTTGAGAGAGGAATTTACAGATTGTTTAGTTTAATTCCCTGTTTTTACAGTTGAGGAAACTGAAAGTTAAAAGGAGTTTTCTTTGTTGTGCTGTTGGCTCTTTACTGTTTCACATATTTCTCATCTACTTGTATGAAGGTATAGATGGTATACTTAGCATACTTAGCATAAAGATTATAGATATAGAGCTGTCCCACACAGAACTCACACAGTGGCTGACAGTCTAGAATCCCAAAGATCTCAGCAGGCTAAAACAGTAAGTAACATTTAAAAGGACTAATGGAAAAACCTACTTGGAATGGAAACATCCCTCTTGACAAATATGGGTGGAGACATGGCTAGCCCCCTAGGTTATGTGAAAAAGATTTGAAAATTTTAGTGTTATTTGAAAATTTAGTGGATGCAAGAAGTGATCATAGTGTATCATGGGAATGTGTTCGAAATAAGGGAGTGATTTTACTGTTTCTTGCTACATTTTAGGAAGTACATGAGCAAGCTGGCATGTAGGAGAGGAAGGATACTGGAATGATGAGGGACCTAATCTATTTATATATCATATAAGAAGAAAAAGTGGGTGTTTAGGCTTCAGAAGACTTGAAGGATTAACTATCTCCAGGTATTTAAAAAGTTATCATGATAAAGGGAGCTTGTTCTGTTTGATCTTAATAATCAGGCATAAAAAAGTGATTTGAAATTGTGAAAAGGAGACTTGATTTTAAGGAAAAACTTAATAGCATTTAAAGTCGACTCAAAGCAGCACAGGATACTTCAGAATCTATTCCTCTTTCCTGCACGTTTTCAGGTTGAGAAGGAAAAATTACTATAAGAAATGGCCATTTTTATTTTCATATGATCAAAGTTTCCTACTTTATTCCTCTCCTTTTACTCCCAGAGAACCAAGTGTTATTACAAATAATAAAAAGAGGGGGGTGGGGGAAGGAACCAAGTCAGAGGAATTAAGCAATATATTGGGAAAAGAAATATGTATAGGTTATATTGTTTGGTCATTTTTCAGTGGTATCTGACTCGACTTCATTTGAAGTTTTCTTGGCCAAGGTACTGGAGTAGTTTGTCATTTCCTTCTTTTTTACAAGTGAGCAAACTGAGACAAATAGTTAAGTGACTTGCCCAGGGTCTTCCAGCTAGTTAAGTATCAGACACTAGATTTGAGCTCAGGAAATGAGTCTTCCTGACTCCAAGATCTGCACTGTGTCCACTCCACTAGCAAACCTGTAATATCCTATTCCTCTACCCTCTAAAGAAGATGGTGAATGTCTTTTCTCTCTTTTGGGACCAGACTTGTTCATTATAATTTCACTTCAATCAGTTTTGATTCTTTTGTCATTTGTTTCATATATGTTATTGTCATCATTGTGTAAATTGTCTTCCTGCTTCTACTTACTTTACTTTGCATCAGTTTATGTAAGGGATGAATGAGGTAGAGAGTATTCCTGAACAGGTATGGTTTGGACTGTTAGATGCCCTTTCAAGTCCCTTCCAAGTTTTGAGGTTCTGTTGAGTCCTGTTTTTTTTTTTTAATTTTAGTTCATTATTATGTGGAACACATGTAATAGACCGCTCTTCAAAGAATTAAAAGTGATTGAATGGTGCATTATGATGTCAAGAGGCTGTACAGTATGTGTCCAGTTTAGGACCTTTGAAGAAAAATAATAAAAGCTGTCATCAAGAAGTGGGTTAGAATTTGAAGATGGGCTGGTCCAGTAGTGAAGGCAAAGGATGAGCCGGCCAGAGCCATTTGCACAGGGAATACGTATTATTCAGTGTTAAGAAAGCTCAAGGAATGTCTCCTGGATTTATATGATACCCTTTGGGGTACACTTATGGGAAAAAATAGAAGTCAAAGATTATGTTAAGCCTCATCGGAGGAAACCCCTAAATCTGTGAAATCACAGGTCTATTTGCAGAAGCTAATTCCTAACTAGGGACAATATTTGTCATGCCATGTTTGGACTATATTATAGCAGAATCAAAGCTAATATTCAGTTTCTAATGTTGATTATCTTGAATAAACACTACACACTGCAGAAGAGTTCACTTTTATGTTGTTTTTAACCAGTGCTTTTCTTTTAAAGTTGGTTATTCCATACATGAAAGTGGAAGAGAAAGAATTTCCCAGTGCCTTAAAGTTGAGCCTTTGGGCAATCTGATAAATAACTTTAAATGTGTGTATAATGTAATAATATAAAGGGTGTAAGGTAAATTTATAAATGTGTTGCAGAAAGTTAAAAATGTCATTGTTGACTAAAAACATTTTTTTCAGGTATATTGCTACTATACTTTATATCTGTGTACTGATTACATTGTTTTATGTGTATTTTTTTTTTCTTTTTTTGATTCTTAGTAACGGTTCAGCACTTTGAAAGGAGTTAATTTCAACTACCATTTGCAAATGTGGGCTGTAGAAAATTTCTGAATGAATTCAGCCCATAATAAAAAGCATACATTATTAGGGTAATTACTAAAATAGTTATTTACTTTTTTCCAAGATTTTAAAATCTAAAACCAAAACTTTGTTTCTCTACTACACATTTTCCTTTCAATTTTGCTTTCTACCCACACTCTCTTCTGTAAAATAAAGGGTTTAGATTTAAGGGCTGCTAAAGTCTCTTTCAATTCTTAAATCTATAATCCTGTGATCCCATGATTTTCTCTCTTTTTCTGATCTCAAGGAATTTTTATCTTCCCTGTTCAATTTTGACTTTTCTGTTTCTGAACATATAAAAACACATGTAACCATTTGTTTTGTGGCCACCTGTTCTTAAAATGGACTCATGATATGCCTGTACACACATTTTCTCCTTTACACTTTTGCATTCATCTTTAAAATATTAATTTTTTAAGAGGAATTTAGTTAATTTCACTTCTTTTTCACAGCATATTTGTTTGACAGGTTATTAAGTCCAAAAATATATCTTGATATTTCAAAGGAAAAGAAGCAGCAGTTTGTCTTTTTTTAAATTAAGGAATGGCCACTTCTCTTGTAAATTGAATATTGAAAATTGCAAATATGTTTTTTATTTACCTTTGTAGTGCTTTGAAGAGTTTTTTGTATATGGTTCTGTTGGCCTCTTTTTCTTATTTCCTTTGAGTTTTTTTCCTCCTACTCTTTAAAGGATACTTTGAAGGTAGCAGAGGAGGAAATACCCTTCCACTGTGCCCTTACTTTGCCTTTTCTAAAATGGTAGCTTTGAAAATAAACTTTTGAGAGTTTAGAAATAGGCAACAGATTTCTATTTTGGCCTTAACTTTCACATCTTTGAGAAGACTTCAGATAGTGAATGCTTTTTGATGAAATGAGGATAAATTTGATAACTTGACTACGTAAGTGATCTCTGTATGTGGAAGATAAGATTCCAGGGCTTAACTTATTTTATTTGAAATATTAAGTATTTTGTTACTATCAGAATAATATGCCCATTTTTCTGAGGTCATTTAAAAGTTTTAAAAAAAAAATTATGACATTTTGGTGGGGGGGGGATGAAAGTGGGGTGCGTATATCATTTGAATCTGGAGGTTATTGGAATAAAGTTAGAAAATTAATTCCTTTTTAAAAAAGCTTTTTAGGTCTGGGCATCTTTATTTCCCTTTGGTGGTTCTAAAAAAGAAAGATGAAGCAGAGCAGGGTGAGCAGCTGTAAATTTGTAGTCACAAAATTTAGAAATAATACTTAAGATTGATGTTAGGGTGTGTTTTATTTTTGCAAGTACCATGTATTGGCATCTTTAAAATTAATCCTAATTTAATGTTAGGTTTTAGTTTATTGGGAGATTTTCTTTTATGAATGTTGAACACATGCATATATATGTGCTTGTTAGAATGAAAACTAGGTAAGATACTTGTAAGACTAATAAGAAATACTGTGTAATTATTTCTGTTCCTCACAAAATAAGTTTGATCAATTTGGTGGCAATATCTAGATTTTTTTTTTTTTTTACTTAATCACCCCTCATCTTTTCCTCTTATGTGTGATGCTTATATCTTTAAATATAAATGTTAAAATTTGGTATGATTAAATATCAATTAAAATGTATAAATGGCCTTTTTGTCTTTTACAAGCAAATAAATGACTGCCATTCCAAATTATGTACTATTTATTACTTTGTTAGTTTTTGTAAGAATTAAAATCAAAGATATGTTACATTGGACAAAATATCCCATATCTTCTTGGTAATACACCAAAAGAAACATAGAACAGGTTTTATATACATTTTTATCTGTATTATTGGGTCATCTTATATATTTGTTAATATTTTGGATATTCTTAACCAATTTTAGTGCTCCAAATTGTATTATCTTAGGCATGTTTACACACAAAAAAAATTAGAGCACATATTACATTGGGCTGTGCTAAACTTTTGTAGCTGTGATGCTCTTTGTTGTTAAAAGTTTGTTTGTACCAAACTTGTGATTTAAAAAAATTATAATAAAGATGATGTTAACTTATTCCTCTTATTCCTCAACACCTCTTTCCAGCCTTAAGAAATATTTCCTGTGGCTACTCTCTCCCTCCCACCCTGTGTTTCCCAGACTTATTCATACGGTAGTGCCAGATTCACTTTGCCCCTTTATCCTTGGCTCACAGAGAATGTTTTCTCTTAGATTCTCAGAAGAATTTTGTCTGGAAATGAGTATATAAATTTTATCCACCAATTTTGCAGGTAAAAGAGGGGTCAGATTTTGTACCTGACCCAAGATGTATTGACTTAAGATTGAGAAAGTTGAACTCGCCTATTCTGTCTACTGTAGAAATGTTAGAAATTTTGTTTCCAAGTTCTGGAAATCATCTGGGAAATGGAACAGCGGGCACTATGAATAAGGTCTTTGCTAGATTGAGAATAGTCATTTGACTTTCTAAGAATCTACTGTCCTCATCCAGTGTCTTGCTAATCAATAGTCAACATATTTACTTCCTCTGTAGCTATTGGAGAAGAAGGTAACTTAAAGCCTTTTTCATCGGTACTGACCATATAGTTTTACCCCTAAACACTTTAATATAAAATATTATAGCCACTCCAGAATATAAAGTCACTCCTAAAAAAAACCCTTAAGAAATTTACTTTGAATAATTTAAAACATATTAGAATATAGTGTAATGGAATCAGAATTTAATGTAATCCCTTAAAATAGGGACTTTGAACTGGTGGTATTTAATTGTTTCTATGATTTAAAATTTTTTTAATAGGTAAGATTTTTTCTCACCGTTTTTATTCCCCAAATCCTCAAATATTTTGCTTTCTGGGAAGTCATTAATGGATTCAACAGATCCCTTTTTTCATGCAAAGTTAATCAATCATTAAACAACTGCTATGATCCAGGTACTGGGCTAAGTGCTGGAGAAACGAAGGCAAAGTGAAGAAATCTGTGTCCTCAGAGTTCTATTCTTTCAAGGGAAACACCATTTATATATATAAGTTTGTGTGGAATATATTACAAAGTAAATGCAAAGTAGTTTGGAAGGGAGGGCACTAACAACCTGAGGATCTAGAAAGGCTTCATGTACAACAAGACTGGGAAACCTTTTTTCTGTCACAGGCAATTTGAATTTTTATAACATCATTTGAAGGCCATATGAAACACAAGCAGTGAGAGGTTGTTGTACCTAGCTTTCAACCCATTATCACCTTCTATTACCTTAGCAAATAATTCATGGGTCTTATGTAGCCCATGGGCTAGGAGTTCTCCACCCCTGATGGTAGAAGGTTTGTTCTTGAGCTGAATCTTGAAGGAAATTAACAATTTCAAAAAATGGAAATTAGCAAGGAGTATATGGTTCAGGATTGAGGGGATGATGAGTGCAATGGCATATGTCAGTAAGTATTTATTAAATGCTTGCTTATATATCAGGTACTTTTATAAGTACTGAGATATAAAAGAAAGGTAGAAAATAATCTCTGCTCTCAGTGAGCTCACATCCTACTGGATAAGACAACGTGCAAATAACTATGTACAAACGAACTTTATAGAGATAGGATAAATTGAAGATAATTTAAGAGCAGAGATAAAGAACTAAGATTAATGAAGACTGAGAAAGATTTCTTGCCGGAGGTGGAACTTTAGTTGCAACTTTGAGATTTTAATTAGGCAGATGAGAAGAAAGATTTCCAGACATGGGGAAACACTTGAAATTGGAAGCTATAATATCTTCAAGGAATAGAATGAGGTCAGGGTCACTGGACTATGGCATATGTGGAGGGAGACATCTTTGTAAAGATCTGGGGGACTAGTCTAAAATGGACAAATTGTCCAACAGCATATGTTATCCTCCAGGTGATGGGAAGCTTCTGGGATGGACTGAGTATCCTCCCTATGCCTCAGTTTACTCAAGTCTAAAATGAGGGGCTTGGATTCGATGACCTGAGGTCCCTTCTCTTCTATATCTGTGATCTCATGAGAATGAGAGGGTCAGAAGCCTCTTTAGCAGCTGTGAAGAGTGGATTGAAGTGGGGAGTTACTTGGCAGGAAGATTAGTTAGGCTATTTCAGTAGTGAGGGTGAGAAGTGACAAGCACCTTCACTAAGTAGTGGCATTTTGAGAAAGAGGAGCCAGACATGATTGATGTAGAGAGAGAGAGAGAAGATTTGGACACTGAACATGCTTTCCATTCTTCCTCTAGCAAAGGAGTTTGAAAGCTATCAAGAACAAAGAGTAAGATTTATCAAAATATATTAAAGCCTTTTTTTGTTTGGGTTTATAACCAAATTATAACAAGAAACAACATCAAATGGATAAGAATAAATTATTTACAAATTTATTTATATATATCTGTCTGTCTTATCTGTCTATCTGTCTCTTCCTCTCGCCTTCTCTCTCCCAGAGATATTTTTAAAAGAAAGTCAAGGCAATCAAAGTCTATCCCTCTGGACAAGGACTTTGTTTTCTACTTTTAGTATTGGGTTATCATGGAATATCCTCCTACACATTACCTAGTGATGGTTTAAGGTTTATGAGGAAAAGACTTGGAGTTTTAATGGACTACTTACTTAACAGTGTGATATGGTAGTTTAAAAAATCCCCCCAAACTAATTTGATCTCTGGATGCATTAATAAGAGTAAACAGGACAAGGTTTATTATAGTTCTCTCTATACATATAATTCTTTCCTGGTCTTAATTCACCTTAATTGTATTTTTTAATTTCTCAAAATATAAGATCTCTATGTTTAAGAAGACTATTGTCAAATTACCAGCATGTTGGGGAGACTTGAAACCGTATCATATCAGTTACTTAGCCTGTCAAAGAAAGTCTTAGGGGAGATAAGATAACTGTCTTCAAGTATTTAGAAGACTGTCCTGTGGACAGGGAATTAAATTTATTTTGTTTTATCTCACAGGGGCAAAATGAGGAGGAGTAGATTGAAATAGCAAAGACAGGTCATTTTCAGTATTTAAAAAAAGGTCTTTCTAACACTTTTGTAGATCTCTCAAAATAGAATGGGCCACATTGGAAAGTAGGGAAGGGGCTTCAGTAGAAGCCTAGTGGTTGTTTATTGGGGATGTTATAACAACCAATTCTTGTTCAAGTGGGAGTTGAAACAGTCTAAGGTTTCTCCTTTCATTCCCTCCTTCCACACACTTTAAGATACTATGATTTCAAATTAAGAACAACAACAACAAAAAACCAAACCAAAACAAAAAAACCCAACTAATTTAGCTTGAGATGAATGCATCTGTTTTACTTATGTACTTACTGTAACAATGTTGTGGTGATGTTACAGAGGTAACCGCAAACTTCTATGTCAAAAAATGTATATACATTTTATGAATATATCTGTTGCACATTTTCTGCTATAAAAATTGAAAAAAAATGTTTTTGATTAATTCTCTGAATTTAATAGAAAATTTAATTAAACTTCAATTTCTATGTGACCCCTTCTCCCTTCCACATTTTAGTGTAATGAGCATGAAACTCTTAAAAATCTGGGGAGAAGGTGCTTTTCAAAATGTAGAAAACTTGAGATATGTTGAGATATTGATATGTTAGTGGTATTCTGTGGGTCCAAGTATGAATACACATTGAACTCTTTTTAAAACTGCTTTCTGTCATTTTTAGAACAAGTTAGAAGGGTAGCTAATGGTCACTGCTGACATGTTGCTTGTCTCTGAAGTAATCTCTCCATAAAGTACTTGAGGAGAGGATTGGTAATTTTATCCCAAATGAGAAGCTCTTCCCTCCCCTTCTATTATCAGCAAAACCAAACAATACCTTCAAAGGTAGGGTTGCTATTGAAATTTAATTAGTTTAGAAATTAATAATTTTCAACAAGATCATTACCTTTTAAAGAAGAGAAGTCAATTTCAAACTTAGTCATAAGCAATAATGGTCTTGAGGGGGGGAGAATGTATAACTAAACACTTTTTATTGAAGCATAGTTGTTCCATGTTAGTCATATTTAATGTTAGCATTGGTTTTCATCTATTTGATTATGGGAAGCTCTCTGTCTTTTCACATTTTGTGAAAATGTTTTGAACTTTTATATTTTATTGAAAAGTTCAAAATGCTTTATAAATATTTATCCACAGGGAGCAGCAAAGTTTAGTGGAAAGATCTCTGGACTGGGATTCAGATCTGGATTTTAATCCTGGCTCACTATTACTACTTAACTGTGTGACTTTGGGCAATGAGAAGGAAGAGGGGGAGTTTTCTAAAGAGATCAATACGGATTCCCAGAGAATTCTCCAACCAACTTAAATTTTAAAAAGACTTGTTCAGAAGATGGAAACAAAGGCAGGTAACCAAGGATGAATAAAAAATGTAGATAGAGTCAAGATTCAAAAATGTACCAGAACATTTGGCCAAATCTAAAGTTAGAATTGAAAAAAAATGTAAGGTCTCACATGTGATTTATAAAAATTTATAAAATTTATAAAAATTATAAAATTTATAAAAATAAGCTTGAGAGAAGCAAGACTGTATTCGGTAGCATGATGCACAAGGCAAGCAGGATGGTGTATAGAGAGAGGGCTGGCTGCACAGTCAGGAAGACCTGTATTCAAGGCCCCTCTGTCCTATCAACTATGTGACAAAGGACAGGTCACTTCACCTGCAGGACCCTAGGCAGCCATGAACAATTACATTTCAGCTGCCTGTCTTAGCAGAAGATGTTTCTGCATTCCTGAAATTACAGGTCTAGATCAAAAATATGCCCAAGACCAGGGCACTGAGACAGTTTAACTGGGCTCTGCCCTTGTCAGAATGTATTTGGAGTATTGTGTTCACTTCTGAGAGACATTTTAAGAAGGAACATTGACAGTCCTAGAGAACATGAGGCTCACTAAGTTAGTGAAAGGCCTTGAGATGATGCCCTGTGACTCAGTTGAAGGAACTGAAGTGTGTTGATTTAGAGAACAGAATAATGGCTTGGGAGGGATGGAAGCAGCTGTCTTCAAGTACTTGAAAGGGTCCTAGACATAGAGTTTGGAGTTGAAGCAGGTTTAGACTCATTCAGGGAGTCCACAACCCTGTTTTAATGTTGAAGAAATAGGCTTAGAGATCCTTGCCCATGGTCATATGATTAGGGACAGAACCTTAATTGGGATCCAAGCTTCTTGTTTAGTGTATTTTCCACTGCCCCAGAACTATTCTTATTGTTCTTTGGGAAAATTCAGCCAGTGTTTCCTATAGACTGATCTCCAGTCCCATCTTCTGTTGTGGCAGAGGGCTCATGAATAAAGGGATCTTTACCCTTGACTCCCTACCTGGCCAATCTTTTACTTTTTAATTTCTACCTTGACTTCCAATCAGCAGGCTTTGTGCCTCAGAGTCTCTCAGTCCACTAAGGTGTCTGGTTTCTCCTTGTAGTCTAAGGACACATCTAACAGTTTTTTGATAGAGCCTTTCCCCCATCACAGTGGGAAATAAGTGAAACCTACATAATTTTGCCTCTGTTCCATCCTTTAAATTGCCGTGTGGAAGGAGGATTAGATTTATTTGGTTTGATTCTATAGTACAAAACAGGGAACAGTGGGTACAAGGCAAATTTATGTGAATGTAAAAAAAAAAAAAAAATGTCACATCAGTTATCCCAAATTGAATTGGATTGCCTTGGGACCTGGGGCGGGGGGGGGGGGGGTCTCTTTAGGTAAACACATCTTTTAACTTACCTTAAGTCACAGTTTCTTCTACTGTAGATGATTGTGGAAGAATCCTCCTAGCTTCAAAATTCTTATGTTCCCTAACTCAAATCATGGCTCATTAGGATGATGGGTTAAAACCTCATTATGTAGAGTGCTTTTTGTCATTCGTCAATTCCTACACTGATTCCTGGCCACAGCTCAGGTCCAGGCATCTTAATAGATTTTGTTGTGGAAGCTGCAGGAGAGCAAGAAAATAGTAATGGACCAACTGATGAAAGGGGAAGATTTGAGAATAAAACATAAGGTGTTATTTTTATTTTGAGGGAAGCTCATGATGAAAAATGACTCACAATTTTGTTCTCTGTTCCTTCTCCTTTTGGGTCAGAAGAGATAAGAAATTGTCTGTTAGGCAATAATGCTTTGTGGGAAGAAGAGCTGTTAAGAAATTTGGATTAGGGCTAGTGATTGAAGACCAAAGAAGGTACCCAAAGTGATAAAAAAGAAAATTTGATAGGAGTTTCTTGGATACCTGAGCAAATTCTATATCTCCTCCTAGATGAGTGAAAAGTATGAGAAGATGAAAAGGAGGAACATGAAATAAATTTGGTAGATTTTTTTATGTTTTTATTTCCCATAATATAGATAAGTGATCATTTATTTCATATTAAGAAAACTTGTAATGAGTACTAATTGACTGAAAGTATTATCTCATTAAAATGTCATAGTTTTTAGTGAGAACTTATAATGAGAAATCATAGTAGGTTACAGTGGAAATATTCAGTCTTTTGTTGGTTGTTACATATATCATTTCTGCTTTCTTTTCTGATTCTAATAGAACAAGTTGAAATCATCGCAGAAGGATAAAGTTCGTCAGTTTATGATCTTCACACAATCTAGTGAAAAAACAGCTGTGAGTTGTCTGTCTCAAAATGACTGGAAGTTAGATGTTGCAACAGACAATTTTTTTCAAAATCCTGAACTTTATATACGAGAAAGTGTTAAAGGATCATTAGACAGAAAGAAGTTAGAACAGCTATACAATAGATACAAAGGTGAGTACTTTAAATCTCTTGATTTCTATTTTATATGACTAACATGTCTATAACATATATCTCAATAAATATGTTATCAACTGAAGTTATCAGAAGAAGATATTGTGGAAAGCTGTTTTCACAAGGAAATATTCTTCTTTGGTCCTCATGTTGAGCTTTGTGATGAGTGATGAAGAGAGCTGGACTGAGAGTCTGTGGACCTGGAATTATCAGATCCTATTTTATCATGACTTCTCCATTTTAGGCAAGTCTTTGGGCCTCAGTTTCCTGATCTGTAATGAGGAGAATTGGACAAGATGACATCCACAGGCCTATTTTATTTATCATCCTGTGACTGTTTTATTGAATTAACATGGAACGGGTTTTTTTTTTTTTTTTTTTTTCCTTGCCTTTTTTTACTCTTAAAAGCATTGATCTTTTCAAGATATAAGTTCTCTCTCTTTTCCTGGGAAACTTTTGAGAAAATGCTGATATCAGTTTATAGTGTATTCAAAACAGTTTTAAACTAATGTTGACCATAACTTTTGCCTGCAAGCTTGGAGATTGCTGGTTGACTTACACTTAGTTTGGATGGAAGTGTTCAATAGGGCTCTTGTATATCTTGGAATTTTACTTAAGGAAAGTCAAAGGGCTAAGTTCATTTCTTCTACCAAAAGAAATTCACTTTCCATTTCCTAGTTTTTAAGAATATTAGGAGAATCTTTTTTTTTTTTTTCCTTTGATTCAGCTGACAAATATTTTTTGAGAAGTAATATAAAAAAAATTTGAGGGATTGCTGGGCAAGTAGCTTTAAATTGAACAGATTCTTGCCATTACCATTGGATTGAATGACACAGTTTATAACTGTGTTGGTGATTTCTTCAAATTAAAAACGTTATGTTTTACTATGGTTAGGCTGTTCATAAGAGAAAAGGAATTTCATTATATTGTGTTGATCAATTAGAGAATGACTAAACAAAACATGACTTTTAATACTTCTTTCAGAGGTCACATTCCTGTTTAAAGGTGACTGATTTTCTGAATGTGTGTGAGTATGGAAGAGTGGCCCAAGTACAAGCAAAGCTCTCTCTCTGGGTGTAAGTGGGAGATGCGGGGGTTTCTACATGGTGTCAAAATATTATAAGGAAAATGTTTTATTGGGATTTTAACAGTGACTAAATTAAGAACACAATTTTAAACTGGAACTTTAAAAAGCACTATTGTTTCTTATGAAGACATTGTTTTATGGAAACAGTGATGTGTAATAAAACCATAAGAACTCAATCACTTTTCTTTTGTCATATCACTTTGTTTTTATTTCCCCAAGATCCTCAAGATGAAAATAAAATTGGTATAGATGGTATACAGCAATTTTGTGATGACCTGGCACTTGACCCAGCCAGTATTAGTGTACTAATCATTGCTTGGAAGTTCAGAGCAGCAACACAGTGTGAATTCTCAAAGCAGGAGTTCATGGATGGCATGACAGAATTAGGGTAAGTATACAGCAGGTAGGAGAAATTGAGTACATGATCTTAAGAATTAAAATTGCTCTGATTTGTGGAAACTGTTAACTTTAAAATTTTGATTATAATTCTTTTATAAAACTTTTTCTTTTCTATATAGATAGAAATAATCTTTTTAAGAGCCCATTTTTTGAAAGATTCTTATTTGTATAGTTTCGTAGTCTTCATTTCTAGTTCCACAGTTTTGGCATTGACATGGGACAACTTATATTTTTACCAAGCTGTTCATCCTTGCTTCCTCACGTGTAAAAACTATTTTAAAATGAATATTCTTTGTAATTTCCTACACATTGATGCTATATGAACTAATTTGCAATTTTCTCTTTTACTAAAGAGAAGCAATGTCAGCTTCTAGTCTTGATGACCTAATCTGTTAAAAAAAAAAGTGATTTGATTAACTAGGTTTATCACTATTATTTCTTCCAGCTTTAATTGTTTTAAAATTTTGTATAGAACATTTCAGTATTAGGAATCATGGCATTTTGGACTAATTCATTAATTTTAAGTTCAGTTTCTGGTATATACAACTTTAGTAAATTAGACTAATACAAGTCATGGATACAACTAGCTGTTTAACTTTCTCTCAGAATAGGATTTCCTGTTAAATCAGTTTGGATGGTGAATTGAGCTTTTTGCTTTCTGGCTACCACATAACATTTTCTACAGTAGTGCTATTGCTTTGCTGAGGTAGCTTTATTAGAATTCCAGATATTTGATTTTTTTCTTTTTTCCTATCTAAAACTGAAGTCATAATATAATTTAATGGGCTTCCAGATAAAACTTCAAAATAAAATGTTAGTACCTTGCAAAGTGATGTAGATGGATTTTTTTTAAAAATTGTGTACTGATATATCATTTAATATATTAAAACTTATCTTTGTTCATTTTCTTAGAGATGAATTATGAAGATAGTAAGGTTTTCTACTAAAATATTACATGCTTTGAATTTAAAAGTTAAAATGCTTTGTAAATAATAGAATCACTGTAGTGATTTTATTTCATTAATCATGCAGTCACAGAGAGATTTTTTATTTTAAAAAAGGAGGTTTGTAGCTGACTGAAACATTTAGTCAATTAAATAAAAAAGAAATTATGAAGGAAAATTTTATTTCCTTTTTTTTTTTTTTTTTTTTAGTTCAAACCTGTGATTTCATTGGTGTAGGAAGCTCCTAGTTAAGAAACTTCCTGCAAAAAAGCATATTGGCAACTGTTCTTCACTTTGTAATCTAAGAAATACTTTTGAATTTTAAGAGCATCTATTTACTGATAAAAATTGTGCCCTGAAATTATGGATACTTTGTCATATAAATTACAGATAATTTTATCCTTTTTAGTTAGCATTAAAGTGAATTTCTACTGGAAAATAATACTTTGTTAGTTCATTTCAAATTATTAAACATTCACCAACTTAACTTTTTAACTATTTTTTTTAAAAGTCAAATTTCTTTACAATTGAAAGAAAAAATTGCATATCTCAACAAGCTTTAGTGTAGTTTTCCTGAATATATTAAATCCAAGGGATGATATTTTCACTTTTGAAATTGTTTAAAACAATTATGTAAGTTTTATGAAGTAAGGATGAATGTTTGTAATAAGTAAAAGTAAAAAAAAAAAGTAACTTCTGAATTAACTTTAAAATATAGATGTGACAGCATAGAAAAGCTAAAGGCCCAGATACCCAAGATGGAACAAGAATTGAAAGAGCCAGGACGATTTAAGGATTTTTACCAGTTTACTTTCAATTTTGCAAAGAATCCAGGACAAAAAGGATTAGGTGTGTATATTTTTTGTTAATGCCTTTTGCTGCAAATTATGTCTTTTTATAATTTCTTTATATTTAGAAAGTTATATGCCTCACAACCATTAAATCTCTGTGAGAGGGCTTCACCCATCACAGAGCCACAAGCTGCGTCTGTCCAGTATTGTTGGGGATACTTGGATAAACTGAGTCACCGTGTGTATGTACTGTATGGAAATTTCTAATCTCAAAATAAAGATCATAAAGCAAAATATAAAAAGACTAAAACTGTTTATCACAGGATTTAGAAGGCACATAAAGCATTTTTGAATTCTCAAGTCATCATTATATATTTTTCTCTGTTGTCTCAAGTTCCAACTAGTAAATATTCCTGGATAAGAAAACATTTGGGTAAACCAAGCCAAACATTTAGGTAAATTTTCTCTGAATATTCTGTGGGCTTTATACCTTTGCTTTGCATAGTGAGTTTTAAAGTAAGTGTGTGTACAGGTCCTCAGTCACCTGTGGGTTTTTTCCTTTGCATGTGTTCTAAGGGGACTTAGATGTGGGGGAGGGAGCACTGGACTGGGAGATGGAGGGCCTGGGCTCTGGACTCCTGTCTTGCTATTACAGCCTGCTTGACTTATATCATCCACTTCTGACCTCAGTTTCCTCATATGTAAAATGAGGGGTTGGCTGGTCTAGCTCAGCTCTCAGTCTTTGATCTTCAAATCTTATCCTGAAGGAGCTTCAGACCAGGAAACCATAATGAGTTTTCCAAGTATATAAATTGTCTGGATTGTATTAAAGTGCTACATTGTATAGGATAGACTTAAAAAGGGACATTTGCGTAGACTGGAAGTGTTGTGAAAATGTGGATGGAGGGCTAAGACCTAAGTTGAGTCCAGAAGCATGGGGATAGCTAAGGGACAGCTGGAAGGGGATCTAGGGGTGCTGAGGGAGAACAGAGGCCTGGGAGAGGAGGAAAGAGTGTGTTGCAGAGAGGACAGATCACATAGTTTAGAGTTTAGATAAGAAGTCAAGATGTGTCGGAGTCTTTTGAAAAAGTGACATCCTCATATTTAAGAATCGTTAATGTGGCAGACATCTGTTTGACTTGAAATGGTGTATTCTCATTGGTTATGATAATAGATATACCCATTTAGGTTCCACCCTGTGTTCTAGGTGAGCAAATTTCAGTGATAATGAAGAAAAATTTGGGGAAAGTGGCTTGAACCCAACCAAATATTTCTATACAAAACTCTCTGGATTGAAGGTGACATGATTTTAAAAATTCTCAGGATGAATTTTCAAGACCTTGGAAAGGGAAGGATTCCAAATACGTAGAAAACATGATCAAACCATTACTAAAATAGAGGCAATCAAGAAAATGACAGTGCCTACCAATCCAAAGGCCTACTTTTTCTCCATTATAAAAAATATTTTTGAATATTGTGTGTATACAATCAGAATACCCTTGATTGTTTTTTAAAAAATGGAAGAAGTCTATATTTGTCTTCTGCAGGTCACATCTTCATAGTTTCTCAGTTGACTAGGAGATGCAGGATCTAAGAATAGGCTTTTCTGGTTATCTTTTTACTCTTTCATGTCTTTAACATGTAAACATCTGGCTTTCCTCTGCATCTTTCAGTCTTTCATATGAGTCATTGAGTAAACATTAAGTTCCTCCTTCTGCCAGAAACTGTACTAAGTACTAGATAGGTATATCAAGATAGGCAAAGACAGCCCTTGTTAGGGATCTGGGATACTCTCAATACAGATTAGATTTTCTCATAAATATTTTATAATTAATATGCCTATGGATTGTGGAGTATTGATACTTTTAAATTACTTTTGAGGGGACCTTTTGTTTTCCATTTTTTGAGAAATTCTCCTGGAGATAAAATGATCCTTAGGTGTTTTCCTGTTACATTGCTTCTACCCATGGGGGTTTCTTCAGTGGGTACTTATTCTGTGCAGTTTCTTAATTCAGCTTCATTTCCTTTAATTCCTATTAGGGCCCAAGTCTGATGGTTCACACTCTCTCTGATGATGAAAATAGATTGTTTTGGAACCAGGTATAAACATCTGTTTGCTTTCCCTGTTTCATTTACAAATGGTACCTGTATAATGTGGCACAGGTAGCTCTCATGCCAAGCTTTTTATGGGCTACATTTACTTCTGCTTTGTGAAGTTTTATAAGGAGAGGTTCCTTAGAATCTCTTATTACCTTCAGTAGGGTTCAGAGTAAGGTTTTCTGCTCTAGACAAGAGTCTTTCTACAATTAGAAAATCCCAGAGTGAGCTTCTCTTCTGCTCTGTGGTGGTTTCTTCAGGTCTCTTGTCTTTTCACTCTCCTTCAGTTACTTCTGCTCGTGTCTTGGGATCTGCAGGATTTAAGGCTTTCTCACTAACCTCCCCTTCAGAATAGTAGATGTCTGGATCTGATTTACCATTATCTAACCTTCCAAGGCTGTGGTCTTCAAATGGAAATGGCTTTTCAATACGCCCAGCTTGTTATCTGCTCAATCATGAATGCTTGATGGAGAGGATCACACTTGCTCCCCTCAGTTTTGCTTCAGCAGGCCAGTTTTGTCCTTGGTGTGAAGAATAAAATCCAAAAAAGCAATAAGTTCATATCCTCAAAGTCTAGCACAGTTCCTCTCCGCCTTTTTCTCTTAAAAAAAAAAAAAAAAAAGTTTCTGGAGGTCTTTTTTTTTTTTTTTATATCTCTTATCATATCCAGGCATTATACTCCTCCTCCTGGGAGCCCGCTGGTGTAACAAAAATAAATGAGTCACCAAAAGTTATGAACATAATTGTTGTGACTGAAGCACTTCATATCAGAGCACATGCTCACCACCAAGAAGAAGGAGGTGTTATTTCATATACATTGCTGGGATTGGTCAGTTCAGTTATTTGCTATTTGTTTTGTGTCTTTTCCATTTGTATGATTGTAGTCATTGTGGATCAATTCATGTGAGGCACTAGTTGCTAGAAGGATCAAGACAGACTTTTAAGAGGTGGCATCTGAGCTGAATTTTAAAGGAAATCTTGGCTTTTTGGAGGCTGAGTTGAGAAAAGACTACATTCTAGGAGTGAGGGCTGGGGGGAGGGAGACAGCTAGAGATAGAATGGTATTTATGAATAAAGCAAGAAGCCCAGAGTATGTGAAAAGTCTAGAAAGATAAATTGGGGCCAGGTTATAAAGGGCTTTAAATGCTAAACAGAGGATGTTGTATTTGGCTCTGGATTTTTAAAGAACCCTTGAGGCTTTTTGGATCCCAGACTAGCATGGTCAGATTTGTGCTTTAGGAAGATAATATTTTTAAAAGTTTCATTGACACTTTAAATTTTTTATTATATATAGCACCTCCTTCCTCTGTTGTTGAATTTCTCTTTTAAAAAATAGTATTTTATTTTTCAAATACATGCAAATATAATTTTCAACATTCACTTTTGCAAAACCTTGTTTTAGGAAGAAAATTTTGGCAACTTTGTGAAGGATGGGTTATGGAAGGATAAGAAACTTCAGGGAAGGAAAGCCATTGGGCTGCTTTCCTGATAGATCAGTCAAGAGATGATGAGGGCCTGAACTAAGATCATAGGTATGTGAGTGAAGAAAAGGGGGAGATATAAAAAAATGTTTGGAAGTAGAAATCAGAATATTAGAAAATTGGATATATGAGGTCAAAGGAGGCTCAGATGGCACTGAGATTATGAACTTAGTTGACTGGAAGGAGTAGGATGCCTTCAGCAAAAATAGGGAAGTTCAGAAGAAAATAATGTGTTGAATAGAACACATTTGAGATGCCTATGAGACATCCAGTTTGAAATGTTCAGTATACATTTAATTATAGTTTAAGGAGAGAGCATAGTGCTATGTTTATAGATGTGGGAGTCTCCTGCATAGAGATAAGTAATCCCTGAGAAGAGAGTATAGGAAGGTAAAGGAGCCCAGGATAGATCCCGCGGGGAGTAGCGACTCTTAGGCAGTAGAAGGGTGATGAACTATCAAAGGCAGCTAAGAGGAATGGTTAATAGGTAGAAAGAGAATCAAGATAGATCAATGTTACAAGAACCAAAAGAAGAAAGAGGATCAAAGAAGAGAAGACACTCATCAATTTTTAAAAAATTGCATGCAAAGATGGTTTTTTATCATTCACCCTTGCAAAATCTTTTGTTCCAAGTTTTTCTCCCTTCCTTCCCCTCACCTTCTCTTCTAGACAGCAAGTAATCCAATATGTTAAACATGTGCAATTTTTGTAAACACATTTCCATATTTGTCATGCTGCATGAAAAAGATCAGATCAAAAGAGGGGGGAAAAAACCATGAGAAAGAAAAAAAAAAAGCAAACAAATAAAAAAGTGAAAATGCCATACTTTTATCCTCATTAAGTCTCCATAGTTCTCTCTCTGGATGTAAATAGCTCTTTTTATAACAAGTCTATTAGAATTGCCTTGAATCACCTCATTGTTGAAAAGAGACAAGTCTATCACATAATCTTGTTGTTGCTGGATATAATATTCTCCTAGTTCTACTCATTCCACTTAGCATCAGTTCATATAAATCTCTCTAGGCTTTTCTGAATTCAGCCTGCTCATCATTTTTTACAGAACAGTAATATCCCATAACATTCATATTCCATAATTCAGCCATTCTCCAACTGATGGGCAATCACTCAATTTTCAGTTCCTTACCACTACAAAAAGGGCTGCCACAAACATTTTTGCACATACGGGTCCTTTTCTCTTTTTTATGATCTCTTTGGGATACAGACCAGTAATGGTACTTTTGAGTCAAAGGTTATGCACATTTTAATAGCCCTTTGGGTATAATTCCAAAATGCTCTTCAGAAGGATTTGATCATTTCACAACTCCACCAGCAATATATCAGTTCCAGTTTTCTCACATCTCCTCCAACATTCATTATTATCTTTTCCAGTCACCTTAGTCAATTTTTATAGGTGTGAGGTAGTACCTCAGAATTGTCTTAATTTGCATTTCCCCAATCAACAATGTTTTAGAGTATTTTTGTGTATGACTAGAAATGGTTTTAATTTCTTCATCTGAAAATTGTTCATATCCTTTGATCATTTATCAGTTGGAGAAATGACTTATATTCTTATAAATTTGAGTCAATTCTCTATATATTTTAGAAATGAGAGCTTTATTAGAAGCATAATATAAAAATTTCCCTCCACTTTTCTATTTCCCTTCAAATCTTGGCTTCATTGGTTTTGTTTGTACAAAAACTTTTAAATTTAATATAATCAAAATTATCCATTTTGCATTTCATAGTGTTCTCTAGGAATTCTTTATCCATAAATTCCTCCTTTCTCCACAGTTCTGAGAGGTAGATTACCCCTTGTTCTTCTAATTTGCTTATAGTATCCCCCTTTATGTTCTTTATGTCATTAACCCATTTAAACCTTATCTTGGTATAGGGTGCTAGATGTTGGTTATTCCCTAGTTTCTGCTATTGTATTTTCCAGTTTTCCCAGTAATTTTTGTCCAATAATAAGTTCTTATCCCAGAATCTGGAGTCCTTGGGTTTGTCAAAATTACTATAGTCATTGACTATTGTGTCTTGTGAACCTAACACATTCCACCGATCTCCTACTCTTATTTCTTAGCCAGTACTAAATGGTTTTGATGACTGCTGCTTTGTAAATACAGTTTTAGGTCTGGTACAGCTAAGGCCCACCTACCTTTGCTTTTTTTCCTCCCCATTAATTCCCTTAAAATTTTTAGTGTTTTTTGTTCTTCCAGATGAATTTTGTGCATTTTTTATCTAATTCTAAAAGTTAGAAGTAATTTCTTGGCAGTTT
This sequence comes from Sarcophilus harrisii, assembly GCF_902635505.1. Classification (NCBI taxonomy): domain Eukaryota; kingdom Metazoa; phylum Chordata; class Mammalia; order Dasyuromorphia; family Dasyuridae; genus Sarcophilus; species Sarcophilus harrisii. Next base: position 40,411,999 of record NC_045428.1, on the reverse strand, counting down.
GATTGGCACTATTTTAAATAAGTAGATTAATTTTGGTAGAATTTTAATTTTTATTTTGCTAGCTTGACCTATCCATGAACATTTGATATTCTTCCAGTTGCTTAGATCTCATTTTATTTGTATGAAAAGTGTTTTGTAATTTTGTACATAGAGTTCCTGGCTTTGTCTTAGCAGGTGGAAACCCAAATACTTTAAATTATCTATAGTTATTTTAAATGAAATTTCTCTTTCTGTCTCCTGCTGCTGGACTGTGTTGGTAACATATAGACATGGTGATGTTTTCTGTGAGTTTACTTTATATCTTGCAATTTTATTAAAGTTGTTGTTTCTAGTAGTTTTTTAGTTGATGCTCTAAAATTCTCTGTGTATACTACCATATCTGTAAAGAGTGATAATTTTGTTTTCTCATTATCTGCTCTAATTCTTTCAATTTAATTTTTTTCTCTTATGACCAGAGCTAATATTTCTACAATATCTATTGATATAAATCATTTGATTTCAATTATTTATATAGTCAATTATGCTAATAGATGATCAGTTTTAAAGCTGTAGACGATTGAGGGAAATCCATCAGATAGGACAATAAGTCATTAGTATTTTTAAAGAGAGCAGTTTTGGGGGAATGATGAGATGGTTTGAGAAGAGAGGAAGTGGAGGTACCTGGTCCAGATAGCTATTTCCAGTTTGAATGTGAAAGTGGGGAGAGAGATTAGGTGACAAGTTAAGAATACAGTAAGTTCAAATCAGAATTTTTTAAGTTGCAGAGAGAGGTGGTAAGTGTGTTTGTAGGTAGCAAGGAATGGACCAATAATAGGAAAGGAGAGATTGAAGAAAAGAGAAGGTGGGAAGATGGCTGAGGGGGCTGCCTGCCACAGAAGGCAAGAGCAAATGGATTCAAGAGTATATAAATAGAGAGATTGACTTTGTCAGTAGTTCTTTCTTCAGAAATGTCTAGAGAGGACAAATGGGTATTCCTATGCAGGCATCTTAATGAAGAGTAGGGGGGAAAAATGGAGCTTTGTCAAGTAGCCTCAGTTTTTTCAGCAAAGTAGAAAGTAAAGACTGTTGAAGAGTTTAGGATGATAGGGAGCCATATGGTAGTGATTTGGGGTGAAAAATGCATAAATTTGAAAAACAAAATTATGGTCATTAAATCATCTTTTCCATTATTTATTTGGGAATATATTCCTGTAGGGAAAAAAATTTCAATGTTTGAATAAATCTGGGGTGCCTAGGTTTAGTTCTTTTCCTGTCTTCTTTGTATCCTTGTTTTCACTGGTTTGTTTCACTGGTTTTCTGATAAATTGAAATAAGGTTGAGACCTTTGAAGTTATGTTCATAAATAACAACTTTAAATATTAGGACAGCCTTTTAATCATCCAGAATGGATGACAATGTAAATGAAATATTTTCCTAAGGGGGAATGTCAATCTTAATTTCCATTTCTGTGTTTTTTTCTGATATAAAGAGCAAAAAAGTTTTTAATCAGTTTTTTCTCCCTCTTGTGTTTATTTGTGATATTGCATAATATGTATGCTGCAGTTGGTGAAACAAATTCCTTTACTTTTTTAAATTGAACTTGACAGAAATTAGGAATTTAATTGGGATTTTGAAGAATGAAACATTAGGAAGGATTTGTTGTTCTCAGAATTCTTTAGAAATGTGGTACATTTTATTATTGACACTTATAAACCTTGACCTTACAAAGAATAAATACTTTCTAGGCAAAGACAAATTATATTTTTTCTGTCTCCTGTTTTATACTGAATTTTATATCAGGGATTATAAAAATTAAAAGACACTGTTTTATAAAGAAACAGCAGTCCTCTTGACATTGTTGTAAATGTATGCAATTCAACAAATTTAACAGGAGAAAGCTAGAATTTTGGAGATTAAAAGGGACAAGAGGACCAAATTGTGTAGTTTTCAGCTGTATGATATTCCTATTCTCTTTTCTCATGATAATCATGAATAATTGAAAGTTATGCTTGTGTTTATTTCTGTAATTGGTAATGCCGTTTTTAATGGCATATACATTCTTCATCTATTTCCTTCTGCCATTCATTTCATCATTTTCTGTCTTCTGTATTCATAGAATATAATAAGCTACTTAGTCCCACCTTTAATTCAAATCAGGTGTCCTTCTCTACAGTGACCCTGCCAGGTCATCTGGCTTCTAACTGAACACAATCCATTGTTAGTACCTTTATATTGAAGCAGAATTAGTTTTTATGTGATATGGTTTTCAGACTCTTAATCATTCTTCTTTCCTTCATGGTTACACCAATTTTTCATCAGCGATTTTCTCCAAATGTTGTACCTAGAATTGACCCTAATACTCAAGATATGAGCAAAGTACAGTGTGATTATTATCTCCCTTAATCTAGACATTGTACTTGTATTCATGTAGCCTTGTTTCCATGTACCTATAAACTTTTTTTTTTTTAACATCTAACTGGATTTTTGTTATTGCAGTCAAATACAGCCTCTTGTCCTTTTTCACTTGAATTGTCATCAAGCTATATCTCTGTGTCCTGTATACATAAATTAGTTGTTATTTTTTTAACTTGAGTTTAGAAATTTACATTTTCCCTTGGTTAAATTTCATTTTGTTTATTTGGAGTTTGAATCTCTCAGATTATTTATTTATTTATTTATTTATTTTTATTATAGCTTTTTATTTACAAGTTATATGCAGGAGTAATTTTACAGCATTGACAACTGCCAAACCTTTAGTTCCAATTTTTCCCCTCCTTCCCTTCACCCCCTCCCCTAGATGGCAGGTTGATCAATACATGTTAATTATGTTAAAGTATAAATTAAATACAATATAAGTATACATGTCCAAACAGGTATTTTGCTGTACAAAAAGAATCGGACTTTGAAATAGTGTACAATTAGTCTGTGAAGGAAACAAAAAATGCAGGTGGACAAAAATAGAGGGATTGAGACTTCTAGGTAATGGTTCATAGTCATCTCCTAGAGTTCTTTCACTGGGTGTAGCTGGTTCAATTCATTTGTGCTCTATTCAGATTATTTTTAATATTGATTTTTTTTTTATCTAGTCCCTGCCTGTATGGCATACACATTCTAGTGGGGAAATAACAGTAATATAAAAAATACAGAATAAATTCTTAAGGGAACAACAGATTATATCATAGGAGACCAACAAACCTTAGACCATCTAATCATCTCATATTGGGACTTAAATCTTTTCCATGACATCTCTATAAATGATATTTTTGTCTTGTGTAAAGATGCATTGTGAACTTACTACATCTTCCCATTTATATTCTCTCTTTGAATCACTCTAATTAATAGTCAGTTTCTCTTATATCAAGGCTAAATCTGCTTCTGCACTTGTACTCATTTTTCCTTTGATTCTCTGAAACTGAGCAAAGAAAGGTCATATCTTTTTTCATCTATCAGCCTTTCAAAAACTTGAAGATAATTATCATGCATTCTCATTTCTTTTCTGACTTAGTTTATACATTTCTAGTTCTTTCACTTACCTTCATGGAATGATCTTGAGTATCTTCATCCCAATTATCTTTTGGATACTCAGTCACAATATCAATGTCTTTTACTCTATATCTGATAAGATACAGTCTGACCAAGGCAGGATACAGTAAGCAGGCCCCTTCCTATTTTAATATAGCCCAATATTTCATTAATATTTTTGACTCTTCTGCTATATTGTTGACTCGGATTGAACTTAAATCATTTAAAATCAATACATCAAATTTTTCCAGTCTTAGTGCTGTCTAGCTATTCCTCTTCACATTTGTACTTTTAATAGTGATTTTTAAAAACATTTCTCTGTATGAAATGTTATATTATTTAATCCAACCCAGCATTCTGTTCTGTCAGAATCTTTGTGAATGAAGCTGTACTGGGTATTGGTGATTACTTCACTCTCACGAAATTTGCTTATGTGTTTTGGAATTTTGTTAGGAATTAAACTTATTGGCCAATATTCTATAGATTCTACTCACTTCCATTTTATGCAAATAAATTTTTACTTTTCTCCAATCTTGTCATTTCTCATGTTTTCTGCAATCCTTCAAGGATCCTCAATAATGGCCTAGCATTAACATTTCAGCAATTTTTATGTCATAGGAGTTTTGACTTGAACTTAGAGGCAATTAGAAACTCTTACTATCTTTATCTTGAGTTTCATCTTTTTAATAGTCATTTTTTTCCTTTTCATTCTAAAGAATGTACTTTTGCAGAGAAAGCAAAGTAAAATATATTGAGATTTACCTTTTTCTTTTTCATCTGTTAACCTATTCACTTTCAATAGCAGTTCTATTCTCTCTTTAATCTTCTCCTTTCCTTCATTTTGCTTTCAAAACAAAAAAAATTTCCATACCACCTTTTCTTTTCTTTTCTTTTCTTTTTGCTGAGGCAGTTGGGGTTAAGTGACTTGCCCAGGATCACCCAGCAAGGAAAGGAAGTATTGTGTCTAAGACCAAATTTGAACTTGGGACTTCCTGACTTCAAGGCTGGTGTTCTATCCACATAAAATCTTTTCTTAATAAGAAAGAAAAAGTGCTAGGAAAAATAAAAGCACATTGGCCATATTTGACAATTTTTTGGGTGCATTCAACATTTCCTATTGAACCAATTTATGGCTTAATCAACCATATATCAATATGCCTTTCCTTATCTATAGGTGCTATCCTGGTGATATTTCCCATAGGTAGTTAAAGATGCGGTTCTGGAGCCCAAAATAAAATGTGTGATTGGGGTACCTAGATTTTGATGTCATTTGAGTTTCATAGACTTCCTAGTTGAATCTAGATAATACCTCAAGTCCTTTGAAGTACTATAGACTTTTATCTTATGAATGAATAAGAGTCAAATGGCTCTGGGAAAAAAGAAGAATCTGTTGGGTTAGTAATCCTGTCAAAAACCAAATTAACAATAGTTTGGTGTCATTTATTCCTGGTTATACTTTTAAAAGTTTATAATAATCTTATTTTTAAACTTTCCAGTCTAATTTTGGAAAATAAAATAAAAAAAATAAACCCGTTCTTATTCTCACTATGATTAGCTTCATGTCCTATTGGATAGAAAATTGGCCTCAGAGACAAGAAAATGTAGGTTGAAATTTTGCTTCTGATACATTTATATGTGAACCTGGGCAGGTCACTTATATTTGACATTCAGTGCCCCAGTCCTCCCTCTGAGGCGGTATATCTCAAAGAAGGCTATGAATGACCTGCATGGATGGAGGGAGTTCTTCACTGGGAGCTCCTGACACAAAGGAAATCACAGGTTCAGTCCAGAATCCTCCTACATTCTTCTGGTTTGCTGCATGTTCTCTCTAATTTCTAAGATTGCTAAGGTCAACTTTGTAGTCACATTAGCTTTATTTCCTCAGCCTGAAAATCCGAGTTTGTTAAAGTGGTGACATTCTTTTCAAACTTCCTTTTTGTTACATTCCAGTTCCATTTTGATTCTTCTGCCTTTTCCAAGTTAAAGACTTTTTAAACAGTAAAGATGATGGAAACAAAATAGGTTTAGATTATAAGACCACAGGTTTATACTAGAAGAGCCTCCAGAGGAACTTCAGCCAACCTCATTTTATTCATGAGGGATGCTCAGGCCAGAGACGATTTAATGTAACTTTGCCAGATTTGCAGGGCAGGGAACAGCAGGCCGACTGATTCCAGTGCTCATTCCTATTCTGTTTTTTCATTGTCATCTCTGGGCCTACATTTCTGTTGTTGTTCTTGTTATAGGAGTTTAACCATCTGTGACACTGTTCTTGGAAGTGTCTTGCCTTGGGACAAAGATGAAAAATCAGAATCAGAGTACGATACAATCTGAGTCATTGGGCAATTGAAGTTTTAAGTGAAGGCTTCTGTTTCCATATCAGTCATTTCATTTTATTTCAGTTAAGAAGTATTTTCTTTTGAGAAGATCTTGAATATATGGTTAGACATCTAGACATTTAAAAACAAATCTAGACTCTTATAAGTAAGTCTCGGAGATATTATAATGCTGCAGAGACACATATTTTAAGTGTGTAATATATTTTAATGTTACAGATCTAGAAATGGCCATCGCCTACTGGAATTTAGTACTTAATGGGAGATTTAAATTCCTAGACTTGTGGAACAAATTTTTGTTGGTAAGTTTATGTTTTTTCATTAATAATATATAGGATAGGATATATCATTGAATTATTTGTTTTAAAAGAGCCCTTAACTTTTTAAAAACATTCTGAACCCACTTTGAAATATTGTCATTCTATTTGGTGGAATAAAAATTGATATGAGAAGGTTGATTGTTGCAATTGTCATCTAGCATTTTGTCTGTTTAACATTTTTTATATTTATTTCCTTCAACTCAGTGACTTTTGAATATCCTTTTTTTTCAATAGGAACATCATAAACGATCAATACCTAAAGATACCTGGAATCTTCTTTTAGACTTCAGTACAATGATAGCAGATGACATGTCTAATTATGATGAAGAAGGTAACATACATTATTACCTGTCTGCTCTATTCATGTCTCATCTTTTTGTTCTATTTCTTTCTTCATTCTAAATAAGGCTTTTCTTAGCAGTTGGATGGCTTGCTGAGCTTTTGTTCATTTCTATATGTTAGTGTAGAAGAGCCTTCCTCTGGTCGTCTTTGTCCTTTTCCTCCTGTCACTCTCCATCTTCCAAGATGCTAGTTCAGTTCAGGGACTTACTTGTCTCTTTAATATACTCTTGTTATTATTGAGTCTAGGAATATGAAAACCAAAATGTATTCCAGCTGCCTACTATATGTAGAATACTATGGGAACCCATCTAACTAACTGCCTCTGTGCCATCTGTGAAAGTGACCTTTGGACTTTGAGTCATGATTTTTACAGTGATAACAGCTTTATATACACTTTGTCAACGATCCAAAAGTTCATATTTATTCTATAAAATTATATTTATTTCTGATCATATTCAACTTTTTGTCTTAAATTCAACTTGTCAATTGACATTCTTCAGTATTATAGCCAATCCCAGAGAGAATTCAGTATGGGCTTTATAATAAGTCAGATGGTCTTTTTTTCTTCTTGTCATGAAAGGCTTAATCTATAAAATTAGATTAATTTCTGATCATGTTCCATCTTTTTGTCTTAAATTCATCTTGTCAATTGACATTCTTCTCAGTTTGTGGGTGGTTTTGTTTGAAAATTTTAACAAGGTGAATTTGATTCCACTAGGGGAAGCTGCACGAAAATATTTAAATAAATGCAAAGTATGTACAAAATAGATGCACAGTAATTTCTGAGAAAGTACCCTTACTACTACTATAAATGACAAAAAGTTAAAGCTGTTATTTACATAGCTTTAAATGCTTTAATTGTGTTATTTCACTTGAGCCTCCCAGCAGCTTTGTGGAGGAAATCCTCTAAGCAGTCAGTTAGCATTTATTAAATACCTCCGTTGTGCCAGAGAACCATTTTACAAATGGAGAAATTAATTGGTCACACCACACTGCCAGCAAGTGTCAAGGATGAATTCGGTCAGATAGACTTGATCAGCTGTGGAGAGTCGGTTCTGTTTGTCCGGAACAACACTCCGTTTGGGTATAAAGCATTGAGAATAAAGGAAATCCTGGTAGGCAGCTGGGAGAGCTGACTGTAGTCATGATTAACTCTGTGCTATCTTAGAAAATTAGAAAGGGTGGCTTTGATCTCCTTATTTACCTGCTGCTTTCCCCCCCACCTTTTGTTTTGTTTTTCTCTCTCCCTCAGGAGCATGGCCCGTTCTTATTGATGACTTTGTGGAATTTGCACGCCCTCAAATTGCTGGGACAAGAAGTACAACAGTGTAGCACTGAAGGAACCCTCTAGAGTGTACATAGTCTGTACAATAAACACAACAGAAAATTGCACAGTCAATTTCTGCTGGCTGGACTGAACTGAAGACCAATCCTCACACTAAGGGCGGAGGGTTGAGACAAAACATTAAGGATACATCTTGGACCATAGCATATTTCCTTCTTCTAATGGTGGTTTGGGCTTGTCTCCTAGTCTGGGCCGCTCTTGCCAGTTATAATTCCAACGTGGTGGATTTCATCTTATCTCTGTGGACCATCCTAGTTTATTCTCCCTTAAGTCTTAGGAGCTTCATGGTGATTATTTTGAGGTTTCCATTGTTGCATAAAGCACAATGCTGTCTTCATCAGAAAACTGTTTGGCATAAGAATTAAACAGATCAACATCACAAACACTTTATAAAAACTCCTTAAATATATGCTTTGGGCTAGTTGCAAAGACTATGCTGATAGCACTTCCTAAGAGAATGATATGTGTAAGTGTACTCAATCTGAGATGGTGTTTTGTTTTTGTTTTTTTTCCTGGCAAATCACATGTATCATCCACGTTAGTTTGATTATCTGATGAAAACAAATGTAGAAACAACCAATGTAAAAAAAAAAAAAAAAATGATTAGAATAACTAGGTGCCTACCTGTAAAAGGTTTGTTGTACTTCAACCCCTTAATTTTCAAACAGTTGAAGGTACCACAGAGCTATTCTGCACTTAATACCATGTTTATGCATAGTTGGTCTGCAAGAGAGCTATGTGAGAAAAGCAGTCTGCATAATGTAGGCCTTTATTACTCTCTGCATTATGCATCATATAATTGGATTTCATTGCAGTTTTGAAATGCTTATCTGCCTGTCTAATAAGTTAAGATACTGAATTTGTGTTTTGGATGTTTTAGATTGCTACACAATACAATATCCTAAATTTAGGCACGAGTTTGTCTGTCATCAAGCTTATAGATCAGCAAAGAGATTCCCCTTATTTACACAGGAAGGTGGTGAGTCTAGTATGAATCTAATTTGGGGGAGTGGTTGTGATAAGCCATTAAGTTCAGTCTTTACAACACAGGTACTGCTGCTTCAGAAAAAGTCCATTTTGATCACTTCTCATTTTGTTGAACTTTGCTTTAATGACAAATCACCACGGTTGCCAAATATTCATTCCAGAAGCGCTTTCAAGCAAGCACAGATTAGATGGAAATTACCACACTAGCTCCTTTTGTTTCCTTAAATTATTTCATTTGTTCCACCATTACTTTTATTTGCCACAACTAAATTAGGACTGTTTTCACATCAAAGCAGAATTTTAGCTTGTTTGTTTTCACATTACAGACCCCTGACTGCTTTTATGCTGAAACTGATCATTTTGTTTTCATTCACTGACTTATGGCGAAGAGGTTATTATTGTCTTCTTAAAATAAACACTTCCATAAAGCAAGTTAAATCTGTCAGACTTTATAGATGTTCAACACCCATTGTCTTTACCTAGGGATAAGTGTCTCTGCTGGGTGTACCTGAGCACTTGCTTGGCAAGAGTATTGGAATCAGTAAGTGGAGGGCACTTTGGAACAGCAGCACATTTTTATGCAGATGCTGAAATGATTCTAGGAAAAAATTGAAATATTAAATTGCTTATTTTTAACTGTATGCTTGGAAGTTGACTAAAAGGCTTTTCCCATAAGCAACAGTACTTCTTAAAAATTAAAGTCATGCTTTTATTTCAAGAATAACAGTCCTACCAACCAAATGAAAAAAGTTAACATTTCTATTCAAAACATTGGAATTGGCCATTTGTAAAGAAAAGCTTTTTTTTTTTTTTTTTGCTGCTTTCAGTATTTCCTTTTATTTTATTTTATTTTTTTGGGGGGTAACTTGAATTATGAGAACTTAAAAGGTCTTAAAAATGAGGCGTGCTGTTTTGTTAATTGTCTTAAAGGTTTTTGAGTTTTGGTACCGTTCCGTATCAACAAACTAATTCAAGTGTGCTGTGTTTGGAAATAAGATCTTCTTAGCTTTGACTCCAATATCAATTCTGTCTTATGTCAAAGTCTGATATTGATCAGCGGCCTTGTGCCTTGGTATCTTAAAAGATTTTTCCTTTTTGAATGCAAGATCTTTTCAACAAAATAGTGTTTGTCATCAGTTTGGTACTAAACATTTATAATTACTGTGTAATTATAAACAAAAATACATAAAGCTTTGAATAATTATGTAGCATAAAAGTTAAGGCTGTTCACTTTATGATGGCATCTCAGAATTTAACAAAACTATTACTAAGGTTTAAAAAAAAGATTGATTTAACGTGGTGTGGTTATGCTATGGAGAAAATGCTTGGTTACAGGGAATATTTTGTACTGAAAAGTGCTCACACATGTGGCCATGTGTTAACTCTTTGTGTGTGTGTGTGAATGTGTGTGTGTTAAAACTTGGATTGCTTTAATTCATAAGTGCTTCAGTCCTCAGTCTGATAATAAACTCCCCATGATGAGTCTTGGTTTTTAAACTGTTCCACAGGTTCAGTTTTCTTTTTTTGCCAAATGTCAAAAAAAAGGTACACACTTTAAATTGTAATGCTGTTTAGTACTAAACAATGTATAAAATTAGAAGTGCCCACATATAAAAACAAAAACAAAAAACTTGAGATCAAGTTTATCTTTAGTGAATATCATCATCTGCATATCTCTGTAAGTTCACTTGTGATTTCTTACAATCCCTGTCATATTACCAACAGAGGCAATAAAGCTTCAGTGGAATTGCCATGATGAAATCTCACATTAATTATTTTGGTGTATTATTTTTAAAGAAAAATTAAAACTAAAATTTTCTGGATGACTTAAAAATATGGAATGACTCCTCCTAGAAAATGCTCTTATGGCAAGTTTGGGGGAGAAAAGTTATACTCAGTCTTGTTTACTACATTTAAAGTGTTTACAACTATAATCTGGGCTGCTCTCATTTTTATTAAACTATGCTGGAGTTGTGTAACGTGGTGTCCTAATTATCTGCCATTGATTTAAATGAAATATTTTTTTAGAAAAGGGAAAAATGATTGGTTATTCAATAAAATAACATATAATTGCTTTAAAATTATTTTATAATGAACTTCTTATTGGGGAATTCTGTTTAAATGAGGTGTGATTTTTAAAAATTAATAAATAAATGAGTCATTTATTTGGCTATCCAGTTCAATCCAACAATCATTTGTTGAGAGCCTAGTATGTGCAAAGCACTGTGCAGAAATGCTGCAAATATAAAGATAAAATGAAGTCTCTACCCTCAAGGAGCTTTTGTTCTGCTTAAGTTGATAAATTTCATAACTTAACTTGCACTTTATTTAAGGCTTTTAAACATGCTATTTTTAGAATATTTTTAAAACTGTTGTATCTTTAAGACAGGAGGATAAATCTCCCAAAGGAATTAAAGAATTTTTATTAAAAACACTAAGTAGCAATTGATTTATGACCCAACCCAGAAAGTATTTATGAAATAAGACCTTAGAAGAAATTAATATAAAGTTGAGTGGTAAATTTTGTCTGGCTATTATAAAATATTCAACAACCCATTAATTTTTGTGATTGTTATATATTTTGTGTTTTATAATGAATATGTATATGTTCTTAAGTGAAATGTATCCAATATGGCAGCTATATTCTATATTATAGATCTATAAAAGAGATCCTTGACTAGCAAAAGATAAAAATGCCTAGATTATGGATTTTCCTCCCAATAGGGAGAGATAGAGGTTCATTATTCATTTTAATTGTAAACTTAGGTGGGATTTCCTGAATTTCTCCTTGTCTCTCATTTATAGAAGAGGGAATAATTCCTCTCCTGTATAATAGGAATGTTGTGACATTCCTATAACAAAATATGATTTATCACACAAGTTGTGATATATATAAGTAATAAGTACATATTTTAATGACTGATCAATTAAACATTCACTTAAAAGAGTACAAGCCATTTTGGTTAAATGTATTCACATCATATGCATACATGTATGTACATGTCTTTGTATATGGATGTACATATGTATAATTTTAGTTAAGTACAAATTTTGGTTTTATTTGTACCTGATCATGGAGGCAAGATACTATTTTTTAAAATAACATTCTCTAGCACAAAACAATCATTTGTATTAAATTTTTTTTTTGGTAACCTGGGCTAATCCTAAATGATACTAACTGCTGGATCATATTTTTCAAATTTTCTTTAGATCATATAAAATGTCTTGGGACATCTTAACAATTGAATGTTCCCTTATAATCTCATATATATTTTTTTTAAAGTGTAATATACTGCAAATCTAGCTTTGCTAGAAAATCATGATGATCCCTTTCAGGTCTAAAGTGTGATCCCCTGAACCTGTAAATTTGTATCTCAAGGCATCGTTTGGCAAATCCTTTTATGTGCATCCCAATCCTGCCATGTGTCTCTTGTTCTCAGTGTGTTTCCCCCCCCCCCCCCAAATATTGGGTTTTCCTTAAGGGAGGCGCACTTAAACTTCCCTTTCCTGAGCAGTGTTCCTTGGCCCAAGGCCTTCTTCCTTGTTGTCCTGGAGACCACAACGCCTCTCTGGGTTTGACAGAATCTCTCTGCTGTTCTGCTTTGGTCGTTAATGTGTCTCTCATAGGATGGTGCAGCAGGCCCGACAGTGAGGAGAAGACCTTACTACTGTCAGGGGAGATCGGAGAGACAAGACGCCTAAAAATACTAGAAAGTGGAAAGTAATTAAAACCAAAGTAAATTGGCTAGGAATTATGAAAGTAGAGAAGAACTGCCCCCAGAAAGGGTAAGGATCTCATTGCTCTATAAATCACAATGATTAAAGCAAAACTGAACTTGTTACAATGTAATTGGGGAGCTAAGGGTTTTTTCATTTTAGGTCATAAATGGTCTTGCTGAGTAAAGGAAGAGGCTCAGAAAAAAGCATTTTAAGAAGTTTAATAAATAATAATAAAAGAGGCAGGATGTGCACTGGATGATAGTTGCCCCTTCTGAGTCTACATGACGCATTAGACTCCGGTGTCTTAATTATCTTTGTATTTCCCCTTAGGATCCAGAGGTCAGAAAAGCCAGGCTGAGTGAAAGAAGTAATAGCTGGCTGAGGTCACGGAAGGTAGGTGCTTTCCTTGTCCGTGTCTGTCGGCTGGGCTCGGCCCCTTCCCCAAAGATCTTGGCTCAGGGTAGCATATCGAAGTTGGCACTGGCCTGACAGGCTGAGGGTGAGTGAGGGGGCGACTCAGGAGGGACCTCCCTGTGCCAAGTGCTGTTCTAATCCTTGGGCATGTTGGGGGGAAAAGCGAGACAGTTGCTGCCCTCAAGGAGCAGGCGTTTTACCAGAGGGATAAACTGTAATTTAGAATATTTAGGACATAGATGCTAAGTGATCCAGGAGACGAGTGGGGAACCGGGAAAGAATTCTTGGAGGAAGTAGAAAATCTGAGAGTTAGAGATGAAGGAAGAGAGTTTCCACCAGGGGCCAGGGCATTCCTAGCCCAGAAGCAGCCAGTTTGGCTGGAGTATGGAGGGAGGGGGCAGTAGAACAGCTCACCCTTGGAAGGTGGCAGCCAGTTTAGGAAAGGCTTTCAGTGCCCGACTGAGAAGTTTGTGGGAGAAAAGGCCTTTGTGGGTATGGAGAACCCATGAAGGGAGCAGTTGCTGCATTGAGAGCAGAAGTCGTCAGGTTGTGGGAATTAAGAAGTAATGGGGAGGTGAGGGAGTGGAGGCAAGGGAAGAGACACGGGCAAGAAAGAGGGGTCAAGGGTGGCCGGACTCTGCATGGCCCAGGGTCACTTTTACAAAAAAGCCTTTTCCAAAGCAGTGATTGGCAAGGGGCAGAGGGGGCTGCCACAAGGGGAGCCAGCACCACTTGCACAAGTGGCCAGCAAGATGCCTGTGGAGAGAGATGGGAAGTTGGGGACACTTGCAGGGGAAGAGGGGCTCCGCTCCCCTCCGTGTCAGCTCTCCCCCAGGATCTTTTCCTTGGTCACTGCCAGCCGCCCCCTGCCATGGCAACTATAGGTTGCCAGTTTTGTGTGGCCTGAAATACCCACAGGGCCCCCAACAGGAACACAGCTCTCTATCCCTGACATAGCCTGGAGACTCTGGGGGGAACAAGGAAGTGATCCTGGGAGGGAGGGAGGGGGAGGTGCCACACAGAGGGGAGCGGAGCCCCTCTTCCCTTGGAAGTGCCCCCAACTTCCCATCTCTCTCTACGGGCATCTTGCTGGCCACTTGTGCAAGTGGCGCTGACTCCCCTTGTGGCAGCCCCCTCTGCCCCTTGCCAATCACTGCTTTAGAAAAGGCTTTTTTGTAAAAGTCACATATTGCCCCTTGGGGCCCAGGTGGGGCTGCTCGTGTTCCTGACCAGGCCCCTAGCTGTCTCCCTTGGAGCGTCCATTTCCTTGTGATCTCCTTGCTCCCATCTCCCCACTTGTAGGAATGGGGTCCCTGTGGGGGCCGCTGCTGCTGCTGCTTCCTTGTTCAGAGAGCTGGCCTTCAGCCAGGAAGTTCTGGGTTCTAATCCTGCCTCAGGCTTTTTCTACATTTCCCCCACCCTTTCGTTATAAAATGAGGGATAATACTAGCACTTGCCTCCCAGGACCTCACTGAGATCATCTCTGTACAGCATGGAGCACAATGCCGGCGCACAGAAGTGCTCAGCAATGGCTCCTTTTTGTATTTTGCCTCCTTCACCCTCACCTGTATTAGAATGTAAGCTGGAGAGCAGAGACAGCCTTTTTTCTTGTATTTTATATCCTCATTGTAAGCATCCAGTAAGTGCTGGTTGCGGGCTTGGGATAAAGAGGCCCTGGAGGCTTCCTGGGAGGAAATACCGTGGGAGGAAAGTTGTCCTTGACCCCAGCTCTCTAGGACCAGAGGCCAGTGACATCACTCTAGACCTGCCTTCCCATCGGAGCTCATCTCCCTCCCAGTTCCTGGAATCCATTTTCTGTCTGCTTAGGCAAAAGATCTTTTCCTAGCTTCTCCACCATACCCTCTCATTCTAGTCTAGGCTGATCCTAGTACTTTCTCAACTCCTTGTGAATTGGCTTATGATCCCATCGAAACTTCTCTCACAAATGTTATCAGTTGACTTCGTTTTATTTTGATGCCTTTTTCTCAGTTTTAATCCTGTCAGATGCTGCATTTTTTTTACATTGTTCAATTTACTTTTCACTTTGATATTTCTCTTTACTTGGGGATACCACTTAATCCCCATTTTACCTGTATCTTTTTTTTTCATTTCACAGTTTACTTAAAAAAAAAAAAAACAACAACCCTAATATTAGGTGCCATTTTCAGAGCTACACTGCTTTTGTTTCTCCTAAGTTTTCTTTTCTCTGCAGTGTACTTGTTTTCTTTCTTCTTCCCTCATCCCTTGCCTTAGAGAACACTACCAGTAAATGCAAATATGTATGTGTATGAGTATAAAACAATACTATACATAGTTCTTTTTGTCGATTTTTTTTCCTCTGGATATGGATATAATCTTAATAGGTCCTGTGTAGTTAATTTGAGTATTTATAATTCTCAAAATAATCTTGGAACAATATTGCTGTTACTGTGTGCAGTGTTCTCCTTATTTCACCTTTCATTATTCCATGCAAGTCTTTCCATGTTTTTCTAAAATCAATGAGCTTATTGTTTCTTATAGCAAGGTAATATTCCATCCCAATCACATCACAACTTGTGTAGCCATTCCCCAAATGATGGGCATCCTCTCACTTTACAGTTTTTTGCCACCACAGAGATGTGCTACAAATATTTTAGAACATATTCCTTTCCCCTTATTCACCATGGGAATCACCTTGGGAAACAGACCTATTAGTGGTGGTACTAAGTCAAGTGCTAGGCTAAAGAGTTTTATAAACTCTCTGGGCATAATTCTAAATTACTCTCCAAAATGGTTATATTAGTTCACAGTTCTACCAACAATGAATTAGTGTCTCAATTTTTCCATATCCCCTTAGTCACTTTTCCCTTTTATCATTTGAGCCAAATTGATAGATGTAAGAGAATATGTCAGGTTATTTTAATTTGCCTTTCTTTAATCAACAGTGATTTTTAGAACAATTTTTTAATAAGACTATATAAAGTTAAGATGTTTTCATCAGAAAACTGCCTATTTATATCCTTTGGCTATTTATCAATTGGGGAATGACTCACATTCTTATAAATTTGGCAAAGTTCTGGATAAGATAGGAGACTATCTGAGAAACTATAAAGATTTGTTTCTCAGTGTTCTGTTTTCTTTCTAATCTTGGCTACATTGGTTTTATTGTACAAAACTTTTAAATTTAACAATCCAAATTATCCATTTTATACCTCACAGTCTCTCTCTCTTGTTTATTCATAATTTTTTCTCTTATTTATAAATCTGATAGATAATGTTCCATATTCTCCTAGGTTTTTTTGTTTGTTTGTTTGTTTGTTTTGTTTTTTTAAGGATATCTCCTTTTTTTTATCTAGATCATGTGTCCATCTTGACCATATCTAGTATTGGGCCTATGCCCAATTTTTGCCAGATTACTTTCTAGCTTTCCCAACAATTTTACTAAATAATGAATTCTTATCCTGGCTTAAACCTTTACATTTATGAAGCTTGAAGTTACTGTAATCATTTGCCACTGTGTATTCTATTCTTATCTTTGCCCTCTACTCGGTCTCCTTTCTTGTATCATTCATTACCTTATGCCTCAAGATTGCTGTTCCCCAAAGACAACGCCTTGGGCCTTTTTATCTTTTAATCATCTCATCTTGTTTTTGTGGTATTCACATGACTCCAAAATCTCTATATCCTACCTTAACTTCTTGCCAGAATTCAGTTCTACATCATCAGCTATCTGAAAGCCCTGTCAATAATGAAATTCAATATGTCTGAAATGGGATTCATCGTCTTTTCTACCCGCCATTGTCTCTTGCCACTAAACTTCCATCTCAACTTATTTTTGTTCAGGGAAATAGTATTTTGGTTACTCGGGTTTATAACTAGAATTTCATCTTCAACTATTCTTTCTTCCTCCCATATCTAATTGTGTTGCATTCATAGCCAGGTTATACTGATCCTGCCTCTTTTCTTTGACTTTTTTTTTGAATGTATTTATAGTGTAGAAACATGAATTTTCTCTTTTGCAAAATATTATTTGATCATTAAAGTCTCTTCTGACTTCAAATCTGTTGTCTTATGAATCAAAAAAACAAACACTAAAAATGTTCACTTGGGATTTTATTAAATCTGCCTAAAAGTTTTTTTTTGCCTCTTAACTTTTTTTTCTGTATGCTCTTGCAGTAGATGTGTATGAAGTTCTGCTTTTAATCTGGACTCATGTGATCTCAGTTAGATTTTAACATGTTTCTGTGTATTAATGTGTATTTTTCTATGGTGACAAGATTTTGCTACCTTCATCTACCTTAACTTATTGTGTCATTCAAGTTAATAACTCCTTTAAGCAGAGGTATAAAAACTCCCCATACTTTATGATAAAAATAATGATTGGCTTCATTTGCACACGAAGGAATAAAGCTTGGGAAGGGTTCCATGTGTTGAGGGCCACATGACTTGGAAACATGCAAAGCAGATTTGAATCCAGGCTTCTGACTATAGGTTGAGCCCTCTTGCCTGTTCCATGGTACCATTTCCTATTGGTACACATATTTTGTTTTACAGCTTTTTACTATTAGAGGTAAACCAGCAGTGAATATTTGATATAGAGTAGATCTTAAAATAACCTTGCAATAGAGTCTGAGTGATACTATGGTCAGTTTTGCACTAATTTGTACTATGATTGTATGTATTATCTGTATTGTATCTGTATCTACAGAAACACTGTATTGAACATTTGTTTCCCATAAATTTGTTCCCAGAAAATTTGTTTCTTAGTCTCATTATATTATACTTTTTGAATTTTGACCATTTTAGTTTTCCTAGACCAAACATCAACTTAACTGGATTCCCTGCACTAGTCTTTCTTTTCTTCAATCAGTTCTCCTTTGATTTGCCAAAATAGTGGCTTATAATTACTTCTAGGGTAAAATAAAGATTGTTCAACATTAGCCATCTAAGCTGCCCTGCACAATCCATTTCTGATCTTCCTGGCCTTATTTCATATAATTCTTTTGTGTTCTACCAATGTCCTACCAGTCACAGTTGCCAATATGGTTTTTCTGAAATGGAAGTTTTGCTTCATTTTTCTTCTCCTTATGTGGTGGCTCTCTATTTCTTCCAAAAGTCAAACATAAACTTATTTATTTGACATTTAAAGCTTCATATAACTTGATCTCAGCCTTCCTTTCCAGCCTTTTTACCCATTAATTTCTTAAATCCATACCACTTTCAAAGTAAACTGGCCACCTTATTGTTGTTCATCTCCACTTTTAGGGCTGTCCCTAAGGCCTTGAGTACTCTCTTCTGCACTTTCATCTCAAGCCCTTAGTTTCCCTCAAGGTTTAGATTTTTTTTTTAACTACTTTTTATTTGAAACTTTTCCTGATTTCCTCTAATTGCTAGTACTTCCTCAAAAAATTACCTTTAAAAAATACTGGGGATTTAATAAGTGATTGATTGATACGCAATATATAAGATTTCACTCCAGTGATTGACAGTTCATTGAGTTGGGGATTTATTGGATCCAATTACTAAACCAGAATCACCCTTGTACCTCCACTTCCTGCCTTTGCTTTCCCCAGCTTCCCAGTGTGTAGAATGATAAGCTTGGACAATTATTCCTGTTTTCCCACACTGATTTCTAGCTATCCAAGCTTTTCCCTTTCTCTGGAGGAGTCCACTGTTTCTTGCTTTCTACTTTTATGTCCAGGATCTTCTACACAATCACTCTGGGATCATTCTCGATATGCACTTCATCTCCTCATAGCTCAGTTCTTCATGGGTCATAATCAACTCTTGTCAAGGAATTTTGGACCAGAGTCAGCTTTTCCTTTCCCCTCTCCTCCTGTTATCCCTCTTCTCCTTCCCTCAGATTTCAAGGTATCAGGATATATATAAATGGAGTTTTTTTTAAGCTGATCAGATTTCTTAGTATAGGTTATTTTTATTATTCTTATTCCACCTTAGCTATTCCACAGAGGTTTCCACAGAAACACGGAGAAGAATCAAGTCTTTCTTAGTTGATCATCGCACATTCTTGCTGTTATTTGTGTACAATATTTCTGGTTCTGTTGGTTTCACTTAGCATTGATTCATGTAAATATTTTCAGGTCTTTTAAAAATCATCTTGTTCATTTTTTATAGAACAATAATATTCTATTACCTAATTCTCACTATTTATCTTCCATTTTGAATTCTTAAATTCCCCTCTTTGATCATTTATTTTCCATCCTTCCATCTCTTTCTCTGTTTTCCTTTTTAAACCCTTTACCTTCACAATACCTCACAAACTTATACCTTCTCTATGGAAGTTTTGAACTGGACCTAGGAGGGTAAGATGTTCACATTCAGAGGGAATAACATGAAAGAAAAGCAAAGGGTTGTTACGTACTTACTGTATGCTAGGTACCGTGCTTAGTGCTTTTACAAACATCAACCACCCTGAGAGTTAGATGCTTTGGTTATTCTCATTTATAGTTGAGGAAACTGAGGAGGCAAAAGTTGAGTACTTGACCAAGGTCATGCAGCCAGTAAATGGCAGACTGGCTCTGAATCCAGGGCTTCCTTACTCCCAGGCAGGGTGTTATTTGCTGAGCCACCCAGCTGCTTCTGCATAAGCTAATGTATATGCCTACAAGAATTCCTTGAAAGTTTCAACTACATACATTTTTGTAAGTGCTCATTCGGAAGAATATCAAATAAGATGGTTGGATAGGAGGATGAGAGGAGGCTGGGCCCCCTTTGGGAAATCGCTCTGGATTCAGTAATCCTAACTGCTCTCTATCATCAAAATTCATCTTAATAGCTATGTTTTTTGGAATTAAAAATATCTGGGTTCAGATGTAGCATCTGACTTTTAATAGTCTTAATACATCCTTAGTCATCTTAAACTTTTCAAAGACCCAGTTTTCTCACTTGAAAATGAGGGTTTCGATTTAGATGGCCTTTGAGGCTCCTTTGAATACTATATGAAGGTGCACTGGGTTGCTAATGATGGGATATATTCAGGAAGTGGCAAAATAAAACATTATGCAGGACACGATTAAGTAGCTGGGCCAACGAGTAGGTAGACCATGAAGCAAAAATGGGGATAGAAAAAGGTTGTATCGTACTACTGCCCACAAAATATTTTGTAACTTAATTTTTCTTTCTGGTTATACATATACATTTTTTAAAAATGATGAGGAAAAAAACAAAAGAAAAAGTGAACATAGCATGTGCTGATTTATATTGATTCGCCATAATCATCTCTCTGGGTACAGATGGTGTTTTCTATCCAAAGTCTACTGGGATTGCCATGAATCACTGAAATACGGAGAAGAATCAAGTCTTCCTTAGTTGATCATCACACATTCTTGCTGTTATTATGTACAATATTTCTGGTTCTGCTGGTTTCACTTAGCATTGATTCATGTAAATATTTTCAGGTCTTTCTAAAATCATCTTGTTCATTTTTTATAGAACAATAATATTCTATTACCTTCATGTACCACAACTTATGCAGTCATTCCCCAACTGATGGACATTTACTCATTTTCTAATTCTTTGCTACCACAAAAAGAGCTTCTACAAATATTTTCACACATGTGAGTCTTTTTTCTTTCTTATCTTTTTGGGATACAGATCCAGTAATGGCATTGCTGGATCAAAGGGTATGCACCATTTTATAACTTTTTGAGCAGAGTTCCAGATTGCTCTCCAGAATGGTTGGATCCCATTGGTTCACAATTCCACCAACAATGTATCAGTGTCCCAGTTTTCCCACATTTGTCATTATCATTTCCTGTCATCTTAGCCAATCTGAGAGGTGGAACCCCAGAGTTGTTTTACCTTGCATTTTTCTGATCAGTAATGATTTTAGAGCATCTTTTCCTGTGACTATGAATGACTAATTTTTTCATTTGAAAAATATCATTTGAGCCCACAAAATATTAAAAGACCTAGAGGAGGACTCTGTGTTGAATAACCTTTCTGAAGGATTATCAAAGATCATGTCTAAGAATCTCACAGGAAGGAAAAGGGTGGATGTGTTGCAGTGCACACCCTAGCACCCTATCATGCAACGGTCTCCTGGAGCTGCCAGCACCAAACGCCAGCTCCATGGGACTGGATCCCTCTACTTCCCCCCTCTACATTTCTTCCTTAGCTTCATCTATGTTTAAGCTCACCCAGCTGCTGCCTTCTCTCACTGACCCTGCTCAGGGTCTCTGGGTACTTTCTCTCCTGGGCCTGCTGCCCGCTCTCCTGCTGTCTCCATTGGGCAGCCCCCGGGGGGTCTTGGACTAGGACACCTGCCCATGCCCTCCCTACTGTCTTGCCTCACTGTTGGCTGTCAGGTCTGGTTTTACTTCAAGATGTCGCTCCTGATCCCTTCTGTCCATTTTTGAGCAGGCCCCCTGGCCTCTCAGGCAGTCTAACCTTTGGCCTTCCCTTCCACACAGGTGCACAGGTGCTCTCACTAGGTCTGTTTTTTGTCTACCTGTTTGGGGGAGGGTGTTAGTTTATGGGACAGAATGTGAGCTTCCTAAGGTCAGGAACGACTTCATTTGGTCATTGTGCTTTTGGCTGGTAGATACTTAATGAAGGCTTGGATCACCTTTCCTACCTTCCTCTCTCCCTGATGTAGGGGATTTCCCCCCTCCTCTTGTCATGTAAAAGCTTCTGCTGACATTTTATATCTCCACCGCAGAATGAATCCCCCCCAGCGTGTTTTCCTAAGTTTGTTAAAGAATATTTGTTGAGTTGAATCAGATCTTCATTGTGTTTGCAGTTCACTGAAACCTGCAAGTTTGTTTTTTTACATGAATTGCTGTCTAGCCAACTTTGCCCCATGCAGCCTTTGCAGAATTGCTTGTAGAAAAGCTAAATTTCTTTTTTGTTGTTTAGTTTTGACCCATCTATCGAAAGTGTGTCAAAATATTTTTGGATTCCATTTTAAGAATTGGATTAATATTTGTCAAAATGATTCCCGAACTCCACAAAAAATCAGGAAGTCTTTTGTGTTTTGCCATTCACCCTTTTTTCCCCCTCTACTTTTTGTCACAAGGGGTGAGCTTGTTGGGTGCAATTATAAAGATAATTGCAAATAAAGATAATGTAAAAGCAGAAAATATTAATAAATGTATACATATTATATAATCGTATATAACAATTGATCTTTAATAGTTAAATACTGAGCTTTATTTCTCTTTGTAAAATAGCTTATGAGCTTCTAATAATTCAGTCTAATACACGTGCCATTTGTTAAGTAATGTAATAACTTGTACTGTTCTGTACAAGATGTTTTGTTAGGTCCTGTGAATACAAAGAGAAAAGTTTCTGTGAATCGTGCTCACTTATTTGGTGTACTTAAACACATATCCCATGTACTTCAAAGATTGAATGAAAGGTCCTCTATATAACAAACTATAATATAGCAATATTTGTAGTAGCAAAAGACTCCACATAAAGTACATGCCTTTTAGGGAATGAGTAAACATGTGTAAGTGTATATCAGTGAAACTAAGAAAATAAAGAACAGAGAAGCTTTATATTTAGATTTATTATATAGATTTATATAATCTGATGCTAAGTGAAGGGAGCAGGACTTCTAAGAGAAAAAGACACACTGGCTATAGCAACTAAAAGACAAAGAACTAAATGGTCAGCCCCAAATGTTGTATAATTATAATGGCAAAGCTTGCCCCAGGAGAAGAGATGAAAAAATGTACTTTTCTCCCTTCTGTTCTCCTAGCCGTGGGGGAACCGCAATGCATGTATAATGAAATCAGAGGGTTAGATTTCTTGAACTATTTAGTTTAGTGGTGGGGAAGGCAGAGGAGGATTTATTTGGAAATAAAGTGATGTAAAAACAATATATCAGCATTTTTAAAATCTCCAAAACAGGTTTTTGTTTTTTTTTGTTTTTTTTAGTAACATATATAAACTAGGGCCCATATGAATAGAATACAGTTCATTTGCAAAAAAATCTGGGTTTTTTCTTTTTTTTTGAAAGTGGATTATAAATTCAGTCTGATCAGAACAGCGCTGTGGCAGCGAGGAGAAAAGGCACTGCTCTTTTAGGCTGCATTAAGAATGTCATCCAGGAATTAGGAGGTGGAAGTTCAGACATCTAGGTATTGTGTTCAAGTCTCAGGAAACTGTCAAGGGCAGGGCCACATACCTGAGGAAAGCCATGAACTTCACACCCTGTTGGGACAAGTAGAAATCCCAGTGGATCGAGAGCTCGGCCCAGAAACAAACAGCTGAGCTAAAAAGATATTCACCAGGACAAGTCATTGAGCTTTTGTTAACCTCAGTTTCCTCATCTATCAGTGAGAAGAATAGCAGCAACTTCCTCCCAAGGTGGTCGAGGTAAGGATCAAATGAGATCATAAACTGCTAAGGAAGCTCAATGTCTGTAGTTAAGAGCTATATAAATGTGCCACTTTTAGCTACTAGGAGTGTAGTACCTGAAGGTTTACTGAAGGACCCCAGAGAGTTTAGCCTGAAGCTAAGACTCGGAGAGGAGTGCGCTGTTGCCATCTTGGAGAAACTTTGGGGAAGAAGCTTTAGACTTGTTTGGGGGGAAAGGGTAGCACCGCGAGCAATGGCACTGTACTTGATGCAGTTGGGGATTGGTCTAACTGTCATGGAAAGCACATTTACAAAGAAATTTAACTGATGTGGGAGAGCAACATTCAGAGCTATCCAAAAGTGGAACGTTCTGCCTTGGGAACTGGTGACATCTAAATGTCTAAATGCAGCCTTTTTCTAGTTTTTGCATCTTTTTGTTCCTTTTAATTGAAAGGAGGTAAAGTGGCTCAGTTTGAAACAGTATTTCTCAACAAGTCTTGTCTGGGGGGTGGAATAGGCTCTTTTGAAGGAGTAACTGCCCAATAAGCCCATATCCAATGATTTCTGGATACTGATGGCAAAATATGCCTTCTGTCTCTTGGTAGAAATGGGGTAGATTATGGGTACCAAAAGAGGCCTGCTTTGATTTTTCCCCTGCTTGACTATGCTTGTTTCAAGTCAGGATCCTAGAGGATCTTTGCCATGAGAACTCCAAGGTCCACAGGGTCATGAAGAGTCAAATATGACTGAACGGCTCAATGGAATGCAATTTGGCAGAAATCAGGTTCAGACTGGCAGCTTGTACTATGTACCCTAAGAAACTCTTAAGTGGATATGCAACCAGAATATAATCGAGTTGCCACCATTAAAAAATGAGGATTATTGTTAGAGATTTGGCAGAGTCCCCAGGGCCCTGAGAAGCACCCTTATTTGCTTTTAACTTTGGCTAGTTGCAAAATCTGTCTCCCTGAATTCTTTTTTAATGCCTTGGGAAATGCTTTAAATAGGTATTTGAATATATTTAAATAGGTATTTTTATTGGTTTGTTTGAATCCTTAAGTGCTGAGTGATCCTTTGCATCCGAAATGGAGGACAGTAGTGAAGTGTAATGATGTATTAGAAAAGACGAACATTAATAGGATGTTCAGCGGAAATGACTGGATGGTTGTAGCTTCTCTAGTGCTGGAGAAATCTCAGTGGACCCTCTGGGGCCCCTTGTGGGCAGGATTCCTAGTCAACTCTAGCTCTGTGTAAACTTTCTCATACTTATTTCTGAGTTTTTAAATCCTCCAAATACCAAACTCTTCCACAGGGATTCTGGCACCTTGGTCGTGATCACAGGGTGGGTGAAAAGGGAATGGAGGCAAAGCAGGAAGCCGTGCTGGGCCCCCTGCTCCCATGGCTTAGGGCAGGCCTCAGTTGTGGCAGGTGGCTGGGAGAATGCCATCCTAGGAAGGTGGCAGGGTCCTCCAAGACTCCTGCACCCATTTCCTCCTCATTGGGCTTCTTCCCCTGTGCTGGGGAGGGAAAAGCCCCCTCACTTGCAGTCCGCCCTTCCTATAGACTCATCTTTTCTTGTGTCAGACCCAGATGCACAGGACGCTGGAGTCAGACGAACATACATAGCTGATTTTGCTGGTCCATGGAGTGTGAATGTCGGTGTGTCTGGCTGTTAGCTTTGTATTTATTTCATGAGCTTACTTTTTTAAAGTGTTAGCTGATACACTCACTTAACTTTTAAAATTCAAACAAGATTGAAGTAAATTTTTTCTCTGTGACCAGGATGAACTGGCAATTAAAAGACCAGCCTCTGGGTGCTGGGGTAGAATTGAGAAGAACTGTACATTTCACAGGGGAGAGTAGACAACTAGAACGCTTTTCTCTTTATTCACAAGTGCTGTTTCCAACTTTGTTTTTCCTTCAAGACTTTGTAAGTGTTGATGTTGCAGCGTGACTGTGAAGTAAATGGCCAGAGCTCCCAGGTAATTGGGCTAAAGCACTGTTTTAGCATTTAAAGGGATCTGGGAAGCCATGTCCAGTCTCCTCCTCCTGCAGCTGTCGATGGAGGCAGAGGCCAGTCTGGGGCCCAGATCCTCAGGCTCTGGAGCTGGGCTGGCTCTTCTGCACCGTGCCGCCTCCACTAACTAACTCGGGTCCGGTCTGTGATTGTTGTGTTCACTTCCAGGTGGGATGGCTTACCAGAACACTTTGGTGGGGAGGGGTCTGGAAATGATGCCGTATGAAGAATGGTTGGCTGAGGGGATGGGGGGCAGACTTATTCCGAGGAGCTCACGGGTAGTGGAGGAGACAGATCTGTGATTCAGTGCAGTGTTTCCATCAGTTAGTTGTCCGGCGATGGGATACGCTTCCCCTCAGCTGCAGTCTCAGCTGCATCTTTCTTGGCTCCCATGTCATGAGTCATTCTTATTTCATTCTAGATTTGTCACAAGTTGGATTTCACTGATTCTGAATTGCTAGTGCCCTTTATGCGACTTTCTTCTCTAGCAGTAGTCTACTTTTTTTTTTTAACTGAGGCAATTGGAGTTAAGTGACTTGCCCAGGGTCACACAGCCAGGAAGCATTAAGTGTCCGAGGTCACATTTGAACTCGGGTCCTCCTGACTCCAGGGCTGTTGCTTTATCCACTGCCCCACCGAGCTGCCCCTCTACTAGCATTCTTTTTGGAGATTTTTATTATACTATTAGCATGATTCTTTGATACTCTATAGCCTAAAGATCGCAGCTTTTATAATGTATTCTGAACAAGAAACTGGCTGCACGTGAATCCAGACCAGTCTCTTCTTGATGCAACCTTTGTGCTTTGGCCACTGGAAAATAGGAAGATGTTTTGAAGAGCTGGGCCACCTGGCCTGGAGAAGAGACAACATGGGGAACGTTCCCTTCAAAGAGATTAAAGCTGTATTTCAAGAGGAAGTAGCCTTGTTCTGCTTGGTCTGCAGGAGATATAATTGGGAGCAAGGTGTAGAAGGGAAAGGTGCTAGGAAAGGCTTCCCAACAAGGAGACTTGTGGCCGTAGGATCTCATTAGCTCTCCGCATGCCCCACCCAATGGCTGGCCCACGGCTCTGCCTCCCCTGGCCGTTGGCAGGGACGACCACCTGCCTCTCCCTGCATTCTCCACTCCCGGATATTGCTGTGCATCCCTCCCCCACCAACCACATGGGGGCTTCTCATTTCCCATGAGCACCTACCCTGCCCTTCCGCCCTAAGACGGTCACGCCCTCAACCTTGCTCACTCCCGGTCACCAATCTGACCGTAATCCTTGGCCATTGGGGCTGTGCTCGTCTGTCTCCCCTTTCCGTGTGACCCCCGGCTCATATGAAGCTGCACAAAAGCTGCACATGGTGGTTGCTGTTAATTGGCAGGTTTCGTTAGCAGATCACAGCCTGAGAGCTGGGACAGGGTGAAGAGCAGCTTCTGCTTGGCGCGATCCCCAGATCTGCGAGGGTGTCTCCACCTTCTCCAACAGAGTCCAGGTTAGTCTGGCGTGGCCCGGGCATCAAAATCTTACTGATGACATGGTATTTACACGCTGCCCTCCCATCCCCCTTTCCTCAGCCAGCCCCCATTGAAGCTGCCCTCGGGACACAGGCCTTCCTAAAGCAGAGGTGGGACCCTGTCCCCTCCCCCTTCAGAATCCAGTGTAGCCTCCCAGGTCTGGCGCTTCAGTGACCCGGAGTGCATGCGGAGGGCTGTCCTGGCCGCGGCACAGGGGGAGGGAGCTACGTGACAGACATTCACCTGGTGCTTGGTGGCTGGCTGGTGCTCCCCTTGGTGGCTGGCTGGTGCTCCCCTCAGCGGCAGCCCAGAGGTCACAGGCCGCCTCCTCTCCAAGGCTGTTTCTGTCTCTCGTGCCCAGCCTAGGGCCTGACACACAACCACTGTCATCAGTGGGTGCCAAGTGACCCGCTGACCTGCCTCCCTGCAGAGGGAGCCCATGGTCCCCTCTGCCCTTGGGAAGCAGTTTTGGAACCTGAGTCTTTTTAGGGTGGCCTTGGCTAGCCTGTCATTCTCGGCTCTGGGAGCAGCCAAGGCAAAGACCTAGAGAGGATTTAATAGTTGACAAAAGTGTCTTCCAACAGACACGGGCTCCTTCTCTACAGTCAGTTTCTTTATGGGATGGTAAATTAGGGTTCAGAAAAGTTGCGTTTTATCTCAGTGAGCCCGGCACTGATTGATATGACGGAGCTGGAAAACCTTGCCCATGAAATGGATGGGCTGACCTCGGGAGCCTAGCATGCACCGGGACCACCGGGTCCTTGTCAGGCTTCTGCCCCAGACTAGGAGAAGGGAGCCCTGGTTTTCCTCTATAGCTTCACTTGTCTGACTCCTTTGCATTCAGGTTTGTCTGGTGAAGGAAGAGGCGGCTTCCCAAATGGCTCAGCCTCGGCCACCAGTATGGGCGCTGGCGACCATCTCCAGGGAGCTACGCTTCTCCCAGAGTTTACACTGTTCTCCTGCTTCTTTCTAACTGAAAAACGATCTGAATGTTCAGAATCTTTTAAAAATGATTGTTCATTCTTTCTTCCTACCTATGAAAATTTTGAGTTGCATCTTGCCCTTTTATTCAGGGAGATGAATGACTTCTGCCTCCTTCTGCGACCCCAGCTGCCTGCCCTCCAGAGAGGCTCTTGGGCCGGCCCAACAGAACCCGGAGCTTCTGCCAGTTCCACCTCTTGGGGTCCAAAACCAAAGTCTCTCCTGTTATGCCAGCCGGCTAGTAACGGCGCCTTCCTAGCAAACTGTGCTGCTCGTGCTGTGCTGGGAGGAGCCTGCGGGTCTGGAGGCCGAAGGGGATTCCAGAAGGGAGAGCATCTGTTGTAGCTGAAGAGGTGCTCCTCGTACACGGCAAAGGGAGGCTCTGGGACTAAGCTGAGGAGACCCGGGCTCTCCTTCCTGTGTGAGACTTAGAGATGGAGGACATGGAGGAGGCTTTCCATTTTGTTTGTACAAGAAGCAGGCAGGAGTGCAGCTCTGATGAGCAACGAGGTGGAACGAGCCCTTTGGCTCGCAGGTGAGTTCTGCTCCTCCTTCGGCAGCCGGCCTGGTCCGGGCCCTTTCTGGGTCCCCTTCCCCATTCATCAGTCCTCCATGACATTAAGGAAACTTAAAGTTCTCTAGGGGAGAAAGTCATATTAATGAACCCGATTTAAGCACAGGCAGCAGCAAGACTCCCTGACCAGTTGAAGTCAGTTGCTGTGTGGCCTCTGAATCCCTATTGGCCAAGAAAGCAGAGACCCCTGTTCTGACTCTTCCCCAGTTCCTTATCTTTGTAGCCAAGTTCACAGCATCTGTGGAAGCAGAACCTCGTTCTGCCACAGGCAAGTTACTTAGAAGTCTGTGGGCATCACGTCCTCATCCTTAAAATGGGATAAAAATAAACTGCCAATTACTGGAAGAAGAGGGAAGGGGCTTTATTAAACTAAAAAGCACTATATGAATGGGAATCTCCGTTATGAAAAACTCAGTAGTTTTTAAGTGTCAAGAGCCACGAGCCCTGCTGGATGGTTAACACTGCTGCCTGAACCAGATTAAATGCAATTAACAAAATAAAATGTAAATGTGACTTTTCCTCTCCATCCTTGGGACTTGGATGTCTCTTGGACTTCCTCAGCCTCAGTTTCCTTGTCTGTTTATGAGCAAAAAAAAAAAAAAAGTAAGATCCTTTGTAACTCAGTGTTATTATCTAAGATTATAGATATTATCTAATAAATATTTAGGCTGTTCAAAAAATGAAAAGAAACATTTTAGCTAAGTGGGAAAGTTTTATTCAATAAATATAATCTGGCAAATTTCTAAAAAAACATTTACTGACAGCTGTACAGTAAAGCAACTTGCATTAATTGACAATGTACAGAAAATATTAAAAAGGATTTCATTACATAACCACAGTGTCTGAGGTCCAACATTTGAACTACATATTGCTACAGTGTCCAGCTTAAAATGCCCCTTAAAAGCAAACATTCATCATTATGATAAACGTGTCATTAAGATATCATTTTTGTAGGAATATCCTTCATGTTTTTCCAAAATAAACCATATTTTGCTAAAGGCTTTTTCTTGTGAAAATAGAGGATTACCTTCTTTCAAGATGTAAATGAAATATGCACAAATGGGACTAAAATTAAACATGGTTCAAATCTCTTTGGTGTCGGTTTCATGGATGCCTTATTCTTGAAGTCAGTCCTCCCTCACTTTCTCCCCAGATGCTTGAATGTTCACTAACAAGAATCATAAGCTAGGGGAAAAAGCATCTCCAGCTGAAATTTGTTATCCTGTCATTCAGTCTTTGGCCCCTCTCCAACTTAAGGAACTTTCCCTAATAATGATTTCTAAAAAGAAAAAACTAAGTTTAGCAAAACTCCAAACACCTCGAGCCCCCGTCATTAATCATACTGAACAGGATGTGTAGTATTTTAACTAAACTGCATCTCCCATCTCTGCAAAGAGGGAGGAACTTGGAAAATTTTGATCTGTGGCAATGTCTCTCCCTGCTCCTTATAGACAGGTCCAATCCGGCACGAGCCCCAGTGTGTTTATGGCAGGGGCCATAGCAGTGGAAAGCCAGTGAATTTGAGATGATGTGTTCTGGTGGGCTCCCGTGGCTTGGGGATTTCTGGGATGACCCTAATGCATCAGCTGCAGGAATGAGATAGCCCAAGAGAGGCTGATCAATTTGAGGGCATTCAGTCTTAATATCTTCAAAATTTCCAAAAGGAGAACTTTTGGAAGACTATCTGCTTTTTGGGGGTCCAAATTTCATTTCCTGCCTTGCCTCCATTAAAAACTGAGGCAATATTCTGCATCTAAAAGCAATTGCTAGGAATCTTTCATAGGCGAACTGACTTGTTCACTAGCTGGGCGGACATGCAGGCCATTATTTTAAATAAGCTAATTCTAAGTAAAAAATATGAAGTTGACGTTGGATACTATGTATTTTATTTGTTGGCAGAAACAGTTGGGTTAATTATCTGTAGTAGCGTATTTCCAAAAGAGTATACAACGCAGTAAGAGTTTTAGTGGAAATACTTCTATAAATTATCTTGGTCACATTTAGTTCTGTGATACAAATTTCAGCACTAGAAAACAGTTTTTCCTAAAGGTAAGTCATTCCATGCTCAATAGACTATCATACTACAATATCCTAAATTTTAAAACTTTTATTTTCAACTTAATCTAGCTTGAATATGTAGGTAGGCTTTTTTAAAAAAAACACATGGACCAACAGTCACGATGATGACAGAAAGAGCTTGGGTGTTATCTTACAAGTAATAGTCCATCTGGTTGATATCAAGATTTGTTTCACTTATGTTTCAAAAAGTGAATCCACAAAATCCTCTTTTTTCATTTTGACTGAACATCACATCAGCTCCAAGCTACCACTGCAGGGAACCCTGAGTAGGGTTCTCATTCTGATGGCTTGTGGTCCAGCTAAAGAGGCACAGACTCCTCCTGCCTCTGGGGGCACTTGTCACTTCAAGGCAGATGCAGTAAAGCTCACATGTCCTTTTGTTATATTAGACTTTACTGGATAAAAAAGCAAACTATCTTAAAAGTTAAGTGTGCGTGTGTCACCCTCTTCTGGAAATTCAGGTGCTCAAAGCTTCTTTTGCGTATTATCTGACCTTCCTTACGACCCCCGTTTTCAGAGTAATATTCCTCTTCTAAAAGAGGTCTGGGCTGCTACACCTGGAGATTTGATAGGAAAATTTTTAAAAGTTAAGAAGGTAAAATCCAGCAAGAATGCAATGATATTCTTATTACCGAAAGACAAAAGCGTTCCATTAATCGGGAACTTTTACTAGGAGCTAGAGGTTGAGTTCTTGTTTGTACTCCCAATGTCCAAATCTCTCTAACTTCCCATAAATGAATGAAATTATTTATTTGGCCAAATATGGGAAAGGAATGCAGATTCTGAAGTTAGATTTTTTTTGTTTGCTCTCAATGCTGTGCTAATACAATCAGATGTTACATGTTTAAGGTTGGGTTTTTTCCCCTAATCTTCGTAAAGGACATTTTCACATCTTGAAAGTATGAATTCACGTCAAAGAAATGAACTATAACCGAGAGCAATCAAATTACAACCTTGAACATTTGGACGAAAAATTACTTTTAAGGACTGAAACTTGAGCAAATTAACCAGTCACAAATAACCAATTAAACCTTTGATCCAAAAAATCTAGCAATCTTATCAGGCAACAGAGTTCATTTCATGTCTACTGCAATGTCTCAGATTAATACTACTTCATTAGAGGGGATGGGGTTTGTCGGGGGAAAACAAAGCCAAGACCAAATATTTATTTAAAAAGAAACCATGGCTGAATTCCGTTTCCCCACGCAGCTTGTCAAGTCTGACGGCAGGCAGTACAGTGGAGCCAAGAAAGTGGCCCTGGTTTAAAAAAAAAAAAAAATTCCCAAAGGAACCAAAGAGAGGAGCACGACCCCCGAGACCAGCATGGCGCTACAGGGCTGGCTGGCAACGGCAGAGCCCAGCCACACTTAAATGACCTTGAATGTGTCATGAAAAAGTACCTAAAAGTATTTATAATACTGTCCAAGCTTATTTCTGTTCTTTTATTTCATACATCTGTATTTACAACATTGTCACAAAACGAATGATCAAGTCTTTAAATTAATGAAGGGCAGAAAAAAAGGCTTAAGTTTTTAAAATACAGCAAGACCAAATTGAAATACATTAACTGGACTAAAACATGCAAAAAAATCCATCAATGACAAAGTTATGAAATAATGCCTACGCTTAATGAAATGGCACTTTTCTTCATATTCTGTCACAAAAGCTCCCTAGTAAATGGTAAAAAGGAAATGAAAGAAATAAAGGCTGATTTTTGTTTTAATTAGAACAAGAATTTTCTACCTCTCTGGTCTCATAGTTTGTGAACTTTCCTGGTTCTTTTGCTACCAGTTTATAAGAGGCTGTGTGGGTTCATATGTACTGTCAGCACAGAGGCAGACAAATAATGGATTGGTTTTCTTTCCTTAAAAACCCTGTCCCATGAACTTTACAAAAATCAATAAAGTAATAACATGGGTCATGGGGAGTTCTGAGAAAGGGGAACCTTACTCAAATATGGCTAAAACTTCAGCCACAAGAAGCTTCAATAGAATAAAAAATATAGAATAAAAAAATAGAGTTTTTAAGGCAAACTTTTCAGCACAATTTACAGAAGCAGCTTTAAATGGCGATGGGCCCTAGCTAATGATTTATTTAATATTTTAACATGTAAACAGACGCTCTCTCCCTTTTCCACCTTGTTAAGCTAAACTGTGTCCCCGGCAACAGCTGAAATGCCATTTGATTCTTAGGATTCCAATTAACCTGTGAGGCAGCAACTAAACTAGGATAGGGTTTATTTAGCTTGTTTGGGAGGAGAATTAGGAAAAACCGTAAATTAAGGAATTTGCTTCTCTACAAGATTTTTTTTTCTCTTCTCTTGAACTTGAGTAAGGTGTGCCCTATTCCATTGGTTTCAGGAAGAAGTTTGGCTGAACTAACTAATGGTCACTAACCGAAGAATCCCACTGAACTTTCGGGAAAAGACTGAAATGGCTGCCCACAAGTGCTACTGTTCCTTTAACAAGCAGATGAGTCCATTGTGGAGAGGGTCAGGATGCTCCTGTCGTTGGTACAGAAGGGGTCCGATGGGCTCCATGATCTACAGTAACAATAAGAGACAAGTTTGGCTGACTGGGGAACCTCAGTTTTGAGAGAGAGAGAGAGAAAAAAAATTAAAGCCTAAGTTTACGTTGCTAGCAAATTGAATTTTGGCTCATTCGTTCTCAGTTTTTGTTCTGCCCTTTGAGGGCAGGCTGGACGTGGGATCAGGAAGGAGATCAGAGAAGGGGACCCCAGCTGGAACAAGCCAGAGGGGCCAAGGTGGTCCTCCCCCTACTTTAGGCTGCTGGCCTCGCCAAGCATTCCAGGACAAAGGGTGACTCAGATGGGATTCTTGAGCACACTGAAGTTCATAAAAAATTTTAAAAACAGCTATTTGCTTCCTTTTCATCAATAGGATCTGGCCCTAGGTTAGAAGATGGAGTATATGTGGTTATTAGCAGATACACAATTTAAACTATTTGCTAAAAACATCTAGGCCACCAACTTCTTTTTTCCTTTTAAAACACCTAAGGCAGTGGAGGCAAAGTGACATGGTAGATGGAGGGCCAAGCTTGGAGTCAGAAAGACCTGGGTTCCAGTCCTGCCTCTGAGACATCCCGTTCTTTGGGACAGACTGACACAAAAGTGGGCAGAAAATTTCCCAGGCTCAGATAAAGGGCTCTGAAGTCCCCTCCAGGATGAGGATGCCCATGGAAATGAAAGCTATTTCTTCCTGTATGTAGAATAGCATTTAGCCCTCACTACAGGTGAGGATCAAAATATTTTATCATTTGTCTTGTTTACATTTATCCTTTACAAAAGCCTGAAAAACAGACAGACAGGACACATTCTCTGAGACGATACGAAGACAAACACCGACAGTCTGATCAGTCCGCTGTCGTGGCGTTCCGCATCCGTCCTAGTGGAAGGAACCCCAACGTCTCCACGGCACTAAACACGGCCCGAGGACACGTTCCCTAGATGACCAGAGATTGAGCCAAGTGCCAAGAGAATAGTGGTGATGAAACTTCAGTCTGATCCATGATGGATTTGGAAAATTAAAGTACCTCCTTGTATGGTACGCTTCCCTGTTCCACTGAATACATTACACTCATAAAACACACATTCCTCCCCCTCCCCCCAACCACCACCTTTTGACTGCCGAGTTCTACAAGAAATAAAAATACTGAACAGAGGAATCAATCTGGAATGAGATAGAAAAGCCAAGCCTGTATTTTAGCTGTCACTGATTTACTCTAATTGTTCAAATTCAGCAGTTTGATTAAACTGAAGATTTAAGTATCCTGTAAACTGACCAATGGCAATCTCCACATAGCCCTTTGATTAGCACCAGAAAAGTTTGCATATTGTTTTCCTTGACCTACTCAGCAAAATCCAGTCTCAACAGATCTCTTAAGATAATCTTAAGATTATTCAGCAAAATTTGGCTCCAGTATAGATAGGGAAGGATAAGGAAAAGGGGCTATGGCAGAAGTTAATTTACAAATAACCTGAGAAACTGGACAAAATCAATGATTGACTAAGTATTCTATCCAATATTTTAATTATCCAATAAATGTAGAACAAGATACTTCACTGGGGGGGGGGGGGGGGGGGGGGAGGGGGAGGGAGAAGAACCTGCAATAAGAGTCTGAGTGCCTTAGAGCAAAGTCAGGGGATGAGACCACCTTTCCTTAGGAGACTGTTCACAACCAAAGCCAACATTTCTCCTGAAGCTGTATCAATCACTTATCCTAGTACAAAAGAACATAAAAAATAATTATTTAAAGATTCCTTTCTTTATATCCATGAAAAACTGCTTATGTGTTTGTTAGAAAGGATAACGAGAAAAGTGGAAATATACACAATGCAAACATTAGAAATGTTCATTTCTGGCTCAATGTTCATTCCAGATTTAAAAGTTTACTAAAAACATGTATTTTCATATTCTTTTTCTGAGGAGCCAAAACTGAGGGGAAAGTATCAATGAGGTGTAGAATGCTGGCTTGGAGGTCCACATTGCAGGGCATGATGATGGAGTAAAATCCCACTGTGAATCCAATCCTTCACACCAGGAGCCAACATGGCACTATTAACTTTGGAGGAATTCTGAACCCTACGAGAGCATGCAAGGGAAAGCCTCCTCGTGTGTGCTGCACTGCTCTCATGAGTATCTTGTGTAGGGTATGAAATCACAATCTGCATTATTATATCCTAGCACTTAGATTATCAGTCCTATTTTATAAGCAGGCAAGACTATGGTGATTGGAAGCACAGACACTTAACCCAACAAGAGTTTTCCAAAGAGCTTTGTTCTGCATTCCAGAGCAACGTCTAAAAGGTCAAGTCAGAACTGATGAAAGTGTGTTAGGAAGAAGTCAACCAGATCTCATGAGGTGTAAATGATGTCACACCCATTATCCTTAAAGACAGAAAATTCACCTGCACATTAAATTAATTTAGCGGTCTCAACAAAGCTGTTCCCTTCCGTCCCGAGAGTCAGAAAGGTTGAGAGAATTATGACATCATTCACATAAAGAGAACCACAATGTACAAAAGGTTATTTCAATTCCCCCAATCAACAGATGTGATTGTGAGTGAAATGCATGTTATTTTAAAAAAAACTACCAAAAATGTTTTAATTCATTTCACTCAAATGTTTTTTAAAACATGTCATTTTGCTGAATATTTCCCCACAAGTAAGCACTCTCTAATTTAAGAAATTAGATATTTAAGAAATTTAGTGATGACACAAGCACCTTGAGAGCTCTAATGTAGATTTTAAACTTAGCAAAATGAGTTAGAAATGCTAAATTCAAAAAGTAAATTTAAATGTTACATAATTTATGAAGGAAATGGGGATAGGGAAAAGAAATATTGCCTTTTGTTATTGTAAAAGAATAATTCAAGGTCCAGTCCCCAATAACACACCTAAAAAGATACATTAAAAATAGAAAAGTAAGGCTTTCTGATTTGACAAATTAAGATCGTGATTTTGTCAAGCCAAAAAGCTAAAACCAGAAAACGAAAGATTTACAGCCGATGTGAATGAAAAAGGAGACGTACAAATCAAGAGACTATTATATCTACACAAGATCCCATACACAATACAGTAGAAAAATCGAAAAAGAAAGTTCAGTACACAGAAGTCTTTCCAAAGTTATTCTCTCTTCCTTTTAGAGCAAAAGAGGGCCTCCTGGTGGCCACCAGCTTCCCCACCCCAGCCAGAGAGCCATCTTTCTAATCAATCAGTGAGTCTTACAGAACAGCCAGCACCAGCTGCTGCAATGGGCCCAACCAGGGTGGTCACCGGAGAGCTAGCGCTGCAGTGTCCCGGTTTATAGGAGACTCCTTTGCAGCAAAGGCTACCATGAGACATTTCACACCTGTTAACCTGGGCCGGGCTACAGCTCCCCATCACTCGGTCCAGCATCCGTCCAAAAGATGCACACGCTGCTTGCCCCTCTGAGAAACAGCATATGGAGTCCAAGCACTTGACCCCGGGATTTGTTTCAGTAAGCTGTAAGTTGAAATAGAAAAAAAATTGGTTACCATGCTTTGATCTTGGTCATCAAACGCTTTCCCACATCAGAACCACCACAAGTGTACTTTAAAAAGGAAAAGATCATTATTAAAAGATTTACATGAAGTCTGAGCATGTTGTTATGAATGAGATATGAAATAAACAAAGTGACGACTGGGAGGTATATAATTTTGCCGAGCAATTTCTACAAACCGGCTACCCTGATACAAAGCGGTCATTTCCTGACTGCTGCTGCATTTCAGGTGGAAGGTGACTGGGATTCTGAACAAAATCCAGTTAAGAAAAGAGACTAAGCTTTACATGATCATACACAATAATGCAGAGTTTGAACCATTTCAAAGAATAAAGAATTGCCTTATGTTAGAACTGTAGAATTAAGTCAAAGCTCATTTATAGAATTTTATTCAGTACCTAGAAAATCAGTGTAAAAACACTTTTAATTACTTGACAAAACTATTCTCAATCATTTGGGGAAGAGTTTGGTACCTAGAAAATCAGTGTAAAAACACTTTTAATTACTTGACAAAACTATTCTCAATCATTTGGGGAAGAGTTTGGTCCAGTATGAAATGCCACCCGTGTTCTGGACAAGACTAACTTTATTTTTTATTAATCCCACATGATAAACTGAGTCAAAACTAGAGTTACCTGCTAAGAGTGTAAACCAACAAGAGTTCTATTAAAATAACATTCAAAACTTTTATTGGTTTATGGTAACATAGAGGGATGCTTTCAACAATCATCAATGAATTAGGCTCAGTAAAGGAATCCCAATTCTTGTTTCACAAAGACAACAGATGATAGTAAGGAGGTGTCATTCTCAGAAAATTTTTTTTAAAAATTTACAATTTTCTCCAATCAAAAGAAATGAGCTGTATAACCATAGATATATGGTATAATTATATCTATATAGGCATACAATTAAATCCTTCTGATGAATCCTTTTTGATTAAAGGTTATAGAAAGGGAAAAAGGGGGTGACTATATAGAGGAAGGGAGGGAGGGAAGAAAAGTTTTAAAAATGCTATGATGTTGCAAATGTCTTAAGAAGTTGGGATCTGCAGATGGTACCCATAGGAAAAGAATCAAAAAGTCTAAGAGTTAGTGCTGGAAATCTGTGGGCACAGCAATACACTTGAGAGGAGTCCAAGTCCCGTGGAGCCACTCAACACTTCTCATCCATAATCTTGCTCTCTTATGCTCCTGAACCTTGGGCCTGAGAAGGGACTCGTCAAGAGCTCTGTCTCCCGTGCTTTGATCTTTGCTGCTTTGCTTGTTGGGCCACAAGAGCAGCCTCGACTCCTGGAAAACTCTCAAACCTGCTGCAGGCCTTTAGCTCTTTATCCCGGGTCTGGAGATCTCAGGACAACAGCCACGGCCCCCTAACTATTAAGTTCTCTCCACTGCCTCCAAGTCTCTGCTAATCCAGGTCACAGACTGATCCCAGATTAATCTTCCCAGAACAACCTTTTCCTAACAGCCCCTTCTCCTCAGATTTCTAAAGCCCAATGGGCCTCCTGGCACCAGCCTCCCCTGTACTGCCTTCCAGCCAGCTCTCTGGCCTCCATCCTTCCTTGGGCCATGACAAGCAACTCGGGAACTTGGGTAAAAGGTGCAAAACACCCTTAGCCAACTTCTTAAGATATAATCAATTTGGGAATGGGGAAGGCGCTTGAGAAATCTCCCCCTCCCACCTTCTGGGTGGAGGGACCCAGGTGGACGGGGGGGGGGGGGGGAGAGACATAAGCCAACTGGCAGCTTCTTATTTTAATGAATTACTTTGTGTTAAGGGGGAGCTTAAGTTCAGCTACTTTGTGTTTGCAGACCCGGCTCTGTGCCCCCCACCATGGCGCACATGGGAAGGTTCTGGTTCCCCCTCTCCCTTTAATCTCTATCCTCCAATGCACCCCGAGGACCCAGTCTTGACCTCCTCGGAGACCGTCTCCAGCTCCCTGCCCTTTGTTTTTCTGCATGAACCACAATGCAACATCTAGAATGAATGGGCTGCCATTGGCAGCCCCGAAAATTCAACCATGAAACAGGTTCTTGGCCTGCGAGGAGAAGCCCCGGCGGGTTGCCCTCCCTGTCCCGGGCCTCCACGTCACCTCCGTGCTCCTACCCCATTCTGCTGTCCTGAATCAGGGGAGAGTTCTCAGCTCAGACCAGGGAGCCGGAAGCTTGCCACACCTGACTGGGCCAGATTTCACTAGAGGTTGTTTCAAATTACCTCAAATGTCAAACAAGAGCTGTGGGCATCAAGGCCCCAGCCCAGAGAACCTATCCCCCCTTGGACTGCTTTGACCCCCCCCCTTGCTTAGTGCCATCCACACTCCTGCACCATTAAATTACTGGATGCCCTTGGTCACCACGGAGACCTGGGCGCGCCTTCTCGGAGGGGCCCAGGAGAAGCGGCCATCGCAGAGGGAGAGGCTGGCCCCCTGGGGTGAGGGCCGAGGGCACCTGCACCTGGCTTTCACAAAAGCCAAAGGACGTGGCATGAGCTGTGAGAAGTAGAAGGGATGCTGCAACCTTATCCTAACGCTAGGGGTCAGAGTGTGTGTATGTATCATATATATATGTGTGTGTATGTATCATATATATATATATATATATCATATATATCTTTGCCCCGGGGCTCAGGGACGACCTCGGGTGCCCATGATGGGCCCCACCTCGCCAGCCGCCATAATGAGAACGGGAAGGCAGAGCTGCCCCCTCCCTCGCAGACAACGGACACGGTGGGTTTAAGGCACACTCAGGGCCCTGACACACAAACTCACAAAATGCTCTGCTGGGCTCGAGCTTCATGGAGGGGTCTGGAAGGAGGCCACGACTCTAAGTGGCTAACTACATAAACAGCTGGGTGGGCACTCTGGCCTTGGGGACCTGATTGTAAATTCCATGGCTTTCATTGAGCCATGGTGGCCGGCACAGTCCTTGGCAACCCTCATCCAAATGGGCAGTGAATACAAATGCTTGGAATATAAACTGAAATGCACATGAACCTAGATAAATACGTAATAAGTCTTCTATAAAAACTATCAGAATAGTTACAAGGGAAATAAAGATAAAATAAAACAACAGGTCCATTTTGTGTGATCTGACTTTGAAGGAGGCACCTTGAAGAAAAGGCACTAAGAGGGGTCAGCTTACGTAAAGTATGACCGGGAAACTTGTCTTCAATTAACTTTACCACAGATAATTTCATTCTTTAACAAGGCTATCTTAAGAATCTATAATCTTTTAAAGATTAATCATAACCACAATTACAAAAAAGATTATTAAAATAGATTCCAAATTACAAAAAGAATATATACTTGTAATTGGACAGAACACAAATTTTCCCTTCCATAAGATGTTTCTGCTTATAATCAAATCAATGCTTTCCCAGAGTTCAATTGGGCTGAGTGAAGACTTAATTTGGTTTTGCTTATTCAAGGGCACAGATTTGGCATTCATTATCTTACAGACCTTTTAAAGAGCCAAATTTTGTTTCTCCTTACAAAGATAGAATTAAAATTGTCTCGAAATGTAAAGATTTAGATAGATTTAGATGACAGCTTTTGACAGTACTGGTGATGGAAGGATTATCTGGTTCCATGCACAAACCTTCATGCATTCATTCATAAGAATTTACCTTATAAGCCATTGTGGAAAAAACTGTTTTAGGCAGGCGGTGCCCTTTATGTAATTAAAATGTTAAAAATGTATCGCAGCTACCATTCTAAGAGAAAAGAAAGACTTCAAACTAAATCCCTCCCCACAAAATCCTGAATCAGAATGATGAATTCACAAGAATGAGATGATGTTATGAAAAGAAAAATGGAGTGTGAGTTTCAAGCAGACAGGTGGCAATGAGTGGATGAGTCCATGGCTGACTGAACAGTGAGGTCCGGTGGAGGGAGGTACTACCTAGGGTGCGCAAGCTCTGCTCTGCTGCTACCTCCATCAGCTAGCAGCTGCCCACTGTCCTCCCCTCTGTGCTCGCTTTCAGCAAATTCATATGCTGAGCTGACTGAGCCCTTATCTTCTTCCATCTAGAAGGACAGAAAAGCAACAGGTCTGATATTACAGAGAGCAACCCTTTCACCGTCACCCAGGTCAATCAGCAGCAGGCTGCTTAGAAACAGTCGGAGGGGTGGCAATGGTCGTCACAGAACGGGGCATAGGGGCTTTCACAAAGGAGGACTGATGAGAAAGCTTTTCTGAGTAGACAAATCACACAAAATTAATGATTTACAATTACATACGAATGTTATAATATACACACAGGAACTGATAGAAAAAACATGAGTTCTCTTACTGATAAGTTTTCTTTACTAAAAGAAGGGTTCTAAACCAATGGTTATTTTCTTATTTACCTCTTCCCCTCCTTCGTCATAAAGAGGAATTTTTTCCCAGCCTTATTGAATTTTAAAATGACTGCATTTGTTTTGCCATCCTTTTTTTTAGGAGAAGAAAAAAGAGAGTTCAATAGTGCCACCCATACCATTCATGACTAAATTTGGTTCTATACTTCCAATTACTAAAACCTTTATCTTGAAAATAATTCACTTTTTAAAAGCAAAGTGAGCACTGAAAGTCTCCATTTTGATGTCTTCTCTATCTGTACACAAATTGTTT
The DNA here is from genome assembly GCF_902635505.1 of Sarcophilus harrisii. Lineage (NCBI taxonomy): Eukaryota > Metazoa > Chordata > Mammalia > Dasyuromorphia > Dasyuridae > Sarcophilus > Sarcophilus harrisii. The sequence goes on along the minus strand of NC_045428.1, from coordinate 40,370,926 downwards.
CCTAGAAAAATACTTATTTATTAAAAATGTCAGTCATCTTTTAAAAAAAATTTAACTCTTTAAGGGGATGGTCTTTTAAAGTAAAAAAGCAACAAACAACAATAACAACAAAACATACCATAACAAATTTGGACTTCATTATTGTATGGTATGCCTCTTGTAGGCGTGAACAACACTAACAAAAATGTTTGTGAAAACAATTAAGTGTCTTGCATTAAAAAGGGGGGAGGGAATCAGGCGGCTAAATTGCCCATGTTCAAGATATATTCCTGTTGAGCAGTTGGGAAGCACGAATCCTCAAGATGTATTCTGGGTTCCAGTGAAAATGGATGTAGTCATTTTATATTTAAAACTCTTTAAGAGACTACATAATTGAACAAGACTGATTTGGAAAACTTTCTTGAACTTTAATGGTACATTCCAATACTGTGCTCTCAGAAAAATGTCTATAATTATTCAATACCATAGTATACATTGTTTTAGAAACCACGAGTACTTTTTCCCCTCTTCCCCTTCTAGCATTTAAGGAGAGCTTCATGAGGTAAGTAGGCCATGTCTGTCTTCAAACTCCTGCCTGGAACTCTGGGAGATGCTCTTTTTATGGCGTGGCTGAAGGGTTTTAGCAAAGTGTCCTTTCTGCCCTCCTTCTATGGTGGGGACCAAGAGATTGGCAGTACTAACATATAACTGGCCACTGAAAAAGGTGGACAGGGAAGCAATGAGAAAGGAGTGTTGAGGAGAGGAGGAAGCCAACCCACCCTATCCTCTCCCCTCTCTGGGCACCTAAGCAGCTGCAGCTGGACTCTAGATACACATACAAACATGCCTTCATTTAAGGAAACCTAACTTGGAAAAGAGTGATTTTATAAAACCAACAGGAATTCATGTTACAAAAGGAACTTCTGATTTACTAAAATTTTTGCCATAGGCTTCCTTTAAATACTAAGTAGGTAGTGAGCCAATATACAAAAAAGTTAAGGGACATATTTTCAGACCACTAAACCTGAAGGAAAGACAAACCTTCAAGTCCTTTTTGTGTGTGACAGAATTCAACTTTGTTTATCATCAATAATTTAACTTCATAATCATTAACTTATCTAAAAATTTTATCAATTGATAAAGAAAAATTACTAAAGATATCTTTTTATTCTTGCTCCAATTCTAGAAATGCTTCCAAATCTTATATACAAAGTCATGCCAGACAGTCATTCTTTGCCCGAAGGATATCAAGGTTGATTTGATAAAACATGTGTAGCCAGGCTAGTCATTTTTGTCTGAAATTTTTTAAAAAGGCAAACATTCGAGACGATGAAAATCCAATTCCACTGTGCTGAAAACTTAGAATCCCTAAATAGATTACTTTCCCCCCCAAAATTTTAAGTTTCAATTTTACAATATGCTAATCTCAAAAGTTTTATGCTTTTTAAAAATCTTTCCACCACTTATTTCTACAGCGTTGTATGTGTAAGTATGTATGTGTGTATAAAACACTGGGAATGGGTTATCTGTAAAGATAAAAGTACTTATGATACATTAAAGACATAACGTTCAGTTCATAGATGCACTTATTCAACAGTGCAAGGACTGTCTATGTCTCAGCAGCCACAAAGGGGACACACATGCATATGGATTTGCAACACAGATGGAGGCAAGAAAAAAAACCAAGCCATTTCCATGTCCAGAGAATTGCATTATGTTTGGGGAACAGTTCGTCTATAAGGACTTCTTGCAGACTGTCACATGCAGAAGCACTGGGGACCTGAAAGCACCACGAACAGCCGCCTTTGAGTGGTGGGAAGGAATGAGGCTGAAGGGGCAGAGGGAGCAGGGTTGCCTGCCAGCCCCCAGTGCCCACATGCACACTAGCTCATGCCTTCTCTCTGGGAGGCAAGGGGATGGGGGGGGCGTGCAGAGGGGTCGGGGCCGGGCTGCCTACTCTACCTAAGTCTGCTCAGCTGAGTCCTGGCCCTGGGCAATGGCTGTAGGGCGATGAATTCGTCACTGAAAGCAACTGGGCTGGTGTACATCTATAAGGGACAAAGAAGGGGGACAGACACGTCAGTAAGGAGTCAGGATCACCTCGGACAGACCCAGGACACACCTGATCAGGACACGCAGTCAGACGAAGAGGGCACACGGAATATACACAGGGCACATGTACACAACTCAGTGGGGCAGGCCTAACTGTGCAAAGGAGATCTGTGAGATGTATGTTTTCTGAGTTTCCAGTCTCAGAGTGAAGAAATCTCAGAATAAATGCAGACTTTTAATTCTTGTCAATAGTTCTTGCTACTTTTGCTTAAACAACAAATTTGCTAACATTCTGATTTGGGCTGGACTATTTTATTTAGTGCATTTTTCTTCTTCTCTTGATGATTTTGAACTAGAAGCCATTCACGGGTATGGCAGAGAAGTAAAGTCCTACAAAAGACTGTCATTTCATTTCAGGGCTTTGTGAAAGAACAGAAAATCAGAATACAGAGTAACCCAAGAATGCAATGTTCAGTGGGCCTATCTAGAGTACACCAAACAAATATGGTCAGTTCAGTATAAAAAGGATTGATTAAACTAGGTTACACACTAAAGAACCAATCTACTGAAGTAGTTATCTGTACTTGTTAATCTATGACTTGGGAATGCTATAGAAACAGGGCCAAAATTCTGTCCCACTTTCTCAAAAACACTATAACCAAGTAGAGACACTGACTTAACTCCAGTTAAATGCAGATAAGGCATTATATATTTTCTGAACCAATCCTTTAACATTTAATTGTCACCCGCTAAGATATAGTGCTCTATATCATGTGACCCCTAAGAAAACACTTTCTGTGTGCTTTTCCTAATGAAAAACTTCTAGTTGTAGCAATAAGTAATTACATCTAGTTGCAATTATGTCCCATAAAGAATTTGTTTTTATAATGATTATAAATATAGGGCTTATAAAACCTAGTACTTCAGAAGGAGAAAAAAATAGTAGTCTCAAAACACCTGCATAGAAGCTTACAATGCACTATCAAACTATTTGAAGCTTGTCTATTTATCACTGTGTATGATTTACCATTAGTTGAAGACCAAAACATTCCACTATCTATTTTTAGATTCTCCATAATATATACAGGAAAGGCTTGTAAACATTAATACATTGAAAAGATCTGTATAGTCAATTTGGGTTATACAATTTTTTTTTTATTCCTATCTGGAAATATTTTATCAGCATCCCACTACAACATAGTGTAAACCAGACCAGGGACTGAAGTTTAAGCACTGTTCTCTAGGGTTAATGAACCAACCCTACACACTAAAGAAATGTCTATAATAAAAACAAAAATACTGTGTGAAAAGCTCAGTGCCTTCTATGTACAAGATATTTCTGTTTGCAATCTGAACACTGCACATGTAGATGCAAAGTTTGGTCTCCTAGAAATGCCTTCTGGTGGCAGAGCTCTGGAAGTCAGTCTCAGCTTTGTGGGTATGTAGTGGCTATTAAGAAGTTCCTCCAGCTAGTTAGTAGTAATGTATATAAATATTTACCACCAGCACAATATGCACAATTAGAAGTGTTGGTTATTACTAAGCACATAGGGCCGCACTTTCCTAAGACTAGTGCAAAACACAGTGTTCTATCAAAATGGGCAGTTTTCCAATTTTGTGAAAAACTACACACAGAATCTAACTCCTATGTTACATGCTACCAAACTTTTACTCCTGTAATGGCTATCTATCAAAAATGATCGAGAATAAAGATTTCCAATAAAAATACAGGTAAGTCAAAATTATGCAGCCCAAAGATGTGCCATCAGAAAAGTGTCAGGCACTCAAATTAATGAAGATATTAAAAATATAAATAGATTACAGAATTATCCGACAATTTTATTCTTAGCTATAATTTAGTATTAGCTGGAAAATCCTAATGAATACAAATCATTTTAAATTATAAAAGAATATTATTGAAGTTATTTACCAAGAAACCCCAAACTTACAAATACATTAAGAAATGTTTAAATTGAAATGTTCAATGAATATGTAATTTTAAAAGCACATTTTAAAATATGTACATAGTGATAAATTAAAAGCAAGTGTTTCATATTGAAAAAGAAAAATCACATACATTTTGACAAAAATTACATGTAATATAGTCACTTCCCTACAAGGCTTCTAAGAGTTCATAGCTGCCTTTTGAAATATGAAAGGGATTCTCTTGCAAACATGTTACCTGGGCCTTCTCAGTACTTGTGGGATGTAGCTGTCGATCAAACACTTTTTTCACAACATCAAGAAATAGGCAAGTAACCACTATAAGGATTATGGCAAACCAAGCAGAACCACTTGATAGAAGTTGAATGAATACAAAGTATATATCCAGAAATGGCCTGTGAAATTAAAAAAAAAAAAATCTTCTTAAGAGTTCAATATAAAACATTTACAATAAACACAAATCAAAAAGAATGCTCCTTTACAACTTGGTAGACCACCTCATTAAAGTAATATGGATTTTAAATCAATACCATCTAACCAAATGAATGACATAAGCTAACTTAGTTGTTAAGATGAAATCCAACTAAATGGCTTTTTAATGAAATTGCCCAATGTTTTCATAGTCTTAATTTGAACCGTCACAACCCTAACTCTCACTGTGTAGGCCTTTCCTCCTGCTGATCCACAGAGGTTGCTAATATATTTATGCCGATTTAATATAGTCCTCCTGTTCCTAGCAGATGATCAAATACAACATCTTTATACATAAAAGCATCAAAAACTACTGACATTTCTAAGCAGTGACTGAGGTCAGCTTCCCCAATCTCTTGAAGGATGTAATCAAGTTCATGCTTTAGTCTAAAAACAGGATACTGTTTTTTATATCAATATATAAACATTGATGATATATAAACAAGATTATTGGTTTTGCAAAACAATTGGTTGTTTTCTATTTTATTGAGTAAATAACTGAGCTTTAGAAAAGTAATTAATCTATTGGTTACTTGAATTACATTAGAATCCACCTTATCCAAGGAGTTAGACATCTGAATGAGAAATATCTACAAAAAGATGTCTGCAGGCACATTCAGACAGAAGGCAGGGAAGGAGAAATGTAGAAAAGCATTGTAGAAACAAAAGAGCTGCAGCTCTTGGGATCTATCTGGAAGCCGGAGCTTAGAAGGCACCTCCCTTCTAAGGTCTCAGCTTTACCAGTAATGTGAGTTCTAATCTAACCTAGAAGTTTTGAGGTTTAGGTTGCTTATTCCCTTAAAAGGTCAATCACTCCAGGATTGACATTCATTTGTTCTCTACTAGAATTAAGAAAGAACAATCAATATGCCTCGTATCAATAAATGGTCCTCTGTACTACAGAAGAACAGACACCCAAATGTTTCAGCTAGTGTATTGTAAAACAGGATCTATTTCATAACTTAGGATTTAAGTAATTAAGAATATAGTTTGGCATCCCTTATTCATAAATTGAAACAGACTTCGTAGTCTATTCAATAGTTGAACTAAGTCCATAGACTATGAAGAGAAGGGCATTTAAGTATATCATGAAGTGTTAAATACGTCGTGTTTAATAGATCCAGATACAATTACTCACCAGAAAATTCCTCCATAAAACAAAGAGAAGGCAAAGTAAAATACAATGGACCCCCAGGTAACAACATGATTTATCCAAGTCCAGAAATGAGTTTCCAATGCCATCTAAAATATCAAAATACAACACACTGAGAAACACATTCACATAAATTTTTTTTTTCCCAAATCAGATAAAGAAAATTAGTGAAAACTACTGTTATAGTTGCATGGAATTTAATATATATTTTTATACATAATTTGAGACACATGATGAATCTTTCAGGTAATCATCTGCACAGGAAGCTTGATCTTAATAAACTTTTTTTTTGGACTCTATATATCTTACCATTAGCTCTGTATATTATGATCTATTATTAATGTAAAAAAAGACCTATATTTACAGCTTTTAGGAAAGGGATGTATCAAAATGTGAGAGAGTGAAAAAGAGGGAAAGAAGAACTTGAAGGAAAAGGGAGGAGGAGGGTAGGAGAGAAGGAAGAGAAAGGAAAGAGGAAAAAAGAAACAGAGGGAGAAAGAGGGAGGCAAGTCTTATATAACTGGCCTTAATCAATTAGCTTTCTCTAACACAAAGGGGAAGATGATGCTTCCTTGGTCAGATCTTCAGAATTTATCTTCCCAGATCAGGTGCAGGCCTGGACATCTAAGTACAAATGGCCGTCCTCCAAGATCCCAAATTGGTTGATTTGTTATCTCCAGACAGAAACTGGCTCCAGAACAGTGTTGACTGTCAACAGGCAGCCAGAACTTCACAAAACTTATGTGAAAACCAGATCTATTACCAAGGAAATAGGAATTTACCAAAATTACCAAGGAGAAAGGAATATGCACGTGGAACCCAAAGAATTCTCAATCCCTATACAAGTTTGCATACTTATGAAAGAACAACAAAAGGAGGACAAAACTCCAATTTCTACTTAGGGCACCGGAGGGGGAATGATGTAGTAAAGGTGAGAAAAGAATAAAACCTCTCTCAGAGGGGAGGAGCAAGGGTTCCTTGGGGCCTGCCAGACCACGAAGACAGACAGGATGGTCTCCTTAGACACCAGGGTCCTGGCTGCACCTCGCACAGACTGACCGGGATCCTTCATCCCTTCTTGTCCTTCACTCTCCTAGATGTCTTCTGGCTATGTCAGAGAGACAGACTGAGGAACTTGGAGATTCTTGTGTAAGGGGAGCTTTTACAATAAAAATGTAGATTAAAAAGATCCATGGCCAAACACTTAGTACTGGGGAAGGGGAAAAGAAAAATTTAAGGATCTTTTCCGAAGAAACTGAAAATACCAACATGTACTTGCATTACAAATACACATATTTTAAATTTCTACACATTTCTAGATGTAGGTTGCTTACCTTTACTGTGACTGTAATTACCATTACTGTGAAGACTGATGTTCCAAATGTCCAATTTCCAAACATCTAAATAGAAAGGATGAGTTATTGTGGGGTTACTAATCAAAAGAAGAGTATTATTAATTATCAACAAATTTCTTAAATACTTTAATAAATCTTCTCTTTTAAATTGTTTACATATGTGTGTTTAGAAGTTCAGATCCAGATCTAGCTATAGATGGTACTGATTCTTATCACTTTGGGAAAATGGATTAAGAAGGGAATAGTTAAGGGCAAATAAATGAGCTTATATTGTGTGCTTTTTTTTTTTTTTTTTTTTTACTGTTTAGAAGTTGTAACATTTAAGTAATAAATAATTGCATAGTAAGAAAATTTCATGACTGCCTTTTAATTTGAAATGAGATATATGACAACTTAAATTTCTTTTAATCTTTATAACTAACTCTAATTCCTTTTAGTTATAAAGTAAAACATTTAAAACTACAACAAAAATACTAGAAATAAGAAAACTATTATATGGATTATTATTATTATTTTTTTTACCTGGCCATTTCCAAGTAGAGATACATCTTTCCATATAAGAAAATAACATCCAAAAAAGAAAATGAAGGCATGGCTGAAACCGAGGACCGTCCAATAGAGAAATTTTTTAATGCTCAAGTGACTATTTTTACTTATGTCCCTGTAAAATGATAGAAGAAAAAGCAGCTTTAGAAATTGTACTCACTGTGTTGGCACATACTAGGTATTTTAATAAATGCTTGTTCCTTTCCTTTCCCTCTCTCCTCTTTTTTCTAAATAGCTAATAAAATAAATCAAATTTAATGATTAAATTGGTAATGATTAAATGATTAAAGCTTTTTTTTCCTTTTTTTTTTTTTTATTGACAGAACATATGCATGGGTAATTTTTCAACATTGGCCCTTGCAATCACTTCAGATCCAACTTTTCCCTTCCTTCCCTCCACCCCTTTCCCTAGAGGGCAAGCAATCTCATACACATTAAACATGTTAAAGTATATGTTAAATACAATATATAAGTATATATTTATACAGTTCTCTTATTGCACAAGAAAAATTGGATTTAGAAAAATAAAAATAATCTGCAAAGAAAAACAAAAATGCAAGCAGTTCACACTCATTTCCCAGTGTTCTTTGCTGGGTGTAGTTCTGTTCATCAATTGGAACTGAATTGGATCTTCTCATTGTCCAAGATTATCCACGGCCATCAGAATTGATCCTCATATAGGATTGTTGCTGAAGTGTATAATGATCTCCTGGTTCTGCTCATTTCACTCAGCATCAGTTCCTGTAAGTCTCTCTAGGCCTCTCTGTTTCATCATACTGAACAATAATATTCCATAACATTCATGTGCCATAATTTACCCAACCATTTACCAATTGATGGGCAACCCTTCAATTTCCAGTTTCTCGCCACTACAAACAGGGCTGCCACAAACATTTTGGCACATGCAGGTCCCTTTCCCTTCTTTAAGATCTCTTTGGGATATAAGCCCAGTGGAAACACTGCTGGATCAAAGAGTATGCACAGTTTGATAACTTTTTGAGCATAGTTCCAAATTGCTCTACAGAATGGCTGAATCTGTTCACAACTCTACCACCATCAGTTTCCCAGTTTTCCCGTATCCCCTCCAACATTTGTCATTATCTTTTCCTGTCATCTTCGCCATGATTAGAGTTTTTAAAGAATTCCAGACTATTGAGAAGTTTACTTCAATTCAAAGTATTAGTTTTATTTGCATTTGGTTCCAAGTACAACCCAAGTGAGCCTTTGGAGGAATATTAGCAAACACACCACGTTGAAGAACAGGAGGGAGTCATCCATAAACGAGGTCTCTTTAGAGCAGAACCCTTTCAATTGGGCCTATCAATGCTCCTCCACTCCTAAGGACCAAATGATTTTCATCAAAAATTGATGTGAAGAATGAATCTTATACCAAACTCTATCGTGGTATTAAATAATTTACTTTTATTTTATTTTCTTGGATTCTCTCTTTCCTCATTTTCCCTTCCCCTCACAACCCACTGAAAAGGCAAGAAAAACAAATCCATTACGAATATATCTATTTAGGCAAAGCATTCTTGTGTTAGCCAAGTCCAAAAGAAGAGAAGAAAGCCAGCTTAGATCTGTACTCTGAATCCATCATTTTTTTATTGGGAGGTAGCTGTAGCATGCTTCATCATGAATCCTTCTGAATTGTGGTTGGTCATTGTATTGATCAGTTCTAAATCTTTCAAAGTTGTCTTTGCTATCTTGCTGTTATTGTATTGTATTATATATTGCTGTATATTGTATTGTAACTGTTCTCTTGGTTCCCTTCATTTTATTTTATATCAATTCATACGAATTTTCCCAGTTTTGTCTGAAACCATTGCCTTCATTTCTTTTAGCAAAATAATATTCCATCACGTGCATATACTTTTCAGTTTTTCATGAACTGACAGGCATCCCTTCAGTTTCTAATTCTTTGCCACTAAAAAAAGAGCTGCTATAAATATTTTTGTATACATGGAAACTTCTCTTTCTTTGATCTCTTTAGAGTGCATTGCTAGGTCTAAGGCTATGAACAGTTTAGTAGGTTTTTGGTCACAGGTGAACTCTAATTTTGAGGGTTCTGAGAGTTCCATGCTACTTATGGACAATTTCAAAGAGTTTGTGTAGCTCTGGGAAAAGCAGGAATTTGGTAAAAAACTTTCACAGTTTCACAGTCTGGGTCTGGGAGAAAAGTGGCCTTAATTCCTGATTTTATTTTTCCCAGCTGAAGGAAAGAAAATCAAGCCAATTTTCTTAGGACAAGGGAGAAGCTGGACCAATCAGGAAAAGAATCAACTTAAATCTAAGAATCATATCCTTGCTCTCAAAGAGCTTATATTTTAGGAAGGGGATAAGACTTTGTAGTTAAACTTAAAACAATTTCAAGCAAATGAGATGGAAATGAGACTTCTTAAAAGTCCTATCTTCCTCTAAGGGACAGTTTCCCTTTCCCAATCTCTGGTCCAAAAATCCATCTTTTAAAATAAATGCAATCCTGGTGGTGATGCATAATTCTGCATCTAGAGCACAATTTCCCAAGCAGGTGACTCAAAAAATAACAGACACACATAATGGATGCAAAGAAGATATCCCCAGTGAAGAAGAAGTGCAGGTGAGAGATAGCCCTGCAGAGACATAGGCTCTGACACCTTTGCTTTAGGAAGCAAGGTGGAAGAGAAGGCAGGTGCACAAGCTTTTTCCTTGTAGTTTTTCCAAGTGTTGAATTCTCTCTCAATCCCCCAATTCCCCAACAGCACTGCTGTCAGCAGAACCTGTTTCTATGCAGCCATGTATTTCAGCTGCTTTTCCTGCCTGTTTTCTGTCATCCCTATTCAGCTCAGCAGCTCCCTGGAACTGCAGAAGGACAAGTCCAACTTTATACTGCTAGCGCTGCACACATAAAAGGGTCATTCCTCAGTAAATGGGTGATTAAAGGATACGAACAATTTTTAAAAGAAATACAAATTATTAACAAAACCATATGAAATAATATTAAAAAAATCACTGAAAAACTTTTTAAAATCATATTAAAACGCTAAGGTTTAATCTCATGCTCATCATATTAGAGATGAGGATAATATATTAAAATGGTAAAGGATAGATGGAAAACATAATTTGGAAGTGAACTAGAATAGAACCTAGCAATATCATAGTTAGTTCTTGTCCCCTGACAGGTCAGAGACAGAAGGAAAGGTCCCAAACAAAAAAATACAAAATACAAAAAATAGTGTGTCCATTTGTTAGGGAGTAATAGAATAAACTGGGATATATTAGTATAGCACAATTCTGTGCTATAAATAAATGAAAACAAGAATTCAGAAAAACTTGGGATGATAAATATTTGATTGATGATTTATAGGAAATAATGAAGCAGAAACGGAAGAAAAGTTTGCAAGATTACAAAAACAGAACAGAACCACTTTCATGCACATAAAATTCTGATCAGTGCAGTAAAGAATAATGGCTTCAGAAGAATGATGGTAACATGCTTCCTACTTCTTGACAGTGGCAAGATGCAGAATGTGACTTCTATTTTCAGAATGGCCAATTGCTCTGTTTTGCTTGACTACATTTATTTGTTCCAAAAAGAGGGGATACTGGACAGTCACTGGCAAAGTGATTAGCAATGTAAAAAAATCAAGCATCATTAGAACTCCCAAAAATATTATCATCAAAATGTTCTATTTTTGTCCATTTGTTGCTAGCAAGGGAAAAAAAAAGTCAAGAAAACTTTCTAATTTCTGTGATGGCATTCCTAGCACCTTTCAACTCTCTCCATGATACAGCCATGTACAGCCAAGTGGTTTCTATGTAGTCCACAATCTGTTTGATTATATAGTGATTGGAATATTGATTATATTGCAACAGTTTTACTTCTTAAAGTAATAAACACAATACTAAAAGTATTTGGTGCTTTAATCTGGAGATTTTTTTATTTTAAATGCCCACATTTTATCATCTTGTGATACAGTTACTTAACAGGGAGACTGACAGTCAAGGTCACAATATACCAGGTCTCATTATTGTCCATAATCATCATGAGTATGTTCTAAAGAGGGTGCTGGAATCTTTATCCCTAGTTTCATACCTAAAGGTCTCAATGGGGACACTGTTATCACCATGCTGGTGACATGTGCAGCTTGTAGACTCTTTTCTGCCTTAGTGTTATTTTGGACCCTCATTTTGGACCACCATTTCAAATATGAAATGATCTGACATCTTAGGTATCCCTGGCCTTGAGACAGAGAATATTCTGTGCAATTCTTTATTATCTAGGTAAAGAAAATCCTCTAAATGTTAAAGTACCTCTTGAGCTAAAGAATGCCCTGATTCATGTATTTTGACACCAGTTAGTTGCATTAAACATTTACAGCATACTTGAATTCTCATTTAATTCTAGTTGTTTTTTTCTTTTTAAATAGATGAAGAGCTACAGTTTCACTAATGACCAGCATATCATATTCAGAGGAAAAAGCTTTCCCAAATAGTGTTGGAGCTATACTATGGTATCTTTTCCATGAATTTAAAATTTAATTTCTGCCTCTTATTAGAATAAATTATTTTTCTTCTTTCTATGGAGAAATCCCCCTGCCCCCACAGTAGTACATAAATTACAATTATCTTCATGAAAAGTTGGGAACACGCAGATATGGGCTTAAAAGATAACTTTAAAAATCCCACACAAAGACTAGTCAATTGTTTCTATTGCTTCTACATTTAAGAGACGGAATCTGCTTACCGATAGAGAGTAGGTTTGTTCTGTAAGATGTGAGGATGTACGTGCTGTTCCAAAAGACTATATATCAGAATTGGTAAGGAAGTGAAACAGATATTGTATAAAGTCAGGTACACGCTGTCATACAGTGTCTAGAAATAAAAACACATGGGTAGTTTTGAGATGTTTAATTACAGAGGAGACATCACACTCATCCGTCATAACTGATGTTTACATGGTACAAAAAGGGTTTTTAACCTTTTGTGTGTCACAAATTCCTTGGGCAGAGTCTGTTGAAGCCCAAGGACCCCTTTTTAGAGTAACATTCAAATGCATTAAGTGGATTAAATGGATTACAAAGGAAAAAATTATACTGAAAGCTATCAAAATATTTTTTAAAAATAAATTCAAAGACTCCAATCTAAGAACCTGTGATACAGTGTTTTAAGTTTTATAAAGTATTTTTTATACATTTCATTTCATCTTTACAATAGTCCTACAATTATAGAATTATAGAATCATGCATTCTGAGATGAAAGAATCATCATGGATTACTTAGTCCAAATCAACTTTAAAGACCCCAAGATTTATATAGAATCAATATCCTATTGGTATTACTAGTTACATGGAGTACAAGAGTCTAAAAAATTAAAGAACATTTTTTACAAAGAAAGCAACAGAAAGGCATATAACGGTTGTGTGCAGGTTGTACATGTTATGCTATTTAGAGAAGATGAACTGGTCATGTATATGGGAGAGGAAAAGTCACAATAAGTCCTTTTACAATGTCTAGACATTGCCCAAAGGATATCATTATAGAGATGAGTCCAGTACGAGGTTCAGTACAATAAGTGGACTCTCTGTGGCAAATGTACAGGGGGATATGGATGAGAATACCACAGGATGGGAATTATAGGTGGTAGCAATTTATATGATTGGAGGGAACATAAAGATTAGTAACACCACAGAAGCAGCTGAATATTGAGAATCATAACTATTTTGCCGATTTGCTGTCAAAATTAAAAGAGGCAAGATATGCATAGTGTTTTGCAAATCTTAAAGTTCTAAATAATTACCAGTTACTATTTTTAAAAGGACAAAACACAACTTATATCCATTTTACTTACTTGTTGTGAAAATAAACAATAGAACTGATATAAAAACTGGGGTGTAATAAAACACACATTCTGGAAAGCAAAATGAAAAGAGAATTTTCCATTAGATATATTTAGCACAAAAACAGAATTTAAAGAATACTAGCTGTATTTAACAAAAATCCCTATTATCTTAGTATTTGAAAGTTTTCTAAAAACAAACAAAAATGAAAGCTTCTTAGAACTGGAAAACAAATGAGGAATGAAAATGTGTACACATGACTGGCTGAGGAGGCAGAGAGTTTGATCTGAATAATACTGGAAACTGTTATATTTATTTTATAGGAGGACAAATTTAAGAGTCACAAAAAAGACAGGGATCCAAATCTCCTTGATTGTCTTATTTTGGCTAGGTAAATGTCAGAATTTTGACCTCCTAACTAATATCCTTAATCTCATTACCACAGAAAGCATTTTTTTCTTAAACACAATACATATTCTTATGATTAAGTATGTCTTAAAAAACTCAAAAAAAGTTCCATTATACAAGAGATAAAAACAAGAATAATCATTCTCAAGAAGCTTCTAACACCTCCTAATAGACATATGTAAACACTTCTCACCTGGAGCTGCCCCAAATGAAGCTCCTTTAGAGGAGCAGTTAAGTTGGGTCTGTCCCTTTTAATATTTCTTGCCCTGAAATGGTATTCTATAACGCCGCAGATATTCAATGTTTTTTGTGCTGTCATATATAATCAAATGTGAATTTTCCTCTTTAGCAGGATGAGGTGCTCTCTTTTCCCCTTTTCCCTTTCTTCCTTTGTCACCTCTTTCCAGGTGCTTCTCACTTGGACTAGGACTAGGGCACAATCTGCACTGGCATGAATTACTAGGAGAATCCCTAGGGAGTTACAGAAAGCTCTTGACCTTCCTCTTCTGTTTCACAGAGTCCCTAGACTCCAGAATTTTCTTCTCTCCTCCGGTTCCTCTCCAGTTGTCCTATAGCCTGCTCTTCATCCCACAAAGAACTTCTCTTCCTGTACTGCTTTCTCCTCATTCCTTCAAACTCTGCTGGAACAGATTAGATGGCTACTAAGTCAAAGGCACTGGTACTAGCTTGGAACTGGGCAACCTTTGTCCTTACTGTTGCCTAAATAGGGATGATGACAAAGGAGAGAATCCTCTTCCAACTACAAGTATAGTCAAGATCCACTCCTAACATATGGAAATGCAATCATGAACATGCTATTAAAAAATTACAACTGACTCATTATTGGTTAATTGTTTTTTCTGTACTGGCCTAACCACCAAATCTTAAAGTGAACATTTGGAAAAAGAAAAAAAAAAAACAAATATTAAAAATTGCTTTTGCAAGTAATTGAGGGAAAAACAAAATATTTTTTTAAAAAATGAATATTTGGAACACAATTTATACATAAGCTGGGGGCTGCCCATTATTAATAAAAAATTATAGTTTCATACTGTTTGCTATCAAATAACATCCCCTTGCTTATTCAGAACACAATTATGTGTTCTTAGTATATTTCACAAATTCTTACTCTTTATAAATGCAAATACCTTTAGAATAATGTGTACTAAAATCAGGTTCTTTCTATGTAATTAGGCTCTCTATATGTATAATTGTGATGCACCCAGATTTCATGAATCACCAATTGCCTCTCTGCTTACCTTATAAAAAAAGTATTGTACAAGGGTTGCTATTCTAATATAATAAAAATGGCCATGGACAAAAAGCAATTTGGAGAGGAATTTAAATCTTGCAATTGCATAGTCACTGTTTCGTGCAGCCTGTCTTCCTTCTTTTCCCATAATTCCTGTTAACAAAGCAAAAAAAAAAAAAAAAAAAAAAAAAAAAAAAAAAAGAAAAGAAAAGAAAAAAAGAAAAGAAAGAAAAGAAAAGAAAAGAAAAAATCAGTACAGGCTATCCTTCATGATAGTAACAAATGCTTTGGTCTTTCAGGGTGCAACAACTTCAGCGTGGTGTGCTCAACAAAGCCAAAGAGCCCTGCAGCTTTTCTGAGTTCCTCTACTCTTCTTTGAGCTTTCACTGAACCATTGCACCCTCTCACCCCAACTGTCATGGCCTTAAACAACTGGATTACTTTTCTCACAACAGAACGGCTGTTGTCAACAATTTTTGATATAACTATTTTATGGACAAAAGCTTTAAACAGGACCAAATGAGAATAATGTTGTCATTGCTACATTCCATGACAGGATCAGTTTCCGCCAAACATCAACCAATCAAAAGCCACTACTAAGTACTCTGTAGCAGGCACTGAAGTTATAAAGACAAAAATGAAAAAAGTCTCTGCCCTCAAAGGAACTTATACTTACATAGCATAAAAGCAAAATAATTTCACTTTACAGAACCTGCACGCAGTCTTTAAAAAACAGGGACAGAGGGATTTCTGATGAGGAAGTTCCCTTTCTTGGTCCACTCAGCAATTTGAAGAGTCTTGCAGGTACCAAACTCAGGCCATATTAAGATGTAAGTGGGACCCGTTTAACAAAATGAATAAAAATACAACTTAGCAAATATCTGTGGTTCCTCCTAAGTCATTTGGCAGTCGGAGATCCCCATATGCCTGGAGCTGTCACACAGAGGCTTTTCACATCTCCTTGACTCCCTTCTCCTACTGGCCCGCAGGTTTGCCAAACTTTCCCCATCACTCAGCCCCACCTCTCCCAATCATCTCAGCAGAGACTTTCACTTCCCATTGCCAAGAGCTTCCTCTGGACCGCCCCCCCCCCCCCAAACCTCTTTCTCACCTCAGCTTCTACTTGCTAACCAAGGGCATCCGCTGAGATTCCGTCCTGGACCTCTTCTCCTTCCATCCTATCCCTCTTGGTGATCTCATTAGTTCCCATGAATTCAATGATCCCCTTCATATTGATAATCCTCAGATCCAGCAGCCCTAACTTTCAGTCTCACATCTTCAACTGCCTGCCAGACCATCTCTGAAGGAACATGGCAGACAACTCCAACCCAATGTCTCCTAGACAAAAGTCTAGTATCCAGCCTGCTGACCTTGCTTGTACCTGCCTCCTTCTCTCTTCTCATACTGTGATTCTAGTTCAGTCGTGTCCAGCTCTTTGTGCCCCACACAAATCTTGGCCAAAATTTTGGAGAGGTTTGTCTTTTCCTTCTCCAGCTCATTTTACAGATAAAGAAACTTGAGGCACACAGGGTAAATAACTTGCCCAGGGTCATACAGCAAGGCTGTCTGAATTTAGGTCCTCCCCACTCTAGGCTTGGTGCTTGGTGTCCCCCAACCCTGCTATTGCCCCAGAGCAGGTCCTCGTCATCTCCCAGCAGCCCCAAGTCTCTCCCCATGTCAGCTCAGCTCTGTGTGAATGCTTTCCCCAAAGCCCAGGTTGACCTGCGGCTCCTCCTGCCCCTTTAGTAAGCTCTGCTGGCTCATGACTGTTCCCAGGGAAGCCTATCAGCACCCCTTCCTCCACCCCCAACACTTATGCCTAGTGACCCTGCGACTCTGGCCCCCTGCTGTCCACCTCACCAAAGCCCTGTCCCCTTGCACTGAAATTCTCTCCCTCTTCCTTCAAGGCACTCCTCAAACCCCCCCTTCTGCAGGAAGCCTCCGAGCCCCTGGAGCTGGCGGCTGGCTCACTGCACTCACCCCTGAGGCATCCCCTTGTTGGGGAGGCCCATTCTCTCCTGTCAGACCACGGGACTAATAGCAGCCCAGTGCTGGGGCTCCGACTGGCTCCTGACTACACAGATGGATCTACCTACTATGCTAAGCTGCCTCTCGTACAAAAGAAACAGGATCATTTAGTGGGAGGGGGCAGCCCTAGTAATGGAGAGACCAGGAAAGTCCCAGGAAGATGGCCACCAGGTAAGCCCCAGGGAGAGGGGAGCCTGGGCTTGTAGGTAGGGAGGCTATGAGGGTAGTCTGGGGTGGGGGGGGCTTGCTGAGTCAGAGGGCCTTCGATATTCACTGTGCACTGGGAGGCAAGTCACTAACTCCCATGTTCTCAGTCTCCTCCTCTACCAGATGGAAGATGGGAAAGAGGCAGAGAGCCTCAAAGGTCCCTTTCATGAGCCCGTGGGAGGGTTATTCTAGACATAAGAGTTATTTCCACACTTCAGGCGTTTGTACATTATAAAAGTTACTATGAGAATAGTCATTAGAGGTGGCAGCAGTTCCTGGTCTAAAATGGATGATTTAAGTTTAAAAAGAGGAAAAAAGAATCAAGGCCAAAATTTCTCATCCAAGTCAGAGGGCCATGTGATTCTTAGAAAGCAAAGACTAAAATCTGAAATCCAAGAGGACGAATTTACAGCTGGCAATAACCTGGTACATGGTAGTACTGGAGAATTTTGGGGCGTAGTGAACCCCACGCTTACTCTTTGGGAGCCATGGGGCCAAGGGAGAGAGCCAGGAGAGCCTGGACTCCCTCCTGCTCCTAGCAGCTCCGGGGACAGTTCCCCTGAGCTGGGAGATTCCTCTCGACAGTGCTCCCTGTGCTAATCAAGCCACAGACTCAGTTACATCTGTCATTACTATCGTGAGTCACAATTTAAGGCACTAAAGCACAATTTGTGAGCTCTCTAATTTGTAACAGAAATTCTTTAAGAAAATGATTATTCAAGGATGATTCAAATGGAAAGTTCAGAACATTGACTACTAGCAGCTTAAAAAGTTAAGAAAAAAGTCAGTCACCTATGCCAACATGCGCTTCTTGTATCATGCTTACATCATTAGCACCATCACCAACAGCCAACGTTATAGGTTTTTCTGGAGAGATTTTTATCAGTCTTATTACCTGAAAAGGGATAATTTTAATTAGTTTTCATAAAATTAGCTCTTGCAAGATATGAATCATTAAATCAGCACAGCCTATTTTTCTAGAAAAGTAAGTATCAAGATTCTCCTTCTTAACAGGATCACCTTTTGCTAAACAGTCAACAACAAATATACTTAATTCTACAAACCATTAGATTATCCAAGGAAACATATTTACATGCTTTTTTAGATGTATACACCTGAGAAACAGCAAAATTTGAAAGAAGCAGCATTATGGAAGCTCTACACATTTAGACTAGAATAAATTTGAGAGAGAAAACATGAAGATAGCATTTCCAAATCTCAACTATTATTTTCCTTTTCAAACATAAACTTTAGTTTACTTGACGGCATAAAAATTATGAAATTCAAAGTGGAGGCAGAACTTATAAGTATTTTTGTTCTTATTTTTGCTTAGTTGAGTGAGATTAAGTTTATGGAAGATAAAGGAAAAGATTAGGAATGGGGGGAAGCACTTGTGTGAAAAAATTTAAAATTGATTAAAACAATTCCCTATAAATTAAATGTTTTAAACTTCTGTTCTTTTATGAATCCTAACTATTCATAGACAAAATTTCTCCCAATACCCAGGCTCCCAATCAATTCTGAGATCAGAAGGAAATGCAGAGAAGTGTCTCTTCCTAGGAGCTTCCCTCAAAGTGTCTCATAATCTCACAGCTGAATCCATGTCAGTTCCAAAATGCAGACAAACTCTGACTCTTTCTTAGATAAACAAGTATTTTCACAGGCAGCCGAAGGTGATTGAGACAATTTCAAATACTGCTTCAGACACAACCTATGTGACTCTGCCCAAGGCACTTACTTGTGTCTGCCTCAGTTTCTTCATCTAGAAAATGGGCAAAGTAATAGCACCTGCCTCCCAGACTGACTGTGAGAATACAAGGAGGCAATATTTGCAAAGCCCTCCGTGAGACCTCCAGTGTTATACAAGGGCTAGCTGGTATTACAATCCACATGGCCCACAGAGTTCTGGGGGCCTTTCCTAACTTTTTAGCAGTCTCATTCTTCTTCCACACACCTTATGTGCCCACTAAGAAAATAAACTCCTGGAGCTGCACTTTACAGAAGCTTCTTAAACAAACTGCCTTGAGCTGAACACGTGGAAGGGAGGACCTGACAGAATTTAAAGTCACACACACAAAAATCTGAGCGAGACTACCTGTGAGAAGGAGCGTGGATATGGAACTGGGTTTCGTTCATAGGTGTGCACAGCATCGAGGGCAGAGCCAAGGAGGCCTTTTCTTCTCAGGTCACTCTTTATCTTCTCCCAGACCCTCCAAGACCCCAGTGCTCCTTGGAGGTCAAGTTCTTTAACTTGTCCAGCAGTCACCCCCAAGGAAGCCATCCTAAAGCCTTTCTTTCCTTATGGATGCCACTGGCTAGCCTCTGCTCTGAACTTGCATCTACATAATTCACTCGCCCAGGTCCCTGCAGGAAATCTGCTAAAATCCCCTGACACTCCTCAGGCATTTCTCCTTTGCCCTTGGGTGGCCCACAATTCTAAGCCAATCAGTCAACAAGCATTTGTTAAACACTTAACATGGGCTAGGCAGGCCCCGTGGGATGTCCCAAGAGACAACTAAGAGACTGAGCACTGGGCTCCAGGTCAAGGAGTGCTGCACTCAAACCTGGTCGCCAATTGCTTCTATAGGGGTGACCCCGAACTTCTGCCTGCCTCCAGTTTCCCCAGTTGTAAACAGCCTCACATGGGATCAGATGAAAACATGGAAGGCCACAGTTACTGCCAAGTCCCTGCTCTAAGCAGCTGTGTCACCCCCTGGGACCTGAGTGTCTGGAGGACAAGGCTGGGTACAGCACTCTCTGCCAGGCCTTAAAGGCCTTCTGTGACCTCGCCCACCCACCTCAGCCCCCTTTCCTGTCTTCTTACTCCTTACTCCCCACACTTCCATCCACTGAAACTGGACTTTTGCTATTCTATGAAGAAGAGCTGCCTTTTCCGGGCCCCGGGCATTTCTCTGGCTGTCCCCCAAGTCTGCAACACCCTCTGTCCTTGGCTCCGCTGACTTCATGGGCTTAAAAGTCCCAACTAAAATCCCACCTCCAGGAAGCCTTCCTCAAGGCTTCCCCATCCCCGTGCATTCCATCTATTGACTTTTCCTATTTATCCTCTAGGTAACTTGTTGGTGCATACTGTTTGCTCATGGCATTAATACATATTAATGTAAGCCAGACTTAAAGAACATAATGTGCTCACAACTGGTTTCAATTTTTAACCAAAGTTCCAAAGCCAAATGGGAATATGCATTTACAAGCTTCATAATGTAGAATTTCACTACAATTATCATTTTTTTTAATGGGATTTTTTTTAAAAGTAAAAAAAAACAACAAATAAGACAGTGCTGCTCTCCAAGTGCAGTTCCTCAAGTGCTTTTCGTTCTCACCTTTTTGGCCCCTGCAGCACTCAGGGTGGATGACACTTGCCCTCTCCCATGCCCTGTTCCCATGCAAAGTTCAAACTTCCCCCTCTCTACAATGAGACACTACCTCCCCTTTCCATCCTGGCTGAGGAGGGGGTACTCCTCCACTTAAGTTGAACTACTTGCTTACATCCCATGACACTGTAGAGACAGACTCCCTGCTCTCCTGGCAGAGGCTGCAGGGCAGAATTGCCTGAACAGGGCCAGGCTTCTAATTCAGGCCCAGGCCCAGTGAGGGAGGCAAAGCCGGGGACTCTGAGATCTAGCTCAGAAGTGGGGTGCTCGCCCCGCCTGGCTTTGTAAGGCCGGACCCTGGGCTCCTGATTCTCTCATCCCTAAATTCTGCTTCCCTTCGGATCCTTCCTGCTCTGGAGCCCCCGACCACGTGCTCCCTCTAACCTCCCTGGTTCAGTCACAACCTTGGCCTGGGACTTTAGCAGGCACTTATCAAGAACTAAAGATATCTCAGTGTGTATCCTTATCTAAACTCTGAATCTTCCTGTTCTTTAGCACAATGCCCGTTATAAAAATAACTAATGAATGTTTGCTTAATTAAATTTAATTTACATATGCCCTTCTTGGGACCAAGAAATGAAAACTTTCTTAGTGATGAGTTGGTTCTGCTTTTATTCTCTGCTATTTAAAATTTATAAACCTGAGAAAAGTAAAACATACATCTAGCAAAAAAAAAAAAAAAAAAAGTGGCCACACAGCCATTGTTACAAAAGACACACCAAGGGTAAGCAAAGCCAGGGAAAAACACGGGGGTCTGATGTGATGAATCTATCTCCCAGAAACCGAGCACGCTACTTATGAAGCACTGACTATACTGGTGGAATATGTCATGGGTAGAGGGAGGCCTTCCTGACTCTCATGTCAATCCGGGAGGCTAAGAAGGACCAGGCTGCCCGCACAAGGGGCCCGCCAGCCTGCGGATCCGAGGGCAGCACGCACCTTTGCCTTCTGGAGCGGGGCCATGCGGCAGCAGAGCACGGCACAGCAGCTTTTACACACATCCATGAAGATCTTCTCGTGCTCCCTCAGGGCCAGAGAAAGGCTGCTCCCATCTACCACCAGTCCATGCTGGATCACATGGTCTTCAGTGATTCTGAAAAAGAACAAGCACGTTGATTTCCAGCTGAAGGCTTTGGGCACTTCCTGCCCCTTTCTGCAGTTTGTCCGCAGCCTGGCCCGCCTGAATACCCACAGGCAGCAGGATTGCCAGAGAGGCAGCAGGCCGTCTTCCCAGCTTCCCATTCCACATTCAAGAGGGAGCAGACTGGGATTTAGAGAGGAAAGGGGCCCCAGAAGTCAGGGAATCCAATCCCCGAGGTATAAATAATGCAATTCAAGTCTAAGTGACTTGCTGACTTCAGCTCTGGGCCTTCTCCCCTCCACCACAAGAGAAACAAAAGTATTATTCCCTGTAGCCAATCAGAGGATGAATCACTCTAAACTGGCTGAGAGGGACTCCTAGACTAGAGTCTATCAATGTAATTATTGGTTACTCAAAACCCTCCCAGGATAAACTGCCTGCCTAGGCCCGATGTCAGAGGCTACCCAGGACGGTCCCTAGGAGGGGACCAAGAGGCTGGACAGAGAGCAAAGCAGAAATGGATAAAGGGCTCCATAGGCATCTTGGAAAACTCCCCCGAGCCTGCAGTACCTTCTGGCCAATCGCCGCAGCTGCTCCGCACATTCACTGTCTGATTTTTGGTTGACCAGTTCAAGGATGTTCATGGTTCTATGAAAATGTCCACACGACAGACTCACGCTGATGGCGGTCTCGTGCTTGTCTCCAGTAAGCACCCAGATTTTGATGCCCGCCATACGTAAGGCTTCAATGGTCTCTCTCACTTTATCTTGAAGCCTGAAAAGAATCAAAAGCATTTGCCCCAGGTCCCATTAGGCTGGTGGGTGAAATAGCAGAACAATGTGCAGATCCTCAATTCTTCAACACCCAGGTCACTGTCCTGGAGGTAGGCCCTGTTAAGTCAGTCTCTGTATTGGAGATCTGACACCCAAATTGTGAGGGACACATCTTCACAAGATCAGATGAGCCACCTATATTCATTAAGAATTTTTACCATTTTTACCACAGAGCTTTAAATTTCAAAATGTAAATGAGTATTTAGAGAAAGGAATACTCTTCTCTTCCTTATAACTCAAGAGTTACACCTCAAGAATGAAAGGCTCCAGAACTTATTGAAAAGATAAATATCAGAGGACACTTGAGAAATGGTGGAGAAAAAGTATATACTGATGTCCACGGATCCCAAAAATCAAAGAAAAATAAGAATCATCACTGAATTCATTGTTGCTGTAAATCAGGGTAAAAAGCAAAGCTTTGGCCAGACATTTAATTTGATTTTAAAAAACATTATGCTTCCCTTTCCTCTTCCTTTGAGCCTTGATAGTTTGCAAAAGACCTTAAGGGAATAGTAAGTACAAGGTAATGTGCTGGGTGGGAGAGTCTTTGCCTTTAGGAAACTTTCATTCTCCTAAGGATCAGAGGATAGCAAGGGGGGTGAAGGGGCAAAGGGGGTCAGGTCTTGTTTTGGGTCAGACCTGTGACCAAAAGCAGATCCCAGGGAGGAAAATTCTTCAATGCAAATTGGAAACAGTTACATAACTTCTGATCCTGAGTTGCCCATGACAGAGGGACCCAAACACACAGGACCTTGACCCCAACCCACTTCAGAGTGTCTAGAACCAAATCAGATGTCACTAGGAAATCATTAACAAAGTAAACAGTCAAGCAAACATGGATAATCTATTTTAAAGCCCAGTGAATGTGTGCCTGATCCTGGGGATATTTGCTGGGGATATCAAAGATACGGATCTGGGCCCAGGCCTTTCTAATTCTGAAATGAAAGGCTATCACTTAGCAAGTCATCTGCTGGCTGCCTCAGTTTCCTCAACTGTGGGAACAGCAACAACAGCAGCATCCAGCTCCCCAGGAAGATGTGAGGACCAAGGGAGACAATACTTACAGAGCTCCAAGCCCGGTGTCTGACATAAAACCCATTACCCTTCATTCACTAGGCCAGAAGGCTCATGAGGTGGGCAGACTTGGAGGATGATGCACGTAGACAGTGAGAAGGAGAAAAGGGACTCTTCAACATCCCCCAAACAGGGGCTCTCAGATTCTTTTTGGGGGGGTGGGAGGGTGAGGACAAAGATTCAGATCTGGGAAGGAGGGGGGAGCCCTACAGGGTGAGGTGGGACTTGAAGGACCCCGCTGTTCCCCAGATGGGTCCCCTCCACTCACCTATCCTCCACGCCTGTTGCCCCGAGTAACAGCAGCTCTCTCTCTATCCAGTGAAAAGCCTCTGCCAGCTTCTCTTCCCGCTGCTGCAAGGCCGTCCTGGCTTCAAAAAGCCGTCTGTCCACTTCCTCAAACTCTTCGGGCGTGAACTGCCGGTATGCTACACACAGAGTCCTTAGCCCTTTCTGTGACAAAAATGAGAGTGAGCGGGCCCATTTTAACACCAATCACCATGACATTGGCCAAGTCTGCTTTTCCCCTCAGGCCCCCAGCAGCCCCTGTGAGAGGCTTTGCCCAGGATCCAGCAGGGCTTGTAGGCACCAGGGGATCATCGCAGCTGCCCAGGCAGGCCCTTCTGTGGGAGGGAGGGCTGCACCCTGACCCAGTGGAACAAACCCCGATCCCCAAAGGGGCAAGCTCAGCAGCCTTCAAAGCAAAGGTGGGGAACGCCAGAAGTATGACGTCACTCGAAGAGCTGCAGATGAGCTGGGAGTAATGTGTAATCAGTCTGGAAAGGGAGGCGTGCAGCCCGACTGTGAAAGACTCCAAATACCCAAGGAAGGAACCTGTGTTTTACCTTAGAGGCAGCAGGAAGGTGTGAAAACTCCCTGAGCAAACCTGCGCTTTGAGAATGTCAATCCGGTTTGGACTGGAAGGATGCAGGAAAACCAAGAAAGGTGAGAGGTGAGGATGTCCTGGAAAAGGCAGTGGGCCCAGACGGAAAGTCAACAAAACTCAACTAATTATTCAACTTGGGAGTAGGGGGCTGACACAGAAGGAAAATCACAAATGCCTCTGGGGCTGCAAACCTGGGTGAAAGGAAAAGGTGACATTGCAAAAGGAATAGCTGTCCAGGTAGGCACAATGCTAAATGCTGGAATATGCTGAATCTGAAATGCCTGCAAGACATCCAAGTGGAGAGGTGGGAGAAGGGCTCAGGTGACAAAAAAAGACCAGATATGTGATTACATAAATAATTTATGCAGAGGTGACAGCTGAACCTATGGATCTCTTTGGAGGTAGAGGGAAGGAAGGGGAGAAGAAAAAAGTGGCAAAGAAAAAAATGGCAGAGGGAGAAGAGCAAAGAGGAGACAAGGGGAAGGAAAGGGAAGGGATGAGAGACAAAAAGAGCCAAGGACAAAGCTCTGGGGAAAGAGCTTTGGAAGAGACCTAGTCCTCAAAATAAACCAAGAAGGCTCCGCCAGGCAACAGCAGGAGAACCAGCAGAGAACAGCACATACAAACTCAAAGAAAAGGATATCCAAGAGGAGAGAGTAGTTCCAGTGTGAAACAGTGCAGAAAGGTCGAGAGAAACATTAGGCCTGTGGAAAGAACACCAGATTTGTCAACTAAGAGATCAAGAAGCAGTATCCAATGAGTGGTAGGATTGGAAGTCAGAATGCAAGGGGAGGAGGTGGAGGCAATTTTTTTCTAGAAGAAAAGATACAGGATGTTAAGTTGAGGTGATAGTTGGGTCAAGCTTTTATAAGGATGGGGAAGATATGTTTGAAGACAGCAGGGAAAGACCCAGATGATATGAAAAGACTGAAATTTAGAAAAAGAGGACTGACTGAAGGACCAAAATTGGAAAGAAATGAGTTGATGCTTTGGTCCCGACAAGAAGAGGGATGTGACTGTTTCAAAATAATAGTGTAAAGGTTAGCAGAAATATTTTATCGGCACAACTTAATTCACTATCAGAAAGTTGGACTCAGGACTTGGGAAGACTAGAATTTGAGCCCTGCCTCAGACACTTTGGCTGGACAATGCTGGACAAATGCTGGTCAGCATTCAGCCTCGGGTACATCATCTATAGAATGAGAATTATAGCATTTGCTTCCTAGGATTCGAGAGAAGATCTAAAGAGCAAACAGTGCTTTGCAAGCTAGAAATGTTAGCTGTTATTAATTTAAAGCATTATCAACTCCATCTCTTCTCTCTCTCTCCCTCTCCTTCTCCCTCCCTCCCTCCTTCCTTTCTTCCCTACCTCCCTCCCTTCCTCCCTTCCTTGACTCTTTCTGGAACTGTAATTTTGTCTCCTATTCAACCTCCACAGATTTGGTGAAACCAAAACTGACTCAGTTCTTAGATGCCCTTAGCTTGTTTTTTTTCTGAATACTCTCCCCCTGAAAGAGTTCACTCCTTTTTTCTTCTTTCAAAGTTTCCACTTGAGGGTCAGCTTTCTGCTTCTCCATCTCCAAAAGGCTTCTCTAAATCTACTCTCTTTTTAGCAATGAAACTTTTTCCTACCTCATTTCCAAAGTTTCATGCTGACCCTAGGGAACTTAACTTCAATGCACATGACTTCTGACATTATGATCATCAATATCATCTGTCTATATTAACTTTTTACTTTGTTCTCTAATTTCATTTTCCCTATTTAGTCTGAACTTTTTCTGCAGAAATTACTCCACTTGTGAGTTTCTGCTGAATTTTTCTTCTTTCTTTTTGTTCTTTAATGTAACACCAGAGTAATTAAATGCTATATGTCAGTAACCTTGCCTCCTAAGTGTATTCTGAAAGTTTGCATTCTGTTTCTCAAATTTAATTAAAGCTTTCAAAAGCATTATTGTAAAATTATTTCTTTATGATCTCTTTGGGATATAAGCCCAGTAGTAACACTGCTGGATCAAAGGGTATGCACAGTTTGATAACTTTTTGAGCATAGTTCCAAACTACTCTCCAGAACGGTTGGATTCATTCACAACTCCACCAACAATGCATCAATGTCCCAGTTTTCCTGCATCCCCTCCAACAATCATAATTATTTTTTCCTGTCATCTTAGCCAATCTGACAGGTGTGTAGTAGTATCTCAGAGTTGTCTTAATTTGCATTTCTCTGATTAATAATGATTTGGAACACTCTTTCATATGAGTGGTAATGATTTCAATTTTATCATCTGAAAGTTGTCTGTTCATATCCTTTGACCATTTATCAATTGGAGAATGGCTTGGTTTCTTATAAATTAGAGTCAGTTCTCTATATATTTTGGAAATGAGGCCTTTATCAGAACCTTTAACTGTGAAGATATTTTCCCAGTTTGCTGCTTCCCTTCTAATGTTGTTTACATTAGTTTTGTTTGCACAGATGTGCAATTTTAATTTGATGTAATCAAAATTTTCTTATTTGTGATCAATAATGGTCTCTAGTTCGTCTTTAGTCACAAATTTCTTCCTCTTCCACAAGTCTGAGAGATAAACTCTCCTATGTTCCTCCAATTTGTTTATAGTCTCGTTCTTTATGTCTAAATCATGGACCCATTTTGATCTTATCTTGGTATACGGTGTTAAGTGTGGGTCCATGCCTAATTCTAATACTAATTTCCAGTTATCCCAGCAGTTTTTGTCAAATAATGAATTCTTATCCCAAAAGTTAGGATCTTTGGGTTTGTCAAACACTAAATTGCTATAGTTGACTATTCTGTCTTGTAAACCTAACCTGTTCCATTGATCAACTAATCTATTTCTTAGCCAATACCAAATGGTTTTGGTGACTGCTGCTTTATAATATAGTTTTAGATCAGGTACAGCTAGGCCACCTTCATTTGATTTTTTTTTCATTAATTCTTTGAGATTCTTGACCTTTTATTATTATATGAATTTTGTTATTTTTCTAGATCATTAAAATATTTTCTTGGAAGTCTGATTGGTATAGACTAAATAATAGATTAGTTTAAGGGAGTATTGTCATCTTTATTATATTACTGACCTATCCAGGAGCACTTGATATTTTTCAATTGTTTAATCTGACTTTATTTGTTGGAAGTTTTGTAATTTAGCTCATATAATTCCTGACTTTCCTTTGGTAGATGGATTCCCAAATATTTTATGCTGTTGACAGATATCCCAAATGGAATTTCTCTTTGTATCTCTTGCTGTTGGATTTTGTTGGTGATGTATAAAAATGCTGAGGATTTATTTTATAACCTGCAACTTTGCTCAAGTTACGGATTATTTCTAATAGCTTTTTCGTAGAATCTCTAGGGTTCTCTAAGTATACCATCATATCATCTGCAAAGGTGATAGTTTGGTTTCCTCACTGCTCTTATTGCGAGGCTAGTGTTTCCTAATACAATTTGATAATAATGGTGACAGTGGCAACCACTTCCTCCAGATCTTACTGGAAAGATTCCAGTTTTTCCCCATTGCATATGATGCTTACTGATGGTTTTAAATATATGTTCTAAACCTATTTTAGAAAAGTCCATTTATTCCTATACTCTCAGTGTTTTTATTAGGAATGAATGTTGGATTTTATCAAATGCTTTTCGCATCTATTGAGATGATCATATGGTTTTTGTTAGTTTGCTTGATATAGTCAATTATGCTAATAGTTTTCCTAATATTGAACCAGCCCTGCATTCCTGGTATAAATCCTACTTGATCAATGTGTATTATCCTGGGGATGATTTTCTGTAATCTTTTGCTAATTTTTATTTAAGATTTTAGCATCAATATTCATTAGAGATTGGTCTATAATTTCTTTCTCTTTTCCAGCCTACCTCGTTTAGATACCATGTCTGTGTTTAAAAGGAGTTTGGTAGGTTCCTTCAATTTCTTTTCCAAATAGTTTATATAGCATTGGGGTTAATTGTTCTTTAAATTTTGGTAAATTCAAGTAAATCCATCTGGTCCTGGGATTTTTCTTAGGGAGTTAGTTAATAGCTTTCTATTTCTTTTCTAAAATGGGACTGTTTAGGATATTTACTTCTTCCTCTTTTAATCTGGGAAGCAATAATTTTTGAAGGTATTTTTCCATTTCATTTAAGTTGTCAATTTTGTGCCATAAAGTTGGGCAAAGTAATTCCTAATTATTCTCAATTTCCTCTTCATTAGTGCTAGGTTCCCTTTTCTTTTTAAGACTAACAATGTGATTTTCCTCTTTGCTTTTTTAATCAGATTTACTAAGGGTTTGTCTATTTTGTTGGTTTTCATAGAACCAACTCTTAGTTTATTATTTAATTCAATAGTCTTTTACTTTCAATTTATTGATCTCTCCTTTCTTTTAAATTTCAAGTTTAGTGTTTGACTGGGGTTTTTAATTTGTTCCTTTTCTAGCATTTTAGTTTCAAGCCCACTTGTTGACCTTCTCTTTCTTACTTTATACCAGTAAGCCTCTAGAATATAAAATTTCCCTTATTACCACTTTGGCTGCATCCCACATTTTGATATGATGTCTATTATTGTCATTTTCTTGGTTAAGTTATTAATTATGTCTATGATTTGTGTTTCACCAATTATTCTTTAGTATGAATTATTTAGTTTCCAATTATTTTTGGTCTACTTTCCCTGGCTTTTTGTTGAGTGCAATTTTTATTGCATGTGGTCTGAAAAGGATGCATTCACTATTTCTGCCTTTACATTTGAGTTTGAGGTTTTTATGTCTATATATGGTCTATTTTTGTATAGGTTCTATGAACTGCTGAAAAGAAAGTGTACTCCTTTCTGTTCCATTCGTTTTCCCAGAGGTCTATCATATCTAACTTTTTCTAGTATTCTATTTACCTCTTTGGTTCTTTCTTATTTATTTTGTGATTTCATTTATCTAATTCTGAGAGTGCAAGGTTGAGATCTCCACTATTATAGTTTTGCTATCTATTTCTTCTGCAGCTCTCTTAATTTCTCTTTAAGAATTTAGATGCTACACCACTTGGTGCATATATTTTAATATTGATATTGCTTCATTATTTATGCTCCCTTTAGCAAGATATAAGTGCCCTTCCTTATCTCTTTAATTAGATCAATTTTGTTTTGTTGATCTGAGATCAGGATGGCTACCCCTTTTGACTTCACCTGAAGCATAGCTGATTTTGCTCCATCCTTTTACCTTTATTCTGCATGCATCTCCCTGCTTCAGGTGTGTTTCCTGTAAACAACACATTGTAGGATTCTGGCTTTTAATCCATTCTGCTAATTGCTTCCTCTTTATGGGGGAGTTTAACCCGTTCCATTTATGGTTAAAATTACCAATTCTGTATTACTTGCCATCTTGTTAACCCCTATTTATGTTTTCTCCCTTCTTTTCCCTTACTCCCCTTCCCAGATTTAAACTTGTGAGCACCATTTGCTTCTCACAGCCCTCCTTTTGTATTCCTCCTCCCCACTTGAGGTTCCTCCCCTATCTCCTCTTTCCCTCACAGTTTCTGTATTCCCTTCTTGTAGCTTATTCCTTCCCTTTCACTTTCACTTTATTGAGATGGGAGAAGTTTCCCTATATTGAATATGTCTAAAATTTTTTCTCTTAAAGTCAATTCTTATGGCAGTAAAATACCCACTATATTCCACCCCCTCCATTCTTTTCTCTCAGATATAATGGTTTCCTTTGCCTCTTTGTGAGATATGTACCCACTTTCCCTTTTTCTGATACAATGTCCTTTCCACCTCTAATTTCTAGAACAAGGTATTCATGTATTTTTATACATCTTTACAGCAGAAATATAGGTTCTCAAGATTTCTTTTTACCTTTTAGGTTTTCTTGAGTTCTATATTTGCCATCAACTTCTTGTTAAGTTCTGGTTTTCACCAAAATAGGTGAAATTCACTTATTTAGTTAAATGACCATCTTCTTCCTGGAAAAAGATGCTCATTTCTGGCTAAGGAATTATTTTTGGTTGCATACCGAGGTTCTTAGCCTTCGGATATCCATTTCCAGGCCCTTGATCTTTAATGTGGATGCTGCTAGATCTTGGGTGATCCTTATTGTGGCTCCTCTATATTTGAATTGGGTTTTCTAGCCCTTGGGAGTATTTTTCCTTTGTTTGAGGGTTCTGGCATTTGGCCACTATATTTCTTGGTGTTTTGATTTTGGATCCCTTTCAGTGGGTGATCATGATCCTTTCAATGTCTATTTCACGGCTCTTTTTCTATGACTTCTGGGCAGTTCTCTTTGATAATTTCCTGGAAAATAGTGTCCAGGCTCTTTTTTCATCGTGTTTTCTGGGGTCCAATGTCTCAGTTGTCTCTCCTAGACCTGTTCTAGGTCTGTTGTTTTCCCCAGAAGGTATTTCACATTTTTCTCCATTGTTTGGTTTTGGTTTTGCTTGACTGATTCTTCTTGTCTCCTCAGTCATTCAATTAATTCCATTTGTTCTTTATTCTTATTTTCAATGAAGTGTTTTCTTCACTCACTTTTCATATCTTTTCTAATTGTCCAATTTGTTCTATGGAATGTTTTCCATTTGCTTAATTTTATTCTTTGGATATTTTCTGTTTCCAGTTCACTAATCCTATTTTTCAAGGTTTGTTTTTTTATCCACTCTGTCGTTAAATGGGTGGGAATGCTTCTCAGTCTCTCTTGCAAAGCCTCCTCTCCTTTTCCATTTTCTTCTAGCCTCTTGAGAGCCTTTTTAATTTCTTCTATGAGATTCATCTGTGCTAAGGAACAGATGATCTCCTCCTGTTTTTAGTCTCCTCAGGGTTTAGAGTTTGTTCTCTGTCTGTATAAAAGCTGTCAATCGTTAAAGTACTTTTTAACTTTTGCTCATTTTGTCAGAGAAGAATCACAGACAAACTAGCAAAGAAAAGGAAAAAACCCCAAATGGAATCTGCTTTTTTGGGGGAGGGGCTGGGTGGCGTTACTGAGCTTCTTCTACAGACTGAGGGGGCAGCAGCGAGGTACTAGCAGGACTGTGCTGTGCCTGCGCTCTGAGACTTTGAGAGCGTGCTGAGACGCTGTGGGGGAGGGGTGGCCGATCTCAAGGAACTCCAGCTGTTTGGGTTGTATTCTTCACTCCCGGTGTTTTAGCTTCTCTGCTGGGCTCGCTTGCTGGGGCAGTATTCCAATCCTGTGGTGAGCTCTCCCATGAAGCGGCTGGATCACACCCCAACCCCCTCCGGTCTGCTCGGCTGTGAGCTGCCTGCCGAGCTCTCACTGCTGCTGCCCTCAGCCTGTGCCCCATCTAAAACAGTCCCACCCTCGAGCAAAAACAGACCATTCCTGGCGAATCTCAAGGATGTCTTCTCTTGGTAAGTGTTTCTGTGTTTTTTTTCCAGTCAGGCATTAATTCAGAGGCTTGTAATGAGATGGATTCTGAGAGAAAATGAGGAGCTTACACAGCTGTGTGCCTCCTCACCGCCATCTTGGCCGGAAGTCCCTGCGAGCAAAATTTCACAGCAGGATCGGGCCAGGAAGTTTTTTCTTATACTAAACTCAGCTCCTGCAACTCCATCATCTTACCCCTAACAATGTCCACTGAATATTCTGGATTCTGGCCTGATGGGCCAAGGATGGCAAGTCTGATCTTTCTTCTACTTGAAAGCTCTTCAAATCTGAGGTGATGGCTACTATGGCCCACACGGGCATCTTCTTCTCCGAGCTACATATCCTCAATTATCTCAAGGCCCTCCGTTAAGACACAGTGCAGTGGGAAATATGCAGGATTTGAAGGAAAAAGACCTGAGGGCAAAGTCTAGCTTTTTCACTTATGACCTGTGTGAGTGAGCATGAGAAGCTTAGAACACTTCACTTTCACTCTGCATTTTAGTTTCCTCCTCTGTAAAATGAGGGGTCCCTGGGGTCACTAGCATCCTAAACAAGACACCATGGTCCTTCACCAGAGGGAGGAAGGCAGTCTAGATGAATAGGAAGAGCTCTGGATAGAAATAGCTCCAGAAAGCTACACTCACAAGCTGGCTTTGTCACATACCCCCTGGTGATCTTCGAGGAGCCTCGTGGCCTTAGCATCTCGAAGCAGAGATTGAAGAGATCCCCTCTTAGCAGAGGGCAAGCTACGAGAGCTTCAGAGGCCCCTTCCAGCCGACTGCCATGGCACTCTGGCTCCTCATTAAGCTTTCTGAAAGGGGGCACCACTCAAACTGATAGCCAAATAAC
Source organism: Sarcophilus harrisii (assembly GCF_902635505.1). Lineage (NCBI taxonomy): Eukaryota > Metazoa > Chordata > Mammalia > Dasyuromorphia > Dasyuridae > Sarcophilus > Sarcophilus harrisii. Next base: position 40,338,241 of record NC_045428.1, on the reverse strand, counting down.
TTTCAAATTTGTTCCTAAGTTATAGACAACCTTTTATTTAAACAAAATATTCACATAGAAAACCTTCTAAAATCCTAAGTTAAAAATTACAGCATAAAAGCATTTGTTTTATATAGTAGTCAAGTAAATGGAATGAAAGAACTATTTCTCTAAGTTGATAAATTACTAATGCAAAAAAAAAAAAAAAATCTAAGACCTAACATGTACATTATTGATATATTTTAGCTGTTATTGCAATTTATACTCACCAAAGCAAATTCATCTACATGAATTCTTGTTTTTTCTATTTCACCACCAATACAGTTTGGAAGAATTGAAGACTCCGCTCCTTTAGAAAACAAGAGTCTCTCACCTGGGAGGGGAGAAGAAATCAATATTTCCTTTGGATTGTGATTGAGAATGTTTCAAGTATTTAAAAGTCATAAAAAACAGAGGACAAAAATAGTTTTTAAAGCTCTACTACAGGAAAAAAGGAGAATCACAGAAGGACCATAACTCTAAATCACAGTAAATTTCTCTACTTTTGTCTGTTTTATTTTGGTCAAAAAAAATCATCCTAGTATCCTGGGTCTAGAGTTGGAAGGGAACCTCAGAGAACAGGCAAATGGATGCACAGGGAGGCCAAACAACCTACCCTAAATTTCAGAGGAAGCAACATTAGAGCAGGATCTGAACTCAGATCTCTAATATCCCACATGTTCATTTGAAAAGGAAAAGAACAGAATGAATAAGGTGTTGAAATCTGAGATAAGGGACCAGACAGGGCAATCTGGACAGGCCTTTTGCCGGGGACTGGGGGACCTGAGGAAGCACTCCAGGAAGGGGGACCCCCAAAGAAGAGGCATAAAGCTGCGAGTTGGAGGGGCTTGTGGCAAGGAGTGGCTGGGTCTGGCAGCCAGAGGGGCTGCATAAATGCCTAATGACTTGACTTGTTAGTTTGAGAGGAGGAGAAGGTCTCCATGAGAGTAGCGGTAAGTATACTGAAGGGAGCCCGAAGAGATGGTGTGAAGTTAAAATGGCCAGTTGGACATGTAGGGTGCATTAAAGAGAGGGGAGGGTGACCCTGAGGTATCAATCTGGGGTTAGGGGAGAATGATGGCAGGCTAGATAGAAACAAAGAGGTTTGGAACAATATATTGCATTATGAGAAGAAAGAAAATGACTTCCGTAATGGACATGCTGAGTTTGAAATGCTTACTGGAAATGCAGTTGGAAATACCTAACAGGTAGGTGGCAATACAGAAAGGCTCCAGACTAGACCGTAACAAAGCTGGGTAGACTCAGAACTCCTTTAAGGGGAAGCCCTGGAGGCTTGTCTTGTCATTCATGAGTTGGAATTCCCTTAGAAGAGGGTCTCCATAAAGCATTCCTCAGGGTCTAGCCCAAGTAGGCCTTGTGCCACTGAACATTTTTATCAGTTGCTTGGATAAATCAGCAGAGAAAACAATCTTATCAAATTTGCACACAAAAAACAAACCTGAGAAGGATAGCTGGGATGTTGGATGATAGTCAAAACACAAAAAGATCTTGTTACATGAAATCTATCTAATATCAAATTTAATACGTATATATGTCAGATCATACATTTAAGATTAAAAAATAAATTTTGCTATTAAAAGATAAGGAATGTATTAAAAAAAATAGTTCACATGAAAATGTTTGGGGGGGTTTGAGGGGAAATTCAAGGCATTAACAGTATAAGATGACAGCCAAAAAAGAGAACATAATATGAAGTTAAATTAATGAAGAAGGTATAGCATCCAGAACTTGGGAGCCATCACTGATTTCTGACATTCAGACCAGACTTAAAATATATCGTCCTAGGTGCCCTGTAACTGGTGAGCAGGGGAGCACCCAGAAAAGAGCCAACAGAATTGTGAAAGGCCTAAAAATCTTATCCTAAGGATCAGTTGAAAGAAACGGGGAATTGTCTATTTAGTCTGAAGAGAATACCTTGGGGGGTAGGGAGGGAGAGAAGACTCATAGTAAAAATTTTTTCATTATTTGAAGGGCTTTCATATGGAAAGGAAATTAAAAGAACTTTGTTTATTTCCAGGGTGCAAAACATGGAATGAAAGGTAGAAGTTGTAAAGAGAAGAATTTCAAATTTGATGAAAACAAATACTTTGCAACAATCTTGTCATACAAAACTGGAGTAAGCTGCTTAAAGAAGTAGTGAGTTCATAAATTGAAGCTGGATGACCTGTTTGTATGTCTGTAAAGGGGTTCTTTTTCAGGAATGGGACAAAAAAATCTTCTAATTCTTAAATTCTTCCTCTTACAATCCTGATATTTTATTATTCCAAATATTTTACAAGTTAAAAATTGTAGGTTATTTAATTATATACCTGAAGGAGATTGTACAATCACACTCATGCGTCTACGATCTGAATCAAATTCCAGAACATGAAGCAATTTGTACCTGGAAAAACAGAAAGAAAACAGGCTATCTGATATAGGTATTATTCTTTTAAAAAACAGAAAATCTGACTGTAGCAAGAATAACAGGCTATTAAATCAACTGTATTAGAATGATAGGCTCTGAGAGATTTCTTATGTTTCTCCCCCCCCCCCCCAAAAAAAAAAAAATGATCTGGAAGTTATTACAGAATTCCATAAAGTCATTGAGCCCAAAGGATACTAACTGGACCAATAAAGCATTGGGCATTATCAAAAGGCAAAAAATACTTCTCCAAAACCTTATTCTCATATTAAACTAAGGTACACATTTGGAAAACTTCCAAGAATCGACAAGTCTATGGAAGAAAAACTAAAGTGATCAAAGATAGAAGGAAGGGCTTTTATGTGATTTTTTTTTTTTTTTTTAATGAGGATGTTCTAGTAAAAAGCATTTGCTTTTTGATCCTATGTTATGATAACTCGCTGTATTGATAAGAAGACTGCCCCCACAAATGAAAATCAAAGCACTAAAACAGTTTTTATGGCTTAAAAAAGTATCTCTGTCACATTACCCCATGGCTTGGCATCAGACCCACTAACTATCGCTGGGGTCTGGGGATGCCTGCCACTGCTTCCACTTGGTTTTCCTAGCTTTGAAGAACTTAGGAAACTTTCACACCACGAGACATCCATGAGCAGAGGGATAATCAGAGCTTATAAAATTTTAGTCTAAAACTAGGATTAACATTGATGTTCACCCAATGCTAGAAACCATAATTGGAGAATGTCTTTAAAAGTGAGTAAGGTGATGTTACAACAAGAGGGGCAACAGAAAGGGAAGGCAACAAGCGCTTACAGAGTGTCCACTTTATGTCAAGAACTGTGCTGCACACTTGGGAAAAATAAGAGCTCATCTGATCCTCACTCCTTTCTTGTATCTGGATTCCATGAAGGACAAAATTTAACAATGTTTGGGGACACATTTGGCATGCATGTTTTGCTGTTTATAATTACTTGAAATTAATAATCAGAGGACTGAAGAAAATTACCTCTATGATTGCATTCACACAGCAAAATATAACACAGATTTTTATTCTACATGACGAATAACAGGCAATTAATAATTAGAAAATAAGAATAGTTAGGTAGTATTACCTTTCAACTTTTCCAAGGGTTTTAATTTCCATAGTTTCTTCAGTGCTGCCCATAAATACGACACCAATTCTAAATTTAAAGGGAGAGAAACATACAATTCCATGGGGTAATGTTTAATGTTTTGTAATGACACATCATTGTAGTTTTAGTTGAGTAAGTATTTGAAATACTTATCAAAAAATACATTGAAGCTTCTTCTTTGTCTATTTGATCAGTAACACCTGGTTATTTTCAGAATTTTAAAAACTAAATTTTATCAATAATTTTGCACTAAAATTATTAGCTAAAAATTACTATTCAGTACTTGTTTCTTAAGCTACCGTGTCAAGAAATGGCATCATATGAGTCTTCCCCAAAAATACATTCAGTCAAATTTTGCCCTAATTGGATTCAAACATAAACATCTTCATGACACAATAAATCCTAAACCTGTACATTCATCTGTAACAATTTTCAGGCTTAGTAAAACTCACTTTAAACTCTAAATCCTCAAATACCTTGAAAAACTAGAACCTTTAGAAGTTTATAAATCTTATCAACACATATGTACCAATGATTCTGTTAGCATAGAATTGCCAGTACAAGATTCTTGGAAGCCAAATGTATTATAACCTATGACTATGTACATCACAGATGGCCAAAATTTGGAAACAGTTGAATTAATATATGTACAATAATGTAATATAAATAGGTGAATTAATTTGCCCAATAAATGTTCTTGCCCTTCAGCCCCACACTCAATCACTAACCCCCTATCTCTTCATGCATGCTATACTATAATTTAAAATATATTTAATATTTTGAATTGGCATATCACAGGCAAAAAATGTAGCCCAGTCCCAATTTACTAAAAAAGACCCATGAAGATATGTTATAAGATGTACTTCCCCCCTTTTTTTCTCCAGGAACCAGAGGAAGCATGTAGTTAAGAGCCAGGGTGGTGCAGTGAGAGCCATGGGACAAGAATGAGGAGTCCTGGGTCCTCATTTCAGCTTGGTGCCTAACTCTCTGGACCTCAGTTATCTCATATACAAAAAGAGAAAGGGTTGGCAAGAGAGAATGGTGGAGGGTCTTCTGCCAGTCCAATGTGACCTAAGGGCCACACACTTCTGGCTGAAGACTCTCTGTATAATAGATGTACTCTCTACCTACTTACCTCGCAGCAGCCTCAACTAAGGCCTTTTCATCTGGGGAAGAAGCATAGTACTCCAATTGTGAGGATACTGCATTGGGGTGCCAGGGGCCATCCCCAAGACCTTCAGATTGACCACTACTAATCTGCACTGTATGACAGAGACCAACTGCTTTAAAGAAGAGATCTTGTTCTTTGATCTGTAGAAACATAATGCACATTTGAGACAAACAGTACTTACTGCCAGACTACAGTCCAGAAAATAAAAGTTTAAAAAGATGCTATTTAATATAAAGTTGTCAAAATTGGATTCAGAACAAGACTTTAGAAAATTTGAATATTAACTGTAATACATGGTTGTTAAATAATCTGCTAGATTCTGATTAGACTTGTAAATGGAAAATTAGCTCTTGCTGAAAGACTTTTTCAAGTAAGACTCGTAATGCTTACAGACTTCTTACTGTTCTCACTCTGGAACCTGCTCTTTGGGATCCTACTCTCCAGCTAATGAAAACATACACCCAACTGTCAGGAAAGGCACAGGCCCCTTTCTGGAGACAAAGATGAGGCTCCAACATTACCAGCAGCACTAGGCCACCTTTTCCAGAACAAAGACTATGGCAGGTTGGCTGGGCCAGGGCCTCCCAGCAGAGCAGGGGGCCTGCTGAGAACCAAATCTCCACAAATGCCTGCTCTCCAGGACTAGGACACTAACTCCAGGCAGAGGTCCCACCAGCTCCCACCGACCACAAAAAGGGAGGCCTGCCTGAGGCCGGCTCGCAAGCCTAGGAAAGCTAATCCCTTTCTGGAGGCTGCTCACCAGCAGCGTCCTTTTTCAAACACAGAAATGTATTGAAATCCTAAAGGGGCATGTGTATGTGAGTGTGTATAGTATGTGTGTATGTGTATAATATGTATATTGTGAGTGTGTACAATGTGTATATGTAATGTGTGAGTACATGGTATATGTGTATATGTAATATGTATATAATATTGTGTGATGCGTGTGTAATATGTAAGTATGTGTGTGTATCTGTTCAGGGGAGGAGAGGGAAAGACACAAGGACAGACAAGTAAAGACCCTGACCAACTAATCATAGGCCCTCGAATTAATGAACTGACTAATTATTAGCACTTTATAAAAAGGGTTGGGATTTAAAATGCACCATTCCTTCTCATCAGCCCCCAAATAAAATATTTCCATTGTAAAATACAAATAAGAATTAACCTGAAAGCAACAAGGAAAAATATTGCTTACTAGTTCAGTTTCAGTTTCAGAACCAATTGCAAGATGGGCTGAAGTGCTGAGATGGGCTAAACTTCTAAAGTATGCTAAACCTTCTGAGGATTCTGGTGTGGGTCCCTCTGGTACCAGTCTGCCATTGATTTCTTGATATTTTATGCCATTAATTGAACACTCCCGAAACTGCATCTCATTTTCAGTTAGAGTTCCAGTTTTATCTGTAAATACATATTCCACCTAGAAAAATGTGAAATATCACAATAAAAAATATTCATTAAATAACCTCATTTTTATAGTGGCAAGCTCAGTCTTGTAAAAACAAACAAATAAACCAAACTTTGAGCTTTAAGAGGTCCTTACTAAGTTGCCATTGATGCTGGTGTTTACACAACAAAAGCAATTAAATAATGAAAATAGTAAAAGACACAACACAGCAAAACAAATAAACAAAAAAACCCAATTTCTATCATGCTTCAAAATACACAGCTTCCTAAAGTGTGACATTCACACTTCTGGACCCGGCTCAGATGTGGTATTTATAGCTCATGTTCAGCCAGAGTAGACTTCTACTCTGCTACAGGACCTTCAGCATTCTCTGAAACAAGACAAGAAGGATGTTCTGTTGGAAGCCTCTGAGTATATCTAGTATGGGAAAAGGTGGGAAGAAGCAAAAGCAGAAAACCCAAAAGAAAATTTTAAACATCTGACATTAAGAGTTCATTTATATTGCAAAGGCCCATTGCAAAATGTTAAAATGAAGGGTTAAAAAAGTGAATCAGAAAGATAATTTTGGTACCAGTGTTTGGAACTGATTCTAAGAAAGGAATGCAGTAAGAGAATTCCTGAGAATTCTATGACAGCTCAGTTGAGATACAAAACCATAGACTGGTCTGAGGATTTAGTTATGAAGATGATGCCATAAGAAATTAAAAAAAAAAAGTCAAGATTTGCAAAACATTGAAGAAAGAAACTGAAATCAATAAAAAATTGAAGGTAATGTTCACGTTCTTTCTTGGAGAATATAAGAGCTATCTAGGAAGACCCATGACAATGGAAAGGTGGATCAGATGAAAAGAAGCTGTTTTGTCACGATTTGCAAAGCTGGAGATTCCAAGTCCAACTGAATACCCGTGTGTGGGTGTGTGTGCGCACACGCACATGTGAATGCACAAAGGACATCCTAAAGCACAAAACTGAAAGTTGGGAGCAAAGAGAAGGCTATCACCCAGCACACAATGTAACTACAGTAACTGCAATCAGATTAGATCAGGAGGAGTAGGTCTGTAAGGAAAGACACGAACTAAGAGATACCCAGTGGCAAAAACGACATTAAAGAGGTAAAGAAGAAAGTATATCAAAAAGAAAAATCACAAATCCAACATCAAGATGATGTAATATCTGCAATATTAATAATAATATGGTAGTGAAACACCCCAAAGATAAATCAATTAAAAAAAACGAGGACTAAAGTAACAGATGTTTGTGGGTAAAGAGAGAAAGACCAAGGCATTGGACAATACGACATGGAAGCTTGGCTAAAGTGTGGATCCCAATGAAGTAATGAGATGAAGAAAACCACCAGAGTTTAGGCCCTCCATTGAGGCAAGAAAGGAATAAGCTTGTATAGTGGGGAGAAAACCCTCCAGAGAACAGTAACGATCTTAAAAAAGATGAATGCAGATAGGAGCTTAGGCAGAGAGGAAAGTATCCGGGTTTTTTTTTTTGGTTCTTTGTTACATGATGCATTTCCTACCACTCAAAACACAATGGCAATTGTACAAGCCATGCACTGTGCAATAAAAATGCCACTGGAAATGAAAAAATCATTTTCACCTGTCCCAGCTCTTCATTCAGATCTGAAGTATTGACTTGTGCTTTCTGATCTGTTTCTTCATGATAAAGATCAAGATCCCAGCCAATAAAAAATGAGCCAAGGAATTTTTGCATCTCGACTGTCACATAGAGCGAAATTGGAATGATAAAATTGTAGAGCACCAAGAAAGCAAGGAAGTCAGAAATAAACCTCAGAATCTGTGGAGGGAAAAAAAAAAAGGTTTATTTAAGAAAAAATGCACAGTAACAAACAAACATCCTTAGAGAAAACTCTGAGAGATATATGTCTACTTCAGCTCCTGACCATGTGGGCCATTAGCCTCATGGCAATGACTCACCTTTTCATATCTCAGTCTCTAAGGCCATCTGATTTATATAAGGCTGCCAAAGAGGGCAGGGACATTGAGCCTCTTGACAACGATTCCCAAAATGGCTAAGGTTACTCTCAAGGCTCTATATCACCTGTGGATTTCAAAGGTTTGCTCCTAAACTCCACTCTCAGAGATAGAAGTTGACTATCCCCCTCTCCCAAATCATTAATTGCTACTTTTCATAATGATATTCAGAATTTAATGTGTAACAGTATTTCATTTTAACAGCATGAAAAAAAAATTCAATTATCTATTTGTGGGAAATGAAAAATCCACATTGATGAATTACAGTATGAAAAATACATGTACCTTATTATCTGACTAATTTCTACATTTTTTCTCTGATAATTGGGTTCAATTACTTAAAAGTGCTTTATAACGTTAATTTTTTGATTTGAGAAGAAATTTATACTAGCAGATTTGAGAGTTAATCTCAAAAATCTACAATAGCACATTTCAGACTACACCTTTATGGTAAAAAGACATAAAATGAAAAAAAAAATCTTGGTAATTTTTTTTTTTAATTTTAAAAGAAAATCATTTCTCTCCTTCGGCCTGTCATCTAAACTGTAAAATGAAGTATACTAAAACACAGAAGAAATTCTAAAATTACCCCTAACTCTACTATTCCTTCACAGGATGAATATTTGAAATTCATTAGGAAAGAGTATTTCCTAATATTAGGAAATATTATTTAGGAATTTTAAAGGAATATTATTTATTATAATAAATGTTTTTTATTTATAATAATGTCATTATTATAAATAATTATAGGAAATTATTTCCTATATTAGGAAGAACTTAACCATTAAAAAAAGAGCATAGATATATTTATATATCCATTTAATTTATAAAAATAATACATTTAAAAGCACAGAAATAATCTCTCTCTGTTCTTTATCAAAGTACCTGGAATTCAAAGCTCTATGGAAAGTCAAGTCACCATTAGCTCCTCCATGCTGACAATGAGGGATGGTACAAGTCCTAGAGCTTTTGCCCAATGGACATCTACAAAGCTGAGGGAGCTACTGTTCTTCAGTAGCAACTTGTCAATGACAGACCTTTGGATGGTATCAGAGGAGTCATCGTATTCCTAGATTCCTTCTAACCAGAGATACAATATCTCCTCATTCTAGAAGGGCAGAGATGACAGTACCTTACTGCTATTTCGCTGATGCTCTGTTTTCTGATTATACCAAGGTTCATCCCATTTTTCTTCTGCTTGCCATGTGTATTTCAATATTGTACTGATGATGGCTTCAGAAATAAGGATTATGAGATATATTATCAAAAAGGTATTCATTGACCTAGAGTAGATGAAAGAGCATATAAAATATTATGAGATTTGATACCGATTTCTTCAGTAAAAGTTATTGATCTGTAAATATATTAAAATACTAAGAAGCATCTTTAAAAACTGAATTAAAAAATTAAGATTACTTATGTAACAATAAATTTTGATTAAATTTGCTTCAAGTTAACCTATATGAAAAGAACTTCTGTGAACAAACACTTCTTCGACTTTTTCCTTAAAAAGTTTGGCCTGATAGAATATTCCCTGACCACAATTCCCTGACACTTGACAACTGGTCCCTACATGGACCAAGTCAATGTTCCACTCCAGACTTTGCCCATGCTATTATCCAAATTGAGACCATTTCTCTTTTGCTTATCCTTCAAGATCCAAATGGTCTTATTCCACCCATGAAATTTATCCCACTTTCTCTGGACTACAGTTAAGCTTTCACTTCTCTGACTTTCTATATTTACAACCAATACCACCAAACATAAAACTGTCAAGTTCTTAGGAATAGATATTCCCTAAATATGTCTACAAATAGCCCCTCTGAATATGTCTATGAAAAAGCCCCTAGCACTTAGCACAATGATTAAATTATAAGACATGTTTACTATTGCTAATTCTCTCAAGTTGAACTCAGTCATTAGCTCCTTTTGAAAAAAAAATTAAATGAATTTAACAAAAATGAGAATTGGAAGCATTGGAATATGTTGCCTGAAAAAAGGTAATAGGAGGTGAAGGGGAAGGAGTTTAGCACCATGCTAAATACTTTATGAATATCATCCCACTTGATCCTCACAACAACCATGGGAGGTACCTGCATTTTACAGGTACCCCATTTTATAACTGAAGAAACTAAGGCAGGTAGAGATTAAGTGTCTTACCCAGGGTCACAAAACTAGTGTGGAAATTAAACTTGTATCTTTCTGATTCCTAGACCCATGTTCTTTCCACTTAAGATGTTTTCAGGTAATGATAACAAAAAACTGGAGAAGGTGGGCAAAAGGGCAGTTATATGCATCCCCCTAGTTGTCATGTACCAGTATCTAAATGTATTAAAAGCTGCCTATCTACTAGGTGCCTTCTATGCCTTATCTTAAGGCATGCCCAAAGTTCAGACATACATTCTCCCTTCCCCTGAACTTGTTTAAAAGAATTTCCTTTGATCTCATCTAATTTATCTTAGCAATGAGAAGATATAAATTAATAGTCAACTTAAGTTCACGGATATAACAGGTTGTATATGTACAATCTAATTGATTTACAAATTACCCAAGGTTGCATGATTACCATGAACTACATGTAACACATTTTAAGTCTTACATAATGATCTAGGTAACTTAAAATGAATTCAACTTTTTCAAAACTGTTTGCTATTTCCCCTCCTTTATTTTCGTTCACTATAGGTACAGCAGCATTAGCAATGAAATTGGAATCAAAGGATCTGGGTGACCTTGGGCAGGGAATTTAACCTGTGAAAGAGGAGCAGGTGCTATGTGGGTAGGCCCCTAAGATCTCTGACACCCCTAACACTTCAGATCATAAATGATTTTAGAAAGAAAGCCCTGAAGGAGCAGAGTAAAGATAGGGTAAAGTAAAGACAGAGTAAAGATGTCTTAGCTCTCCCTCAAGCCCCTCCAAATACTTTTCTTTTTTTTTTTTTTTTAATAGCTTTTTATTTACAAGATATATGCATGGGTAATTTTACAGTATTGACAATTGCCAAATCTTCTGTTCTAATTTTTCCCCTCCTTCCCTCCATCTTCTCCCCCCGATGGCAGGTTGACCAATACATGTTAAATATGTTAAAAGTATAAATTAAATACAATATAAGTATACATGTCCTAACAGTTATTTTGCTGTACAAAAAGAATCGGACTTTGAAATAGTGTACAATTAGCCTGTGAAGGAAATCAAAAATGCAGGTGGACAAAAACAGAGGGATTGGGAATTCTATGTAATGGTTCATAGTCATCTCCCGGAGTTCTTTCTTACCATATAGGAAAGTAGAAAAGAAAAGGGATAAAGGAAGTAGGGGTGAGGGGAAGTTGACAGAAGGAAAATCAATGTAGGGAAGGTAAAAGTCAGAAGCAAAACCTCTGAGAATGGAGATGATAAAAGAAGGAAGAGACTAGAATGAATGGAGAAATTAGGATGGAGGGAAAGATAGAGTTCGTAATGATTACTATGAAAAAATGTTTTTACATCGAGTTTCTGATAAAAACTTCATTTCTCAAACACAGAAAATAGAGTCAAATTTACAGAAATAAGAGCCATTCCTCAATTGCTAAGTGGTCAAAACAGACAATTTTCAGACAAAGTAATCAAAGCTATTTATAATCATTTTTTTAAAGTGCTCTAAATCACTACTGATGAGAAAAATGCAAATTAAAACAACGATAAGTTTCTACCTCACAGCTGTCAGACTGGATAATATGACAGAAAAAGAAAATGACAAATGTTGGAGGGAATATGGGAAAATTAAAACACTAATGTATGATTGATAAAGTTGTATATTAATTCAGTCATTCTGTGTGACTGAATTGTGTGTACAAATGTGTGTACAAAAGCAATTCCTGTGTGTACAAAAATATTTCTAACAGCTTTTTTAATGGCAGCAAAGAATGGAAATTGAGTGGAAGTTCATCAATTGGGAAATGGCTGAACAAATTGTTATATATAATCGTAATGGAATGATTTCAGCTTATCAATGTTCTTCCAAAAATGCAGGGTCTAGAATTGAATACAATACTCTTAATATTGTCAGAGCAAATCAAAAAATAGAAGGTCTATCATATATCCTTTGTTTTGAACGTTACAGAGGAAATCAATAGTCAATAAGCATTTATTAAGTGCTTACTATATTGCCAGGCACTATTCTGGGCACTAAAAATAATAAAGAAAAGGCAAAAACATAGTCTCCACATTCAAGGAGTTCACATGTTTATTGAGGGGTCCTGACAGCAATACAGAATTCAGCAATATAGATGCAATTAAGTACACATAAAACATGCAGAGAAAATGCAAAGTTATCTTAGAGAGAAGGGATCAATAACAGTTCAGGAGACTAGGAATGACCTCCAGCCGAAGGAGGGATTTCAGCTGAGGACCTGAAGAAGCCAAAGAAGATGGGGGAGTAGACAGAACAAGTTAGGGATGAGTCCTGGGGAGGTTTGGGTTAATGGAACTAATCATCAGCAGCAGAATTTGAATCCAGGTCCTCTGGCTTCAGAACAAGTCCTCTTTTTCCTCCTCCCTAGGGGATAGAGAGAGCCATCAGGAGAGAGAGTGGCCAAGAGGAATAGCTATAAAACCCACGTCCCGCGAGCAAAGGATAAGGAGGAGAACCAAGCGAAAGAGGTCTTGAAAGGCAGGCAAAGGTTTAGCGGTGGAAGGGAGGGAGAGGAGGAGAGGGGGTGGTTAGAAGCCACCAGACTTGATCCATAGGAGAGAGGGAGCCCTGGACACTGAGTATGGAGTGGATTCTGACCTGCAGGAATATCCTGGTCTAGATAATGAGGGAAGGGCAGTTGCTACAGACAGAATATGTCACCATGAGGTCTCTTCCAAAAGGCAGGCAGGGGTGCCAGCAGAAAGACCCAGGTTCAGTCCTGCTGTGGGATGTGGGGCAAGTCCATGAACTTTGGCTCATCTCTGTTGACAGTGTCCAGCTGATAGACCACCTCTATCTGGGAGGAGCCTCAGGAATGTTTTCTCCTTCCCCTGAGGCTGCTCTGAGCCTCTCCTGGGTACCCCTCTTGGGGCTGTTGACCCAAGACGGTCCCTTGGACGCCCCCATGGCTTGGTCACCACTCTCCCTCCATGAATCCGGAGCCTGCCTCCCCATCTCTCCTCCTAACTTCCTGCCTCATGGGGAGTGATGGCCCCATGTCAGAGCTCCTCGGCTCCTTCTGTTCCCTCCTCAGGTGGTCAGGCAGTCACCAGCTCCCTGACCTTAGCCACCCCAAAGTGCACACCACACAGGTAGACACTGAGACTCTTGTCTGACCACAGTCTGCTGCCATTTTGGCTCCCTATCTGCTGGAGACCCTTCCCAACGGCAGGACCACAGAGCTTAACTGATATCTATCGTCAGAGACCCATTCTTTAGTTCTCTGCCCAACATGGACCTTGTTGCGCTGTGTTGCTGTTCATCTGAATTCCCCGGGGGAACTCAATTAACCAGGAGAAAGGAAATTCTCCATGAGGTGGAAGAAAGCATTGTCTGGCAGGCTAGACTGACCAGAGTTAGCTAGAATGAGAAGAAAAGTCCCATTAAAGGGAAGGCATTATGAAGATGAGAAAATGACTTCAGAGTGGATTTAGTCCTGAAGAAAACTCAGCATTCTAACACTGAGTCCTGTTCACCACTCCATCCCCTCCAAACCCTTAAGCCCTCAATTCTTTCTCAGGCCATGACTCCCTGGTCCATCAGTTCCACTCTATACCTCTCATGCCTGACCCCTAATCACAGCCGCAACAAGGTCCATGTTGGGCAGAGAGAACTAAAGAATGGGTCTCTGATGATAGATATCAGTTAAGCTCTGTGGTCCTGCCCTTGGGAGGACTCTCCAGCAGGTTCCCCTTGCTGTGCCCTGTCAGAAACCCCTCATGTCCCACCTGTGGGCAAACCCATGGCTGCTGACTTCCTCTGCCTCAGAGTGTCTTTCCCTCCCCCTCCCCCAGGCTACGTGGTCTCACCTAACACCACTGTGACTAGGGGTGTTTCTCTGACCCCACTTTTCCTCACAACTGACTCACTCTTTTGGGGTGCTAAGTCCCTTTCAGGATTTAGCTTCCCGGCCATGGGCACGCCCCAACCTCACAGGGCTCCCCTTCTGCTGAGGACCCTGTATGCCATGTGCTCTCCTGCTCTATTTCCTATTTACCACTCCTGGTGTCCCCTGCTTTTGTCTGTAATCTCTTCCCTAAATACAGCGGCTATCTGAATTCTTCCCATGCCCAAACCCCCCTTTTGGTGGTGACCATTGCCTAGGGTCTACATTAGCAGCAATCTTGATCTGGCAAGCCTTTGTCCTAGACCCCAACCACTACCTCTGCAGCAACACACACTGAGGAGCAGAGCTGAGAAAAATCATGAAACCGCACTGATGGGTAGAGCTCAAGCTCACTGATAGCCTGGTTGGGACAACAATGCAAAATAACCGTGTGAAAAATTCACAATGGCCATTCTCTTTGGCAAAAAGTAGATTTATTTAGAGGGAGGATTTACAGACAAAAGGGAGAGATACAATAGACACCAGGAATGGTAAATGTGAAATACATTTGGGTAAACATATAGTTAGACTAAGGAAAAAGACAAGTTCCTCAGGGGAACTCAATTAACCAGGAGAAAGGAAATTCTCCACAAGGTGGGAGAAAGCATTGTCTGGCAGGCTAGACTGACCAGAGTTAGCTAGAATGAGAAGAAAAGTCCCATTAAAGGGAAGGCATTATGAGGACGAGAAAATGACCTCAGAGTGGGTTTAGTCCTGAAGAGATCAGCAAAGATCTTCATTATAAGCAGATCTTTTATAGGGGAAATTTACTTTTGGGGATAGACCAGAGCAGTAAAGGCTAGAAATAGAAGGGGGGGGGGGGGGGGGGGGGAGGGGTGGAGGGGGGGTGGAGGAGGGATGGAGGAAGGATGGAGGAGGGGGGGGGGGGGGGGGGGGGGGAGGGTTAGAAGCCGGATGGAATGTATCAGGCTAAAGAGATGCTAATCAATATCTTAGAAGATTGTCTGGAGACAACCAGAGGTTGAGGGTTAGATGATGAGAATTATTAAGAAATCCCTCTGAGCTAAGTCTTGGAAAGCTAAGTTGCTACCAAGGTTGCCTCAAAGGCTGTGCTGAATGTTTTTTTTTTTTTTTTTGTGTGTGTGTGTGTGAATGTCTTTAAGATGCTACCTAGATGGGAGACTGGATGGGTGAATTAGCACTAGGCTCTGACTCCACATCAATCTATAAAAAAGGATTTGGGATTCTTTCAGACAGAGGAAGAGGTTAAAGTCACATCCTTATGTAACATAACCTCAACTGAACCCTCACTAGGACAAAACAATCCTCATATAATTCCTTAACTCACTATCCCATGTGCCACAGCAGTTCTTCCAAAACTTTTCTTCGTTCTTCTACTTAGCACTGCTCCTTCTTGCCCTCCTCTCTCTGCTGAAATATTCATATTTTACTGTGCTCTCCTATCCAGGTTTCTCATTATCTAAGCCATCCAGATGCCTTCTGTCAGTATCCACCCCTTCCTCCAGGTTCACATAATGCAGCAGCCCTTCTTCTTGCCAAGGCCAACCCCTTTATATGCACAAGTGATCTCATTCCCTCTTGTCTTCTTTTTATTTCTTTTTGTAAAATTCAATTTTGAGTTCTGAATGGGATAAACTGAATGAAGCTCTCTCATGGGAATGTGGCCCTGACCCATGTCCTGATTGTGACTTGAGACTTTACAATAAGAAGTTGAGCTGTAGCTAAAGCCTGTCTTGGATGAACATTTCTCCACCTTTTAATTAACATTTGAGCACTTAAATAATAGTATTCTTTTGTTTCTAGGACAGATTTCCATGTTTAGGGCATAAGCCTGGACTCCCTGAGACAGTGGGAGAAAAGGTGGGTGAGTGGGGCCTTCTGGTAAGGGTTGATATTGTCTTGTGCTTTGTAGTTTGCACTTTGCTCTTCTCTACTGACACCTTGTCTGCCAAGAGTTGCTCTTTCCTGAAGACTGTAATAACTCCTTTTTTATTGCTTTAACCTTGAGAGTCTGATTTTAATTTGGTAAAGGTTACTGTCCCACACAGTTCTAAATTCTTTCCCTTCCTTCTCTTCTGCCCATTGAGAAGGCAAGAAAACAAAACTCAGTACAGATAAGTAAAGTCACACAAAACAAATTCCTACATTAGCCCCTTCCCCCCCCCCCCCAAAAAAAGGAAGGGAAACAGAAAGAAAAAAGAGGAGATAAGAAGTTTCAGATTGCTCTATGAATCCATTATTTCTCTATTTGGAGGGGGAGGGTATATTTCATCACATATCCTTTGGAATTATAATGGATGATTGTATTGAACACTCTATTAAGTCTTTCAAAGTTATTTATCGTTGGAAGATTACTACATTGTATAAATCATTATCCCAGTTTTGTTCATTTTCACTCTGTATCACTTCATAAAAAACTTTGTTTTCTTGAAATCATGTCTCTTGTCATTTCTTATAGCACAACAGTATTCCATTACATTCATATACCACAATCTGTTCAATCGTTACCCAGTTGATGGGTATCCCCTCAATTTCTAATTCTTTGCTACCACAAAAAAAGGTGCTATAAATATTTTCTGCCCATATGTGCCTCTTCCTTTTCATTTGCTCTCTTTGAGGTATAACAGAGCTAGTGACACTACTGCTGGATCAAAATTAACAGCTTTCTGGGAAAAGAAATTAATTCTTTCCAGAATGGTTGGATCAGGTAATAGATCTACCAATAATGCATTAAAGTACCTGTTTTCCCATAGCCCTCCAGAATTTGCCATTTTCCTTCTTTTTTTGGTCTACTTAGCCAATTTGTGGGTGTGAAGTATTACCTCAAAGTTGTTTTAAATTACATTCTCTATTGTAGCATGTTTTCATATGATTATTGATAGCTTCTTTTAAAAACTGCCAATTCATATCCTAGATCATTTATTAAATCAGGGAATTGTTCTTATTCTTATAAATTCGAATCAGTTCCCTATATATCTTAGAAATTATACCTTTGTCAGAGAAATGTGCTATAAATATTTCCCAATATCCTGTTTCTCTTCTAATTTTAGTTGCAATGGTTTTTGTATGTATAAACCTTTTTTAATTGATTGTGATAAAAAGTGTCCAGTTTAAGTCATCTTTTCCTCTCTATCTTGTTTGACCATGAACTCTTCTACACATAGATCTGAGAAGTATTTTCTTTCATGCTATTCTAATTTGCTTATGATGTCCTCCATTAAATCTAAATCATATACCCATTTGATTTATATCATTTAAGATGTTGGTCTATACTTAGTTTCTATCAAATTGTTTCACAGTTTCCCCAACAGTTTTCAGTGAATAGTCTTGAATTCTTGCACTAAATAGCTGTAACATTTGGATTTCACAAAGATTAGGATCACTGTGTTCATCTGCTTCTATATATATTATATGCCTAATCTGCTTCATTGATAAACCTACTTCTTAGCCAGTATCAAATTATTTATCTTTAAACATCTATAGCTTTGTAGCATATTTTGAGATTGCATACTACCCATCATCCTAGTTTCCTTTCCATTTTTTTCCAGATACGCTTGATATCTTTCACTGTTCCTTTAGATTAATTTTGTTATTGTTTTTTCAAGTTCTTTAAAGTAATCTTTGATAGTTTACTTATTCTGTTTCACACCAATCAATAGTCATTTTTATTATATTGGCTTGAACTCTTCATAAGCAATAAATATTTCTCTATTTAGGTGTCCATTTGCCTTTCCTAATCTGTCTCCTCCTTATACTTTACTTTCCTTCATGCAGGGTACAATCCTGCAACACTGACCTTCTTGTTTTTTCTAGCACAAACTACTTCATCTCCCAACTCTGCCAATTCTATGGCTGTTCACTTTTCCTGGAATCTTCTCCCTTTTCACCTTCACTTCTTGGCTTCTCTGGCTTGCTTCAAAACTCAGCTTGAATTCCACCTTCTGCAGGAGATCTTTTTAGTTTCCTGCTGAGATTACTTTCCACCTCATCTGAATTCATCTTGCAATACATAGTTTGCATATTGTCTCCTCTATAAGAATATAAATTCTTTGATGGTGGAGACCATGTTTTTCCCTAACTTACCTGACTTTCTCTTACTAGGTTTTACCCAATATCTCAATTCCTATAAAGCAAATTAAGTTGTATCATTACATTTGCTATCCTCAAGGGGTTTATAATCTAACTGAAACTATAAGATATAAACATAATTAACTATAATACAGTGTGAAACAAGGTAGGCAATACAGGAGAGGCAGCAGTGAATATATGAGTTCTGAAGAAACAGTACTTGATTAATTGACTGACTGAATTGAAGAATGAATGATTGAAGAATGACTAAGATTCCAAAAGACCAAAAAGTAGGAAATAATTTCAGGTAGAAGGAAGAATTTCAACTAAAATTCAAAAGTGAATGAATAGAACATTTTCAGGGACTGGTTAGGAATTCTGATTGGTTGAAGCATAGGATTTGAGAAAAGTAACTGGAAAGAAGGGTGAAGTACAGAAGGCTTTAGATGACAATCTTTTCCTAAAAAGATTAACTTTTAACACAATTAATAAAATGCAACTAAGGAAGAATTCTGAGTAAGTAAGTAAATAAAATGTTAGAGAGCTTTGGAAGATGACTCTACTCAGAGGGGAGAGAATAGGGAGAAGAAGCTACTTTCAAAGATCAAGTCAAAATATACTGGCAGAGTGATCTAGAATGGTGGCAATGGAAACTGAAAGGTCAAATCATCAATCAATGAACATTTATTAAGCACCTATTCTTCCGGGACAGAGATAAGAGATTTTACAAAGAGAAATGGTGAAATTTGGGGACTAATTATATAAGGGGGACAAGGAAGGAGGAATAAAAATAATGCTAAGGTTTTAATGCCAGGAAACTGGGAAGATAGTGGTATCCTTATACAGAAGTCAAGAGGAAGAATATACATACTTATGCCACTTTAAAAATAAACAGTTTACATTAAAACACTTACTTCTCTACTGCTGATCGCTTCTGTGACTTGCTCTTATAATTTAATGCCATCTTAGTTTCCATTCCTGTATATATTGCAACACCTACAAAAGAAAATCAAACTTGGCATTTTTTATAAGCAAACCCCCCCTCCACACACACAAATTTTATTTTGGTCAATAAAATTTGATTCATTTGAGGTTACATTTTATTAATTCAACACTGGAAAATAATGCATGCCTAAGGCTGGTGTAAAGGGGCAATGAATAAAATGGGACAGCTGAGTTATTTGTTATAGGATCACCAGATTTAAAAATCAGAAGAAATCTTAAAAATTGGTTAGTCAAAACTAAGTATAATATACTTATTATTCAATATCTAATGTAATAGGGTCAAAAAAACAAGTAAAGGAAATGGCCCTGGAAAAGAGTTGAGGATTAAGTAAGAGTCAAGGAGTAGAAAGAATGGGGGATAAAGTCCAGAGGACTGGATATGCTGAATAAGGGAGAAGAGGAAACATGAAAATTTGTGTCTTTTTAAAAGACAGTAAAGCAGGAGGCAAAGTGCTTTCTTAAAGGAGATGAGAGGGATGGTTTGTAAGAGTTGAGAAAAAATGCTATGAATGGTATAAGAGTATCAACCAGGGAAGAGAAAAAAGAATGGACCAATGAAATTCAATAGTGATCACATAATTGTAGTGGCCCTAGTTAATACTTAGTTAATCGTTATTGTCATGAGTTAATAATCATGAGACTTCTTCCACTGATATTCAGCAGTATGTGAAATTAAGAAGTAATAAAGCAGATAAGGAGGAGGAACAAAACAAAACAGATGAGAGGTGTCAAAGGGGCAAGGTATTTAAGAATAGAGGATAACGTACAGTTGAATTTATTAGCTACAGGGTTAAGATTCGAAAGGGAGAATCCTTGTGTGTAGCTGAAATGGGAAAAGGTACAAATAATGGGAATCAATAATGATGAAATACAAAGTCAGAGATTAGGGGAAAAGGAATCTTGGGAAAGAAGGGAGATGCCATGACACAGCAGAAAGAGTACTGGATCTGAAGGAAAAAGACCTGGGTTCAAATTATGGTTCTGTCATTTCCTGTTTTACATTGAACAAATAACTTCAACCCTTAGGGCCTCAGTTCCTTCATGTATAAAAAATGCTTTAGACGAGATGGCTCCTGAGGTCTCTTTTAATCTTGTGATCCTACAACTAAGATATGAATAGCATGAATCACTGAGAGTTATTATTGGTGAACAGATCTATTAGAAATACACATTTCAAAACACGTTAAATTTTTAGTTACATAAATAGCTACTTGAAGAAAAAAAATTCTTCTACCAGCCAAATTAGATCAACCAAGTATGGAGTTTAAATACCTTATAGAAAGGCTTCTGGAAAATTACAAGCAGGTTAGAAGGTCTGCATCAAGGTAATAAAAGACTATCTAATAGAAAGAAGTAAATCAAGGATACAGGTGTGATGTCAGAGCCTAACAATCTACTATAGTTTTGAGAAAAGTATTATAGAGTTACAAAGACTCAAAACAAATTTATGAAAAATAGGTAGCAATTATATCTGGTTAAATGGCAAAAAAATGTTAATTCTACTATATCTTGTGGCATTGCTGGCATTGACACAAGTCATTAGTCCTGATCAACAATTAGTAGCTTAAAGTTAAAGGTCTAAGCAATTCAGTTAAGCCTTTCTTAATTTATTCTGCGCTTTTGCTTCTATAGGTGATCCAGATGGATGGAAAACAAGACTGCCAGGTGATGCCAGCACAGGATATTTGGAAGGGAGAATGCAGAAGAAGGCATATGTGGGATTGGGACATGAGAAAAGGTGCAGACTTTCAGTAATGGAGAGGTTTTTGTAGTAGTTTTGAGTAATAGGAGATGGAAGAAATTTAAGATGAAGGGAAAAAGACAAGGAGAGGTTACAGAGAGCACAATCAAAGAGGTAGGCAGGGCAAATGAGAGACCTGGAGATATAAAGCTGAGAAGGATGCGAATGAGACAGTAAGGAGAACTCAATTCATTTACAATGTAGTCCTGTTGCACAGATATCAAAAACAATGTCAGAAAAAGCCTTTAGATGATAAAATGTAGAAGGCAGGCAATTCATATAAAATGCAAACATAAAACAGGAGCCAAAAATATCAAAATATAACAGTAATTCCATCTACTTATTTCAAAGTTGTGTGTACTTTGAAGAAAATGGGGGTTTGCACAAGGATTTTTAGTAAAGCATTCAATGCATCTAAATACTATGGCTCCTAATGCCACATGTGAAGACTTTAGAACAGAATTTCTTTACATATTTTGGGTCATGGATCCCTCTGGAAATGTAGTGAAGCCTGTAGACGCTTTCTTAGAATGTTATTATTAAATATATTAAAAATGTTTAAAAATGTATACAGTAAATTACAAAGAAAAGCAATCCTTATTGAAACATAGTTATCAAACTTCTGTTTGTTAAAAACCCCTGTTCTTGATGAAGACTTTTAAAAGGTCTACAAACCAAAAATTTCTTTTGTGTTCTTTAATCTGGCTCCACGAAGCAAGAGACTTTCTGGCCCAAGAGGTCTAAAAAAACAAGCACACACACAAAAAATTTAATTAAAAATGATTAGATTCCAAAATATCGCAAGCTTTAGGGATATATATTTAATTCCTGGCATAGACATAAAATGTTTACAAAGTAATAATCCCAAAATTTACAAAATTAATTTCAGCACAATAAAAGCACAAGAAATTTCATCAACTGATGAAATAAAAAACTCTCCAGGCAGGACAGTGTCTAACTTTACATCTGGAGTCAGGAAGACATAAGTTCAAATCCTAATTCTGATACCTACTTGCTCTCTGATTCACAGGTAGGATCTGAAGCCAGATCTTGCCGACACCTCCCTCTCAATCCTGTATACTATCTAGTATGTTGTGCTATCCCAAGAAATAATGGTCCAAGGAATATAAACAAACAATTTTAAAAAGAAAAGCTATAAATGATTAATAAGCATGTGCCAGACTTTCATAAATCATTATTATGAGAAATGTAAATGAGGATAATTTGGAGGCATAGACTGACTGCTTGACACCTGGCAAATTATACATAATGACAAAAGATGGAAATAGCCACACTACAAGAATGGGAGGAAAATATGCACACTGCTGGTACTTTTAAAGTGATTCATCCATTCTGGAAAATAATTTGGAACTGTGAGAAAAGGGAAAGGAATATCCATGCCCTCTGACCTAGTCTAGCCTTTTCATCTGACTGTGTACAAACTTGAGGCCCTGAGAAGTTGGGACTGGATGCCCGGCTCTGGGCTCTCTAATTTCAAAGGTTGCTCCAATTCCAATGCATCATACACCCTGCAGTGCCCAAGAAGCAGTTGGTACTACAGGTGTGGAGTTCAGGAGGGAGAGGAGGCTTGGACATACAGAGCTTGGAGTCATTTCCAAAAAAAAATAATAATAATAATAATAATAATGACAGATCAGAGCATATTACTAGGGGAAAATGGTACCTAATATAAAAGATAGTTTTTCTTCTCCTCCAAAAAATCCCAACTAAAAACTGAGATGGGCTGATTATGGGAGAAGAGTAAGAAAGCAGAAATCAACAGTTCTCAGGTTGCATTTTCACCCTGATGTAAGAAGCTTAATGGAAGGGCTCGCTAAGTTGCTGGATTCCCCCTGGAGGTTTTCATGGGAAAATATAGATAAGGATCACATAAGCTAATAGGATGTGGGGTAGCCTTGGAAAAAGTACTAGATCTAAGACTGAGGGTTAAGTCCTGGCTCTGCCATTAATTACTCTGAGAAGGACCTTGAGCATGTGCCTCAGCACTTGCTTTGAAACTCATCAAATTCGGTATTCGAAGCATTTTGAGGAGGGAAAAAAAGTGCTTCAGCACTTTATGCTTGCTCAGCCCTCATGGTACACAGCTGTTGTCTTGGTTGAGCAGTGGGGGTAAGGTTGGCCAGGCTTGCTGCTCAGGACTGCTAGGCTAGAGCCCATGATACTGGAGTTGTATCCCTCAGGCAGCAGGCAGAGCCCAGGGCAACTCCTGCAGGATGTTGTAGCTGCCGTGGATATTCTCCTTGCTCTCAAAACAGAGGCACTGGAAAGGGCTCAGAGTGCCTGGTTTGTTCCCTCTGAGCAGCAACAGTGGCCCAAGTAGCAACAGCAGCAGCAGGGGCCCTGGTGGAGGCAGGAACCCCAGACCCAGGATTCCTGGCAGCACCAGAGCTCTGGGCAATAGAGTGCTCAGGACCATGGCCTCTACCTCCACCTTGGGAGGTTTGGATGGTGGAAGATGGGGGGTGAAAGGGTCACAAGGATTCAAAAAATGAATTGAATAAAGAAGGAAGGACCCTGATGGACTTGTTTCTCATGGCTCTAAGTGCCCTTTGCCCCTTGGGGGAACTGAAGAGGGAGAAATGGTTAGGCTGCAGCCTGGAGATGTATTCCTTATGGAAAATTCATTTAGTACTCATCATTTTTGCCACTTGTCATGCATGCCTTATGAAGCCAATTAATGACAAGTGCTACTGTAATTTAATCAAGAGATTCCACTGCTGGGCATATAAGGTCAATGAAGGGGGAAAAAAGCAGCACAAATATCAAAATATTCTGAGCAAATTGAATATTTTCAATTGACTGTGGTTAAAAAGAAAAGAAAAAAAACTGGAAGCAAACAGTAATTCTATCCCTAAGGGAATGGTTTAAATGTAACATGACACTCTACAGAATTACAATTTATAAATGAGAACAATACTAAAGTGAAGATAAACACCGAATTTATAATAAACAGTCTCGGCAACCTCCTTTCCACAGATGGCATAGGGTTCACTGATTTGGAATGCCACACACTTTTGTCAGGTATAGTTACAATGTTGGGCAAACTGTTCTGATATAAGAGAGGGTTCATTTTGGGAACATGTCTAAAGACAACTCAGGTAAACCCAAAGACAGCAAAAATTCATTTAAAAAAAAGAATTCAATAAAATAAATCTTTGTATCTTACCTTACAATTTCTTCCATTTGTTGATTCAGTATCATTCTTCCAATAAATCTACAAAATTCAAGATGTTACAAAAATACAAAATATCATTTAAAGTTTATTTATGACATCACTAAATTAGAATTAGTTTAAGTCAACATCTTACACCAAACAAATGCCAAAAGAATATCAAAATGGATACATGAAATGAATGTTAGAAGCAACACCATAAAAAATTATGGGGCACCTTTCACAACTATGACTAAGAAAGAGAATTTCAATAAAACAATTAACAAGTAATCACAAAGAACTTTGTAAAAGATAATTCTGGAAAAAAAGGGAAAAGCTTTTGCATGAACAAACTCATATACAACTAGAAGAAGAAAGGAAGTAGATAATTGGGGGGAAATACATCAAATATTTCTGATATTGGAGACTATCCATGGCAGATATATATGGAATTAATCCCACTGTTTATGGGTGAAAATAAATGCTGGTAAATGATAATGACTTAATTTGAGGCCCGTCCAAAGATCTAGGAAAATGTACTCTTCCTCCCTTAAATGCAGAGGTTAGGAGCTAACGATGTTAGACTTGATACACTGGTTTTTCTGAACTTTTTTCCTTCTTCTTAATTCTCTGTCCTAAAAGATATTGGAACATGATGTATTTGAGTGTAGGATTGTTTCAATCTTCTCATTTCTATCCCCAGTGTCTAGAAAACAGTAAGTGCTGAACAATAATAGACTTTACTGAAAATTTTTTCCCCTGATTTCCTTCAATGAAATATCCTCTTCTGCATGAAGCTCTTTTTGATGTACTTTTTTCTCTCCTCCAGAAAATATGGTGGATTTATTTTATATAGATACGCTTGTTAGAATTGTGAGCTCCTTGACAGTAGAAACTAGTTTGTCTTTGTATCCTCAGCAACTGGCATGGTGCCTGAGGACATAACAAGTGCCATATAAATGCTTTTTGACTGATTTATCTTTTTGACTTTTTTGTTATATGGATGCTTTCTAAGACATGTAGAAGACAGGAATATACTGAAAAATAACAGTAATATAAAATAAAAACTATCAATAAAAATTTAAATTAAAAAAAAAAAATCTCGGAACAGAAGTGAGTGCAAGGGATAATGTTGTAAAAAAAAATTACTCTGGCATGGGTTCTGTCAATAAAAAGTTACTATTTAAAAAAAAAAAAAATCACCTGTATAAGTCGGCTTCTGGCTGCTGACATTCTATCACAGCTATGAGTGTGTCCAACTTGGCAACAGTTTGCAATACTGCTGTTTCTGGAACTGCCACATGTGTCTGAAAAGAAAAGAAAATAATGATTTAAAAAATACCATGATCCTTGGAGAAACTCAGAGATAGAAATCAACATCAGGGAACCTACAAATCATCTAGTCCAAACCTCTTCATTTTACGGGTCAAAAAACAGCTTCCAAGAGGTACCTGCCTGAGATACACAGCTAGAAGAGGTAGGAAGATCTCGGGTCTCTTAAATTCCAGTCAGATGCTCTTCATACTTACACTACATTTAAAAGTATATGTTTACTGTTCAGTCATTTTCAGTCAAATCCAACTCTTTGTGACCCCATTTGGGGTTTTCTTGGCAGAGAATGTTTGCCATTTCCTTCTCCAGCTCATTTTATAGATCAGGAAAATGAAGCAGACAGGGTGAAAAGAGATGCCCAGTGTCACACAGCATGTAAGTGTCTGAGGGCTGATTTAAATTCAGGAAGATGAGTCTTCCTGACTCCACCCACCACTGTGCCACCTAGTGCCCCAAAATATCTTTAATTCTACATTAATAGTATAATATCTGAAATGATTCTAAGATTACAACGAAAAACCCTAATTTATCATGAACTAAGGTAGAGGTCAAACAAGGCCTGGTTCCACTTTTAATGGATAGTAATCATTTCAATGAACCAAGAAAAAAAATATTTAGCAAAAGATTAAATGACAGAGAGTCTATAACTGCAGAAAAAACGGAGGGAGATTCTAAAAGAAGCAGCAAAGAAGCAGAACTCTACAGTTATGCTCTGAAGGTCGTGGCTTAAAAATAAGGGGCAGAAGCAAGTAGGAATAAACAAAAGTTGAATATTATTTATAACTAATTTGTAACAATAATAATAGTATCTCTTAATATAGCAAATGTGAATTGAAATTCCATTTCTCAGCAATCATGTCAAAAAACAAACAAAAAAAAATTTGAGATACAATTCCTGCAGTACTCAATAACTAATGAAAATCTTTAGAAATATGTTTATGGCATATTAAGTGCTGAAGGCAAAAAACCCTGAAATACTATGTACTCCTTCCATAAGATCTACTCTTTTTCAAGTAGCCGTCCACACATGAAAAACAAAGTCAACAACAACCAAAACCCAAAAAAAAATCTCAATGTAAAGATTTTGTCAAATACTTGGATGTATATATGTATGGAAATATAGCTAAGACACTGCGGATAAAAAATGAAGGAAGATCAGGAAAAAGCTACTATGCTGACTCACATTTCTGTAATTACAGAGCCTTCAATGATTCCACACTGATCTGATGCTGCCCCTCTCCCTTTTAATGTCAATATGCTATATGGCTGTCTATTGTGGAACATCATGATCTTGAAACCAAACTACAGGTGACCACAAGTTATCTTAAGAAAGCAAAATAGGTCTAAGCAGACTACGTGATAATTATTAACATATTATTAAATATATATAAGAAACCAATTTCTTATATTATATACTTTTCATAGAGTTTATAATTATTTGTATATTTCTCCCCATAGAATCTAAGCTCTTTTAGGGCAAAGACCTGGCTTCTGATCTCAATTTACCTGTAAAAAGGCGGAAACACTTGAAGTATTGTGAAGATGAAATGGGCTAAACACAATGTGCTACAAACCTTAAAACACTATGGAAATAGCAACTATTAATAAGAGTAAGGCTGGTTATGAGTAGCAAGAATGGTAGTCCAGCTCTTCTATCACAACCACTCTCCACAAAGATTTAGACAATGCACTGGACCAAATCTAGTCAGGAAATCCAAGTAAAAATATCCCAGTGAATCATTTTCCAAATCCAGTTGACATAGGGAAATATAGACAAGTCTGTGGACATTGGTCTGGTCAAGACCATGCAGCATGGAGAATTTCAGCACCCAAGGATGGAATAAGAGGATGGAGACTGGGCCTCTGGGCAGAAAGAGAACATGGGGGCTCCCTGGACTAGTAAAGAGAGGAGAAAAAAATTCACTAACTAGTTCTGGTTGAGAGATCGGAGGGGAATGGAGGAGGAAAGTTGCTCCCAGGAATCATGGAGAAAGGCAGTCATGAGCAAGAAACAAGGAGCAAGCAAGAGGCAATGGGCCAGTGGCAGCCTACACTAGGCCAGAACCCTGGATGAGGAGCCTGCACTTGTGTCTCTCTAAAGCTGCAGAACTTACCAGCTAGACAAGACAGGCTAAATCTCATTAATATCTCCCTGAGCAAATAGCCAGGGACAAGTTCACAAACATGTTTTTTAGCCCCAAACTGGGGTCACAGCTTTGCTCTTTTGTAGATCCCTAGTCTGAGCTGAGTCTAGGGTCGTGGGAAAACACAATACTCATTACTTCAAGAAAGAAACACACTGCTGGGCTTAAAATGTGGTGGTCCCTTTGCTACTGACCAAGAAAAGGGTTGGTCTTAGAACGCTTTTCACATCTTTTCCCTTTTTTGTCTATTCGTCCTTAAATGCCCTTAGGATAATCTAGGTTAACTGACTTCTTGCCCTTTCACTAATACATATTTTGCCCCAACTCACTTTCTCCCCTTTGTGCTGTTCACTATGTATGGCCCTTCTCCCTACTGCAATTTTACAAATAAATTTATCCTCCAAGGCTGCACCATTGTTGGCTGCCATCTTCTTCCATTTTGCAAAATTTGAGTGTTTGCAGGAAAGGGCTTCTAGTCTCTCTTCCTCATTGTAATGACTATTTACTTCAATGAAACTCTTTTAGGAAATGATAGCCTGAGTCCATTCTTTTATCCATTTTCTATTTTAAGTATTAACAGTTTAAATAAGGCAGATGCTGCCTCATCTGCTCAGCATTTATCTTCAATTTGGCACTGGTTAAAATCTTTAGTATGGAAAGTTGTTGGTCTGATGGTAGAGACAGATGATTCAGAAACAACTCACAGTGCTAACCAGTTGTTTCTTATCTGAAAATATCATTAAGTTGATTTTTTGTAACATTATTTGGTGCTCTTACCCATCTTTGTTTTGTTTGATACCATTTTTCTACATCTTTTTGTAGCATATTTGGGATATGATATTAAGAGTTAGTGGTTCCATTATCACTGACAAGGAAAAGATATGTTCTAGAAATCCTTCCATTTTTGTCTATTAATTCTCTTCCTTTCACTCTTAAATACTCTAAGGATAATCTAGGCAAACTGAATTCTCATTCTTTTTCTAAGGCATTCCTTCTATACTGTTCAAATCTTCCACTACTTGCCTCCAGGAGCTTTTACGAATGAGTTTATATACCAGTGCTGTACTGTTCACTGTTTGGAGTGTGGTTCCCACTTTTATTTCTTACAGCACACCAGAAACTGAAGTGTTCACGTTTCAAATGTGATGGTAGCATTGTTTCATTTCATATATATGTGTGTTATTTTTCTAATTTGATTTAATTCTCAGAATGCTCTCATTCATCTGGATCTCTAGGCAAGCTTACTCATTCAGGCTTACTTGATGCTTTAAACTGTTTTTGAAATGGATCCCATTCAATATCTTTTCTTCTTCCTCTTACTTTTTCTAAGTGGGCTTATATCCTAAAAACCATTGTTGCCCTTGAATGTAACATATCTTTGCTTGGCAAGGAAATAAAATCTTTGATGGCTGAGGTGATTTGGGGCTCTTGTGCCTTCCTCACTGAAGCAATCATCTTATTTTGAAAATAAATGGCAGTAATAATAGCATTTTATTTTAATGTTGGTAGCTTGGTAGGTAGAGCAGTGGAACTGTAGCCAGGAAGAGCTAATATTAAATCTAGCTTCAGATACTTATTAGCTATATGATCTTCCATCTTTGTTTCTACATCTGTAAAATGGAGATAAACAGCTCCTATCTCTCAGGATTCTTGTGAGGACAAAATAAGCACTTATAAAGTGCTTTGCAAACCTTAAAGTGTTATGTAAATACTGAGATCACATAGCAATTATCTGTATGTTTATTTAAATAGGTCAAGGAGGAGCTATTTTTATTGTCTATGACTACCTTTGTAGCTTTACCTTTCTCTAATTCAGTATCAATTTTGAACCTTGCTCTCAGTCAATCTGAAAGCTATTTCCAAAATAATTCCCATATCAATAACGAATTTACTATCTGCATATAGTAGAGACACTCAGAATTCACAAGAAACAAAATCTATGGAGGATCTAGTAATTAAACCCATGGCTAATGATATCCATACACAAATGTACAAAATATGAGTAACAATCAAGAAAACCAAGAGATCCTACTGCAGAAAGACAAATTAGACCTTCCAGTACAAGTGCCATTCAAATACTACGTGTCTGTGGTATGGAGGAAACCCTGGGTTTTTAAAGGCTATTCAAGTAAAGTACAAGTTCTGAAATGTCCTATATGCTGATTTTAGAAACTTAGCTACAAGGTCCAGGCAACAAATTGTATGTAATTTCTAGGGACCAACCAATGATGAGAGACTCATCACCATTAAATCAGCCATATTAGATCTTAAGCCATATCAACCAAGAATCAAAGAAAAAATATAGAAAGACCTTTCCTTTCCACATTCCTATGTGACCCTTTTCTACATTTAAGATAACAGTATCAGAAAAGGCAGTAAAGGTACTAAAAACATATAGTTTTTAGATAGTACATAAGCATTAATTTAACTACTAGTATTCTATTTGTGGGATATTTGTCCAATAACTAAATGGTAGACGCTGTTCCACAGAAACAATCATGAACCAAGTGGAAAGAAGAATGGCTCACGTGTTGCCCTTGGAAAACCAAATAAACAAACTGGTAGAGTTATTAGTTTTATTGTTCAATTAAAAGAAACAGTAAATATTTTGTGGGACATTTAGTAACTCATATTATTACGCTTATGATAAGTATTTGCAAAAACATTACCATGAAAACAAATTGAGCTTATGAAAAACTAGATATAAGACCCACAAAATTAAATCAACATACAGAGTAATAATACTCAATGACTTCATTGTAGAGATAGGGTTAGGGAATGATTTTTAAAAATGTATGAGAAAACCTTGTTTTCTAACGTAAAACATATCAAGGCCAAAAGGACTGTCATTTATTTTAAAACAACAATAACACTTTTATATGTGTGAAATTTTTCTTGATGAACAATTAGAAGGTGCTAGACATGGTGTATAGCTGACAAACAAGCATTTATTCAAAAGCTGCTGTGTGTGAAGTGCTACACTAGGGGTTAAGGAACCAAATAAAAAAAATAAGCATACTAAAGTTCCCATTACTGGAGGTGTTCAAAAAAGTAAGATGAGTGATCGCTTGACAGAAATTTTGGAGACACAGTTCATGACACTTGGACTAGATACAATTGGATTAGATGATAGCAAAAGTTCAGTCTAACTCTTGAATTCCATATCTATAAAATGAAAAACTAAATGTAATGTAATTTATATGAATAAATTTGTAATTTAAAAACAAAAGAAAAACATTTGTCAAACTATGTATCTTGATTTGGAAATATGTTCCTTATCCCTAAATCTTTAAATTAAATTCTACTCAATAATACACACCTTGAGATTAGTTTCTCCATCTAAACTAGCTGTTGTAACATGGCATGAACCATCTACTCTGTCGGAAGACAGAAGCACCAAATCAGCAGGAAAAATCTCATCTTTGGCAATTCTGACAATATCCCCTACCTAGGGGAAAAAAAAAGATTTGAAAAATTAAAATGTCTTAAATTACAGAGGAATACATTAGGAAAAAAATTCCATTACATCTTAAACAGAATATGACAGAATTTCAATGGATAGAAGCAGAGTACAATTCTAAGTCAAACAATCCCAAAGTTAGTGCTTTCTATTATTTACCAGATGCATACCCGGATGTTTTTTGATCTGGTTTTCACAAGGCCACCACTACGAACAACATAAACAGGTGCTCCATTGACTTCATTATCCGATTTGTGTCGTAACCAGTCTTCATATCCCTATAAATATAAGATCAGAAAAATTAAACTATTGTTTTTGTAACTTTTAAACACTCTTAATTCTTCCTTTGTTCCAATTTCTCACAAGCCCAGGCTGCCACGATCCCACTGAAAGTCCTTGCCACCATCCCCTGGGAATACTGCAATAGCTGCTGGCTGCTTTGCCTACTTCAAATCTCCCCCCACTCAGCTCTCTCCCTCAAGTATCTGTTAGGCTCATCTTCCTAAAGGACAATTTTGACTATGTCCCTCCCTCTGCTCTTTCCTCTCTCCAGAATACACTACAAAGTCGTCATTTTTCAGAGCCCTTTCCTAGGCTAGTTCCTTATACCTTACTCAGTGACTTGGGGACACAGGCCTCTGGGCTCTGGGTATTTTCACTGGCTGCACTCACTGGGAATTCACTTCCTTCCTAATCTGGCTTCTCAGATAAAATCCCACCTTTTGCTGAAGCCTTTTTTTGGTCCTTCTTCAGGCTGGTGCCTCCCCCTCAGATCACTTCTATGTTATCCTGTGCACAGTAGTTTGGGTGTTTTCCCCTACTTTACACTGAACTTGTTGAGAGCAGACACCACGTGGGCCTTTCTTTGTATCTCCAAACCTTAGTCTAGTATCTAGCACATAAAAGATGCTTGTAATCATGCTACAACAATAGACTACTGATATTAAAAGAGGCTTTTGCTTTTCCTGAAGAAGTTTGGAGTCATTAAAGGGGTGATGCAATTTCCTGAAGGCAATTCAACCTGGTCTCAATCACTGGCATTAAGGAAGTTTGATATAAACCTCTATGTTGGGATGAAAGCCTTTAAAATCTGTATTTTGCCCAAATCAAAAACTTTTTTTGGTAATTAAAAACAGAAGGATTAGTGAGATCTTCTTGTTTTGTTCCTTCCAATCAAAAGGTTAAATAGGAGGATGAGGTCTATACACAGAATGGTTTGTAAATGTCTACCTATTCCCTACTCATAGTTCCATTTAGGATATTCTCAATTATTGCAGGATAGTTTATTCTCACAAAAGACTTTAATGAGATGGGTAGTTATGGATTTTCTATCAACTGCCTATTGGTAGGTATTACTTAACCCATGTTTCCCACCCCGCCCCTATTCTTTGGGTATCTTTGCCCTTTCTGAGTTATCTTGTGAAGTGATTGTTCATTGCTTTCAAGACTGTGGTGCCTTCGGCACAGAAGCTCTATGGAAATCCCCCAGTGGGGATTTTGGTTGGCCTCCCAATCATCCCATCACCATTTTCCAAAGAGCCCTTCTTTTCTTCATTGGGCTTTCACTTTAACTATTTTATAAGGTGATAATGCTCTTAGTCTTCTGCCAGGGTATGGGATTCGGTCAAGAGGGAATACTGAGGCCACCTCGACCTTTGGGGCACAATAAGTTTTCTGCTATGTTGCAGAAATGCCCTTGTTGAGCAAGGAGCAATGATTTATGACCATAGGAATAGATGAACCTGAGGCTCACAGCCAATGGCTTGTGAACAGGGATGCCTTGACAAGGTCTGTCGCCTGTGAGCAAGTTGCTGAATTGATAGAAAGGCTCTTCTCTCATTGGCAGATACCATGCAAAGCCCACGAGCTGCTTCTCTGAGCGCTGATCATGCTTGCAAAAATGTTTATCAACAAAGCTGTACGGCATAATAAACTGGAGCGCTTTTCGTACTCTATGAGTCTCCTACTTTATTCATCTCACCTCTGAGATCAAAGGGCTCATATGCTTTGAGCTCTTAAGAGGGCCACAACAGTCTTCTGCCATATCCTTATCTTCAATGTTTTACAAATGAGTTTAAAATCTAAACTAGTATTGTTCTTAGTGAAGATAATACAAGTCCTCTCTCTACTTGGCAGAGATCAAGTGCATCCTGGACAAGGCAATCTCCGGGCTCTTTTTGGTTTCTTGTTATGGTGATGACTGTAAACTTTTACTATATCAATTAAACATGAAAAAATGAGAACACATATCAAGAGATTTCCCTTTTTTTCTTTCCAACTTTTCAGCACTGACAGTTCATTTTAACAGATAAGGATAATAAAACCACTGCAACGGCTTTCCACAACATCCTCTCATGTTGTTCTCCTATTTTGACTTGGATTTTAACTTTGTTCTAACCAGTCAATAACTGGGTGTACATAGACTGCTAATTCTGCTATTACTTCTCTACCACAAACCAATCGTTTCTTCTTTGTTCGCATTTATTCGATTTCATTTTTTTGTGCGATTGCTCAGACCTCAACATGACCAGCACTCTCTTCTAGAAGATAGTATTCATGATACACAGGCAAGAAGATTCTCAGCACTTACAAGCATTTAAGCCACTTTCATTTCTCAAAACGAGCCATGTTTTCCAATAGAATGTGGCACCACAGAAGGCGGCTAGATTTGGAAGGATTCAAATTCTAGCACCACAAGCTTCGGGGATCTTAATTTGGGCCTTAACACCTAATGGTGGAAATGTATAGCCTAAAGTTATCAAGTTGCCCCTCTTCCCTCTCTTTTTCCCTACGTAAAACAAATTTGTCAGCCTCTAACTTACTGTGTCGTAAGTGGGTATATTGGAAGTACAAACTTTTGCAAAGTTATATCTTACTGAGCAAGACAAAACAAAGGGCTATGAACATAGTAGGTTAATAATAATAGTTTGTATTTATAGATCATTTTAAGGCTTATAAATTACTTTATAAAAACTCTGTTTAAAGAGTACTTGATGAATTCAACTGAAGTTGATCAAAGTATGACCCTCAATTTGCAGTTTAGAAAATCAAGGTCCATATTCCTGGCTTGCATATGGATCAGGGACACAGCTGGCAGGTGCCAAAACTGGAAGTCAAACCCAGGTCTTAGGAGCCAGAGAACAGTCCTCCCTTCTCCACTACCCTCGTTCCCTGGTATGCTCCAAACAATCTCTAATCTACAGCAGTCTACTGACCAAAATGGAGTGTAACTCAAATGGTGCCCAATAAAGCCACAGTCTGATGATTACAGCCTTTCAATGCAACATGTTTCTTGTCAACTGCAGGCCCTTCTTTATTTTCTCTAAGCTGCTAACTAGACCCTGGTCTTGAGCCTTCTTGGCCATGGGGCAACTGGGAGAAGCAGACCCAGACCAGGGACCTACCACAGGACTACTTTGTAGGATGAATGAGGTATCTAATCTCTGAGAGCTTCTGTTTCCTCATCAAGTGGGGATGATAAGGACTAATTATTACCTGTCTTTTCTTTCTCAACATGACTAACATGGAAACATTTCACATGAAGACACATGTATAACCTACATCAAACTGTATGCCTTCTCAATGAGTGGGGGAAAGAACTCAAAAATAAAAATCAAAAATATGAAACTCAAAAATAAAAAAAATATATTAAAAATTGTTTTTACATATAATTAGGGAAAAATAAAATTCTAAATTAAAACACCACCACCAACAACAACAGACTCCCCTTGGGGAATGAAATAGAAAGGTGTGGAGGTAGAAGTGGAAGGTGAGTCCAGATAAATTGTCCAATGCAGGGCAGTGATTAAAAATAAAGGGGTAAAGATCTACAAAGGGAAACCCATGCTAGAGGGGGGCCAAGAGAGCCCTTTGTCTAGATTGTATCTGTACCATTTTTATAACCTAATGAAATGTTCCATAGGTATAAAGCTAAATTAATAAATACAGTTAAAAATATTTAACACTAGATGTCTGAACTCTATATAAACTGCCTGATTTTAACTGGCTTTCAACAATGGTTCTGTTATTTCATAGGTATAGTGAACTCCTGGGTAAGTAAACACACACACTCTCTCTCTCTCCTAACACTCTTTACTACCAGATTCTGAGCAACTTATAATATAGTCTCCAAGAGAGTAATTAATTTTAAGGTTAAGTGACTTGAACAGAATCACATGTCAGAACACTTCAAGGGAGCACTTGAATCTAGGTCTTCCTACATTAGAGCTCCACTCTCTATCAACTATCCCAAACTACCTTTCTTTTCAAAAGCAAAATAAATATTGCTTCTTTCTTACTCCAATTATTATTATAATCCCGCTATAAATTATTATATAACAGAAAAAAAATTAAGAGACTTACAAATAACTTCTAGAGAAAAGGATTAATGATGGGAACCAAATTCATACCTGCTTTATGGCTGTTACAGTTATCACAAAGAATAACGGAAGTCCACTAGTAACAGGACTTGTGGGAGTATCAATCATAAGCTGTATTTTTTTAGGGAAAAAAAAAAAAGATTTTAGAATGTTTTTAAGATGGCATTTAAAAAAAATTTTTTTATTGCTGTTTTTTACATCATTTCACAATATATTCATTTCTCCCTTCCCATTCATGAAGACAACTATATCTAATTTTTTTTAAGAGTAAAAAACAAAACAAAACAACTTATCATAGCAACCAAGTATAGATAGTATATGCAGTGCTAGGTACATTCTCATTTCTCTTCTTTTGAAAGAATGCGAAAAGAAAAGAAAAGAATGCGAAAAGAAAAGAAAAGAAAAGAAAAGAAAAGAAAAGAAAAGAAAAGAGGAGGGGGAGAAGGAGGAGAGGGGAAAAGAAAAAGGAAAAAGGAAGAAGGAAAGGAAAAGGAAAAGGAAAAGGGAAAGGGAAAGGGAAAGGGAAAGGGAAAGGGAAAGGGAAAGGGAAAGGAAAGAAAAAAGAAAAAAGAAAAAGAAAAGAGAAGAGGAGAAGAGCAGAGCAGAGAAGAGAAGAGAAGAGAAGAGAACAGAACAGAACAGAACAGAAAAGAAAAGAGAAGAGAAGAAAAGAAAAGAGAAGAAAAGAAAAGAAAAGAGAAAAGGGTCTGAATTCTCATTGAAAAACTTATTCTAACTAAGCATAAGATGCAAAACATCAAGTGATCCTTAATGAAAAATAATATAGGACTATCATAAAATATGTCCAAATCTGCGATTCTATATATATCTTTACTCTGACTTGAAGCCACAAAAAATACTCAAAACATTCTGAAAAGTGGAAAAGCTTTCTAATCAGTAATAAGTTTTCACAATCCATGAGGTATACTGGAGTGCTTAGATATTTGTCTAAGAGAATTATAACCTTTTTTCCCCTCAATAATATTTTATTTTTCCAAATACATGTAAAGATAATTTTCAACATTTGTTTTTGTAACATTTTGTGTTCTAAAGTTTTTCTTCCTTCGTCCATTAACTTCCTCCTCCCCAACACAACCAGCAATCTGGTATGGGTTATATGTATACAATACTTTAAAATATATTTCTATATCTGTCATGCTAGGCAAAAACAAAATCAGACCACAAGGGGAAAAAGTCATGAAAAAACAAAAGCAAAAAAAAAAAAAAAAAAAAAAAAGGGAGGGGGGAAAGAGTGAAAATACTACACTTTGATCCACATTCAGTTTCCATAGTTTTCTCTCTGAATGCAGATAACATTTTCCATCCCAAGTCTATTGGAAGAATTATAAAAATCTTTCAAACTACATGCGATTTCTTTGTAGATCTCCAAAAGAAACACAGAATACTTTTTAAGGCTGCTAGAAAGAGGTCATCAATTTTCATCCCTAAATGGAGCCCAAGTTCCAGTTTAGTGAAAAAACTTAGCTTTGAGTTAAAGGAAAACTTTTTGTAATGCAGAACTAAAAGATATAAATTGGGCTGCAATTATGATTTTTATGATATGATCTGGATATTATTACCATTTTAAATAATAATAGCTCTCCCATTTATATAAAGTATTTTAACATTTATAAAGTTCTTGGTATACATTATCAATCTTCACACAATCCGTGTGAATTACAAAATCTAAATTCCAGATTTATTACCATTTTAGGGATGGGAAAAATGAAGGACAGAGAAGTTATAATCACATAGGTAGTAAGAATCAGTGGTGAGATTTAAATTCAGATTAAGGCCAGTATGTGACAGCCTCTTATGGCCGCCTCTTATGGTCTATACCATCGAAGTTTTCAGGACTGGCTCAAGAGATCAAAAAAAGGGTTGCTGTAGAAACTGTGGTTTGCTAGTTAGAATTATCTCCATCACCCTGTGAGGGGCAGGCTGACTCCTACAGACAACTAGCAATCAATGAAAATGGGTAAGAATATGAATAAATCAGTATAAATTAGCTGTGGCAGCTAAAAAAAAAAAAAGTTACTTTGTGTGCTGAAGATAACAGTACAACCTTTATTTAAGAAGATAACCATCATCATCATCTTCTAAAACTTCACATCATGCTTCTAAAAGCTTTAAAATAATCTATGAAGTTTTTTTTGTTATTTTAAATGCCTAGAGGGAAAAGCTTTCAGAATTTTACAGCTAATGCAAATCATGATATTGTACATAAAACTAATAATTCTGAACAGTTTGTCAAGTTCTGCTTTCTGAAGTGACAATAGATAAGACAATCCTCCAAGAAAACAAAATGACCATTATTTTAAAATCTGAATGTTTGTCACTATTAATGTCACTTATAGGTGCATACATTTTAATATAAAAGTTCTAAGCTCAAGAGAAAAACTGTTGAACTTATTCAACAAATATAAATTTTATCTGCTGTACATTCTAAGACATTCTAAGACATTCTAAGTCTAAGTCTAAAGACATTCTAAGAAGTGAAATAAGGGGGAAAAAATAGAAAATGGATCAACCAATGTAATGCAACTCACATAAAAAAAGAGATTATACTTATGAGACTACATAGAAAAGTCACACTCCTAGGAAAATAAAAAATGTCAACTGTGCAGATTTGGTGGCATGTATATGTGAATAAGTATGCCTTAAAAACTAGCAATCTGATTATCTAAATGTCAAAAGTCAGCTTGTTTTGCATTTCTTAAATATGGAATTAAAGAGACACTCCTTGTGCCAAGGGGCTTTTCCTCAAAAACAATGTCACGTTTATGACAGAAAAAGGGCAAATGAACTGTCAGAAAAGTACTATGTGCTACATATTAAATTCTATAGCATTTATATCCTAAAGTATACATTTTGAAAGAGGCTAGTCTAAATTTCTGCCTGATAAGTTATCAGCACTTGGAAAATAACTTGTTTTTGTCCTCCATTTCTGTACTGCTTTGAATTATCTGTGTCAAAAAATTCACTGCCAATTTTGTCAGTGCTTTTGAACAAATTAAAAAAATGTAATTAATCCCAAGCTTGATAAATTGGTTCCTAAAACTAAATTATCTAATATAGTTCACAACTTAGCATACCTAGAAATAACCTTTATTTTTTCCAATTCTCTCTCCATGGTACTCTTTTATAAAATGTTTTCAAAATTCTCTCTTTAAAAATTTTTTTCATTTAAAAAATAAACATCCTACTAAATACTATAATCAAGTAAAATATTATTAACTATATGAGAACTTACCTGGACCAAAAAGATAATAAGAAAGTAAAAGTTTGCTACTCTTCTGAATTGTTCAAATAAATTTTTTGGAACAAAATTCCACACTGTATACTGAAAGAAAAAGAAAAAGAAATATCCATTTGAGTTATGCAGAACACACCAAAAGCAGTCAGCTGAGCACAACCCAATGAAACTCACAGGCCCTCTCCTGTTTTATTTAGCTTTTAAATGACTCTAAAAAACTTTCAATCAGCTTTGATATGTATATTTTAAACCACTTCAAAAAATAAAAAGTGCAGAAAAACAGACTTAAATTTTCAGTGAGGAAAAAACTTGGCTAAAACAATTATCTGCCCTCATGTTAGTTAAAAGTCTATACTGATTTACATATGTGAAAATCTTAAGACAAAACAGCATAAGTACAAATGTGTATGGGTAGAGGAGGAGGACCAGGAAAATAGGTTGAGGGGGGGAAAAAAGCAAAGGTTTCCTTAAGGTGACACCAGTGTTTAAGTTGGGTTTTAGATGAACAGAAAATTCAACAGACAAAAGAAATAAAGAAGCATTTAAATGTTTTGCTTTTTATCATAGACAAGTATTAACATATAAACATTTTCTTATATCAAGAATAAAGAAAGATAAAATTATATATGATACTGTTTATTTCTATCACATAGTTTTCTAAATATATATTAGGGCTGAGTTCTAACATTATCCTGCCTACTTATATACCCTTCCAAGTTTCCTTTCTGCTATTTATTTTTAAATGTTTACTTGTGCCTTTTTTCTTTTCTTTCTCCTGGTATCACTGTCACTCCATCACTTCCTCCACCCAATCCTTCCTCCACCCAATCCTCCCTTATAACAAAGCATTATCAAAGAAAACACTAACATTCATTGGCCATAAGTGAAAATGAATCATTAATTTTTGCACCTCTTTCTCATCCATCATTTATTTGCAAGGAGGCAATTAATTGTGCTTTATCACCAGCTCTCCAGATCAATGACAACCACAGCAATCAAAATTTTAAGTATTTCAAAATTACTTTACAATGTCACAGTCAATGAACAAATTTTTTTGATGCTGCCCACTTCACTCTGTGAGTTCATATGAGTTCTCTGAGATTTCAGAATCCACCCCTTTCTTCCCTTCTGGAAGCACAATCATATTCCTCTTCATTCATAAACTTAATTTAGACATTCCCTCGGTGATAGGCATCTACTTTGGTTTCAGCTCTTTGCTACAACAAAGTAACTGCTATAAACACTTTAGTGTTTCTTGGACTGGAGCATATACCCAGAAGAAGCATCTTACTCACTGGTCAAAGGATGTATCTATTTGGCAAAATTCCAAATTGTTTTATAAAATGGAGCAATTCACATCTCCACCAACAAGGCAATAGTGTTCCTAGCTTCCTTCAGCCCATCCAACAACAGCCATTTTTTTCCCCCACTGCTTCCAGTCTGATGTGTGTAAGGTCAAACTTTTAAGTGATTTACATCATTTTTTCACATGGCTGTGGATAGTTTCTACTCAATCTCTTGAAAACTGCCTATTCATATATCTTTTGATCATTTCTCTAGTGGAGATGATTAGACAGGGCAGTGGACAGTGTTCTGGGTCTGGGTTCAGAAAAACTTGAGTTCAAATTGAACCCAAGAAACTTTCTGTGTCTTTGAGTAAGTCACTTAACCTATGTCTGCCTTAGTTTCCTCAGTTGTAAAATGCGATATTGCTGATCATGCTTGTTCCCTTTCTCCCTCTCATTCCCACAGATTAGTATCAATTTACTACAGGCAACAAATACTAGGCTTTTATCAGAGAGATTTGCACCAAGTATTTTTTTCCCCCTTTTAGAGTCTAGCCACATTTCTTTGTGGGCCCCTAGGTGGACAGTGGTTGAAGCCATAGGCCTGGAGTCAGTAAGACTAGAGTACAAATTTGTTCTCTGACACTTACTAG
The DNA here is from genome assembly GCF_902635505.1 of Sarcophilus harrisii. Lineage (NCBI taxonomy): Eukaryota > Metazoa > Chordata > Mammalia > Dasyuromorphia > Dasyuridae > Sarcophilus > Sarcophilus harrisii. The sequence goes on along the minus strand of NC_045428.1, from coordinate 40,297,551 downwards.
CTATGTGGCCCTGAACAAATAACTTGCCTCAGTTTCCTCATCTATGAAATGAGCTAAAGGAAATAGTGAACCACTCTAGCATCTTTGCCAAGAAAACCCCAAAAGAGAGCACAAAGAGTCAGGCACCACTGAAATAAATGAATGACATTTCTTTGTGTAAGAACTTTTCAACTTTTTGTTTTAAAAAGGGAATGGTTATAAAGAAACACAGTGGCAGAAACTATCAACTTAGTAACTGACTGAATGTGACAGGTGACACAGAGAATAACAAAAGGTAGCAGCAATGTTTCAAACATGGCTCAACAGTCATTCCCTGACAAAAGGCGTGAAGACAAAAATGAGAGCAGATTACGTAAGTTCAATTTTGGATGCCTGAAATCTCAAGTACCAGAGGGGGATCAAGTGAAAGAAGAAAGATATCTTACACACAGTTGATGAGGTCATCTTCCTAGGCTACTGGCTGAAACCATGAGAATAAATAAGATTGCTAAGGGATAAGAACAGGAAAAAAGCTAAGAAAAGAATCTTGGGGACTGCCCTTTAAGGGAGACAAGAGGGGGAAGATTCAGAGGAGCAGTCTGGAAGGAGGCAGAGAATCAGGAGTACATGCTGCCTCTGAAACCCAAGGCATGCCGAGTGTATGGGGACAGTGGTGAACCTCAGAGGGCGAACGTTAAAAACTTCTCACCAGCTTTGGGGCCAGGTCACTAATGACTCTCAAGAAAGGGGTTTTGGAAACTCATTTTCTCACCTTCTGTACACTTTTCATGATTTATTAGCAATTTAGAGTGAAAAGTGAGAGAAAATTGGAGCCTATCAGTTTGATACCAGGTGCAAAAATAGAAAAAGTCTGATGGGATAATAAGATGAAGAATGCTATTTTGACAGTATGGTACAATGAACAGAGCACTTGCTTTAGCAGTGGGAAGACTTGGGTTCAAATTCTATTTCTTATCTGTGCTAGTTTTTTAACTCTAGACATATTACTTAATCTCTATGAGTCCCAGTTTCTTTTTTGTAATATGAATATAATCACGCATTTTATCTCACATACATGTGAAAATAAAAGTCAACAAAGTGCCCTTACTCTTGAAAGGAATATTTTAAAATGTAAACTATTAATACAGGTCATTCTAAACCTAAAGTAATTAAGTTCAGAAGATAGTTAACTGAATTTACCATATAAGCTATGTACTTATATGTTGCTTCATATAGTTCAGGGACAGGAAGAAAAGTAAAAATTTGGCAGAGAGTAGCAAGGAACAGCACTGATTAGTCACACATATTTGTCACATAAATGATCAATGCCAAAAATCAACAAGAAGATCTCAGGTCAATTTTAAAAGGTAAGTACATTTTTGTAGCCGGTACAGTGAAATCTTTTTGTACATATTGGGCCACTCTCACTTAAATTCAATCATTTGCATGCCATGGCATCATCTGCCTGATTTCATGATCCTCTTCAAGAATGAAGGACAAACAACTTTGTGATGAGATGAGACATATACAATTATCACAAATGTGACCTGCAGTATAACTGAATATGTGAGTAACTTTATATGTGCTTTTATAAATACTGACAACTAAGCAACTATTCAAATAACCTCTTCCCCAGTAAAGAACTCCTATAAGATGTAAGATGAAATGTGGCAAACTCTGCTCTCAAATATCTTATTATCTCTTAGAAGGGCTTATATGTTACTATGAGAATTAACTCTCCACCATTTCCAAATGAAGGAATCAGAAAAGGCTTCATTAAGATAAGAATCACATTTATTCCTTCATTTAAAAATTCTGACTTTAAACACCAATAACAAAAGAGAAACTATGGGAGGTCTAAAAAGGGATGAAAAGGTTGAAAAAATGAGAACTAAAAGAAGGCCAACAGAAGGAAGCACAGACAGGGCAGTTTTGGAAGAATTATGTTGAGGTTATTAAATTTTTTTTAAACAGTAAGCAATATTAACAAAAAAAATTCATGCTTTCAAAAACAGTCCAAAGGACTATAAAACTATGCATAGATCCAGCAATACCATTACAAGATCTGTATTCCAAAGAAATCTTTAAAAAGAAAAGAATCCACATATACAAAAATATCGATTACACCTTTTTGTGTGTGTGTGATGGTAAAGAATTGGAAATTAAGGAAATGCCCATCAATTGGAATGGTTGAATGAGTTGTGGTATATGAATATAATGAAATGCTACTTGTTCTATAAGAAATGATGAATAGGCAAGATTACAGAAAAACCTGGGAAGACCTACACGAACTGATGTTGAGTGAAGTGAGAAGAACCAGAACACTGTACACAATAACAACAATATTGTGTGATGATCATCTATGTTAAATGCTAGCTCTTTTCAGCAACAGTGACCCAAGACAATTCTAAAACACTTGTGACAGAAAATGCACATTCAGAGAAAGAACTATGAAGACTGTGAATGCAGATCACAAAATAATATTTTCACTTTTTTAATTTGTTTTTTTGTTTTTTCTTTCTTGTGGTTTTTTTACTTTTTTCCTAATTCTTTCAACAACACAACTAATATGGAAATATATTCAACATAATTTTATATGTATAACCTATATCAGAATGCTTGCTACTTTGAGGTGAAAGGAGGAAGAAAAATTCTGAACTCAAAATCTTATAAAAATAAATGTTGAAAACTACCTTTACATGTAACTGGGGGAACAAAAATACTATTAAGTGAAATTTTTTTAAAAAGAGAGAAAATGGATGAATCATTGGCATGTTTTCTGGAAGTAGGGAAAGAATGAGTAAATAGATACTTCAGATTTGTGAAAAGGGAGGGGGACAGAAGAGGTAATCTACTGGAGAAGAAATAAAATTGGCTCACTTGTGCATGTAGATGGATTAGCTTTTGTAAAGAGGACCATTTCTTCATGGGAGAAGAGGAAAAAAAAGAAGAGAAAGTGCCAGAAAGTGCCCCAGCACCTTGCATATCTTTGTATTGTTAGCACTTAGCATAGTGCTGGGATACAGGGGGCTCTTAATAAATGCTTGTTTACTTGATTAATTTATTCCTACTCAATCACTTCACAAAGTTGCTTCCATTTGGAAAGGGCATTTCTAATTACTTTACAATAATCAATACATATTCAACAGTTTCTTTCACAAATTGAAGAAGTTTCACAAGTAAGTGTAATGTGAATGTCTTCTCCTCAAGTAAAAGTCCTAAATTCCAGGAACATTGTAGCCATAATAAACATAGCACTGTATACAAACTCTAGTTTGTTGTCTCAATCCCTCTTTGTTTGCTTTTTCTATGCTAAACTGCAGGTGTCTTTCTCCTTCCTTTTATAAAAGGCACAGGGTAAATATTAAATAAGCCTATTAAAAGAATAGCAAAGAAATGGATCCTCAACATTATTTTTTAAAGGTGACTATTCTTTACATCACATTCACATGTGAATACATTCCTTCCATTTCCCCCTTCTCAATAAATCATCTTTAAAGTATTTCAATAAAACCAGCCAAAATAGGTATCTCACACTGTATCTAATATTCCAGATCCATCTAATGCTGCCCTCCCCCCCTAATCTGTGCAAACAAGTTACAGTGGTACATCTCCCTGAACTCTTTTCTGAGTCAGGTCATTATAACTCTTTCAGTGTTTCTCTGAATTTATCGTGCTTGTCATTTCTTATAATTATTTCATTACATTTATGTATCACAATTAGTTCATCCTTCCTTCAAACTGATGGAAATCTATTCCCCCCTTCCCCCAGTTTTCTGCTACCCAAAGAGTGCTGCTATCAAAATGTTTATATACACGGCTTCTTTCTAGTTTTGATTTCATTGAGAATATATGTGGCAAGCCATTCTCCAATTGATAAATGGTCAAAGGATATGAACAGACAATTTTCAGATGATGAAATTGAAACTATTTCCACTCATATGAAAGAGTGTTCCAAATCACTGTTGATCAGAGAAATGCAAATTAAGACAACTCTGAGATACCACTACACACCTGTCAGACTGGCTAAGATGACAGGAAAAAATAATGATGAATGCTGAAGGGAATGAGGGAAAACTGGGACACTGATGCATTGTTGGTGGAGTTGGAACGAATCCAACCATTCTGGAGAGCAATCTGGAATTATGCCCAAAAAGTACTACTGGGCTTATTTATACCCCAAAGAGATACTAAAGAAGGGAAAGGGACCTGTATGTGCACAAATGTTTGTGGCAGTCTTGTTTGTAGTGGCTAGAAAATGGAAAATGAATGGATGCCCATCAATTGGAGAATGGTTGGGTAAATTGTGGTATATGAATGTTATGGAATATTATTGTCCTGTAAGAAATGACCAGCAGGATGATTTCAGAGAGGCTTGGAGACTCTTATATGAACTGATGCTAAGTGAAATGAGCAGAACCAGGAGATCATTATATACTTCAACAACAATACTATATGAGGGTGTATTCTGATGGAAGTGGATTTCTTCGACAAAGAGAAGATCTAACTCAGTTTCAATTGATCAATGATGGACAAAAGCAGCTACACCCAAAGAAAGAACACTAGGAAATGAATGTAAACTGCTTGCATTTTTGTTTTTCTTCCTGGGTTATTTTTGCCTTCTGAATCCAATTCTTCCTGTGCAACAAGAGAACTGTTCGGTTCTGCACACATATATTGTACCTAGGATATACTGTGACATATTTAACATGTATAGGACTGCCTGCCATCTGGGGGAGGGGGTTGAGGGACGGAGGGGAAAAGTCAGAACAGAAGTGAGTGCAAGGGATAAATAATGTTGTAAAAAATTACCCTGGCATGGGTTCTGTCAATAAAAAGTTATAATTATTTAAAAAAAATAAAAGAGAATATATGTGGGCTCCAGAAAAAGAATGAAACATAAATGACTATGGTAGAATTTTGCATATATTGTCAGATACTATATCAGGTATTTTTGCGTAACTGCTTTTTCTTTGTTAAAAGGGAAAGTTCAAAGGAGGGGGAAGGAGATTGAGAGAGGTGGAGTATATGGAATTCAAGAAAAGACTGATTTAAAAACAAAAGGAATCAAAAAAACTTTTTAAGCAAAGAAAAGATACCTTTCTAGGATGGTCAAAGAATAAGTTTTAAAAATTAAGAAAAATAAAACCAAAAAGCCAGGAAATTAAATAGACAACTTATAAACTTTCATAATGTTTCTATGAAAGCACTAGACAAAGTAGTAAAAACAACGGGCCTGAAATCCCAACACTTGGAGTTGTTCAATTCTGGCTCAGTAATTTAGAATCTATATGACCTTAAACAAACCACTTAAACTCTCTGAGTCTCAGTTTCTAGGTCTAACCTCATAAGGTTAGTCTAAGAAAAATCACTGAAAAAAGACTCATGGAAAATGCCATTCGTATCCAGAGTAAGAATTATGGAGTCTGAATGTAAATCAAAGCATACTATTTTCTTTTTTTTATTTGTTTTTATTTCTTTCTCATGGTTTTCTCCTTTTGTTCTGATTCTTCTTTCACAACATGACTAATGTGGAAATATTTTTAATATGACTGTACATGTTTAACCTATTTCAGATTGATTACTATCTTGCAGAGGAGAGGTAAGGAAGGAGAAAAATATGGAAATCAAAATGGATCAATCAAAAAATAAATGTTAAAAAAACTAATAAATAAAAATTTAAAAGTTAAAATAGATTAAATTTTTAAAAAATAACTGGAAATTGTCAAGTGCAATACAAATATGAGCCATTACTATTGTATTCATACCATTCATTATTAAAATTGGAATAAAGGACAGATATCTGTAGTCTCTTAATTATGGAAGTTTTTATAGCTGGACTAGAGGATGTCTAGATGTCTACAAGTGTGCTACAGTCTTCATTGACTTTCAGCATTTTTTCCTTATATGATCTATCCTATTTGCAGCCTACATGAACTGTTACAGAAAGTCTATTTGCTCAGGTCTAACTTTTAGACCTTCCCATCTCATGTCTCTGCTCTGAATTCAGGACTGGAGTCTTTCTTTGAGAAAACCTAATGAAGCCCAGAGAAATGAAGAGGTCCTCCAAATGGACCTCAAGATATCTACCCAACCATCTCCATGCCATATTATTTTACCATATATAGGAAAAAAATAAGAAAAGCACAGAGTACAGAAGTGAAACAGTACTTTGGTATTGTCTACATCTAACTAATATTCTATTTAAAATTATAAATGGACAAGTCACCTTTTGAAGGGGATGTTTGCTAGGATAAGCTGATTAGCAACCTGAGTTACTAAGAATAAATATGTATTTTGTATCAAAAGAGCCAGCTGAATGATTTACTTAAAGAATTTGATGTGTTTGTTTTTTTTCCCCCAAGGAAAGATAAGGAGGAAGAGGAGATGATAAATGCTTCTTAACTTTTAAAATATTCCAAGCAAAATAAAATAAAGCACTTCAAAGTTACACTTTAAGAAATGCATTTGGTGATTCTTACCTTAGATGATATGATTCGGTTATCTATAAATTTCTGAGGAGTATAAAGGCCATTCTGAGGAAATCTATTTGCTATGTAAATTGTTCTTGTGTCACTTTGATGTGGTGGGTCAAAACCCTAGGACCAAAGAAGAAAAAAGGATTATAATTCATTTTTATACATCAAGTAACTTCTGATTTCATTTAATCAAAGATTATTTGTATATATTTTTGCCAGTTTTTCAGTACATCTCCCCCCCAACGCACACATTTACTTGATTTGCTCAGTAATAAAAATACATTGGCCTTTTCCTCTATGATCAGATCTATGGTTACATGCAAACGTTACATTTCATTAAATCCATTTTAAAATGTTAGAATACATTTTACCCCCAAGCATTCAATGGTCCAAAAAAAAAAAAAAAAAAAATACAATATTTCTTGCCCTTAAAGGGCTTGCAATCTAGAAAGGAGGAGAGATCTAATAGATGAAAGGACAGGAATTGTATGAATCAAGTATATTAGAGATGGAAAAGAAGGGAACATGCATTTATTAAGCACCTAACATATGCCAGGCTCTATACTGAACACTGTACAAACATAATCTCATTTGAGCCCATATAAAGATAGAGGAGATAAAAAAGAGGAGGGGGGATGGGTAACCACTTTTAGCATTAAAGGAAAATACATGAAGGAAAATGGTATAGAATAAGAAGACTAAAAAAGAAAGCTGGGGTCATATTATAATTGTTTTTGAATGTCATGCTATGGTGTTTTTATACTTTATTCAGTAAAGTATGGGGAATCATTGAAGATTTTTTGAGCAAGAAATGTGCATCAGAAACAATATTTTGACAATACTAGGAAAGACAGACTGAAGAAGAACAAGACTGAGGCTAGGGAGTTCAATGAGGTGGCTCTTATAATAATATAGATAGAAATGAATGGTGACAGTAGACAGATCATAGTTGCTGCACTGATAGAAGCTAATTCACTATATGTAAAAGGATAAAGTAGATGAAAGAGATGAGTGAAATAAGAAGTCTAGCTAACTGTGGTACCATCAACACAAGTCAAAAATGCTAGAGGAAGAACTTGCATTCTTTGGGCAGGAGGATTAACTTTAAGCAAGCAACAGAGGAACTATATAAAACAGAAAAATTACAAAAATAGGACCTGAAGTTGTGAGGAGAAGCTGGGACTAGAGTTAAATTTGGGAATCATTTACACTATTTATGAAAATAAATTTCCAAGGAAGAGAAGGTAGTTAAATAACTCTAAAGTCATTCACTTTTGAGTTCTAGAAGGAAAATGCAAAAGCAGCAAAGTAGAATGGAGGGGAAACAAGAAAGAGAATATGCAAGAAAAAAATGAAAGTGCATTGTTGTGAAAGTTAAGTAGAGAAAAGTTTCAACAAATAGAGTACAGTAGACAAATTCTTTTAATGACCCTTCTTCTTCCTGAATCAGCTTCTCCCAGAAACAAATGTTCAACTTTTAAAATATTAATATTCTTCCAGCGACACTGTATGGCTCCAAGGAATTGATCTAAGCATCATCTAAACAATGATGGGAGATGCACATGGTGAGAATGAGCAAACTGTAACATGCTACAAATTACTCAAGAGAACTGATGTGATTAATGGATTTTAAAGAAATGTATAATCAAAAAGAAGATGGACTGGTCCACACAGCAAGGACTTAATGCAAATCGTGAATAATTGGATGAGCCTGCAGCAATAGGTTTAGGTCTGAGCATTTACTAGTGATAAGACAAAATGAAAAATAACACCTACCCTACCCTCAAGGAGTTTACTATGACCTAAAAATCACTAAACCACGCATATCATTTGATAAAGCAACAAAGTAGGTCTAAACAAGCATACTTTATCTTACTGTGCTTTGCTTTGTTGCACGTGGCAAATAATTGTGTTTTTGTTTTTGCTTTTTTTTACACAAAGTGAAGGTTTGTGGCAATTCTGCATAAGCTGTCTATTGGCACCATTGTTCCAACAGCTTGTGGTTACACCATGTCACATTTTGGTAATTCCCACAATATTTCAAAATTTTTCATTAGTATTATATCTGTTACAGTTATCTTTGACATTACTATTGTCAACTGTCTGGGGGCACAACAAACAACACTTATATAGAGAATTTAGTAAATGTTATGTGTATTTTGGCTGCTCTAACAGCCAGCCATTCCTGTCTTTCTCCCTTCCCCCCCCCCCCCCCGACTTCCTATTCCTTGGGACACAGTAATAATGAAATGTAAAGTGAAAGGGAAAGTTACCTGATATAGTAGTTTTAAGAAATGGACACAGCAACCCTCTAACCCATATCAACTATACTCTAATCAGTCAGCAAGCCTTCAACATCAGAACAAGATCACCACCACCACCACCACCCCACCCCCATCCCCAGCAAAAAGATCAGGATTCACTGAAGGTTCAGATGATCATTAGCATTTTTAAATCAATAAAACAAAATTTAATTAAGATATGCACATTGATTTTTTTTTAGACATAATGTAAACATAACAGGATTGTAGATTTAGCATTGCAAGAAATCTTGGAAGCAATCAGATCTGCAACCCTAGATGGGGAAATCAAGACTGAGTGTTTAAGTGACAAGCCCAAGGTTAAGTGGGAAGGTTTGGGATCTGAACACAGTGGGTCTTATCGTCTCCCAGCCCCCTCTCTCTCCAGGTCAGTCTCCCTAATTCTAAGCCTAGTTTTTTATGCAGTTGTTTCTCATTCAGACAATTACCAAAGGAAATTCCATCTACTTTCTTCAGCCTCATTACCATATTACATGCCAATTCAAGACAAGTGCAAAGACAAAATAAAGGTCATTTTATTAAACTGAGTTTCGAAAATATGTACTCTCTGAAGCAGCTGGATGAATGGATAAAATATTGGGACTGGAATTAGAAAGATCTGAATTCAGATCTGACCTCTGACACGTGCTAGCTGTATAACCTTGGGCAAGTCACTTAATCTGTTTGCCAAATCAACTGGAAAAGGAAATGGCAGACCGCTCCAGGATCTATGCCAAGAAAACCCCATTTTTGTTCAGTTGTTTCACAATTAGGTCCAACGCTCTGTGACTCCATTTGGGGTTTCTCTGGCAAAGATCTGTCTGCCTTTCCCTTTTCAGTTCATTTTACAGATGAGGGAACTGAAGCAAACAGGGTCACAGGATGCACCCAGTCTCACACAAGGATGTACCTGAGACCACATTTGAACTCAGATCTTCCTGGTTCCAGACTAAGTTCTCCCTACTGTACAAGCAAGCTGTAAAACCCAATACAAAGTCATGAAGAGTTGGACATGACTGACCAACAACAGCGCCTGATGGATCAAATAACATACTTGAAAGCCAATTAACAATATCAGCATTGTTATCACAGCCCAGTCACCAATCTCCCAGCCTTTGGCATCTCCCCACTCACCTGTCAGGATAAGCTCCCTTAACATCAGGCTCTGCATGGAACATTTTTAAAAATCATGAAAGAAAACCTTATTTAATATTGTTTCTTGCCCTCTGGAAAAGGGATGATTTTGAATCAAGCTTGAAATAAGACATTTCATGTCCAAGTGTGGGGAACCCCTTGTCTATGTGAGTTATTGCCAAGTTGAGAATCATATGAGATCCCAAAAAGTAAATCAGACTCTTAACATTTATTAATCATTCTTATGAACACTGAAGAGCATTTGTTTGTCTATGATTTAGAACAGTGGTGTCAACCAAATAGAAACAACTCCACCATAGATGACTCCATCATGGCTCCTGCTCACATGATACTGGACAAAAATGGAGAAGATCACAAACAATGCAGAATGGACTCACTACAAAGTGATCATATGGAATCTCAACTGGGTCCTCACAGCAGCCAGACAACCCTGAACTCTGCATCAGGAAGATCTGGATGAGAACTCAGAGATGGCCTCTAATACCCAGCAGGGGGCACTAGGCCCAGAGAGGTCAAGGTCCCCCAAGAAAGCAGCACCAGCAGGATCCAGCTCCAGCTCCGCCCTCGCCGCCTCTGAGCAGGCTTGTGGCCCTGGGCCTGCCTCCAGCTCTCCGTCTGAAGACCAAGGACAATGATATACTGAGAGAACGCCCTCTTCTAGGTCTCCTTTAGCTCCTCCAGAATGACCAGATTGCTAAATGCTCAACCTTAGGCATCGAACTTGCAATGTAAGACTGAGGGCTACAGACTAGATTAAAATGCAATTGGAAAGTCATTAATGCAACAAATAAAATCGCAATACAGGTAATATTGATTTGTGGTTTTCTAAATCAATTTGCAGCTATAGAGTTGTTTCTATTTGGTTGACACCACTGTTCTAAATCATAGACAAACAAATGCTCTTCAGTGTTCATAAGAATGATTAATAAATGTTAAGAGTCTGATTTACTTTTTGGGATCTCATGTGATTCTCAACTTGGCAATAACTCACATAGACAAGGGGTTCCCCACACTTGGAGATGAAATTTCAAGCTTGATTCAAAATGGTCCTTTTTCCAGAGGGCAAGAAACAATCTTAGGTAAGGTTTTCTTTCATGATTTTTAAAAATGTTCCATGAGATAACTGTTAGCATGTACCACATTGTTAATCAGAGGGGGAACTACAGGAAAAGACAATTATTGGTAAGAAATTATGTCTTTATATTATCATACCATTTAAAAAGAGATCCTCAAACCCAATCAAAATTAATTCACTTAAAAAAAAAGTTATGCCAAGACAAGACTTTAAGAGGAGGGAGACAACTGTTATGAACTGAAATAAGATTATAATACACTACAATGTGTAAAAGGCTGAGAAGCAATGTTTTTGCTACAACAATATTTCTCAAACTGGGGTTTATAGGAAGTTTACTTCTCTAAGATTCACAGCAAAGTTCTGAGGACGGTAAAGATACTGCAGGAGGCTCACTTGCACAACATCCTTTTCCTGCAACTGTGTTAACACATTCATCATTATTTTGTTCCTTGGCTACTCCCTCGTGTTTAGCAATTTACTCCGCCATACCTCTTGGTTATCTCATCACCTTTTCTCTCATACCTATTTCATCCACAAATCTCAGCCGGAAACCTAGAAGTATATGAAGTAGATAAAAAACATTCTATTTCAATCACTTCCCAAAAGGACAAAAACAGTTTGGATTAGGGATAGATAAAATACAGATGAAAAAGATGGGTAATGAAAGGAGAAGGCAAATTATCTGGAACAAATGAGAATATATAAGTCTTCAAAAAGATTTTAAGGTAACATTTGACAATCCTGAGCCAGAGCATGTCTTGTCGAGCCATTATTCATTTCATAAATCTCAAGTTAGGAAATAAAAGGATTATTAAGCAACATTTTAGTCATAGTTAAAAATCATTATTTTTAAAGATGAGGACTACAATGAAAAAAGACGGAATCTTAAGAGAATTTTAAAAGGTAAAACGCTAAACCTGGAGTCATTCAGTCAAGGAATGAGGAAAGAGAAATATCATCTTCTTTGATTCTCCCTTTAATAAGAATGATTCATCAATTAAAGATGCATTCTCTACTGGTGGCTCTAGATCAGCTATTTCTAATTCTCATTTTTGTGACTTCTCAAGGTTGTTTTAAATTTATTTCTAAATCTCTCAAAACAAATCTTTTAAAAAGTAAATTAAAATTAATTCCTATGAATACAGAGAGGTTTGGAGAGACTTACATGAACTGATGCTAAGTGAAATGAGCAGAACCAGGAGATCATTACATACTTCAACAACGATACTGTATGAGGATGTGTTCTGATGGAAGTGGATTTCTTCGACAAAGAGATCTAACTCGGTTTCAATTAATCAATGATGGACAGACAGAAGCAGCTACATCCAAAGAAAGAACACTGGGAAATGAATGTAAACTGTTTGCATTTTTGTTTTTCTTCCCAGGTTATTTTTACCTTCTGAATCCAATTCTCCCTGTGCAACAAGAGAACTGTTCAGTTCTGCACACATATATTATATCGAGGATATACTGTGACATATTTAACATATATAGGACTGCTTGCCATATGGGGGAGGGGGTGGAAGGAGGGAGGGAAAAAATCCGAACACAAGTGAATGCAAGGGATAATGTTGTAAAAAATTACCCTGGCATGGGTTCTGTCAATAAAAAGTTATAATTATTAAAACAAACAAACAAAAAAAAAAAACAAATTCCTACTTGATTTTTAAAAATTAAGACTACTGAAATGTTTTAACATTTTGAGTGTTGTCATTGAACCAAAAAGTTTCCATTCAGTGAAGAGTTCAATAATATGCAATGATGTACATTTCATCACCTTTGATCTCCTCAGCTTTTATCAAGTAACCCTACTTCCATTTGAATAGATAGGAGAATATATGGATTAGAATTACAAAGACTGAATCACAATTACTGGCAGTATTGCTGCCAGAGAGAGCTTTTGGTTCAGTGAGAACACTCACACAGGATTTTCTTTGGGTCAAAACTTTATTTCACCAAACCAGAAGAACCAAATAGCATGTGTAATTGGCAGTTAGGGTGGAAGGGAGAGGAAGAAAGCTAATATACCTTAATTCTGGCTCTAAACTATGTTTAGGAATGGGAAGATTGTCACAGAAATACAGAGGTTGTTAGAAGCATATCTATTTAGATAGTAGCCTAGCCATGGATCTACGGAAAACAGAAAATAGTCATTATTAACGTGGTAAATAGTCAAGATAACAATATGGTTGCCTGGGTTCAAGAAACAGCTAATTCCTTTTGTGGCCTTAGAGTCTAAAAATGTTTATCAGTGATTTTATGCTTGTGTTAGTAATTTTAATTTAGCCTAGGACCCAGAGTTAGGGTCCAATATATTTCTTACAGTATGACCTATCTCTTCCTTAGATGTCTCCAGAAAAATTATCCATTTTCCTAACATCTAATGAATTGGATATAAAATGAATAGTCAGAATGAATTCATTACTTTTCTCCTCTCAAACTTACTCTTCTTCTTCCTTCTCTATTTCTGTCAAGACGACCAACATTCAGTTGTAAACAGATCCAACCATTCTGTAGAGCAATTAGGAATTATGCCCAAAGGGCTATTAAATTGCTTGTACCCTTTAATCCAGCCATGTCATTACTGGGTCTGCATCCCAAAGAGATCACAAAAAAGGGAACAGGACCCACATGTGCAAAAATGTTTGTGGCAGCCCTTTTTGTAATGGCAAGAAACTGGAAACAGAGTTGATGACCATCATTGGAGAATGGCTAAGTAAGTTATGATATATGAATGTTATGGAACATTATTGTTCTGTAAGAAACGACCAGCAGGATGATTTCAGAGAGGCCTGGAGAGGCTTAAATGAACTGATGCTGATTGAAGTGAGCAGAACCAGGAGATCATTGTACATAGCAACAGCAAGATTATGTGATGATCCATTATGATGGATATGGCTCTTTTCAAAATGAGGTATTTCAAGCCAATTCCAATAGGCTAGTGATGGTGAGAGCCATCTGCATCCAGAGAGAGGACATAGGGACTAAGTGTAGATCACCATACAGTATTTTCACCTTTTTTGTTGTTGCTTGCTTTTTGTTTTTTTTTCTCACCCCCCCCCCCTTTTGATCTAATTTTTCTTGTATAGCATGATAAAAATGGAAATATGTGTAGAAGAATTGCATATGTTTAACATATATAGGATTATTTACAGTCTAGGGAAGGGAGTGGGGAAAAGGGAGGAAGACAAATTTGAAACATAAGGTTTTGCAATGGTGAATGTTGAAAACTATCTTTGCATATATTTTGAAAATAAAAAGCTATTGTTTTTAAAAAGAAAAGGCTTAAAATTAAGTAAAGATTACCACCATTCTTCTAGAGAGCCAAGTTTCCAACCCAGAAGTCAGCATTAACCCTTCATTCTCATTCATCTCCCATATTCAATCAGCTGTCTATACCAATTACACCTCTCAAGATCTCTCATGTCTCTCTCCCCTATTTCTCTAATCACAGAGCTAAAAGCCTGGTTCAGGCCTTCATCATATCTCTCTCTCCCCAGATGGCTGCTATATATAGCCTCCTAACTAGTCTTCTTGCATCCATTCTCTCCTCTCTCCAATTTAGCCTCAACAATGTCCAAAGTGAGATTCCTAAAATAACAATGTAATTCCTGTGTTTGAGAAGCTCCACTGGTTCCATAATGACTCTAGAATAAAATATCTACTTCTGTTGTACATTTTTGCTTGTAGATACAAACACAAAAAATGAAATAGCCTCTGTTCTCAAAGAGGACATACTCTTTCTAGTATTCATTCCAGTGACACTTTGTATATGAAACTTCATATAGAAGCCACAGGAATAGATTTTAGGATGAAAGAAAAAGGGAGTTAGAATATAAAAGTAAATGCTATCAGTCAATTACTCTATACATATATAATTTAGGAAAGAAGAAGAAGCAGAGAAGGAGTAATCTTACCAGGCAAAGAAGGGAGAGAGTTTCCAAGATCAGAGTCGCTGAAAGAAATCTATAGTAAGTAGCAAGGTGAAAATTCAAAGAATATATCACATTGCTTGCTGTCTTGGGGAGAAAGGAAAAAAAATTTGGAATTCAAATCTTACAAAAATGAATGTTGAAAACGATCTTTACATGTAATTGGAAAAATAAAATACGACTGACATTTAAAAAAGAAAAAAAGAATATGGTAGTTACAGAAAAAGATTTATCCACCTCAGGCAAATTCTGAGAATAGGATTCCAATAGCTATATCGACCATGTTATGGAAAAACTATGTATCCCTCAAAGATAACAGTGTTGATGAGAAAAATCCTTTCTGATTTCCCTACTCTTTTTCTCCCCTCCATTCATTCTAAAATTGTTTACTTTTAGAAATAAATCTAAAGTATGCCTTAAAGTCACTTAATAGGGGGAAAAAAAGCCTTTAGTTCCACAACTGAAGCCATCAAGATTTAAATACAAATGATGGCTGAGTTTAATCCAGCCAACTCATGTACACTAAAGTGTACAAAAATTAACAATCAGTTATAATTATTAAAATCCAACCCTAGACAAATTACTTAACTTCTGATCCTGATTTTCTTCCTCTGTAAAATGAGAAGACCGAATAACAAATTAAAAAGTCTAACATGCTGGGATGCCTCCACCCCGCTTCTCTGTCAAAGGAAATTCAGAACAGTTAACAAGTGGGAGCCAGAAAATGGAGAGGGAAGGGACTGGAGCCTGAGTGAAGGCAAGCAGCTGGGATAGGGTTCAAACATAAGCTGTGAAGAGAGATATTTTTGTCTTGTTAATGCACACAGGGAACTTTGGCTTTATATACTTTTAAAATAACAACAAAAACCTGTTAAGGAACGTCCTTCCTGGAGAATTTGTTCATGGCTATATATAAAATATAAAAGGAAAGATCCCTACCTTCAAGGACTTTTTATAGTTTACTGGGGAAAAACAAATTCAATACATAAAACAATCAGAATGATTCAGTGCAAAAGAGTGTAAGAATTTTTATTTAAAAAAAATCAGTTCTAATTATTACATATCAGAGAAGATAGGAATCAGTCTACTAAAACATTAAGGCCACTAGAAGGTACCTTGGAAAAAGTGCTGATTTAGGATTAGGAAGAACGAGTTGAAATTGTACCTCTGAAATTGAACAGGAATGGGGTCCTTGATAAGCTACTTAACCTTTCTGTGGCTCAGCTTCCTCATCTGTAAAATGGGAGTAATAACTGCACTTATCTCACACAGGGTTGTTGGAAAGTTCAAGTGGGTTAATGTACAAAAAGGCTATAAAATGCTAGCTATTTTTATTATCTTATTAAATGTGTAGTTTAGATTTGCAGGAAAAAACATTTCAAGATTAATGAAATCTTTAAGCATCTTAACAGAAATGTGTAGTAACAATAACTCCTGAAAAGAGACAAAAGCAAGAAGCAGCAAGAGGATAAAAAGAAACATTTTCGTCTCTTGACCCCTTCAGTCATTCAAGAAACTGGGAAGTTGTGCAGATGTTATGGAAGACTTTTCTATATCAGAAAGGACAATGGATTAGATGACCTTTAAGACCATTCCAAATCCAAAATTTTGTGATTATTTATTCCAGCACTTTCAAGTACAAAACTGTATGGTTTTTAAAAAATGTTTTTAATTATTATTTTCAATTATCACTATAGTTAGCCCAAGCATTCTTCTCCATCTCCTCTCCTCCTCCTCTTCCTAGAGAGCCCATACTATATGGCAAACATTATTATTTAGAGGGGTAAAAGAAAAAAAATCAGCACACTGAAAAAGTACAAAAACATGGGCAATGTGTAACACCTATAGCCCATCTGCCTCTATGAAGGGATAGGCTGGGGGTGTACTTTCATAAGTTCAGTAATGGAATCTCTGGTTCAAAGGAGACAGACATGGACATTAGTCATTTTATCTACATGATTGCAAGTTGCTTGTACCAGAATGATTGTACTATTTCACAGCTCTATCAACAATGTATTAGTGTATGTATCCTTTAGTAACCCTTCTATTGCCATTTTTGTCCATTTAAAGGACACAAAATAAAACACCTCAGGATTGTTCTAATTTTCATTTATCTTATTATTAGTGATTTGAAACATTCTTTTATGTGATTGTGAATACTCAATAGTTTGTTTATATGACGACCATTTATCTATTGAGGAATGACTATTAGCTTATATACACACATATTTATATATGTGTATGTATATAAAGGTTACATATCCACTTAAAATATGTTGTGGAATATGGTATAAAATGGTATAAAGTTGGTCTAAGGCTTAATTTCTGCCAGAATGCTTTTCAGTTTACCAAGTAAGGAGTTCTTCCCTGGGTAATTTATATCTGCCACTTTAACAAACACTGGATTATTGAGTTCTATTGTTTCTGAATCTCCCTTGTCTATTTCCATTGATCTATCTCTCTATTCTTTAACCAATAGAAAATGATTTTGATGTTGATGGTTTATAATTATTTTGAGGTCTGCAAGTGCTAGTCCTATTCTGTCCCTGCTTTTTATCCTTTTCATTGATATTCTAGATTTTTTGCTTTTCCAAATGAATTATTTTTATCAAGTTCTAAATGGTATCCCCTTTGTAATTTAATTGGTATAGCACTATACCAATTAAAGCAATTTTGACAATACTGTCAATTTTTGTTAAATTGGTACAGCCTAGCCATGAGCATTGAATACTTCTCCAGCTATTTAGGCTATTTCTTTTTTTAAGGAACACTTTGTAATTGAATTTATATAAGTCTTTTGTGGGCTGAAGAAGTGAGTCTTCAGATATTTTGATTTTGTAGTTATAAATAGGATTTCCCCTTCTATTATTGTTTCTAGAATTTTATTATTATTTTATAGAAATTATGGGATTTTTTTTTGAGGATTTTGTAACCTGCAACTTTGTTGAAGCTATTAACTGCTGATTCTCTGGGATTTTACAAGTAAAGTGTCTAATACTACCAAGGAGGTATATTTTACCTCCTCTTTAGTTATCTTTATTCCTTTAACTTCTTTCTTTTTTCTTGTTTTTGATGCTAGTATTTCCAGAACTATATCAAATAACATTATGGAAAGTGGGCATACTTAACTTTACTACTTCTCCTGTATTTCCTGGAAAAGGTTCTAGTGTATCCTCACTGCATTTTATGTTGACTTTTGGTTTTGACAGATGCTTTTTATGATATTTGTTCAGTAGATCTGATAGGATTTTGTTTAAACTTTTGAGCTCATTCACATAGTTTTTGCTGCAGAGTAAGTTTATTGCTAGCATAATTAATACAAACAGAAGTTATATGATTGAATTTGCTCACAAGATATCCCTGTTAAAAGTGTAAGTTATAAGTTTGGTTTTTTAAAGATCAATCCAATTGAATATTTTCCCTAATAATCGTTAATTACGAGACATTTAAAAAAAAAAGAGAGAAGCCTTGAAGACTTTAGGTAGAGTGGAATCTATTTGGTAAAAGGAGAGTTGGCAAGAGTTCTCCTAAAAATTTATTTTATGGTTCGATGACATGGCTAATACAATTCCTTAACAGCTATAGTGGTTTTCCATATTATTGTGAGAGGAAGCCACTTCCCAAATAATTAAGATTCATTGTGATCAATTTCACATGATCTCCATGAATTAAGAAAAATTTTATGCTACGTACTCTGATGGAAGAAATCTGAAGTCAGCATATATGGATTCCCAAAGTAATATTACTTTTGTACTTTTCTGGTAGCTGAAACTCACAAACTTATAACTAAATTTCTAATAAATTAAAATTGCTAAAACAGAGACCCCAATGAACCAAGCATGGCCTTGAATGGGGCTTACGTAAAAGAAGTCAGCCAGTCAATCAAAGTGATGTTATATGTACCAGACAATGCAATGTGGCTGGTTGGAATTTTAAAACAAAGCACTGATATAGTTTACAAATAAAAAGTATTCTTAAGACAATGAAATAAAGATGTTTTTTTTTTTTGGTCTTATCCATCTGGCATAGTTAAAATTTAACCAGATTCTAAGAGCATGGATTCAGATATGGGTAAATCTGGGATGTTTATACTTAAGGACATACCTTATCCTTATTTCTACATTTATTCTATATATAATACAGAGACCAGGCACTAGGCAAGATCTAGACCTCTACAAATAAACCCAGCTTCAGTTCATATGCTTCAAAAAACAAACCAAAAATCCCCCCACACTAAACTAACATTTTTTAGCTTTCATGTAACAGATATCTATGGGGGGAACCAGATAAACAGAGGTAAATTTGGCAAATCTTGTACCTGGTAACTTGGTGAGGAGATGGACGGATAAAAGAAAGTTTTCTGGCTTTTTCTAAGGCCCTGAAACAACAAAAGCAGTAAGATTTCTAGGTTGCTAAATAGGTCTATGGCAAATTACAGAAATATATGAGTTTGGTTAAAATTCTATGGATAGACTTCAAAAATTATTTGCTTCTTAATTCCAGCAACTGGTCATGTAAAATGTCACTAAAGATTCTTGAACTGATAAAAGAAAAAAAGCAACAAAAGAAAGTGGCAGGCAAATATTCTATTTTAATTTGTATTTTTTTCCAATGAAATGAAATAGTGCTATATTATTACAGTATCACTGTAAATACTAATGCATACTGACGAATTCCGTCACTACTTAATTAATGTACATATTGGCAAGCCAAGCAAAAGTCCCATGTAAAATACCAACATCCTAACCGCTTGTACAGTCATTCAAGTTAAGAGGGTGATCTGTAAGTCTCTTCCTATACAAAGATTTATTAAGCTTACACTTTAGCTATGAAACCATAATCTATATTATACTAAGTACAAATCAAAAGATTACAGAAAATCAGAAGATCAGATTTAAAAGATCTTTAACATTCTATAAGTTATAGTAAAGAAAAATAAATGGGGTTCCTGGATACAACCCATTTGCTATGTATGTAACATTAACACCAAAGGTGGAAAATGGGAAAATAATCATGCAATCACATTTATATGCTGGAAAACCAGTTTCAGGAACTAGAGAAGCTTGTTTCAGAAGACTACAACATGATTGTACAAGAAAGACCCATTAATATCCTGTCTTTGCTATGAAATTAAAATTCTGACAATTTCTTTTTACTAATACTGAAGGCATTAAGGAATCACTGCTATCTCCGGGAAAGAAATACACTAAAGGATGGAAAAATGATATTAATATTCCAAAAAGGCAATCAAGGGAATATCAATTATTATCAATCCATGTCTACTTTCTCATCTTTATAAGAATACTTCTTGATGAAAACACAAGAAAAAAACATATCAGCTTTCAAAATGAGTCTCTAAAGCAGATCACACAAACTTTTCTGAAAGGTATAATATCCCCAAGAAAATTATTATGTTTATCACTTTATAAATAGCAAAAACACAAAAAAAAAAAACATGATGACTTTGAGCAACACAATCTAATAGTTTTTTTTTTCAACAAGGAGTCACTCATATCTATGTTAAAATTATACAGGATTCATTATTCATCAAAGAAATGTAAATTAAGACAACTGTGAAGTACCACTATACACCTCAGATTGGCTAAGATGACAGGAAAAGATAACGATGAATGTTGGAGAAGAATGTGGGAAAATTGGAACACTAATGCATTGTTGGTGGAGTTGTGGATCGATCCAACCATTCTGGAGAATGGAACGATGACCAAAGGGCTATCAAACTAAGCATACCCTTTGATCCAGCAGTGTCTCTATGGACCTGTATCCTCACAAGATCATAAAAAAGGGAAAAGAATACACACGTGCAAAAACGTTAGTGGCAGCCCTTTTTGTAGCAGCAAGAAATTGGAAACTGAGTGGATGCCCATCAGTTGAGAAATGGCTGAATGTGGTAGGTGAATGTTATTGTTCCATAAGAAATGATCAGCAGGATGATTTCAGAGAGGCCTGGAAGACTTACATGAACGGATGCTAAGTGAAGTAAGTAAAACCAGGAGAATATTTGTACATAATAACAGGAAGATTATATGATGATCAACTCTGATGGATGGGGCTCTTTTCAACAATGAGATGATTCAGGCCAGTTCCAATGATCTTGTGAAGAAGAGAGCCTTCTGTACCCAGAGAGAGGGCTGTGGGGACTGAGTATGGATCACAACATAATATTTTCATCTTTTTTTGTTGTTGTTTGTTTTCATTTTTTTTCCTTTTTGATCCGATTTTTCTTGTGCAGCAGAATAAATGTAGAAATATGTATAGAAGAATGGCACATGTTTAATATATATTGATTGGATCACTTACCATCTAGGGGAAGGGAGAGTGAAAAAATTTACAACACAAGATTTTGCAAGGGTAAATGTTGAAAATTATTTATGCTTATGTTTTGAAAATAAACAGCTTTAATCAAAAAAATTTATACAGGATTCCCTGTTGTTGCTATTTGTCCTTTGTTTTTGAAGAGGACCATGACATTATGGAGGTGACGCCATGATATATAAGTGAACTGGATTTAAGTGAGGGAGGACTGTGCAAGACCATCAGCCTTACTTTCCCATCCCGAGTCATCTGGATCCAATAGCCAGGTCAGGACAGCTGAAGATTGCTCTGGATGCAGTGGGAGGCTTTGGCTGAGAAATGCGACTAAAGAATACTGACAGGACTGATGACCAATCAATCAATTTACAGACTTTATGAGTATTTTTCTAAGTTGTTAGTTCTGTGGTGAAGGAATGTCTTTTGCAAGATTCAAATAAAAGAAAGAATTAAGATGAGGCAAAAGGGAAAAGGGATAAGTACTTATATTGCTCCTATGGAGAAAAGTCTTATTATTAAGCCACAGAACAATTCAGGGCTTACTAAACAGATTCATGATTACTTAAGGGAAATCAGTCAATCAATCTACATAGAAAAAGTAAATGAAAGAAAGATACTTATTATTGATCATATTATAACATGCATTTAGCTGGCCACTCCACTGAGTTAGAATACGTTAAATATATTTAGGACAAGCACTAAAAACAGACAATGAGCTGAACCTAAAACTGAATAGTATGAAGGGAGTAGGGTGGAATTTTATTTTGAGAAACAACACTGTATTTTTAAGGATCCTAAGCTGCTCCACAGTGGGAAGATTCAGTTTTTCTAGGCAAATGCTCTCCCACTGATCTAGAATACTATACATATACAATATATATATAGAATACTATAATCTCCAGGGAATTAAGATGGCAAATGAACCAAGTCCAGAGGCTTGGAGATGAATCCTTTTACCTATTTAGCGTAAGAAAGCTGATGGATTTAAGTACTTTAGATATAGCCAATGATGGGAATTTGCATATTTGTTAAGAAGGCTTTGCTTCCTCTTTTTTGTTCTTATTCAATGAGTGTGGAGAGGGCAGTGAAAGGTAGAAAGAAAACTTAAAACAAATAATCTAGAGGGTCAACAGACAATCACAACCTTCAAGAAACTTACATGAAAACCAGGTTTATTACAAGAGAACGTATATGCATGTGGAACCCAAAGAGTTCACAAGTCCAAACAGAAGTTAACAGTAAGACAAAGGGAGGAGGATAAAACTCAAATTTCTACCTAAAGAGGTATGGCATAGAAGGGGAAAAGATACAGTAAAGGTGAGAAAAGAACAAAATTTCTCTCAAAGGGGAGGAGGAGCAAAGTGATGGCAAATGCCATATTGGTTTCCCTTGAGACCTGCTAGACCATGATGATACATGATGGTTTGCTTATATATAAGGGTCCTAGTTACACGGTTTCCTAACCAAGCACAGACTGACTAGCAACTGTCTTGACTCCCAAGGATACCCAGGGAATCCAGATTGAGATACAAACAACAAATTACATCAGCTCAGAGGGGACTGATTCGTCTGTGACACATTCAAGACCTCATGTATACTCTTGAGTCCAGTGTTTCTGGAAAATATGACAACTCGAAAAGACAAGTTTACTTAAAAGTCCTTAATAGGAGGAGGGAAAGCTGCAAGTGACACAAAGGGCAATGGCACATGAACAGGGGGCTGGGAAGATGTAACATATTCCTGATATTCAAGAAATGGCATGAATAAATTAAAGAAAAACAATTTTAAAAGTATTTACCAAGTATCAAGCTCTGTACTATGTAATGAAGATATAAATACCAAAATCCTTGCTTAAATTTTAATGAGGAAAGATAACACAGGTAGGGAAGGGTGTTCATTTGGAAAGAATGTTTTGATCTGGGGAGTCATAGGGGATGGTAAGTTGATACACATGTAGACATTTCCAGAAATAATGACACTGCTGATGTGCTTATTACATCCGATATAAGGGGCAAAGGGACCACCCAAGGCAGCAGGCAGATGGTAAGGAAATCTGGGTACACAGCTAGAAATGATGGAAAAGTGAATGAGGTATATAGAGTGGGTTAGTTTACCAATGGTCACCATGCAAAGTTACTGGGCTCTAGGGAATGGATTCCAAAGAGGAATAAGATTAAAGTACTCATGGCTAGGGAGAGCAGACTTCCTGGAAGGTACAGGTCCAGAAGCAGCGGCAGGCAGATGGCAAGATGGCAAGATGAGTAGACAGCTGCAGGGAATTTTAAAGTTAAGTATGGCTTAGGTTCGGGGACTAGTTAGATATAGTGACATAAGAAATGCCAAGAAAGTGTATACCTACGGGCTCTCTTCAACAATGAATTGATTCAGACCAGTTTCAATTGTTCAGTAATGAAGAGAGCCATCTACACCCAGGGAGAGGACTGTGGGAATCAAATGTGGACCACAATATAGCATTTTCACTCTTTCTGATGTTGTTTGCTTGCATTTTTGTTTTCCTTCTCAGTTTTTTTTTTCTTTTTAGATCCGATTTTTCTTGTGCAGCAAGATAAGTGTATAAATATGTATACATATATTGGATTTAACCTATATTTTAACATGTATTGGAATATCTGCCATCTAGGGGAGAGAGTGGAAGAGGGGAAAATTTGGAACAGAAGGTTTTGCAACGATCAATGTTGAAAAATTACCCATGCATATGTTTTGTAAAGAAAAAGCTATAATAATTTAAAAAAAAGAGAAAAGAAAAAAGAAAATGTATACCTAAAAAAGAGGTGGCATATTGTATGGCATGTGGTATCAGGGAAATCTGATGGACAGCTTAAATGCTCTCTTCAAATCCTCAAAATATAGAAACTTAGAGAAAGATCTCCAGTATGTGTGATTAGATCTTCTGTGGGGGAAAATAACTGAAATTCATATTTTATAATAGTCCTAGAAGAAGATGAGATAGAGAATGTAGGCTAGTCAATACTACAATTGAATGATATAGCTATTTAAAAGGAACATGGAAGTTTACTTGTACTACTGAATTATTGGGTGAATATCAATACATCATTGCAAAAATGTCTGAGATGACATACCATGAAATATGGCTATGTGAAAGGTTATTTGGGAAAAAATCAGTCGGCAATAAAAACAAAATGATGCCTGGTATGAAACCTGTCAAGTTTTAAATAAACAGCTGAGAAAATAAGAAGATAACAATCAGAAAAAGAAAGCGATGAACCAATTTTCTACTACATTTTTTACATTCTAGTATTTCCCTACGTAAAATCAATAACAAAACAATAGCTGGAATTAAGATCCACAAATTACTAAACTGTTCACATTTTGTTGACTGAGACATAATACTCCAAAGAGATCAAAAAGGAGAGGAAAAGGACCCATATGTACAAAAATATTTAATCAGTTCTTTCTGTTATAGCCAAAAACTGGAAACTTAGAGCAGTATCTATCAACAGGGCAATGAGTGAACAAATTATGGCATATGACTAATATAATTCCATGGCATTCTACAAAATTAAAGAGTTTCAGAGAAGTCTAGGAAAACTTGTATAAACTGATGAAAAGTGAAATTGAGTGGACCAAGAGAACAATTTATACAGTAATCACAGGATTGTAAAGACAAACAACTTTGAAAGACTTAAATATCATCATGCAAGCAATCAACCACAATTTTAGAGATGGACTCACATATGCTAATATGGGAATTTGTTAGAAGGATCCTATTTACTTTTCTGTGAGAAGAGGGGTGAAGAAAGGAAGAACCTAGGGATAAGATTGCTCAAAATTTTTAAAAAGGAGATTTACTAATACATTAAAAACAAAAAAGAAACACCCCCTCCCAAAATCATATAGATGAGGACAAAAGGAAGTCCAAAAGGAAATATAGAAAAGCAAGAAAGCTTTGAAAGCTACATGTTCAATACTTAAAAAGGAAAAACCAAGCTATATGTAGTAAATTCACAGAGGATATAAAACCCTCTTTTTCTATTCTATCTTGTATGTGGAAATAATCATTTTATTTGGTGTTTAATTTCAGGATAAAAAAAATTAAACAAAGCTTGCTCAATAAAATAACATCAGTTTTTAATACCTTTATATACAAGAATGTAATTTAAATTGTTTAAGTGTGAGAAATAAAATAAACTATTACTAGCAACTATATATAAAAGCAGTTTATATATAAAACTATAGTTTATAAAATAAACTATAACTAGCAACACAGGGAAAGTGTATTTCTTTCCCTGAGATAGCAGTGATTCCTTAATGCCTTCAGTATTAGTAAAAAGAAATTGTCAGAATTTTAATTTCATAGCAAAGACGGGATATTAATGGGTCTTTCTTGTACAGTCATGTTGTAGTCTTCTGAAACAAGCTTCTCTAGTTCCTGAAACTTCATATCAAGATATGAAGCCTTTATCTTTTCAAAAAGATATGGACAAAAACATAGGTTGCTCTAAAGATTCCGGCTTTCATTCCCCTCAAATGGATGACATTAATTTCATTCAGAACATCCACCATTTGATTTCTTTTCTCTTAAGTTTCCAGATAAAGTAGCAGTCAACAATGGAAGAAGTTCCACTTTACTCAGAATTTGAAATGGAAGTATGAGCATACAACTTGAGTAATCCTTTAATCTCTACCATTTAATTGGCTTCACATAATAAGACAGGCTAGTTATAAAATCTATCTTCTTTTTACTTCTCAAAAAAAAAAAAAAAACTTTAGTGATAAAATGGATGAGAGCAATGGATATTCACCAAATACCATATATTTTTTTCCTTTTATTCCTCTTTCAATTTCCATACAAAGATTTTATTTAACAGATCTTAAAATCACAGAGGAACAGTTAGGTAGTACAAAAGATAGCGCACCCATTCTGGAATCAGGAGTTCCTTAGTTCAAACCTGATCTTAAACACTTGATACTTAAGAGACACGTGACTCTAGGCAAGCCATTGAACACCAATTGAATAAAGAAATAAAGAAATAGGTAGAGGGACAGAAAGACAGCAAGGAGGAAACCCCACAGGCCATCTCAATATGTAAATGAACTGGAATCCCTTTGACATACCAAATAAGTTGAGGGGAAGCCTATTCTTTTTTGAAGACAGCTTTTATTATTAATTTTTATATCAAAACAAAATTTGCTCTTTTGCTATTTCTACTCTATTCTTGATTCTGTTCCCTGGGGTCAAACACAACATTAAGTTCTCTCTTCTAAACTGTTTAGGGATAGCTTTTATGCAACCTTTTATTTATCTGTTTTCTAAACTATCTTTCAACCAATCTTTATTTTTTATTTTTTCTTCAAGCTTTTTATTTACAAAACATATACATGTGTAATTTTTCAACACTGACCCTTATAAAACCTTGTGTTTCAAATTTTCCCCTCCTTCTCCCAACCCCTTCCCCTACCTGGCAGGTAATCCCAATACATATTAAATATGTTAAAATATATTCAAACAATCTTTAACTGGCAAGAAATCCGAGCCATTTACCATGCTGGTTTAACCTCTTCTAGATTCTCCTTAATGTAACAATATTCTCCCTAAAATTCTTAAATAATTTCCTTAATAATTATTAAGTTAAATAATCTTCTTAAATAATTTCCTTTACAAAATCTAACCTATGATCTAAGTTTTGAATGATAATTACTCAGATAAACCAAAATAAAAACAAAAGCCAACTATTAAATATTTAAATAATAATTAATATCAATACTACACATTCTCCAAAAATGGGAAAAAAGGACTCTTCCAAATTCCTCATATAATATAATCCTAATACCCTGATCAGAATAAGATACAGCAAAAAAGACCTGTAGTACAATATTGTTAAATGAATAACGATTCAAAATTTTTAAATAAACTGTTAGATTAGAGCAATTTATGGAAGAAATATTCATTATGACCAAATTAGATTTACCACAGGAATATAAAGCTAGTTTAGCATTAGGAACAATCCCTATAATTAATCACACTAAAAACAAAAAGTAGTTTTCACTCTGTCTGCCTTCTCTGCTTGGATGGCTCCTCCCAGGAGCCTAAGGAGGAAGGTACCTAGGACAGCCACCATCTCATTTCTTACTAGGTTGCAGTCACATAATACTAGGCCCCCAAGACTTCATTTCCCTTACCCCCTTTCATCTTCTTTTTATAAGACAGTCTTCTCCTATTAGCTACTTGGAGGAAGAAGCAGTCTTGGGGAGGGCAGTGTATTTGTATCCCTTCCCTTATCCGGCACATAGCAAGTGCTTAATAGATGTCTGTCTACTGAATGAGTGCCACAAGCAAAACAAAAGAATGCCCCTTCTTGTTATTCTTTGATGTAATTCTAGAAACGTTAACAACAGCAATGAGAGAAAAAAATTAAAGGCATAAACAAAGACAGAGAAAACACAAAACTTCCCATTGCTGATATGATAGGTTTAGTTAGAACATCCTAGATAATCATCAAAGAAGATGGAGACAATTCCATCAGCTAAGAAACGATCTTCTGTTCCAAGATGATTCAGGGTTGTGTGGGATGTTCAAGGAGAACTAGCTGCTCTGCTAAGAGGGCTTAGCCCTCACCAGTGGCCCCAAGAAGCCTTAATACGCAGGGCAGCTAAAACCCCAATACCACACATCCACAGGCCAGCTAACTAAGTAAAGGACAGGGTTCAAACCCCCTGGGGACATAGGGGTGTCTACCCCAACCACCGAGGACTTCCTCCAGCAGAATGGGCAGATGAGGCACTTTGTCCACCCCAGGCCATCTCCGATCATCCTGACTTATGTCTTCGCTACCTGACTTTGCACATCCGTGCTGCACTAGAATCCAATTTAGAGGAAATTCGAGATTTCACCTGTGTTGTCATTGGTCCTCTTCAAAAATGACAACAAACAACAATAGGCTATAAATCAAACCTAAAGCATCAACAGCTTTCTAAATAAGAACAAAATTCAAGAGGCAACAATAAAAAGGGAAATCCCACTGAACACCACTACAAAATACACAAACTATTTGGGAATCAATCAATCAACGAAAGCATATTCAATGCTTGTATAAATTTGATTACAAAATACTCCTTTAAAGAAATAAAAAAAGCTTAAATAATATAAAAATATTAATTAATCCTGATTGGACTACAATACAATAAAAATGACAATGCTACCAAATGTGGATTTAACGCTACAGTGTTCCAATTAAACTATTAAAAGGATGCTTTATAAAGTTAGATAAAACAATAATAAAAATTATTTGATGAGCAGGACCAGGAGATCATTATATACTTCAACAACAATATTATATGATGACCAGTTCTGATGGACCTGGCCATCCTCAGCAACGAGATCAACCAAATCATTTCCAATGGAGCAGTAATGAACTGAACCAGCTACACCCAGAGAAAGAACTCTGGGAGATGACTAAAAACCATTACATTGAATTCCCAATCCCTATATTTATGCCCACCTGCATTTTTGATTTCCTTCACAAGCTAATTGTACAATATTTCAAAGTCTGATTCTTTTTATACAGCAAAATAACGTTTTGGTCATGTATACTTATTGTGTATCTAATTTATATTTTAATGTATTTAACATCTACTGGTCATCCTGCCATCTGGGGGAGGGGGTGGGGAGTAAGAGGTGAAAAATTGGAACAAGAGGTTTGGCAATTGTTAATGCTGTAAAGTTACCCATGCATATAACCTGTAAATAAAAGGCTATTAAATAAAATTTAAAAAAAAATTATTTGAAGGAACTAAATGAATAAGTGAGATCATTAAAAAGAAATAAAATAGACAAATTTAATTACACAAAATTGAAATGCTTTTGCATAAACAAAATTAATGAACATAGGATAGAAAGGGAAAAAAATCTTTGTATTAAATATCTTCGATAAGTTTGGAATCTAAACAAGAAAAATGTATAAGATCAAAAATCATGCTCTAACAGACAAAAGGTAAAAGAACATGAATAAACATTTCTCAAAAGAAGTCTGCAAATTTATAACAATCAAAGAGAATGCTCCAAGTTACTAATAAGAAAAATGCAAATCAAAACAACCATCTTTCACTTCATACTCAGCAAAAGATGACAAAAGATAGGGATTGTCAATGTTGCTGGGACTGTAGAAAGGCAAGACAGGTAAGTGGGAGGAAACTGTGGGTGGATGACAGTACCAGCACTGGACATGAAGTCAGGGGAGTTTAAAAAAAAAAAAAAACTAAGCAGATAGTTGCAAAATGTGGAGCTAGCTGACCTTCTCAGCCCTCTTTAAGGGGAGTATATGGGGAAAGTGTTTTCTCTGGCTCCAAGTCCTCCAGTCAGAGGCACCTGGGAAGTCAAAGGTGCTGAAGAAGTGAGACTGCCAAAACTGAAGCAATCTCAAGATGAGTTTCCAGAGAATGAATTTATGAAGAATGAATTGGAGGGGGAAGAGATAATGATGGTAAAGTCAAAACCAAGTGCTACAACAGTTGGGAAACTACTAACAGTGTAACTGACTATGAGGAAGCATGGAGATACATATGAAGCATATAAACTGATACATCAGGAATGAAGCAGAGCCAGGAAAATATATACCACTATTTGAGCAATGTAAATGGAAAGAATGATCACCAAAAACAATAAAAAACTATGCTGCAAAATTATGAAAAACGGGCTTAACTCTAGAGAAGACATTAATTTCTACTGGGGTGTCCTCAGGTGCAGAGCATTGCATATAAAATGAGATTGGAGGGGGGCGTATAATCCCATTTGGTTTTGCTGAATTTTTCTTCTCTTCCTCTTTAATCTTTTTTAAAAAAAATTCTTTGTTGTATGGAATTGTTCTCTAGGAGAGAGAAGGAATAATGGAGAAATTTAGTTAATGTAAAAACTTAAGACAAACAAAAATCTAGAAAAGAATGTAAGCGAATGTTCAATGTTATATAGGATACTCTTATAATTAAAACCTTTGAAGATAATTCAGCAACTAAAAGCATATGACAAGAAACAGCAGAAAATTAAACTTATCTTTTATATTACTAATATCAAAACTTTCATCAATTGGTTTTTTCCCCCAGATATGTCTTGAAGTCAAATGACTTCAAAATGATTCTAGATTGCTTTCCTGTACAAATAATGAAGATTCAAAGAATGCCTCATTTATTTCATTTGGGAGGGGAGGGGGGATTTACTGGGCTAGTTGTGAATGCATATATGAAAGTGTGTAACCTGAAATTTTGCTTTAAAGGTAAACCTCTTGAAAATCCTTTTATGAATATAAAAGTGATTATTCAAAAACAAGTATTCTTAGTTATTTTAGAAGAACAAACTAAACTAGAATTCAGGACCTATTGAAGATTCAGTCACCCTAAAGGGTATGAATCTTGATGTTGGAGAGTCTAAAGGAAAAAAGAGTTGGGTGATAAAAACTGGATTCAAATGAGAATATGTTCCTTATTCAAGTTTTCATATGTTGAAAGGGCAAGTCCTAAGCAAAAAATTAATCAGAGAATTTAGACAACTGTGGAACCTATCTGAAATAAGTGGCAGGCATAGAAAACAAATATATGGCTATTTATCTATGACCCAAGTGTTAATTAAACCCAAAAATATGCCTGCTCTCATAGTCCTCACAGTCTAATGGAAGATGGGGTAAGACAAAATATGCATATACAAACAAGATATCAATCAATAAATACATAAAGGATAAATTGGAGGTATATGAAGAAAAACATTAAACATTAAGATAAAGGACTCAGAGAGCCTTATTGCAGAAAGGGAGGTTTCTGGTAAGATTTAAAGAAAGCCAGGAAGCCAAGAGGTGGAAAAGAGGGAGAAAATTCTAGGCCCTGAAAACAGCCAGTGACAATGCCTAGAGCTGGAAATGGAGAAGAACAGCAAAGATGTCAGTGTCCCTGAATCACAGAGTATATGGAAGATTGGAAATGCAAGAAGGTACGAGCTGATGAAGTTTTAAAAGCAAAACAGAGAATTTTATAAATAATCCTAGAGGTAAAAAAAAAAAAAAAAAACACTGGGCTGGGGAGATGGAGCAGTATGGTAGAGGGTCAGCTGGTAGAGGGTCAGCTCAAAAATCTGCACCAACCTTCCAAATCCATTTATGCCAAAGGCTGCCAATCCAGGTTCCTATGGACCCTAGAAAAATACTGCATAGGGAAACACCTACTGTTGTTGGAACTTTAAGAATACTGTCATGATAGCTCCCAAACTAAAAGAACTAGTTGAGTATTTTAGGAAATGGACATCAACAATCAGAATATCAACTTAAAGGAAGGCAAGAATTCAAAAGATCTAGTCTAAAAGAGAATTCCTAACTTCAAATCACCCACTAACATGATAGGGTCACACTCAAAATAAGGGAAGGCTTCCTCCCAAACCCACTTTGCTCCATGTCCCTTTCTCCAAGACAGAAACAGTATGAGAGGGAGGAGACACCCTCAAGAAAGGAAGGTGCATAGACTCTGCACTCTCAAAGAAAAGAGGCCTGCATTCTGTCTTCTAAAGCAGCACAAACCAAAAAGAAACTCAGTGTTCTTTCCCAGGCACTCACATTTGTCTCATTTATATTTCTAGCAGAGTGAAAATGTATTTTTACAACATAATCTGAAGAAAAATTGAATACACATATAGACGAAAAGGCAGTTTGGCTGAACATGCAACTAATAAAATATTCTTGTTAAAAGTCGCATCTTGGGGGGCAGCTAGATGGCACAGTGGATAGAGTACTAGCCCTGAATTCAAATCTAGCCTCAGACACTTTTAATACTTCCTAAGCTGTATGACCTAATTGCCTCAGAAAAAAAAAAAAAAAGTTGCATCTGTACCTACATTTGTGTATATATATATATATATATATATATCTTTACCTGCATATGTGTGTATCTCTTTACCTGCCTGCCTGTATGTATACACTACATACATGTATAAAAGTTGGTGAGCATATAACAGTATTAAAAAATTCCCCTTATGCCAACAGTATTGCTTCAAACAAGTGAGATACTAAGGTGACAAGGTGAAAAGTGTTGAATTTGGAGTCAAGAACTTGAGTTCAAGTCCTACCTCAGACATTTAATAAGTGTCTCTGGGCAACTCACTTAACTTTTCTCATCTGTTAAAATGGAAATAATAGCAGTATACCTACCTTTTAAAGTAGTTATGAAAATCAAATGACTTAAGTAAAGCACTGTGCAAATCTTTGTGCTCTATAAATGATACTGAAGTACAAAAGATCCATTTCTAAATGATTTTGGTAATTTCTCTCCAGCTTTCTTATGGTTCTATCATGACACCTCAAATTTTAAATTTGTTTCATGTATAAACTTGAAAGTATTAGGAAGTTTGCAAAGAAATATTAAAGACTTTTTAATAAGTAACTAAAATATTATAATAAAGAAACATTAAGATAGGCTATGACATGGTTTCAAAAAAACTAATGAATTAATTTCTATTTTCATATGAATTTCAGCATTTTGAGACTGTATACAATGAATACAGTATTATTTGAGAGAGAATTTTTTTCTTTTTCCTTAGAACTTTTAACAGTGATAAAAAACAAAGAATCTTGAATCAGGATTCTGGGCTTATTCTGTTGTTGTGTTTCCAAAATAATGGGAGTCTATGAACATAACTTCACCAACAAACTTGTAGTTCCCTCCCCCCAACTACCTTACCACCACCCTTTCAGTTGTCACTTTTAGAGGGATGAACCAGATCGGCTTAGTCACTGTTCCAGGATGGCTCCTTAAGGACAGGCTCTCTTTGTAATCCTATGTATTTTATTTTACATCTGTAAAAACATTATTCTAATAGGTTTCACCGGACTATCTAAGGGTCCATGCCACACACAAGAAAAGTTAAGTATATCTGTTCTAGAAATATAGTCTAGAGAATTTATATATATTTATATAATCTATATTTCTAGAGAAATAGTCGCAGTAAACTGGAAGACTATTTCTATTGAAGAGTTATGTTTTTCTATAGCAAAACTTGGGAGTATGTAGGAGGAACAATGTAAAGTGATTGATCAATCTGCAGTAGTCATTTAAACTTTCAATGTGTTACCTTCCCCTAGAAGGGTCCAACCACAAACTCAGAAGTTCCAAAGTTATACTGTCCTCGTTTTCCTTTTATTCTCTCAGTCCAGTGTAAAAGATAATAAAAGTATATACCCAGGAAACAGCCTGATGGTAACACTTATTTTTACATCAACAATATTAAAATGAACACATTCTCACTCCTTCTGTACCACCTCTATGAAGAACAAATGCCAACTTGGTGTTTTTCATGTTTTATCAATCTGGTCTCCTTTTCTAGTTATCTATTCCATAACCTCACCAACAAACTTGTAGTTTCTTCCCCACAACTACCTTACCACCACCCTTTCAGTCCTCACTTTTAGAGGGATGAACCAGATCAGCTTAGTCACTGTCCACTGTTCCAGGATGGTTCCTTAAGGGCAGGCTCTCTTTCCCTTTTGTATTTGTATCTTCATCATTAGGGGCAGTGAGAGGCCAGTGTGGAGTCAGAAGACCCAAGTTCAATTGCAATCTCCACATTTCCAGGCTGTGTGACCTCAGACACGTCACTTAACTATCTGTGCTTCAGTTCCTTACTTGGAAAATGAGGTGGAGAAGGAAATGGCCAACCAGTCCACTAACTTTGCCCAAGAAAAAAAAAACATACAGAGAAGAAAAAAACCCTACAGAGAATCAGACATGAGTGAGAATGACTGAACAACAATAAAAATACACTCAGAGGACGCGAGAACTTTCAAAAATGAAACTGTGTTTGCAAATGAAAATCTAAGGTAATCCTTAGGCACACTAAATTATTAAATGCCTAGCACTTAGCCAATTATCCAATATCCATCATACAGCAAAATCATCAATACGTAAAGGGATTACAGACTGCCAATCACTGAAAACTATTTGAAAGAGTTTTTTTTTTTAAATATCGTGTATATACATACAATATGTATATGCAGTTTTCCTCTAATCCCCCCCAAATAATCCAACTATTCAAGTAATCTAACACTAATTAATAGTCCCCAGAACGGATCCCCCTGAAGCTTTAACAACTAGAAAAGACATCAACTATCACTTTAGAATAATGTTCACTAAAAAAGGCTTTTGTGCAAGTGAATTAATAAACTGACTAAATTAAACAAAATATAAGATAGATCACCAGTCAAACTATTTAAACACCCTAATGGTACTGTTTTTGCTTCCTTTTTTAATATTCTAGTGCTTAAAAATTCCTGATACATAGTAAGCACTTAATAAATTCTTACTGACTTTATTGTTTTACAGAATCAAAGTTAAAGTCTAATACTACCATATTATACTGGCATCAGAAATCTGGTAGCAATTAGGCTACCATAATATAATAAATAAGAATATTCCAAGTTTCTACTATACCTGAATCTATAATCAGTTATAATAAAAACATAAGCTTTAGACCACAAAGTATTAGTTTTAATGATATCAGAATGTCTTTCATACATGGAGAGAAAACATGTATTAACAACTGTGGTATGGTGCATTGAATTTGGAGTCAAAAGTTGTGGGTTTCAATGTGCTCTCTGTCACTTCCTGTATGACTTTGGACATATGACGTAACTTCTTTATCTGTAATATAAAGGAACTTTAGATAGCTTCTAAAATCCCTTCTAGCTTTAAATCTATGATTCTGTGTCTTATCCAAATTTTGTGTTACCCCTAAGATCTTCAGGACAAATAGTAATTCATGTTAGGTTAAGTGTTTGCTGTGAAACATGATCACCCAAAGGTGGATTTCAAAAACAAGAGAATTTCATGTTTTAAAAAAAGTGTATAAATAGTACCAAGAAGATTATGTGATGAGCAACAGTGATGGACTTGGCTCTTTCCAACAATGAGGTGATTCAAGGCAATTTCAATGGAAGGGATGGAAAGTGCCGTCCATATCTAGAAGGCAGACTAAGAAGACTGCGGCGATCAAAGCATCATATTTTCACTTTATTGTTGTTTGCTAGCTTGCTTGTTGTTTTTTTTTTTTCTCATTTTTTCTTGTGTACTATAAGGAACATGGAAATATGTTTACAAGATTAGCATGTGTTTAACCCATATCAGATTGTTTGCTGTTTTGTGGAGGGGTAAGGGGAAGGAAAAAGAAAAATCTAGAACACAAGGTTTTACAAAGGTAAATGTTGAAAACTGTCTCTGCACGTATTAGGAAAAATAAAATACTATTTTTTTAAAAAAAAAGGAAAAAAGACTGTACAAAAGGAAAAAGAGGCATTTATCAAAATTTCACTTAACTATTACATTTCCGGAAGAATCTGGGCTCCTGTTCCTGTGTAACTTTTTATACTGCCCTTCAAATCAGCCAATTAAAATGCTAAATAGCAGATTGTTTGACTTGTATTCTCCTTCAACATTATATTAAGGGACATTCCTGTGCAGGCTGGATTAGACCTCTTCAGTGAAGAAAAAAATATATTCTCAACGTCCCCGTTAAAAAGCTATGTATGTGGCAGCAGCCTCTAACCTGCAGTTATTTGGGGCGGTTTTCCCTCTGAATGAGCTCACTGGCATCAAGTCACACTCTCTCAAAGATTTGGGGGGCCCTGCCCCCCAAAGCGAATCCCGGGAGGTTTATCGGGCGCCACTCCATGCGAGGCACTCGGGCCATCAACAGCCGCTGCCTGGTACTGTGGCAACAGGGCGGAGAGTGACACAGATAAGCCTTAATATAACGAAGTAAAGAGAACACTAACAAGTGGGGGAGAAGGGAGCGCTTCAGTCCTGAAGGCAGATAAATGGGAACAACCGCTCACAAAACGGGGCTGGGAGGACGGCAGGCTGTGAAGGCCCTTAAAAGGTCGGGGGCTCGCGAGCCAAGCCGCGTCCGGGCGCAGACAATTGCACCAGGACGCGCGCTACAGTACCCCGGGAGTTCCCCAGGCAGGCGAAGCCCCAATCTTGGACGATCCTTCCCTTCCCCTCGTGGAAGCGGGACCGCGGGCTTCACGCCCCACCCGGGACACAGCCGGCTCGTGGCGAGCCTCTACGTGGCACAAGGTGGGGGGCCGCCGGCGCCCCAACGCCCGCCAAAGGCACCACCAAGTTTGGGGGTCTTCGGACCTCCCGAGGCGGGACGCGGCAGCGCCGCCTAAACGTTTGCAGACTGATAGAAAACAGCTCCGCGCGGAGGAGGGGAGGGAGGGTAACGCGCTCAGCAGCACGCTTTAAAGCGCTCCAGAGGCGTCAGGGGCCGACGGCGGGTTCCGTCCCGTCCCTGCCGCAGCCGCAGCCGCAGCCCCGGGCGCTGCCAGGCCGCGGCGGGCCCGGCCCGGGGAGCCCTCGCCCCCTCCCGCCGGCCCGGGGGCCACCTACCAGCTGCTGCCGGACCCAGCGCCACATGCCGCGGCCGTGCCCGCCGCGGGGCCGCGGGGGATGGAGGGGACGCGGCGACGGCGGCCCAGGCGAGGCCGAGGAGGGGCCGCGGGCCCAGGCCGCCCGGCGAGGACCGAGCCGAGGACGAGGACGAGGCGGCGGCCGCCGACGCCGCTGCTGCCGCCTCAGCCGCAGGGCCGAGCTCCGCCGCGGCCGCCTTTACGCCCCGCGCCCGCGGCGCTCCAGGGCTCCAGCGGCCGCCCCGAGGTGCGGCAGGCGCGGCCCCGGCCCCGCCCCCGGCCCCGCCTCCTCCCCGGAGGCCGGCCCCGCGAACGCCGCCGCCCGCATTACGGAGCGGCCGTTGTGGGGCGACGCACGCCGAGGCCCCGCCTCCGGAAGTGACGCAAAGACGCGCGGCGGGGCTGCGGGGCTACGGGGGAGGAGCCCCGCAGGGAGCGCAGGAAACCCCTCGGCGCACCTGGAGCGCCCGCGCGCGTGTCCCCACTGCGCATCCTCCGCTGCGTGCCCCGCCCCCCGCCCCAGACCGCCTGAGGCCAGTGGGGGGGCTGGCTGCTTAGAGAGCTCGGACGGACGTCGCTTTCGGGGGCCGTCTAGGCCAGCTTCCCCCAACCCCCAAAATGGGACCAGCATCCCAGGTCCGGAGCTGGAAGGGACTCCTAGGCCCTTCCTGCAACTCTCCCCCTTTTACAAACGAGGAAACTGAGGCCGAGAGTTTGGGTGGCTTGCCCAAGGTCACACAGGTCACTCAGTGATAGTTGAGATTTGAACTCGGGTCCCGTCTCTGCGAAAGATCGAGTCTAGGACACACTAGAAAATTTACATTAATTTACATAAATTTACATAATTAAAATTACATAATATTTCTATTTGTTTTTAATTGCCCAGGTACCCGTCGGCACTTACTATGTATCGGGTTGGATTGAATAAGGATAAAGAGAGGCAGCCTGTCCCCGTGGGGATTAGAATCAAAGGAAATGCAATCTCAAAATCAGCCTGGCCACTTACTCCCTGGATGACCTTGCCCCGTCTGGGACTCAGTTTCCACATCTGTAAAAGGAGGGCATTGAAGGAGCTGATCTCCGAGAATCCATCCTGTGCAGGACCTGTAACTGACTAGCTGACAAATGGTCCTCCAGCCCAGGAGAGGGAACCAATCCTTGCCATGGCGACCCATGCTCCCTGGGAAGAGCTCTTCTTTCTTAAAAAAAAAAAATACAGTCCTATTGCTTATTTTTCTTATTTTCTTACTTTTCTTATCAAGAATACTCTTATTCAGTAATTATTACTGATTAGAAGATCCTGCTTCCATGTCCTGCATTTATTAGGTACATCTTCTGTACCCCTGAATTGGGAGTCCTATTTTGATCAGTCTAAAACTTCACCTTCTCTCTATAGTTAAATAAAATTTGAGAACTTGTTATTTGTCAGCAATCACCATCAATTTGAAGTCCATCAATCTGAAAGGCCTGAAATGTTTAATTATATCAAGAAATAATAAATTATTTTAAAATTCATTATAAACTCTGGTTTTTATCATGAATGCCGTTTTTCTATACTATCCTAAAGGTTGTCACCTTACCAAAGTAAACTTAGAATCATGTGATATGACCTCTGCCCCTCTCAGTGGCATTTAATTCTGTGCCCCACATCTCAGGAGAACGAGGGTAGTTGATTTTATATGCTGGGATGGAATATTATAAGAAATGAACTTAGGAAGAATAAAAATTATAGTCTTTACCTCCTGAAAGTTTCTGGAAGGACCTAAGAACCTTAATTGTCCTAGTTATTTGTCTTCCGGGTGTTTTTCAAAAGCAACAGCCCATACAGCATATTACTGTAATCTAGTCAAAGGTCTCTGAGGTGTTAGTCACCTTGGGGAGATTTACATCAGCCGGGAATCTAAGTACTAACTGGAAAAAGAAAAGGGGGGGGGAGATAATTGGTGCCAATTGATGGAGTCATCCATCCTAACACATTTCAGATTTATTGTGTATGTAGCACTTGGGGAAACAAAAGCAAGGAAAGACAGGTCACTACCCTCTAGAAACCTTCACTTTGGTTATAGAAGCAGGAGCCACACATAAAAGAGCTAAGTAACAGTGCAATGGGTGACAAGAATTTCAGGAGTTCAACAAAGGGGAGATCCAAAATTCTAGAGGCATTTGGTCCAACAGGTAC
This sequence comes from Sarcophilus harrisii, assembly GCF_902635505.1. Classification (NCBI taxonomy): domain Eukaryota; kingdom Metazoa; phylum Chordata; class Mammalia; order Dasyuromorphia; family Dasyuridae; genus Sarcophilus; species Sarcophilus harrisii. Next base: position 40,258,706 of record NC_045428.1, on the reverse strand, counting down.
CTCATTTCTTGAGAGAGATCAACAAGCCGCTATTAAGCACCTACTATGTACAAGGCATTGATCTAGGTTTTGAGGATGGATATAAGGGCAAAAATAAAAAAAAATCCTCTCAAAGAACTTACTTTCTAATTGGGGAATACGGCTTTGGGGTGACAAGTGCCTGTACAAGCCTATATAATATAAATATTGCATTCAGGAGCAAATACAAAATGCTCTGTTTGACATTCAAAGTCCTTCTTAATCTAGCTTCCTCCTACTTTTCCAGGCTTTTCATACCTTGCCTCCCATCATATACTTGTCTATCCAGTAACACCAGCCTCCTGGCTCTTCCATGACCAAGACACTCCATCTGTCTGTCCCCCATACTGGAATGTTCTCCCTCACTAGCTTCACCCCCTAGCTTCTCATTTTCTACAAGAAGACTCCCCCTCTTAAGTGCCTTCTCATAATTCTTACTTATCCTATATATAGCATTTCTGCCATAGATGTTCACTTATTGTCTTCCCCAATTAGATTGCAAACTCCTCAAGGGCAGCTCTTAGCACAGTATTTGGCATATAGTAGGGGCCTTATACATGCTTATTGACTGAATGAAATGCATATAGAATAAATATAAAAGGAACAAATACAAGTAATGCTCAAAGACCTCTGACAGGCACTTAATTAATGCGCGTCATCATGAGTAGAATGCTGCACCATATTTGTTCCCACTATAAATCTTTGTTTCCATTGCCACATTCATATTTTTTAATTCTTCCTCGATCCTGATGTTCTCTAATTTGCAGCTCTCACTACAAGTTGTTAAAAAGAGAGATTTGGGTGGGGTGAGCTAGCTGGTGATTGAACACCAGTCCTGAAGGCAGGAGGACCTGAGTTCAAATCTGCCCTCAGACACTGCCCTCAGACATCCTAGCTGGATGATCCCGGGTAAGTCACTTAACCCCAACTGTCTCAGGGAAAAAAAGACTTTTGGAAAAGCAAACAATTTGGTGTTCTTGGTATGAGTGTCAAATCAGTGGACTTGAGTTTAATTATAGATTTGCCACTTAACTAAACTTATGATGTTAAACAAGCAATTCAGGGCCACAATCCTCATCTATGAAATAAAGTTGTACTAGATGACCTCTGAGTGTCCTTCCATCTCTACATCAATGAATGATCCTAAAGTGCTAGGCTTCTTTCCTAATACAATGCAAGACATTTCTCAATTCTGGTTCCAGCTCACCATCTGTTTTCAGCATCCGTCCAATATATACATTTATGGACTAATTTGATTTGCTGCCTCTAATTGTATTTCAGTCTAGACAACATTTTTCATTCACTTTGTTTTTTCAGTGTGGATGATTGTACCAGCTCTTCCAGGATGTTATTGCTCTCACTAAGGATACTTTAATTAATACATTGGCATCTGCAAGCAGAAACACCTACTAATCTGAGACAATTTCAATAAAGAATCTTGTTTCTTGAACCTGACACAAGATCTCTTCAATTCATTTTGAAATATCTGAAGTGGACATGAGTTGTTCAATGCCATGTGATCATAGATCATAGTTCATGAATATAGAGATGGAGAGGGATCATTGAATTTGTCAACTGAACCAGAACCAAGCTCTAATCTGTGGGTGGCTGGGACTGAACTAAGTGGATCAGAGACAAGAAAGTTAAGAATCAAGCAAATTTAATTTCAAAGTGAAGAAAACATTTATAAGTGAAAGTCCTTCTAAGAAGAATGGCCTGTGGCTTCTGGCAGGGATAGGACTTTTAAGCATAAAAACCACAAAAAGACGGAACCCAACACAGTTATTCTTAGGTCTTTAATAAACTGTTCCCATGACAGACCCATGCATGCAGTCATTTTTGGGACAATACAGACGTTCTTGGGTTTTGTGGGAACAGTCCGCAAGTTATGAGAATTGTTGAGCCTTGTGGTTGTCTCAAGTCATAAGGGTATTTAAGTCTTGTGATTGTTGAGCATTTATTAATCATTTACTGTTTGCCAGGCAGTGTGTAATCACAACAGGCAGCCCAGACCAGAGGGTCATCTTCTCACTGAACTGAAGGCAGCAATGAGATTCAACAGCCTCATGAATGTAGGCTTGGTCTTTTTTAAAGGACTATATACTCACCTCCTGGCAAGAGGAGAGGGCAAGAAGAGGTGCTCTAAAAATTTTCTGTGGCAGGCAGAGATCCCAACGTGCAGTCAAAATAGAAAAAAAGTACAAAAACTTTTCATGAAGATGATTCCAGTCATTATCAGTACATAGAATGTGTGTATGTTTACAATGAGAAAGCCAATAAACCTGAAAGATGAACAGCGCTTGTAAGAGAATTCAGCAGATATTGAATCCAAATAACAACCCTGAATAGAACTGGACATTCATTTTTCTGGCTTTTGCACTCAAAATTAATGTAGTCAACAAGCTTGTATACCTCCCCAAAGGACTTGTGACAATGTGATTACCACTTGCAGGAAAGTGCCATGTCCCCATCTCGGTGTGTATGCTCCCACCATGACAAACCTTGACAAGGTCAAAGAAAAATTTTACAAAGACCTGGAGATCTTCATCATCAATATGCTGAAAGAGGATAAACTTGTAATTCTGAATGACTTGAATGCCAGAGTAAGGACAGACTACCAGACATGGCAGGGAGCCTCTGGAGGAATGGAGTCAGATAAGCAAGAGCAGCAGTCACCGATTATTGAATACTTGTGCATCTCATAACCTTCTCATCACCAATACTGTCTCCTGTTTACTTAAATGCAATAAAACTTCTTGTACTCTCACAGTGAGCTTTGGCATTTAATAGACTATGTCATTGTAAAAAGAAGAGGTGGACAACGTGGGAGAATGACTAGGCAATGTGTGGCACCTTGTGTGGGACTGATCATAGACTTATCCTCTCCAAGCTAAACAGTAGTATTTAACAAAAGTGGTAGCCGGAAGGCAAGATTTAATATCAACAGATTAGAGTGCTCCACTGTGCACCTTGAACAGTTAGTTGCTAACCTAAGAGGGAAAGCTGAGCCATCACATGATTGAAGCAGAATGGGGTGGGTAGCTTTCAGAAATTTTTTGTATAGCACCTCATTTACTCATCTAGGACAGAACACTAATAAATATCAAGATTGGTTTGAAAAAAAAAATGATGGGGAAACTCAGAAGCTGCTAAATAAACAAACAAAAAACTACCAACAGAATAATTTTCATGTCTCTTAAGAAAGCAGAATTTAACTTCATCAAAAGTAAAGTACAAGTGAAGCTTAGAGAGATGTAGAATTCTTGACTCAGTAAGAAGACAGATGAAATTTAGTTTTATGTGGACAATAACCATCCAAAATGCTTTTATGAAGCCTTGAAAGCTTTTTATGGGCCTAAGATAGTGCATCTCAACTACTCAGTAATAAGGACATTTTACTGGAGAGATGGACTGAATACTTCCATAGCTTTTTCAGCAAACCATGATTAACCAATGCTGAAGCCACTGAGTGGTTGAAGTCAATCCCTGACCTTCCAAATGAAGAAGAGGATCTGAATGACATTCTGTGGCAAAGTGCCTGATGCTAATTAATTTTATTCCAGCTGAGATTTATAAGGCAGGGGGCCATTGTTCATACAGTAACTTAGTGAAGACTTCTAGGTAAAATGGCAAGAATAAGTTATCTTCCAGGAGTTCAAGGATGTCTCCAGTGCCCATCTCTATAAAGGAAAGAGTAATAGGTTATCCTGTGACAGTCACAAAGTGGAATCTCTCTCTTAGTCATTGCTGGCAAGATTTTTACCAGAGTCCTCCATACTAGACTGATCTTTCCACATAAATGATGGGGTTGATGCATAGATTTCCAGAGTTGGCTCAGTGTTGGGGACTCTTTGAAGGAAACTGTGGAAGAAAAGGGATATTAGGCTGCCTACCATACTGAAAATCTACAGAGCAATTGTACTGATCTCATTGTTAGGTCTATGAAACCTGGACAGTGTACCAGTATCATTCCAGGAGACTGAATTGCTTCCATTTGATTTGTCTTAGGAAATTTCTTAAGATCACCTGGCAAGAGAAAGTACCAGACATTGTAGTTTTTCCCAAGCTGAATTGTCAAACATTCTGCTGCAGATCAGAGAATATTTTATTGAGAACTCACATTAGGCATAAACTCACAGGGGGATCAGAAGTGATTTAGAGACATTATCAAGGTCCTCTGAAAAACTCTGGAATCTATCTATCTATCTATCTATCTATTATGCTGGGAGACACTGGCAGAGGACCACTCAACATAATGTGCCTGCATTGAAGATACTCTGCTCTTTCCACAGAGCAGTACTGCAGAAGCTCAAAAGAAACATAAGGACAAATTTAGAGACACCTCCATTCCTAATATCCGTATAGACTATGTATGCCAGACTTGTTGTAGAGCCTTCTGAACTCACATTTGTCTGATCAGCCATAGAGGGGACACATTGTACTTGATCCCAACATAGTGATGTCATTTTGGTCCTTTGAACAAGGACAACATTCATAGTCATTTACACTGATCCTGATGTTTTACTTATACTTTGTTGAACTAAAAATCTATGATTGTAGAAAGACAATATGGTATAATGTCTAGAGCTTTGAGGAAAATTAATGTTGAATCTCCTTATTTAAAATCAATATTTCAATGTGAATTTATCCATTTTCTCAGACTTTAATTTTTTGAAGGTGAAGTAATTTCTGAAGGCCTTAACTGAGTAAGGTACTTACTCTCAGCCCCCAAGGCATCTACTCTGTTATTTACCCCATACATAGAAAGCTGTTTGAGCTAAGGCCCTCCCCTGGGGATGTCTTTGCTTTTTCTAACTGGGGATAGAGGAGAAGGGGAGGAGAGGGAGCTGAGAATTCTTAGTCCATCTCCTCATTAGAATATTCGCCAGTCAGGGTTGCCTTACCTTTGTCTGGAAAGATCCAAATGATGTAACTGTCAGACCAATCAGGAAAAAGTCCCACCTAAGTAGGATGCTGCTGGCCCTCCATCTGAATCCATCTGGGACAGTCAGGAAATTATGAATTCAAGACCAGACTTTACCAGCTGTATGACCCTGAGGAAATCACTTAACCCTCATAAGTCTCAGCTTCCTCATTTGTAAGCTGAGCAAGTGGGACTAGATTGATTAGGTTCTTCAACCTTTGTGTGTGTGATGGACTCCAGTGAAATCTATCGATCCCCTATTGGAATAATGTTTTTTTAAAAGTAGCTAGGATTACAAAAAAAACCAATAATATTACAATATTTGTCAAATATTTTTTAAGTTTATGGAACTCAAATTGTTCTAGGCTGTCCTGCACGCTTTCTCTTCATCATTGTCTCTTGGAAACTAGACAAGCTCTTTTCGAGGATCATTCAAGGCCACCTCTTAAAAGACCCCTTTTTGATTCTCTCAATTGTTAATTCTTCCCCATTCTAATTAATCTGTATATAATTTATGTTTTGTATCTGTGTACTTATTTGTGATTCCTCTCTCCCCTAATTTAAATTCTTTGGAGAAGAGACTAATTTTTTTAATTCTCTCTCAGTCTCTCTCTTTCCCTCCCTCTTTTTCTTCTTCCATCTCTTTCTCTTTCTCCCTTCCCCCCTTCTGTCTACCTTTCCTTCTCCTTCTCTTTTTTCCTTTCCCTTTTTCTCTCCCTCTCCTTCCCTGTCCCTCCCTCTCTCTCCCTCTCCCTCCTTGTCCCTCCTTCCTTTTCCCTCTCTCCCCTTCTCTCCCTCTTTCTTCCTCTTTTTCCCTCTCTCTCTCTCTCTCCCTCTTTCCTTTTCTCCCCCCTCTCTTTTTTTCTCTCTCTATCTCTTCCTCCCTTCCTTTCTGTCCCTCTCCCTCATCCCCTCTCTCTCCCTTCCCCCCTTTTACTCCTAGAACTTTGGTTGGCACATATTATAGGGCCTGAATAAATGTTTGTTGAATTGAACTGGATAGAGTTTCCATGCTCATTGACCAGTTAGGTGGTAAAGTTCTTTTATCTGCTAATAAGCATAATTATAGCTTGCTTAATTCACAGTAATATAGAGAGCTTAAGTGAAAAAACATGTGAAAGAACTTTAAACTATTTGGAGGGAAATAAGAAACCCACAGTATTATTTTAAACTTCCTTCTGTAAAAAGCACTACAGGGCCTCCAAAGTTGCAACTCTGCTTGCTATCTCTTGGGAAAGAAAAAGAGATACAAACATGAAATTGCTTCTACAACTTATTGGTTTGAAGCCTAAAGAGGACATGATGTGGGAAAGGCAGCAGAATCATGAAATCAATTCCAATATCTTCGAACAGATTGGTACTGGTTATATTTTATATTTTCCTAAAGCATATGGTCAAGAGAAATTACATTCTCAGTTTAATTTCCCAATGTGTAATGATTTTTCTATAATGAAGTCTATACATCAGTTCCAATCTTCATTATTTCCCTACGATTTTTCTGTCTTAGATGAAAGCCCCATGATTACTTCTAATAGCACAAAAGGAAGTAGAGCTTTGATGATTCATTTAATTTGATCAATTTAGACCATCAGGATGAGAATCAGTGCTAATAAATGTTGACGGAGTTGAATTGATCATTAAAGTTGCATAGTCTTGGGGGAATGTTTTGTTTTTGCATTCTTCTGGCCTGAATCATGTACCTTGGCGTGCAATAATAAACAAAGTAAATTGATCATTACCAAATTGCTGTGGCCTTTTGTGAAGGACTGAAAGATTCTGGAGATATACTCAATGGCCTTCATAATAAAACACAGCAATCATAGCCACCTCTCTGGCTAGAATTAAATTCAAGCTTCCTTCTCTGCTTTTCATTGACTTTGCTATTCTTTCTGTCAGGATGCCAAAAGCCAATAGATTTTCTTCTCATACTTATAGCAAGGTTATATACTCACTGAATGTTAAGGTTGGATGAGCCCCTAGAGATTATAGAGTGTTCTTAATTTGATATTCACAAATCACCAAAGAGGTCTCTGGACAGATTTCAGGGGGTCTGTGAACCTGAAAGGGGAAAAATTATATCTTTATTTTCACTAGTCTTGAACTCAATTTTAGCATTTTTTTTTCAATAATAAACATAGGCAACAAGCCACAGAGATGTGAATAGTAGCTTATAGTAATGTGTGACTGTCATTAATAGAAATCACAGATATTCTCATATCACATTAGAGTTGTTTCAACTATCTCAAAATATCATTTATACTCACCACTACTTCAAAATGGTCATAATTTTTAGGCTTACCATTAGAGGACATGATCTCAGTCTTCTTACCTATAGACTATATTTCAATACAACTGGCTTTCCTTTGTAATTCTATATATTTAACTTTTAATTTTTATATATTTTAATTAAATATATATTTATATTCTATATATAGAATTAGATATTCTATATATTTTAATTAAAAATATATTTATATTCTACATATATAATTAAATATTCTATATATTTTAATTTTTACATATTTTAATTAAATATATATTTATATTCTATATATAGAATTAAATAGTCTATATATTTTAATTTTTTATAATTTACATTTATTTATTGTTAATTTATATAGTTTACATTATTCTGATAGGATATTTGCTTCCCCACATTGCCAAAGATGTCCATGACACAAATAACCTATAATCTAGGCCAAGATTCTTATCTTATACATGTCAAAAACAGTCCCAGAAAAATGACTTATTCAGCATTCCATACTCAGTCAATGGTGAAGACAGAATTCAATTTTGTCTCCAAGTCAAGTCATCTTTTCACTACATCAAGCTGCCTCCATATACTACAAGTAATTTTCAGCAGCCTTCCCAGACTACATCATGGTATTGTGGGAATATAGTAAATGGTAGAGGTGATAGTAACTATATTGCAACAGTACCTTAAAGTGTTTTAAAGTTCCTTAAAGTTAGCAAAGTGCTCTATTTATGTTGTTACATTTGGTTTTCACATCAAACTTGTGAAGTAAATATTCTCACGCTCATTTTACAAATGAGGAAGTTGGGACTCAGAGGGCTAAAGTAACTTGACCAAAATAATAGAAATTCATGAGTGAAATTCCCATCTGGGGAAAGGTAGTTATAGGAGATGAGGTGAATGTATAAGGAACAGAGTGAAGGCTGGATCCCAGAAAGAGGGATGAGGAATAATGTCCAATCAAGCTAGAAAGACAGGTTGAGACCACTTTGTAAAGGGATTTAAAAGCTAAAAAGAATGACTTAATTGATGGATGGATGAATAGATGGATGGAGAGATAAAGTATTTATTAAATGATCATTCTGTGCAAACATGGTGCTAAGTGTTGGGAAAAGAAACATAAAAATGTTCTCAAGGAGCTCACCTTGTAATGGGGGAGACAACACATATACAAGGTTTTAGCTGTGGGTCTGATGGAAAGGTCCTTGAGTCCATAGGGTACCACAGCAAAGCAGATGGTCATGCCTCTTCTTTCATGTCATTTCCACTGATAAAATCATATCTGTTTCCGATGTTTGCTGAGAATTCTGGTGCCAAGAATTTTCCTTTTTGGATTTTTCAGAGATGAGGCTGTAACCCCTGCAGGAAAAGTTACTAGGCTATGTCTCCACAGAGGATACAGAGTTCTGCAGACACTGAGCTAGAAGCATTATCATGGCCACAGCTATCAGGTTCGGGGTCCTGCTGTCTCTGTCAGGGTCTGAGGGGAGATGGTGATCAAGGGGGGAGTGGTGGTTTGCTTGACCTAACACTTGTCACCTTCTTTCTCTTCCTCAGGCTGCCCTGATGCTTTCACCAGACTGGCCCATCTGCCTTCTGAATTTTATCTTTGCTGTTAGAGGCTATGGGAAGCCACTGGATGCAACGGGGGAGGAGAATGACAAGGTCAGTTCTGTGCTTAAGGAAAATCATTAACTGTGTTGAAGATGGACTAAAATGGGAGAGATAATGTCTGTGTGTGGGTTCAGGTCAATTTGTGTTGCTCATTATAAACCAATCTAAGTTCTGGTTCTGCTGGGATATCAAAGGTACTTGTTCAACCAAACAGGCCCCTGAAGGCAGCAGCCAAAATGCTCTGCCAATTAGACTTCCACAGAAGTTGCTGTTGCAACACTTTATGGCACAACATGACTCCTGAAGTGGAGTGGGGGACTCTTCCTATTAATTCGGGGCTCCCTTGTTCACTCTCCTTGTGCTAGCTGCTGCTGAGTTCAAAAGGCTCAGGGCTCTTGAATGATGAAACAAAGCCAATCTCTTGCAAGGGAGGGATGGTGAAATCAGCTGGGGATAGAGATAGGAAAGGCAGGAAAGAAAAATAAATGAAAGATCTGTAATCTACAGAGATGGGCTTTCATTAGGGAAATAGGACAGATCTCATGGCATATATTCCTTTGCAGAGTTGAAAGGCTATATGTACTTGAATAATATGTCTTTTTAAAAAATATATTATTTTATTTTTCCAAATACATGCAAAGATAGTTTTAAATATTCATCTTCGCAAAACTTTGTGTTCCAAATTTTTCTCCCTCCTTCTCCCCAAAACAACAAGCAATCTGATTGATATAGGTTAAATATGTGCAATTCTTGTGAATATATTTCCATATTTGTTATGCTGCTCAAGAAAAACAGATCAAAAAGGGAAAAATCTTGAGAAAGAAAAAACAAACAAGCAGACAAACAACAACAAAAAGTAAAAACACTATGCTTTGATCCATATTCAGTCTTCATTGTTCTCTCTCTGGATGCAAATGGGACTTTCCATCACAAGTCTATTGGAATTGCTTTGAATCACCTCATTGTTGAAAAGAGCCAAATTTATCACATAATCTTGTTGCTACTCTATATAATGTTCTCTTGGCTCTCTCACTTCATCATCAGTTCATCTAAGTCTTTCCAGGCTTTTCTGAAATCAGCTGGCTCATCATTTCTTAATAGAACAATAATATTCCATTATATTCAAACACTATAACTTATTCAGCCATTCCTCAGCTGATGGGCATCCCCTCAGTTTCCAGTTCCTTGCCACTACAGAAAAGGCTGCCACAATATTTTTGCACATGTGGGTCCTTTTCCCTCTTTTATGATCTCTTTGGGATACAGATCCATTAATTGGTATGCCACAGTTCTCTTTTATTGTCCTGACTCAGTTTCTCCAATTATCCTGACCTAGTCCTGCCTTGATTTCCCTAATTGTTCTGCTCAACCACCTCTCCCTCCTAATCATGATGATCCAGATAAGGAGAAAGACCTTCTATTTTAGGCATCATCAGAATGTTGGGTTCTTCTCCCCACTCTGTAATCCCAATTATCAGATATCCCCAATGCCCTCCCCTCACCCTGTCAGAACCGGATTGTCAGAGTCCCATCGTGCTCTCAGCACCCTTATTCCACCCCTGCCCCAGTCTACCCCCTGAGTCTGAGCCACGTGTATATAGCTCATTGAAAACTCACATTCTTTGCTGGATTCTTGGAGACAATAGTCTCATTCAGCCCTGGGACTAAATCATGGATCCATTTGATCCCAATAAATCTCTCCCTTTTAAATAAATTATTACATATTCTCTAATCTCTATCTTGCCTCAATTTCTCTGCCATTACATAATGACACTGCTGGATCAAAGGGCATACCCAGTTTTATAGTCCTTTGGGCATAATTCCAAATTGCTCTGAATGGTTAGATCATTTCACAACTCTACTAACAATGCCTTACTGTTCCAGTTTTCCCACATTCCCTCCAACATTCATCATTATCTTTTCCTGTCATCTTAGTCAATCTGAGAGGTGTGAGATGGTACCTCAGAGTTGTCTTAATTTGCATTTCTCTTATTAATAGTGATTTAAAGCAGTTTTTTAAAATATGATTAGATATGGTTTTAATTTCTTCATCTGAAAATTGCCTGTTCATATTCTTTGACCACTTATCAATTGGGAAATAGCTTGTGTTCTTATAAATTTGAATCAGTTCTCAAATTGTACATCTTTAATCATCCCCTACTAGTAGTGGTCCAACTTCTCCATGAAAACTTCCAAGAACAAGGAACTCACTACCTCCTCAGGGAGCCCATTGACCTTAGGGATAGCTCTTATTGTCATGAAGCTTTTCCTGACTTTAAGCCTCCTCTCATCCAGTCTAAGACTTTTTAAACTCCCCATATGTACAGTCACAAACTCATTTTGTGCTTATGCCTAAGCCTAACATTCATTTTCTAGGCCTTCTTTTACCCCCTTATTCTCTATCAGCAGTATATTTAAGAGCAAGTCCTATTCATTATTTTTTCCCCAGGAAGAAAATATTTTTGAATTCCTAACAAGAATCTCAATCATTTCAAATGTCTATGGCTACCATGGATTGCAGAGACTATTTGATTTTATCTGTATCCCGCACGCCTTGCAGTTTCCTGGCACATAGTAGATGCTCACTAAAAGCTTGTTGGGTTGGATCATTTGTAAATAAAGTTCTACTGTATTTACAAATGTAAAAAAAATTCTTAGTCTCAAGGCTGTACAAATATGAGCTGGCATTGAATCATTAAACATAATCCTCAGACCTAGGTTAAAACTATTTTTTTTCTGATAGCTGAATCATATCCTCAGGCAAATAATGACCATAGATCCTTAGATCTTAGGTTTTCTCCTCCAGAAGAAGGGTATCTGCAATCCTTTTTAGCTTAAATCTAAGGATCTATGGTCATTATTTGCTTTCCTTTCTAATCTTAGTCTCAAGGCTGTACAAATATGAGCTGGCATTGAATCATTAAACATAATCCTCAGACCTAGGTTAAAACTACTTTTTTTCTGATAGCTGAATCATATCCTCAGGCCACAATGAAACACAAATATATATCTATATATGCATGTATACACACATATATCTACATATATCCATGTTGCATCCATGTATATATAAATACTTATATATATCTATACATATGTACACATACATATATACAGTTCTATCCGTGTTTATATATACATGTACATATGTGCATGTATCTAGGTACCTACATACATTAATATTTACATGCATATGTAAAACCAGAATCCACAACTTTCCAAAGCACTTAGATTTACTCTTAGATAGCAATAATTGCTCAAAAGTTTTTCCTTCATTGAACATAAATCTGTTTTCCCCCTGAAACTTCCTTCCATTGTTCTTAATTGCTTCTCTCTATGTCCAAAACCAAGATTAGACCTATTTCTTCTATTTATATATTTCTTCTATTATAACCAGGGGTCTGAAAACCCACTGGTGTGATACCCTCCATGGCAGGGGTCATTCACCTGCATGAGGGCTGGGGCAGAGTTGGCAAGAGCTTGAGTGAAGTGAGCTCTTCAGTTCCTCTGAGCCTCTTGGATCTATTTGATCTTTACAATCCCTTCTGATTTCCAGTTTCAAGAGAGAAGGTTCTGGGAAGAAGCCAACACGAGTGGAGCTGTCAGGGTCTGTCATGTCCCTGTCCCCAGCTTGGTACACTTGAGACTGCAGGGAATTTCTCTTTGAGTGAGACTCTTCCTTAGCTGAGCCGAGTTACCTCTCTGTCAGTGGGAGAGCTCCTTCACGCTGCATTGTCTGGCATATATTCTCTTTTGTATATTTTTTCTGGTTTCTGTTTTGCTTTCCACTTAAATAAATGGGGTTTCTTTGTTATCTGCTATATGGATGTTCATTATGAAAATACTGTTTGGTAGAAAAAAAGTCAAGCCTTATTTATAAAGCTTGGGATCCTTCTCTTCCCATTAAGCAGCAGCAATCTGAAGTTTATCTTGAACTTAAAAACTAGAATCCCTAAACCAGGGGTAGGGAACCTTTTTTCTGCCAATGGCCATTTGGATATTTATAACTTCATTCATGGGCTATACAAAATTATCACCTTACAGAACTCTAGCAATGGGAGACTGTTGAACCTAACTTTCAGTTCATCATCGCCTGAAGTTGCCTTAGAAAAAGATGTCGTGGGCCTTATATGGCCCAAGGGCTGGAAGTTCCCCCCACCCTGCCCTAGACTAATATTTAAGGGAGCAGATAAATCTAACTCTAGTTCAGGACACCCCCTCTCTTTGAGGAGAGCAGAGTGGCCAAGCTTTTGGCCCCAAACTCTTGTTTCCCCTCTTGCCAGGAACTAGTCTCCCTTAAAGAAGGGTGGGGGAAAATAAGGTCCATTTTGTAATAATGTCTGTTCTCCATGCTACATATGAGTGACAACCTGGCTACACAATCAATCAATCAACAAATACTTATTAAACACCTACTGTCCTAGGAGCTGTGGTAGGTGCTCAGAATATAAGTACTATGAGTAATGGGGTCTCCATTCTCAATGAACCTATATTCTAATGGAGGAGTAAAATACTTGAAGGCATTGATTTGTATCTATATATGTATCTATCATATTCCTCTTATCTTCTCTCATCAAGGCTATATTTAGCCTATATTTCTCTCTCTCTCTCTCTATTTTATTATAGCTTTTTATTTACTAGTTATATGCATGGGTAATTTTACAGCATTGACAATTGCCAAACCCTTTGTTCCAATTTTTCCCTCCTTCCCCCCACCCCTTCCCCCAGATGACAGATTGACCAATTTTACATGTTAAATATGTTAATGTATATATCTATTTTTTATTTCCCCTTTTCTTCCATTGATATGTCACATACTCAAGGCCTTCTCTTATTTTTGGGATACTCTTCATCAATGTTTTTCCTCAACTGTGGTTCCCAGAACTGAACCCAGGATTCCATATTTAGTCTGACTGGTGTAGATACAGGACTATTGTTCACCTCTATAGTTCAGGACATTAGAACAATATAGTGGCTTCCAATCTTTGTGATCCCCCTACGACCTCGTGCTAGGTATTACTCCTCCTAAAGGTCCACTCTGCCTTCACCCATTACACGCCCCATTCCCTTCTGCCTGCCATCACCTCCAACGTTCTCTGAGGTTGGACCCAGACTTCTGAAGCATGGCCTGCCTCTTCTTCTGGTAGGGCAGCACTAGACTAAGCCAAATTGTTCTCTCAGTCCCCTCCATTCCTCCCCCACCCAGCTCTGGCCAAATTTGTCCCATCGTCCAGAATTCCTAGTTATTTCTCTGCTGCTACTGCTGCTGCTGCTGTTGCTGCATGGTGAGATTCCCATGTCTTACCCAGCCAAATTCACTCCAAGATGGGATCTTTGTGGGGCAGAACTGCTAGTCCTACCTGGTAGGTGGTTTCATCACTACTGGGCTACCTACCTGCAGAAAATAAAACTGCCACCTTCTTCCCCTTTGCTAGATCTAAATCTTAGAGGGAGGGTCTTTTTTTTTTTTTTTTTTTGTCTCTGTATCTCCTCTCTCCAAAATGCCAGGTTTTTCAATGAGATATCAATTCACATTACTGATTTCTCCTTAACATCTTTCATATACATCCTTTTCTCTCTTATGGAACTGCCAATGCCGGGACTATAGAGCCCTGGGTCTGGATGTTCTTCTTGTCTCAGGGCTCTCCCTATCCCCCAATCCCCACTCAGCTGTCAAATTGAGGGTCTGACCATATCACCTCCTCATCGCATCAGCTCCAGCAGCTTCCTGTCACCTCTGGGACCAAATATAAAATCCCTTGTTTGGTATTCAGAGCCTCGGTTACCTGTGCCCCTGCCCAGCCAAGAGTTCTTGGGACTTACTTTTCCTCTTCTTCTTCTCTCCACCCCCACCCACCATGCTACTATCTTTTAAACTCTGGTCTCCTTGTTCCTCACACAAGCACTCCATCTCAACTCAGGACATTTTCATGGGTGTCACTCATGCTGGGTTTCTCTCCCTCCTCTTGTCTGTCTCTTAGATTCCTACAAATCTCTGGTAAAATCAATCTCATCTTCTACAAGAAGCTTTTTCTGGTCCTCCTTAATCTTAATGATTTTACTCTGAGATCATCTCTAATTTTTCTTATTTATAGTATTATTGATATTTGTCTGTGCATGTGTATGTGTTTGTATGTATCATCCCTAGTTATTTGTATATTGTTTTCCCCATTACACTGAGTTTCTTGAAAGCAGGGACTTTTTTTTTTAATTCCAAGAACTTATCGCTGTGCTTGGCACATAATAAGTGCTTTATAAATACTTATGGTCAGTTCTTTGTGTCAAAATGATTAACTGTTTTCATCTGTGTGTAACTTTCTTCAGGGTCAAAGTAAAAGAATAGAAATTGGAGAAGAGGTAGAGATGAGAGTCTTAACCCACTTGCTACTTCCCTATTATTACTAGAAATGAAAGCTCTTTAAAAACCTCAAAAGGGTTTGACACTTCCTTTAGAGACAGTGTGTCCTTAAGAATATAGCCCGTAAACCCCAAGATATCTTGCAGAATTTCAGTGATCAAAATTTACATTCTTTTGGTTATGGAGCCCACTGGTAAGGGTATGATACCTTATTGGACAGAGGCAAGGGAAAGGAAAGAAGAGAGAGAGACACGCAGAGAGATACAGAGAGAGAGAGTTGGGGGGAGAGAGACAGAGAGATAGAGAGAGACAGGAGAGGGAGATAGAGAAACAGAGACACAGAGAGCTAGAGCTAGAGAGGGAGAGAGAGAGAAAGACAGAGGAGACACACAGAGAGAGACAGAGAGAGAGAGAGAAGAAGAAGAAGGAGGAGGAGGAGGAGGAGGAGGAGGAGGAGGAGGCGGAGGAGGAGGAGGAGGAGGAGGAGGAGGAGGAGGAAGAGAGACAGACAGACAGGCAGAGAAACAAAGAGGAGACAAGAGAGGGGGAAGACAGATAGAGACAGAAAGAGACAAAGAAACTGAGACAGAGATAGAGAGATAGGAGAGGGAAACAGAAAGATAGAGAGACAGAGACAAACTTACAGCTATAAATCTAATGAGATGAAACTAAGTAGAGATAAATATAAAGTCTTAAAACTAGGTTCAAATGATCAGTTTTGAGTACAAGAATGAGAAAATCAACAAGTGTTTGTTAAATGCTTACTAGATACTCTAAGTAGATAGTAGACATTCCCTTAGTAGAAATCTTCAAGCATTGTCTGGGCGAATCAGTCTGTTAATCAAGAAGCTTTTACTTAGTGTGTGCTAGACACTGTGATGCTTCTGGGGATACAAAGACAAAAGTAGGACAGTCTCTTTCCTCAGTGAGCTCTGCTGTGGGGCAGGGCTTCCTTTTCAGGAATTCATAGTCACTGGAGAATTTTTTCCTGCACAAGATCCTTCTTGATTCTCCTTCCCATTGCCTCAGATTACTTTCCTTCCAACTTTAAAATTCTGTGACTCTTTGCACCCACCAGGAAGGAAGGAACCAACAGTGATTAAGCACTTACTACCTGCCAGGTATTTTGCCTAGCAATTTACAAATATTATCTTATTTTCACAACACCTCCGGGAGGTAAGTGCTATTATTATCCCTAGGGGAGAAAATTAAGGCAGATAACAGTTAAGTGATTTGCCCGGCATCATACAACTATTGTGGACTTGAACTCAAGGCTTTCTGCTTCCAGGCTCAGCACTCCATCCACTGCACTATCTATCTCACTGCCCCTGGAAAATGATAACTATCTCCTTTTGTACTCCTATACACTAGTGATCCAGCATGGATGGCTTTGTTCAGTGTGAGCAGCCCAAAGTCCTTTAACTCCCTGGCTAAAAACTAAGGCTTTCTTATACGTAAATGGAGAGAAGGGGGCTTAGATGGTCTCTGGAGATTTCTCTCAACTTTAGTTCTAGGGTTGGATGATTCTGAGCTAACCCTGATAATGTTGGAGAGCTCCTAGCATTGCCTGGCAAAGACAAAGGAATACAAGTCTAGGTGCCAAGAAAAGCTCAGAGACGTCTTAACGAACACATTCCTTGGGAATAAAGCTTCTTGTAACCGAGTCAGCTTGGGGAGAGTGAGAGGGAAGTTGTGGTTCTTACGGGCCAGCTTGTAGCTGGGAGAGGTAGGAGGAGGCTATCGTGATCTCAGGACTAGGACTCCTGGGGTGGGGAAGGATCAGAGGAGCCCAACCCTAGTGGATGGGAAGCCAGTCTAGCAGTCATAGAACCAGCTGCCCAGCGTCTGCATGTGCCCTCAGGCTTGGTCCTTCTCTACCATCTCCATCCAAGAGCATTCTGGCTTACTCGACAGCCAAGATTTTTCTTGGGAGCCTCTCTGAACACCTTCCCCGCAATTATTGCACCTTCTTCCTCCTCACGTTGTCATTCATATATTTATTTAAAGGAGATCTTTTTTGGTAGCTCATGCAGGAATTGGGAATGTGTTTTCTTTGACTATGCATATTTGTTTTAAATCTTCCCTCTTTCCAAAGATAGAGGTGGTGGTGGTGGGGTGTTATGAATAGAAAATAGATTTTTTGTTTATTGAAAAAAAAATTAAAATACATATTGTTCCTGGGGCAGCTAGTGGAGAGCTCACCAGTCCTGAAGTCAGGAGGACCTGAATTCAAATCTGTCCTCAGACACTTAACACTTCCTAACTGTGTGACTCTGGGCAAGTCATTTAATCCCAATTGCATGAGTAAAAACAAAGAAACAAAAGAGCTCAAAAAACTTTATTGTTCCCCTTAGTAGAATGTAAGCATTTTGAGGGCAGGGGTAGTTTTTGTTTGTTTGTTTTGCCTTTGTAGTCCCAGAATTTAGCTGGCTTCAAAATAAGACATAGGAGTTTAATAAATATGGATGGATTAGATTAGACAGGAAGGCTGCACTTGAGCCTCTATGCTGCACTCTAAATCACTACTAAAAGGATCATTATAGGGGAAGGGGATACCACTGCCAAGCAGGGGAGTGCTGGCAAATGTTAACAACTGGCTCTCTGGGAGGGAAAGCAATATATGTGACACACTTCCCAGTTTAATTCATGTAAACATTTTCTTAGTTGCTTTCTTAAGATTAAATAAACAAAACAATAAATCAAGTCCTACTTTGTAGAAATTTATCAATTTTGAAAAGGTAAATGTTCACACTGAAAATTTAACAAGTGACTCCCAACCAGCACACTCCTGGGGTCACTGTAGTCTTAGAGAACCATGAGAGTTCAGCTCTCTGAAAAGAAGGAAGCAGATGTTGCCAAGGTTCAAGGAGAGGAAATTATTCAACAGGCATTTACTCAGAGCCTTCTATGTGTCCTACTGCTCAAGGCCCTTGAGGCACAAAAGTGAAAATGGAACATTCTTTCCCCCCCCCCCACTTTTTTTTTTTTATTAAAGCTTTCTATTTTTCAAAACATGTGCATGGATAATTCTTCAATATCAACTCTTACAAAACTTTGTATTCCAATTTTTCCTCTCTTCCTCTACCCCTTCCCTTAGGTGGCAAATAGTCCAATACATGTTAAACATGGTAGAGATATATGTTAATGTTAATCCAATATATGGATATATATATATATTAATATAATTATCTTGCTTAATACAAGAAACATCAAATCAAATCAGAAAAAAACGAATAAAAAAATTAAATGCAAGCAAACAACAACAACAAAAGTGAAAATATTATGTAGTGAATCACACTCAGTTCCCATAGTCCTCTCTTTTTATCACAAAACCATTGGAACTGATCTGAATCATCTCACTGTTGAAGAGAGCCGTGTCCATCAGAATTGATCATTGTATAATCTTGTTGTTGTTATTCTATGTGAGTAGGAAAAGAAAAGAAAGAAAAGTAGGTTTGGAGCCAGGTCATGAAAGAGTTTAAAATTCAGGCAAAGGACACACACATAGACATGTGCATACACACACATATAGATACATAAACACATATGTATATGTATATCTCTTGTGTAATATTGGAACTTCTTGAGCAGGGGAATAGAAAACTTCTCTTTGACTTCTTCATATTTCTTTAGAGTATTGGGAAGCTTGATTCCCATGTCAGGATCATCTTTATTTTGTGAATGAGAAAACTGAGGTATAGAAAACAGTGAAGGGATTAAGGTTTCTGAAGATCTAGCCTTTTATTTTGAGTCTTTTTTTCTCCTGTTAATTCAGCTATTCTATTATTGTGCTTTTAATTAGTATGTTTATTGGTTAATTGGGTATTAAGGTGCCAATTAAAAGAAGAAAAGTCCAGGTCCTTATAGAAAAAGCTACTGATTCAATTTCCTACAAACTGAAGCCATGAGAGACGAGGGGAATCCCCATCTCTCCTGGTCTCCCGAGTATTTACTCAGGTTTTATGTCCTCATAGGCCCAAGGAAATGGAGGTTGAAAGTCAGAGTGAATTTACCTTGAACAGAGAAGGGAAATGCAGTAGAGATTAATTCAGCTTCTTTGGCTTAAAATTTCCAAACTGGTGACACTGATCTAATTCTCTGAGCCCTCATTCAGCTGGCACAGATGCCCAGAAACCATGTTCCTGAGTCCTTTTATCTTCCCCAGGACCTACCCAGTGCTGGCATTTGAGCAGGCCTTTTGCAAATATTTGTTGAAGGGGTTTGACCAGAGCCAACCTGAGGTCTTATATCTTATGTTGCTGAGGTAGCTTGCTCTCCACAAGTCCCATAAGAAAATCAATGTGTCTAAGCCACTCATTTTTCAGACAAAGAGGTCCATCAAGATTAGATGATTTATTGAAGGTCACACAGGTAGGAAGTATCAAGAAGTCCCTTATACTGCCCTTATTTCCCTTCATATGACCTTCTGTGCAAAGCTCTGGGCTAGGGAGGCACTCTGCTCTCTGGGTTGGAGTATGAAAAGGAAGAGAGATGCGAAGATGAAATGAGGTAACTCCTGCCTTCAGGGAGCTAACAACCAAATAACAACATGGAAGAAGGCAGAGATGGTCCCATTCCCTCCCTTAAGGTTCTGTCCACATTCAGAATAGTGTGTCCAGTTCTGGTACCACATCAGCAATCAGAGAATATTCAGAGGAGGATAGGCAAGATGGCAGAGGGCCATATGGAGATCACCAGAAGGAATATGAAGCTTGGAGAAGGATGGTGTTGGAGGCTGGGGGTAGGGAAGGAGGGAACTTAGTCATCTTTAAATATTTGAAAGGCTAAGGATTGGACTTGAATTGCTTGGGCCCAGAGTGCAGAACTGCAGCAAGTAGTAGAAATTTTAAAGACAAATTTCAGCTTGACGTCAGGAAAATGTTCCCCAAAACCTGAGCTGTTCCAGATGGGCTGCTTTGGGATACAGTGAGCTCCCCCTCACATCTTCAAGAATAGACTGGGTCACCTCTTCTGGGAACAAGATGAAAGGGATTGTTGTTCTAGGAAGACTTGGATTAGCTAGCTTCCAAGATCCTTTCTGGCTCTAAAATTCAGTGATTCTGAAGTTAGTAAATGTAAACGAATTCAGTGCTGAATCTTGGAAGAATATAGATAACTCTGCCTGTCACTTTTTTTTTTAAAGGGCTTATTTAAATTTGGGCATTTTAAAGCAATATTTCAAAGTGTGCCAATTCATTTAATTTCCCCCTCCACATCTTTGGGATGGGGGTAGTTGAACATGCAATTGTCTCCATTTTATAAAAGAAAATATTAAAGAATGAAAAGATTCACATACACCCTCACACCCAGTGAGTCAGTGTGTGCGAATTGGCAACAGACCAGCTTCATTTCTTCCTGGTTCAGGGTCAGCTAATTCAGTCGTACCTTTTGACTATATTAGGAAAAAGATTAGACACATTAATGCTTTTTTCTTTCCCATCTAAAGTAATTCCATGGAGGAGGTTGGGGGAAGGAGGGGAAAATTTGGAACACAAGGTTCCATATTCATGCATATGTTTTGAAAATAAAAAACTTTAATAAAAAATAAAGTAATTCCATGATACTAAGGAAAGGACATTAATTCTGTATATATATATATATGCATATGCATTCATATGCACATATATTTCTAAAACACACACACACACACACACACACACTACTCCACCTAGGAATTCCCTATATGAACAAAATTGTAAGTCTAGTTCCTATCTTTTGATGCATAGTCTTAAAAATGAAATAACATTTTAAATCAATGAATCTCAGCAACAAATAAAATGCAACAGGATCAAATTTTGTACTGTTATCAGACTGACTACTATGTTTTAGAGAAAACCACATTTTAAGTGGAGAACATGTCATAAATAATTATAAATTTAAAACAAGTTATTTTATTTGAAATTTTCTAGTTGTAACTAGAATGGAGTGTACCAGGGCATCAAAATCTGGAGGATGCTGATTGTAGCAGGGAAATGCCTGAATTTAGCATTTAATGAGAATAATGAAGATAGACAGCTCGTTTCTTTCCCCAATTGGCCATATCCCAAATGATCTCTAGTGGAGTCCTGTCCTATCCTTTTCTGTGGTACTCTTCAGCAGCAGCCTGCAGTGTATCCCCATAAAAAGCCTTATGTGCTGGGCTTTCTTTCCCCCCATCCCCGTCCCACAAAGTGAATTAATTATTAGTATTAAAAAGTTTATTTGTGAACATAGTTTCTTGCATGCTCCTGGTGTCCAATTTGTTAAGTAATGGCTCTGATTATCTGTGTTGTGGTTATATTCTAGGATCCAATAATGACTCAGATTTAATCTTGGCCAATTTTCAGATTCAGAGTTTATTAAATGCTTAGTGCCTTGGCTTCCAAACTGAGGTATATGGCTCCACTCCAAGGTGTGTGGGATCAATCAAAAGGAAGATGGAAAGATGGTTTGCATCTCATCCTCCCTTTGACAGACAACCATGGGGTTTATCCCCAGAATATCCTCCCCATGTTGTCTCCTCCTTCCACCGTACAAGCTCCAAATCTCTCCTTCCTCAGAGCTCCTCAGAGCAATTATAGTCTACCAGAGCAGTAAACTGTTCCTAACACAAAATCCTAACACACTCACTGAAACTATTCAACAACTGAGGGCTCTGTGCTTTGTGGCAGTGTGGTTCCTAAAAAATAAGGGTCCCACCAATTCTCTTTTCATTTTGGATGGGACAGACTATGTCTCATTAAATGAGCAGTTGTGGATGGACTGTCATCTACACTTCTGATTTCATTGCATTATCTTTTTCCCCAAATCTTTGCCATCAAAAAGTCTGGAAAAAGTACTGGTAGCAGTACATTTTGCTAGCTTCTAGGAACAGTTCTCCATTATAAGAATTTGACAAAAACCACTCTATAGATAAAAAGGTAGAGAGTCATATTCCACCAAAAAAAGGTGCCTTACATCAAATGATGGAGTTCAGTGGGTAGCAGAGGTTGATGAGAACATTCTATTTATTAATTGGTACCAAAATGTCTGGCATGAAAATCTCAAATCTAGATTTTTGTGATAGTTTTGTCACTTAGCTAAAGCTCCTCCCTTTCAATGGGAGAGACTAACCTATAAATGAGTGTTTTATTGATGCAACCACTTAGCAAACTCTTGCCCAAAAATGTGTTGTTTTAAAATTGTAGCAAATATAAAATGGAGGGAAAGTTTGTGATATTTCTAGAAAGCAGCACATCTTCATTATCTATTATCCATGCAAAGTAGAGATAATTAAAATTGAAGGATAATCTTTAAATCAGAGTTCATGGAATTGTTTCCTTTTTTCAAACTCCTCCCTCCAAATCACTCCCTCCCTTTCCAGGACTGAAATTGACCTAAGGGAATTTATCCCTTCTGCCATCTTTTGCTCACCTCACCTAGTGAATAGTGAAATGGTAAAAAATATGATAGAGAAAGAAACATAAAAAAGATCAGTATAATGGAGGCACTTGGAAACCCCCAAGTTTGTTGCTGACGGCAGTGGACAAAAATGTCCAGTTGAAAATCCTGAAATACTGGCTTAGTTTTGCCCAGTAAAAGCAATCAGTGGAGTAATCAGTGAATATTTGGGCTATGTTCCCATTCTGATTGAAGTTTTTGACTTTGATACACACTCACTCTACCAGTGTTTCCAGCGGAGAGTAAAAATATGAAATAGGACTACTGTATTGTATATATCAAAGGAGCTAACTCCTGGTAAAGCTTTAATAAAGTCACATAAAAATCAGCTACTCTTGTTCTTATTGATGAACTTTGATCATAGGTTAAGACCTGGAAAGAATCACAGAGGCAAAGTCATAACAAAGACGGAGAGTCTAAGATTTTGCCCCAGAGTGCCAAGGAAAAATTCCTTCCCTGAGGATCCCTAGCATTGCTGGGGAGGAAAGTTCTTGTTCAAGTTAATATAATGGTACCTCAATAAATTAGGAATAAGTAAGTAAGAAATTGATATTGTAGTTCCTAAAAAAATCATGGCATATACATTTTAAATTAGCTTCTTCCATAAACTAATCTGCTTCCCAACACTAAAACCATTATATCTGAGAGTTGCTGCATTCATACATAACATACACTGGTGTAAGATACTGTTCTCTTTATACATGGACATTTTATTTTCTAAAAGGGAAAGAAAAAGGATATTTATGTAGGAAAAGTATCTTGAGACAATTCTGAAGTCCTGAAACGGGAAAAAAAAAACCTCTCAAATTTATTTAAGGGACCAGAAATCATGTTCATAGATAAGATAATTGAATTATTGACTGAGGTAAAAATGCTTATTAGGAATTGTTATTCATAGGCTAATTTACATGTAATTATGTTCAGAGTTTTGAAAAATATACCTAGGAAGCTATAAATTCAAAAATTCTTTGTGGTTTATGAGAAAATTTGATGGAATAATACACTTAGCTTTTTCAACCTGAGTTAGAATTGGTCACTCTTCAGGAGAAGACCCTGATCTGAGGTAGCCCATGAGTAATCAGAAAAGACTAGAAATACAAGACACAGAATACATCAAGAGAAACTTCATATTCAGAGATGAAACATCAGATGACAAAAGAGGATGAAGAAAAAGAAGCAGCAGAAGCAGAAGAAGCAGAAAGAGAAGAAGGAAAAGGAGGAGAAGAAGGAAAAGAGAAGAAGGAGGAGGAGAAGAAAAAGGGAGGAGGAGGAAGAAGAATAAAGAATACTGAAAGAAAGAAGAAGAAAAAAAGAAGTGAAGAAGAAAAAGGAGGAGGAGGAGGAGGAAGGAAGAAAAATAAAGAATACTAAACGAAAGAAGAAGAAAAGAAGAAGTGAAGAAGAAGAAAAAGGAGGAGGAAGAGAAGGAAGGAAGAAAAATAAAAAATACTGAAAGAAAATAGCAGCTGATTTGATCTGAAATAGCTGACTGAAGACTGTTTTTTTAACTGCTTTGCTGGGAGTTGTGCTGATTGAAAGAGAGCCATGACTTTGCTGAGAAATGATTGACTAGAGAGAGACTATACTGTATTGGCAACTTTGTATTTGTATTGTTTTTGGCAAGATCTATAATTTGAGACAGTAGCAGAATCTCCTGGGATACTTACAATGATTTTTATGGTCTTCTACAGCAGTAGTTTTAAACTCTTAATTCATGTTTTTCTAAGTCAATATACAGCTTGAAGGGATCAATTTCTAGCTGTTTAATACCACTGTTCTACAGCTTTTAAGAAGGGAAAGGAGAAGACACTAATGGTTCCTCCTCTAAAGTCTATTTTGCTTTTGACTGCTGCCTTCTTTCATCTGTTCTTCCTTTTATTACTACCCTCCCCCTTTCTCTTTTTGCCTTCCCTTTTTACTTCCTCTTTGGGTAAATAGATTTCTATCAGCATGTGTGTGTGTGTGTGTGTGTGTGTGTGTGTTTATGTACATAATACACACATAGAACGTCTCTGTTTCTCTCATTTTTTCTTTGAACCAATTTAGATGTGAATGAAATTCAAGCATTGCCCTTTTCTAACCTCCTACCATTTCCCCATTTATTGTAGAAGTTCTTCCTTGCATGTCTCTTTTATGTGAGATAATTTTCCTCATTATTATCCCTTCCCCTTTCTTTCAGATATCCCTCTTTCTTGCCTGTCTACTTGAAATTTACATCATTTTAACATAATTGATTGACTCCTGTACGCTCTTTCTATGTAGAATTCTTCTAGCTATCCTAATAATAATAAAGTTATTAGATTAACGTAGCCTCTTCTCATTTGGAAAGGGATAGTTTAACCTTATTGAATCTCTTAATGATTTCTTTTTCCTGTTTACTTTTTAATGCTTCTCTTGAGTCTTGTATTTGAAAATCAAAATTCTATTTAGCTTTGGGTTTTTTAAATTAGGAATGCTTGAAAATCCTGTATCTCATCAAATATCTACTTTTACCTAATAAGTATACTCATATTTGCTGGGTAGATGATTCTTGGTTGTAATCCTAGCTCTTTTATCCTCTAGAACATCATATTCAAAGCCCATCCATCTTTTAAGTGGTAGCTGCTAAATCTTGTATGGTCCTGACTGTGGCTCCCTGGTATTTGAATGGCTTCTTTCTGTCTGCTTGAAGTATTTTCTTTTTTACCTGGAAGCTCTAGAATTTGATCATAATATTCCTGGGATTTTTCATTTTGGGATTTCTTTTAGGTGGTGATTGGCAAAATATTTTAGCTTCTATTTTACCTTTAGTTTTGAGGATATCAGGGCAGTTTTCTTTGATGATTTCTTGAAATACAATGTCTGTGCTCTTTTTTTTTTTAAATCATGATCTTCAAGTGATCCAATAAATCTTTAATCATCTCTCCTCAATCTATTTTCCAGGTCAATTATTTTTCTTATAGTATATTCACATTTTCTTCTATTTTTTCTTTCTTTTGACTTTGTTTTGTGGCTTTTTTGATGTCTCATAGAATTGTTAACTTCTATTTGTCCAATTCTAATTTTTAAGAAATCATTTTCTTTAATAAACTTTTGCATCTCTTTTCCATTTGGCTGTTTTTTTTTTTTAAGTTTTCACTTTCTTTAGTATTTTTTGTATCTTTTTAAAAAATCAAGATACCAATTATCTTTTCACAAATGTCTTTCTTTGCTTTTATGTCTTTACATAATTTTTCCTTAACCATTCTTATTTGATTTTGAAAATAATTTTTTTGAACTCTTTCAGGAATTTTTGTGGGCTTGTGCCCAATTGATTTTTTGGGAAACTTTGCTTAAGAATCTCTTTTGACTTTATTGATTTCTCAGTTTGTTTCTTGATCTTCACTGTTATCTTACTAATTTTTTATGGTCATTTTTTTTTTTTTTTTTTTTTTTTTTTGTCATTTGCGCCACTTCACTTCACTCCATTGTCATTTTTCCATTCTATTTTTTTGATTTCAAACTTTATTTTAGTGTTGGGCTTTGTTTCCAAAGTAAGAGTGGGGAAAAACAACCTCTCAAGCTTCTGGCATTTTTGAACTTTTTTTTGGTTGTTTCTTTGTTTTTTAGTTGTGTTTTTTGTTTTTTGTTTTTTGAATTAGTTCTAGGAGTTTAGAAGTTTTTGGTGCTTCTAAAGTTGCATGGTCTGGGGAAAGTATAGTAACTATTTTCTTGATATGTACTCTGGTCCTTATCCAGGAAGGTCCCCTGATTCCTTGGGATTGCAATCTATACTGCTTCTCAGGGCCCCTCTTCCCTTTGAACTGGAAGAGAAGCTGCTTCTCAGGGCTTCCACTCTCTTTTGACCAAAATATTTCTCCCCACTCTTGAACTATGACCAAAAAAATGGGTATAGGAAATGGGGTTGCCAAATAGTTACCCTCCCACTCCTTCTTGACCAAAGTGCTCCTGGAAGTGGATGTAGGCAATGAGTTACCAAACAGAGCCTAGTCCCACAATTATCACAGGGGTCCCCTGCAATCTCTTTCTGACCAGTTACCAGGTTCCCCTTACCAGATTTGGAGTTCCCAAATCTGCTTCTGCTATCACCACCACATATCCTACTACTGATACTTCATCCATGTGAGCTCCAGACCAGCTTCTCCCCTGTGTCACAAATCTCTCTTTTTGTCTATCTATGTTATCTTGGGCTTCAAGAATGTCTCAATTTTGTTATCTCTGCCCCACCGGAATTTGATTTGAGGTTGTTTGATTTGAGGTTTAAAGTTGTTTACAGGAAATGTTGGGAGAGCTCAGCTGAATGTTTTTATTTTTTTATTCCAACATCTTGGTTCTACCCCTAGAAGTCAATGTTTTATGTTTAAGGATTAATGGTGCTATGTTGACTGTTTTGAATAAATAAAAAATATATTTTGGGGATTCAGGATCTATAGTGGTGAGTAGTAGGGCTGTATCCTCCTTCACCAGCGTTACCTCTAAAAATGACTAGTACATCATGACTATTTCTCTGACTGGCCCCCACTGTGGGAACTTCCCCACCCCCAGACCTGACAAAATGATTAATCATTACTGTGAGTTTCTAGTCCAGAGAGAGACAAAGGGGATTCAGATGCTACAACCCACTACTACTCTTAGGGGTAATATTCAATGAAAGGACATAACTTGAAATCACACAGAATAAAAAGATGTAGATGGGCTGCCATATATATGTAATAGTAGAGGAAGTGCCCTAACTAATAACAATGATACTGAGATATAAAAACATCTGAGGTTTTCTTTATTTAACTTTGTTAAACTTCAGTTCCTCAATTTGTAAAGTAAAACCAGTAATTATTTTCAAGATTAGCATGACAATTAAATGAGAAAATGTGGATGAAAAGGCATATTGTAAAGTGTTGTACAGAACTAAGTAACTACTTCTACTATCATTTCTACTACTACTACTACTACTTCTACTACCAATCACTACTACTACCATTACTACCAGCTAACATTTACAAAACTCTTCAAGGTTTGTGAAGTGCTTTATCTACATTACTTAATTTGATCCTCACAAATCTGGGAATAAAAAGCCATTATCATTCCCATTATTCAAATGAAAAAGAGCTGAGAGAGGATGAGATTTTTCCAGGGATAAAGAATGTCAGAAATAGGATTTAAATTCAGATTTTCCTTGAGTCCAAGTTGAGCCCTCATTCATTGTGCTTCTAGGTGTTGCCCAGTTATTAATGTCACTAAGTATTATCATCATATTTTAATTCTTAACCAAGGCTACTGAACAAAGGCTATTTTTTTTTCTCTATTCCTCTGTTCAGATTTATCCTGGTTGCTTAAAGTACAATTGACTTTTAGGCATAGAGTTTGAAAAATATTTTTGTTATCTTAGCTCTTATAGAGACCTTAAATGAAGCTTATAGCTGTGAAAAGTTTGGAGCCTAGCATTGTCAGAGAGAGCATTTTACATGTTCTATAAAAATACAAATTTTCAGCATCATGGAATCTCCAAGTTAGAAGGACTCTCATGGAACCTCTAATCCATCCTGTAATTCCCCAATATTACTTGGCATCTCTCTTTTTTTTTTTTTTAATAGCCTTTTATTTACAGGTTATATGCATGGATAACTTTACAGCGTTAACAATTGCCAAACCTCTTGTTCCAATTTTTCACCTCTAACCCCCCACCCCCTCCCCCAGATGGCAGGATGACCAGTAGATGTTAAATACATTACTTGGCATCTCTGATAAGGAACTCACTCAACTTCTACTTAAAGACATTGTATGTGTAGGAAATTACTATCTCTTAAGGCAACTCACTGAGATTGGGAATTTTTTCCTTCATATCAAGTTTAAATTTCCCTCTTTGCAACTTCCACCAGTGAATTGCAGCTCTACCCTTCAGGGTTAAGCAGAATAAGCCTAATTTCTCTTTGATCTGCAAATCCTTCAAAAACTTGGAAAAAAAACAGTTCTCATACTTCTTCAAATATTCTCTTCTCCAAACAAATGTATTCAGTCCCTTCAATTGATCTTTATATATGAGTATGGCCTGCAGGCCCTTCACCATCTTCCTCTGGATGCTCTCCAGTTTGTTAATGAATATCCTTTATAAAATGTATGATTGTGATGGCTTTCATCCTTCTGGACAATGATTATCTTAGGGGGTCACTTATAATTTTATTAGTGTTTTTGTGTGCCAAGTTACACAGATTGTTTATTTACTCATCATGGGCTCCTCCAACCCTAACTTGCCCCCTCTTTGTATCAGATGTGGCTGCTGGTTCACCGGTGGAATGAGATAAACATACCTTCTCTGAATGAGTCATCTCCTCGATGTGGTTTCTTGCTATCCAGCCTATTGGCTTCCCTCCAGCACTTAGCATCCAAATCAAAAATGTCAGTAAGTACAGAATGAACCTGGTTTGGGGTGTGCTGTTTTCTCATCTATCTATGAAATTTCTAATCTCAATGTTTTTTTAACAGCTGTGTGGTTGTAACTGGGTGTCACCTTGTGAAAGAATGGTTCATAAGATCAGAGATTTAGAGCTAGAAGGGAACTAAATATTTATCTGTTTTACAGATATAGGCCCAGAATGGGTAATTTATTTGACTTGAGTCACACAGTTGGAAGTGGCAGAGATGGGCTGGTTTCAGTAGTGTGACCTGAGGAATCCTGGGAAATCCTCGTTTACCAGTGCACTTTTGCTATTGATGCCTGGAATTCCACCATCAGTGATGTATCTCTTTGACTTCAGCTTTGCCTTGTCCCTGGATTCTGTTTCAGGTACATAAAGAAGGCAGCCTCTTACACCTTAATATGAATGAATCTGTCAGATCCTTTTCCTGTTGAGGAAAAGATGACTTAGCATTTCACCCTTTCATGAAGGTGGGAAGTATGAATGGAACAGTGAGGCAATAAATAAATAAAAATAGTTCTGAAGAGACTTTCTGCCTCCAGGAATAAATAAATAAATTTTATTTATTAATAAAGATAAATAAAAAACAGACATGTGTATGGGAAGATGGTAAGAGGTCCCTTTAATAAAATTTGCCAATTTCACCTTTTTGTTCAGAATTGGTGTTATTAGCACATAATGGACATGGTGTCCAAGGTCTGTTCTGACCTTAAATCATCTTCCAAACAGATGCTTTTCCTGGACCTCCTCATATCTAGCATCCGTGACTCTGTACTCCTTGACCAAGAGATGAGTTTGATTCAAGGACAGAATCACAGCATTTCAGACCTGGAAAAGACTTCAAAGCTCTAGAATCCAATCTATTCCTGAATGAGAATCCCTTCTACAGTTTATTCAACTAGAAATTGCTCAACTTTTGCTTAAAGACTTATAGTCAAGTAGATATGGTCTACAGGTCATCTGTACCTATTTTGGATGATTCTCATTGTTATGAGTTTTTTTTAACGACATCAAACTGAATTTCCTCTTTGCAACTTCTTTCCATTCACTTTAATATTGTCAGATCATAGATTAAGAGTAGGGGTGGGCCTTAGAATCACCTAATTCAATGTTCTCACTCAAGCTCAGAGATAGTAAGATCACAATAGGCAGTAAATATCAGAAATGGGATTTGAACTCAGGTCCTTGGAGATTCCAAATGCTCTTAGTTCTTTCTTCTGGGGCCAAGTAGAATAAATCTAATCTTCTTTCCACGCAGCATCCTTTCAAATATGGGAAGAGAGTTAGCAGGTATTTTCCAAGTCTTCCTTTATAGGTTAGTCACCTCAGTTTTTTCAATCAATATTTGAATGAACCAAGCTTGGGAGGGATTTACTTTTGCAATACTCAGATATTCTGGCTCTGTAAGTGTACTTTGCAAAGAAAATATCAACACCTTTAGAAATAGCACAGGATTATAGATTGAGAGCTAGACTAGACCTTAGAGATCATCTTGCTCAACTGCCTCAGTTTTTATTTTATATATATGTATGCATATATCTTTAATAATTCATTATCTTAAAAAACCAATGACCTCTTTGATATGGATATTCTCTCCAACAATGCACAGATAGGGGAAACAACTTGCCTAAAATCACAAGGTTTTAATCAAGCTATATCAGTCAATTTGTTTTTGTGGTTGTTCAGTCAATTTTTAGTTATGTCTGACTTTTTGTGACCCTGTGTAGGGTTTTCTTGGCTAAGATACTGGAGTGGTTTGCCATTTCCTTCTCCAGCTTGTTTTACAGATGAGGAAACTAAGGCAAACAGGGTTAAGCGATTTATTGAAGAACATACAGATAAGAAATATCTGAGCCTGGATTTGAACTTACGAAGATGAGTCTTCCTGATTCTCAGTTTTGTGCTCTTAAGTGACTAATATATGTTAAGCTTTGTACTATGTATTGGGATAAAAACACACAGACGAGCCCCTATCTTCAAGTCCCTCCCTTAAGCCATTGGAGAAGGGAATGGCAAACCACTGCAGTATCTTTGCCAAGAAAACCACATGAAGAGTATTGTTGTGCTGTAATCCATGAGGTCATGAAGAGCTGGCTCAACTCAACAACAACAAAATACTTGTGTTCACCATATGTTTTTCTCTTGTAAGTTGGTTCTTTGGAGAGCATAGTATTTTGACACTAATAACAATCTCTCAACATTAGGAGAGAAGACTCAGCTTACCAAGAAGGGATATGGTTCCGGGAGACATTTTTGGGACAATTAAATGCACCACACAGTTTCCAAGTGTAATCAGTTTGGTCTTCTTTCTTTGCTATAATCAGTTCTGGGCTTAGCTAATTGTCCATTTGTGTTGCCTGCTCTTGATATTTGCACTGATTCACTAACTTTATGGTTTGTTGATTGATGCATTTAGTGATTGATTGATCATCCAGGTACATGTCAAAGTCTAGACAAAGGGAAGTTTTTGTTCCTTTCACTTTTTTCTCAGTAGATTATTAGGCTGAGTAATCATGGATCACATCAAGGAGATAATATAATGTTCTGGGCAGTGATGCAATTGATACAATATCATTAATAACCAACCAATTAACAAGCATTTATTAAAGGTCTGCTATGGATATAAAATTAATCTCAAAGCAAGGAAGATCTGGGTTCAAATCTTGCCACTGATATGGCTGGCTAATCACTTAGGTGGTTATTTCTCCAGGAAATCCTCTAAAATTGGGAAGTGCTGACCTGCATTAGGAGAACTTCTCACCCAACAGTTCCCCAAATCACTGGTCTTGTTTCTCCTCTATATAACAGGCACTATGGTGGCTTCTGGGAATTCTGAGAAAAAAATGAAAGAGTATTTGTCCTCAAAGATATTCCAACAATTACAAAAAAGGGCATTTGGAAGACTTCATCTTCCATCGTCTCTTTTGACCCTGCATAGACTATCCCAGTGGCAAACATCTTTAGTAAGCACATCTCTCCCAGTTTCAGGCACTCCTTGATGTTATTAATCATTCCCTCATAGATCACAGTTATCTCTCTGTTTGCACTTAATAAGCAGTTTGTATGATCTTAACAGATGCACAAGCAGCTCTATCAGAAGAGAGCTCTTAAGGCTGCTTTTTTATTTGTGTATATGTATATATGTATGTGTGTATGTAGGTAATCCACAAACAATATGATAGGATATTGTGTCCCCTATCACTTTCAGTGAATTATATGATTATGGTCTTCTGTAGTCTTGTCTGGTCTTTATTTACAAAAGCCTGGCTCTGAAATGGTAATTGAGAATTCATAAATAAGTGCCTATCCATGTGATAACTTTTTCATCTACATAACATTTTTATGACAGTTATTTATATATGAATAAAATATGTCTTTGATAAAATAGTAAAATTATATATATATACTGTGTCCTGTTCCATGACCCTCTGACAATAAATAGTAGACAAGCATAAAACAAAGCTATGTATGCTCATCAAAGGTATTCACTACTACCATGGAGAGGATCCAGCCCATAATCCAGCTTAATTTATAGATGATGAGATCCTCTAGATCCTTTTATTTGTGAGTGCTGATTGCATTAAATCCCAGAATACTGGAAAGCCTCCTGGAGATCTGCAATCACTCAAAGGAGCAGGGTTTAGTTATCCACAGAAAACACAGTGGATTAAGAATATCTGTTGCTTATACTTTAACATATTTAACATATATTGATCAACCTGCCATCTGGGGAAAGGGGTGGAGGAAGGAGGGGAAAAGTTGGAATAAAAGGATTTGGAATTGTCCATTCTGAAAAATTACCCATGCATATATCTTGTAATAAAAAATAATAAAAAAAGAATATTTGTTGCTCAGATTTTAACATGCATGTGAATGGGAAACTTATAGGACTTGTTCAACATCATGTGTCCGTAAGTACAGTAAGTACTGATAATGGAATGGGTCTAGAACTAAAAAAGGGAAGAACAAGTTAGGTGGGTTTCAGAAAATTTTGAAGCTTCTTTATATAACTCCAAAGTCTCCATGAATATAAAAACCCACCTTTTTATTTTCAAAACATATGCATGGATAATTTTTCAACATTGACCCTTGCAAAACCTTGTGTTCCAAATTTCCCCCCTTCTCCCCACCCCCTTCCCTAGATGGTAAATAATCCAATATATGTTAAACATGAAACCCATTTTTTTCAACATTAATGTTTTACTAGTGTTCTATGATGACGAGAGGTGGAACAATAGTCACTTCTGTAATATCCCACAGCAGGCAATGGTAGTTCATTCATGGTCTATACATGCAGACTGTAATGTATAACCAATGGCAAACTTGGAATTATAGTAATAAAAGCTGTCATCATGAAATTGTATGACAGAAAGACCAGATGGATTGGTCATGTAGCAAGTGCAAGTTCTGACAGGGACAGCCAGAGTGCTCCATTATCCCCAAGTTATTAGGAGAAAATCAGGATAGTCTCTAGTACATCGAGGAACCTTTTGTAGCAAATTTTGGGATTACTAGAGGTCAATTCATCTAGGCTAGGCTGCCATGTATGAGTGGAAAACTGCATCAATGGAGGGAACTTCTGAAATAATGTGTAAGTAGGTCCAAAACCGATATGAAAAATTTACCAAAACTAGATTAAACTTTTTTTGATACATTTTTATATATCTAAGTGGACATCTAATTCTGAAAAGAAGAATCTTAAATGCTATTTAGCCTGCTACTATGACCTAGCACGTTGAGATTAAAAGGGTACTGGGACTTGACAATTGGGTTTGGAGGCTAGTTAGCAAGAATAATTTGTTAAAATAGGAAGGTACCAGATTGAGCACTGATGCCACACCTCAAGCTATATTCTCATTGCTTTATTCTTTCCTTGTGACTTTGATTTATCTTATTCATCCAACCATGCATCCATCTACCTATCCACCCATCCACCTATCCACAACCATTTAAGTGCTTACTATGGATGCCAGGCATTCTGCCAGGCTCTGGGGCTATAAAGAACACAAAATAAGCTCTTCTTCTGAAGGAGTTTGCATTCTTCAGGAAGCATAATATGTACATAAATAGCATTTCCCCAAAGTCTTAGTGCAGTTTTAAGCTTAATAACCCAAAAGATTGCTAAAGGGAAATACTTCAATATTAAAATCCAGCAAGATATATGGAAGCAGGATGGGAATGAGGGGCGGGGAGAGATTTAATAGTTTAAAATGGCACTAAGACTTTGGAGACATCCTGTATAAATATATAAAAAATAATAAATACAAGGTTGTTTAAGGAAGCAGGGAATTGGTAGGAAAAGAAGGGGCTTCATATGGAAGGTAGGGGTTGGGCTGCATCCTGAAAGAAGGAGGGAGTCTATGAGGCAGAGTTGAGGAGAGTCCCTTGGGCATGAAGGCCCAAAGACATCGAGAGAGGAGATATTTCGGTTTGTAGGGTAGAGATTCAGAATCTCTTCCCTTATAGCAAAGGTTCTTAACCTTGCTTCCATGAACTTGTTTTGAAAAATCATTGTATTTTGATAGAATTAGTTTCCTTTGTAATCCCGTGTATTTTTTAATGCATTCTTAACCATCTCCTCATGACACAGAAAAGGTTCCGAATCCTTACATTTTGCAGAGACTTGTGTCCTGAGGTTTAAGATCTCTGGAAGGCTTCTAACTCTCCCTTTCCTAGACCTCAACAGTTGCCTGCCTCAGATACTGACCAGTGGTATCACTTAACCCCTCTGTACTTCTGATTCCTCATAAAATCAGGAGATCAGACCGGATGTACCCTGATTCTCCAAGCTTTGGGATTCCTAGGTAGGAATTTATAGATGGGAACAAATGGAAAAAAAAAAAAAAAAAAGAACAGGTCTTGTGCAGTTTTGTCCCCAGTCGGCCATTCCCATAGCCCTTCACCTTGGTAGACGTGCCAAAAATTCAGATTTGACCTTTTAAATTCTTCAGGTTACGATCCTCTTGAGGCATGGAGATTCATTTTGGCAGCCTGTTAATAACTGATTCCTATCTGAGACTTAAATCAAATGCAGACCTGGCATTATATAAACACACAAGTAACCTTAATCCTAATCCCCTTTCTGCTGCCTGCCTTTCTCCATTTAGTAAGTACAAGAGTGATAAGTGGGGCACTTCCAAATTTAGGGATGTCTGTCTCCTTGTTTTTCCCCTCAGGCCTTTTCTATCCCTTTCTTATCTCCCACCTTCTCCCAAGAGGGTGAGGGCTGCTGATGTCATTCCACATTAAATTCAGGGCATCTAATACAGAGAGGCAGACCCTGTTTCCCTCCTGAACAGCAGCCACCAGGAGCCAGGATGCAGACTCCAGTCGAGGTGGGCCCAAGATAGAAGGCTTGACTCACATCTCTGCTGGTTCTCTGCATTCGAATACGGTTAGCTGGTGGGAGCTTGTAGGGGAAGAGGGAGGGTGACAAGCCAGCAAGCTGTT
Organism: Sarcophilus harrisii; assembly: GCF_902635505.1. NCBI lineage: Eukaryota > Metazoa > Chordata > Mammalia > Dasyuromorphia > Dasyuridae > Sarcophilus > Sarcophilus harrisii. The sequence continues at coordinate 40,223,277 of NC_045428.1, read as the reverse complement.
TGTTTTACCTTTTCTTCTGCCAGTCTTGCTTCTGTGTCATTCTGGGGAGACTATTTTTAAATCCTGGCTCTTCCTGGATGTGAGGGAGATTACTGCTGCCTGAGCAAGACAAGGCTGCAGGTCTCCAGGCTTAATCAGAAACAAATGGCATCTCTGGCTGGCCCACATGACTTGGACAGCATCCTGCCTCGCTTGGACTCTGGCCAAGTATTGCTCTAAAGCTCGAGGTACATGGCCAGTAGAATGTTGGATGTGGAGCCAGAGGATGTGAATTTGAATTCTGCTTCAGTTGCTTACTAACTGTGTGACCCTAAGGAAGGTAGAGAAATTTCTAAGTGAGTTTTCTCATCTATGAGATAGAAGATAATGGCTTCTGTTTCATAGGATTGCATAAGAATCAAATGTCATATGCACACAGACATAAATATGTGTTTTTATATTATAAACATCAGTTAGGTGGCACAGTGGATAGAGTATCCGGCCTGGAGTCAAAGAACACTCATCTTGCATTCAAATTTGGCTGTAGACACTTTCTAGTTGTCTGACTCTGAGCCAGTTACTTAACCCTACTTATCTCAGTTTCCTCCTCTGCAAAATGAGCCAGAGAAGGAAATGGCGAGCCACTCCAGTATCTTTGCCAAGAAATCCTCAAAAGGAATAACAGGAAGTTCAATGTGACTGAAATGACCAAAATAAAAATATATTGTATATATGTACATTATTATATGTGTATATATCTCTATATATGTAAGCATATAAATATACATATATACATACACATATAGCTAACATTTATATAGCACTTTAAGGTATACAAAGCACTCTCCAAATGTTCTCTCCTTTGATCCTCACAACAATTCTGGGAGGTGGTGATTATTATATCCATATTATAGATGAGTAAACAAGTGAAAACAATCCAACAAAGAAAAACAACAAATAAAAGGAAGCTGAAAAAGAGAGAGATGTGAGTTGTTGTGGTGTGGCTGATAGAACACCAAATGATGTTATTTAGGTACTAGATGATGTTGGAGTTTGATCATGTGAAGAGTTCCCAATGGCCACTCTCTCTGGTGAAAGGTAGGTTTGTTTAGGAGAAGAGGTTGAAGACAGAATGAAGAGATACAATAAACACTGGGAGAGGTAAATAAGAACTCATAACAAGGAAAGGGGTTTTAACAATTAATGATGGAAAGAGCAAGTTTCCTAGTGGAATTTACAATTAGCCAGGAGAAAGGAAATGCCCCGAGAGGTTGGGATGTGTCCTTAGCTGGCAGACTAAATCCAAAAGGGATCTAACACCCTAAAAGAGTTAGTTAGCTACAAAGAGAGACACCAAAAAGTGAGGAGAGAGACACCATGAAGCAGAGTGTCATGGGGGACTGACCCAAAGGAGACTTCCACAGAAGCGCTGCTGATTTCTATCAGAGCTTTTCCACTGCCTGCCCCAGGGAATAACTCCATCCATCCTCCAGTTTCTCTCTGCCAGCCCCAACCAGCCATCCAGGATCTCATCACTTGGTATGGGGCAAGGTGGAAAAAGTCTGATGAACTTGGAAAGAAATGAATACATGGTGATCCAGGGGATCCTCTTTAAAATGGACAACTTGGAAAGGTACAGTCAATTAGAAGGAGACAATGGCACTGGAGCAAGGAGTATTTCCAGTGTGTGAAGTCCACTAGCAGTGGGGGAAGGTTTCTATAACATAAGTAGGCAAAGTCAAGAAAGTCAGGATTGCAACTTGAGGAAGTAATAGGCACATATTTCTAACTGAGGCAATCTAATAAGCTTTTATTAATCACCTATTCTCTGCAAGACACAGTACTAAGAATGGAAATTGTGAGGACAAAATGAACAAAGCCTATCCCTGCCCTCCCTGTGTGCTTACATGGTGGGGATGGGGCAATGTAGAGGTGTGTTGGAGATTAGAACATGTATAAATAGAAAAATATGTTCATTTGCTTACTAGAGAAGGAGGAGGGAAAGGATTTATAGCTAAGAGAATCAGAATGGCCATTCCATAAAACAGGAGTTCACTTTTGAAGGAAGCTAAAGGTTCTCGAAGGCAGAGGAAGAGTATTCAAGATGTAGGGAGACACATAAGCTGGGAATGACAAGCCATCCAGAATGGGGGCAGGGAAGTAATAATGAGAACTCTAAACCAGCTTAGAATTCTAAACCTGTTTATTCTCTCAAACTGCTAACACAAGCCCATGCTGTTCCTATTATTAGTCATAATCAGGTCAGTTTTCCCAGACTGTTTTGTTAGCATATTGGAGATGAGCTTGCTGAGAACTCAGTTTTCCCATGACTGTCTTAGTAGCATCTTTAAGGCAGTTTCAACATTTCATTACATATCCCTGTCACTCTCGATCCCACCTTTATTCCCCTCCCTCTGAGCTATAAAAAAGCAAATTGCTTAATTACCTGACTTTGCCTTGCCTAATTGTGGCTGATTAAGTCCATGAGCTATTTCAAGTTAATAAATGGCAAACCTTTGGAATCGATAATGCATGTCTATGTCACGGTTATTCCATGTTTCTAACCACTATGCTTTCCCAAATCTAGTTCGTATTTCTCTTTCATATTATCACTTCATATGGTGTTTTTATTTTCACTTCAGTAATATTCCTAGAAGG